>NC_067119.1:25692467-27035290 GCF_021347895.1 Acanthochromis polyacanthus
TGGCGCCTTCCAATTCCCATCTTCCAGCATAAAAGAGTGCCTCAAACATCACTTCCTCTTTTGCCAGGACCTCAGCAGCGTGTGGAGCAGCAGAAGCAGAAACAAAGGTACAATGACTTAATTGTTTAAACTAATTTGATAAACTCATGACTGTATGTAACCAAAATGCGTGCACTCAAATTGGCAACACCAGCACTTTGTAACTCAAAGAAGCTAAATAAACATTTTTTTTAACCAAACTGTGTGAATAATTATTTGTTTGAAATGACAAAAAAAACCAATACTAACACTGCATGGTCCCAGTTGTTGACGGGTCCATGACACACTCCCCCTCCTCTGGTGGCTCGCTGGGACAGCGGGACAGGTAGTCAGCAGTGGCATTCTGTTTCCCAGGGATGTGATGCACCTCAAACCTGTATGGTTGCATAGCTAGGTACCAACGGGTTATTCTGCTGTTAGTGTCTTTCATTCTCCCAAGCCACTTCAGTGCCTTGTGGTCCACTTCTAGGGTAAATTCCCTCCCCAAGAGGTAATATTTAAGAGAATCCAAAGCCCACTTGATTGCTAGGCACTCTTTCTCCACTGTTGAATAACGCACCTCCCTTGGGTACAGCTTTCTACTCACAAAAGCCACAGGATGACGATCACCCTCCTGACCTTGGAGGAGAACAGCCCCCAGCCCACGGTCTGAGGCATCTGTTTGAAGGATGAATGGTTGTTGAAAGTTAGGACAGTACAACACAGGATCCCTGCTCAGTGCCTGTTGGATGTCCTTGAAGGCGCTTTCTGACTCTGTAGCCCAACACAACTGACTGGGTCCTTTGGGACTGGTCATGTCAGTGAGAGCAGCAGCTCTGGCAGAGTAGTTGGGTATAAATTTGTGGTACCAACCTGCCATACCTAGGAAGGACTTAAGCTGCGTCCTCGTTCTTGGGAGCGGGCAGGACTGGATAGCCTGTACCTTTTGAATCTGTGGCCTGATAACCCCTCTTCCAATGACCTAGCCAAGATATTCCGTCTCAGCTTTGGCAAAGGTGCACTTGGCAGCATTGACAGTAAGCCCTGCAGAATGGAGACACTCAAAGACCACTTTAAGGTGTTTCAGATGTTCATCCCAAGTGTTGCTGTAAACCACAATGTCATCCAAATAGGCTATGGCAAACTCAGACAAACCACCCAAGACTTTGTCCACCAGTCTCTGGAAAGTAGCAGGGGCCCCATGTAACCCAAACGGCATAACTGTGAACTGATAAAGTCCCCAAGGGGTTCTGAAAGCTGTCAGCTCACGGCATGACTGCACCAAAGGTACCTGCCAATATCCTTTACACAGATCAATAGTAGTGAGGTACTTTGCCTTGCCCAGATGGTCAATTAGGTCATCAATGCGTGGTGTAGGATAAGAGTCAAACTTAGAAACTGCATTTAGATATCTGAAATCAATACAAAATCTGATTGTGCCATCCTTTTTAGGAACCAACACCACAGGGTTGCACCACTCACTTTTAGATGATTCGATGATTCCAAGGGACAACATCAGATCAATCTCCTTCTTCAGTGGGCCGAGGAGGCGCTCAGGAATCCGATAGCTCATACGTCTAACAGCAGCATCCTTCTTCAAAACAATGTCATGCTGTACCAGTGATGTCCGGCCAGGATTTTTCTGAAAGACAGCTGGCATACAAAGAGACCTCACTTGTGACTGCTGAGCCTCTGAGAGATGGTCCATGTTGGGAACCGCAGGGGCAGGGACTGGCAAATATTGCTCTTCCACTTCTTCATCACCTACGCTCCGAATAAGCAGCACACTAGGTTTCTCCACCTCTCTTGGAATCCACTCTTTCAGCAGGTTGACATGTAAGATGCGCATAGGACGACTCTGTCCTGGTGTGGAGATCTCATATGTAGTTGAACTGATTTTTCGCTTTACCTCAAAAGGTCCTTGCCACTTAGCCAGCAGCTTGCTCTCCTCTGTAGGGAGCATCACTAACACTTTCTGGCCAGGCTCAAAGCTCCTCTCTCTCGCCGACTGGTCATACCACGTCTTTTGCTTATGCTGGGCAGCTGCCATATGTTCCCGTGCCAGTTCAGTCATTTTCTCCAGTTTTTCTCGCATCTGAAGAACATAAGAAACAACATTACTGGGTTCTTCACTTCCCTGCTTTCCCTCCCACATCTCTTTAAGGAGGGTTAAAGGCCCCCTTACCTCATGACCAAAGAGCAACTCAAAAGGTGAAAATCCAGTAGAAGCTTGTGGCACTTCTCTGTAAGCAAACAATAAATAAGGAATCCACTGGTCCCAATCTGAACCCGTGTCATCAACAAATTTGCGCAACATCTGCTTGAGTGTCTGATTAAACCGCTCAGTCAACCCGTCCGTTTGTGGATGATATGGAGTAGTTCTCAAACCTCTGATTCCCAGCAGTTGGTACACATCCTTAAGCAGTTTTGACATAAAATTGGTACCCTGGTCGGTGAGAATCTCTAGGGGAAACCCAACCCTTGAAAACAACTGAACAAGACAGAATGCTACCGGCTTTGCTTTGACTGATTTCAGGGGAAACACTTCTGGGTACTTTGTAGCATAATCAGTAATTACAAGCATAAATCTGTTTCCTGACTTGCTCCTTTCTACAGGGCCGACAATATCCATTCCAAGACGTTCAAATGGTGTACTGACCACTGGAAGAGGTTGGAGAGGTGCTCTGGTTGGCCGTTTTACTGATGTTTGTTGGCACTGAGGGCAACTCCGACAGAACTGGGCTACGTCTTTGCGTAATCCAGGCCAGTAAAAATGACGTTTTATACGAGCTGTTGTCTTATGTTTCCCCAGGTGGCCAGCCCAGGGAATAGCATGGCCTAAAGAAAGCACTGCCTCTCGGGCTACTTTAGGAACCATCAGCTGTCTGCCTGACCCATGTTGACGGTAAACTATACCATTCTGGAGCACATAACTGTCCTCAAAGCCTTCATTCATATCAGCTTCACACTCTTTTGCTCTCTCAAAGCAATCTGCTAAGCTTGCATCTTCCTGCTGTAGCTGAGTCAGGTTTAGAGGCAACTGAAAACCTAATGGGAACTCCGGGGTTGTTATAGTGGGAGACATCACTGTATGCTGGAATTTCTCCTGCCGTCGCTGCCTACGGGATTTGCGAGGTTTTCCTGGCTCTGCCTCAACTTCAGCATCATAGAAAGGCAGAGAAGACAAAGTACAATCTGTCTCACCTGAATGTGCTCTTGCAGTCTTTGCCTGGGCCCGGGTTAGAGCAACATTACACATCTGGCTCGGATGGATCAGGTCCAAGAGAACTGGCAGGTCATGGCCTAATACCACTGGAAATGGCAGATTATTGGTAACACCAACATTCAAAAGATACGTTTGTCCTTGCACTTTGACATACACATCCGCTGTTGGATAGGGCTTTTCATCCCCATGAACACAGCGAATAGGGACAGTTTCGGTGGAGCAAATAGCCTGGGGAGAAACATACTGTCTGTGCACTAGAGTTTGGTTGCTTCCAGTGTCAATAAGTGCTCTAAGGTCCTGACCATTAATTTCAACTAAGGTCTCTTTAAGTGGCTGTCTCCATTTCAGCTCAGTCTCACAGTTTTCCCTGGGAACATAGCACATCTGTGTAAGTCTAACCGGGTTTTGAGGACACATTGGCTTTGTGTGTCCTTCCTGTCCACACAAATAACATATCACAACTTTATTAGGGATTTTACTGGGACCACTGGCCAGTGGCCTCTTCTCCTTCACAGGTTGCTTACTCACATTCATAGAAGATCTGGAACCATGCTGAGTAGAGGCAGGTTTCTGACCAACATTTACTGTCCCGCAGGGCTTGTAGAACCAGGAGGCATTTTTCCGGCGAGCAGCTACAAACACATCAGCCAACACAGCAGCGTCTGCTGCAGATTGTGGGTCATGCTCTTTGATCCAAATCTGGAGCTCAGGAGAAAGCATTCGTAAATATTGCTCAAGGATAATAATTTCACCAACTTCATCAACAGTTTTGTCTTTTGGTTGCACCCATTTCCCATAAAGCTCTTTAAGTCTCACATACAGCTCTTTGGGGGTTTCCTCGGGCTCCACATTAAGAGACCTGAATGCTTGGCGATACGTTTCAGGATTGATGTCATATTTCTTAAGAATGGCACATTTAACTTTGTCATAGTTGAGAGAATCATCCACATCCATGCGTACATAGGCACTTCTAGCTTTACCAGTCAATAATGGGATAAGATGAAAACCCCAGTCTGTTTTAGGCCAGCGACAAGCCACCGCTATTCTTTCAAAGGTTATAAGGAAGTGCTCAATATCATCTGATTCAGTTAATTTTTGTAGTTTAGGCTCTTTAGAAAAGTGAGACTGACCATACTGAGCATTGCTCTGGTGGTGAGGCACCGATGAGGAAGCTGTCTGCGCTGGAGGGGTGACCACTTCTACATCACCATGAGGACTCTGGTCTGGGAGAGATGGCTCTGGCGTTGTTCGTACTTGCACCTCCATTTGTAGAAGGCTAAATTGGTGTTGAAGTGTCTTGAACCTCTTCTCTTGGCGTATCATTTCCTGTTCCCACCTAGCGTCACGTGCTTGCTGCTGCCCCATGTGGGAACGAAGAATGCTGGTAAGGTCTGCAATGGTAGGTTCTCCTTTATCTTTACCCCCCATGGCAATGACTCCATCTGTAACCTCACCTTCCTCTACCTCACCATCTGCATGGGTCTCCATTTCAGGTCTACTTCCTCCTCCTTTTCCTCCTCGCGGCATTTTCTGTCCTTCCTGTGTCCTATACTGAATGATCCCACCGCTGCCACCAATTGTCAGGGACCAAGCAGCTAGGCAGGGACACAAGAGGAGTCTTTAAATTCTTTAAGGCTTTATTATGCCAAAATGACGGTCCATAGAATACTCAAAATTACAAAAGGGATTAAAATGCATCAAGAAAAAGTATCAACAGAAATTCTAATTCTGGGCCCTTTAAATAAACTGAGGTCAACCAAACAAAAAGCTCAACATAAGTGTTAACTAAACAAACCTGACCTAATGAATGACACAAAAGGAGGGGTATATATACACATAGGCTAGCCTACCAACACACAACAGGGGGAAAAAAACCTAATCTTCACACCATAAAACTCCCAAAATAAACCCACCTATTACTTAAAGACATAATACAAATACCTATACATATGAAACAACAATACCACCCCAAAACTAAAACAAATGCATAAATGCTGCTTTTCTTGAGGCCTCTGCACTTCCGCTCTCCCCTTCGCAGCACCGGGAGTTGGCGCCTTCCAATTCCCATCTTCCAGCATAAAAGAGTGCCTCAAACATCACTTCCTCTTTTGCCAGGACCTCAGCAGCGTGTGGAGCAGCAGAAGCAGAAACAAAGGTACAATGACTTAATTGTTTAAACTAATTTGATAAACTCATGACTGTATGTAACCAAAATGCGTGCACTCAAATTGGCAACACCAGCACTTTGTAACTCAAAGAAGCTAAATAAACATTTTTTTTAACCAAACTGTGTGAATAATTATTTGTTTGAAATGACAAAAAAAACCAATACTAACACTGCATGGTCCCAGTTGTTGACGGGTCCATGACAAGCTCCAACAAAACCTGTCCAGGTAGAAGGCCGCTTTGACAAACAGGAAGTGGAAGATTCCAAGCAGATTTATAGAAGGGGGACCCGGACTGTACTAAGTATGGTCAAATATAGAGGGGTGTTTTGTGGGTTTTTAAGGCTGATTAGACCCTCCAGAAAAACGTGATTATGCAATCGCATGAATTCCCGCATTAATCACCAAAATGCCGCTGATTATGTGGGGGTCACTTATTTCCCAAAAGGCCGCATAATCCCCGCAAAACAACGCATAATTCCCACAAGAATCTCACATTTCCACAAAAAAAAGAGAAATATGCGTGTCCCGCTTGATTTCACAATTTCCGCAAAAAAAGAGAAAACTATAACCAATATAAATGGAGTTGTGAGTGAGTTTTTATGTGACGCCCGGCCTGACGTCATCAGTTCACGCATTCACACACACACTAGAAGCACGAGCTGATGTGGAGTGCGGTGCTCAGAGACGAAAAACAAGAATGGCAAATGCTCAAAGATCACATTTACCTACGAATATTTCAGCTGGAGACTGGGCAAAACAGTACCCAGATTTACTGCACGAAAGTGGGGGAAACTTTTTTGCACCCCGTGCAACATCGTTCTGGAGCACCGAATAAAATCAACCATGTTGCAGGTAGTTTGCTCTACCTCAAAGTATAACAAAGCAGAAAGAATGTTTTATTTCTGAGAAATTTGTGATTTAGGAATGTTTAAGTCATGCTTAAGCTGATAATAAATGAAACATTGGCAGCACTTACTGTGATGTGTCTTGCATGTAGTATGTCTGTTTATCTTTATATTGCTCTTTTTCATTCAGTGGTAGCCTAGTAACAGGATGTAGAAGAATCACCTTTTTTTCCCAGTTCTTACATATTTCACATCTTTTTGCATATTTCACAACTATTCGCATACTTTGCAACTTTCCGCAATTTTCCCGCATAAAATGGCATAAAAACCCTGCATATTTATTTGCATAATCAAGGATTTTAGCCCGCGGAATCAAGGATTTTAGCCCGCGTTTTTCTGGAGGGTCTAATATATTGTTAGTGAGGCACAGTAAGCTTGTTAGTGCAGCCACATAGCTTGTTTACATGCTTCGTGACGCAGTTTGATGATGTGATCATTTGCGTGTCAGTGAATGCCGGCAAAATCCAGGCATTATTTTATCAGTTTTCACTATAGGCAACAGAAACGATATTAACCGATTTTTATGTCAATATTATTACATTCCTAATAATTTCATATACAAAAACCTAGATTTTCATCACTCAGAGGCAGAATCATTAGCTTAATAAATCTGAGGATCTTTGAACGTCGTGAACCAGATGATCATGTGATTCTCTGCTGTCCATTATATATTATAATCTGACGTTCAAAAAAGTTCCAGATTTAGATTTGATTGACTGTGCTGAGATTGAAAAGCTTTTTGATGACTTATCAAAGGTTTTGTCTCCATTTTTGTCTCTGAAACATTGAATATGGGTAGTGATGATTAGGTCGATGATGTTTACAGATTATTTATCTCAGAAATCTCTTTGCTGATGTGAACCTCTTAAATAGTTAGAAATCCTGTTTTTTTGTTTAACAGTTACTTTCCCGTGGCGTTGAATCAGGAAACCGAGCAGCCCTCCTTCATCTCCTCCTCTGTGTACTCCAGCTGCACCACACTTGGTCAGACATGGCAGGCCATCAGAAAATCTACTTGTTCCCACTCCACCTGTTCAAAACACTATTAATCTGCTGCTTTCCAATAAAAGGCTTGGCTTCCACCGAGGAGCCAATAGAAAGGCATTAAAGCAGTGAGACCCAGGCCAATCCCAGGCTGCATTCTAATGTGGCCTATCTTTATCAAGGTGCCACTCCATTTCCAGATACTGCTTATTTATGATTTCTGAGGAGAGAGCAGGCAGGAGGCATATGTCTTCAGGAGAACACCAAAATCATTGTCCGGGGGATTCGACTGAGCCTTCAGATATGGAGCTATCGACCGCCAAACTGGACAGGAAGAGGTGAAAGACTGAAGTTTATCTGCTGCTACGCTGTTTGTGATGTGGTAGAAACTTCGACAGACACCAGGGACTTTGCTAAAATTGTTATTAGTCTTCTTAATTGTTTGAATATCTGGGGATTGAGGGCGTGGTGGCAAGTCCAGATATTCCCGGTGGGTGTGAGAAACCCTTCTTTGGCCATCAGAGGTTTTTTCCTGCTTGGATCTTACTGGATGTGATACTGAGAGACAGTACTTCCCATGGATCCAAACATCCAGGGATCTTTCCTGTTCAACAACAGCCTGAACCAGTTCCCCTCCGACCTCAAGGCGCCAGTGTGCCAGTACTCGGTGCCCAACTCTTTCTACAAGCTCAACCCGGGCCTGAACAGCCAGCTGCCGCCAGGGACGCCTCACGGCATCAGCGACATCCTGAGCCGCTCCATGGTCGGCGTGGGCTCCACAGGCACCACCACCCTGCTGTCCGGATACTCCACCATGGGGGGCTTCGGCCCCTCCGTCACCAGCACGTCCATGTACTACAACCGAGACTACAACTCGTCGCTGGGCGGCTTCTCCAAGCCGGGCGCCGAGTGCCCCATGAAGGCTCGTAGTGTGAGCTGCTGGGCAGAGAGCAGCTGTGAGTGGAGAGGAGGGAGGCAGCAGTGCACCAACAGTGAGTCTGAATCCTGCAGACCGGACCCAGCAGCATCCACATCTAGCACTTTTCTGACTTCTGAGTCTGTCTGTGAGGAGTCAGCAGGAGATGATGCACTTTAGAGATGGAGAAAGCTGCAGAGTCATTTGAGTCAATCAGATTTAGATCAAGAAAAACACAGATTTAAGTACAATGAGTGCGAGTCAGGTGTTAGATTTGGCTCAAACTTTGATCTATTTTCTATTCAAGTTTATGCTAAAACACTGATTGATGTCTGTATTTATGAAATCAGTGATTGGCTAAAAGTAAAAGATCTCCAAATGGAACCTATTTAGGATGAGCTCAACTGGCTTTTTAATCATTCGAACAAATATTTATAAGATATAATTCAGACAGCACGTAGAGGATTTGTAACTAATGCAGGAAACAATAGTGTTTATTAACGGATGCCGTGATTTGTATTTTGTAACACACAGAACGAGAACCAGAAATACATGCAGTAAAATGCAGATATATCTGTGTCTATGTCTGGATGTATACACGACATTAACCCAACGTAGAATATAAACTGTCACGTTTTAGCTGAGAAGGTTCGATCCTGTGTTCTAAAGAAAACTGTTTCCGTCTGTGATGTGATTTTTCCAGGCGCTGCTCCTCTTGGGGAGATGTCCAGCAGGAAGAAACACACCAGACCAACATTTAGTGGACATCAGATATTTGCTCTGGAGAAAACCTTCGAGCAGACCAAGTACTTGGCCGGGCCTGAGAGAGCCAGACTGGCTTATTCTCTGGGAATGACTGAATCACAGGTCAAGGTAAAGCTGATAACATGTGTGACGGTGCAAATATTATCCTTTTCATATTTGGTGTTTTTTCTCTGTAGTTACTCCAGTGCTTTTGCTGTACTTTTCTGCACCTGTGCAGCTTCCTGAAATACCTCATTTGAAAGAAAATTAGGCTGATTCACTAAAGTAGGGCATGTGCAGAGATACAATCTTGGCATGTGAGTTATTTGGCTGCAGGAGGAAGTGATGAGAAATACTCACCATGCAGAAAAAGAAAAAAAATGCACCACGGATTGTTTTCGTGTCTTTCCAGCTTTCACAACGTGTGCAAACAAGATGTAAATCATTAAGCAACCCAGTTTGATTCATCGGGAGTCACACCCACTGACTGAGAGAAAACTGCCCCTCTGTGTTTCAGGTGTGGTTTCAGAACCGACGTACCAAGTGGAGGAAGAAGAGCGCCTCCGAGCCGAGCTCCACGCAGGCCAGCCTCGCCGGGCAGGGCGGGGAGGCCTCGGAGAACGAAGTGGAGGACGAAGAGTACAACAAGCCGTTGGATCCCGACTCAGACGACGATAAGATCCGGCTGCTGCTGCGCAAACACCGCAGGGCTTTCTCCGTGCTGCGCCTGGGGCCGCACCACGTCTGATCATGCGCATTAGAAAACATGCAAACCCACTTAAAACACGCTTCTCAGCAGACCTGCATGCTGTAAGAAACATAATTAGTTTGGAATACAAAGTTTAAACGGTGAGCATGTTCAGAAGAGATCACAAGAGGGTTCAATAGACGAAAAATAATGTTTACTTTTATAAGTTACTGTAAAAATTCTCTGTGGTCTGTTACACTGTTCCTGAGGATCATACTGTTCACATACTTTTGTAAAAATATGAGAAAATGACCTGGAAAAATCTGCATGATGCCCTTGATAATAGGAATAAATTTACAAAGAGTAACCTGAATTTGTTCATTTGCTCCTTGTGATTATTATTAATGATCCCAAAATGAAACATGCGTGCCATTTGCAAAATAACTTCACTAAATGTTCATAAGCCATCAATAAACTCAATAATTTGGCTAATATTAAAGGTAAAACCAAACTCTTTACACCAAAAAAAGGGGGCATCAAAAATTCTCAACCTTTCAGAAAACAGGACAAGTATTTTTAGTAAATTTATCTTCAAATAAAATAAGATAAATAAAATATTATTTAATTTTTTTCCCCAGACACTAAATGTAACGTTCTCTTCCTTTGCATATAGTTTCACCACAGGTCCACACAATCAAATAAAGCCTGTTTAAAAGACAAGAATTTGTGTTTAAGTGCAGAAACAGATGCAGTAGCGTAATAAATAGTCATGGAAAATATGTACCATTCACATGTTGTTATCAGTTCTAATATTCTACAAGTCTGAGTTGTAATTCTGATAAATGCTTTAATTGAATGTTGACTTGAAGTTGGTTAAAATTCATGTCTTGTTTTTTTATTGTCTGTCAAAAAAATTGTCCCTTTTGAAATATGTTGTAAAAAAAAACCCATTAAGGTGTACAATGTACAAGGCACCTGAAACCATACACAATAAATTATTGTGAATTATTTATCAAGCTAGGTGGTGAATTGTCTTGTCTGTTTTTGCATTTAAAAAAGTCTGACCTAAACAAACATTATTGGCTGCAGCGGCGGTGTATTAGCTGTGAAGTGACAGTTAAAATAAAACGGCAGCGGAAAAAAAGGCACAAAAGCTGAAGAGATGTGCAGAGGTCAGAGGTCAAACCTGGTGTGATTTACTTGAGTGATACAGCTTAATTGAAGACAATCACCCCCCGCAACCTGCCTCAACGTGAAATCAATATCAACAGAGCAGCTCGGTCACCATTTGGGATCAGTGAGTTCAGGACGCAAATGGTTCATTTATCTGATATCAGGCGAGGTGACTCAGTCCAACGAAGAGCCGAAGGAATGCTGCTGAGACAGTTCTGTCTGCGGTAAGAAAACACCGTGGCACAGCTGGAGAGTTCAGACAGTTCAGGTAAAAAAAAAACCATACAAGCAGCACAATTTAACATCTCTGTCCTGAAAAACAAGGCTATTAGTGTTTTCTGAAACCAAAAACAAGGTGAGGGAAAGCTTTCAAGTTAACCGAAATAATAGACTAGACTTTCGAAAATGGTGTCTTGTACTTATAAAATGAGCTAAAATACAATAAAAAAGGTTTGTGTCAAGTTGCATGAGGAGGCACCGACATATTTAGGTCAAATTCCTTCAAGTGTTTGCATTTAGATATCTGCTCTAAACTCTTTACATCTTGCTCCTAATACCCATTCTAGCTACACATTCCATCAGTGAATGTTTTTTTATTTGTATTATTTTCTAATAATATATATTTTTAATTATATTAAATATATAAAAACATATTTAATTAGTCTCACTTATGTTCTTCTTGTGAGGTTTATTGAGAGTTTCTTATATGCAGTTTGTTTGCACAGCACAGTCAGTCCTGAGGATATTTAGAAATGTCTCTTGTGCCTAACTTTGACCTGTTTTCAAAACCATCCTGTCCTTTGAAACGGAGGAATAACAGCACAAAAAAGTCAGAATAACTTGTAAAAATGTGAATTAAAAAGTATAAAATTCTAATATAATAATTAATACTGAAGATTAATCATCTTGTGTTAACATAACTCCATACCAACATAACTATATACATATATATATATTTATATATATACACACACACATATTATATATATATTAACCTAATACTGTAAGCAATAAAAGCCAAAGTAAAACTAAAAATGTTTAGATGATTAACAAGAAAACTTAAATGAGCAAACCTTCTAAGTCAACCAGCTGAAATGAAACTGATTTGAAAACAAAATGCCACATTGGAGTTAGTTTGGATCATGCAATTGGATTACTGTTATCAAGAATTCTAAATACAAGTTTCAGGCTCCTTCCAATCTGCTTTTATCTGGGGATTTTGTAAAATAAATAAATAAATAAATAAAATCAGGATTTATTTTGAGTCATACGATTGAATCAACACAAAAATGAAACGGCAATAAAGCTGAGAATCAGTCACGAATTCAGCAGGTTCTTGATTTGTTGGGAGATTTTCAGTCTGAGCAAAATGTTCCCAATCACCAGCCAATTCCAGCTTTAGAGGGCGGCCTTAATACCTCATCTGTTTTAGTTCTCATTTATCTGCTGCCACAAAATAAGCGCAGCAGTTCTTTAACTACTGGATGTTTAACACAGACACATACGGACCGGGCTGCTAGTGCAGGCTAAATGTTGACCTACACAGAAGTCAGCATGGATATTCCTCGTTAGTATAACTCAGTGAGGATGTAAAATAAAGGAATAATTCAGGTTTTTATTATGCTCTTCTAGGTCCCTCTTGTTAGGAGGTTTGTTTATCTAAAGGTATAAAGACAGCAGCAAGCTGAAGCATGCAGTCCTTAATGTAACCTTTCAGGTTTATCAGCCCTCATACGGGAAAAAAGCCAGCGTCGCTGCAGATGTATAGTAAACGGTCACACCTTTCCCCAAACAGGTATGACCTGAATGAACCGAATGAACCGTCAAACTGGAGACATGAAGAATAAAATATGAAGCACAGATTTCTGAGGGTAACATTTTATTTACAAAAGTGAAATAGCACAACGATGTAGTGTCTTACCAGAGTTAATCTAAAGGTAATACTGACCTTACAACAACTCGGCTCCTGTAACAACAATGAACCTATATCATTTTTTTTTTTTAAACTTACAAACTGTTTCAAGCTACACAGACGTTTGCACCACTGGTCCTTGTTACGGCGTACAAACATGACATGACAGTCTAAACTTCATACCTGCAAGTTGTTGCATGAAAAAGCATTTTGGTATTAATACAGGGAGTTTACTGTTCCATCAGGCCGTGCAAGTTTCACAAAACACTCGAAAAATTAACATAAAATAAGTAACAAACAAGTTATAAATCCACTTATTTAGTCATTGTTAAAGCCAGATCAAAACATCAAAACTGATAACATTCAAATATATTACTGCACGGGTGCTACAGTATGACACTATGGATCAAGAAAAGAAAATAAGACATAAATCAAAGAAATCTGAGAGCAAACAGTGCCTTCTGTGTTGTGTGTGCACACATGAGTGTTTACTGTATAAATAAAGGATTTTAGAAGTTTTAGCGAAGCCATCCACACGCCTTAACTACAGCTGTAAGTAAACACAAGAGGAGTGCAGTGTAATTGTTTTGGCAAAGAAAAAAGGTTGATATCAACCAAAACAGGGTGGAAGAAATGTCTGGGCAGCAAAGACAAACTGCAAAGGTAACTTTGTCTGAGTGAGGAGAGTCAAAACTGACAAAATGAGAACTGCTGAGTGGTGGCTTGTGGAATAAAGCACTTGGTATAATGTACACAATAATCTAACTGCAAGTACAAAAAAGGTCAAACATTATCCACGTTGTTTCAGTAAATTTATTCAGCTCCTACCACAGCAGATGGAAGCTGCTGTAGAGGCTCTGTTGTTGCTATAAAATGTTACTGTCCTCTTTGGCTATCTAGTGTCATTTCTAGATAATGTTGCTATTATAAATCCATTCTGAAACATCTGACACAGTTAAGAGTCGTACTTACAAGTGTCGGTAAAAATCCATCATAACTGCTGTAGAGGACATGAAACTAAACACGTCAACCGAGAACTGAGAAAGCAGCATTTCTCTACTGTGTGTGTCCTGTAAAATGTTGCCATGGTAGAAATAAATAAACACCTGAACTAATTAGGGCATAAAATACAAAATTAAATGTAGCCATGTAGAAGTTATGTCCAATAGTTGATAAAAATCCCACAATTTTCAGCTTTCATGACAATATTTTTTAGCCACACTGTGGCTCAAAATAACAAAAATGTTCTTCTAAATGCTAAGCTAAACATTATTACACTTGAATTTTAGGATAATATATTAAACTTAAAGTAGCCTGACTGACTCGGAGGTTTAAACAAATTATTTAGGGCCTGTAAGAAATGAGTAAAATCATAATAGCTTGTGTCATTTTTGACAGAGCCAGTATAAAATGCTTAAAAATGCTACAACTAAAATCACTCGTCAGAATTTAGCAGTGTTGTGCATAAGCGTGTACACATTCATTTAAAGGGTCTGCTGCCCTCGTTTGGTCCCATTCAAGCAGGTAGGAATGCTTGAAACATCCAAACTGACTCTGAGCTTTTAGGTCAGGGGACTTCAAATCTGAGAGCGAGCGGAGAAATCAGAATACTGCCTCAGAAGTGACAGCCACCAGTGAATCTGTGCTCCTGGGGCTAAAGCTGTGGACAGCAGTATAGAGATCAGACGTGAGACACGAGTGATGTGAGAACAGAGTGTTCACGGGACAGGCTGGGTCGAGCCCTTTGGTTGGATTACCCTCTGTGGACGGTGTGTTTATAGACCTGCAGCAGACACACACATTTATCAGAAATCACATGCCAACTGAAACAAGCAAAGGAATGACATTAGATTAGAACTCTATTCAGCCAGTGTTAAAACGCTTCCGTCCTCTCCGAGTAGATCAGACTATAGGTGTGGGATACCATGTGTAGGGCCATGTGCCGCTGACAGTTGGATGCCATTGTAAGATAATCAAAGGTGGAGTCAAAGCACACAAGCATACCTCCCTTTAATGCAGCGTGAGAAGTGTCACATTACAAGTGGACTGAATAGAACTTTAGGAAAACGTGAGCTGGTTCACGCATCTTTCAAGCTCCTTCATTGTGTGGAATGGATCTCATCGTTTTGAAGAAGAACTGTCATGAAAAAGGGATCCATCCTTAAAAAAAATAAATTTAAATGGCAGCAAAACAAAAATCATGGCCGTAAAAATGCCAATATGCTGTCCGGCGCAACGAATGTCCCTCCGGCCGACCACCTAGATGGTAATTAATGAAAAGCGGCCCAGCAATGCACTTAATGTGTCGCCACGGTGGCAGTGGAGAGGATTCAATAGACATAGATCAGTGAAAGGTGCTGATCGCCTGTGCTCCGACTACACCGGACACAAAGGAGCGCTCGTGTCCCGCAGGCACTTCATCTTAGTTCATATCCCGACTCCACTGGGCCAGCCTGGTTATGGCTCTCTGGGGACCACTACAAGATTACGGTGATCACTCTCACACACTGAATCCACCCTCTGGAATCACCACACAGACACATCTGCACCTCCACATCTGGTACAGTAAGCACACACACACCTACTAACACACTCTTACCATGGAGAAGGATCCGAGTCAATGGTCATTCGTCTTCAGCGAGAAGGACAAGAAAACAGGCTGGAAGAAAAACAAAAGCAGGTCAGAGTCACTGGTGACTGAGTTGATACCTGTAAAACACACCTTGTGTTTATAGTTTGTACTATTTCAGCTGTTACCTTATGGTCTCCCATACAGACATTAGGACCCACTGTGTTGTAAACAACACTCTTCTCACCGTCATCTCTCTGAAAAGATCAAACATCGGCATCAGCTGCAGTTCAAGTAACAAAAGCAGCAAAATCACACATTCAACAATGAACCTTACAGCTACAGCTTCACATATTGGTAACAGAAAACAATACACTTCAGAAACTACTACATGATTATTCCTTTTTGCTGAACAGTTTGATACAATTTGTGGCGGCACCACATCTGAATGGTTGGAATGAATACCACATAAGCCAAGCTGATTAGCATTTAATTTATGACTATCAGACTTAGAATACAGATATCAACAATAGATTTTGACTAGTTGTAATGACATGGTGATTAGTCAGAATATGACTGATATCTAAAAGCCCATTCTTACTACTCAAAACGACAGATATCTGTAATTCCGTATGGACTAGTTATATTAGTTGCATGTCTGAAATGTCATTAGGACGAGTCTGAATTGTTGAACATGACGCCGTTCATACGAGAATTCCAGATGGATGTTGATCAATCAAAGCATCTAACAGTGTTAGCAGAGGTAATAGCAGCTGCTTTGGTGGAAAAGAGCAATAAAAGATGTAGTAAAATAAGAAGAGTTTATGGAGAAACATAACTACAGAGCTGCTCTGACATGGCAGTAAATCAGCTTGTTATATACGGGTACAGGTGCAGCGCCAAAGGATTTTTGAAAACCAAGTTGCCTCTGCATAAAAAAATATTTGTCTCATTTCACCTAGTCAAAACTCTAATTAATA
Organism: Acanthochromis polyacanthus; assembly: GCF_021347895.1. Lineage (NCBI taxonomy): Eukaryota > Metazoa > Chordata > Actinopteri > Pomacentridae > Acanthochromis > Acanthochromis polyacanthus. The sequence continues at coordinate 25,708,751 of NC_067119.1, forward strand.
ATATCTGTAATTACACTTTCACTGGGGTTAGGGTTACAACAGTGTCAATTTTAAATTTAGGATATTTTAAAAGTACACTGCAGACATCATGAACTTCAGGGAACAGGAGCAGGAATTATGAGCTGTCAGAATGAAACTGAAGCCTGAAACTGGAGTTATTACTAGCTGCAATGTGATTTACAACACCTGCATACACGTGGATAGTAAAAGTGAAACTGTTTGTCCTGGGAAAAATTAAGATATGCACATCTGAAATGATAACTGTGTGTAGACCAAATGACACTGTAGATACCTGGAACGTTCTTTTAGACTAGGAAGAACAGAAATACAGATATCTGCTATACATATCCAGTGTAGCTATTAAATGTTGAAACGTGTTGTTTTGATTCCCAGCATTTGCTGCATATTATTCCCTTACTGTCTTTCTTTTTCCACTTTCAAAAATGCTGTTGCTTTTCTTTCAAAAGAAATTATTGGGATTTAAAGATGCTGATGCATTTCTTGAAAAGGCAGTGCAGTAGTTAGTAACATTAACTTCAGAGAGACTGTAGGAGAAATGGCACTAGTCTTATACATATTCTCTGTCTAAGGCTAAGTGAAAAGGTGAATATTATCAAGAAAATGACACAAAGAAGTTACAATTCTACAATATGTATGGTCTGAGCTTTTACCAGAGAAAACATTTGGCTCTATTTGGAAGGACGAAGAAAAACAACATGCAGAAAGCCGTCAACTTCAGCTTTAAATGCCGCGACAGTAAACGATGACTGACCCTGTCGATGAAGTCTTGGGCAGCGTGTGACATGAGGATGCGATCACACCACGCAGGACAGCGAGTGTTCATGTACTGCGTTGGTTTGGCGTACTCTTCACTGTAGGGGTAGCTGAGTATGAAACAGAAGAGAAATGAAACCTGCGTGCATGTAGAGGAAACGAGCCAAACAGGAGGATTAAGTAGCTCAGTTTGGAGTTTTACCTGGGTGGAAACTTAATGTCCTCTTCCTTAATTACATCTTGAAAGGCTGCGACCTCTTTGTCATACTTCAAAAGCTGAGAAACAGAAATCATTTCCGATAAGCCGCGATCACTGATAACTACTGGAAATGTCAACACACGGAAGAAACAAGCAGCTTCACTGTCACAGCTACCTCTGTTTCATTTAATTTACTGCACTGTAATGTGTTTCCGCTGATAAGAGCCAATCTTATCTGTGAAGACATCGCATTGTTGCAGAGCAGTGTGAGTTTTACAGTGGAGTAGCTGATGGGACCGATGTAGGTTAAAGCTTAGATTGTGATCGTACCGCTCTGCCGTTGTCCTCTCTGAAAACCGCCTGGTGCAGGTAGGCAAACAGCTTCTCCTCAATTTGGAGCAGTACCTGCACGTGAAATGAAAGTAGGTCACATGAAAGCACCAGTAAAATCCGTCACTGGTTACTTTAACTAGTCCTTTTATCACCTTGTGGTCGTTGTCTTTTTCCTCGCAAATGATTTTCTCCACTTCGTTGCTGCTATCCTTCTTCACTGTCTGCACATCTGTTGCAGTGGATAAATGCTGCTCACAGAAACACAGACGCAAAATAGGATATATGTCAAAATGCACGACTGATGCATTTCATTTTCAGCTGAGCTTTGGGGGAAAATGAACGTTGTTACAAACCTGGACCAGAGATAGCGTGTCCAGACGGAAGTTGAAATCTCCAAACACGAAAAAAGGCAGAGGAGTGTAGCGGCTGTCTGATATTCTGCAAAGAGATTCTTCTGTCAGGTATCACACAGGGTCTGTTTCTCTAATAAGTCTGACTTTGAGACATTAAAATCATTATGTTTGTAGGATAGTTTGATGTCGCTTTGTATGCTAGCACATGATGAAAGGTCATTTAGTCAGTTCTACCGCTAACTCACGGTGTCATTTTGAACATTTTACAGTCACGCTTTGCATGAAATGATGCAGCTGCAAGTCTGACCTGTTGATGACATATCTGAGGGCGTTTTTACGGTTAGCTGAGTAAATAGAAGGGCTGGAGTTGCAGGCAATGAGGTTGGAGGCATCGTGGAACAGGTGGACATTGACCAGGTCTAGACCTCTGTGAAGAACACAACCATACAAAAAAACGGTTGATTTGCGGCACATGACGGAAGAAAACAGGAAACAATCTGATAACACAGAGACCTGACATCAGACAGATACTTATATGAGTGGGTGTGTGCATGTATGCATGTGTGTGTGCCAATTCAGGTGTCATTTATGGGAAGTTTTCTTATCAGTGAGTGTGCCTATGTTAATGCAGAGTCCACAAGCCCAACATTTGTCTTTTGTGTCAAGTGTTCACTCCCTTTGTTTGGCTGTCACTGGAAAACAATTAATGTGCATCCAAAAAAATGAACTGTACTGACTCACAGCATGATGTTGTGGCACATATTAGCAGACTGTAGGCTCCTTTTGTTAACACCCCAGGTAAAAATACAGCAGAGCAAACAGGGACTACAAGTCACAGAAAAGGCAGGCTGTAGCAGCAGCACTGTGTGGTTCTTTTCAGGGCTGTCCTTATTTCAGTTTAAATTAAGGGGCTTCAAAACATACATGTAAATATATTTTATTTGCTCATGAAATAAAAATGTGTACACAGTCCTGTAACAGTCAGAGAGAATTTCTGTGTAAGTAGGACATTCTTTTAACAGCTATGTGATAGTTAAAGCCCAGAGGAAACAACAGTACAAGCAACAATTCCATTACTGATAAGACTACAGCGTTGTATAAACTGGGCTTATTGTGGGGAGACTCAACTGGCTGCTGATCAGTTTGGGGTTCACAGAAGTAAAGTCTACAGCTTTGAGGGCCTTCGCTTGTGTTTCTGTTCTGTCACTAGGATAAAGCCATCCAGGTGCTGGTAGCCAACAGTGCTCAGAAGTCAGTATAAGATGGACACGTGCAATAGTATCCCGGTTTCTTTCAGAGTACTGAAGATAGCAATCAGGTCTCTTAAAATCTGAATAAGAAAAGCACTCAAAGAGCGCAGTACTCCACCAAGGCTGCTCAGTCGTATCATTTCCGACTGCTGAAATCTTGAAAAAACTTGTGGCAGAAATCATGGCAACTTAAAATGTGGCCATTTAGTATAGGTGTACCCACAAACAAAATGACATTGTGCTGAGCACAGGCGTGTGTGATGCATGTATATGTTATGTACGGATACCGAATCACGTGATCTAAATATGTAGTGGAGGGTAGGAATTGATGGGACTCAGAAACTCCCCACAATTTAATCCATTCCTTGTATCATTTCTGACGACTAAGTTGCGACAAGTCTGCAACGTTCGATTTATAGTAGGATCGCAATAACGTGATCGTGAACAGGCAGCTGACGTAGTGTTCACTTGTAGTCATGGTTACAGTGACGCCTTACCGCTATCTGGCAATGATACAGAAATCTTTAACAAATCCATGGATCCAGACAATAAGCCGCATCACTGCCAAAATCTAATCAGTTGGTCTTTGTGTCATTTCTGACCTTCCTTGAAAATTTCATCCAAATCCATTAGTCTGTTTTTGAGTAATGCTGCTATCAGGCAAACAGAAGGACAAACGAACATACACTGATCGTCACATAACACCGCTGAAGCTCCACCTCCTTGGTGGAGTAATAGGGGGTTGTCTGAGGTTTCTGAAGCTGGAACATGATAGTCACATGTGCAACCGCTGGCTTTGACATCTGTTTGAAATAGGAAGCCTATGTGTGTTTTATTAAGGTTTTTTTTTCTAATATCTGGAGTTCACAAAAGTCAACAAACAGCCCAAAAGTCAAAGTGAGTAGAGTCCTTGTCTACTGGTGTATGAAGGTGAGGTTGAGGTACATCACGTACTGGTTGTGTATGATCCAGCGGGTCCTCATGAAGCCCTTTCTGGACCACTTGAACTGCAACAGAGACAAATTGAGTGAGTCACTAAACAGCAGTGAGCTGTGTCTTTAAAGGGCCAAACTGATAATTATTGATTCTCGCACATAATTTGTCTCATCTCCCTGTCAGAGCTGGCAGACAGCCCCTACAGCCCCAGTAGACTCATTTGTCCCAACATCTCCCTTTGGCCCATGCATACCCCTCCCCACACACACACAGATGCACACTCATGCATGCATACATACTCACATCAGGCCAGAAATTCTTTGGGAATTTTTCTTTCTCCACTGTGGTGACCCCGTCCAGAGAGCCCACGTACTTGGTCTGCCCCGACACCGCTTTAAAATCCTTAGCTGAGAGAGGGAGAGGCAGAGAGAAGGCGATGACATGTAAAAGAGTGAGAAAACATGCAAACAGCAATCAATAAACTGGTGTTAACCTCATCAGAGCGGCATACGTGATGAGAGAATCTATAAGTGGGCCATTAGACTGCATTTGGCGAACAACAATCGGTTCAGGTCACACAGCGAGTGGCAGCTCTGGGATGTTTATGGTTCTTCCATAAGCTTTTCTCCGGAGCTTTTTCACACCTAACGTGACTGGACTATGCAGCAGCAAAATAACAGCTCCACTTTAAATTCTAGTTCTTTGCAAATATCGGGCCAGGAGGGGTAGCCATCAAAGTGTCATTATGCACAGAGAAATATCTTAAAAGTAAAAAAAAAAAGGACAAGGAATTTTTCCAATCTAACACAACAGCACTCTTGCTCCAACAAAGGTGGGAGGCATTAATCAAAACAGTGAGTTATGCAATGGAGGTGTAAAATCTAAAAATGTTTTGAAAAGGAAAAAACTCATACAGATCTATCACAAATTTAGGAATGACGAAATTAGAAATGTCAAATGCAAATATAACATTTAAGGAGTTTTACCTTCGAAGTCATATTGATAGACATTTTTCAGTGCCTTGTGGATGAAGTACATGCTCCCCAAAGCCTATGGAGAGAAAACAGATTTTTATTTTCACGATATCTGATAAACGCTCCTAGAGGCAACTCAAGTTAGAATATGCAAGATCAGTTCCTGTTAAACCACGGGAAAAAAATAATGAAAAAGTTAAAGTGTTAATTTATTTCATTTGATTGAACCTTTTTTAAACCAGGTGAGTCACTTTAGAACCAGTTACAATGACGACCTGGATCGAGTATAGTAGTAGTGATATTTAAGCATCTAAAACAAATCATACTAAAGCAGCACGACACGCTGTTCTTTCAGATGACTGTATTTTCATGCATCTGCTACAAAAAAGACAAGAAATGTTGACATGTTTTGTATGGCAAAAAGACAAACACAGCTCTTCAAATTTAAAAGAATAATGTCTGAACATGTGCCTAACGTATTTCACTTTCGTGCTCTGCATCTCAAATACTCGCCATGGAAACGCCATATAAAGAAGCTGTGGACGACTTTCCATCATCAGAGTGGTATTACAGAGTAGTTTCTTCATCCAGCTTGTTGTGCCATGTTCCTACTGACTGCACAGTGTCTCATAGACAGCCTGTAATAGCCACGAGTGACGCCCGTTGTATTCTATCAAGCCTTATACTTGACGTCTATGATGATATTTACTGTACAGTGAGTGTTGCAGCAGACAACAATAAGCAAAAGTTTCTTTTTTAATCCCAAGAAAACAGAGTGGACCAATTAAATAAATGCAGCATGGTTCAAAAATGGAAAAACATCAAACTTTTAAACTGAACAATAGAGCTTCACACAGAACCAAACGCCTAAATAAGATGGTAAAACCAGGTGGAGTCCTCTAATTTCCTGAGATGATGGGCTGAATTGTTCATTTAGTGGAAATGTGAACCTCGTATTGAATGAGTATATTGTGACCGTCCAAAAAGAAACATGAAACTTTAAAGAACAACAACAAAAAAAAAAAACGCTTCAAGTGAACATATAACTGCCCGACACATCCACATACTCTCCCTCATACACACACTTCAGCACCCAATCATCCCTGACATGGGGCTGACAATTTTTAATGTACTAACTGCCTGCTCCACTGATCTGATTAATCATGCCCCGTGAAATCAATAAAGACAGAAAATTAAAACCATTTAAAAGGTATTAAGCAGTAGGCCTGCTGTCTGCCAACGCTGCTGCTGTGACTGGGGGCCGAAGAAAAATCAGCCGGCGCTCAGAGGGCTCGGGGCGTGACGGACCGCTGTGCGACCCCCCCCCTCCGCTATACACAAACATCTCCACCCGGAGCATGAGAGATCTCTCCCTGAAGAGATCATTTATCTTCAGTGCCAAAGTCATCCTCATTTAATAAAACGGTGTGTCTCTGTGGTCGGCTCCAGTGAGCGGCAATTAGTGACCAACTTGTATAAACTAAGGTTAGAGCTCGGCCAGGGAGTTATTCCAACAACTCTGATGGGGTTGCTAACTTAATGCTAAAGCTGACTGACAAATGGGTATATAGTACATTTAGTTCACAATTGATGCAAACTTGCGAGTCCTGGAAGAGTCGACACTATATTCTGATAATTAGCTCATCAAAACCCGGAAAATCTGCTTCAGTTTATGTCGGTTTAGCAACTTGTTAAAGACAGAAAAGTAAACATGAACACACATCCACGGATACACGTTCTCCCTCCACATTCTCCTCCACATACTCTGCCAAACACCTATCTTCATCAATCAGGTTTGTGCACAGTTTAATAAAAAAATATTGACTTACAAGTGATTTTTTATCAAAACACCATTTGTACTGGGAATGCATGCAAGTCTGCCCCCTCTGCTTCTGCAGCCCCTCTGAAAGGAGAACCCCCCCAAACTCTCTCTTGGCCATATAACTGATGATCTGCAGCCAAGGGGAAACAAATTGAAAATCAATGCAGGTGGCACAGACGAAATGAGAATGAGGCATTAGGTGGGATTAGGGGGGGTTGCAACCCTCTCAGGGCAAAGAGTGAAGGGTGCAAAACACTGGAGTGCAGGGGAAACTTAGTCCCAGCTGTCTTCCACCCCCCCAGCACACTTTATTTATCGTGCACAAATGGGCTGGGATCAATAGTTTTAATCTAGAGTTAAATGTATTGACTTTGGCCTGTCTCTCCCACACCTGGCCATTGACTTTGCCGTTTTTACTTCACGCACCTTCAGTCTACAGATGCAGCCATTGACCCCTACTGTCAGACACCCAGTGTGAGGGTATCACCTGGGAGGAGTGAGGGTTAATAGTTTAAGAAATACCCAGCCACTCAACCACTGAAGAGGGGTTACTTGACTTGGCTTAACTGGGGCAGAATTTCAAAACAACTAATGCCGACAAACCTGTTCTGACTGTAAACAAGGTTTCAAAGTATTTCCAAGAAAGATGACAAAAGCTTGCATGTGCCACGTGAGGAAGTCTGATGGAAGAAACGGCTTCCAGGACAGGCGAGGAGATTGAGGCGGAACCCATGACCTGAACAGCATCCCAGCGAGTCTGTAATGGCACTTTAGTGGCTTAAAAACACCAGCTCAGACGTCAGATACAGAGACAGATTCTGGGTTCTGGGTTCAGACTCTGAACTGATGGTGCTAAGAAACATTGGTGCCCGCATGAGTGACTAAACAAACCAGTCTTTAAGAGCGTCTCTTCTCTCTGTGCGCATACTGTGTGACAACCACATTGTTCCATGCTATGTCTTTGAGATCTATATCGTTAACACAACGCAGTGCACGTGAGATTCTACACGAATACACGACGCATGAATCCCAACCTTTAAGCTTTTTACAGTTTCATTTCCATTCTCTGGGTTTATTTATCCTTTGGTAACCCAGATTTGTTGCAGTTATCCTTAAAGGTTTGCTCTGATGCATAGCGTGATGCTTGATGGGATTGGTATCTTGAGACTTTGAAGGCTCTTCGTCCTGTTCTTCGAGCCATTTCTTAACAGTTTTTATGTTGTGGGAGAAAGCACTGTCCTGCTGGGGGAGTCTGTTAGATCGCGCTATTTCCATGAATATTGCATTGTCATCAGATGGCATACTCTTGTTGTGGCTGAACAGTGTATACATCCTGTTGTAAGATGCAGAATGTAAGAACTGTGAATTTTAAATTGAGGTCACACTTTTATTTAATAGAGTATTGCGTGTTTTTTTCTAAATAGGCATTTTAATTACATCAAAATGAATGTTATACATAAAAATAATCATACATCTTAATTAACTTTTCATGACGTACTTGCAGTTGTTTTTTTTTTTTATCAAGACAGCGAGACAAAGACATAATGTGATCCGGTTTTCTTACAAGGGACTTCCCGACATGGACGAAACAATATGCTGCAAAACAGCTGATCTGAAGCAATACCAGAATTTCCACTGGAGTCTATAAACTCTGTCATTCCAAGAAGCTTCTGATTTCACCAGCAATAAAGTACATTAACACCTCCAGCTACCTCTGAGCACTAACATGGAGGAGGACTCCATCTAGTGGAAGTACATAGGAAGTACTCTGACTGAGAAGAACGTTTCTTACCGTGAAGCTGTCCTCTGCTTGGAACTGGTTGTCCACATAAATGCAAACCCTGTCAAAGTCTTTCATTTCATCACTGGACTCAATGCTCCTGGGAAGAGGAGAGCATGACAACAATCAGTGGGATGCACAGATAAATATTTTTGTTTCTTTGCCTCTAGAGCTAGAAGAATTAGCAATCTATTCAACTACTTTAACCAAGTTAACTGTCAACAGTTGCATGCATTTTGGAGTTCCATTTTCAGTTAAAATGCCATAATTTCACTGGTTCTAGATTCGAAAATTGCCATAAACTTTGACTTTTTAACTGTTGGCCAGATTAAAGAAGCAATTTTGATATATCACAGACCTAACAATTAACTTGTCATGTGAGAATGATTCTGGTGCATAAAATATTTCAAGAAAGAGACAGGACTCTCTTGTCAAAAGTTTGTACGAAAAAAAAATCCCACAAAATGTAAAGGAGGAGTGTGACTGTACAGGGCAACGTGGATTATATAAGCAGCACATTAATCTTACCAGAAGAAGTTTTCTGCATGGCCCATGTTGGCCATGTAATCCTTTCCTCCCACCTCCTGGAAGTGCAGGGCGATGAACTGCGGCTTGTAGCTGTGGATCGTCTGTTAAAAGCAAATGGTCTCAGACTAATGTATAGGCTTACATTGCAGAGTACAGAAGAGGGTCAGCACTGTGTGTTACAGGATGAAGGTAAGCATCCATTAGAAGTCATGCTCGGCCTCATGTTGCTCTAATATCAGTTGTCAGCACAGTGTCAGTTTTCCAGAGGAACATGGAGCACTTGTGTATGCTTAGATGTTACTGGTGTAATGAGGTCAGCAAACTATAAAGGTGGACCAGAGCCAGTGCAGTTTTAATTTGTCTGAACAGCAGAAACCCCGAAGAATTTAAGAGAAAAATTACTGGCAATGAATATGAAATATTGTGAACTGTGAATAAAGGAGGCTCAAACTTACCTTATACAGTTCTTGTAACCATTCATTTTGAATTTCACCAACCTGTGAAATGAGAAAAATGGTCACGCTTAGAGAAGGGATGCATGATGACTAAATAAACATTAACATGCAGATAAAGACCTTCAGGCTAAAAGTTTAAAGTTTTGTATCAAAATGTTACAGTTTAATTATTTTCCGCAGTCAACATGCACATTTGAAAAGCATTGTATTCGGTCCGCATCGTCCCAGGCAATATAGTATGTTAATTTCACCTCAGGACAGACTCGCTGCTCACTACCAAAAACCACTGAGAGAATGCCAAGAGTGTGCAAAACAGTAGTCAAAGCAAAGGGTGGCTATTTTGAAGAGCCTAAATTATAAAACATGTTTTGACTTATTTCACAAATTTATGTTTACTACATAATTCCATATGTGTTCATTCATAGTTTTGATGCCTTCAGCGAGAAGCTACAATGTATATAGTCATGGAAATAAAGAAAAATGATTAAATGAGAAGATGTGTCCAAAGTTTTAACTGGTAGAGGATATCGATGTTGAACATTTGCCAAAATGAAATGGAAAACCCACCTCTAGGCATCAGAGTATCATTTGTTTTTCTAGTTACTGACAGTCATTGACAGAGAACCTGCAACTTGGACAATAGTAGGACAGGGATCAACTAGACAGAAATATTCAGAGGTAGGCTGCTGTAGTTAGTCGCAAAGAGAAAGATGACAGACCACATACGGACAAATATCCATGGTTGGTCACTAAAGGTCACTTAATTATCATCCATCCATCCATTCTCTATACACCGCTTTATCCTCACTAGGGTCGTGGGGGGTGCTGGAGCCTATCCCAGCTGACTCGGGCGAAGGCAGGGGACACCCTGGACAGGTCGTCTGTCCGCTGCAGAGCTACATATAGAGACACACAATCACACTCACACCTACAGACAATTTAGAGTTGTCAGTTAACCTCAGCATATTTTTGGACTGTGGGAGGAAGCCGGAGTACCCGGAGAAAACCCACGCATGCACAGGGAGAACATGCAGAAAGATCCCAGGTCCACCCCGGGATTTGAATCTTCTTGCTGCAAGGCGAAAGTGCAGCCTCCACTTAATTATCATCAAGTATTTAATTACTAATTGCATTGCTCTAACGTCTTCTGGCCACTAGGTGTCCCTGTATGACTTCAGCATGAAAATCAAAGAATCTGTGTCTAGTTTTCATCTATTCAGAAAGCTGCATATGGGACAAACCTGGGACTGAACAATTCAATCTATTCCATGCAACTAGCACTGTTCAAAGCCACTGTTTTGAATATATTCTATGCAGTATGTCTGAGCCACAGTTTGAAAAGTCCTGTCACAGATTTTAAAAATTCATGCTGCCGTCCTTGTGACAGTTGCCAATTTTTGATATTTTATGCAGCAAAGCCTCATCAAGTTTTTAATTTATTACACAGAAATACTCACTAAGAAGGACAAGCTATCTTCCTATGGGTTTTGGTTAATAAATCTTGCATATTTCTATTTTTAGGAAACACTATTGAGTTTAATAATGTACTTGGTCACTCCTGCGTTCAGAACAGACTACAGTCCATCTGTTACACAGACTGTATAGTCTATATATACACACACACATAGATATGTTTGTATTAGAGCTGTCAAAATTAACACATTAATGCGGATTAATCAATTCTGATTAAAGATTTTACCGCATTTAACCCATCTGCAGCGCAGAACAACTCAAAATCCTCAAAACATCTCTGGCAACGCATTTTGGGCAGTTTGTTCAAGTGGACATACCATCTCGCATGTGTGTATGTATGTCCGTATGTGGTCTGTCATCTTTCTCTTTGCGACTAACTACAGCAGCCTCCAGGGTCTTCATCATGGACTATTTACTTGTTGATTTGAATGCCCTTTACCAACAGCTGCCCTGCTTCCACAAGAAATAACAATGATGAAAGCAGCGAGCCAGCCATTGCTATTAGTAAAATTAGTGGCTGAAAACCAAAACAATGCTCTCCAAAGGGCTGAGGGGACCGGAAGAAGCATGTGATCCTTATCTGTGAGTATTTATGAGGGAAAACTGTAAGATGGATTCATGAGTCAGTTATAATTATAATATCATATCCTAGAAATGAAATACACAAAAAGAGTGTAATTATTAATCATGAAGAATAATTGCAGCTTCAACGAACGAACAAACGAGTCAAATGGAAATCAGGAAGTCATTAATCACAAGCGCTGTACAGGTTAAAACAAACCGCAACGATTGCCTGGAAATATTATCCTGTGTGCTTTGTCGGTTTTGTGTTCCAGGATGCAGTCTCATTCAAGTATAGCAGCACCTGTAACAATCTGGCCTGCATCAACACGTCATCTGTGAAAGTGTGTTTAATATTGCATGGCAAGTTGATAGTTGAGTATACTGTAAAACATGTATGAGAAAAGCACACGGATAAACCTTAAACACGGTAAACTGTCAAACAAGGTGGATTCTTCCCTGTTTGGAACAAGTAAATTTCTATTATTGCTGCAGGTATTGATATCAAACTCTTAGAAAAACATTAATTTATCAAACCAGAACAAATAAAATCATTTTTTTTGACACACACTTTATTTCATATTACATTTTTGTTCCAGCCACTTAAGGTTCAGTTTATCACCAAACTCTTCATGTTGACTTGTGTAGCTGTTAACCAATGATATTATCAAAGGTTGTCACCTTCATGAAATTTATGGTTTATTTGCCTTTTTCTGTTAATTTAATATCTCTATTAGTTTTACATTAGTATCATTAGTGACTTTGAGCATCACATTTTTGTTGCAAATCCAAAGTGGTCCCTCCACTCTCCTTTTCTCATTTGGATTCAAACCACAGTGTCCTTATAGTAGCACTGTGGTGTTTGGATCTGCAATAAAATGTCAGTCAATGCTCATCAAAATGCAACCAGTCAACTGCTAGAAGTGCCTCGACACGTGGTGCGATTAAACCAACAAAGCAAATGATGGAAAACAACGTAGAAATAATGACTGAAATATGATATTTGTGTTAGTTGAAAAAATGTGAATGGAAATTATTCTAATAATATTGCAAACTGATTGCAGTCAGCACTAATAATTGCAATAAGTAAGAATTTTGGCAGGAAAAATATTTTCTAGGGCCAAATGATTAAGGGTGCATTTAATATCCACTTTGATGAGCTGTGTGAAACTCTAAAAGCAGAAGTTTCTTTTGTCTGATTTCTCTCTGACTCTAAAGCTGACTTCTCTGGCTTTCAAACCCTCAGTGCAGTACATCAATTACCAGCTATCCCTTAACCCAAACTAACTTGTCATTTATTACGTTGGTGCTTCCGATTTTGCGTCACAGTTTATTCCCGGAGTAGTGTACAGTCTTCCGTGGGAACAGGTGCTTTCGTACCACCTGAAAAATAACTTTGCATAGCGTATTTGCATGATAGGGATGACTGCAGCTCAGCGATTGTGACCTGAGAGACTCCTCTCCGATCAGTGTGGCTACAAACACAGTCTTGAAGCTCTCATGAACACAGAACCACTGGCTCTGTTCTACAAACCTAATTCAACCTTTGAGATGAAGTTCATACTGGAGATGCAACTCTGCTTGGTTATTACTAGTCAAAATAGTTTAAAGTTAAAAAAGGAAAGCAGGAAAATATAAAACACCAACATTTGACATTCACAATCCAGCAATCAGACACCGTATGTGGAACTTTCACAGAGGGACTGACCCAAATAAATGGAGCTTTTAAGACTGAGCTATTTGTTATTCCAAGCTGTCTTGAGAAAATTGGCCGACATGCATTTTTGGCAACAGCATGTTCCAATAACTAACACTTGTACTGACTACTATTTATCTTACATCACACATAAATGGAAAGCTCAACAAAAAGTTTCATCTATTGCAATTGAGCCCATACATAGTCATCCCACAAGCTAAACAATATAAGAGGTGGTGCTGTGAGTAGCAGGAAGTCTCACTTGTTGAGCTGCTCACCTAGTCCAGTACTGTAAAGCAACAGGATTTATTCTATGATGTGCTTAAGGTCCTGCTCTTATCCTAAAGGCCAGGCAGACCTTCAGGAGTGTTTGTTTATAGAAATAGGGGGGCCTTAGTAAGTAGAAAAGCTCAAGTCCCTCAGGGGAAGATTTTCATCTGTTTACATATCTCCCACAATGGGATCTACCATGTTTTCATTGGAGCTTGGTCTGGCAACCGGAAACATGGTCCTGAGCCAAATTTCCATGAGCGTAAGAGCCCTCCTCCCCCTGCAATGTCTCAAAGTTTTGTCAAGCCAGCGCAAGCCTTAACAAAGACAGAGCTGGATATTTAGACATGTGTTTAGAAAAGCGACAGCACGCTCTAACCTCTCTAATGCTGTAAAGTTTGAACAGGCACAAATATCTAAGACTGGTCTATAAATTACAATTTCCGTGAGCTGTAAAGGCCATATAGTATGATAAGAATGCTTTAAACTGACTGTTGAGTAACATAGTTTCTCCCAGTACAATAAATGGTGGTTTTCTACTAGGAGTAATGGAAAAAGCCCAGTTGTTAGCTGAGTGGTGATGATAAAGTGGACACACTTGGACAGGGAACACATAAGACTAATTTACTGCATGTAATCTGAGTACTGGGAGGATACCGTGGAACATTTCAAGAGAATCTGTAAGACCAACGCAGAAGTACACACACCCAAATACTGAAACACATGAGATGTAAAGGAAGTTAAGAGCAATATAACAAATGATAACAAACTTATTTTAAGTTCTGTGGAGTAAATATTTGAGGTCAAATGCTATGCCAAGATTCATGACTTTAATTTGAAAGTTCTTCTCCAGTCTAATAATACATTTACAATCTTTTTGTTCCCATGAAATTAATCCCGTCCTGCCTTAAAATAGCTTAGATGGAACTACATTTGCTTTCTCTACAAAGTGCAGATCTGGGAAGTTCCTGCCTCTAGCTGCACATTAATCCCCCACTACTGGCTGCAGCTCAGCACACCCGCTCACCTCCGGCAAACTGTAAAAATACTCTCCTAAAGGCAGCTACATACAGTATCTAAAGTATGTAGCTGACCCCAACTGTGCAAGAGGACAAAAAATGTAACAGTAATTGATCAATTTGTGCTTTAGCTATCAACAATGGTAAAGCATCCAGAAATCTTTTATCACAACACAATGGCCAGTTGTGATACTGGAGCAATTCAGCTGTACATTTTCAAGCTCTAAACTGATGAAAAAAAGAAGACAAAAATTCTCATTATCTATCTATCCAATATCTATACACTGCTTAATCCTCATTAGGGTTGCGGAGGGCTGGAGTCTATCCCAGCTGACTTTGGGTGAAGGCAGGGACAGGTCGCAAGTCTGTCGCAGGGCTGCACAAAGAGACAAACAAGCACACTCACATTCACACCTATAGACAATTTAGAGTCATCAATTAACCTCAGCATGCTTTTGGACTGTGGGAGGAAGCCAGAGTACACATAAAAAACCCATGCATGCACAGAGACATCTTCTAGCTGCAAGGCCACAGTGCTAATCACCAAACCAATGTGCAGCCCCAGTATCCAAATAATATGATTCATAATTATTTTGTTATGTAGATATAATGGTATGCCTTCCAGCATATTGAAAAATATAACTGAGCTTTTAAGAGTTTCCCACAGTGACTAAGTTATTTATTATTCTAAGCTGTCTTGGATAAATTAGCTGACATGTGTCTTTGGCAACAGCATGTTCCACTAACTCTTAGACTCTTACAGGGTGCAACTGGTCTTACATCCCTTGTATGAATAAATAGAAAGTTTAACAAAATCCTAGTTCTATTGGAAAACCCCATACACACATGCAGGTAAAAAAAATATAACTGGAGTTGGTCTTTATATCTTTCATGACATTTATCCAAACGGGAAGCCTCTTTGAGAATAAAAGTGTCCAGGTCAATACAGACAGCACCAACACAAACTACTTCTAACAGAATTCTAGCTGATATATATATATTCTCAACATATAGTTTATCTAATATAACTATAAACCTGAAAAAAATAAATGACACGGTTTCAAGAGTAATAGTATGTCTGAATATGGTATCACAGGTGACGTTTGAGTGTCACAGTATGTGACGGGTCACAGATTCCTCCGTAACACCGGTGTTCTACTCATGGCAGGTCACATCAGAGGTGAACCGGATAATAATGGATCAACTTTGACTTTTTCTTTCGATCAACGACAGCGGATGAACGCTGCTGAGCACATGCCGCTGACAGCTGACAACTAAACACGACTCGAAGGTATTAAGACATAATACACACGACGAATTACAATTAAGCTAACGAGCCGTTAACGGCGGCGAGCGCTGAGCACACTTGTTACATCCCAGAAGTAGCTAGCAACGGATCCCATTCAAGGTAAAACTTACCTCCTCCACCACCCTGTCGGCTACTTATTTATCAGTGACGGCTTTAATCCTCTGGCAGCACCGCAGTGAGGTTTAGTTTTCATTTTCTTTTCAGTTTTACTTACATTGTCAAACAGGGAGCCGACGTTTGCTGTGACGAGCAGCACATCGGTGAGTGTTTCCATGTTAACGACCCAACAGTCCGAGGAAACTCCGGTAGAAAAAAAGAAACGACGCAGGCCTACAGCTCCCGGCTCTCCAGAAGCTTATCCAGGCTTACCAAGGGAGCCCAAATCGCGACAGTACAGGTTCAGAAGGGAAACTACAGCAGCATCTCACCGACACCGACACCGAGCTGCTTCACGTCCGACTCCTCTGCTGATGGCGGGGTGTCGTATCATCGTAAGCCGGAGCGCCGCTCACATTTATCGTCTCGCCGGAGGGGAGTAAGTTAGTTTAAAACTGCCGACCTGCCTGGACGCGGGCCTTCCTCGGGGTTAATTGGACTAGCAGCCGCTTAGAGGACTAAACCAGCCCGCACGGCGCATCTGTTGCCGCCTTGACAAGCGCTCAGATAACCGGAGCAGCCGTCAGACACTGTTGTGTTATGAACTCTCGGTGCTCCGCCCACTGCACTGCAATTACAGTAAGTTCAGTTAATCAGCGCTGAGACAACCTGAACACCTCTGAACACGAAACCAGGACACTTAAAATGCACAGGAACCTATGTGTGACTTGTACAAAAATAAATAATTACACTCTCTCTTTACACGCAGCTAAATCAGATTAAAACACCGAAATATTGTTACACAAACATCCGACTTTCAACCACAACTGACGCTGAATCAATATTGACTCAACCATCATCTTAAAAAGCTACATTTAAGCTAATTAAATATTAAAACAATGTTGGCTAAACAATACTCGTTGAAACCTTTATATACAGTCTATGGTTCAAACATCTTCATGTACAATGCACTCTATATGTCAATTTAAGCTGATATAAAACTTTAATTAATTATTCATACGTATATAGTGCTTACTTTACAATTCTTGACCCCTCTCCAATTAATGGTATCACCCAGTCCTGTACTTTAAGAGTCAACATTGATGAATTAGTGACGTTTAAGTTCAGTTAAACAGCATAATGATGATTTAATCACCTTTTTTCAACATTTTAACAATAAAATGGTTGGCCCATGATTGATTTTTAATCCTAATCAAATTTTTTAAACTCTGACCATAAAGCAACGTTGAATCAACAACTTTTGCTGTCTAAGGTTTATTACAAATCAAGCCCCAATATTGTAGTTCACATTACATGATTACAATATGAACATTATTTTCTATTTCATTGTATGCTTTGTCTTTTACATTTTTCTATTTTTTTTAATCTTTTGTCTTTTTCTGTTGTGTGCACTTTATTCAACTTGTTAACATTAACCTGTTTTAATTCTGTACCTTTACCTGTAAAGCACTCTGAATAACCTCTGAGCAGGATGAAGTGCTGTATAAATAAACGTACTTGCTTAGGGGCTGACATAAAACACTAAAATGTAAAACTTAACTACCAGAAGGAATTCAAAATATCTTAAAGGATTCTTAACTGACACTCAGCATACAACAGGCTAGTTTGTAAAGTCACAGAACAAGAATTTATTCCTTCCTTCCCGCATTTTGTTTTCTTCTACTGTAATTCTCCTCTTTAGTTGTTACAACTGGCAAGCATCCCAATGCATATTCATCTGACTTTGCGTTAGATGTGTGATTATCAGTAATCACTACTATCATCTGCACTGTAACAAGTGCTCAGCCTTTTTATAAACCTTATGTGGAGTCAAGCATTGGTAGAAGCAGATATTAGTGCAACTACTTTTCTTGTGCATCACCTACTCATTTTCTCCAAAACAGCCTCCTACAGCACTTAATCCTCACCACAGCAGAGTAACCACAATATTTTACAATACCAGTGGCTATAAAACTCTTATTTGGGGCAGCTGGATGTGTGCCATCCAGCAGTCTGGGCTCCAGCCCAGAGTAAAGTCAAGACTGCTGGAGGCCTGATTCCGTCTCTCCATAGTGCTGTTAGTGAGCTGTTCAACCATGGCATGGGTTACACAACCAACCTTTTCAGCTCTTCTTCCCTGCTTCCTCTAACTCCTCCTCCAAGCACTGTGTGCTTTATTCACCAACGTCAACAGATCCATTTGAAACTATGCTGTCATGTCCATCACCGGTTTGGAAACAAAGACAGTTTTAAGAGAAACTTTCCTGAAAAGAGACTGAAGTGGTGTACTGCAGCCAGAACAGGCCTGACTTTTAGATAAAGCAGCTGCAAAAGAATCAGCAATGTACATCCATGGAAAGAGATCTTATTTGGACACGATACCGAGTATACAATCTGCAAAACATATGTTGGTTTTACAAACAAAACCTCATGCCAGATTGTGTTTCCTACTAGCTGATGAAACCAGACTATAAATATCCCCAGAATTCCAGTCTAAATGCTAAGAATAGCACAGAGAAACTACAGCAAACTAAGGTAATGCTGTAAAAATATCCCATTCTAAAAACAGCAAGTGAAAACGGACTTCTGATAACAATTGACAATAAAAGAAATGGAGCCAAAACAAGATGTCTAAAGAAGAGGTAAACACTTTTCTAGCAATGGGACTTCCTACATTTTGAACCTGCTTGGCTCTTTCCAAGCTTTTATTGATATCTGATGCCTAGTTGAATCCAATGTGTACTGTATGCTTAAGTACAGCACTGCATTTTATTGAATGCTAAATGAGTGCAGAGAATTTACTATTTAACAGCAACATTTGCAGAGTGTCTTTACACCAGTGTGCATTAAAAATATTGTCAAAAGGTCTCCACATTCACTTGTGCTTCCTGTTAAGGGGGTTATAGTTTTATATGCATCTGTGCCTACATTACAGTAAGAGGAAATAAGCACAAAAAACCTGAAGTCACAGGTAGAGTCACATTCTTGAACATTTATTCTGATGAACTGATTTGACACCATCTAGACAATTGTCCCTGATAATATCAAACTAGTGAGTTAAATGCCTCAGGGTGAAACCCTTGAGGCTGCCCGCCATGTTCCTTGAGTCCTGTCGGTTGGGGAGTCCAGACTACAGCTCCAGGCTCTCCATGAAACCTCCTTGAGGTTGTCAAGTAGGAGAAAGGTCATTAATGAGGGGGGAATAAAGACAATCGCTTTGAGAGTTCACTTAAAATAAATGAGCCAAGATGGTCAAGCAGGAAGCCAATGACACGTCTGTTTGGGAGTGTATTAGTATGAATATTTATCAGCTAATTATAGCCATTATAACTACGTTTTAGTCAAGAGACCAGATGTGATGCTCATTATATTGATAGCTGTCCACCATTAGCCTTAAAGGGACAATGCTAAAAACACCCCAGAGGACTTCTGACTGACTGGGTGAGAAACCCCTTTACTCCAGTGATGCTGCAGGATTAGCTGGAACAGGAAGATCTGCCTAAAATCCATAAACCTCCATCAGAGTAACAGTTGGTGCACAATTTCCACTTCATAATGTGAGGACTTACACATTCCATGGAAAAACAGAAACAGACAACACAACAGGAGCTTGTCTGCAATGCAGCTCCTATCGTGACCACGTGTGTTCATACGCTTCGTCATGTAAAACACAAAGCTTCAAATACAAGTTCTTTGTTTCTCTCTTGAAAAAAGCCCATAAAAATATCTGAAATGTAACAAAATCTGGCATTGTGCCCTCAACCATGGGTGCAAGCCAGTCATGGAAAATCCCAACTCAGTCACAGGTTTTAGCTTTAGAACAAACTAGTATTTATCTACAATAACTCTCTTCTACATCCCAGGTACGACCAGGTCTGTAACTTCAACACAGCGTGATACAAACATGACAGTAAAATCTTAAAAATTAAAGTTGCAACTATCAAACAAAGACAGGAACTCAATGATAGGTCATAAAACAAATTTTCCCCCTAAAGACTGCCACCGAGGAAGACTTTCTGTGTGCACCGGATTTTCATTTCTAATGCAAGCAAGGCTTCAAGTCAAGCTATTCCGACACAGGGTAGCAGGCCCAGAATGACCCGTAACAGCGACGCAAACTTAACATGCCGGGCTGAGGCAGTGACCGAGGAAGCCAAATGGAGTACTGTTGACATCAGGGAGAGAATTTTCCAGTCCAGGTGCTCCAAAACAGAGAGACCACTGCTGACTGTTCAGACAGAGGAGCACAGCTGGGTCTCTGAACCAGTCCACGTCCATAAAGGTCCTTCAGGAGCGGCTGCGATCCTCTTGGGTGCCCACCAGCATTTTACTGTACAGCTTCTGCTGTTCTTCTTTAAAGGTATCTTTTACCTTTCCTCTCTTCAATCCTCCATCCCTATAAAACAGACAAGGAACAATTATTGGTGTAGTCGACAATTACGGAGGCTGCCCATATTCTCTAAGCTACTAGAAAAACAAACTGCAAAACAATGCAACAATCTTCTACTAAATACAACATTTGTAGTGTTTATTTATATTTGCTGACCTTTAGTGCACAGGTGTTACTGATAATGTTAACAGTCAGATTCATAGAAATGCTCTTTTATCTTATAAGCTACAATGTTTTATTGACATGTGTCATTGATGGAAAAAACATATTTCAATATTTCAGAACGTTTAATATAATTAGGTTTCTATATGACTGTTATTGATAACAAAGCAGGTATTAGTTGGGCCATGTAGAATGTAATACCATTCTTGATGCTCTTTTTGATTGAACTTTTCATAACGGTGTTGAAATGAAGGAAACTGCTTCTATTTATTTGGAAAAGTTTGCTCACTCTTCCGTGTGGTAATTGCAGCAGAACTACAGCAGGATGAAACTCAGAAGGTAAGATGCCTTATAGTTACAGAATTTAACAATTATGTGTATGGGACTACACTCATGACAAAGTACACATTATTTTTTTAAAGCGGAAAAACACAGGTGGAACCAATAATATTAATGATAAATCAGTTCTAATATTAGAGCCAACTAAAAGGCACACATGATCCATGGACCGGACGATGTAAATTCAATACAGTTCTTACTAATGTCATTAATTACATCTGTGTTTTTCTTGTTATGACCTGCCTAGTAAAAATATTCACTAATGTGTTGAAGCATGTTCATTATTCCTCTCAGTCTGGGGGTGTATATATCTAAGCGGTGTAAGTGTGATCTTACCACAGGAGGTCAACCAGTCCACCTTGCCTGGCTATGGCGGCCTTTACACGATTGGCGAATTGTACAGCGTCCTCTCCCTCCTGTTAAAAATGACAAATGGTCATAACAAATGATTAACCCCAATAAAACTTTTCTGCCAAAAATAAAGCCTAGCTAAATGCTGCTGCTTTAAGGGAAAAACTTCACATTCAACAAAAATATCATTTTCAGTTTTAAGAGTTCGTGAACGTACAGAGATGAGCATAGAAAGAGAAGCTCTGCAGTATGAAAGAACTGGAGCTGCTGATAAATTTCGAGGCCACTGAGTCAACTGACAAGACACAGAGCTGAGTTTATTGCCACAGCCAACTATTATTGTAGGTACGAGTGCCAACTCAATCCAGCCTTATAACCATAAATTAACTTTCGCTCACTGTCGGTGAATGTAGCTTACTCTGAACAAGGAAGACTTATGGTCCAGCTGAAAAAAGCGAAACCAAAGTACTCTACTCTCACTCTATGACCCGTAAACCTTCTGGTGTACTTGACACTGTATACCTTGTATCTCTATGTTTTAATATTGTATGTTCTGCTGGACAGTCTGTTTGCTTTATGACTAAATAAAGCATCATAAATGATTATTATTATTAAGAATAAGGAGACAAACTAAACATGTGCTGAATACAACAAAGCAAAATGATTGATGCATTTATTAAAAGAAAATGATTAAGTGTATGTTGGGGTCTCACCTCTCTAGACATGGGAGGAAGGTACCACACGCTGCAGACGATGGCCCAGCTGCTCATCATACGTAGGAGGTAGTTGACCATTCCAAACTTGCTGCTGTTCCAGAAAGCGTCTCCAAATCGGGGATCATACTGCGAGGATCAAACACACCAGAATGACTCATCAATACATGGATTATTTAAAAACTAATTCATGTAGACTGGTCAAACTACAGTCTTACCTTAATGGCAACAGGGTAAACTGTGGCTCCAATCTCAAAGCTGCCCTTCTTAAACATCATAACTGAGGTGTTGTTAATGCAGGTACCTGAGGATTTGAGAATTCGTAAAAGACAAATAAGACTTGGGTGTGTGTTTTTTTAAGAAACAAGATGATCATAGCGTAATTAGAAAATCTGCCGCAGCTCACTGAAAAAAAGCATACCTTCTGGGAAGATGAGAATGGGAAGTTTAGATTTATCCTCTACATGATCACTCAACCTGCAAGACGAGAAGAGCGCAGGTTTCTCATTTTGAGATTCTTGAGACAGAAAATTCATAAAAGCCAACAATATTTTATTTTTTCTAAATCAAAAAAGAAAACATTTAATAGACTTCAGCTCAGTTTTTTTTTAAAGAAGTCGTTGTTTTGCTACAACTAACTGAATGCAAAACCCTATCAAAGTTACAGCTGAGGGGAAAACCAGCACAATAAACAGCACAACACAGAGTAAAAACACAGGCTGCACTGCTACCTTTTGGCCACTAGATGTCTGTCTTTTACTTCTGAGCGTTCAAACCAAACGTGTGGGCAGGCTTTGACCATGGATCTCTGAATGACCCCCATCAAGCCACCGTGAATTTGGCCAACCTGACACAACACAAACAAATAGCAACACATCTATTTGTGGGAGAAATGCCACTTCAACAGACAGTCAGCTACAAGCGTCTATGAGTTTTTTTACAGTCTCCTGCTAGGAAGCAGCAAACTTACCATAGCATAGCAGCCGTCACTGGCCAGGATGATGACATCGATTGGCGAGGTGTGGTTAGCGACACAGATGCCTCCATTCTTGGGTTTATTCTCACTAGGAAAGTGGGGACAAGAGGACTGTTAAACTATGCATTATGAAGGGGCTTTCATGTTCTTTTACCAAGAACTAGAACAAGGTTGAGTGTGGTCGCACACGTCAAAATCCACAGAAAGCGGTGTAAAATCATGCTTAAAACATTATTAATAGAAACTGGGTTCACTGCTTCTCCCACTTTTCTTGGAAGAAACAAAGCAGCCCATGCCGTCTATGTTAAAAGATCTGACTCCCCAAGTATGCAGGACCTGAAAGTACCGAGTCCACATTCCATAGATAGAGTTACAATTTTAAATAGAGGGAGAGAGCAACTCTTTCTATGTCAGTTGAGTATTTATAGCACCGGACTTGGGAGGAATACATGTTACAACAAGCAACGCCAAACAGGCAGACATTCAAAGAGCCACAGATATTTTGCTCACGTCTAAGTACTTAATTCATATCAGTCAATCAATCACTGACAATCAAACATCACGTTCTGGATCCATTTTCTAATGAGAAATTACAGTGTGTCAATTGCTTAAATCTAGGGATGATATTGCTAAGACTTTGACGATACTACTGCTTTCACCGATGCTGCAACGACATTTTTTAATTTGTTTTTGTCTTTAGTTTTTTTTTAAGAGAAAACGAAAAACAAGGACAGAATTAAGATCGTTTTATTTTCTCATATGTGCTGTGTAAGAATTAAAATTTACATAGACATAGCATTGGACAGTGTAAAAGCTTTTTCTCACAAAATAAAATATTATCCAACGTGTTTCAATAAACTGTCCAGCATTAAATCAGAATTCAAAGCTCCACCTTGAACAGATAATGAGTAAATGTCATCATGTTGTGCTGATAAAACCCGTTTCATTTTTCAGCTATGAGTGTAAAATTAATGCAGGCTTTGACAGTATTTTTACTGTGTGATTTTATTAGTTTAGCAAAGAAAACAATTAAAGTACTTCTTCTACCACTAACACCAGCAGTCAAAGAAACACATTTTCTCTGCAGCTTCCAAATCATTAAATCCTGCTGCTCTGTGCTCTGGAAGGGAAACTAAAACTCCTGATCGACAGTTCAGATGATGCTCTGAATTTCAGACCGAATTCATGAACACAGTCCAAATTTGACATGGGTGGAGAACACATACTTCTTGCTTACTTTATCATGAGCCTATGTTTGTTTAATTTAGCTAAGTCTGTGTTCAGCTGCTAGAAAACATAAACCTGGTAACTGAGAAATGAACTAGGTGCTCAGCAGTCAAACATTTCTCTGTATGTGATGAACTTTAAGCTAGTGTTTCAACAGACCGATCATGTTTCTGCTCTTGCACACAAACGACATGTGGCAATAAACATTTTCTACATCAATTTCCGGGCTTTGCAAAAGTTCTGTTACACTCGGTTTCATGATCTTTCGAGACGTTTACATGTCGGAGTGAAAAATTCCATTAAATAAACTGAATGTTCTACCTTATAGGCAGGTGTCCTGAATACAAATTTTTTTCTCCGGTGAAGTTGTATCAAGATGGAAGTCAAAAGAGTTGAGATGTCTGCTCTCTTTCGTGCTGAACATCAGCCGGATGACCGTCCACAGGGTCGCGGAGAGGCTAAAGAATGGTGAAGATCGTTCAGGTCTTCACCATTCTTGAGCCTCTCCGTGACTCTGCGGACGGTCATCCGGCTGATGTTCAGCTGCTTGGCTCTGTCAGACTTGTTGTGGCCAGCATGAAGGAGAGCAGATATCTCAACTCTTTTGACTTCCATCTTGATACAACTTCACCAGAGAAAAAATTTGTGTTAATGACACCTGCCTATAAGGTAGAACTTTCAGTTTGTTTCATGGAATTTTTCACTCCGACATGTAAACGTCTCTAGAGATCATGAAACCGTGTAACAGAACTTTTGCAAAGCCCGGTGTAGTGAAATTTAATCATAGTTTTAAACATTTATTCCTCTTCCATCATCGTCTGTGTTTGCTGCAGGCTCGGTACCCATCCCTGCTTAAACCTAAATTCTGAATTTGCATGGGAATGGCAATAAATTCTCATGGTACATTTACATTCTAGTAAGAACCTATTTTTATTTTAGGTGGCATAAGATATGAGCACATAAATGGTCATACTTCCTGTCAGGTGAAATGAGCAATGTCACAAACAATGTCCCTTGATGATTTCACATTCAGTCAAGCCTGCAGTACAGTTCACCCAAAGTGACACCAGCTGCTGCAGACTACACTTCATGGGTAAGTAAACAAGGCACCAGCTTCCTCCTGCACATCCTGTTGCACGTCAGGTCCTCTTGATAAAAGTTCTGTCTCCTGTTTAATGGTAGACTGTCACCCTGTCATATTAAAATAAACTGTTTCCCTCACTAAGAAACAACCCATCACTAATAACATCTGCTTGAATCAGTAACAGTAGATAAAACCTGCACACAGTCTATTCAGCGTACTGACATTTTCACATTCAGCAGCTCTGGGCATTTAAAAAGATGACAGAATCTTGGCTATGCACTTTGGTGCGTCTATACGAAAATATTACTGAGTTTTGTGCTCCACCTAGACTTATAACGGCCGTTGCAGTGAATATGAATGCAGAGAGTGCGAGTTTGCTCGAGGAAACCTTCCTTTCATGTTCACACTTCAGGTGCTCAGATTTCAACTGCTAACACACCCTGGTTTCTGTTCTCTGCACAGAACTCATCTGCCGTTACATAACCTGGATATGCTGCTCTCCTGTCAGAACAGGAGGTCTGCTGTGGATCACGTTCAAGTAAGAATAATAACAGAACTACGTGAATGAGCTTAGCAGGCCTACAGGGGCTTGGACTTTTTATTCTTGTGGGCTAAAACTTTAGATCAAACCTTCATGAAAGCTACTAGATGGAACTCTGAAAAGTTTGATACCTCGTGTGAAACTGTGAAAAAATTATTTGGCCAAAAGCACAACATACATTTGTGAAGTTGAGAACTGGCACCATTAGTCATTTTATGCACACTGTTTTCTGGTTAGTGAAATGTAGTTACGCCCACAACAGTGAAGAAGTAAACAGCAGTACAGAGCTCTACCTGAACAAAGCTTCTGCAGGACTTTAACCAGAGGTGTGGCTGTACGCAATTTATTTACTATCAAGTAAATATAAAAAAAAAACATTGTACCATTCTATATTTTCTGTGAGACCTTAAGATTTGTTGTCAAACATTACGCACAAAACGTAAGCAGAAAGAAATGGTGAAATTAACCAGGAAAATTGAGAAACTGCATAAAAACACTGTGGCAGCAGTGTGAAGCAATGTTGGATGGATCATCTGACTCAGCTGGCGGCAGCCTGTGGAAACCATAGGCGCTAAAATCTCTAACCAACCAAGTTGAGTTAGTCACTAAAAAATATTTGTGGTAGCGATATGATTACTTGAAAACAACAAGAAAAGCACTCAGAGTGTGCAGTACTCCACAAGGCTGCTCATCATTGTATCATTTCCAACAGATGAAATCTTTGATAAAATACTCCCTTGCGCTGAGCACAGGTGTGTGTTATGCATGTGTACGTTATGTACGGAAACCGAACCACAAGACCTAAATATGTAGCGGGCAGCGGAAATTGATAGTGACCTGAACAATTTAATCAATTACTCCTTGTATCATTTCCAACGGATAAGTCTTTCTTTTTGTAGGATCGCAATCATGTGATCGTCAGCCGGCAGATGTGTTCATTTGTTGTCACAGTTAGTGATGCCGTGCCACTATTTCACAATTATACAGAAATCCTTAACAAATCCATGGATCCAGACTTTAAGCCACATCACTGCCAAAATCTAATCACTTGGTCCTTGTGTCATTTCTGACCTTCCCTGAAAATTTCATCCAAATTTTTGGGTAATGTTGCTAATAGACAGACAGACGTACACCGATCATCACATAATTCCACCGTATTTCTTGGCAGAGTAATAAGATGTTTTGCTTTAGCAGACCGGTCTGGTTGTTGTGGCAGTTCAATGCATAATTGCTTAGCTGCTGTTATTTCTGTTGACAATTACCATGAGTCACGCACATGTGACTTAATGTGGTAATTTGAGATCACTCATATTTGCATACAGAGTTTCAGAGCCATAAGAATACTTCCCAATGAAAGTCTTTAGTCAAATAACACACGAATATGAGGGGACATGTGAGAGCCTCTTACCTGTCATGATAGGTTATAATGGCAGTCAGAGCTCTGACACATATTCTGTAGCACATCAGATGGACTTTCTCACTCAGAAAGTTTTTCATCCTGTAAAAAGGAGAATACAACAGCAAGTTCATGTCCAGAGGTCTGAGCTGATATTTTTGATAAATTAAAACAAAGTAGCTTGTGTTCAGACTCACCTTCCATTTGGCAGCAGCCCAACAACAGAGGTGAGGAACACGAGGAGGCCTACACCTGTGAAGGCAAGAGTTACCCTGGAGGAGAAACAAACAGACCGGTTACTTATAAACACCTGACCAATGAAGGGATCCTACAATAAAACACTTATGTAAAAGAGGGAAAGGTTCATCATGATCATCTGTTTTTATATCAGTCGATATGGATAATTATTTAACATTTTTGGATATATTTTAAACAAAAGTTCGGAGAAAAAATGTTTATTTTGAATTTGAACACTTTAGTCTATTAATTAAAGACATATTAATGGTAACAACAATAATAAAACAATTATATTTACACATAAACATGAATGACAGACAGCAAAGGGGCTCCATTACCAAGGTAGGACAGATTATTTATGAAGCAGGAAAGGAGCACACCTCTGATTTGCTCATGCTACCAAACTTGACGCTTTGTCCTTTATGCGCTTTCATGGTCTGTATCTCATTCCTCTAGGTAAAATTATCTCTATCCAACATATTGCTATTGTTTTATCACCCAGGCCCACTGCTTTCATTCAACAGTTTTAAATCTTATTAGGCTAAAACATGATCCTTGCCAATAAAAGCTTCCTTCTGTTTTCAAAACGTTCACAGAGAACATTAACTCAGTTAACAGGTAAAGGGTGTGAGTAAGGGTTCTTGTTATAAATTAACGGTGACATGCTCTCCTCTACTCCACACCGTCACTGACAAGAGACTCCACAACTTGCAGGAAGGCATATTAAGCAATGGATAAGCCGGCCAACACGTCGACTTAATCTGGATGAACCAATCATCCACGGTTGGAGAAGGTGGTGATTAAATTGTGCGAGGATTTGAAAAACATTAGCAAGGTGAACGTTTCATGCAAGTAGTGGGCCAAGCCAATATTCGGCTGGACAAGTACTGAATGTGAGAATCTATTAGCAGGACAGGACACTAGAGTGATGTCTGTGCAGTGGTGGCCTGATTCGTCTCCCCACTGGCTACTGGACATGAGCCAGCCTGGCTTAGTACTGAGTCACTGTCCTCTCTAAGATGAGCTGGACTGAGGATCTCTTTCACTCTCTCGTACTCACTGCATGTGCCAGCGTTTAATGTCACTTGCGGAGCAGTGTCAGCGTCTATGCAGCGCACACACATCGGTTTTTCACAATATAAACACATCACAAGTGCAGCTGTACATTGTGTCATTGTCTTTTAAACACATTTGGAGTGGAAAATAGACTAATTTAACTTAAGAAAATGCATAATTCCATCCATTTCAGACTTTTATAACAGAACTTAAGACAAATAAAACAGTCTAAAATAATAACAGACACATTGATTGCAGATAATAGGGTTGTTTGGCTGTTAATTTGCTAGCACTGTTGCATTAAATCAATAAAGACCTGGATCTTAACCAAACCCTGCCAGCTGGGGTCTTGTTGCCCTCTTTCTTTCTGTGTCAGTATGGATTTGTTCCCAGTCAAACAACGTGCTTGTCAGGTGGGTTGGAAGCTGAATTTCCCACAGATATGAATGTGTTTTTTGCGTACATGCGTTAGCCCGTGATGGACGAAAGGACTGTCAATGAGGTTCTGAACTCTCAGGCCTTTTGAAACATTTTTTAACTTTTGCTTGATTTATTTGTACTTAATGACACACAAATATTTGTCAGTTAACAATTATGCAGCACCACGTAAAACCCCCATAACTGATAGAAAAAGTTAGTTAAAAATCTTGAACTGTATTAACTAAACTCAAATATAGTTTTTGTTGAAATGAGGGGCCTCACACTTGCTGCTGCAGTACTTAGTAACAGCTCCAAATTTGCTAACGAGTTGTTATGTTGGAACTAGTGAGAATGCTGAAGTCCAATTTTGATTCTTTAGTCTTTCAATAAAGGTAAAAGCAGTGAGGGTGACTCCTCTAATATGAAACAACCAGTAACTGCACTCCCCTATAGTTTGTAAGCATTTTTTTGCAAGTTTATTAAAAAAGAAAAGCAAATTGGACTCTCTTCCATAACTCCTGTAGAGCTCATAAATGAGACTGCATAGTGTCATCAGAAGCTGGTGTTCCAGCCTTCATTACACATGGCTGTAATAAACAGAGTGAAAGAAGCCAGAAACAAATACAGTCCTTTGCCAACTACTAAAAAACATAGTTGTAGAAAAAAAGCAATTTGGGCCATCAATAAGAGAAAAATGGAAAGAAGTTTTCAGGAATTGTTTTCAGAGTGAGGAGTAATTCTTTCATATCAGCTGGAATTGGCTGGAAACAGCTGATCAGTCATAAATCAAATGTGGAAACTTCCCTGAGAAATTGAGATACTTTTTCAAAAAAATTGCAGTGTAACTTCTTGAATGCAATACTTAAAAATGCACATAAAAACATGTTACAGTAACATGGTTTCTGTGTCGGAGGTGAACTTAATACCTGAGAGGCAGCAGGAAACCGTAGCGGATCAGCAGACCCAGCCCCCATAGGACGGTCAGTCTCAGGCTGATGTAGTGAAAGTTGTAGTTGCTGCGTGTTAGCAGATTCCAGGACTCCAACTCCTCAGCAGAGAACCGCTTCGTCACCTCATCATCCATGATGCTCTCCACTCCTCGTCGAGCAAAATAGAAGATGTCAGACATCTCAAACTCGGGGGCTGCGTCCAGGTCTTTGTTACTGCCGCTCCGCCGGATCTCCTTGATTTCCTCCTCCAAGGACGTGGGCTCCCTGGCAATGATAGCTGGACGAGTCCAGAGAGGCATATTGTCAATGATACTCATCGCTAAAACAAATACACCTACTGAACAGAAACACTGACAAAGTGTCTTACCATTTGAGTAGGGTTTATACAGGAGGTGATTCTTTTCCTTCGCTCCTCTCTCTATCCTGAGTGTGGCCCACTGAAAGAAAGACCAAAAGGTGCAGAAATACTTGAGTGACCCGTTGTTGAAAACAATAAAGTGTTCATTTTGCATTTCTGTTTGAGTCCGAAAGGCAAACATTTTGAGGAAAAAGCAGCTCAGAAACCGTGCAAAGTTTCTGTGACAACTGCTGAACTGGAGAACTGCTGAAACTCACCACAAGAAGCTACTTAAGTTTCCTCCTGCTTCTCTGTCCATTTTAAATTTGGGTATTTATGTTGTGAACAGTTTGGAACACAAAACTTCAACAAAGCTGAAGAAAACACATTCTGAATAGCCAGAATCTGATCTAATCCTGAGCCTATGATACAGTCATGTGAAAAGAAAAGAAGAGCACATCCCACCCCAGTTGTTGACTTCGTAATATTTAAAGACTCAACACTTAATCCTTTCTGAACTCTCTGCATTATTATTAATCATTCCACTGTGAGGAAAACTGTCTACAAGTGAAGGGGATTTTAAACTACTCCCAGTTTGTTCAGGACTAGACGCCCCATAAAAATGAATCAAGAACAATTTGATTTAAAAGACGTCTACAGGAATCCCAAAATGTCCTCACAGGATCTGCAGTTAATTGTTTCAACTGATGGTGTCATGAGTGTACAATCAGAAAGAGATTGCACACTTTGAACTACAAGGGACATGTGCCAAGGAAAAAACTTGTCCAAAAAGAACATTAGAGCGGAACTGAAGTTTGCCAGTAAATGAAGTTAAAAGCAGGCCTTTTAGAGCATTGTGCTCAAAGGCAGAGCTGTGTGGCTACAGTAACAGTAGACATGTCAGGTGCAGAACAATGAGAGCTTCCTAGGAGAAGAACCTCGGACCGAGTATGAGGCACTGTGGCAGAAAATTACGGTTTGTGGTCGTTCTGCTGCCTCAGGAATGTGGCACCTCGCACTAACTGGTTCAACTATGAATTCAGCATCACATTAAAGAGTGACTGAGCATAATGTGAGGCCATCTGTCCGAACATTGGAGATGAGCCAGAAGACGACTTTTCAACAGAATAATGATCCTGAGCACGCTAGCAAATCTGCCAAGGGAGAAATGGAGGGTTATGCAATAGCCTAGTAAAAGCCTAAGAAGCATAAAAACCTTCAAACATCGTGCAACTAAAGGAATTTTGCATGGAAGAGTGGCCAGAAACCTCAAAGACTAGTGGACAGTCCTGCAAACCATCTTCAAAAGGTTATTTCTGCTATAAGAGCAACACTAGCTCCTGAAGAATATGACGCATTGATATTTTTAAATAACTGACTGACAAAGTGAATTCCCTTGGTGTGATGTTCACGTGTATAATCTATCTGTAGGAAGTGATTCAGTGAAGATCAAATGATTGTTTTCCAAATATGTCAAAAGAGTAAATTATTTCCTCTCCATTTTTACGTCTTGTTTTCCACATGGCAGTACTGTCGAGCACATCTGCACCCACAGCCTTGCAATAATAAACTTCAGTCATAATGCCTTCTTCTCCATGCCTAATGGTAAAATCAGCAATTCTAATCCAACAGTTTTTGTCAGGTTCAGTGAATATTTTCTAACGGTCCGCTAGCTATCTCTTCTGTGTGTGTGTGTGCTGAAAAAAATACATAAATCACACATCTATGGCTTTCTGAATGGGAACAAATTAAGAGGCTAGATCCAATCCTCCCAGCATGTCCTGAGCACACGTGTGTTCGCGCACAGGACGGGGGAAAGGAAAGGGGTGGGGGAAAGGGTGCACTGGGAGCAAGAAGGACTGTGAATGTGATACATGCCAACTTTACTAACTAGCTAAATATCAACAATCCCTCCACTGGATCACATACTCCATCTGTTTTTATGCAGACTGCACAACAATACGTGTCACAAGTATATCTGCAGATGCAAAAGTCTTTAGCATGTACTCTGCATGCAGAGACAAAAACAAACTGAGGCGAAGGAAAAGGACACAGTGTTCTCCCAGCTGTAGGCCAAGCAGCAAAGCTCAGGAAGTTATGGACTGGGATGTGCTGTTTCACTTAGCCAACGGTTTCAGAACACGCTCAACACCACCATATGTGACAACCTCAAGCTTTGTCGGCATCGATCAAAGACAGGGAATAAACAGACACTGAGACGAAGCTCCCCGTTAATAAATACAGAACAGTTATGCTGGGTGTGAGTGTCTGTATAGGTCAGAGGCACTGGAACTTAGCAAGGGGCACTTGTACGAAAAATTCTAGGAATGTTGGTTGACGCCGTGGCCTTGCTGAGCATGGAATTCATAAAACTACCTCTAAATCATTGAAGGTACAATTCTTTCCAACATGCAGCATCCTGAAATGGATTTTAATTTCATATTAATAAATGAGACATTTGGAATATTCTAAAAAGTTTTGAAGATTAAGAACTTTTTACCCACGGTAATAACACGTCCACCTGATTGCCCTCATTACTCAAACAGAACAGGCACATAAATTACCTGCCAATCTAGCATTACTTTTGTTTTCTATAACAGCAACCTCTAAATCGAGTCATGACAAGTTGTAATACTGAGTCATCGTCTGAAAATGCAGTTGACAGTTATGTTTTTTTGGGTGAACTGAGGAGAACACAGAGAACAAAATAAAGCAAAACCATCAAAGCATCCGTCTCTGGAGCTCTGTGTGAAAACGACTTGCTTATCCCCCATGCAGAATTACAAATGAGGGTTTAAACACCTTAAATTTATATGTTCAGGGAATAGTGATCAGAATCTATAGTCACACTAATGGGTTACAAAATCTGCAAACAACTGACAGCAAAACAATCATCCCAAAGTGGTCTTGGACCTCAACCAGACACTTTCACAAACATTAAGACATACAAATAGCACAAGTCAGAAAACATTGCTTCAGAACACCACACACTCTGTGCTGCATCTGTCCCTTGACCTTTTCTCTAAATCTAATGGCTGCAACTGGAATCATGAGCTAAGAACATGTCCCGTATCTCCCACTGGTTCGTATATTTCTGGCACCGGATCTGTTCTCAGAGGTACAAGATGAAGAGTGATGACTGCTTGACTAGTGATGATACACCACAGCTGAGCAGCTGATGCATTCGTGCCATCACTGCCGGATCACACTCCTTCCTTCAAAGCGAAAACCGCAAATCAGTAAGCAATATTGAGCCACATCACGGACAACAGTTACTGACAGTGTCTGTAACGCTGCTCTGTGGTTACATAACGAGGGAAGATTGCCCCGTGGATGTGATGTTAATCTGTATCAGCCAGTTAACACAAAGGCTGCTGGTTAGACACAAGCATAAAGCCTGCACTTGACCAATACCTTGAGATATGCATGTGATTGAAGCAATTTCCTAAAACTTACTTCCCCTTTTTAAACACACCCTTGTAATAGTAAACTCTGATACAGTTCTCTGTTTCCCAGAAGAAAAAAAACACACAATCACTGAGAAGAAATGGATTTTTGGCAGAATTAGGAAACAAAATTATCTTAACTGGGAACTACAAGATTAGACACATTTAGAAGCAGCTTCAGTCAATAATTAATCACATATTGTTGCCACATCACCTCAAACTGAAGTAAACACTGTGTTTCCTCATTTCTTCAGGTAAACAGGCCTAATAGCAGCAGGCTCTTACCTCAAAGATCTTTAGCAACGTTTTCATGTAAAGACGGCGAATGCCAAACGACACCCCAAAGATGGCAGGCACAATGATGAAGACCAGCAGCAGGGTGAACCACACGGTGAAGGAGATGCCCAGCAGGATACACACCAAATTATCAAAAGGGTTGAAGAAGAGCTCCATCTTGGAAGTCAGTGGGGCAATTAGATCAAACTGCTGAAATCACGGGGCGGAGCAGATCTCAAAGGAGGTTCTGGTCCCCACCTCCTGGCCCCAAGTGGCCCTTGTTTTTTGTCACAAAAAAGCCTTCATCGAGAAAACTAGGGGATGGAGCTTCTCCTCACAATTAACAGACTATCGATATAAATACAAAGCAGCATTTTGAAGTTACCCTTGTGGGCAATATCCATGAATTTCATTGGTTTCACCATGAACCGGTTTCTGAAACCGAGCTGAATTCAACTCCAGGAAAAGGTGGGTTGAGTCTTGAAAGCAGTTGTGCTGAAGTAATGGTCTATCCTTTTCTGCAGATGTCCTTCTGCTGTTGGAGAGGAGCTTCCCGCTGGTGAAAGAGATGTAAACAATGAAAGCAAAACAACTGAACCCAGCAGGTGGTTCTCTTGTGTGGTGGAGGTCCAGGGGCTCTGCAGCTCAGTGTCACCTGTAGAGATGTAAATACACACACAGAGACACACAATCAGGATAATCTGTGTTACAACACTCTGTCCTCTTCGGCCTCAAAGCATGCCGTGTAATTTAATAATGTGAAACAGAAAGCGTGTCTCTTGTGTGCATCTCAAACACCGGCGTGCACAACTTGATGCTAGTCTCCGACTATGCTGAGAAGAAACAGATGTGACCGAATTTGGAAAGCCTTAACAGTCACATGTGTTTCTTTTCTGTGAAGGAGCAGATAAGAGTAAATTTTACTGTTATCAGTAGCGGAGGGGAGATAACAGCGTTAGCTAGAGGCCCTCCATCCTCCTGCCCCCTGATGATGCAGCGGTGCGGCTAACGGAGAGCCTCCATCCCCGGTAAGACCACACTGGATTAGCTTGGCTCACCAACGTTTCACATTCAGCCAAAGCTCTCTGATGTTATTTAGCAGCTCACTAAACACTCAGAGGCAATTAAATGTGAGACTAAGTTAGAGGCTGGCAGTGGAACCGAAGACTGAAGCTGAAGTTAGCTAGTGGCCTCCGAGCTAACAGTGGAGCTAAATTCTGTCTCCTGGCGTGCTAAACGTCGCTAACCATGCTAGCGTTAGCTCGCTCAGGGATACAGCAGCGACTGAGACAACCGTGGAGTTAAAAGCTTGTATTCTGCATCTTCGTGTATTATGTGTGTGGAAAAACACACATAGCTGAAAGGACCTGATAGTAAACCAACCTCCAGTCACGTTGGGTCCGGCGTCGGTCCAGCGGCTCTCAGTGATCCAACACTTTGTCTTTGTCTGGCGGACTGAAGCCAAACTCCACCCGTCGGACAACACGAGCGCTCAGCGGGCAGCTTGGCTACGTAGGAACCGACCAGCCCACCGGACGAAACCCCGGCACGAACACGCTCAGGTCCACTCTGACTCCTGCCGGTAAAAAGACGCTACTACACCGAGAATTTACACCGGAGTTTCTCCGATGTTTGACCACCGGTGGACACATGTTTCAACACAGACACATTTAACCCATAAGAACCCACGGTGACACCACTGTAACAAGCATTTTGAGAGCCCCAGTCTCTTCCTATTAAAGCTTTATGTCTGACCTTAACTTATTAAGTCCTTTAAGGAAAAATGGTTCTGGGTTCTTATGGGTTAAGTATTAAGCTGCAGTGATATGTGCACACAGATTCAGAAAGAAGCTTTTAGGGCAGCATGGCTCCAGATCAGAGCAGCAGCGTGAGAGAAATACAAGCATTTAGATTTACTTAAGTACTAAAGTAGAAGTGTCCTAACTACAGTGTAAAAAGTATTGCATGCAAAATTCCATTTAAGTAAAAGAACAAAATAAAAAGTAACCCTAAAGCCCATTTCAGAATCATATAAATTATATGAATGGATTGTAATTGTTAACCCTGTAAGACCCAAATATAGAAAAAAATTGTGTAAAAAAATTTAAACAAATTTATATATATATATATATATATATATATATAATTAAATGAAAAAAGTAAATAATAGTTATTTTTATATGTATAAACCCAAATTTTTTTATATATATAAACCCAAACATTTAAAAAATTGCAAAAAAAAAATGCAAAAAATATGCATGTATATATACATAAATAATAGAAAATAATAATACTAAAAATAAAACTGATGTATTCTTGCGATTGGTTTTACAGGGTTAACTTATTCATGTCTGAGCTACTCCCAGCTGCTTTATATATTATTGGGTAATTTAACTTATATTAATGTATTTAATTTTTATTTATATTTTTTATTAAGGCAAGACACTACAAACAATAGCATTATGGGGGATTTTTTGCTTCCATAACTTGTCATTGGACAAGAAAAAGAAAAGAAAAAGTGTCTGTTGTACATTAATTCAAATTAGATAATACCCCAATTAGAAATTTAAACATAACATTTCCGAAAACCTAATTGTCTTGATGTAAGAAATCAGAGGGGGAAGTTTCAGTGTGATATTTGTTTACATTTTTACCTGTAATTCAGCTGTTTCAATAACAGATATGTAAAAATTTTTCCTAGACATATTTTTCAAGAGCATTCTCTTAAAATGAGTTATTTCTCATATTTTTCGCTTCAGCAGCACTTTCATGGATCATTTTATTCCTGCTCGTATTGTGAATGTTTCTACTAAAGAGTATGCATCAATTCATGGCTTAAAAAGACGACTAAAAAGATTTATATAAATTCTTTTCTAGCTGGTGACAGTATTTTCTCATTGAAGGCTGGATGAAATACAAATTTAAAAAAAACAAAATAAAACAAGAAATCCAGAATCCCATCTTTTAAAATTATTGGTTCTAACATATGAACAGAATCAAACATGAATTTTGAACGTGGGTTTGTCTACTGCTCAGATTTCTGTTTGGAAAACTAATGAAAATTATAGCAGATTCAGAGAAATTTAACCTTATTTTCATATTTAACCATACCATTTCAGAAATTTGCAACATTGAATTGTCTTCCTCTGAGTAATCAACTGAGAAAGTTCTGTGACAACATGTTGCCTCCTCTATCTCCTTAGTCATCCGACTCTGCAAAAAAAATAGTAACCAATTTTAAAATAAATGTAGGAAAATACAAAGTACAATATTTGTCCACAAAATACAGTGGAGTAAAAGTAGAGAGTAGCGTAATATGGACATACTTAAGAACAAACACATCATCACTGTACTTAAATACTTTGCTTGACCAAATGTGCTTAGATTTATTCCACCCCTGTAAGCTGTGTAACCTTGTTTAATTTTTCTAACGCAATTCTTCAATGCTTCAGTGAGCATAAACAAAATGCAATTACTGGAAACCTAAAATATCTCAAAGCCAAAGCAAACAAAGCTCACATTTTATCTGCATGGCTGAACAAATCAAATTAAAACTAGCAAAATAAATGTAGATATTTCTGCTATGAGAATGAACCAAAGGGTTCAGCATAGTGGAGTAACAAAAAAATGTTTTATTCACACATTTACATCCATGTACAGTCTTGTCAAGTAATTTCAGATATAGAGGAGCAGAAACAGTACTGAAACTTGGCACACCGTTCAAGCTTTGAACTGTGAATTAATAAACTTCTTTCACCAGATGAAAATAAAACCTCGCTTCTGTTTCATATTTATAGTGTATTTAGATGCTGTTGTAGCCACTCTGAAAATAATCAATCATACTTCTATTAGATGTCAGGTTCTAAAGGAAGAGAGCTTGTTGTCAGTGCGTCCGACTGTGAGGTGTCAAGCGCTGCTCTCCAGCAGAGCCTCAAAGTCTGGGGAGCAAACCATCTTGTGTTTAATATTCCCCAACACAGTCAAGTTGCCAGTTTTTCCCTCTGTGCCAATAGAGACCAGTTCCTGAGAAAACGGGGGGGAAGAAGAGAAGATAAAAATGATAGAGCGTATGGAGACAAAAAGAGAAGCTGTAATAAATGTGTTACTATTATACCTGAAGGAAAGCGCATGATGTTCCTAAAGACACATCCAGCGTCACCTGTCCCAGAATGAGCTGCACCCGGCCAGACTTCCGAACCAGCATCTTCCCTATGACACCCTCCCGCAGATCTTTCAGATTGCAGTTGTTGTCTTCAGCTTCCTCCTCCTGTTTTAAATTTAAAACGGCGTTGACGCATAAAACCTCCATTTAATCGTGTACTAAGTAGCAGATGACATTGATATCTACCTGAGTCTCTGTTTTCAGAAGCACAGACTGTCCGTCCTCTGACTGCACCTCTGTTTTTACCGGCCTGTGCTCTTTGGTGGGAGGCTGGCCGGGCAGCGAGTCGGGCAGCTGAACGAAGAACAGCTCATCGGCTTTGCTCAGACTCCATTTGTGCAGCAGGTCAGGAAGAACTTCAGGTTCAGGGAGCGGAGGAGGCCTGAAAGTCGCCTCTATCTTCTTTATTTCCATTTCTTCTGGCTCTTGTTTGACTAAAGATAAAGGGATGACTATTCTGAGAGAGCAGCTATTTGGACAACATGTCTATTTCCTGCTTTCACAAGTCATCACATGGACGGACACAAGTTGGAGGCTTAGAAACTGGTTCCTACATGCAGGACTTTTTTTGTCTCTTCTTGTTGCAAAATCATAATACCAGAAAAACAACATTTCTCAAGAAAATGAAGTCATGAGGGAGTCAATTATAAGTCCAAAGATCTACAGTTACCTTCAACTGCAGGCTCCATGGGTTCACAATCCTCGTCTGTCTTCTCAATTTTAACAGCAGCGTCACTAAATTCCTCCTTGAATCCCCATCCGGACACAGCGAGGGGAAGCTGAACAGGGCAGCTCCTCCGCTCGCTCCTCAGGAAGGGGTCGTCTATGAA
Organism: Acanthochromis polyacanthus; assembly: GCF_021347895.1. Lineage (NCBI taxonomy): Eukaryota > Metazoa > Chordata > Actinopteri > Pomacentridae > Acanthochromis > Acanthochromis polyacanthus. The sequence goes on from NC_067119.1 coordinate 25,747,472, forward strand.
CTGAAAATGAAGCAAAAATACAGAAAGATGTACAATACACCTCCTTTTAAAAGATCTGACGCATAGGATTGCAGTCTCTAGGTAAACTGCTCATCTGATATGCTGCCATCCGACCAAATGCTCATTGTTCAGAGAATTCCTGCTGTTGTTTTCCCAAAGAACAACAGCATTCCAGGATTATTCCATTACTTTTGGCAATGGGAGGATCAGACTATGTGTGAAAACCCAGCATTTTAACAACTAACAACATATAACTTAATGTCTTTAGGCTACATTTACTGATCGTTAACTCAGTGTCGACTCCAAGTTAATTAAGTAGTGATCTGTGTAGCTGTCCTTTCCTAAATCAGAGGGCCTAAAAGTTGAGAGTGAACTTTGCAGCCAAAATGACACATCAGCTAAAATGGTAGGCGAACATGTCGGAGTTATATTCCTCAATAGTTGAATTGAATAAATAACTTTAATTAAGAATTATAATTTCAGAAATTATATGAATAAAGGCAGGTGAACACTGGCGCTGATTTTAGTAAAAAAATAACCAGTTTCATTATGCTGCAAATTCCAGCTTTTTATGCTTATTTATAATTCATTTAGGCTAACAACGGGAGCAGGTAGAGTGCACTGTAGCCAGTTTTGCTAATCTAAAGGTTCCTTTTCTATGACTGAATCGATTGTTTGAAGACTACGGTTAGGATTCTGGTCTTTAATTAATTACAGCCTTACTGATAACAAATGACTCACATTGTCTCGCTCCAGCTTGCGCAGAATCTCTTTGGTCTCCTCTTCTGTCTCCCTCTTCTCCTTTTTAATGTTAATGATGGGTGAAGGTCCCATGCTCGGAGCATCTCTCTCACTTTCAAAGCCACCTGTGTGTGATAATGAGGTTTCGCTTAAACCAAGATAAGAAACAATCACGCATGCATAATATAAACTATGTAATTGCACTTGTGAGGGGGAAAAAAAACCCTCTGCCAAAGCCAGCAGTGCAGAAAGAGTGCTTATCCAGCAGGAACCCTACCTCTCTTTTTCATCATCATCTCTGCAGGCCCCTGTTCAAAAATAGAGTGGGACTGGATGACCTCTCCGCGACCTCGGCCCCTGCCTCGATCTCTCGACCCTCGACCTCGATCTGCATCCTTCCTGTCTCTCCTCTGTCCGACTTCAACTTTTGCTCTATTGAGGCAGAATAAACGTTGGTCAAAAATCAAAGCAACTGTTAAACACACATCTTAGACTTACATCTTAGGGCACTCACTCTTCTCTAACTTTTCGGCCAATAATGTTTGGTGTAAATGTTTTCTGCAAAAGGACAAAAAGAGAAAAATATGAGTGATAAGGCAACCATTTGGGAAAACACTGTATGTATATCATCATATGCTGAATATTAAAAGTGAGTACTAGTTTTTTTGGAGGCATTTCCTAACTTTGGTTGTGCATTAAAAGCAAGACATTTCCAGGTTACTCTGTGATAAAGTGCAGTACCTTCTTTACTCCCCCCAGGGTGAGGTCTCTTGATCGCATTGACGGGAGGCGGCCAGTAGAGAGGGCAGCTGGTGGTCGACGGCCCATCAGCTGTCCTACATTACCGCTGCTTCCAGGAGTCGGCACGCGTTGACCGCTGGGGTCACCTGAAGCCGCCATCTTGAAATGTGGCAAAAGCAGGGGATGATTAAAGTCTTACGCAAATGTATAACTGCCAGGTAAAATGAAGACAAGCACTGATTTTTTGTCTAATTGTAATAACATTTACTGCTGTTTGAAGTAGTTTTTAATAAGAGCACCACTACCATATTACAACTTATAATTTTTAAAATGTTTTTCATCATCTCCAAATGGCAGAGTAATTATCTGCTTCCTAGTGTTCGGTAGGGCTGGAGGATTTGTGGAAAATATGCACATTTTTTTAAGTCTCGCCTGATTTCAAACAGTTTTTTCAACAGTTTACACTCATATTGTAAATATCCATCTCTAACTATGAGTTAATTAGTTTCTTTCTACCTTTAATAAAACTGTAAAATACTTATCTGTAATTTATATGAGAGTACTTGTAATTGTGGGTCAGGATTTCATTTTATTTAGCCTTTTTTTGTCATCTTCCTAATGTGACCAGTGTGGACAAGCAGTCACTAATGCTTGCTACATTGTCAACCACTTTTAGTGATATAGTGACTTCTTTTGTAAATAAACATGTACAGTTCTACCAAATGTAATATATCCATCCATTCTCTATACACCGCTAAATCCTCATTAGGGTTGCAGAGGAGCTGGAGTCTTTCCCAGCTGACTTAAGGTGAAGGCATGGGACACCTTGTACAAGTCGCCAGTCTATCACAAGGCTATGCATAGAGACAAACAATCACACTCAAATTCACATCAATGGACAATTTAGAATTACCAATTAACTTCATCATATTTCTGGATGTTGGGAGGAAGCTGGAGAACCCGGAGAAAACCCACGCATGCACAGCGAGAACATGCAAACTCCATGCAGAAAGATCTCAGGCCCAATTTAGGACACGAACAAGGATATCCTAGTTGTAAGGCACTAACCACCAAGCCACTGTGCAGCCCTAAATATAACATATACTACATATAAAGATAAACAGTGTGTAATATTTCATTAAATTATATTAATTCATATTAACATAGCGGATTAAGTATCTGTTATGCCAGTAAATGGTGTCTCTACAGCAATGTGACATCATAAAACAACCAAGTGCACACTATATTACAAAATGAGTTGGGCAGAAGTTGACAGAGCGCTGAAATTAATCCTTGGATGAAAGATGGTGAAGCTGTGGACAGTCAAGCACTTGGCTATGACCCTACATCAGCATCCAGCAGCAAACAACCTGTTCTCGTTTTTCTCTTGTTATCTGCATCATCATGCCAACTAAAGCTGCATTTTAAGGCAAAATTTTACATTCACTGGTTAAAGTAGAGCCTGTAGTGGACACACCATCCGATCATCATCCTTTGAAGTCACACCTTATTTGTCACAAGCTGAACAGCTCAAAAACATTTTGTTTATAAAGGCTAAATGTATTTGTCTAACAGCACAGGCTGGCTCAGTGAGACTAGTCTAAACACAACAACAGAAATCAGTGTTTCACTTTTAATCTGAGAAGAAGAGGTTGATTAATATGGTCATTTCATGGCTGATTGTTTGTCATAAAGACAGAGCAATATTTGAAGCCAACTGCATTAAGTGTATTATTTCAACAGCATGTAATAGCAGGGGTCCTGTAAATAATAATTAAGCGTCTTCAATCATAAGGATTATTGTGACTGAAAATGTACAACAAAAATAGGAGTGATGATGTCAGAGGATCACATGACACTAGCACACTCTCCTCTGTTTACTGTAGTACTGATTGAGAATGAAATGTTGATCTCCCGTTTGTTTGCTCTTCTTCTGTTTTGTTAATATTTGACTGTTCTATCACTTGTATTGCCAACTAAGACCTAAAACTTAAAGCAGTTTCAGTTATCGTTTTCCAAAAACTGTTTTAAGGAAACCTGTGACTGCCTTCTACCTTAGCTCCTAGCCATTAGCGTAGCCTCAGCCACTGTGAAAATAAAGATATTAGTTTACTCGTTGTGATTGTTGTCTTTTGTGGGCAAATGATACTTATATGTAGCCAGTTATTATTGAAAAACAGTCTTTAATTCGCTAGATGGGATTAATTATGTTAATTAAAAAACTTAAATAAGAAGATTACAGGGTTGTGACCCGAAAAATGGGAACAAACTGGGACTAAATTACAGGCAAACTCATTTGAAGTTGTGTTAAAGAGCAGAGCCTACAATAATATCTAAAAGGTAACAGTTAGTAGTCATTCGTTTCGATGTACAGCATAATATCCATACTGAAAAAAATAATGCTGTTCTGAACAGAGACGATAATTATTCCTGAAAAACAGCCTTTGGTGTTGCATTGCAGCAATAAATCAGTGACATAAACACTGAGTGCCATTAGAAGAGTGACTACACATCAAACCATCATCGTAAAATGCTAATTTCCATATTCCGACCACCAAACATAGCCTTTATTTAACTGTGTCAACAAGGCAGCAAAAACTGCAACACGTGGCTAAATACCTCCACGAATACAAAGATATGGAACAAGTTTAGATAACTTTAAAGCTGTCAGGACAAACTTCCGAGTCGCTCCGTTTCTCCATGTACTCACCTTAGTATTCCTCGTACGTTTTTATCAGATATTAACAGGAAACTTGATAGTCATTACAAATTGTTTTGAGCTAGTGCTTTCTCTGACACTGCATGATGGTGATGATGCTGCACGGCGCCATGACACTTCCGTGTTGTCGTCATCCTCTCAGCTCACGCCGATCAAGCCTGCGCAGAAAGATGCGCAGGCTTGTTCACCATTTATCATATAAACTTTCAGCCCATATCGTGAATGGTACGTTACAGGAAAACGCGAATAAAAAGTCTAAACATAATCATGTATAATGTATCAATAATGATTTTTTTTAATTTATAAAAAAGTCAGAGACAATTGTCAAGCTTTTAGTCAATTCATTTATTAATTTTGCCATTATTTAAATTAGATTGAAGCATGGAGGCTTCATTTACAATACAATCCTGTAAGGAAATAAAACATGTACACTCACAAATTACCCAAGAAACTTTGCTAATCATTAAATATAAAGTCAATAAAATAATAAGTATGTTAATTAGAAATTATTCAGCCTAAACAAACAGTTGGAAGTAAAATAAGATGACATTTTAAACCTAAATTTCTCACAGACTCCAGTTTTTGATTATTCTGCTGATTATTCCAGCTTACAGGTACACAGTGAGTGAAATTGAACGTTCCAAGCTTGAATATTTGCACAGGACTCACATTAAAAGACAATAATGGTGTAAGGTAGGTGGGGAAAAAAAACAAAGTAATGGCCTTATAAATAAATAAACCCCACTGTCTATGCGGCCTTTTAGAGATTAAGGGCCACAGCTCCCAATGATGAGCATTATAATTATCACCGGAAATAAATCTTAATGCAGAGCGCTAGACAGTGTGGAGGGGCTTAAAGTCATTAGTCACTGCTGATGCATGCATGTATAAAACGTCACCATAATCCAGCAGATTTGATAGAAAATAACTACACTGCCCTATTATCACCATATCAGGCTGTGTTTATTTATAGTGATCTATGCTCCAACACTTATAAGACTGCAATTATCACAAGTTTTGCTGTTTTTTTTTCAATCTACACATCCACTTACATCTCAGATTACTACTAGTTCATTGTAACATTTACCCTAACACTGAAGCTTTGTGTTAGACAAACGTGAACTTAAGGCAATGTCTAGTTTCATATCACAACTGCATATCATTTACCGTGCATTTTTATCAGCTGACGTGCTGTAGTTGATTAACAAATTGGATATAATTGTTAAAGAGGGAATGTGATGTAAGTTTTGCAAATGTGTGCTGAGCTTTTTTGGTGTAAACCCATGACTGAAATGCACTGAGTATTCATCATTTTATATGCATAGATTCATGCGAAGAAAAGCAAAAATGATGCTTAAATGTCTGTAAAATGCAAATTGTTCTGGCACCATCCCACAGGAGGAACAAAAGGGAGAAGTAAAGCCCCGCTTCGGGCTGCTCCTCCAGCTTGGACACTCACTCCAGCTCAGTGGTGTCTGGTCCTTCTGATAATGGATTGACCCCTCGGTTGTTGTTCAGAGGGAAGGTTGCGGTCGATATATCCACCCAATTTTTGGAAAATATAAAGATCTGCCAATGTGGAGGCATAACTCAAACACCAGAGATGTTTTTGACATCAGAAATTGGGTCAAATTCTCCTTTCGAGGCACACACACACAAGTAGCCTTCATCTAATAAACCTTCTATTCCCATCTCTGGGACTGAGAGAGTTATTTGGACAGAGCCACACTGTCATGGCGTGACTAATGATGGATGATTGCAGTTTAATTACATTCTGAGGGTATCGCTTATCTGCGGCTGGCTGGAAATAAATGAAGCCTTTCAATACTCCACACAGCGTGCAGAATTATGGCAATATATCTTTTGTCATTCTTCAAACATAAATATTATGTGTTTGTGAAAGGAGTGCACTCTCACTGTAAGTTTATCCCTTTGTTATCTGCCTTTATCCAATGTTCGCGTCCATTGTTTTAGCAGCAGATTATAGCCATTAATCTGGGAAGGGTCTCTTTAATCTCTAATGGAATCCTAAATTAAGTTGTCCCACGGGTTTGAACCAGCACAAAAACATCCCTCTGAAAATTAATGCCAGTGGAAATCTGCTTACTCTGGACTTACATCGTGGCATCCCTCGCCTCCGGATAGGCTTGGGGGGAGATGCCCTGTGGAGTTGGTCCATATGGCATAACAGTTGGCACATGTATATTTTTGAGGTCTTCATGGTGCTCTATGGGATTTTCTGGGACATCACTCACAGCATAATCTCTTTTTCTGATACTGTAGCAAGCCGAGTGTGTAAAATTGTGATGTTTTATTTTCATCTCTGTCCTCTCACACTCCGAATGTCCATACTGTCTCCATATCTGAGTCGTGACATTTACGCAGGCGGCTAAGTGTTCAGACTGTATCAGATTGTGTGTGGATGTTGTGCCACAGGGCAGATTTACTGACGAGTGATGTGTTGTGCACGGCTGGCTGGCGAAGGCATGATGCTGACAAGGTTGACTGAGTGTCTCACTGTGGTCACACACTGCAGTTGGAAAAAATTCTCCTCTTCTTTTTCTCTCATTTTTTTCTTGTTTATTGTTGGTGCTGCTTCTCTTAGGTTTTAATTCATCCCGCGTGGCTTCATAGGAGTCAAGTAAACATCATGCAGAGCCCAGAGCGAAAAAACATGAGATTGGGAGGGGAGGGGAGGGAGGGAGGTGAGGGAGGCAGGGGGAGGGGGAGTTTAGAGTGTTTGTGTGACACAGAGAGGAAGAGAGAAACAGACGGAGAAAGAAGAAGAAGAAGAGAGGAGCCCGTGTGTTCGTTTCACCTCCTAATCAGTTTTCCTGGGGGATCTGTCATTGACTGCAGCAGGCGGCAAGAAGAAAGCGGAATAAGAAGATAGCACCGTTCAGCCTGGCAAGAATCCTCTCCCATCACAAATCTGAGCCTCATACAAGTAAGGACTTCTTTTAAATTACTCTGCATATTGACGGTTGTAAATGCCCATAAAATAATCAATTACACTGTCCTTTGTGGACAACTGTGAAGTTGTAGAGATTAAACAGTCTCATGCTGGGATGGAGCGTTTCATGTGCGCATTTCTCTGGAGGACATAAAGCCAGATGAGTGCAATACATAGCTGGGATGATGAGTTTTATTTGCATGTTGTTCTGCTGAAGTGTACATGCGGGTGTGGTGGCATTTGGTTTTTTGCCAACTTTGAATATTTACTACATCCCACCAGTGCCATTCTGCACAAGAATATGAGGATATTTGATAGAGAAGCTCTGACTGGTTCATGTAATGAGACTGATGCTCATTCTCCAAAATTAAACCGCACTTCAAACTGCAGTCACACAAGATTTCTTTTAACAGCTTGGTAATTGAACTTCACAGAGCAGACAACATCTATGTTTTCGTAATAGATTTCAGCCCCCAGTTTAAAGACCATGCAGAGAAATTTCTTCCTTTTCTTCCTCTCTCGCGTGGAACTATCTAAATGGGTTTAAAGGTTTTCTTCCTACAAGAAAAGAACCAAAAAGAGCTGCTTTCTGTGTCCTGCTCCGTATGAATGACTGCAGCAGAAACATCTGCATGTGTGTTCTGTGTGACAGCACAGGATAAAGACTATAACTGAGCACTAACAACCCAACGTGTGCATTATGTGCAATTATCAGTTCGACCCAGATGCCTTATTGGGAGCAGCTGTCTGTCAAAGCAGGTTTCGTAGTGGAGATAATTGGCTCACATTTCTTTTTCACAGGCTGATTTGTAAATGAAGGCAACAGTATGGAAACCCTTGCTTGAACTGTGTTCACATGTATTCGATCCAAAAGTGGAGCACACACAGAGACGTGGAGCTTTGGTGACTTGTCCTGCGAGAATCTCCTCTTGCCCCAGTTTTCTATCTCTGAAATGGTGAGAAATGAGAACATGCAGCTGGAAAACAGACGCATGGAAACACACGTGCGTGATGCAAGAGCCCTCTCCTTTGGTCCCCGTGTGATGGAGCTACGGCACGAATTTCACAGTTCACAGGTTTTAATGAGCTGCTGCAGCCTGTCCATCATCCCGGCTGGTGAGCACCTCAGCAGACCAGTCAGACAGTTTGCAGGATCACACAGACAGCAAAATGAGCACGTTATGATTGTTGGCACTATATTGTCAGAAGGTTATTTTTAGTCACATCTGTGATTTAGCATATTGCTCAGTGGGAGAATAGGGGGAGCATGCAGTGTGCCGCTTTGGTGTTGTGATGCTGGAATTCTGCATCAGTAAGCTCCACTGGAGGAGGCGATTGCAATAACAAACTCATGACGGATTAGAATTACAAGCAAATTATGGAGGAATAGATGTTTCAGGAGCATTATGGGCCTGCTGGAGAGACTCACCATCAGCTAAGAGGAGGAAAGGTGACAGCTAATGAAACAAACACAGGCTGAACAACAGATTACCTCCAGCGCTGCACTCAAGGCTCTGTGCAGCAGCCTGGATCGAACCGCTGACAGGCAGCTGAGGAAATATGATCATACATCACCTGCCCGCTGATACCTCCTTCTTTCTGTCGATTTAAAGGCTGTGAGAAGATTCTCCTTGAGCTGAAAGGAGTTGACTTGCTCAGCCGTTTCAAGAGTGCACACCTTTCTGCAAGGAGACAGAAAAAAAGCTCCCTTTAGTTGAAATTGTTGCTGACAGGTGAAGTGATCTTTTTGTTTGTGACCCCTTCCTGGAGAATTACCGGAGTAGATTGAGGGAGGCTGCAGACGTGTGGTTGCTGGGAGACTGCTGTAGGTGGATTATGAAATGAACGGGGGAAAGCAGAGGCCAGTCACTCAGCTGGGAGCGTATCGAGTTGTGTAATGATGTGAAATGTCAGTTAAGGGCAAGAAAGGGGAGGAGGAGGGGAGAAGGAGCGAGACGGCGAAGAAAAAGGCCGGCACACGGATCCTTAAATGAAAGGTTAATTTGATTCTGTCAGAGGTGTACTCAGCCGTGGCGGTTTTGAACTGCTACAGTGTCAACTTCACAGAGCTTTGTGACACAGTTTAATCTCTCTGAGCAGATCTCGCCCGTCTCCAGCGCTGGCATTACAGTCCCAGATTACACTCTGGTCTAACTATCCGCTTTTATCTCTAATTTTAATGGATTACAGACATGGACGCCCCTCTTTCCACTCCCTGCAACATCCAGATCTGCGAAGTGACCTGCGACTCCTTCCGCATCATGTGGGACATGACCGCTGAGGACACTGCCAGAGCCACGCACTTCTTCATCGACCTGAGCCGCAAAGAGAGCAGGGACCCCAACCGCTTTAAACACAGGGTCTGACACTGCTGCATGACCTCACGTTTCCTCCCCTGTCCTCTCCCTGCTTCCTACATTCATGCTCCACATTCACACCAATCAATTTTCACCACCAAAGCCCTCCCACTTCTGTACGGCCTTTAAGAACAGCAGTAAATGAGACATGAGGACATGCATTTTCACTGAAGTCCAGTCGGCTTAACAGATGCCTCATGATATTCTGCATTAGTCTGAACACAGAAAACTGCGGTTGCGCCCTTTCAGTCACTTCCAATACAGGCAAAGAGGAAAATGTGTGCAGTCAACAGCTTCGGGCCAGTGACTCACTTGCACATTGTTTCCTCTTAATGTGCACAAAAACTGACAAATTCTGCTGCAGCACTGAACAGTTTTCATGTTAGTGACATCAAACATTGTTAAATCTACAAAACAGATGCATTTCATAAAGCGCAGAAATGCACTAAGGTGACAAAGACGCATTCTTTAGCAGTTTTCCTTCTTTAATACATGCATTTGTCAGGGGCTATTAATCTCAAGCGATGACAGGACACCCGATGTTCTGAATTTAGCAACCGGCTACTTTACATCTGCAGTCCCTGGATGAACTGCATCTCTATGTACAACATACAGAAGGGGGACAAATTAAAGGAAAAAGCAACATGAAGTGTCTTCAGGGCACCATGTACCAACATATCAGCTTCAATGCACCTTGACGTTAATTCTACAAATGTCCTGAACTATTCTGAAGGGATCATTCCTCCCTCCTTCGTTGTTTTGATGATGGTGGTGGTGGTGGTGGGGAGCTCTGCATAACATGTCAGTCCAAAATCCCCTGAAGGTGAAAGCTGGGTTGAGCTCTAGTGACTGCAATGGTCATAGCATATGACTCACATCATTTTCAGACTCATCAAGCCTTTCAGTGAACCCTAGTGCACAATAAACGGCCATTTTCATTCCTGGAAGAGAGCACTCCCATCACCATAGAAATGTTTCCTCACAGGATACAGATGATCTCTCAGAACAAAATTGTATCGATTTGCAGTGAACCTTCCATCTAATGGCACAAGCAGACCCAAACTGTAACACCACTGCAGAACAGAGGCACCAGAACCCTCAGTGTAGGGGGCAAACATTCAGTTTTTTCCTTTAATTTGTCACCTGACTGTATATACTCGTGTGCAGATGTGGTAACATGTCCTAAACACCATCCCTCCTCCCTGCGTAACATCAGCGAGCATCTTAGAATGCTGCCATTAGCGTTCAGCTAAAGTGCCTTACAGAGCTGCTATTATGGATGTTATTATCATTTCAGTGATCGATTGAGTGTCTGGTTCTCTCTTTCTGTCTCCACACCCTAAACCACTATAAACACATTGCATCTTCATATATTATTTATTTATAAATATTGTTAATTTTCTCCTGTTTTCCTTTTCAGTTTTTCCTCTCTTTTTCTTTATTTTCCATATTTGTCTCCCTTCATTGCAGATGCAAAATACTGACTGTAATCATGGTTTATTATCGCACGCAGCATTCAACTGCTGCAAAAGCGCTTTTGTGAAGTCAAGGCATGGGTAGGACTGAGTCAGTTCTTCCTGTACGGGGGATATGTTCTCGCTCTCTGATGCACAAAGTGGCACAAACAAACTTGCATCAGAGATGTTGCCATGGATATATGGGCCTTTGAGCCTGTAGTAATTAGCTTCTTAGAGGCCTTGGTCAAAACAAAGCCGCTGATTTGATTAGATGTATCCTAGTTACAGCAGCAGGGGCTTGAAATGGAATATCACGCTAATAAGGAAAAGTTTAAGGGGGGAATGGTTAACTTAACAATTGCATTACATTTGCTTTGAAATGTAAATGAACAAGGCTACACGGCAGTCTGTTCTAGTCTCGCATCCTGTTTCTGATGTTAATTCTTTCCTGCTTTATCCTGCAGGATGTGCCAACCAAGCTGGTGGCCAAAGCTGTGCCTCTCCCCATGGCAGTGAGGGGACACTGGTTCCTCAGTCCTCGGACAGAGTACTGTGTTGCTGTTCAAACTGCTGTCCGACGGCCAGACGGCGACTACCTGGTGTCAGAGTGGAGCCAGGTGGTGGAGTTCTGCACCGGGGGTAAGACGCACCACGCCTTGCAGATAAAATGACACTGATTATGTATGCAATGGAGTGTGAGGGATTTAATAATATAAATTAATGACTCAAAGTGCACAGCACAGAAGTGGCAGGAAGAATTTTTTTTTTAAAATTCTGTCTCAGCACCGGGTATCATTAGCATTTCAAAGTAGTGCAGACTGGATGTGATTATGCAACTTCAAAAATCAACTTTGCAGACTATGCCGTGGAACACCTACAGCAGCTTCTTGACAAGGCCAAAGGCTCTGCAGGGAGGCTGCTCAAGTTCTCCGTGTTTTATCGCAACCAGCACCCAGACTACTTTGACTATGTCAGGTCAGTGCTGCCTCCTCTTCTCTTTGTTGTTTACCCACAACACTTAAGTGCAACACTCATATTCTCTTGATGTCTTGAATTAGGAGGGAAGGTGGAGGACTGATGCGTCCGGCCCTGAAGGACAGCAGCGGGAGTCATGGCTCTCCTATCAACGGCAAACTGCAAGGAGTCTTCTTCAGCTGCAACACAGAGTTCGACACCGGCCTCCCTCCAAGAGACTCTCCGTACGGACCGCTGCGCTTCCAGATCCCAGCTGGACACCTGCTGAACCCCAACATTTCCCTTTATTTTGCAGACTTCTACTGTATGTACACAGCCTACCACTATGTGGTGCTGGTGCTGGCCCCAGTGGGCACAGAGGGAGACAACTTCTGTCGCACCCGCCTCCCGATGCTGGACTTGGCCTCCAACCCCTTCCTGACCTACACTGCCCCCCAGAGACAGGGGGAGGAGCCTCTGTACTGCCACGCCAGTGACGTCATCCTGGAGGTGCTTTTCACGGAGCCCGTTCATTTGGATCAGGGCAGCGTGGAACAGATCAGTGGACACCACCAGCTCATGAGTCTGACCACGGCCAACGCCAAGAAGGACCCGAGCTGCAAAGTGTGCAACATCAGTGTGGGACGCTGATGGAGGACAGAACAGGGAGTGTGTGAAACAAAACAGTTGAGTCCATCAAGTGAAGGTCAGAACTCCGTGGAAACAGCCACCTCTCAGGGTGTGTCCGTGCTGCTTTACCACCTCCTCCCCTGCCCGGACTAGAGTGTTTTAAATAGAGGACTTTTACGATGTGTTTTGCAGCTGGAAAAACAGTGAATGCCCATCCATGACTGTTGAGTAACACACTGAAAACATGATAGGCTTTAGAAAACTGGAGAAAATCTGTGTTCCTTATTTGTAGAGAGTCATAAATGCTTCCTTCAGGTGTCTACATGATGTTTCCTCGATAGCTTCTTGAATTTTATTTTCCCCTATGTGTAAGAGGTGTTGTTTATTTTGTTTGAGTTTGATGTGACGGATTTTCCAAAAAAAAGGAATATGAGACAAAATATTATAGCCATCAGAACAAAGATTTTTTTTCTCTTTCTCTCTACAAAGTCACTGCCAGATGTTCCCTCTCCAAAACTGAATCTTAAATTGCCAAATGTCTAATCAGTAATTATACTTGGTAGCTTTAACTCTAGTTCGTGGCTTCCTCTCCAGACACTTTTTGAACACTGGCTGCAGAGTTATGATTAAGAAATTTATCAGAGCACTTGATAACACACAGTGTGTAAATGCTGCACTTTTATTCCATATTAATATGAAATATAACGACACTGGAAGCCATTTGATGTGCTGAGGTTCTGAATACAGAGAGGTAATGGGGAAGATGGTATCTCAATGCTCCCCATTGTAACTCCCTGGCAGCACACCTCAGCTGCAAACATTCCTGAGCTAAGATTAGCTTCGTTCTTCCTATGGGGATTCTATTTGTTACAGCCCAGTTATGTCTGACCTATATGTGAATCCACAAATGCCCAGAGTGAAAGGAATCCCCGTCCCTTTTGCACAAGACCAATCCATTTGCTGGTGAGTGGCCAAAATGTAGGACATGACAACAGTCTGAACCGTGAAAGGAAACTGGAAAAGGAAACTGAATACAACAAAACTGACCTGTAGTAGACTTACTTTTATACAGAGCAGCTGCTGAGATGTCTAAACATGAGAAAAAAAACACCAGTTCAGAGTAAAAAACGATGCAAATGTAATGAAAAAATACCCACTGCACTTTCACCCACGGCTGTCGCAGTATGCATGATATAAATAGAGATGCTCCTGACTGGAGTAAGTCATGCCCTTTCACTTAGATTCTTCCCGTGGCAGAGGTGTGAGCTCACGCACACAGTAATGCTGTAATTTTGTCCGCCGTTATTATCCCAAAAAGCCTCACTCCCCCCTCCTGGCAAGTAAGACAAACAGAACTCTATCTTCCTTTTGGCATCTAGCACGTTGGGAATGGCAATGTCAAACTCAAAGATGTCCGTCTGGGGTCCCCCGAAGCGTTTCTGCAGGTGCGTGCAGTGAACATCTCTGTAGCTCTGCCACGAGTCGAAGGTGATGCGCACTCGCACATCTTTCTGGAAGCTGATGTTCCTGACCCGGACGGTGCCTTGCAGGGCCTGCTCGCTCACGCTGCAGTTCTCCAGGATCACCATGCTCTCTGCCAGCTTGGCACGGAAGGCATGGAAATCTGCTGAGGGCTGTGGGAAGTCCAGTTTGAGGCGTGTTCCTGGGCAGCAGGTGCTGACGGTGCAGCTGTAGCCATCCTCTGTCATGCTCCCCAAACCCTGCAGCGACGGCAGCAAGTCGAGGTCAGACTGCTCTTCTTCGTCGTCGGAGAATTCTCGCACGGCCGTCAGAGACAAGCCCTGTGAGTCCGCGAAAACCACGCGTTTGTTCTTCGTGGGGATGAAAATTTCATCGTCGAGGTCGTCGTCTAAGTCGCCGAAGAGGGATGAGAAAGGATGGCTGAGGTAAGTCTGGCTCAAGATGTCAGACGACAGCTGGTCTGAAAGCGGAGGCCGGATGCAAGGTCGCTGGGGCTTGAGGATGGGAACCCAGACATGAGGACACAGTTCTTTACGCTGGTTCAAGCACAGCCTCACGGCAATCTCCACAAGTCCGGCCGACTGAGCCATCGATCCAACACCAACCACAGGAACCACACTGGAAAAGACAGAGAGAGTGGTTTTTAACTAAGACTGCTGCCATAGAAGTGAGATCATACCTGTTTATATTGCAACTGTGCTGTTATTTGTGTGTGAAGAAGCATCACAGAATCTAGAGAGTGACTTCAAATTATTATCCAATCATTCAAATCCACACTTCTTGATCATGGATGATGAAGTGATGCAAGTCACTGTATTCACCTTGTGCTGGACATCTTCTGATGGGATTATTCTCCTCAGTGCTTGGTTGGGATTCTAGAAAACAGAAAAAAATATCATGTCAGTTTTACATCAGGCATTTAAATAATAAAAAACAAAAGAGCAAAATTGTTGTTATACTTAATATTTGTGCAGTTCTGAGACTATAAGAGTCTTAAAGATTCATTTCAATGTCACTTACAGACTCCTATGAGCAGTAAGTTGCAGCATGTAGCCCTTCATTCCTTTACCCACAGGAGAATCTGGCACCACCTCCTATTTATACTACCTCAGTTAGGATGTCACGTTGTGTAGCTCCACCCTCTTCTCTCTCCTGACCAATCAGCCAGGATTTGTGGTTAGTTCTTCCAGATTTTCCCAATTTTATATCAGGTACTGCAACATTATTCATGTTTAATTCGTGCTGCTTCCTCTCAGCGTAATTCAGTGTCTGACAGAACGTGCTGCCACTAGGATGTAAACCATTATATGAAATGCTGTCTTTGTATTATCCTCACACACCTGTGCTGTCTGGAGTGTTAAATACATGAAGTCCAGCTGCGTGTAATTCAACTCTGCATTGTGGAAACTATCCCAGTCATCCTGAGCTCTATTCTCAGACCTGTCAATGAACACAGATCCCCACAGATTCCCGGGCCTGGATCCAAGCCCTCTGCTAGCTGGCTCCAGCCCTAAAGGGATCACTGCCCCGCGGTCCATCAGCATGCCGAGGAAGGCCAGGTTACAAACAACTCTCAGCAGGCAAGTCACTTAAGCAGGGAGTGTTCCCAGGTTATATTGAGCTTCTTCAAACACGTCCATACGCATAAAGGACACAGACTTTTGGACATTTCCATAACTTAGGACGACCTCAGATTTTGTTTTTATGGCGGTAAAGATTTCTGCCAATGCGTGATGAGAATTCTAGACAGCTGCTTTAGTTCAAATGATCATTTTGGGTGTGGTGCTTAATAAATAAATACTTTCACAACTATTCAGTCATTTAAATTTGTGAAGGTTGTTTTTGTTTGTTCAAATTCACATTTCAAAAGTCAGTTTTTTAATGTTAACGTCCACATGGTGCTTTTTCAGGCATTAATGGTTTTACTTTCATAGAAATAACCAAACATATTTCACTTTGATAAACAGATATGAGTATTTATGGGTTTAATCAAGGACTGAAGAGGGACTTTAATGCACTCTAAATATCACTCTGCATATTATAAGATGTCTACCACAAGTTGATTTTTCCTGTCTCAATCATCAAGACTCTGTATGAAAACGGTGTATTAACCTGACCTTGTACGTTACAGGCTCTATATGAGCTAGATCAACAGTGCACTTTAATAAGACGACAGCCTCAGTTTTTCCAAACCCACTCTTTCTCAATCCTTTATTAGCTCCAATTACTGTGGGATTTTGAGGGCAAACAACAAGCACTGATTGCTCCATCTGAAACTCTTACATAACAATGCTATTACAACAATTACAACTCGGAGAAGACAATGTTCCACACATCCTCGTAGGGTTAAAAACACAGTCACAAGAAACTTGTGAAGATGGGGGCGTTGAAAAGCAAATAAAAAACAACCCTGGATTTGGCAGTTGTAGTGAAGAGGTGCACGTAAGCTATTAATAATGACATTAGTGCTTACTAATCTAAGCGTGGATGTCATTAAATTATAGCAATCAGATGAAACTGCCTTCCTTCAAATGCATAAACACACTAACACGTGCACCTCAGAATTGCAGGCAGTGTGTCGCCAAGTGAACCGATGAAATTTCACCTTCAGGTCACTGGATGCATCTTGAGCAGCAGAGAAAACGTCCAATAATGTGAGTCATCTGGATATAGTAACATGAAAAACGATGAATTAGCATATTAGACGGAGGCACAGACACAAACACACCAGAATACATTACAATTATGTAACCAACGTTATGTTGTGACATGATTAAAAAGATCCAAAAATAACACGACAGCACAGCAAAAGCTAATTCAGCGAACAGTGTTCATTTGTGGGCTTCGCTGCTCGCTATCAGTGGCCTGTTTGTTCTTCACATTTTCCACGGAACGATATTTTTCCAGGCAATTATGAAATAAACGTCTCAGTATTTGCATCCCACAAGTCAGTCCTTATTCCAGACACCAGTGAAGGAGGAGGACATGTTTCCTGATGTAATCTCTGCAGCTTAAATTGCCCTTTCCTTGTTCCAGCCACGTCTCAGAAATAAGTTCATTTTAGGATCCCCTGGAGCCCAAACATCCACAACAACAGACAGATCTGTAACAGAAAAATTACAATGTGTTAGTGGCATTTATGACGTCAGCCGACTTAAGGAGAAAGGATATCTCAACATACTGTAAATATTTAGTGGTTCTGTAAAGAGTAGTTTGCCTTCATCTGTTGCCAAGAGACAATGAACGCTGCAAAACGAAGTGAGAGCTAAAAATAAATCCAGATGTGACTGCAAAGCGGTGGCTTATGTAAGATCTGCAGAAACAAATGAGCAGATATCTGTACGAGGGGGTGTGAGGGCAGTATTGAGTTAATGAGAAAGGTGACACACTCGACACTGTTACTTACCCCTCCATTCAAATTAACTGCACTGCTCCGCTTGAAACGAGTGGTGCTACAGTTCGATACCGTATGAGGTGCTGAGAGCCCTCTTCAAGATCCACAACATATTCTCTGACAGAGGAGACATGGTACAGATATCATCAGTCGTTTTAGTATCTATGCAGAAAAAAAGTAACTCTCGGTGTGACGAGGTCACACTGCCACCTACTGGATACTGAGATCAGCAACAACACATCAAGTGAAATGTTCAACCCTCGTGTCGTCCTGCAGGTCAAAACTGATCCGTTTTAAAGTTTGAAAATGTGGGAAAAATATATATATTTTCACAGTGAAACTTCTGATGTCCACATTTTCAACATTTTTGGGAAATCTTTGAGCATTTTTTGGTGAAAAAAAAAATGTTAAAAATGTTTCTTTAAGAACATTTACAAAAAAATCAACCAAAATCCAGCGAAATTCGCTGGAATTTTTAAAGAATATTTACAAGAATTTTCTTGCCAAATTTGGGAGATTAAAAAAAAAAAAACTCTTAAGGGAAACTTTTAAGTAATTATTGGAATTTTCTTCCTAAAGGTTTTCAGAAATTTGAGGAATTGTTTTGCTGAAATGTGGATTTTCTTCAGACAAGGAAACAATATTTTTAGTGCCTGTAATGAGGAAAACATGAGGGTTAATAAAGTACCTCTGATCGTCTGTTTCAGGCTCAACCAAGATGTTTTCTTGTCTCTCCTTCACCCGCAGAAACACAAAGGAGTCCAAACAGGGCTCAGGCACTGGAGTCATATTAGAATACACAGGATTTAGTGAGATGGTCAGTGGAAATGTCACAGTGAATGTCACCATCCGTTAGTGCATGCTGATGGCCATATTATTGGCTCATCTGAGGCCGAGCTGCAGAGTAAATTCAGTCTGTGAGGAGATTTCACCTGCTTTGAGCAGATCCACAGTCTGTAGGTTTGGAGGCATTCTCTTCAGCGCTACAGCCTTCAGGTAGGTTTCCGTGTTAGCGTAGTACCTGTATGCCAAATAAGCATGTGGTTTTAATTCACTTCATTGTAATGAAAACAGTAGTATTTTCAACAAATTGCGGCAACTTTCTTCGACTAAACTCACTCTTTGGCAAAGGCAAACTCCTCAGGTGAAAGCAGGGATGGATCTCCCTCACCTCGAGACTTTTCTTTCTCTAAGACGTGCGGAAAAAACTTCTCAATCTAGACATGCAGGGTGCAAAGATTAGACGATTTTCGTCAACAGACAACGAGTTAGACGATAGCCTTATTTTGCACCGCTGGCCTCACTGACCTTCTGCAGACGAGAGCGCAGGTAGCTGCTGAGAACAAAGCGGATCCTGTCTATTTCCATGCGATGGACGCTGGCCTTCGCATCCCCTTTCTTCACCCGCTGCAGGTTGGATTCCTGTTGGTGGAAAGTTCACAAGGTCAGAAATTAATGGTCCCTTTTAATGATGAGTAAGGCAACTACGCTTCAGTATGTATTTATACATTTATTTTATTATTTTGTATACTATTTTATTATTTCACTATTTTAGTATTTATTTTACTATCTATTTGATCATTTATTTTACTATTTATTTACTATTTTACTATTCTTTATCTTTTAGTAGCTATTTTATTCTTCAATTTTTAGTTTTACATGTTATTTTTAACACATCTATTTTAGATTCCAGTGTTTCCTCGGTGGGGAGCCGTCTGCATCTGGGGCTATTGTTTTTTATTGTTTGTTTTTAACTTGTTAAGCACTTTGTGCTACTTTTGTATGAAAAGTGCTATAGAAATAAACTCTGATTGACTGATTGAACAGATTTGTAATGTGACAATATGTGTATAGAAACTGATAGTATGATCTGACGTGCACAGAATTACCTCTGATATACAACAGCTGCAAAAACTGAAATACTTCTTCTGAGATGTTAAATTCGACATTGTATATAAACTTTCTAGTCTAAACATTTAATGACACAATCTCCTAATATCAATGCAAGGCTTCCTATAGATTAATGTATACATTTCATTTAGTGAAAAACAGACTGTATATAAAGATGGACGTAGCATCTGGCTCCAAAATTGAAGCCCACCCAGAAGTGTCAAAAACTTGCAATATCACGATGTCCGCTAGGGTTGGCTCCAAAAAGCTTTTGCTCCATAGACCCCAATTCATTTTTGGAAAAAATAAAATTTGATAGACTGATTTTCTACAGCTCAGGATTTTTTTTCCCGTTAGTTTCATGATCAAAATGAGAGATCAGGTGGCCGATCTTAAAATAAATCAATACTGAATTTTAAATAAATCGTTAAAGTTGGCGGAGCCAGGGGGCGTGGCTATACTTGATTGACAGTCCCATTGACTGGTCCTGCCCCGAGTTGCTCTCCGGTCCAGCCTGTTTGATGACGCTTTTTATGTCACTGGCTCCAAAAAATTTTGCCTGGAAAATCCAGACTGACTTTATTTATGTATTAATATAAATACAAATAAAGGCAGTCTGGCATTGTGATGATAGGAGACGATTTCAAAAAGGAGGGGCTAACGAATGCAGCTTGAACGAGAAAGAACCAATCAGCGTAACACGGATGTGACGCACAAACAAATCGACCTTGAAGTCCATGTAGTCCAAACAACAATGGCATGCAGCCGAGAAAGCGTCGCGGTGAATGATTACTGCCGTTTTTGTCACAAAAATCTGCGAATACATGGGGTACTCTCAAGTACAACACTTATTTTTGAAAAGGCTACGCAACAAAAGACTCCTTCCGAACGATTAGCGGTGTTAGGAATAACTTTAAATCGGAGCCAAACCAAGTCGGTGCGTATGTGTAAAAGTTGCTTAAATTTACTCACACGTTTGGAACGGGATTTTCCTCTGTACAAACAATGGCAAGAAGCCGAAAGTAACGAGCCATCCACTGCCTCCTCATCGTCGAAACGTCAAGTGAAAAGAGGCAACGACTAAGGCCATCAAAAACGCCAAGAGACCACAAAAAGATTCGCTTTGGCCCCCCTCCTCCTCCTCCGGCATCATCTTTATGGGTAATCCAGGCGCTGAAGATGACCCAGCATTAACTCCCGCCTCATACATTTCTACCATCTATGACTAGGTAACTAACAGTAGAGGTGAGATGTAATTAAAGAACATTTACGTGAGGAGTGTACCTAATTTTAAAAATGCATCAGATTCATTGCTTGATATTTTCAGTTTCAGTCCATTTTATTCTTCACTCCTCTCTAGTTCAGAGGGAAATATTTTTTACCCCATGACTCATGAGAACTATTTTCTCTACTATTTTTACATGAAGTACAAGTTGCTGAGTTGTGTGTGGTCTTTCAACAGGACATTTTGACAGTGTTATTACTTCTTTTAAAGACCCAAATGACACAGACACGTTAATCTACCACTAAAGTTTAAATAACCACTGACCTCATCCAGTGCTGTCGTTAGATCTTGGCCTCTGAGGCTACAGCCCAAAATGTATCAACCATCCTCTACCCACACTGGTTTTATAAAAAGTAGAAATAAAAAATCATAGTGCTGAATCTGGGGGGCAGGGTGGAGCAGCTCTGTCACCTCACAGCTAGAAGGTCCCGAGATCTTTGTGTGTGGAGTTTCCATGTTCTCCCTGCAGTGTGGGTTTTCCCCGAGTACTCTGGCTTCCTCCCACAGTCCAAAAATATGCTGAGGTTAATTGGCGATTCTAAATTGTCCGTAGGTGTGAATGTGAGTGTGATTGTTTGTCTCTGTGTGTAGACCTGCAGTACACTGGTGACCTGTCCAGGATGTCCCTGCCTTCACTCTAAGTCAGCAGGGACAGACTCCAAACCCTTCAACGACCCTAATGAGGATTAAACAGTGTATAGAGTATGGATGGATGGATAGTTCTGGAGCTATTTATCTGTCATTTCCATGACATCTTACATTCCTTGAAACTAAACTGATACACACCACAGGCAAAACGTTTGTGAACAAAGTTTCTGTTCATAATGTCTTTGTTCAAAAACCATATGAATTCTGTGGATTTTGGGATGTATTTACTGCATGATCAGACTTTGCTTTCATTGATATGCATCATTTTCCTCAATTTACCTTTAGGTATACATTGAAGCTACCAGACAACCGCTTAATAAATGTTAACAAAAGAAATGAAGGGCTTAGTGTTAGGTCTGAAAAGATTTACAAGGGTCATAACTTCAGTGCTAAAGTAAAAAAGAAATCTCAGTTTGCATTATTCACTTCAGCTCTTTGGCTTTTGAGAGTTTACAAACAAAAATCCCAATAAATCTCAACTGTGTCCATATCTCTATAATTACCACAGAAATGTCCGGAAAGAAACAGCTGAGTAAAGAAACAAGAGTACAGTTACAAACACCTGATACTTATAGTAAAATGTATTCTGATGAGCGACTCTTTATATAATAATCATGTTTATTCTGTTTCAAATTATATCAATAAAACTATGATTTCTATTTGTAAAAATTTGATCTTGATTCCAAATGTTTGGCTTGTAGTGTAGTTGATCAGAAAAACTAGGAAATAAAATTACGACATAAGTACTCACAGAACAAGATTTCTGTAACTAACAAAATGACAACATGTGGCCAAGAAGCAATGAAAACCTATTTATTGCAAATTGCTGTAACTAGATAAGCTATCATTAGGTTAAAGACAAAATTGTCACCATTGATTTTTTGTTTGTTTGTCAGCAACACAGGCAGCAGATTTGTTGCGCTAATCAATGTTTGTTGTTTTTTATAAGGTGTTCCATTATGGGACCTTATGAGTAAACTATTTCCAACCACCAGCATCTGCATCTCTTATCCTGAACTATTTGAAAGATTAGTCATGCAATCCGGGTTTTTTTTTTTCCAAAATTTCCAAAGCACGTGCTTAGATACGATCACAGTTACATATGTAGAATATTATCAGTGTTTTCTTCATGTGGCGCAATTTTTATCTGCTGCTTAGTCTCACTATGTGTATTATTGTCAAGTGTGATATTTCTGTGCAACATATCTGTTTACTTTCAGTTTATTTATCTGTTTCTTGCTATTCAGTTGACAGTTTACATTTTGTACTTGTGCTATTTTATTATTATTATTAGATACTATTCCTTGACATCTACTTAGACACTCCACACAAACAATTTGCATTTTGTACTTTGCATTCTTTTTTGATTTATATATTTAATGACTAACTTCTGTGTAATTGTATATATCTCACTAATATTTGTTTATTGCACTTTGGCAAAACTATTTCCTGTGGGATGAATAAAGCTGATCTTATCTTGACTTGCATAGGATTAATTCCACAGGACTACCAGTGCGGAAAGAAAGAGGAATAAGTTTGTTTTGCCTACAGCACAGTGTCTCTCATTTTTCTTGCATTTTATTTTGAAAATACTTGAAAATGGGGCAACAAACAGGGTAAAAAAAACAAACAAAACGGGTTAAACCCCTAGATGTGTGCAGATCCTAACACCGCCTCTGCTTCTGTTATTTCGTGGTATTTCAGAGCTGCAGCCCAAAGAGGAGGAGGTATTCCCCAGGTACTTACCATGTGAGTCAGCTGCTCCATAACACACTCCACCACCTCGGACTTGCTCTCCAGCAGCTCCGGGCTGAACTTCTCGTTCAGCCAAGCCTGCGAGTCACATACAGCAGCACAACTCAGATGATTCAGCCAGAAAACAGTTTCTTTAAAAAAAAGACTGTGGGAGGTCTACGGTACAATATGTAACTGACAAAGATGGTAATTTGAGTGAAATGGGCTCACTTCTTCCAGTTTAGCGATCAGCTCGGCCGGAGTCATAACATCCTCCTGGCTGTCATCTTGGTTGATGCTGCCGTCGTCAGATAAAGCGTCCGACATAGTTTTTCCTCGAGAAGTAACCAAACAAAATGCTGCTCTTCTCTAAAGTGTAGCTTTAATGTTAAAACTAGAATATATAGCGACTCAAACTTAATAAATTGTTTTTTAAAAAATGTACCGACGCGACAACTACTAGCAAAACAGCAGCGTGTACTGGGAGACCTGCTTGTTTATTCGCGCCACTAGGACTATTCTCGCGAGATTCTAATTCAGGTAAAATCCCTGAGTTTTGCTTGTAAGGCGAAGCTTCTCACAGGCTGTGCACAGTGTTTATCAGTGTTTGGTGGGGGATTCAATCAAATGCTTTAGTTTATGCACATAAATGTAAGAGTTTCGATCATGGCTGGTGTAATTGTCTGCATTTCCAGCTAATTTTTTTCTGAAAAAAAAATGTCGGAGTGGAGTAAGGCTTCCTGAAATACAGCACAGAGGGAAACATTTACAAGTTTCCCAGGCATCCAAGTCATAGTACTCCCGAAAGCTTCAGTAAAAAGCAACGTGACTTCCCTCTTTTGGTTTTTGAAGATGTTTCACCTCCCATCCACGAGATTTCTTCAGTTTTCACGTGTTGCTGGGGAGTCCCTAATGTATGCTGTCACCCACAGATCACTTCTCAGAGTGTAGATCACCTCTCACATCTCGGATTCTCAGAGTGTGAATGTCTGTGAAACTGCCAGGTGAGGGATGGCTCAAGGTGTTTATCACGGTTCAGCTGTCAGGGAAGGGGTCTTAACTTGAAGAACTCAGATGCATGTTTTGACCCTTTCTGCTCATGTTTCTTTCACTGTCACCTGTCCAAGTAAGGGGGAAAGAACACAAAAGTTATGATAAAACAGTTATGTTTTCAAGTCTGAGGACAGAAGAGAAAGTCACAGCATTTTCTCTCTCAAGTTTGTTTTAGTTTGTAGCATTTTTCAGATTGTTGTGTTGAGAAGTAACTAATTACATTTACTCTAGTACTTTGCCTACTTGTGCTTTACTTGACTAATTCCATCTTATGCTACTTTATATTTCCACCTCTCTACATCTTAAAGGCAAATATTTTAATTCCGCTATGTTTCTTGGCCATTAGTAAGGAGTAATTTTGCAGATTCTGGCCAATAATACAAAATATAATCAACATATAAATGATGATTAGGTATTATCTATAACAGATAAGAAAATAATATTGATTCCAAAGAGGAGATTCACAAGCTGCTCAACAGATAAACTATATAAAGTTGCAAAATCACCTTTACCAGCTCCACTCCTAAACTCATGAATGCACTAATGCACCAACAATTGATCAATAATATATATGGAACATGAACAGAAGACATCATGACATTTATTGCTGTGTTAATGCACTTCCTGACTGAATCTTTACTAGAGCTTTTACTAGAGCTCCTATTAAGACACAGTCTCACTCTCTTGTGAATCTCTGTGACTGTCAGCTGAGTTGTGCTTTGGGGTAAAGTTCACAGAAGGTCCTGATTAATCTACAAACCACTTCAGCAACTCAAAAACATCACACTGAAGATGTGTTTGTGTCCACGAGGCAATATCAGTCCAACAGTCACACTCTTTTAGTTCTGCGTTTCTTCTCTAGCAGCCACTGAGGGAAATATTTGGCTCTTTTGCTTCTAAAAACTCCACTATGTTCATAGCTAATACACTAATTAACAAAAAAGGTAATCGTGGTGGGGATTAGTCAATGACACATCATACCACCAGATGAGTGTTTATCTGAGTTGGAACCGATGGCCATGACTCAAGAGGTGATTTCTGTTCCGTTTCTTTCATCATCATACCTTCGACACTGAAGCAGACCCACTCTTCGCAAATGATTAATATAAATAACAAATGATGCACTGGAAAATACTGACAGCTCACCACGGTGTCATTCAACGTCACTGTCTGCTTTTCAGTCGTCAGTGTGCAGGAAACTACTAACAAGGTTGACTTTTTCAGAGTAAGTCTTCATTATTTTGTCCAAATGCACGACCATTCGATTCTTGTCCACAGAGCTGTTTTTAAATGACTGCAGAGGATGCAGCAAAGCCTCCACATCCCAGGACCTCAGCCTCCGGTCCAGATACAAAACAGAAACAGACTAAATGTAAGAACGAGAGAAACACATTTCCTTTAGTGTGAACCATCAAAGCAGGTTAAACACCTTGAAACTTTCTGGCTCTTCCAGGAAAACCTTCGATGATCACTCTGATTTCTACAAGAGATAAAATTTTAAGCGGAGGCATAGAAGTCAGGGAGGACATTTTCATTTTTGTTTTGCCTTCATTTGTCCTTGTCACAGGCTGGGCTGCATGCTTTTAGAAGTCAATAATCTGACCCAGAATCTATATTCAAGTCAGGAAAGAAACGTTTTAGATCTGATCATGAAGTTAACTTTTTAATTCATTCTGCACTGACTCCTTCAACTGTCCAGTTAGTTGATCAATTAATACGTTTCTCTGTTTAAAAAAAAAAGAAAAAGAAATAAAAGTATATCAGTATGAGATTTCTTAACTCCCATTTTGATAGTTTTTGTCTACTCTCTGTGCTGAAATAGCATTACAGAATTCCTGAACATCCGTTATGGCGTTTGCTTTTGTGTGATACCTGGGACTTTCACCATCTGGACACCACAGTAAAAAGTTTGTGGAGGTGCCCCTATCAAGAAACAAACAGAGAAATGTAATCACCTTCTCCTGAAGTTCTTAATATTCTACTCAGGGAGCTGAAATATTAATTACCTGGTCTCATGAATACAACAAGCATTCCTACAATATTTTAGAGATTTTCCACTGGAGTGAAGCTCAATCACAACATGACTGATTTGCACCACATGAAATGATGCTACTGAATTATTCCTGGACAATATTAACAAGTCATAATTCTTGAAACTGGCAGTATTGCAATGAATGGATGAACTCACAGTTTGGGTATTTACACAACAAACGAAACAGAGCGTTGCTGTCGAAATATGGAAGCCGTAGAGATTCCCGAAGTCAGCGTGTCATGTTTCCTGTGTTCACTCTGTGGTTCAGCAACTGTGAATTTATCAGAAATGCCATCATCTGCTGGATCCAGCTGTTCTACACCACACTGTGGGCTACGGCAAAATCTCATTTGTCTGATTTCCTCTTCCTCTTTCCTCCTCACTGCTCTTGCCTCAGAGTTCTTTGTTATTTTCACCAGTAATGATCTTGCATCCGCTGTGGTACTGCCACTATGGTTCAGTATCGCACGCCAGGTGTCACGGCAGCATCCTCTGAGCTTATCTGTGCGACATCAGACCTGCAGGGCAAAAGTCGAATCACACCGCAACCTGCAGAGCTGCAGTCGCTCTGTAAAGCAGCATCAGCGGCTGCCCAGAACCACAGTTTGTGTTCAAAAAAATCACAAGAAATGCAACCTGAAGGCACAGTACAGGCTTTACAGGAAGAGATATTGCAGTGTTGCTTAAAAGTTAATTTGTCCAAGAAGTTTGACTTCAAAAGTAATAAAGAAAAAATGTAAGATTATCATGGTGATACGTTGTGGAAAAAATCTGAATTGACAACAAAGAAGCAAAGATCTCAATGTTTTCTTGTTTATTTGTTACTTCTCCTTGATTTTCTCTTTAAATACATTTGAATGACAAAATGATCTGTATACAATATTTTTTAAAAACACTTAACACTGATATAAGGCACGTCCAGCATTCATACAGCATAATGTTCAACAGACTTTACAATACAGTACCATGAAAACCAGTAGGGATTTATTTGCTTTCAAAAACAAGGCATTCAAACTGTGCAACTTAAAGACAAATGTGGCATGACTGACATTCTAACAAAACAGAATTTAAAATATTGATCTTTAGTCAAACTGGATGTGTTTAGGCAGTCACTGTCATCATAAATATGACATTTTTAATATTGTACATGTTATTGCCTAAAGTGACATTTCCCACAAAAAAATAACATTTGAAACACTCTAAAATAAAAAAGGCATTGTAAAAAAGTTCGCTCTCAGGTGGCACTAGCAGCTAAAGAAACATAGCACACAGTTTGAGTGATTTCTCTCCTAAAATGCACCTTTTGGATGCACTTGTACATGTTTCACTGGAATTCTCTGAATATCCCTCGCCAGAACTGTTTTGATTTAATTTCCCCGCAGTGTAGTTTGGTCTCAGAGGATAAACACAGGCATTCAGCGAACTGCAGTTTTTCAGTGGGAGATGGTGGTGAGCAAAGCCACAGAACCTAAACATGTGTGTGCATACGTACACTGATCAGGGATAACATTATGACCACCTGCCTAATGTTGTGTTATTTTTTTGGGGGGTGAGTGGGGGTGGGGTTATTTGCTGCTACCACCAAGATCTGCACCCGTGGCGCCTCCACCCAGGCTCATGCCCCAGGTTTCATTGTTCACCACGGCAGCCCTCGTGGCTCCTGCTGCCTGCAACGGCCGGGTATGTGCCCAATGCTCCAACGCCATCCATTTTCAGGGATAGTTGATTCGACCAGCCCCTACTGGACACCGATGATGGTCAGTCCACCCTTGGTCTGGACGAGACGACCTCCCAGGGTGTCCTATACGGTCTGGCACAAGGATGTTGACAGTGGATCCTTTGGGTGCTCTACCAAACTTGTTCCACTGCATCTTCATGATGCTCGATCAGAATGGAGTCTAAGAAGTTTGGAGGTCAAATCAACACCTTGGGCAATTGTTATGTTCCTCAATTGTTTGATGTTGTTTGCGATGGGTGAGGTGCATTTTCCTGCAGGGGTAGACCAGTGACATTTGGGATTGCCATTTGCATGTTCTGGGACAATATTTATTTGGGTGTCTAAGTCTCATCAACACGGACGCCAGAATCCAAGGTTTTCCAGCAGAACACCACATAGCACTAATACGATCAATGTTTTTCCCTTCGCCTGTCGGTGGTCATAATGTTGTGGCTGATCTGTGTCTATCTAAAGTAAGGCCTTGCCAAAATTACACTGAGCAATAGAGCAATAGAGAAGTGGGACAACAAACTCAAAGGCTGCCTTCCTCAATTTAAAGACTGATTTTAACTCTTGTCGTTATTATTTCTTCAGTAAAGAAAAATCACTAAAATCTGGAAGTGCTACCAAAAAAAAAATTAAAAATCACAGCTTGTGAGAATAAAGGGGATTCATGGCAGGTATGGTGAACCCAGTGTGGTGATTTAATAGAGGGATGGAGTAGGGATAAGGGTAAACAGCAGATCCAACGAGAGCAGAGTGAGCTGCTGGACCCATCGGTACATGACGGTACATTAGCTGAGACTGAGGGAGTCTCATTCTGTTCGGGAAAAGTGCAGGATATAATGTGGGCGGGTGCCGAGAGTCTCTCCCTGATTTATCGTAGCTCGACAGAACGCACTGCACCGGCAAGGTGGCAGAGGAATGAGACAGACTCTGCTGAGCGGGAGGAACTTTTTGTAGCATTGTCCTGGATTTCTCCCTCTTCTCTGTCTGATAAGGCCAGGGAGCCATGTTGTTCACCTTCTTTGCACAAGTCAGAGAGTCGTCCTGCTGGAGCAACCTGCTCTGGTGGGTTTTGTAACTCGGCCGAATGGGAGCGGGCCGCAGAAGCTGCACAGATTTTGGAATAACTTTGGTGAAACTAGAGGTAGACGTTGGAGCCCAGTCAGGTATCACGGAGACGGATGAAGACGGGTGGAAAGAATGAGTGAAATATTTGCCAGTCGCTTTGTGGGAAGACTTCCAGGCCATATCTGGAATTTGACTTTTTACTGAGTCAGCTGTCAGTGAGTGGGAGCTGACTTGAGAAACGTCTTTATTCTGTCCTGTGAGGTCTCTGCTGGTTCTCTGACTGGAGCTCATAGACTTGCTCTCTTCACTGTTGCTGGATGTATTTT
This sequence comes from Acanthochromis polyacanthus, assembly GCF_021347895.1. Taxonomy (NCBI): domain Eukaryota; kingdom Metazoa; phylum Chordata; class Actinopteri; family Pomacentridae; genus Acanthochromis; species Acanthochromis polyacanthus. Next base: position 25,776,659 of record NC_067119.1, read on the forward strand.
TAACAGTGCTGGGGCAGTTCTGGGGCAGTTCTGAGCTTGATGCAGGTTTATCTTCACTCGGTGCTGAAACGTCCTCTGAAGAAACGGAGTAAGGTGAGGGGCTGCGGGAGGAGGATGAGGACAAAGGCAGTGGGGAGCCATCGGAGGAGTTGTAGTTCCTGCTGGAAGAAGCTCGAGCTGGAGACTGGGAGCAGTGGATGACGGAGGGCCGTTCTTTGTCCTCGCTCTGAGGACTTAGCGGCAAATTAAGACTGGCCTGAGCCATTCGCTTCTTTTTCTCCAGAGGAGAGATGACCTCTGTGGCTGCAGATGGGATCTGAGCGATCCAGGAGCTGGTTGTTGGGACCTGGTGAAGGCAGGCATAGACAGGAGGGCAAAGATCGGTGTTGGCTCTGTTTGGCGGAGAGCAGTCCGGGTGATGTCTGTCAGAGGTGGCAGCCCAGAGAGCAGAGTGAGGACGTATCACTGCTTCACTTTGACAGGCAGCTTCTGGACTTCTTTGAGTGAGTATCTGCAACACAATACAGATGTTTTATTACACAATATGTACAAAAATTGGAGCAGAAATCAACATATTTCTCTCTTTATGACTTCTTGTCAAAGATGCCATTTGTTACCTCTGCATCCATCTCTCTATCTGAATGAGTCCTCTTCCTTTTCCCCTCAGTCTTGCTCACTTTGCTATCCAGATTTCTCTTGTAAGGTTTCCGTGGTTTGCTTGGAGGCAGCGGTTTGTCCTCCTCTCCTTTTATGTGTCTCTCAAAGGGAAGCACCAGCCTGTGACAAAAGCAACAGATTTAAAGTCGGCTGATTTTGTGATTGGATCAAACTGTTAACGGGAGACAAAACCATTCTCACCTTTCATAGTGTCTGCGAGTGCAAGTAGCAGCGCTGGTGCTTCCCGGACTTCCTCCAAGCTCATCGTACACTTTCTTCCAAAGACGTCTGGCTGTCACCTGTTGGTTGGCACAATGTGTTTAAGCCTCGTGTTGTCCTGCAGGTCAAAACTGACCCGTTTTAAAGTTTGAAAATATGGAAGAAAAAAAATTCACAGTGAAACTTCTGATGTCCACATTTTCAGCATTTTTGGATTTTTTTTAAACATTTTTTTGAGTGGAAAAAAAGAAATGTAAAAAAAATGTTTCTTAACAACCTTCACAAAAAAATCAACCAAAATCCAGCAAATTATGATTTGGATTTTTTAAAAATTTTTCTGAATGTTCTTAAAGAAAATATTAGAAGTTTTACTGATATATATGTAGTCACTTTGTATATTTTTAGAATTTATTTGGAAGATTTTTACTCATTTTTTTGAAAATATTTACTGGATTTTTTTTTTGCTAAATTTGGGAGATTTTTTAAAAATACATTTTTTAAGGGAAACTTTTAAGGAATTATTGGAATTTTTTCCTGAAGGGTTTGCATATTTTCAGAAATTTGGGGATTTTTTTTCTGAATTTTTGGATTTTTTTTCAGACAAGAAAACAATTTTTTGCTGCCCATAAATGAAGACAACGGGAGGGTTAAAATAAGTCCAAAATTGTTGAAATAATCTATAGTTTATGCAAGAGATTACTGATCTGAATAACAAACTGGGACCACAATATAAGGAAATGGTCATTTCCTTTTGTGCTTTTTTTGTGTTGCAATAGATGTAGAAGAGATGGTGTTTGAAGTCTATCTCAAGATCTGGAGCTACGCATTTCTGATCTCAGGCTTCACCAACCTCTTAAGTGTTCATTGTTCTTTTATGCGTTATCTTTTTTCTATTTGCTAGCCTGCTTTCTCTCCCTTGCACCCTCACCCCAACTGGTCAAAGCAGATGGCCGCCCTCCCTGAGCCTGGTTCGACTGGAGCCTTCTACCTGATAAAGTTTTTTTTCCCCCATTGTTGCTAAGTTCTTGCTCAAAAAGAATCCGAGGATATCTTTGGATTTGCTGTTGGGCTTCTCTCTGTAATGCCTTGAGATGTTATCAGCTGGTGCTATATTTAAAAAAATGAACTGAAATGTGCTCCATTTGCTTAAACGCTGGAATAACCGCTTCCACAACTAGTTTTAAAGCTGCATTTGAGGAAGAACACTGCCTGGTTACCCTTTAAATGCCATGGGTGGTGGTTTTCACTTGTGAAACAACACTTTCATTTTTTTTTTTAACTTGTACATTCGTAGGCGGCTTGTATTTTGCAGTTGTGTTTACACCCTGGGACACAATGTCGGTGGGCAATTCCAACCCTGATCTCGTTCCATTTCAATATAAGTTTCACTCTCAGAACTTGTCCCAGTGTCGGCATTGAAGACAATAGAGCATGGGTAGCGACACAGCGAGAGCTCAGCAGTCTAAACGGCCTCTGTGTGGTCGAAACCACCGGCGTGAAGCCTGATCTAAAGCTCACTTTCTACTTAGAGACCAGTAGACTGAAGCCTTCCTGCACCAGTTGAAGAATCGTGAACAACTTACTGAATCGTAGCCCCCGAGTTTATCAACAGCTTTGTAGATCCTCCAGAGATTAACTGTGAGAGGAGAAAACACACATATTAGTATTTAAATTTGAACTGAATATGAATATTGTGCTCATATAGCAGCTAGCGCGGTGCTAATAAACAGCAACTCACTCTGCTTAAAGCCCAGATGTGGGATCCTCTCTATAGGCGTTCCTTTGTCCTTCATAAAAGAGTGCAAGTTTGACACGAAAGCCTTCTCCTCCATCTGCACCAGCGTGGGCCTGGCCTCTTCCTCACACTCAGTCGTAGAGTCATGAATCTCTATCACAGAGGGTGAAGCCTGATGTGGAGAACAAGCAGCAGAGGTACATCAGTGTGTTTTGCATGAAAGCGATGCAGCTGCTCTAAACACAATCCACTGCACCGTGTGGAAACCTGTTTAACAGAGAAATGCACGACACGATGGCTGGGAAAAGGACACACAGAGTCATCTCATGAGACGTAAATGTTGAAATGAAACATCAAAATCAGAGAGAAGGGTTTTACCGCTACTTTCAGTAGATAACCGCTACACATCCTGTCTGGAGAGAAAGCAGCAGACTTGTGGGGTTTTTGGTCTAGAGTTGTCAGTCACTGGTATCACAAATGTCAGCTTGGAGCCCAAAGTACAGGTTTACACAGAAATTCTTGCAAGGAGTATATATTGCAAGGCAAGCAGCGGCTGAAGATGTTTTATGGTGGCTGAAAATGTGCTGTGTGCTTCTGCAAAACTGGTGTCAGTGATGCTGATGAGGATTCTAAGTTACCAAGAAATGAGGTGTATCCAGTGTAGATTACCCAGAATGGTAGAGTAAGAAATTGACAATGTCACTATTTGTGGTTTTCAAGAAAGGAGAAATGAAACAGTGAAGGAATGCAGAATTAAAACCAGCAGTTAGAAAGATTTCAAGAAGAGAAGTACGAGACGCATAAGAAGAGAAACTTACTGAAGATCAGGCAGTTTCTGTATTTTAGCACTGATGATGTTGTATATTTAAAATTAAAAAGGCCCAGCCCGAGGCTTTCTGTCTTCGCTGGGGGCGGTTTGTGCCAAATGTGTGGCACAAATAATAGGAAGCTGCTAGTTTTTAATGGCCACAGCATTATTTTTGCTGCCTGAAAACATCCCCGATGCTGATATAGTCACTTCTGTTATTGCAGCGAAATCAGAGACTTCAGATTTCACACCAGCTCTGTAAAAAGTGAAATCTCACATCCCAGCTGCACTGATCAATTTCAGTAGCTTGGATGTCAGAACGACAATCAATATTTTACTTTGAATCACCACACGTACACGCTGATATTCATGTGGCACTCATTGTACAACAAAACAGCTCAAGGTGGTTTCATATTGAATCAAGTTCCTCTGTGTGGTTCCTGGTTCCGAGAAGTAAACCTCTAGTGTGAGTAATAGTGAAGGTGCAGGCCTCTAACCAAGATAGCCCCGACTGAGTCACAGTTCAGCAGCTCCACACTGCCGTTCCCAGCTAGCAGCCACCAGCTCTGACTTTCCACTGTATCACCTATAAAAACACATCTATGAGCCACTTTTCCCATGCCTATATGCCGTTTGTTTGTTTTGTCTAAAAATATAGTCCACAACCCACTTGGAGCCGTCCGCATTTGCCTCGTGAAAAGTTGGTGAATGCGTCAAAATGTTGCTGTGAATTTTGCATAAAATTCATCTGTATTCGTGAAGTCATTTTTCTTTTTAAAATCTGATTCACAAAACTTTCAGGTTCATGCATCAATGGTTCTCTACAGGAAACGTCTGCACTACGAGCCGCATGCCGTGGCCCCTTCGCTGCAGATCTCACCCGAGATCAGAAAGCGAATATCATTGTGAAACATTTTCACACATGATTTTTTTTTTTTTTGGAAAACTGTGTGGGTTGATGTTGATGTCAGTGTGTTGCTATGCGAGTCTCGCAATGATTGTCAGTGGCGTTCTGGATCGATGCTATCGGCAGGCCAGAAGTCACCACAGAAACCACCGGGCTTTCAACTAACATCAGCCCTGGAAATTTGATGAGCTAATTTGTGTTTCTCATATTGTAGGTCTCATTTCAGTTACCAGAACAGCGGCTGTGAGTGGCGACGCTCCTGCAGTTTCTTTATGCGCAAATGTGAAATATTGCGGTGTGCGAGATGTGCGTGTGTTCTGGAGCCATCTCAGAATACACAGAACGATCACTTATTCCTTGTTACTCATTTCACAATCAGCCATGAAGATGAAACAACTGTACGCACACAATAAGCATTGCAAAAAACTCTGCCACTATCTCAAATCCACTAAAAAAGGGAAATGAAAGCACAACACATTCTCAGCAGTCATGTCTGTAGTCACTGATTAACTGTAACTGATGGAAATTGCTCAGACTGCAGCCAGAAGACCAACTGACATTTTATCAGCAGTGACGGAGGTCGTTACCTGACTGGCCGTCTTCTCTTCATCGCTGCCCGCTGTTTGCTGTGACGTCTCGCTCTGCTCCTCTTGAGCTTCAAACATTACAGAGAAAAAGACGCTTTACTCCAAAAATGAGTCCATCTGAGTGAATTTGAATTCAAAGAACCAGAGTGAAGAAGCACTTCTTCATTTCTAGAAACATCACATGTAGCAACGCACAGCCTGAGCACATTCAAACCCGTGGTTCAAAACACAGCTGCATGTTTCTCTTGTTTTGTGCAATGGTCAGATGATGAATTGGCGCAAGAAAATACTAATCTGTAGAACATATTGTCAACTGTGTGTGATATAAAACCACAGGCTGCAAAACCACTTCCTGCTCAAGAACATAACCGCTTGTACGCTGCACTGTATGATATTGGAACTACTTAGAACTACAGTATTTTGCAAGATCATTTCCAGCGACATGCAATTACTGTGAAGTCACATTAAACATTCTGTATTTGAGTGAGCATGAGGAAAGATCACCAATGTTACAAAATAAGTTAAAATTTTATCACCCAGTCTTAAAGTTTTGAGTGTAGTTTTGCTTGTTTCTCTAACGCATTAACACTGAGGACCACACGTATGAATAATAGGAGGGAAAATTATTGTTAAGAATAACGCGCCTGGGAATGAGATGTAATTCTGAGAATGAAATTTCATTCTTCACTAACTGTCAGCCCAATACCTCACAGCCGTCCACCCACACTGATATCATTTATGCGCAAAACCAATATGCTTCTCTTTTGAGATCACTTGTTTCCTGTGCTGCGGCTTGAACCTTTAATTCTGCTTTCAGTAGCCCCGAACTTCTCTATTTCACATGCTGAAGAATTCATTTTGATATACTGTTTCAAACATGTACTGTTGCTGTTTACGGCGGCTTAACTTCGTGTTTTAAAAGAGCCAGCTGTAATTGTGTTTAAATCACATATTTACACCAGTTAAACTATTGTGAACGATTCATTTTAACACTAAAACTGAGATTAACAATTAAGTCTTATTACAACGTGTGTTTTTAAATTGAGTAGGTTTTTTTTTCATATATTAATGTCACTGCAAAAGCAAACTTGGTCTTTCAAAGTGCTAATATTTACCTATTTCAATATAACAACTAAAATTACACCATATTTAACTTCTTGTGTTGAATACATAAAACTGTGAATCTAAACAGCATCTGACTTGAAATGAAAATAAAAGTCATTCTCACCCATTTCCAGAAGTTGTCCTCTAGTCTCTGGCTTCACTGTGTTTTGTGGCAGTAATTCATATGACGCTCTCTTCAACTTGACATCATGAAATAGGAAGGTGTCTCCACAGGACGGTTTCATTGGTTGACTGATGGCACTGCAGCAAACGATTCTGGGAAACTGAGTTTCTCTTTTTGTCTTCAAGTCTCACAGTGTTTCATCTCCAGTACTTCTTGAAACACAAAAGATTACCCAAAGATATTTGTTTATCAGCATGAGAAATTGTAGTGTCTTTTCTGATTTTGTATGTTTCACTGCAAATGATTGTGTGCTTAAGAAAACTCCTCACAACAGATGAGAATTAAACTTTTGCACAGTTTCTGCCAAAAATTACAAAACACAGAAAACTAAAAGAATTTGTTTTTTCTGACAGGATGTCATCTTTTATCTACAGACCAGACTCAAATTCAGCAAAATTACTGAATTTGGGGAAGTGAAATAAACATCGATGTACAAATAAAGGTTCAGAGGCGCCTAAATGTACAAGTGACATTTCCTGGATGTCCACACTATTAAAGCAATGCTTAAAAAAAAACATTTTAAAGCAGGCACAACATTAACCCTCCTGTCGTCCTGCGGGTCAAATTGATCCGTTTTAAAGTTTTAAAAATGTGGAAAAAAAAAAAAAATATCACAGTGAAAACTTCCACATTTTCAAATTTTTTAATGAATTTTTGAACATTTTTTGGTGGAAATAAAACAAATTAAAAAAAAGTTTAAGAACATTCAGAAAAAAAATCAACCAAAATCCAGTGAATTTCGCTGTCAAATTTGGAGATTTTTTTTTATTTAAAAAAATAAAACTTTTGAGGGAAACTTTTCAGGAATTTTCTTCCTGAAGATTTTGCAAATTTTATAAATTTGGGGATTTTTTTTTCTGAATTTTTGGATTTTTTTCAGACGAGGCAACAACATTTTTTTGGTAAGGACAACACGAGGGTTAACGCTTACTGTCAGTGTACGTCAGCGCCTGTTTGCTTCTGTATTTCACAACTACTGCATGACAAAAAGGAAACCAGCTGACATCAACACCTAGAGGTCTGCTTAAACTGACCAGTTAGTAAAAATGAATTCACACCTTTCTAACAGCCAGAACCCACAGTATTCACTGATGTCATGAGTTAAAGAAGTACATAATATGAAGTATTAAATATCACAACGGTTTTGTTTTGAAAGCAGCTTGCTTTGAAATAACCGTGTTATAGTTAGATTCAAAGATATAGTTGGTCTTGTTCTGGTGTAAACACATCATCTTGTGTTTTCTAAGGAAGAACCAAACTAAATATAACTTGACCTTTCTTAAGAAGCAGCTTTATCTGAGTTATATTGAACAAGATAGAAGGGAAGTGTCTATTTAGGCTTCTTTTATGTTAACTAGATTACTTGAAATAAGTGTTCTTGATGCTATTTCAAGATTTTGTTGGTTATCATGGAAGTCAGACAGTCTGACTTGTGTTAAGACATTTTAAAATTCACTTACTTATTGTCCAGATTTGCTTGTTCTAAATGCAAGCAGAAACTCTGACAGTGAACAGAACGTCTTCATGTTCGTGAAGGGAAGAAAGTCATTCAGTGGTGATGCAACTTTTACCTTTGAGTACATCAGTTCCTGTGAAGTCAATTCGCAATTTGAGTATTTGAGAGAATCCCGGTAAAGAAAATAAATCAAAACTTTCCACTCTGACCCGAATGTGACTGAAACTGTTGCCGTGCGAGTAAATGACCCGAATTAGAAATTTGCTGCCAAAAGTGCATCATTTAGTGTAAACGCTTCTTTAGACAGGAGTCACACAAGCGTGCCGTTTTGAGTCACAGCTACTGAAAAGCTGAGTGAACACAATCTGGAGCTGCTCACAGCTCAGTTTAAAGGTTAGAAGAGCAGCTGGTAGCTGCAGGGATTTACAACCTCCACCGTTTTAAAGGCATTATGGAGGATTTTTTTTCTTTAATTTGTCTGATTCACATAAAATGAATATACTGACCTTTAGTGGACTTGTATGTATGGTCTCTAAAAGAATAATAATAATAAAAATAACTGTGGACATGGCAGGACCTGAAAAACATCAGCCAATCAACGCGCTCGGACCGAGGCGTTTGGTTTGCTCCCTTTCCTGTCAATCAAAAATCTTCCGGCTCAGGCCTAGTTACGTAGATTACGTACGCCTTAGACTTACGTGTTTTGTGTATGTGTTGCTTTGGTATAGCTTCGTAGTTAGCTGGCGACTTGTTTTGCTCATCTTTTTTTACATAATGGCAGATAAAGATCCAGGGGGACCCAGCCGTAAAAGACAACTTCACGAGTGAGAGGTTAGAGGGGGGTGAGGGAGATGTTGTATGTGCGCATGCGCATGCTACGTTCAAAGTCGTAGGAAATTAAATCTCCTCTAATGCCTTTAAGGAAGAGGGAGTGCGCTACTTCTTTAAAACGGTTTCTACTTAAAGATATTGGTAAAAATAAAAGGACAGGACAGTGCAGAAGTAGCCGTTTTTCCACTAGAGATGAAAAACGGTCATCTATTTCCTTACGAGCAGTTGTGAGTCACAGGGAGTTGTCTTAATACTTTGTGGCCAAATGCCCGGTGACGTTACAAAGTAGTGGAGTTGCTTCATTTTTGCAGAATTTAAAGACTTCCTTTGTAATTAAAGAAGTTGCTTAAGCCATTTTGCATACTTTTATGATATTTTCTCATGAGGTCACATTTGAAAGTTAGTGTATTTTCCCTCCATTTTCCTTTTGGCTGCCTCACAATCTGTAAATCTGTAAAGATCTCGTGATAAAAACAGTAAAGAGGCCGCGCTCGGCACGGTCCACATTTCCTCCGCATGTTTTTGATCTGTTTGAAAGGGGGATGCCCTATTCCTCCATCTGTTGCGGATAGAGAATGACATTTCAAAATGATTAGCATTTAAATGTCAAAATAACCAGATATCTACAAACTGCCCAAAATTCAAAGGGATTTTTTTTGGTTTGGTAGATACAAAACAAGCTTTGTTTTTCTTTTAGAGAAATTACGATTTCTCAGATGATTAAACGAAGCTCTGCATAAATGGAAAATGTGATATTGAACTGGTAAATGATGTCCAAACAGTATACACATTAAGCACTTAGTGGCCTGTGATGTTTTAGAATCTGGATTCTAAATTAAATGTAGATGCACTGAGAAATAATGCAGCGAATAAAACAATGTAGAAACATGCAAATACCAAACACACCGAGACTTGAACTTCTACAAAACCGTGCAGTTTATGTGACCAGCGAGGCTTCATTGGAACCATATCTAAATTCCACGTAACTGTGATAATATGTTTTTTTTTTTTAGAGCTTTTCTACCTTCTGCAAGCCGACAACAAATGTGGGGACGATGAGCAAAAACAGTGTTGTAAGATCGAGAAAATCCCCTGCGATTCATTTCAGACTTTCACTGACATAAACACACGAAGGTTGAGGTGAGGGCAGCACAATGTAAATGAGAATGTGTGGAGAAAATATTGTGATTCCAACACAGAAAAGGGTTTCCTGTCTGAAGTGACTCACGATACTGGGAACAATCTGCAAACCTGTAACGGCCACATTCAAACTGTCAGTAGCTGGGCTGAAAATGAAAAAAAAAGAGGTTTTCCAGAGTAAATGGATATAAAGAGGCGCCCTGCTGCTGTCTGAGGGAACCTTCGGATGTGTTTTTGGAGATGTAAAGCTTGAATAGTGAGAGTTAATAAAATTGCGTAGGTGTACATGGAAATTATTGTAAAACTACACTAGATGATTAATATCTTTCCAAGCTAATATTAACTTCAATTAGATAACGGTTTCAGTTCAAATCTGGTAAAAGCCCAACTGAATATTTATGAATTTAAGGTGTTTGCAGGGTCATGAGATGCACCAGTCATCTTATGTTTAATTCATTCTAGAGGGCAAACCTGTACAATTTAGGATCAAGGACGTCTGAGATTTTACATGTTTCTCATAATTCCATTTCTGCTTCTTTTGCGATTGTAAATTATTAAAGCGGATCATTTGTGAGCCAGATTGTTCTCATTCACTTCAACGATTTAACTGAAAAGATGTGGGAGAATTAAAATCTGATTTTCGTGTGAAAATGAAACCTATGCATTAGAGGTGAATTCCCCAGCTGTTGCCTCATTCCAGGAAACTGACTGCAGAGCACATACAGAAGCTGTGTATACATCTGAGTTCCTGTTAAACCTCTGAAAATCCCTGAAGGTTTTTCTACGTTATCTAATGTACGCAAGATTATTTTTATACAGCATAAGTGACCCATACTGCCCTTGACCTGCCTACATGAAATACGACAACACATCTTGCCTTGTTTGTTTATTTATTTTATTATGAAGAACGTCTGTGCATTACAATAGCCTCTGGAAAAACAAACACGAATAATGCAATGGATACATAATGCCCTTTCCTGTTCACGATCAATTTGCCAACTGACCTCGAAGCTTCAAAAGAGCGAGGATTTCGTTCCGTGAATAAAACACTAAACTTGCATAAATTCTGTCGTCGAGCTCTTCAAACGTTTCATTGAAATGTCACCAATCGCCTTTTTGGGAGTGCCACTGCATTCGCCCCGCCTCGTTACGGCACCAAAATGTGACATATTACTTGTCAGAGATATGTTTTGCACTCAAACTCAACCTCAGTCCAGCGAGATCTAAATAAAACGGAGAGAACAATGCTGACTTCCCTGAAAAGTTAAATATGTTGAAATGATGCGGTTCAAATGAGGAAGGACGTGAAATGGAAACAAACTGTTATTTACTCACAGTTAAAAGGGATTTAACCTTTGTGTGTATTCCCTACTGAAGTCAAGCATCCAGAGCACAGCAAAAATCATCAGTTTTTGTCTTTTTAAATATTCACTTCAACCACAGTCAGATCAGTACAAGTTTGAAATTCACACAGGATCAAAGTTCAATCACATAAAAAAAAAAAGGATAAATCAGTCTGCCGGTAAAGAAAGGCAAAAACAAGGCAAAAGATTATGCTGTAGCTGGTACCACCATCTCTGATTTTTTATTTTTTTTAATTCCTGAAATGAACAGGAGCAATTGCTACAAGTAACAACTAAATAATACCTGAAATAGAACTGAAGCCACTTTGTCAGGAATGTGAACTAGAAGTGCTAATAATGCTCACGATTGAATTTAAGACTTAACAAAGGCTGATACCGTACTGCATCACATTTACAGGTAAAGAGACGTAGATTTTTGGGAGGATAGGGACGTTTTGGTCAGCCTGTGGGTCTCCACAAATCCCTAAACTATACCATCAGCTGCTCACAACATTGACACTTTAATGGAATTGCTCTGTTTAAATGAGGAAAGGTTTGAAAAGCTTCTGGCCCCCTGTTACCATTTATGTCTGTTGGTCCACAATGTGGAAGCTTATTTGCTCCGTTTCAGCCTGATGTCTTGTGTGAGGACTGACTTTGCTGTGGTGTTGTTCTACTGCAGAGGTCCTCTGGGTCTGCCACTGTGGTGATCTGCGGGGGAAGAGGTGGCGAGTGTGTGCCGGGCTAGATGAGCTCCACGTAATTGGCTGGGAACATTCCAAAATGGCCGTCTGGGCCGTAGCCTCGCCACCAGCCCTCGTCTATCATCTCGATCCCGGTGATGATTTCGTCGGGATCGAAGGAGATCTCAGTGTCGTCAGCTGAAAGAGAAGAAAGAAATCTCTGCATAGTTTGCATACTGAACTGTTTTTGACATTTTCTCTTTCATTTTAAACACACAAGTCAGGACTGTCGGTAAACTGTGAAGCAAAGCGACATTCTGAGGTGGTGGAAACTTCCAGAGGTGGTTGAAACTTTAAGACCGACTTGAAACCAGTGAACAAGAACTAGGCTGGTTACTGTGTTTTCATGCCACCTGCTGTGCTTCAGGGTAACCTAAATTCAGTTGGTGTTTACATCTGTTTGTTCTCTCCTGCTCCCTTTGCTCGCCTGTACAGCTGGATTCCCAGTAAAGTCGTTCTCATTTACATGGTTTTCTGTTTCTGTTGTCAGACAACAGAATGAGTATGAAATAGTGACTGAAACGCAGCCCTTTAAGACGACGTGTTAGGCTGAGAGAAAAGACAGCGCTCACATCTCAGCTATTTCCAATGTGCTGTGCTGCAATGTTAAATTACGGATTTTATGACCACAGCGTTCTCTGACAAACTAACCACACACACATGTTTTTAACAGCGGCTGTGCTGTGAATACGGTGATATCTGCTTGTAAAATGATCACCCAGGGACAAAGTTAGAAGTGATGTCTATGTTGGCTGCAGTGTGGTCATTCTATTTCCATTTCTATTTGTTTTTTCTTTACACCATGGCGGCAACAGCAGATCAGCTGCATTTAAAGCTGCAGACACTGAAACAGCCCGTTTAGATCAGGACTAAAACCAGCAGTTATACAGTCACTGTGACATGTCCCATCTTTGCAGTGCTTTGAGCGGGAAAACTGAAAGACAAATTGACACGGCGAGATCATTTTCTTGCAATATCTTCGTAATGTAAAGTTTTTATCATTTGATGCAATTCAACTTCAATTTTTAAGTTCCCTTTTACACTTTTAAAGAAAGTATAATATTTGTATTGCAACGCCAATCTCTTTATCACTGATAATATGCAAGAGATGACGAGGTGTACAAACTTGGAGGGATGGAGAGCAGCAACAGCTCGTGGAAAAGAGTGAAAAATGTCAACAAAACAGATGACCATGTTCTTCTGTTGCTGCTCTGTGTAATAATCTTCTTTTTCAATTATCAAAATGTTCAGAATCTGTTAAAAAGTGAAAAAATAAACATATCAAACAAAAATCATATTTCTGAGGAAAAAAAAATAATCCAAACAATAATACAAATTATTATCCTCAACCAAAATGACAAAAATGGCAGAAAAGACATTGATTCTTATACGGATCATTTTTGACCCACTTATGGAAGAGTGTAGGGTCCAATCACTCGTACATCTAAGGCTTAAGTGGGACAACGCGGGACTTTTTGGGCAAATTTTCATTAGACTAGAACTCCTGCTATGGAAAGATTACAATCAAGCTACAACTTATAGAAGAATGTGACAGTATACCGGGCTTTACAAAAGTTCTGTTACACTTGTTGAGACATTCACAAAAATGAACACAAAGATTTTTTTGTGCAGTAAGATAAAACTTTTGGGTGGCCACATTTCTGATTAATATTATCATTAGCACATATATTGAAATATTTGGAAAATAAAAAATTACCTTATTGCACCAAAAAAATCTTTCTGTTCATTTTGCAAGTGTAACAGAACTTTTGCAAAGCCCGGTATATCATTTCTGATTTAATGACACATATGTGCAGTCCATTAATTCACTATCATTTGATATGGGGAGCAGTCTGCAGTGTTTATGCTCAAATTTGCACTTTTCCATTCAAAATGAAGCTAATCTAATCTGTAAATAATCTGGAATACTAACTACTGTCACCACTACTGCTCTAATAGTTCACAGCAGTGTGGATCAGTGAGACAGTTCAGGAGGAAATTCTCATCCTCCCCACTCACTTCTTCAATCATTCTCCATTGCCTCTGGCGCAGTAAAACAAAAGTGAGTTAAATGAGCGCCAGCAGCAGTCAGTGTAGGTAAAAGAACATGTTGGAGGGTTACAGGACATGCCACATAACCACAACCTCCATGGCTTGATTCTGGGGTTGGAGCAGTTACCGTTTGTCATTTTGGGGTTGAATGTCGTCTTTCAGTTTGTCAAGGAGGCGCATCCGAGCTACAGGTATTTGACCGACTGTGTTATCAGTCCATTAATCACATTAAGGCTCTGGCACAGATCACTACTATCAGCTCATTTTCTTTAACGGTGCTGTGATACAAAAGAAACTCACCAGCCTGGTAGTCATATAAGGCTCTGGCACAGATGCCTCTGTCTGAGGTCTCATCAGGAGGCACCTCATAGGTGTTGCTCTCTTCCACCTGGGACAGAAATTAAGATGCGTTCCAGATTAATTTTTATTCATTGCTGAAAGAAAACGGTCCAGCTGAAGGTAAGGTAACACCCACCTGAGCGGGCTCTTCATAAGCTGGCTCTTGGACATACGAGTTGGCGGCCGGCGCTTCCTCTGGAAAGACAGATTACTGTGAGTGACTGTGTGAGCTGAGCTGTCTGTGGACCAGCAGGTGGCAGCAACAGCAGCTCATCCCGACAGCAGATTTGCTGAAGGAGACAATATGTTCTTCCAATAAATGACAACAGCAGTTTCATATTGAAGCAGATGGAAGGATTGGGACACATACAGCATATAACAGAGGTGAGTACACTCCTGTGCAATATGACGGAAATGTCAAATGATTTTAAACATTTTATTTTCTAACATTTTAGAGATGCATTATAATACCCCTCTCTAAGAGTCAGGTAACATAACAACCTTTTATTTAATTATATAGTTCTCTTGAGGTTCATTTGATATTTTCTTTATACTGAAAATGAGGGGTTGTTGTCAAAAGAAAAGCCCAGGGAGCCGCAAAAAAATGATTGAAACCAATCTTTTGATGGAGAAAGAAGCCAAACAAGGTAACCAAGAACAAATTAGATGATAAATAATAGTTTTCAGGGTATTTAATGGCTGATATAAGACGTGTTTCAAAGCCGACCCGTTATCATAAGAGATAGTAACAGAAAGCTAACACAAGAAGAAGTTTAAATTTGAAAGATGTCTGAATATTTGCATTATTTTGATGTTGACAAATAAGCATATTTCCTCTTTTGAGCAAAAAAAAATTATATATATATATATATATATATATATATATATATATATTAAATAGACCATGCTGAAAATAAAGGCCCCAAAGTAGAAACTGTGCAACAAAGGTGAATACACCTGTGAACACTGAAATCAGACCAAGCAGAACTGTGATGTCATGGATCCACAAAAAAAAGAATTGCCCGAGGAATCAAATCTGAATGTGAGACTTCACAAAGATGGAAAAGGATACAGGAAGACTGGTGAACAACTAAAACTCAGCAGTAATCGGGTGGCATAGAACAGTTATTGTACCACTGATCAGAGCTGTAATGGCCGTCCTCTGATGCCACTGACAGTGCTGTACAATCAAGCTCTGATAAACAGACAGGAAAGTGTTTTGAATTCATGCAGGTGTTATCAAAGGAAATGAAGTTTCTGTGATAGCTCAGACAGAGCATAATGTCAACCTCTATAAACAGCATCCAAGGAAAACACTTTTGTAGCCTGTTTGATGCAAAATGCCAAGATCAAAATAAGAACATAAAAAGAAGCTTGATGAAAAGTGGAAGCGCATTCCTCGGTCGGATGAGACTGAGATGCATATTTTGGCTCAGATGAGGTCCATCATGTTTGGCATAAACCTGTTTGGGACTACCAGAGTAAATGCACAGTCCCAGCAGTGAAGTGTGATGATATGGGGTGCAATAAGTGCTAAAGGTGCTGGAGAAATGACTTTTTTTGCAGGCACCACGGACGCCTGTGGCTACACCAAAATACTGGCTAACAAGATTCCTCCTGTTCTGCGGAAGCTTGGCAGAAAAGAAATGTTCAAGTACAATAGTGATCTAAAGAACACTGCCAACACCACACAAAGAAGGCAAAAGTGAAAACTGAGACCTGGCAAGTATGTTGCCCGACTTGAATCCGACAAAAGACCTTTGGGAGATTTTAAAGAGAACGGTAGAACAACACAACCCCTACAGCAAAGAGCAGCTTACAAACACAGCTGCTGAAGAATAGCAGAACATATCATAGAAATATGTGCAACACTGGGCATGCCAAGAAGGACTGAGCCTGTTGAGTGTTTGAATTGGAATAATGAAAGCTGCACTGACTTTTGTTGCTTTAGCTCCTACTGTGGAGAATGTATTTTTTAATATAGCAGATCCAAACTTTTAAATTTAAATAGAAGCAAACAGCTACTGTTAAACTACAGCAGATAGTATAAGGTGATACAATCATGAATCATACTGCACAAGGATGCACTCATGTCTAATGTATACTGTAAAAAGGGTTAACACTGAGGCTGGTGCATGTGAAATGAGCCCCACCTCTGCTCTGCTCCTCGGGGGCTGCCTCCGGCTCATCATACTCACACCTGGACTGTCCATCATCCACATCAGGCTCTTATCACCCAAAACACAAGCACAGACATGCATGTACACAGTGGAACACATTCACAAGCCCACACAGGCTGAACGCCGGCACCAGGCTCAGCCACAGGATTAACTCAAGGAGCAACAACAACAAAATTCTGAAGAAAATAGAAAGCAAACTGAATGGAAGCATAATTCATGATGAAATTTGAGATTATTAGAAATGTGATGATGATGGCACACGGGAATGACAATGAGGAATGAAACACTGAGCTTTTGTTAAGAGTGAGTATGACACCCGATATGTTGTGCAGGTTTTCTTCATGTATGTGTGTGTGTGTAAAGCTCACACCTGTGGCACGAACAGGAGAGGCAGAGCTTGCTGGCACAGGAGAAGCTTGGCGTTGAGGTGAGCTGGCTCGCTCAGATTCATACACTTGCTTTGACAGAAAAGGGCTTTGAAGACGCCCTGAGCAGAGACACACATTGAACCCCCGAAACGTGCAAAAAAACCAAAAAGAAATGGACGAGAGAAGAATAAAAAAACAAAGAGCAGACAGGTTGAGCAGAAGAAGGGACACCATTATGGAGACAGTGTTAAGTATGACTATGAGACAACTGCACAGTCTGATGGAAAGTTTCAACTCTGAAAAAGGACGACATAATAACCAGTTGGTACCTACCGCTACCATAGAGACAGAGGCTAAAAGTGCGTTGCAGTAATGCGGGAAAGGATGCGACATGTAAAGCAGATTGGTAACAGAGTCTGAGTAATCGTTTATGCTGGGGCGATACCTGGCTGAGGGCTGGCAGGGGCAGCAGGGGGCACATCTGAGTCACTGGGGGTTATTCCCCTCTCTCTCTGCTTGAACATCTCTCTGGGGTTCACGGCACGCTGAGAGATGAGAGAGGCAGCTTCCTGGAAACAATAATAATACAAAAAGCATTAAACACAAGTTATTAATAATGTGGTGACACGTAAGGCGAGAGAGAAACCTACATTTCCAACAGTGTAATAGAGAAAGATGTCATGCAAGAAGAAGACTGGAAGACAGTTCCACCGAGTTTCAAAAGGTTTGACTAGAAAGAGACAAATGCTTGTCTTGAGAAAGGAAAGTACTAGATGAGCCAGCAGAGAGCACTTTCAGGAAGGGGAACTCACATTGGCCTTCTCCACAGAATCAGCTCTCCTGCCTGCTTTCCTCTGGGCTCCCTGGTTCTCCTGCTCCTCCTCCTGATGATGTTGATAGCAATGATGCCATGCTCACATACGCTTCCTTCCTAACTTAAGTGCTTACAAGATGTGTGTGCTACCAACACCTTTATAGCTGTGACAGAATTTGATGTTAAAGAAGGTAAAGTGTTCCAGGAATTTACATTCAGTTCAATGTCTGTTCCTCATGTCTCTGTGAGGTTACTCCAGGGCTGCAACACATTTATTCAAAATGGAATCTAGTTGGACAGCAGCACAGTGAGACACTCACCCAGCGTTGTTTCTCCTGCTCTTTACTCGCAGCTTCCTGCTGCTGCTGGTACTTCCTAGTAAACATTCAGAAGACAGATGAAATGTAATTTGAGCTTTTTAATAGGTGCTACAGCAAACTGGTCTTAACCGGAGTGCATTTTCCCTCAGCTGCAACCTACTTTTGTTGGTCGATTTGAGAGGCCCTCTCCTTGTCCCTTTTATCCCTCAGTACTGCCTCCTTGGCCTCTCTGTCTTTCCTCTCTCTTTCCAACTTGTGGCGCTCCTCATCTGCCTTACGCCGCTCCTCCTGCCGACGCTTCTCCTCTTCTTTCTAAACGCCAAACAAAGCAGTAAGATTTAGTGTTGGTTTGGCATTTTGCAAATATCGCTGGCATTAAACAGCTGATTTAAATAAATTCGGGCAATGAGCGCCACTTTCCGGGTGCATCTGTGACAGGTGTGAGGATGAGCCAAAACTG
This sequence comes from Acanthochromis polyacanthus, assembly GCF_021347895.1. Classification (NCBI taxonomy): domain Eukaryota; kingdom Metazoa; phylum Chordata; class Actinopteri; family Pomacentridae; genus Acanthochromis; species Acanthochromis polyacanthus. The sequence goes on from NC_067119.1 coordinate 25,794,906, forward strand.
CAAACAAAGGCTGTAGTGGCGACAAAGCTTTCGCTGACTACGGTTACATTCGTGATGGATAAAAACTGCCTGCCTTGTGTTTTTAAATAGGAGTTTAAGAGAAATGGCGATATGTGTCAAATGTTTCAAAACTGCAAACTCTTGCAGATAATAGGAGTTCTTGCAGTTTTGATGAGTCAGTGATTCAAAAACATCTCACACAAAAACAGTTTTAGAAGAAACTTTTAAGAGATGCTTAAGGTTCTCTTCACCCTGTATTAAGTTTGCATCAGTGTATGTTAGCTTAATGCATGTTTGTGACATACCTCTGCCTGTGCCCAAAAGGTGTCTTTGTTGGTCTTCCTGATTTCTGACATGGCGTTGGTTTTCTGGTACACTGAGCCCTGCAGGAAGTAAAAGATTATTATGTACTGTGTAAACATGACAGCACAGTTGCTCGGTGTACAACATCATCGACCTACGGCATTTCATCATTACGTCAGAACTGGTTACGTAGAACTGGTTGATGAGCGGAGCGGACGAATACGTCATCACGCGGCGCTATAAGACAGTTTTGTTTACATTTGTCGGTCGTACGCCACATTAGACAGTGCTGCATTCGCTAACTTTTTGCCCTTCATTGTGGCTCCCAAACATATGTCAGACTCTTCTCATGGTATCTCCACAGAAGTGAAATTAGACATAATAAAACTCTCAGAACAGGGCGAAACACTGACGACACATCGGCATTATCAGGTGAAGTTGTAAAAACAGTGCAACATATTGTAGAGACCCTCTGTGATGAATGAGTGAAACTTGATCCCGTTCTCTGGTCGTTTACTGAACTTTCACACAGACTACTGTGGGTCGTAGCCAAAAACAAAATAACTACATAAACATTAGAACTCAGCTCCAGAATTAGCCGCTGTTCCCAGCTCTCTCTTACTCGACACACATACCGGCACGGAGCAACACGCACACACTACTGCTGACTCTCAGCCAATCAGAGGTGAGCTAACTAAACATGGCGTTTCACTGACTTTAGGTAAATCTCAAACTGAACAATAAACATTGAAACGTCAACATCCATAACAAGATCAGTGTGTTACAATATTTTGATATCTTCTTGTAAAATGATTCATACATTCATGACTTTTCCAAAGAACTGATCATAACATGATGCACTTCATGGCTTTGTTTACATTTTCGCAAACGTTCCGACTTCTGGCAAAAATCGACTTACATCACACCACAGGAACAGAACTCCAACATAAGTCTAGGACCCCCTGTGCAGTAATTCGCTCTACAAGTCTAGTCTATCACCAAAGCTGCCTGAGCAGTGCCGTCCTGAAAATAAAATGTCTGACTGCTAGGGTACTCTGATGTTACTCCATATATATCGCTGAATTATTAGCATAACATGTGTCTAATATACTCATATTTAGATGAAAATTGTTTTCTGTCATGTGGAGAGCATGATAATACGCATTTGAAAAAGTGCATGAATGAAGTTCATAGAAGTATTTCCTTGTTTTGAGATAAAGGAGCCTAGTTTAGATCAAGCCCACAGCTTATCTTCTTCTGTGGAAGACAAACAGAAGTGCATACCACAGGACCCTGAGGACCGCTGTCCTGGAAGCGGCTGGAAACTTCTTTGTGGAAGCTGTAGTTGGCTCCTGAAGCTTTGGCCACCTTCTGCATGATCGCCTCAGGTTCCACATCCTCATCCGCTCTGGCGTTTACTGTGACATGGGCCCCCTGAAACGGCAAGAAAGAAAGGTTCCCTTCAATACATAGACAATGAGGGAAACACCTTCAGTTTTTATCTTTGCTCATACACGCACCACCCAGTACATACACTGCTTACAGGTATGATAAGAATGGCACTGACACAAGACCAGCAAAAGCTATTTTACTATTATGACAACACATGCTGTGTGTTGTTTTCTTGACTGTTGTTTAATTTTATGTCAAGCTGTAAAGTCATCATTAACATGCACATTCAAATTGGACTTAAAAGTTCAGTGTTACCTTCAGGAAATTGGCCATGGCGCTGACATGATTTGCACACAGTCCCTTCCTGGCATCATTGACTCCTTCTCCAGTCTGCAACACAAAGAATTATACCACATGTTCAGGTGGCCACTACAAAGAGGACAAACAGTCGCACAGTGACTGAATGTAACACTGACCCAGTTGATGAGGACATATTTAGGCAGGCCAGAGTTTGGATCCTCGACGCGGCAGAAAGCATACATCACTTTTCCACTGTTGAGTTCCTCAACCAGCTCCTCCAGTCCTCCATCTGATACATAAACATTGTGGAAAAGTCAAATGGTTGATGTGGTTTGTTGTGTAACTGTGGACATTTTTTCCCCTTTGCAAATGACGGGGTGAGAAAGCAGACGCAAGCAGTCCTTTTGTGCTGATATTCCAGTACCGCGGCTGTATCCTCACAATGAAATTCCTGCACACATTTTAATAATATCGAGTGGAGATCGTATAAACTTGATAACATTATCCACTTAGTTACTCACCCCCTTTTTCTGCCAGACGGATATCATTACTGTTTCCCTCATAGGTGAACAAGGCCCTGTAGAAAACACCAGATTAAGGAGGTTCACATGCTTGCTGAACACAAGACAGGAGGGTTGTTCCACATCATTTCACACTGAACTAAAGAGATGTTTTGTAAACCTATTTTAAGCATCTCTCGTGCTTAAGCCCTATTCACGAAGGATACATTTTAGAGGGGAAGCAGGGTAGTGTAAATACTTCTAATCCTCTTTCGAATCAGCCGTGTCAGTACTCTTTACAGGCTGTAAAGATTTAACTGAATTTCCTTTGCCCATTAAAAATAACTGAATAACTGAATCCCAGGTTATTACATTATTCTGCAGGAAATACTTCATTATCATTAGCCTAGAGGCACGAGAAGATTCTTTGATTCTGTCAGTACTGCACAGACCAATTATCATTTGGTCTGCTACTGTACAGAACTTATCAGAAGCAACACTATATTACAGTAACAATCACAACTTAGGCTGCAAACATAGAAATCAGCGTTGGCAAAAGTAAACACACTGGAAGATAAGCACACTGTGTCCACTGTGGCTGCAAGTCAGCATCTGCTTCTGATCAGAACAGTACATACAGAAATTTATGTCAAAACTAGAGGGAACGTGCTCACTTCAAAACTAGATCACTTCTTGATTCTGTCTTTAAAACTTTACTTTTTCCTGTCAGCACTATTACAGTGAATAAAAGTGAAACAAGCTGCTGCTAAGTGGCTAGGCGGTGGCTGTGGAGTCATTCATGAGGGACTGAACAATGAGCCAGCAGGACTCCCTGAGCAACTGCTCCTTCACAGTAATTAATTCAGGTCATCTTTAAACACCATGCAGCTCTCATCAACAGGTTTCAGTCTGGAGCCCCTGACACTGTTACTGTAATGTAATGAGGAAGCTGCTTGATTTCACTGTTACACATTGGTCACATTTCACTTCTGATATCTTACCAGGAAGTCGTTGAGGTAGCTAGAAACTTAACTCATTCCGTTTGATGATTACATTTAACAAGAACTAAAAATGCACGCCAAACATGTTAGCTGGTTAGTGAACCAAACTGGAAGCTAATTAACAGCGTTACTAGCTATTTTTTTTAGCTCACCTTTAACGACATATTGACAATAAATGTAAGGAAGCTTATACTCCCACATGAACAAAGATGACTTAACATTGTCCTTTATTCGGTAAATGAAAGGTCTGGTGCGGTCAATAAAACACCATTAATTTCAGGTTGGAGAACAAGTTTATTGAACGTTAGGTTAACGTTAACTTACTTGACGACTGGCTCAAAGCTAACCAACACTGTAGCTAGCAACCCCTCCTTCACACAGCTAACATTGCTTTTAAAGGTCGCTCCTTACCAGTTGGTGTTGGATTTTTCATCTACCACTTCTTTATATGCGGCTGTTAATGCAGGGCCATTTTTGCTGAGGTTAACTGCCATCGTTGTGCAGAGTCCAGCTAGCCAGCTAGCTATCCGGGATGCGCCCTTCCTATTGGGAGGAGCGGCGATGATGCTGACTTTGAGCTGTGGGCAGCCAGTTTAGCTAGTGGCTACATATCACACAGTGTACGCTGCATTAATGTAAAGCGACACCCCGAAAAGGCGGATATTATGTGAATTTTTAATAACTGTACTTTCAGTCACGAATCACTGCAATTCTGTTTTCATGTAAACATTAAATGCATCGATTTATCATTAATAAAATCGAGATAAAAGCAAGTACCGCTCATGATGTTGTCTGCACCGCAAACACCTCGCATTCTATTCTTATACATCAAACGCACCCCTTGTTGCGGCGGTCACAGGTATGCAGTGGCGCTCTAACTTATCCATGACACTTCAATTTCACTTCCGTAAGTGGAAATCCATCCAGTACATTTTAAAAGCCTCCATCATTTTCTCTGCCAATCTAGAACATTGTGTTTATTTATGGCTATTTAAAGGCAAGTCGAAAGACACAAAAATGACCGCAAACAGTGATAAACCAAGATGAGCTTTATTCATATGTTATATAACATGGTAAATAGTTATCTTGTGTAGGCTATGTGAAGCCATGTGGATGTTCATGATGGCAGTTGAAGCACACATATTCCAATTTTTTTTAGATGCATGAAGGCTGGTCCTGCATTCAGTGAAAGCCAGGCTGAATTTTTTTTTTCAAAACAAAATATTGGTATTGTTCAAGCAGGTTTTCATAATGAAATGAATCACCCATTTTGGGGATACAGCCCTGATAGCAAATTTACAGTTTATGACATGTTCTCTCTATATATATGTACAAAATGAGGGTTAAGGCTAAAATTTTTAGTCAGAGGTGTTAGGCAGATGAATTGTAACGAAATCCCTGATATCTGGCAAATGGCTGTGAGAAGGTTCTCCAGAGTGCAAAGCATGCCAAGCTGCCTATATAAACTCTATTGAGCACACTGGACGAGGGAAGTCAAAGTAGCATCAGTCGCATGATGAATTGAGGCTGCATTCAGTCGTACGGTTGGAAGATACTCAGCTTTCAAATAAATAAATAGCCAGATGAACAAAAACAATGTACACAAGGATTCCACTAGTTGTATGACAATTGAGGTCTCGCAGCGAAATCTGTTTCACTGCGCTTAGAGGATATATTTTTTAAAAACATTTTAGTATATACTGTATTTCAGGACAAGTTTTTTTTGTGACAATTTTCGCTACAGCAGCTAATGATGAAAATCTATATTCAGTGCCTAAATCATGGTGTTAGTTCTACAATCAAAGCTTCTAAAGTCATCATGCTTCACTAAGTACCTTTCCTGATGAATCCACTTAGTAATACCTCAACAGCAAAACTTCTCCCACCTTATACTATTCAATAATTCCCTTTATATTGGCAGCATCAGCACATTGAGCCATGATTTTGAAAAAAAAAAAAAAATCATGTTTCCTATCTACTTTATCCAAGTTACAATGGGTTATACTAAAACTATTACATTATGACACATCACAATCATGTTCAATTCTCGTGACACGAATGAAAAAAAAAGCCTAAAACTAAAGCTTTCAAAGATACAATACAAAAAGTCACAAATGTTTTTTTCCCCGTCAGTGTTGATTAATAATCCCAAAAACAAAACAACAGTTTGCAGACCCAATCGTGAATATGAACATAAATAAACACGAAGCTTCACATCACCTGATATTTAAAGCAGATGAAACTGTCATCGCAAGTCACTGTATTAATTCACCTCAAGTAACTAGATCATCAAACGACTAGAAACTGCCAAATGTCAAGTCTCTTCAAGTTCCTATTTTCAGTCCGAGGGGCACCAGCTGTAACCGAAGGCCATTTCATTTTAGTAAAACAGTAGCATGAACATGTTTGACAGCATCATTTAATAGCTGTTCACATCCAAGTGTTGTTAAGAATGTCAATAGTGATGAAAAGAACTGGAGAGCAATGAGAGTGACAGTACCTCTTGAACAGCATATTTATGGGCAACACAGACCATCATGTTGCCTCTTCAGGAAGCATAAGCTCTTTTCTAGTGTGAACAAACCAGCAGAGCTTAGTGCTATTTTTAGAAGTCTGATGATATGGGCCCTGGACATTTTTCTCACCATGGGTCACTGCATGTAAAGGCTGATGATTTGGTTCGATACCTGAGTAACTGTACTGAGGAGGTGGCACACAGCTTAGCTATGTATGCCTAACAGTAGCTATGTTCATAGCTATACGACAAGTAACAAGTCAGACAACAGTAGTATTTTGTGCACTATGTACACCAGCCGTTGATGTTTGCTTACACAAGATGTAAGAGCAATGACAGCATGTGTGAGAAAAACAGAAGAGGACAATCTTCCTGTGGAGTCAGGGCCTGCTAGCTGTAAACTGCAGCTCTCCAGGTTCTTCAGAACCGCTAAATACTGTTGAAAATTTCAAATGCAGTGAATGATAAAGACCGATCATGCTTTGCATCTTTCACATTGTTTCGGGGTAGAGACAGTTTGTGCCAACAGATCAGCTGCTGGTAATGGCACTGCACCATTTTGTGTTCAACAGGGAACATTCTGCCTCAATTGCACATATACCGTGTGAAGAAAAAAAACACCAACACAGAAAGGCCACTAAATGCATGAAGATACAGTAAAAACAAGACATCTAGTGGGACACACACAGTACCTCTGAAATGAAGGGAGAACCGATCTCCTAAATCATTCAAAAATTTTGCTTCTGAGTAGTACGATATGAATCATCGACAGTGAAAACGATGAGTACGGATAGCAATGACGATGGTGAAAATCACAATAGCAGGAGTAACAGTTTGAAGTCTGAGTGTGGAGACTGTGGAGAGTTTCCGGTATTCCATATGGGAGTGCTTTAAGGAGTCCATCAGGTCCTGCTCAGCAGATCCATACAAGTCATGAAGGACAGCACACGGTAGCAGCTCAGCACACGGAAAGCCAACTGGCACTGTACCTCATTGTATCGCTTCCTCCTCCAAAAGGTGGGCTGTTGGTTAGTTTTTTTTTTTCCCCTCTGTCGCTCATTTGCCTCAAGTTACAAATCATTTGTGTTTCTTTTGTTCTCATTTGTATTTTGATCTCCCTGGTATTCTCACATTGCATACTTCTGTGTCCATTCTCTCGCTAATTTGTTGTACCTGTAACACACATGCAGAGTTTGGAATGGCTTTAAGGTGAACTAAGAATTTTATCGCTCATAGTAAGAGATAACATGACAAGTAAGGTAAATTTAAAGAAATGCTTGCATGTTTACACTCACTTTTCTCTGTCAGCCTTGTACGTATGGGCGATCTCTGGTACCAGTGGGTCATCCGGGTTTGGATCACAAAGAAGAGAGCAGATAGACAATAATACTGTGGAAGAATGAATCAGAGAGTTAAAGTTTAAGAATACGAGAGCAGAACCTCAATAAGACAATCAGTGGGCGCTCTGGATAGAGGAGGAGTAGAGGCCACTTATTTGTTTTAGCGGACGTAAACAGGCATAGAGAGATGTGACTTTGACATCTGAAATCATCAGTATTGAAGATTTCTAAACATCAATTTATGCAGTCGAACTGCATTTTCTATGCGTACAATACATATTTAAGAACTTCGTTACTACATGAGGGCATAGAAGAGTCTAAATGTAAAGCAAGATTTGTCTGCAGTATCAAATTTCACAACCAAAAGTCAAAGGTAAAACCTTTACCGAGTAGTGCCATATATAAGCATTTTATTTTTTAAACTTCAATCACTGACTAGCCAGCTAGCTCTGGCCTGTCTTGACTCATGTTTACTTGCCTGCAGACTGCCCAGGTCACCGTTGTGACAAATAAAGCAGCTACATTTTTGACAATATTATTAATTACAAAAATAACATGTAATGTTGCTGCCTCTCCAAAGAGTCCCCTATTCCATGGATGGAGTCCAACTCCACCATCTTGGACTGAAGCTGGCTACGGCGGTCGTTTCTCATCATCGGCGGACATTATGGCATCTTTGTTCTGACCGTGACTGTGAGCTTGGTGTAGCAGCAAAAGAACCAGTTCTCCATCTGGTTGGAGTGGCCTTCCAGCTCGCTGTGGCTCTCCTGGAGAGCAGACTACCATCGCCAGCTGCAGTCCAAGATGGTGGAGTTGGAGTCCATCCACCGAATGACAGACTAAGTGGCTGAAAGACATGGAGGGATGCAACAAGAAGAACCCGGCCAGCCTGCAGGTAGGGCAGCACGAGGCAGGTTGTGCTGGGGCTAGCTGTGCAATCTGATCTGAAGATAACACACTTAGATACAGCAACATAAGATATAGTTCACTTAAAATGGCAACTTTTTAAAGGGTTTTTTTGGGCCATTTTTGGATTTATTTGACAAGTTAAGGTGAGAGGCAGACAGGAAAGTAGAGAAGAATGAGGGGAAGACCTGCAGCAAAGGGCCGTGAACTGGAATCGAATCCAGGCAACTGTGTTGTGAAGTATAGCCCTTGTTTATGGGTCGCCCACTCAACCAGTTGAGCTATTTGGGCAATCTTAAATCGAGGTTTCAGCATCTGGATTTTAATTGTCTCACCAAATGCAGTGTTTTGCATCTTTTTTTTGTAAAACTTGTGCCGTCAATTACAAAAAAGTTATTTGTGTGAACTGTTTGTCTCTTAAAATGCATCTTAAATGTATGAATAGTGAATGTGACCACTTCCTCAACACTACATTCTAAAGGCAGAAATTATAACCAGTATAATGAATTATCTTACACTAATTATGTGTAGCTGTGACAGAGACTGGGCTCTAGTAACTGTTTTAGTAAAAAAATAAAAGGTTAACACACAGGAGTAAATCTTGTACTATTGCTTACCTTTTGATACTGTAAGTGCAGGTGACCACTGTGACCTCAGTATGTCCAGACAAATACTCCCATTGCTGTTGATATTCGGGTGGTATATTTTTGTTGTGAATGCAACCTGTGCCAAAACATGAAAAATGTTGAATTCTTCCAGTAAACCCATTCACCTTTGCAACGGTGGAACACAAAGGGTAACAAAGACAAATAGTTCAACTGAGCTGAAATATTGTGTTTCAAAATGCCACACATTAATCCAATCCTTACTTACTTTTGGTGGTTTGAATGGGTAATCTGTCGGGAAGTGAATGGTGAGGAAAAACACTCCACTCTGATATGGGCTGTCACTCTGTTATAAAAAAACAGAAACAGGTTTAACTTGTTAGCAGTGATTTCACTATTTAAGCCGCATATTTTACTCACAATGAGATAATATGTTACTTACCGGTCCCATTATTGTTGCCTGCCAATGAAACACTAAAAAAATAAAAAAGAATATTAATAGTACTTATATTTGGATGCAAATTCTGAATGTACACTTCAAAACTCTGCTGATGTAATCATATAAAGATATTTACACATAGCAGGAAGATATTATTTTTAGGAATCCACTGATGCAGCAATCTTCCAACTACTTACAATCATCTCCGACTGGCCCAGCAGAGCACTGGGCAGGAGGGTCCCTCTGCAGGTCTGACAGTTCCTAAAGAGCAGACAATCACATGGAGAATCAGCCATGACTTTACTAGAACTCAAATACATTTTAAATTGATTTTGCAAACAGCATGAGTGCTTTATATGCTTTTGTACTGAGCTGATTAAGCACAGGAGTACTTAAGAAAATATGCTGATGCTGGATCCTCATCAGCATCAGACTCAACACTGAACAATAAAATCAATATCATTTGCAATATTACTTTCCCAATACTAGGTGCAATATCAGTTTCAGTATTGTGTGCAATGATTCAGTTTTATGTGCAACATTAATTTATTGCTTCAGTAGCATTTCCAGAATTACTTCTTACTCGTATCATTTTAGCTTCATGTTTTTTTACTTCACTGTCTAAAATTCATTACTCTTCTATCAGGCACTGCTATTTGCCTGTGTATTTTATATTTACTACTCTTGGTTTATGAATGTGTTATCGTAATTTCTCCATTATTGTTCAGATGAACTGCATGTACAAATAACTGACTATGGAATAATTAGATCTATTCTTAAATACTCTCCGCCTATTCTGAAAGACTGAAACTTAAGTATAGTAGCATCTTTGAAACTTAGATAAGGTTGCGTGACATTTTGGGCGGGTTCAACCTGATATTTTGAGACTTTTCAGAGGCACCCATGCTTGCATTACAGTCATGATCCAGGGACGGTGACATATGGTGGTTAAAGGGAAGTTGACTTCATCAACATTTTAGTCATCAGTTCAGTTTAGCTCATGAACATCAACTGCAAAGATTGCACTGCTCAATCAAAAGGAACAAACACAGTTTACAGAGATAATCAGTGAATAGGAATAAACTAGTGTGCACTTGTGTCCGGTTGAAGAATCCATGATCGAGCCCCATCGCACACCATCCATATAATGACACAAACAGCAAACCAACAGATGGTTAAATAGAAATTAAGCCCGTTATTTAACATCTCTTGAAAGGAAGCCTATCTATTCTGTTATATAAATACACACCGTGGCCTGCTCCAGTGCCCCATTTGCCATTCCATATATGGCAACACTGACACTAGGGTTCAATTTTGGCATCGAGCAGCTGTCATTCAGAGACCAGACTCATCATCAGCCACAGTTTTAGTGACCAACACCACGTATAAAGACAATGGGCAAGCTAATGACTCAATGGCACATCATGTACAACCAACCAAACCACACACACTAACATTAGCTAACCTAACGTTGCACTGCGATATTAGTTTAGTTAACGCTAGCCACCTTTTCCTCAAGCGCTGATATAGCGCCTGTAGCAACACAACAGAAAGAAAAGACAAATATTCATCACAAACAAACGGTGGCTGTCAAAACAATAGCGCTGTTGTGGTGGTTATTGATAGCCACTTAGTGTAGCAATGCACCAACAGGGCCACCACTGAGTTAGCTGGTCTTTGTCTGTGAATTATTTTACAAAGGAGCACAAAAATGCGAGCTAATGCGGCTAAATCGACCTACAGACAAGGTTACACACAGGCTGCATTTCCACACAGGGTGTGAAAGTCTGAAAAATGCATCGGCTGTGATGTATGGCTGGCACATTAAGGAAATATACACTCACCTTCTGAATTCTTTTCAACGCCATTGCTTCAATGGCTATGCTAGGTAGCCTGTCAGCTAACAGTTAGCACTTTACACATACAATGTGGCTTCTGTGGCCGCGTACTTCCAAATCTCACGTTACGCACAGTTAGGAAATCACGTCTGACATATAGCAGGCTTGGGGCTTTTGGTTTCTAGTACAACCTATGCGACCAGTTGTGTGCTATATGTTGATCTTTCTTTAGACTACTACAGCACAACCGAGATATTTTGCTGCCTCTCTCTCCTCTCATCCCAACTCCTCTTGGTGCCTGGCAGTGTTTGGTAATATCGCGAGATGTGTCAACTTGGCACAACTTCCATCGTTGTAGTTCAAAATACACTTACTTATTCTACAGCAGTTCAAATAAGATATTTAGGCTATACCAATTGTTCAAAATAAACCTTTAAAAAACAAGAAGAAACAGTATTGTCACAATATGGTTAATAAAATCAGAATTAAATGACTAATTATCTGCAAGCTCACACAATTAAATCCTAAAGCTTCTTTTTTCAACAGCTATATATGGTCTTTTACTTTGAGGTCTAAATTGAATTTTATGAGCTGAAATTTCATACAAGCGCTTTTTATTATTATTATTGGTTGTTTTTTGTTTGTTTGGTTTTTTTTAGAAATTTGTTAATACCACTTATGTGCTCTCTGGAGCACTCAAACATGCCTTTTTAAAGGAAAATACATAAATAATAATAATCCAAATAATAATAATAAAATGAAAAAGAAAAAAATATTCATAGCAAATCCAGGGAATCCTTGAATTTGGTGGATTTTTATGTCTATTTTAGTTTGATTGCGACAAGAGTTTTAAATTTTTAATATTAATCTCTATGAAATAATACTGTAGGCTCTCGACCTTAATATTTAAATTCGTTAGGTTCATTTCCACAGTCAATAATGCTTTTATGGTTCCAGTCCAATATTTGCTATAGTCAGGTAAACTAGTATACATAAATACTTTTGTAGGCTCTTAATCCTTAAAGTTTAGATTATTCAAGTATATTCATACAATAAATAACACTGTAACCTCAATATTTAGGCTTGTTAGGTTAATTTGTAACACCAGTCTTATTTTTTCTAGTGGAAAGCAATTCAACACAACTGTCACTTTAAATGTGCTTTAAATAAACTTCTTTTTTGACATTCAGTACTTATTTATTTGCTTAATATTATTTTAATCGCTTTAAAAACTCTTAGTATAATTTAAGCATCATCCGGATCAATACAATCATTAATTTGATCAAGTTCACAGAGGAAGACAGTGTGAATTTAGCAGGATCAACATTGCATGAAATATCATTCTGCATTCTGATTTCAACACAATAACTAAGGCCAGGTGTCCACAAGATGTCACTGTTTGAAAAGAACAAAAACACATGGAAACAACATGGCCAGCATAGATCAGGTAGTAAGTATAGCTCTGACTAAAGAGTGCTTTTGCAAGATTTACAGGTCAAATTTTTTGAACTGAAGATTGCGTGATCAGAATCATTTTATTTATTTTACTTTCATTTTTTTTCAAATGCAGAAGTGCATGACAATGCATCAGCAAAGTACAATGAAGGCAAACACATGTATTATTTGCACACACAAAAAGAATAGAAAAAAAGACTATAGAATTGTTCATTCAATACCCAATCACTGTAAAGGCATATTCATCTGAGTCAGCTGCATGCTCCGGTTTCTGCACAGCCTTGTCTCGCAAAGCCTCATGAGCTTCCCTTTATATGTCTTAAACAAGGGTGAAAAAAGAGCTCTCATTATTTTAGTGAGTATGTATGAATGGGACGCAGTGTTCATTCTTCTTAAATGGCTGATTCAGTGTCAGGTTGAGGATCCTATCGTCAATGTGACACTGAGAGGGACCATTTTCCTTTGGAAAACTGAAGATTCCTTTAGATAATATCTTATTGTTTGCTCATCTCTGTGCTCTCAATGACCTGCCTGTCCTCAGGGCTTGCCTGTAATCAGATTCAGCTAGGAGCAGAGGTAGCTGTTTGGGTCTTGTGCAGCAGGGGCCTTGTGTTCTGAGTTTGTCTACTTGGAGAGGCCATTTATCAGCATGAGGTTTTCAGACAGAGTCAAGCCCACACTTTGTTGGCTTTGAAGCCTTCATTCACAAACCCTCCCACGGACACCCAGTTTCCTCTGAAATCTCAAATCACATTGATTTGCTTGCTACTGTGTACTTTAACCTATAGGCTTTGTTGCTTCTAGACTCCAGTGATTGCTGCAGTTATGGGGTGCATGCTGCTTTGTAAAAGTTCAAAGCAATAAGCAACAAATGTATTTGTTTCGATAAAGCATTGCTGGCCTGTGTGGGGAATTCCCCACCGATACCCAGAAGTTGAGTTTTTAGTTACACGACTGCTGCCCCAAGTTCCAAACTGATGTATGACCCAAGGTGTGAATGTGTCAGAACTGGGATGATATGGGTGGGGGAAAGAGCTTAGCTGACCTGTCTCATGAGGAATATAGCCTATAGTGATGTTATTTGAAACCATGGGCTCAGCAGACTCCAGTGATCTGTCTTTTTGGTCACATGAATCATCATTAGCAGAAGTCCAATTGTATAACAGAAGGCATTCTACTTATTGTGCCAATTATGTTAAAGCTGTGTCTGAGCTTAAGTATGTTCCACTCCATGACCATTTTCCCATAGTTGCCATGACAAAGCACATATGCTCACTGTCATTTTCAAAATTAACTTAAATGACTCTTGCTAATGTCTAAATTATCCAATAAAAGCACCACCAATTAATGCTGAGCACAAGCTGGGCTCACAGTCCCCAGAGGTGTTCTACCTTCGGTCAGTCTATTAGCTTTCTGAGGGCTCTCTTATGGAACAAAGATCCATTGTTCCCGCATACTAAGAGATATTTGTTCACTCCTTGTATCAATGGTCTTGATTTGATTATGCGCTCAGGCAATATGTGCAAGCAGTGCTCATGTTTGCAGTGAAGTCAGCACTCTGCACAATCAAATAATTCTTGAGCTAAGCAACTGGAAAAAGGGTCATTATATATGGAGCAATCAGTGTTTCATGGCTCATTTCCTTAGCTGTGATTTGATTTTGCTTGTCAGTGTTAAGGTGGCCTTTGACCTGGAAAATCTCCAAATTACTCCTCAAATCCTCCTTTTGCTTTCACTGGTATCAGTATTAGTGCATTTTACAACTTGGATCAATACATAAAAGTCCATTAAAAGAGCTGTCTGCTGCTTCCTCTTGTGTTCTTCACGGACATTAAAAAAACAAGCTGGCACAAGACGGCTTGGTTTTTTTGGCCTACAGGGTTTACATGATGCAAGCACATAAACATTTATAGCTTCAAGGATGTGCTTATTAAATGGCATTATATGCTATAACTGTGGCAGTAGAGTACTCAGCAGGTTTCATTGCATGAAATTTCTCATTTACAAGCAGGCATTCTAGCACAAAAACATTACTTCATTTTAGTGGTTTCACAGACCGTACCTGGTTAAAGTAACATGCTGACAGATGACTTGTTTGCTGAATAAGAGTTTTACATTTTTTTCAAGAAGTGTCAAGAATACAAACACTGATTGTGAAGAGTGGTGCTTAAAGTGTTTTATGTGTTTTGCCTGTAGCATCACACAGTAAGTGGGAAAATAAACACAGTGACCTGAGAAGTGCTTTAAATCAAATGTGGCAGATGTGCACTAAGTAGATGGGAAAAAGTAGAAATTGTAAAGTTCTTATCCAGACTTCTTTCCACAATTGGATAAAAACTATAGCGCCAAACAACATTCGGCGATGTTGATATGAAAACATTCTTGCCACTACAACAACCGTGTTTTCTTGTGCCTCTCAAAAGCCAGCAAGCCTGTGTTACGGATTCCTTCTACAAAATGATTTATGGCTTATTCGTCTCTGATTATCATGATTTAATGTCTCTCCAGAGAGCAAAAAGAATGATCTCAGATCCAGTCCCCCGTGACTATCCCCTCTGATCCACCCTTATCAGATGTACATCATGTGGAGCACAGACACAAACCACACATATAGTCACAAAGAACCAGTAATCCGTAGGGGTTAAGCACTTATAGAGCCGTCCCCAGGGCCTTCTGTGTCTCTGAGTTGCACCACACTTCTGGCATGGTGATTGACAGCTCTGGAAACAGTTTTACTGTGCTGCTCTTGCAATGAGTAGTCTCAAGAGCGTAGGTAATAACTAGTCTGGAGTGTTGACTAATACATTTAGCGATGACTCTCCCTAATCAAATGTGTTCCAGCTGTTTGAGTTCTGATGACAAATTCAGGTTTTCCCAGTTTGCTGAGCTTCCTTGAGAGACAAAGGAGGGATTTCCTCTGAAACAGACAGGCAGTGGCAGCACCAACAAATGGCTTGGTACTGTTATCAAATAGAAAGTCTGACTAAATATAAACTTATTATCTGCAGCCATCCGAGTTGGTGCAGAAATGAAAGGGAAAAGCAGCTCAAACACCGTGTACAGTCTTACTATTGACTGCATACTGGAACACTATGAGTTGATTTGTGGGACAACAACAAAAAAGATAAAAGAAGCAGAGAGAAAGTATCTCCATAGTTGCAACATGTGGTAATATTTTGTGACTTGGGTGAAATGGAACTATCCTTGTTATCTTTATACTTTTCTTACACCCAAGCACACACAGTCGCACATGCACACCTCTTTTTTTTTCCACAAGATATGGGACATTTGAGTATTACTGCTGCTGCACAGTTGAACTTTTAAAGCAGCCACCTGTTGTTTGACAGGATTTTTACTGTACAGAGGTGTGTAGCTGGTGTCTGTGATTGTGTGTGAAAGTAAGTGACTGGGACATGGGGGGCTGTCCATCCTGCTGCACAATAAACAGTATGTTTCCCAGGAGCACCCCTCATGTTCCTGTTGTTGGCTCCATCGCCGCTCACTGGGAAACGTCCTGGCCTCTATTGTCCGGGAGGTCGGAGGTCACAGGATGCTCCTAAAGGCCCAAAAGGAGAGGTAAGAGGTTGGATAGTGAGGCTTGATAAAGAACTACCCACATACACTTACAAACACCCATTTAAAAACAAAAAAACCTTGAAATTACCTCTTTTTACAGCTTCTCTTTGTCACACCGTTTTTCATTCAAACCCCCCCCCCCCCCAGTCATTATCAAGAGATTCAGGAAATGAAATCAGGACAATGCTCCAACTGACTTTTTCATATTGAACATCCTGAGTGGCTTTAGTACATGTTTGGAGCTCTGTTCCTCGTGTGCGTTCTCTGCATGTCTTCAATGGATAGTCCACATGCTTTCCCATCCAAAAAGGGGAAATTCAATCTAAGCGGCTAACAGAGGGTGAGGCATATCATTAAAGAAAAAAAAAAACTGCCAAGAAAGGGGTGGTTGTATTGTAGCGTTTCCACCACACAAATGTTATACTTTAACCACAGACGGAGCCTAAACACTGGCTGCGACTATGGAGCAGATAGATGCTACTGATTGCAGTGACCTTTTACACATAAAGAGCCAGATAAATACCGCTTTTGCTGCCCCAATTAAACATGTCACTTATAGTGTATGGTAGTAAAACTGGGGTGGAAACATCTTGTACCTTCAGCAAGGATTGAAGGTGTGTATCTGTTTGAGTTCAAGTTCATATTTCACTGACGTTTATTTTTTAAGGCTTTTTAAGCAGCATAGTCTATTTTTTTTATTGCACATTGAAAGACAGAGCTCTAGGGCCTGCAGCCTGTCCTCTTCTTCAGCATAGTGGAGGAATGGGATGAGCTGACGTGCTATTCCCTGGACAATCGCAGGGACACATTCATCTTTTTTATAGAGCTAAGCTAACTGGAGTCTGTGAGCAGTATTCCAGATGATTGTTGCATTCCTTTTTATTAGCTTTTTTCCCCTGTATTACTTGTGTTGCCATCTGCAGCATCTAACCAGCAGCAAAAAGGATCCTACTATCCATATTTGTATCTGTTCCCAAACTGAAATGGTTTATTTTTAAAGCTGCTGCTATTTGGCAAATTTAATGTACAGGGCAAAGAATTCATAGATGGCCTGACACACTATGCCTCACAGTCACTGATAAAAATGGATCATTATTTTTTAACACTATTAAATATAATTGCAGTTGCACAAAAAGAGATGCCTTCGAATATTTTACTTTAAGCAAAGCAGCGATATGATAGTATAAAAATACTCCATAGGATTTATTATGTTGATAAATGTCTTTACATGTTATATTATTGATTTATTCATGCTGATTTTGTTTACTGTATTTTACTGGTACTTTGTCAAACCAAAGATAATTTTATACACTACTAGTTAGTTTAATCTTAAACAATGTTATTCTTTGGGTTTAAAATGTTAATCAGCAAAACGTACTGAATCTTTTAGTGGTACATAACACTCTAAAAAGTAATTCAGGCGACCTATTCCCACCACTGAATTATAAATGTACAGTTGCAAGATTAAAACTCAAACTTACAGATTCAGTTAAACCTTTTAAGCAGCAAACATTATTTTAATGAGGCAGGGTGGCATACTAGTGATGGTAAATGAAAAAGCTTAAAATTTGGTGTAATTTAAACCAACATTTCTGCATTAGCTTATATTTAAACTAAATTCAAGTTGAAGTAACTTGATAAAGAAATTTTTTCCTCACCTTGATGTCATCATTTCAAGTCCTCCACTTCAATTTTTA
This sequence comes from Acanthochromis polyacanthus, assembly GCF_021347895.1. Classification (NCBI taxonomy): domain Eukaryota; kingdom Metazoa; phylum Chordata; class Actinopteri; family Pomacentridae; genus Acanthochromis; species Acanthochromis polyacanthus. Next base: position 25,812,773 of record NC_067119.1, read on the forward strand.
AATTTTGCCTTCTTAAAAAGCTTGTATTTTCAGTTACAGTGATTAAGTTCACAAAACCTAAAAACAATCCCCTTTTAAAACAAGAAAATACTACTTGAAACAGCTTCATTATAATGAATCATTCACCTGTATTCATATCACCAGTTATTAAGTCAGTGTAACGTAGCAACAGGTTTGACTGCAGAGGACGAGCTAATTCCCCGACTCAGTGTTGTCTGGTGGTTAAACTGAATTAGAAGTTGTTCTAATTCAAAAAGACTGATGAAAACTGCTGTGTTATTTTAAAAAATGAGCCCAGACATTATCTTTGGAGTATATTTTCAACTTAAATAGTTCAGTACAGTGCTTGAGTCACTTGCAATCTGCTGCTACATATTTGTGGTGTATCATTGTTCTCTGCCTTGTTATTGTTTGTATAAAGACTTGTAGCGTCTGATGAAAGATGAGAAAGTAATAAAGGTAACCTGAGAGACAATAGGCGCAACACATGGCCATCTTCATTTTTCAACCACAGGCAATTATGAGTATAATGCTCATAGTGTGAGTTACATGCTATGAATCCTCCTCGAGGCCTGACCCTCACCTCGCCTTGCCCCGTCATATCAGGTTAGGACTACTGCTGGAGCAGGGACGTGACAGCTGGAAATGGTTTGAGGCTCTCTGGATAGTTTGTTTTCAGAGCACGCTGCAGGGCTGGATGAGAGACACGTGTAGGTTAGCCCTTGGCTGTAGTGCTTGTGTGCCTCATGGTGATAAAACTGTTACTGTGAATGATATCACTGTAAAAACCTGCACTGCAGCATATTTAGTTGATTTCTGGTGTTTTCTGTAAGGATGTCAGGCTGATCCCGAGCTGTCCGGGTATCCCACTAATGTGTCACTATCTGCTTTAATTGGCCTCCTCTGTGTTTTGGGCACTTTGACCTGTTGGGGATTCATTTCCTGACCTGCTGTGTTTCTAAGTCTGCAACTGGGGTTCTGGCATAATTTGCGTTCTCACTTCCCAATCCCTCTCAGATGGTGGGGTGCTTTTCCTTTCTTTATGACCAAATAAATCTGACTGGTGCCAAAGAAAAAAAAATGGGATTAAAATTCCCCTTTCGCTGTCTTGAGGAGCCCAGCTGCACTTCACTGTTTGTTTTCCACAGTGCACAGTGCAGCTGCGGTGTCAAGCATTACAGCGAGGTGGGCCAAAGCAAAACAGAAATGACTTATTATTATTGGCATGTACCTTTAAGTTTACTGAGTGATAATTGCATTGTGGAATTAGAAAGCAAGAACTCCAGTCTGGTTAAGATCATTTTTATATGATTAAACATGCTCTCTGTTACATCTTGAAGTCGCTTATCTTCTATTTTACAGTAGCCCTTTTTCCTCACAACTCAATTCTCCTTTATCACCACAGTCTGTTTCACAAGACACACTGTACTAAGTGCGTGTGACGTATTATGAAGCACATGAGCGACAACACAAACACCGACTGTCCCCAGAATACAAAGAATGTTAATAAGTACATGCTACGCTATGCCATGTAAGGTGGTGCTGAAATTATTTTTACACAGACACTTCAGCTATTTCAACAGGCGCAGATGAACATCAAGTCGTTCACAATGCAGAGAGAGAGAGAGAGAGAGAGAGAGAGAGACTGGTGTTGATGCACTTGCAGATAACACAGGAAGAAATGTGGTGCAGCAGGTAAGACATGTCTGTGCGCAATATTATCTGGGCCGTTCAGGTGGTTCTCTGCAAATGCTGTCTGAATGTAAATGAGCATGACTGCCCAGCAGGTTTAGAGAAGCTCGCTCTCTCAGTTGAATGCAATCATTCAATACCTGGCCCGACCTTGGAGCAAAGTTTGCCAAAGAAGACAGAGAGCCGGGTTGTGCTCTTTGTTTAATTATCCAACCTATCTCATGCCATTTCACTTGCAGGGCTCTTTTAGCACAAACAGTCCTCCACAATCATTTTAATTTTTAGGATTCAAGAGTTCAGATGCATCTGGTCAGCATGATTCAGTTCCGCTCGAACAGTACACTGAACCCATTTTACCCTGTGTATTAGCAACTGCATCCAGAGCGCCAGAAAAATACAGATGGGAGGCAAATTACAGGAAAGAGCAACATAAGGTGAATCTGTATGGATGATGGACGACCAGAACAGCTTCAATGCACCTTGGTATTGATTGTGCAAGTCAGTGGAACTCTAGTGGAAGGTTTAAACACCACTCATCCAAAAGATATTCCCTCATTTGGGCGTTTTGACGATGTTGTTGGAGAGCGCTGTCTAACACATCGGTTCAAAATCTCCCACTGGATTGCGGTCTGGTGACTGTGAAGGCCACAGCATAGGAGTCACATCGTTTTCATCAAAGCGTCCACAGTGATCCCTCGTGCGCCGTTATCATTCTTAAAGACACAACTCCTATCGACGTAGAAATGTTTCGCCAGAGGACAAAGGGGATCCCTCAGAACAACTTTGCATTGATTAGCAGTGACTCCTTTCTTTAAGGGAAACAGTGAACCCAAACAATCCCAGTGAAACACCCCCCACACAGCACAACGGGGCCGCCTAATCCCCTCACCGCAGGGGTCAGGGGTTCAGGATGTTCCTATAATATGTCACCCATTCTGTACATCGTTGCTTTCCACACACAGTGTTCACTTTCTCACAACTTACAGTCAAGAAAAAAGATTGCCCCCCAGAGAAACACAGATGATCTTATCTAGTCATGCCATCATTTGAACCCAAACCAACAAAGATGTAAACAACTCTTGGAAGTGGAATTTCTCAATCTCCTCATTTGAGCGTGACTTTTTTTTATAAATGCAAAAATATACTTTTGCAATAACAACTTTGTCTCTACTGACTGTGTATGTGCATGCATACGCTCAAAATACACACACACACACACACACACACACACACACACACACACACACACACACACACACACACACACACACACACACACACACATTAGCAGCTGTTGATGTTCAAGTATGAGGCAACCACCGGCAGAGCGCTGTGCAACAATGCTATGGAAGAGAGATTTACAGACCAGTACATGAAGATGATGGTTTCCAGACCCTGTGCATTATTCTGACAGATTGTGTGCTGGACGTGGTCATTCTGTAGGTTGTAAAAAAAAAAAAAAACCTAAAAGACAACACTAATAATAAGTAATCCATGTGAAAAACAAAAGCCCTCGTGAACTGGGAATAACTTTATCTCCTCCTGTGGATACTCGAAGACAAAAACCAGCAAGGACGCTAAAAATATGCAGAAGACTTGTGGTGCAGTTTCCCAAGGCCAGAGAAAGGAAATAGACTGACAGTTTCTCCCTGACCCCTTTACTACCCCCCTGTAACCTCCTAACAACCCCCACGGGGGATCCTGTCTCTATGTGTAAAACAGACAGTCAAAAAGCATCCTGGAAACTTTAGAGGCACAAAAACAAGGGGACGTGAGGAAGTCCAATAAGCTTGTATGTAGAGGGCTCAGTCGGGAGATAATCTTGAGGCCACACAGAGCAGGCGCCAAGCCTATAGAGCCTAAAAGCTCGGTGGTGCAGTGCAGCAGCATGGGCATTGTTGTCTTTGGAAAGTAAGCAGCTCCAGTGAAGCCAGTGGTGTGAAAGCCACCTCTCTTCTTGAGTGTCTGCTCCAGACCCTGTTGTTGACATACAGGGCAGGTGCAGCTGCTCTCTGCTACTGCATCAGTAGAACCCCTGAACACACAAACACGCACATGCACACAGAGCTTGGATGTCACGAGACAGGGTTATGTGGACAAAGACAAATCTACCATTTTCTTTAATATCTCTGCAACAATCAGCGAAGGGCTGCTGAGTTAACACAGGGCCCACAGAGATGAAAACAATGGCTGGATTCTTCTGGCTTGAAGATGGCTATGGGAAATGGCAGGGATGCCAGGGCTGATAAGTGACCGAGGCGCTCAGGTTACTTTCAGCTGTCTGCTGCCATGCATGCCTCTGTGGAACGTATGGTTCACACATAATGCAAACCATTTCATTTGCGTAATGCTCATAAAAATCTGGTGGAGATATTGAATAAAGTCAACAGGCTCGTACTTGGGCAGGTTTTACATCACGGGAACTAATCTCCAGTCCTCCGAGGAGCCGTCCTCAGCTGAGAAAACACAGACAGTTGAAGATTGTGACCTTGTGAGCGATAATGTTAACTGGATCAATAAAAAAACAGGGAATATCAGAAAACGTGGACGCAGCATCTGGAAAGAGTCTGACTCAGGCTTTCTAGACAATTACGGCAGTTAGATTGTAGAGCAGTGCAGTAAATAGTGTCCATGAGGACCTGTTGGCATTGCTTCTTTTCTTTCCTTTAACCATAAAAGCCAGGTTTCCATACATACACTGCAGAATGAAAAAGTATATTTGTCTTCTTGTTGTTAAAATTATGGGAAATTAAAGGTGATATAAAAGCAAGCCTGTAAAAGACTATTACTATTTAATACAGGCTGTATTTTTTGTGCTGTAAACCATATTACACTGAAAAACTAGCACCACACTGCATTAGCATCACCTCAATACCAGTGAGGGCCTCTTCCTGTCCATTTGGAAAATATAAGTACATTTTCAAGCTGCTGCGCACTCCAAAAGGAGAGTGCTTTTGGCAGGCTTTGAAGTTCGCAGAAATAATGCTCCTTAAAAGCATCCTCTGCAATACAGGAAAACATGAACATGCATTTCAGTCCAGAGGTGTGAGCGAGCACTTCTTAGGAAGCATGTAAATCTGCACTGGAACATTTGGACCTGTTTGATGTATTTTTAAGTCTTATAATATTACTTCCCCTTGTGTCAGTCCATCATTCATTTATTATCTTTACTACAGCAATATGTTAAATCAGTCTCACTGAATTAAGCATTGTCATTTTATTTGACCATATAGACGTAAACACGGTCAACACCCATTTCATTATTCCAAGATTGCTGAGTTTTTTTCCTCTTTTTTTGGCAGACAATCACTTTCTTGTCTTGAAAACAGGACTCGGCATGAAAGGGATACAACAAATGCAACAAAACACCCGAGCGAGGGAGAAAAGCAAGAATAAAACTTTGCAACACCGTCTTTTATTTTCCCTTCTCTGCACAGTTTAGAGTTTCAGTTACACCCTTTAGGCAGTAAAAACTGTCATCTAATCATATCCTCACACAGTCTTAAATGCCATATACGCCCATACCAGCCTGGAAAGGGGACCTTTCTGTGGATTAAAACGGATATGAGGTTATTTTTGTGAGATCCATGATTGCACGAGGCACTCCCATCCAGACTTAGTGTGATGACTGAGGAGGTGAGCTAATATGGCACAGTGGTGATGCAAAAAGGAGTTGTGTAAGTTCATCTCTAATGGATCCTGCCCTTTGGTTGAGATGCTTAGTTTCCTGTCTTCGGTCATGTCTGCAGGACAGTTGGTACATACGTGATGTATATCATAAAATGGGTAAATCAACACAAATTACAAATGTTGAATATTTAAATATGCTGAAGGGGAACAGATGTAAAGCAACATGTTTACATACTATACATCTTTATATGATTTGCAGAATTAAGATAGGAGACCACATCTATTACATTTGCTCCAGATTCATGGTGCACAATGTTCTTCACTCTATATTCACAAGCTGTAAAAAAAAAAAAAAAAAAAAGGAAATGGAGACATTCTGGAGGGCTCTTTGGATTAATGAAAGAGCACGACTAAGACACACTTCAGAGACAATAAAGTGAGACCTGAATCTCCCGAAGTGAGATAGATGGAAGCAACAGTAGCACATTGTGTGATCTGACATGTCCTCTGCACACTTTAACTAGTATTATTAGAGAACTTGACAGAGTGGGTTTGGCCTGGCAAGACATGTTGGACACACTGCAGCAGATCAGAGAGAAGACAAGGGAGCTGCTTTAACACCTCGGAAACAGTGAGGGGAAAACGTGATGAGGAGATGGGAATTACTGCTGAATTAAGCACCACTTTGATTGGAAACTGATTGACCGATGGTTGGCAAAACATGAAAGGATGACCTTGAATTCTCCAAAGCGAGTATGGATTGGCACGCTCCCTCTCTCTCCTCCCTTCTCCCGCTTTCTCTCCGCCACTCTCACCGTCTATCAAACGCGCACACACACACACAACACACACGCATACACAGCACCGCACAAACACACATGCGTCGAGCACATGCTGCTCGAAACACACATCACGCACAGAAACGCACACATGTGTACTGGCACACACGACTGCTCCATCTCTGCTTTTTCACACTCTCTTTAGTGAGAAAAAAACCCCCCTGAACACACAGTCACGTACGACATGCCAGAGTTGAGAGAGCAACTTCAAAGTAAGGCAGATGCAGGGACAGCACCCTCTGAATAAATTTTCTGGCCACCAGTCGATCTGCCCCCAGGCTAAGATTGTGGCTGTTCGCATCTCTCCTGACCCCTCATCAGCTCCCAGTTAAAACCAATCCCAGCAGAACAAGGCAGTCATAGTGAGAAGGAAGGCTGCGTAGGTAAATATAAAGGAGACAAAATCTTCTTCCATGTGTACAAAGTGTGGGGAAGTTATTTTTCAGGAAATGCTAGATTATCAGATTTTCTAAAAAAGCAAAAGTGTAGCTCCTTGCTCTAACACAAAATGAATCCTAGACACCTGAAATGTATCATCTTCTTAACATACTAGTTTCTATACACAGAAAAATTATGTTTTGTAGGTAAAAATCAACTAATTGATGAGCTTTAGGATGACGACAGCAGCTGTTTTCTAATAGTTTGTTTTTGAAAAGGCTTCTTTGTCACATCAGAATCAAACATTTCAGACACACTGGATTTTTTTTAAACTTTCACATAACTGTTACATCTGACTGTGCTTTTGCAGCTTACTGCGAACAACTGTCTACTTTCTGCATGCCAGCGGTGCCAAACAGCACACTGCTGAAACTTGTGTCTGTGAGAAATGTCATTATTTAAAAAGATATTCCTGTTGAGCAACTGTTTATGCACATCGTTATTATTTTTCTGCGTTGACTTGTTTTAATATTTGATTTCTTTATTAATCATTCATAAGGCTATGGTGCATGAGCACTGAATAATTGTAATTACACCTGCTGGGACATGCACGGTGCATTACGTCTCTGAGATGTGATACGTTTGGAAAAAAAATAGACTTTTTTTTTTTATTTTGTGCTTGTTTTGGGTATGGAAAACAACATCTCAGGTCAGTGTCAAACTAAAAGGTTGCATCATAGATTTGAATGAACAAACTCAACAAGCAGTCTGAGCATCATTTGGAAAACACACTCGCTGTGTTACATTCTCTGCATACTGTAGACGCTCCCACCCCTCAGAAAAAAACCCCACAATGATGTGTAGCCCTGAGGGCAAATATTCACCTGGTGTGTGTACATCCAAGTGCAATAATGTGTATTTGTGTGTACAAGAAACCCACAATATCAGTAACTACGCTGCATGCATTTCATAGAAGATGCGGTATGCAACTACAGTATATGGTGCTTTTAACTGAATACAAATACACACACTGACAAGCACACACACAAACACCCAGTAGGAATCTGGGGATCTAATGAGGCCCGTGGAGACACTGCTGAATTGTCAGTCAACCCTCAGCCTGCTGACACGCAGTCAACAACATCAATGACTTCTTTTCTCAAATAAGGGAAGCCTGTCGAATTGCATCAGAAACTAAAGAAAAGTCTGAAGTCCATCGGACTTGGACAGAGAAAGGTGAAGATAGGATAGAGAATCAGAAAAATGCTGAAAAAAACCCAAAACAAAACTCATGTGAGTTACATCTCTCAATGCTTTGGTGAACAAACGCTGCATTTCTCTTTAATGGATTTAAAACACACGTTTGCATGAGGGTTATTATTAATATTTATGTGCAGGTTGCATTGCAGGAACTAAAAAAGAAAGAAAAAAACCAGTTGTAACCACTTCCCTTGTTCTTCCAAGACTGCTTGCAGAAGCAGGCCTCCAATCCTGTTCCTCAAATCAACAATGGGCCAATGTACTTCTGTGTACAGAGAGAGAGAGGGAGGGAGAGCAGTGAGCCAGGCATGTCCTGTCAGTGGAGGCCTGGATGTTCAGTCTTGTCGCCTATAGTTGTGCCATAATAGCCCATGCTGATCCCAGGTGTTATTGCGTTTTGTCTTTCCCGGCGTATTGTTTCAGGACACACAGACGTGCAATTTGCATAGAAGTGTGTAATTACGAGTTTGTCACTAAATCCTGGCCTGTCATTTCCACCCAGATGGAGGCAGTGTGGTCTCTGGTGCCTGCACCGACAATACTGGAAATATCAGCTGGTCTCGCCACATGACAGGCTGCTGCTCAAGTTTAGTTAAACTAATAAAACATAATTAGGGAGGCAGATAATTTGTGCTCATTGTGTTAATTGCGCTGTGCCTTCGCAGTCGGCGGTAGATGGAGTGACTGTTTTTGATCACGAACGCAGCAAACAACAACAATCGCGCGTAACAATGCTGCTAATTGATTTGTTTTTTTTTTTTTTTTTTTTGGAGTGCCTCTTCTTTTTTTGCTGTTAAAACGCCCTCCGACGTTTAATTGCACGGTTTGTACGGTGGCTGCGGTGGCTCGAGGGTTAAGAATAGCTGATCTACATGCTGCTGAATGAAGTGTCGGTTTTCAGCGCAAACTCCTCCTCTACGGACGGGCTGCGCTTTTCTTCCACTTGAACAACCAAGTAGTTTTCAGAGCGCATTCCCCGGCAGCAATGTGGAGGGAAAGGCCGAGCACGTCCAGCTGATCGTTTTACACTTTTATTGCGTTGTGTTTTTCTTTCTCTTTTGTTTTGTTTTACAGTTATGAACTTTGCGTTTGTCGAGGAAGACAACAGATCGTCGGCTCTAGTGGGAAACCGTGTTGTTGTTTTTTTTCTCCTCCTTTTTTTTTCGCAACTTGAGCCATTGTTTTCTCACACATGGATATTAGGAGATGAAATCGGACATGTTGCTTGTTGTTGAGTAACCTCTTGGCTGGCCTGGGCTGTAGTTTTCTGTGGGCTCCTGGCTCTTGTAGGAGGAGAGAAAGTCCCCAATTCCTCAGCAGCACGAAAAAGTAGAGACACACAGGGACCACAAGTTGTCCACAAGCTGCGAAGGAGGCGAAACTTTGCCAAGTTGCTGCGCATCCGGCCGCCGACGCCAAAATATTCATCGATATTTTTCTTCCCTCAGCGTCGCAACTTGTAAACTGTGGATTATTAACGCCATGGACTAGGAGATGAGAGGATGAAAAAATATGAGTTTTGAAACATGAACGTTTTCTTGTAGTTAGTTTCCTGCTCCAAGAAGTGGCTCGTTTTGGACTACACTGATCTGATAAAAAAAAAAAAACTCGTTTGTTCGTGCGTAATTTTTTTCCTCCTTTCTCTCGATTCTGTCCACTTGCTGTGCGAAAATGCCTCAGTTAAACGGAGGTGGTGGGGATGATTTGGGGGCCAACGATGAAATGATCTCGTTTAAAGACGAGGGGGAACAGGAGGAAAAGATATCCGAGAATGTATCCGCGGAAAGGGATTTGGATGATGTGAAATCCTCCTTAGTGAACGAGTCGGAAAACAACAGCAGCTCGTCAGACTCGGAGGTAAGCACGCTGCAACATTTGGTACAAAAAAACACGCTCTGCACGGTGCGCAGCATTAACACAAATGTAATTTAATGGTGTTGAAAGTTTCAATAGTTTCTTCCCCCTCCGTGTTGTGTGTTCATTCTCTCTTGTAGCAAACAGAGAGGCGCCCCCAAACCAGACCAGACTCAGAAAGTTATGAGAAAACAAGAGACTACTTCAGTGAAGGTAAACGAATAATACAACAACAACAACAACAAAAAAACATCCTCAGTGTTTTGAAATACTAGGAATAATGCCGCTTTGCTGCTTTAAATGAACTCTGATCAACGACTTTTTTTCCTTTTTACGCCTGCAGCACTGAGAAGACAGCAAGATGGTGGCTTTTTTAAGAGTCCTCACTATCCAGGCTACCCGTTTCTTATGATCCCAGACCTCACCAATCCGTATCTATCCAACGGTTCACTGTCTCCCAGTGCAAGAACAGTAAGTGTCCCCGTGGATGTGTCCACTCTGTCTGCTCTCCCTTTTCTTTATTCTGTCACACTCTGCAGAAAACTTTGGCCGTGCGTAAAAGTTCCTTGTGCACTGCCAGACCGCCATATTCCCTCCGAGTGGCCTCTCAAGGAGTACTAACTACTTCTTTGTTCTTTTTGAGGATATAAATTTCTCCCTGCCACCCACCCCTGTGCAAAGCTCTGCATGTGGCAATTTCCCATTTGGCACAAAACTCACTTATTCTTTTAATATTTGGATTAATTTATGTCAAATCCTTACCGAAAAACACACTGCGGTGCTCAGAGTGGATCTTCACTTTGTAGTGACCTCCTCTCACTAAAGCTGATTTCCTTTCACTATGATTCTCCTATAGGGGCTTAAATTTCACTGTATAGAAGCTTAAATGCACTTTAAGTGTTTTAAAGAAGGCCTACTCCCTCTGGATTGCTTTCCGTTTTGTACACAGTGTGGCATTTCTTTCATATGCAGGCCACTCACTCTCCTCTGGGTGTATTTTAAACCCCACATGCTCAGTTGCTCTGCATAAAGAGGGTAAAAGGCTGTTCCTGAAGCCATATCCTACAGTAACGACAATGTAATACCTCGCTGTGACACACAGACGGGAGGCATTTTGCTGCCGTGTCCATGACAGACGTTGTCCAGAGACTTTTAGATAAGGTTGACAGTCTCAAGCAAGTGTTGTTGATGCAGAGTTTGCAGTCATGCGTTTACTTGTTGCATGGTGGCTCAGACTGGTTGTTGGCAAAGTTGGCTTCGAGTGTTAAATAACAAATGTTGCACTGGTTTGTTTTGTTGCATTAATATTCTTCCACTTTATATGTTTTGTGTCTATAAATACCACATTTTTAACATTGTAGTGGTTGAAAGCTATATTTTCACATTAGTTACCAACGTATGGAGATCACTAATGAAGACACGAGAAGTTTGAAGAACTTGTTCCGTGCAGTGACAGTGACCAGTCAATTTGAACCAACAATATTTGCAAGTATTCAACGCAATTTAAATGGGCCTGCGTAAACTTCCTTGAAATAATCCCTGCTGGAGAGCTGTGTTCCTTCGAGCTCGTCCATCCCCCAAGCCTTGTCGCCCCACCACCACCACCACCACCAAAAAAAACAAGTACTTTCGTTAAGGCCTGGCAGGCATCTGACTGAAAAGACCCCCCTACTCTCCCACCCACCTCCCTCTCCCCCCTTTCTGTCTCCTTTTCACTGTTCCAGGCCCACTCCCCTCGCCTCCCTGTACCTTCCATTCAATTAGAAAGGCGTTAGTTGACCATTGTTATTCTGAGCAGCCTTGATGGCTTCATTGGAGGTCTCCATTGGGGCTCATTAACTAAATGGCTACTCTCCTCACACTATCCGATTCATGCCACCTTGTAGTTCGTCTGTCTCGTTGTTTTTTGGCCACCGGAATTTCGCAGGAATAACGTGATCAAGACGAGATAAACACGCTTGAGTTGTAGTATTTTGTGTTTTTTTTCCCCTAAAGGACTTTTGCAGGTAGATGTTTCTGTTGCAGTTAAGTAACATACCTAACAGATAAAAGTAATCAACTGAAATCTACTTCTTGTGTCTGCTTTGTTCTGTCTTTAGTCTTTGCTATGAAAAACTCTCACTTCCTCGTGTTTTCAGCCAGGAAAACAAAGTTGAAAATTAAAACGCCTGCTCTTGTTGCTTGAGGAAAAGCAACGGATATTTGGAGGGGGGGTTTAAATTGGGAGGTATAATCCTCCATATCAGGAAAAGAAAAGAGAAGAATGGGGTCAATGGGACAGAGAGAGCTGACTGTGTCAATCATCACTGTGGCAGAAAACAAGCAGCCAGACAATGGCTGGCATACTTAGCAGTCGCCTTAAGGTCTCCATATTGCTCTGTGCTCATGGCTCCCTGTGCCTGCACTGAATGTGATTGATGAGAGCCTCAACTTTAAAAGTCCTTTTTTAGGCTTCGCATTCTGGGAGTTTGGTTTGTTTACACCTGTGGATGAAGTTCAGTGCAGTTAGATTTGACTGACTGATATTTACCAGCAGCCTGCACTACGTCTGACCAGCAATTTAGTTAAACAAATGAGCTCTACGGTTACATTTATCATGCATCATCATTCTGCAGAAAATGCTGATAGGCTTGATAGATGAAATATGGCCACAGGGTAACTGAATTTATGCTGCCACCTCTCTTGTTTGGAGATGCAAACAATCCTGGTGCCTGCAAACACTTTGTGACATTGTGTGGCTTGGAAAGCCCTGCTGGGACTGACAGATTTGTTTTATAAGTGTGGAGTGGTATGTGGTTGTACTTGTGCTGCATGAGGCACAGTAAAGTTATGTCTCTGAAACACTAACAGATCGTAATGATTGATACCAGGCAACAAAATCCACTATTTTCATTTCTACATGGAGAGCTGCAGTTACTGAACTCGTAAGCGTAATGTAAATATTTCTTTAGCTACACATGTATGAGAGGCATTCATTTTTGCATTTCCTGCATGTGTCCATGTACAACTCCCCCTTCTGGTGTGACACCACAGCACTTTTGTGTAACAATAAACTATCTGAAGCAGTATAACCCGTATATAAGAGATATTACGTGTTGCTCAAGAGTTATAATGCAGTAATTTTACTCCGCAATGTGCTACATGATGAAGGATTTGAGTCGCGAACTTTAAGAAAAAAATTTGGATGTGGCAACCCTATCATGAGCAATGAGAGACAGGCCTACATGGGATCAGCACAGAGTTCCCCTGAGGGCCAAGCATAACTGATTTAAAGCCTGCTCAGCGCTGACATTCCGCTGTAATCCACCGAGAGCTGAGGAGGAGGTTTTATGTTTGCAGAGATGTTCCACCAGACTTCTGCCTGCTGTGGGGTGCAGGGCCAGAGCGTTCTTTTTTTTCTTCTTCTTCTTCTTTCCCCTACGAAGTCAGCTCGGCAAATCCAACTCATTGTTTGTCAATGTACCGATTTGCATTGTTCCTGTAGAGGCTGACTGTAGCGCCAGATTTAATTGTTGAGCACACGCTCTGCTTGACGCCACCTCTTGTCAGCTTCATCAGCACTTTTAGATAACTCTGCTCGCACATCATCATCATCGTCACTAAAGAGTGAAATGCCTCTTGTGTGTGAGAGGTGGCGAGTAAGCGAGAGCGAGGTTAGCCGCTCAAACATATCTTCATCAAATACGCAGTGGGACACTCAGACTCCCGAGCATGATTGTTGAATAGGAAAATGGTTTGAGATTGAGATATGAATGGAGAGCTTGTATAAGTCTGAACATGTCAGCGGCTACGATTGCATGCCTCTCTGACTTCTTTTTTTTCTCCTCCATTCTTTCTGCTGCTTTTGGTGCTTAAAAATGTGCAGACAAAGAAAAGTCAACACAGACATTGTCCCGCTGAATAAAAGGGCCTCTCCCTACATAAGCAAAGCCTGTTTGTGTGGAAGGTGTCTTTTCATCAGGTGGCTCATTTGGCATTTCACTCACCTTGCTGCACATGTGTGTGTATAAATGAGCAAACATGCGACCATGCGTGCTGCACGTTTGTCTGCGCGAAAGCCTGTGAGTGTCGGTGGGTCGAGTGGGGAGGAGGAGGGGTGAGGAGGAAAGAGGGGCGTTCAGGTGAGGCTGTGTGGATACTTTGCAACAGAGGGAACAGTGTGCGGCGCTCACATTCTGACAACCCTCAGTGTTGTATTCCTGAACGCTGGCGCGCAAATATTTTTTCAGCCAAGCACTGTGTCAACAGGGCTAACATTTTTTGACTAGGTTTATAGGTTTTAAAAGATTTTTCCTTCAAATACAAACACATCTACATCAATTTGGTGGCACTGTTCAATTAGAAACAGATTTCCAGCGACCGCAGAAATGCCATCGCTGGCTGAGAGCTCTTGTGCAGAGTGATTAATTCTGATAAAGAACTCTGAGGAAATTCAATTAAATTTGGCAAAAAAATAAGCTTTAAAAAGTTCAGTTAATCATGATTTAGTTTTTAAAATTGAATCTGATTACAGCATGAATTTCATCAACTGCGTGTCTCAGCAGCTACTTTTCTGTTGCACACGGGTAATCAAGGTCAGGTGTAATTAGTGCAACACAACCCAAACCAGTTTAGAGTGGTGATTATATCACCCTTAATAGGTTACAAATGTTCCACTTAACATGCATTTAAACATATAAACTACTCAGAAACAAAAAAAAAAAGAAACAACAAATCAGATGTCATGAATTTTTAGTATCTGCAGCAGTTTCCCATACAGTCTTTCTTTTTGGGGGGTTTTAGGGGATCATAAATCTGGCATTTGCATTTTCTCTTCACGCCACGGATGCTCATGCTCGCTTCCTAAAACCGCTTGCATAGAACTCTGTGAAATGGTGTCAGTCCTGGTCTGTATCCTACCCTCTCTGGTCTCTGTGGAAAGCATGAGCTGGCGTCAATTCCTCCCGCTACCCCATAGCCTGCTAGTTCTCTACCTAACCCACCCACTCGCCCGCCAGACATTAGAAATTCTGTTTATAGCGCTCTCTGGCTTCTCGAGCGCAGGGCCCATCAGGAGCATCTCAGCACCCTTTGAGGGAAGGATAACCAACATCTCCCCTCTCCAGCCGCAGACTCCCCATGTTCAGTGACATCAATGAATCCCTTTGATGTGCCAAGATGAATATGTGTGCAAATGTTTTTTTTTTTTTCTTTTTTATCAATTTATGTGTTTTTCTCATTTGCTATGTTTGGCCACAGCTACTGCGCTGTTTGCTACATTGCTTTTCCTTGTTGAAAATTTGAGTGAAATTGTGTTCAAGACATTTTGGCCAGAGGTGTACATCTCCAACGCACCTGAGTTCACACCAGAGTGTCAGGTTTTCTTGCTCCGAAGCACATTTGAGATGTGTTATTGACCGTGTGTGTTCAGCAACCTTGCCAAAACATATTCCTGTTGCGGAGTTAAAAAATTAAGGAGCTTCAAAAAACAGCAAATCTGTAGCTGCTCATAGAGGAAAACTGCTCATCGTGTCTGCACATGTCCTGAGTCTGCTGTCGAACAATTGCAATCCTCAGCGGGTGATCTCTGCAGGATTTCGCTATTCTGACACCGAAAGATAGTTGAGGTTGAAGGAAAACCAAAAATTGGCTCCACAGCTGCTAATTATCAAAAAAAATTTAAAAGTTTTTGCAGTGAATTGAGACTCTGGGAGGTGGAGACGTGTATCATGTGTTTTGTGAATAGCAGCTTAGTCATGTCTGTTCGGAGGTATTAACCTGGAGTCCTGGTTCAAAGGGGGGAAGGGAGGTGGGCCTCAGGAGCAGAGTCACACTCGAGTTGACCACAGATCTCAAGCTCCTTTTGTCAGCATTAATAGTCTATTTAACTCATCCACTAAAAGATTCTTTAAACCCAAATGTGACACACCTTCTTTGACCATGTCATAAGTTAAGTATATTTTGCTTTCTGGTCTGTTAGTCACACTAATTATAATCTTTGAAGACGTGCCTACGATTCATAATTGTTATTTTTATGATCCAGTTAGTTGGGTAAGTGACTAATTATCGAACCGTTAGGGTTTTAAATGTCAAAGCATAGTTAAAAAAGGCATTTTGCAGAGCACAACATGACATTTACGTGGCTCGTTGTGCGTGATAAACAGCCTAAAGATATTGAGGTTGCAGTTAAATTTGACAAAAGAAACCGGCAAATTCCCACAGATGTCTTTTTGTTTGGTCACTTTTCATTTTATTTTTGATCAGCTTATCATTTACTTGACTACCTTTTGTTTGACCTTTATGAACTTCACTTCAGTCAAACTCCCAGATGAGCTTGAAAATTGTCCTTCCTTGTAGCCATACTTGTGTCTAAGTGTAGGCGGGGGGGGAGGTGGGGTGACAGCTAACTGCCTGTTGGACAGTCCCGTATAAGTGTATGTGGCCCGTTCATACCCGTAACCACTACTGTTTAGCTCACATAAAGAAATGTTTTCCCTCTATAATTGTACCTTAAACGCTTCGCTCCATGCTAATAAAACGTGATTGTACAGCAGGAAGAGAAAGAAAACGCTCTAAACAGGGTTTCATCAGTCTGGTATTCTAAGCAGCTGTTTTCAGTTTAAGCACTGCAGGCAGCAGGAGAGGGAGAGAGAGAGAGAGAGCAGGCAGGAGGAGAGATTGTTGATGAGATGTGGTGGTGGGAGCATAAACTGGGGCAGATACGGGTGCTGCTATTCCTTTCGCCTGTTATCCCGAGGTGGGCAAGCTTCCAGACCTTGAGGCACTCACTTATCTGGGGGATTCTGTCTCCCACAGAGCACAGCTTCTCCTCCGTAGACCACAATGCCATTCCCTTACAGTCGCAGCCTAATCAACAAACAGCAGGAGGATATCAGATCACGCACATGTAGCATCAGTGCGGCTAAGATTTGCATCGGGCCTCGCTTCGGTTCACATGCGGGGCAGAGAAGTGCTCGCTCCTGTTAAAGGCCAAGTCGTACAGTCTGTGTGTGTCGTATCAGTGTGGTTGTAGTGGTCATACTAAATTAAGAAGTGGATGGATATCCTTCCAGGATGAGGTTAGTTGACAGCAAGTGGAGCAGCTGCTCTTCTTGTTGAAGTGATAAATCAACTTTGCTGCTTCCCACCGAGTTCGTCCCTGTAATGGCGGCGCAGGTTCGGACTGCTGGGGCGGCGTGGATCCCCTGACAGACACGCGTCACGTCAACACATTGCAACCTGCATACATGTGCGACCTACTGTACACAGACATGATCAGGTATGATGTCTGCGTGTACGTAAAAGGTTGATTGGTGTGGCTTTAACTTACACCAATGGCGCGAATCTGTCTCTTTCTCGGTTTTATATTTTAAGTTGCAGCACAAATAATTCTGTCACTCCATAATATTAAAAAATAAAACCTTATGTATACCACAGATTTATAGCTGTGACTAATGAAGTAGCTGATGAGAGTGACGCGCCATCTGCGATCTGAATTTAGCTCCGACTCTAAAAACAAGTAGTGTATGTAATGGATCGTATGTTTGACTTCATAAATCTTACAGGGAGCCTCGGGGAGTTTAAAATGCGTTTGTTAAAGTGGGACACATGTAACTCTGTGGCTACTTTTGCTAAGCTGGCCTTAAATGTGAAGGAAAGAGATGAGCTTAAAAGGAGGCATTGAAGTCAAAAGTTTGTAAGACTGTTGTTGCATCTACACCACGATTGTTTGTCTAAGATGTGTTTTTTGTCTTATTTAATGCATTATTGTAAAAAGGTGCTTTCTATTTTCATATCATATTCTCGAAAATTTACATATTTCCTAACATGATTTGTCAAATAACTAATAAATTAGTAAGTGTATGCGTTGTTTTAAGTTAAGCTAAAGCAAAATGATTTGGAGTAGGTTAGAGTTTGATGACTAATGTAAATAAAAAAACAGCTCAGATGACTGCATGTAATTATTTGCTTTATATCACACACAAACAATTTTCCCATGAGATCTAGCAGCTTGTACTAAAATTGATAACAACTTAACCTCTGGGTGCTCCTTTCTTCCCCCAGTTACCCTCATAAACCAATTGTACTTGTTAAGAAGTCACAATGTTCCGCAGAGCATCAAATTCGATTAAAGCCGAACGAAGGCACCAAGTCATCGAAATTTGTGTAGCCTCCTTATCCACAAGCAGGATTTTTGGATCCTGTTAGAATAAACAGCAGCGGCAGCAGGAACTTCTGATGGGCCGAGTTTTTTTACTTCAGCCACAGGATATCACTCCTTCCTGACCTTATCTGCTCAATTTAAAATTATGAGGTAATGTTGTTGATTAGTTATGAGTAATGGCTGTGATTGAGGGTCTTGTGCTCAGCAGACATAAGACACTCTTCACTGATAGCGGGATTCCCCTTGTGTCTGCCCTCTGATAATCAGCATGATTAGGTTTCTTTGTTCTGAGATTTCGTCATGTGATAAGCTCAGGTTGGGCTGTTGGCTAGTTTTGAGAAGTTCAGGGGAGAAATCTTGTATGAGACGACAGTGACGGACAGACAGGGCAGGGTTAGATGGCAGCTCGGCACCTTCGCTCATACAATCCCTGCTTCCATTTACTAGATGGCAAATCCCGACAAATGTGACCAACTTATTTGCTTCAAATTTAGAGTAGCTACATTAGGAAAAAAAAAAGATCTAATCAAGCCTATATGACATGGAGTAGGCCAAGGAGCCCTTTTGTTTGATTTTGTACATGGGTTGGAGGGGCTGGCTATTGGAAATCCCTGAAGCAGGCTTTAGGGGCAGGTCTGATTCTCGTGTGAAATGGGAAGGCTCTATAGCTCTCGGCTGACTTGACTGGGGCTGTATGGGTGTGTTGGCAGGGGGAGCGCCGGTCATGAATAGGGTCTTTGACTACCTCAGACTTGCCCTGAAAGGCAGGACAAAGACCCTAGGGCAACGGCTTAGAGCCTCACAGCTGAGCTACAGAATGCTTGGCCCAGTCTTCCTCCCTCCTTGCCTGATTTAAATACTACAGTGGCTTTCAGCATTCTGGCGATGGAGGCTCGCATTCACCGCAGCGCATTTACCATCAACTTTTCTCTCTGGTTTTGTTTACAGTATACTAATGCCAGACTTGTTTATGTAATCCATTGTATAGGATCCATCTGAGGTGCTGGTGAGCATGCATCAGTGACTCTCTTTAAAGCGCCTGAAGATAGACCCATGTTGTTCATATTAAGCAGAATTTATTTTGCTACACGCTAACTGTTGGCATATGTGTGTACCACTGCTAATCACAGCTCTAACCAGAGCTGTTAATTATGGAGCATTTTTTTTGCCTCACTTCTTGCAAGATGGAGATATTGGCAAGTAAAGGAGATGAAACTTGCTGCACGCATCTAATTGCTTGATTATTTTTGACAGATCTGTGTGACTCTTCAGCTTTCGAAATTTGCAGGAGGAGAATAAATAGCCATAAATCTTTTCTGCAGAGTTAATGGGGTTATTTGAGTCCTGTCCAGACACTCTCTCCCCACAGAGTGTCTAGTTTCAGATGTCACTCAGAGCTTTGTTTGCCCCCCTGGGTGAAGGGTTAGAGGTCAAGGTTCAGGGCCAGTTGGCTGAGTGGCCACAAAAGCCCAGGCTTCCCCTCAGCACATCCGATCTCTTCTTCCACACCCTGCAGCCACAATGAAGGGATCAGTTTGCAACATTTGTCTCTTCTTATTATAACCTAAAATTATTTTTGACTTATCTCAAGAGCGTAATTATAAGGGTATACTTCACAGTTTCACAGTGAGCTCATAAAACTGGCTCGACGTCGGGCTTGAAACTTTAAATTGTTACTCAGTGGAAACTTGCGTAATTATTCAGTTACAGTTTTCTGCTTTGGCTGTCCAGCTACTGTGTTGGTTCACTGTTACCACAAAACATCTTTTAATTGGCATTATGTGCATCATTTGAGAACACACATTTCTGTTTGGACCTTCTCGTCCTATCTTCTCAAGAATCGCACCTCAGCAAAAAATCTCTCAAACACACACAAAAAAAACACTTCTTGCTTTCTTTGTTCAAAACACCTCGAAACTTTCAGCCCCCACCCACAATCTCAACTTTTCTCCCTGCCCCACCACCACCACCCAAACATGTCCTCCAGCCAGGTTTATTATGCCGTTTCACGCAGACCAAAATTGCAGCTGCATGGAGAACAATCTGGAGCACATTAGCTCAGGCGCTGTGATTTATAAATTGTTTCTCAGGCCATAAATCCCTGCTGTAATTGTGCACAAGCACCCCTCTCTTTCTCCAGTCTCCCCCCTCCTCTCTCTCTCTCTCTCTCTCTCTCTCTCAGCAGCTTACAGTCCTTGGGTTAACATTTAATTGTTTGCAGAAGTGTGCAGTTTGGATTGAGTGGAAGTTTGTTGCATTGTGGCACAGAATTTGGGCTCGCAGAAACAGCTCTTTATGAAAGATAAACTTTCCTGCTTTTTGTTTTTTTGCTGTAACGCTGTTTGTAAAACCTTCTCTGTCGCGTGGTGTGAGCTGAACTTTCAAAATGGGATGTGAGCATTTTGTCTTCAGCTCCATGTTCCTGTGGTTCATGCTCTGCATTCCTGAATACTGTGTAATTGTAAGGGGCCTCTCCTAAACTCTGTCCCTGGGAATCTGATATTTACCGCAGCCCCTGATCGTAATCACCTTGCCACTCTCATTAGATTGTATTGAAACTGAAAGATAGCAGCAGCTGTATATATTGTTTTAAATGTCCGGCCTGGAGGTCTCAGTGGTCTGGTTAATGTCAAGAAGGCATTTTTTAAAACTGTAGCAGCCTCTATAACTCAATGTTAGCTCCCCAAAACATCCTTTTTTTCCGTCAAATGAGTAAAAAGTCATTTTTTCAACACTCACATAGCAAAAATGTAGAATCTCAAGCAACTGGTGCTCCCTCGCTCATGTTCCTTCTTCACTGTTTTGCTTTCAAGAGACCTGATGAACCTCGAAGAGGTAGAGGACCTCATGACCCAACCTCATCCCGCCTTGTGATTTCTCTATAGACTTTTCCTCCCACCCCAAAGACACATGTTTTGTCTGAAAAATTTATTCTTTACAAAGTTTCAGACATGTAAGGAGAGCCCTACATGTGAATTGATTTTATAGCCGGGCCTATCACTAAATCATGGTTTAGCACTCAATATCGGTGCGCACAGCAGGATGAAAATGAAGCCTGTAGATTGCAAGGAAATGACTTTTACGAATGTTTCAGGTATAAAAATGTGCTGGCAGCCTTCCAGACCTCCCTGCAGTGGGCTGACAATACGCATAACTAATCCTGGGGAATGTCACGCTAATTTTGCTGTGTCACAGAGACTAATTTTCAAAATACTTTTTAAATTCAATTTAATCTTGCTTATGATACAGTATATTAATTGGCAAATTAGTTGATTTTCAGTCCCTGAAATAATCATGTTATGCGTTTGCTTGTCTGACTTAGTCTGCTGGAATATTTTCCTTCGAAGTCGGTTGATTAAATCCAAAGTGTCTCCGTAAATGTTTCATAACTGTTGGTTAATTTAGTGGATTTCATTTCTAACAGTCCCTCTCTGTGTCCCAGAAACATACTGAAACATACCTGTGGCATTTGAATGTGTGAGTGTTTGAGCAGGACGGAGCTGCAGGAGACAGAGAGTGGAGTGAGTGGGGTTAGCAGTGGGGTGATAGGGATGTCAGGTAGTAAAAACTGAGATGAGGCAGGGCCCAGGAGTCTGCGGGGCCTGCAGATTTGCGCCTTTGCACTGGGAGAGCAAACACAGGAGGCATCTGCAGGCAGCTGTGTGTGTGTGTGTGTGTGTGTGTGTGTGTGTGTGTGTGTGTGTGTGTGTGTGTGTGTGTGTGTGTGTGTGTGTGTGTGGGTGTGGGTGGGGGCTGCTGCTGCTGCTGCTCAGGACAGGGGGTTGGGGGAGTGGAGCTGGGTGGCGGTGGTGGTGTTGGGTGGTGGTGAAGAGACAGAGGGGAGGGGGGTGGACTTGTGGAGTGAACACAATCAGCCCTCTGTTTTCATAAGACTTGTGGTATGTGAGAGCAGAAACAAATGTGTTTAATTTAGGCTCTTTTTTTCTCCCTCTTGCCTTCTCCGCTACACCCACTTATGCCCACCTCAGTTTTTCAAAACTGACTTTTTTCCCTTCAAGATGCTTCATTGCCTCTCCTGCCTCTGTCTGCTGCTCTTAGGAAGTTTAAAAAAAGACCCTCGGAAAGCTAAAGAAAAAAAAACGATAGAGAAACAATCACTCACTGTGCCCCCTTCAGAAAAAAAGACGCTTTTAGCAGACGTACTCAAATTTACTCTCGGAGGGTGGGGGTAAATATTTATCTGCAACTTATGGAAAAAAGAAGCGAGAGAGAGAGAGAATATTTTTATGTTTTTCGCTGTGCGTTTGGAGTGATTACCGCACTGTGGTATTTGCCCTCTTCCATGTGAGGGGTGCATGCTGGACTTATTATTGCCTCCTAAATGCCTTGGCAAGAAAACACTGCATTATATTGGTAACCCATGCTGTCTCCAGTCAATTTGTGTTTGGTCATAAATGAAAAATTCGGGTCTCACTTGTGTGTCATTGGCGTAGACTTGACGCACACACACACACACACACTCACTCCTAGACTTACGCACACATTTGATTTCTTAGTGGAGCTTTACAGTAAACATCCAGCCAAGTGCTGGTAACCACCTCGTGTTCTGGAGTTAATTATACGGACGTTTACAGCTGTGAATTTCAATGAAACGAGGCTACTCCCCAAACAATAAAAAGTTGTGTTCCTGCGCGAGGGAGCAAACAATGCCAGGGGACATGGAAGAGGACGATATTTTTGACATTTGAGGTGTAGCCCGTCTTGACACCAGAGCACACTGACATTAAGGGAAGCAGTTTGTGACAATTGAAAGCAGATCTCCCAGGTACGGGAAACCACATAACTGACTTCACATAATTGACTTGAATAGCTTCGCACCCTACTCTCTGTCTTTATGAGATGGCCTCGCTCTTACCAGATGCATAATTATTTTCTCCTGCGTCTAATTACACAGTGAGTTTTATGTGACTTGCTGTTGTGCTGTGTAACAAAATTACTCACTTATTCCTAACTGTAACCTCACTTTCCTTAAAGTGTCTGATTAAAATTACCTGTAAGCCAACGGGACGGACTAAGAAGCTTCATTTAGGCGCCCGTGTTTGCTCCATGGTAACACTCTAGATGCAGGAAGCAATAACTCGGGTCGGTGTCATGCCAAAGGAAGAAAAGAAAATAACCTCTGAAACAAATAATTGCTTGAGTTGCAAAAATGCAAACTGCTGCTGAAGTCGCAGCTCACTCGCTGGGATAGAATGCTAAAGAAGCTTTTTAGGAGGGTTTATCTTGGCCTTGTGTTCTCTTAATGCCATTTTATTACTGAAACAGCAGTAAATTCACTCCAAGGACTTTTCAAATAAACCCGATTTGCCGGCCAGTTTGGCCTTGTGCAGAATATACATGAGGAAGTCATATGACACCATCGCTCATTGAAGCTTTTAAAGTTGAATCTTGGAAATCTATCAGCACAACAAGTGTGTGTTTTCAGATTGTGGAATAATAAATCACCCTACATCTACTACTGTATCTCCTCTGTAGTGGGCTACTGAAACTCTAAATCTGCTTCGTATACATGAAGCTGCAGGCAACCATCTCGGAAATCTTGGAAAAACCTTGACGCTGTGTTGTTAGGGCCTCCCCAGCGATGCCTCCCCTCTTCACTCCCCTTCTCTCCCTCTTTGCACTAATAGTTCTTTTGTGTACAAGAGCATGTTAAGAGGCCAATGAGCCTGGCCTTAATAGGCCACGTCACCATAGAAACCACAGCACTCTGGATGTCTGACCTTTGACCCAGTTTTTCTACCGGCTGTGAATAAGAGTGTAGGACGACCAACCAGGTCACAATAGAAGCCCGGCAAACTGAGGGAGTGCCCCTGTCATAGTCACTTAACTTCATTCCTCTGCGGCCTAATGGACACTTCAAATGTGCTGGCCATTAGCAGAACGCTGTTTCCACTGCAGCATCACGGGCATCGCAGGTTTAATAATAATAATTATAATAATAATAATAATGCAAAGCCAGAGACGAAGGTTTAAATGTAATTCAAGTGATGAGCTGGAAAAGGGGTAAAAGTAGTAATAATACTTTAATGGGTGCCGGATTTTTGTACTTCATCTTAATTCAGTTAGACGCTCATCTGCACTGATAAAATGTCAAAAATGAAAATCCATGTAGTCACGTTGGATGAAGATGGCTAATTTACACTCTGTTTCAGTTGATTCTTGCTCTTTGGAGCTCCCTTTAAGACATAATTTCCCTCTTAACTATAGCTCAAAGTGGACTGACTATAATAGATCACAGTTCATAAAAATTAGCCGCAGCCCAGGCATACATTGCAGGTCAGACCAGCTGAGCTGCTTGTCGTTTCCCCATCAATTACACACTAATTAGCACAGTGACTGCTGAGGTTTGCTTAAGAATTGTCAATGTAATTGCCGCTAATGTTGGCAAACAATGAGGCTTAATGCAAACTTTGAGACAAGGCGGGGGCTACTTATCACGCCGCCTTTGTCCTGTAAGCTTTTAATTGTGTTTCATGCACAGATCAGGTTGAGGTGTCAAAGGCCCCGCATGAGCAGGTGATGTCGGCGGAGCAAACTGGGGAGGGACTGTTGTGCAGGGGGCCTGACAGGGTTATTGTCTGAAGTCGCTGTTCATGTGGGCTGGGGACGGTAATTAACACCTCAGCCAAACAGCAAGCTGTGTGGCCCATTTGTTTTCTGTTGGGGGGTAAAAGAAAACAATGGGGAGGGGTTCTCCACACAGTAGGTGATTGACATTATCTGCTGGGGCGATCCGTTGAGGCATTTCCTGCTGCTCTGCTATTCAGTTGGGCGAAATTTCACAAGTACCAGTTCTCGTCTGAGCTGCCGCTTTATGGATACGCTCTTTTATTTGTTGCTTGTCTGATTGTTTGGTTGACTTAATCCAATTGGGCATATCATGCAATAGCATGTAATCTGTTTTAGATAACAATGTCTTGTTTTCCCAAAGTCAAATTCTAATTATGTAATTCTTAACATTTCTATTGACTTTACTTTTTGTCAGATTGAGAGTCAATACGACTTCTCAGCGCAGCCTTTAAGTTGACAGATAGTTACTTGCAAAGTTTGGAATTTTTTTTCTGTCCCTTTGGCAGAATGTCTGACTTAGTTCGACAGCAAATGTCCAGACATCTGTCTCTTCTCCGTGCTCTGATGTTGGCCTGCAGTATGGCAACACACACTTCAGAGATGACAAAGACTCTTGGCTGTGTTTTCCTCTGCTCTGTGAGAGCAATGTAACAATTAGAACCCAGCTCTGGCAGGCCACATGCCCCAGAGCATATGTTGTATTCTCTCTGTTCAAAAAACCAAAGGGCTCCAGTGTAGCTTTTTGGAAAAATTCAGTGGCATCACTGCCACCTTTGTCGCATCTGGGTCCTGTAAAAGTAGCACATTCTACTGATGTCTATTCTGAGTGTTGGAGGCAGCAGGGAAGGCTGGAAGACAATTAGAGAGCAACGAAAATGGATCAGCTAAACTTCGCTTTAGTTACACATTTCTTTCAGTACTCTGTCCGAGTGTATTTAGCAGAGCTTCCAGCTCCCATGCGGAAACAGGCATTGCTATGAGCCCCGACCATATGTCTGTATTTGTTTCTAATAAAATAAGGGCACGTTTAAAGTATTACTAAATGTCTTGCAGTTCAATTCATATTAGTTTATCTCCTGTGTCAGTCTTTTACAAACATCTAATATCGCTTAAGCCATGGTATAACTATATGAATCATTTGAAATGTTGGCTCCTATTCCTCAGCCTTAACTTTTCTCTGACACTTACCTTGTGTTTTTTTTTCACCCACTGTAACACCGAGAAAGTTTTTGCTGAGCAGCACGGTCCACAATTCCTTTTCCTTTTGTTTCCTGAAACAGCTCATAGACCCAAACACCCTCCCTCTCTCTCCCTCTCATGTGTTAGTGAGTGGTGTGTAGCCCGAGTCTGGACTGGAGCTAATGTGACAGTGTGCGGCTGGCATTACCTGGCTGGATGTTTCACAGAGTGTGTGAACAGTTGCTACATAGGGCACACTGGCAATTAAAAGAAAAGTAGGTGCTCAGAAAAAAAGTGCCTGGGGGCATGTTCCTCAGTCCTGGCAGAAGCTGTCAAATAAGGGATGGATTGGGTGGGAGAACCGGGGTGGGCACGGCCGGGCTAGACCAAACGCTCACAATAGTGCTTGTTTCATTTGTGGAAGGACTCATGATTGACATAGATTAGACAGAGAAAACTGCATTGTTTTGGATTTTCTCTCCAGAGAGTAGCATTCATTAGGCACCATGCACACAGCCGAGTAAAGTTTCAATAGAGAGCTAGCAGCCTCTAAAAGCAACTGCCTCCTGACAGTTGTATGGACTTGGGCCCATTAGTTGGAACCTACGATTCAGCCTTGAGCAGTATAGTGAAAATGAAGAGGGCTGATGTCAACTCCAAGAATTCCCCCCCTTTTCGAAGGGAAAAAGGGTCCCCTTCCCCCTGCCTCGGTGCTCTGTTGGACCCCAGCTGTCAGGAAACAATACCCTCTGCCTGCTCCGACAAACTCATTCCTGAAAATGTTTTTTTTTTCCTTCCCTCCTCTCCCTTTTCCCCCTCCTGCTATAATGTCTTTTCCATTTTTAACCCACAGCCATCCAAGCTTCCTTCCTCCTTACAAACCCCTGAGTGATGAATGAAGTTTTAAAAATCAAAACCTGAATGCATGACTCCTCCAGTTTGCTTGTTTGTCATCATTTATCCTGCAGCAACTTCTGAAAAGTAGACAAAGCTTTGCATATATTCTTTAGCTGGACTTGTCTGTCATTTTTTAAAAAGTGTCAGACACTCTTTATTGTCTTTTCCATTCACCAGATGTTTGCAGTGGGTAGACGTCAGACGTGTTTGTGCGTAGGAATTCAAAAGTGCAAAGCTATGTAAATAACAACGATAGTACACAAAGCGGGGTGATAACTGTGGATGCTTGTTAAGATTGTGCAATTCCCCTCTGACTGAATTTATAAGTCATAATAAACTTCTGTGCCCAAAAGGCAACTTAAGTAATGAAGTGCAATATCTTCCTGCGTCTGTGCAGCATGGGCCTGGACGAGCAAAACATTACCTATAACATAAAACCCTTTTAATTGATTTGAAATTGTACCAGGGAGAAAATCCACATGCATGACAAGCTGCTGTATCCGGTATTTAAACTGATTCACAAACCAGATGGTTGAGCCGTGGTTTTGGAACTCTGGCTTCATGCTATCTCCATTGCTGGAGGACAAGAGCAAAAAAAAAAAAAAAAAGAGACAGAGGAGCAAAAAATGGTCTGCTTGTTTCATCGAGCAGTAAATCACACAAAACCCGCTCCTCTGGTACACAGCTCTGACTTGATGGCACAGCAGCAAAGGGACTGGCAGCAGCAGCAGCGATTAGATAAACAGTGCTGGAAATCTTTGTGATATACGACAAAAAAGAGGCAGAGAGAACACACAGTCCTTTATAATAACTTTGATACGCGTGAGAGAAATAGTGATACTGAAAGGAGGAGGGGCTACGCTGGGGTCGAAAGGCCAAACGAATTGAAGCGGATAGTCAGCGAGCTTCACGTCTGCAGCTCAGCCTGATGTGTGGACGGGGCTTCCTTCCAGCTGTCTCTTCCCACCTGCTCAGCGATGGGCGCCCACAGCTGGCCTCTTGTTTTTCCTTGACAAACGGCAATTTCACAGTCCTCCACCAGTCCGTTGTGTTCACATCACTCTTCCTACTCTCCCCTGTGCCAGAACACACTGTCTGACTCCAGCAGCAATGCGGGTCTCGTACAGGTGTTTGCCGGAGCTGGTTTTGACACCATCCCTACCACTTTTGCACGCTCTAGGAAAAGATGGAACGCCTACTCTCAAATTAGACAGTGATTTTTGCTCATCGGGCTCTTAGATTTTTTTTAATGCCTTTTGTTAAAATGCTGTACACCTGTGTTTTCTCATATCTGTGCATGTGTCTATAACTCCGCTCCTTTTCTCTCCCCCACAGTACCTGCAGATGAAATGGCCTCTTTTGGATGTTCCCGGATCTGCAGGCCTTAAGGACTCACGTTCTCCAACACCAGGGCATTTAGTAAGTGCACACTACCTCTCAAAGCAAAGCAAAAATGCAGTTATGTCAAGATCATTGTCACCCTCTAAACCTCAAACCAGTAGACGGGTCTGAAAGGTGTGTTATCTAAAATAAAATCATCAAAATACACATTCATTAGAGCGAGGAACTCAAAAAACTAAATAACCGGTGCATTTTCAACTTTCTGAGCTTGAATTACTCATCTGTGATGTGCCATTCGATCAGAAACCTTGACTGAATTAAAGCTAAAAATTGTCATATTTCATCCAAGTTACTTCATTTTACATGTCTCATTTAGTAATTAATTTAAACTAAAGAGATTCTGTAAAGAAAACAATAAATTCTGCGCTTCTTGTTATCCCTCACGAACTCAGCTACGACTACGTTGAGGGATTTCTCAGCTGAACTACAGGTTCCATCCATCCATCCATTCTCTATACACCCCTTTATCCTCACTAGGGTCGCGGGGGTGCTGGAGCCTATCTCAGCTGACTCGGGCGAAGGCAGGGGACACCCTGGACAGGTCGCCAGTCTGTCGCAGGGCTACATATACAGACAAACAATCACACTCACATTCACACCTACGGGCAATTTAGAGTAATCAATTAACCTCAGCATGTTTTTGGGACTGTGGGAGGAAGCCGGAGTACCCGGAGAAAACCCACGCATGCACAGGGAGAACATGCAAACTCCATGCAGAAAGATCCCAGGCCCATGAACTACAGGTTGTATTTACAAAATAAGAGACCTCTATGGAAACTAATCTGAATGTAAGTAGTAAGATAGATATTGTACGTACAGTAATGTTTTTCCCACTACTGTTAACAGCGATGGGCACTTGGAAGAAGGCTGTACATGTTGATTTGAGTTTTTTGTTAAATTTTTCTAAAAAAGAAAAAAAAAGGAAAAAAAGTGAATTCAAACTCAGGCTGCATTATGCTGCGCAAAATACATCTTTTTTTAATTATCTCTGCTTCTACCCATCGTTGTTCTGTTTCTATAGAAGTGCAGGACTTTATATTGCAATGAAAAAAAAACACCCAGAAAGAGAGTTCAGAGGGTTTAGCCACATTAAAGTTGGGTCAAAATCTGAAGGATCTGTATTGTTACTGATGATTCATGAACATTTCAGATTGCTGTATGCGCTCACTGCAGTCTGTTATCTTCAAAATTAAAGCTCGTTTCACAAATAAGTGGCTTGGTTGAAGGGTGGCATAAAAACACAATCTGTGGTGCTGTTGTGAATTCATTAATGTGAACACCAGCAGGGTCCCACAGCCATTTTGTGGCACTAATAAGATGCTTCCTTCAAGTTATGCTCTACAGGCCATTAACTCAATTATCAAACGAATCATGTACACTTATTGGGGGAATTTGTTTGCTGCGAACCATAGAAATGCTTTAATCAAACTATCACCATAATGCGGTTATTCACGATAATCGAGTTACAGCGTGCATGCAAATCCCCGCGTTCCCATCCCTCCAAGCACAGCTTCCCACCGCAGCCCTAACCTAGCCCGCTGCTGAACACTCTGTCCGCTTGTCTCAGCCACAATAACTCAGTCCCTCACCATAAATCTCTCAGGTTTGATCCTCCTTGCCATTCAGGAACTTTCCCACACAGGTGTGAACTAGTCATCATGGAGTCTCACTCCGGTTAGACAATGCGGGGCCTCAGCAGACCTGTTTGGTTTGTGGCTTCGCTGTGGGTTGTGTGTTTGGGAAGGAAAACATGAGATAACGCGGAGCCCGGAGCATCTATCTGGCATCTCACCTGTGTGATTGTATCTGGGCGTTTTTCTGGTTCAGGAAGTAATTTTTAAATGGTGCATGGAGCAGAAAGCCACTGTCACTATGCTTTAAGCCATGAAGAGCCGTTGTGACTCAGCCTCTTGACCTTACAAATCCTGACTAGACGCGCTCGCTGAGTTTGTGGTTGAGTCGCTGGATTCTATAATCACACTGGTGCGTACGACAAAGTCCTCATTGAACACAGTCAATGGGAAATTGTGAAGTGGATGAAGTTTGCTGATGGGAATCCAGCGCTGATTTATGTCTCAATGGAAACCAATTAAATATATTTTATTAGAATAAATGCTGACCCATCGGTGACCCTGGTGATTTTTCTCTGGAACACAGGAGCGACTGTGTGAAGTTTTGTTGTTGTGAACTGATTTCAGCCATTTAGGCATCATAAGAAATGTAGGGATTCACAATTGCAGGGACGCAGAATGAAGAGAAAAGCTCCAAACAAGGAGTGCAGTAATGGTGAAAGAATTAAAGGAAATTGTAGCTTGCTGACTGAGGTTTAGTTCTGTGTTGGTGGTTGTTTCTGTTTTGTCCTTCAGTGGTTGCTGCTACTTTTTCATGTGGCTCTCTGTTGTGCTGCTTGGCCTTCATCTTTTTCATGCCATTAAGTCAGAAAAATCAATACAGGCAGGAACAATGTGGAAGAAGGAGAATGTGTGAGATCAAACTAATTTCTGACAGAAATGTTTGAATTGTCGAATTGTCTGAATAATAGGCGCCCTTCACTTTTTTTATACTTACCAATGTACTTTAATAAAGTTTTGAAAATTTTAAATATGATTTCTTATATATGTACCTAGGGATTTAGAATTACCTAAAGTTTTAAGAAAAGTGATGACACATTCTGTTCATTGTACATTTTTCATAGCAGCTGAATGGCACAGCTCTAATGAATGAGAAATCCAAGGGCAAATATCTCAAGTGAAAGACTTAAATACAATAGAATACAAAGGAATACAAGACATCAATATTATATTAAAACTACACTTTTGCTCTAAAGCAGTGCAAAAGGAAGGAAGTTCAACTATTGTTGTGAACTTCAATGTGTAACTATCATTATGTGAACCAAAAGAGGAAGTTGAAATGCTATATTCAGTTTCCTGTGACCAGAAGGTCATTTGATGTGGGGTGAGAAGCTCTAATACTGGGTACGGCGTACCCTGGGCACAGAGGATAGAAAGCGAAACACCCCGCTGTGCCCTTACCCCCCACTCTGGGCCAAGTGCCCACATGCCCCTCTAGTGTGCTGCTACTGACAGGGAGCCAGGCTGATTATGTGCTCATTACTCCAGCCGAGGAGAGAGAAGGAGAGTGGGAGGGGAGCAGCAGGCTGGCTCCCCAGGCCTGCAGGCTCCCCAGGCCCCAACACTGCACTAATGAGAGCAGGGGGAGCGGATGGGCACTCACAGGGGGCCGAGGATTACTGCCCAGGACCAAGAGGAGCAGGGAGTGAGACCCGAGGAGAGGCGCTGAGGAGACGCCAGTAGGGACTCCTGAAGCAGAGCTGTGCTACATTTGACATTGTTGAATTTTTTGTTGTGGATGGAACCGGTAGGGTTTGCATTATCTGTCGAGACCTGCTCATAGGCGTATTTATATCTTACAGCTTATATGCATGTCAACTGTGTGTAATGTTAGTTTGCTGATGAGGTTCCTGTAGTCTCTGAAGGCCTGCTCAGTCAAGCCCCTCTGCAGATTAAAAAATCATCCATTTGCGAGTCCCCACATGCTGATGAACAATAATATCTCGCATTCCTACCTCTTCCTGTGGAGATCGATGCAATTATTGCTGCAATTGCTTTGACATTTCTGCTAATGTGAGACGAGAAAAATGGCTGTAAAATACAAATCAGAACATCCAGTGGTTTGGAAAGGCTACGGAGAGACCATGTTGTCACCGAGTAGATTGGGTCCATAAGGGCTATATGCTAATCGGAGCCCGCTTTGGCCCGAGATCCTCAATTATTCAACAGACAGGTTTGTTTAGCATTCAGCTGGTATTGCTTTTGGTAGTAGTGGTGGAGGTGGAGGTGGTGAGAGGACCGGGGGAAGAAGGGAGCAAGCTTTTTTATATGAGCATACCACACCCAGCCATGCATATACACACACTTGTGTATATGCATGCACGTCCTGAACCCCCAAAACCTCCATATCAGCTCCTGTGTTCAGAGGGTTGCTTAGTCATGAATAATACATCAAAGGTGCTGCAGGGCCAGGTGATGCAGTATGGGGAACTTGTCAGCCCGTCAGTAGTGACCGAGATGGACCAGAGAGGAGAGGAGAGGAGAGGAGAGGAGAGGAGAGGAGAGGAGAGGAGAGGAGAGGAGAGGAGAGGAGAGGCGAGGTGGCCGTCGTCTCATGCTCATCCTCCACAATGTAGGGATTCACACTCATTAACACGCTGCTGATAATGATGTCAAGGCTGCCTACTTCCCTCACTGAGGTCACTGAGTCACTTGCAGTAATTTGTCCATCAGGCCTGCTCTCTATGTCATTACGGACTATACTGACTCGCACTGTTATTCTGGATTAGAAGGAGGAGTGACTCTATAATGAGGTAGAACTGACCAGAGTGTCCACGGTGCACTCAGTGCTCAAATATGGGGCTGATCTAAACTTGACAGGGCACAAGAATCACACTCTTTGTTTCAATATTGTATTAGTGCCGAGAATAATCAAGGCACGGAGGGACCCGGTCCTGTCAGCGCATCATAAGCCACTTAGTCACTGAATTGTTTAAATGAATTGAAGTGGCGAGGTCTCCAACAGCATTCCGGGGATGCCTTTTGTCTGCCCGCGTGTGTCTGGTGCAATCTGCAACTCTCAGAGCAGTACGACATTTTAAGCAGCGGTATTAAATGAAAAAGATGGCGTTTCTTTTTTTTTTTTTAATTTCTCAAAGCGATACATATACTCGCGTTCGACCCATATTCTTTCAACAGACCTTTGACTGGGAGTCCGGTGAGATTTTTCTCGTTTTGCATTAGGCAGTGAACAACCGGGATCCATCATGAAATCAAAGGCTTTGGGAGGACTGAACTGAATACTGATCTAAGGCCTGCAGTCCTGCTGGGCCGCTGCAGAGACAAGATCCTCTTCAGAAATGCGATAAGGAACAAGTGCTTTGATTCCAGTCAAAGTCTGTAGCCGAACACGCTCAGATTTGGTATTGCAGAGCGAGTTCACGAGTTACACAAGATGCTGTTTATTAGTGTCAGATTTACCAGAAAATGCAACCACATGTCTGTCAATTTACAAATATTTATCACCAGGCTGGATCCCAGTGAGATTTGCCCGTGTTTGTGTCTATATACGCTTTGCTGATTTTGCTGGCTCTTTTAATTTATTTAGTGACCATTGGGGATATTCACTCCCGTAATCCGACGCCACTCCGCGCTGTATTATTCTAACCTAGAATATTACTGCCGTTGACCTTTTCACAGGCGATGACCAGACGTAAAGCACACGTTGTCTGTGATGAATGGGCATAGTTTCGGAGTGGTTGATTTTAAAGACATATGACACGCTCAGTCCCCTCTCACGTCCGCTTCCTGTTGGCGTTGACAAACAAGGCTTGGATTTCTCAGCATGCCAGGCATTCTTTTCACCCTGTCTTTCCTGGAGTTTTGAAAGGCCTCTGAGCCTCCCACCCAGAATCGCCGAGCATAAAGACACACAAAGCTGTGGGGTTATTCAGTTTGTTCTAAGCTCTCTTCCCCATCGGCTGTTTGCCTAGTAATTCAATTCAGATGTGCAGGATCCAAAAACATGTTTGCTTGAATGAAATCCACCCCTCCACCCACATTGACCAAGGACTGTGCTTTTCTTAGCGCCGTTCCAAGTTGGACAGCCAAGCAAGGTACTGCCACCTCGGCCTTTTTAGCTTCAAACCCTCTTTAGAGACAGACATCTTTTCTCTGCTGCAGCTCAGCAACTTTCTGCTGTGTGTGTGTGTGTGTGTGTGTGTGTGTGTGTGTGTGTGTGTGTGTGTGTGTGTGTGTGTGTGTGTGTGTGTGTGTGTGTGTGTGTGTGTGTGTGTGTGTGTGTGTGTGTGTCTGTGTGTGTGTTTTCAAACCTTCCTGTTACTATGTCAAATTGCTCTAAGACCAGTTCTGGGTGTTTTTTTTCTTCCTAGCCGAGAGTTCTGCACCACTGCAGACCTGTTTACAACCAGCACATCCATGTACAGAGCAGGATTTCTGTCTGTCAGTGTAGATACCATCTGCTTTTCCTTCTATCATGTAGGTGTTGTTTATATTTAAAACACGGCTCATGTTCCTTGTGGTTTTCTTATTACACTTTGCTCGTGGATCATGAAACCAGACATACGATGCTGTCATAAGCTACGGGAATATTACCTCTACACATAAACCAAGTCAAAGAAGGCATTGATGCGTCACTGTGTACTTTTAAGTGGAGTTTGAGCCATTAGTCTGGTGTTTCAGTTGTATAAAATTCACATTTTATGCTCTCCAGGGTCTGGAGAGCTTAATTATTTTGAATTAGTTTTTAAAATATGCTGATTTTGATTAATTTAATTTAAAAATGTCACCATTTTAAGAGAGGAATTTACTAGATGAAGTAGCCATGTTTATTTCTAGCGGAGAAGCTGTGGCAGGTATGATACAGGTCAGAATAGCTTTGCATATGTGGAAGCTGCACGCCGCATTTTTTCCTCCGCATTTTGTCGTGCTGCCGAAGCGAAAGGCAGCCCGGAGTTGAAACTAGTGCCTTCAAACTTCGAAATATGTTTAGAGCACACGATTCATGTATTCCAGGATATGAATAATTAATAGGCGTCATTTCAAATTCTCACTGAACTGCTTCCCAAAATGTGTTGGCACCCAGGTCTAGAGGTCTCAAACAACCCTCACAATATAGGGAAAATTCAGGCATATTGTACATGGAGTAGAACAACAAAGCACATCTCAAATATACATGACATGTGGGACCTGGGATTTTAACCCAGTAAGTCAACATTATTTCTGCCATGAAGCTTTATCAAAGCCTTTTCTGTGCGCTGTGAAATTGTGTTTCATCGTTGGCATTGACCTTATGTGCTCTGAGTCTGGAGAAGCTGAAAAAGTCTTGAGCAAAGTGCTCTTAATATAGCCATGTTTAACACCAGTAAATATTTTCCTCACTCCATCTGGAATCAAAGCGTGCTTTAAACATGGGAGAAACCAATTTGCTAAAGATTTAAAAGGAGGAAAAGGTTGGACCTTCCTTTGCAGAAAAAAGAAAAAAGTGGCAGGGAAGAAAAAAAAGCGAAGATTTGGAACAATTCTAAGCAGCGTGAAGCAAGAGAGTGTACAGAAGTCTCAATGCAAACCTTGTTCCCCAGCAGACCACGTTGGAGAGAGACAGAGGTTGAGAAGGGGGTGGGGAGGGATATTGAAGAAAGGTTAGCCTGGAGGAACAAGACTCCTTTCTCCCCTCCCACCCCTTGACCCTCCCATGTGACAAGTTGAGCCAACAAGTGCTCCATTCAGCCAGGCAGCCAGGGGAAATGACTGCTAGGCCGAGCGCTGCCTAATGAAAGTAGAGACGCTGGTTATTATTATTGTTGTCTTCATCTTCCCCGTCGTCACCGTAATGCTGTTTTCAGTGTGCGCTAAGCGTTGTGGTAAACACAAAGAAACACACACTGCATATCAGAGGAAGTTTCATCTGTGGACTCTCTGTTCTTCACCACTTATCTGAAGTTATACAGAATTTTAAGTGGTTTTCCAACATCGGAGTAAACTGCAGTGTGACGTGGCAGCGTAACCCAGCCATAGTGACGGCCGCTGTCAGACAGAATGGGAGATGATGTCGCTACATGTTTATGGTATTCGGTTTACCTAAGCTTGATTGTGTTTGTTTGTGGCTTGCTGGTGCGACTTTTGGACTCGGTGGCACCGTTGTTTTTCTTGTTGGACTGAACAAACAGTTCTCTCCTCAACTAAACGACCGTAATGATCTTGGCATGCGGCTGCAAGCCTTTTTAGTGCTGCTTGGTGCTGGTCCAGATTGCATCACCGGGCCGGTCACACGCACAAACTGTGATGTTTACCATGGAGGGCATTCACACATGATGGCCTGTTTACTCCATGCCTTTAATGGCCAGTAGTGTCATGAACTGCACATTTAAGTTGTGACATGTTTCAGCTACAAACACTCAGAAACAAACACAGAAAGTTAAAGTAGAAAATTTCATAAAATGCCTCATACTATTTTGAATACTTGTTTCTCACCTCCAACTTTGGAACTGTGTGTCTTTTCTTCAGTCCAATAAAGTCCCAGTGGTACAGCATGCCCACCACGTCCACCCGCTGACACCTCTCATCACCTACAGCAATGAACACTTCTCCCCCGGCACGCCACCGTCACACCTCTCTCCAGAGATCCTCGACCCAAAGACAGGTATGATGGACAGACATTGACTCACATCAGTAGAAGTGTAGAAGTATTCTCCATAAAATCTGTAATTTCGAAAGTTAGCGTTAAAAACTGCAGTTTTGTTTTCTCTTACGCAGCTCTGAGGCTTTAGTCAGTTTACATTCATGTCAGTTACAATGGAATCAAAACGCGACTGCAGTGAAACATCCACATAAGCCAGGATTCAGGAACTCTAATGTGCACAAACGCACACTAACAAGCTTGACGGGGTCATGATGTTTTAAGAAGGAAACAATGTCTCTGACACCTTTTTGGCAAAAAATATATTTTAAAAAACGGTTTGCAATTTATTTTGTAAGTTTCTAAGGACTTTTTAATATTTTACCACCTTGAAAACCTCATTGCTATTGAAATCACCAGACTGCATTCACCACAGCTCCTGTGGTTTATGACAAAATTAATTCAGCTACCTTTCAAACTTAAACTCAAGAATTGAATTTTTGGTGAAGAATGAAGAGCATAGTTTAGGTGTTAGCAAATACTTTCAAATTGCAAAATATAATTTTTCTCTATCTCCTGTTGCACCTGCAGGTATTCCTCGGACACCTCACCCATCAGAACTCTCTCCATACTACCCCCTGTCTCCTGGGGCTGTCGGTTCGATTGCTCACCCCCTGAGCTGGCTCATGCCACAGTAAGTTTATTTTTTATTAACTGTGCAATCAGGCAGATGTGTTTTTATTTGAAAAAGTGCAAGTTCAATATCAAAAGCTATCCTCAGTGTTAATGACAAACATCTCAAATCACTTTCTTCCACTTTTGTTTGGCATGTTGCATATTTCCCTGCTATACTTAAAGTCATTATGCTAACTGATTAACTTCAGACAACTACTTGGAGGCAGATAAAATTCAGGGAAGCGCAACCATGCTTTTTTTTTAAGTTCAAGTCAAGCATGAAGACGAGTATTAAAATGACAGCATTTTAGTAATTTTTGTTGAGAGCCGTGTCCCGAGTTTTGTGCTGCACAGTTCAAGTGCAGGTGCGACACTTCACAATAATGACAAATTAAAACATTTCTATTTACCAGGAGAAATTTATGAACATTTATGGGTTTTGCTACGGATCTTATAATCAATTGCAACGGTGCTGTTCCACAAGCAGGGGATTTGAGTTGATGAGTGGAGGATTAGTGCTGGTGGGTTAGCCGTCAGCTGTGTTTGATCCACCTCACACTGGAGCTTTTGCTCACTCCATCTCCCTCCGTCTCCCAGGCAGGGCCAGCACATGTACTCCATCCCTCCGGGGGGATTCCGTCACCCCTATCCAGCGCTAGCGATGAATGCATCCATGTCCAGGTGAGTGGATCATGTTCAGCAACACCCCCACCCTCCCAAAGGGAGACATCTAATATCTGCTGCTTCTATGACATGCTGTAATCACATTTCCCCTCCTTTCTTTGCCTGTCTATTTACCCTGTAACAAAATAAATAGCCGGTGTGCAGTTTTAAACCACCGTTGGACATATCGTTAAATCAATCCAGTTATTTTTAATAGTGGTTGCTTGATATTTTTCAAACCTCACAAATTTTCGATGTAAAGTGAAATTAAATAACCTGCTTCCACTTGGACAAAACATTGCCAGATCGTGGACGGGCAGAGTGATTTTAGGACTACAAAGGGATGTGAGGTCTAAGTCTGTCAGAGACAGCTTCGGCTTGTTAAACAGAGTGAACGCGTTATTG
This sequence comes from Acanthochromis polyacanthus, assembly GCF_021347895.1. Lineage (NCBI taxonomy): Eukaryota > Metazoa > Chordata > Actinopteri > Pomacentridae > Acanthochromis > Acanthochromis polyacanthus. Next base: position 25,850,588 of record NC_067119.1, read on the forward strand.
GCATTCAGCACTCCTCTGCTGTCTTTTTTCTCAGAGCTAAACTTCTGTGGTCAAGTCGGTGTTCTGAGCCACTCTACAACACACACACACACACACACACACACATGCACATACGCATGCACGCACACACACCGCAGAGATGAAAGGGCTGAGAATCGATTAGGACAAATCAAAGCTCATCTGAACCTACACGTCCCATCAGACTAAACTCTCTGACCCTCTGTCAAAATTGGAAAGATTTGTAGCGAGCCTTCCGGTGTTAGTATGAGATGAAATATTCAGAGGGGCCTCTGTGATCAATAGCATGTGTAGCTCCATCGTGAGATGAACTCACAACAATCACAACCTACCTCACGGAAGTTTTCACACTATTTAATCCATCACGTTTATCGAATGCCAAATATTGCACCAATCCGCACAATTTTTAGCTTTTAAATAATGTTTAAATGTCTCGAACATTTAGAAACCTGCGTAAAAGAAGCCAGAGTGAATGAGGCTCATGATATATTTTCAACTTAATCTGTTAATCAGATTTAATAAGATATAACTGAAGAGGCCAATAAAAGGTTAAGAATAAATTTGCATGGCAACAATATAGACTGATGCTAATGGGAGCATATTTTTTTCAGAACATTGAGCTTGACTGCATGCCATCACTTGGAGCAGCCTTGAGTTATTCATTGGGGAAAAAGTATGATGTTTACAAAGATAAGTTGGTGTAGGTCTGTTAGCATCAAGGGAATGATATGGAACCTCCTTGTTTATACAGCATCAATTATTAAGTGTATTCAAGAAAAAAAGGGAAAAAGAAACATGATTTGAGAATTTACTCTGCAGTAGAGATATTTTATTAAACTTTATGTATTTTTTACACAGTTTTTCCTTTAGGTAAGAGTTTATATTAATAGTGAAAGTTGGATGATGAGTCAAAAAGAAACACTGGATTTGTAACCTGGACCACATTTGTTGTTGGGTTTGATGGTTAGAAATGATTGGAGAAGGCTGATCATGTAGGTTAATGTTGGGTAGGTTCAACCCGCGTGTACCAAAAGGTGAAGCACATATTATATTCTGCATGTGTTTCTCATGTCAGCCTGTGTAACATGTTAAAACACTTTGAATAGAGGAATTTTCCGATCCAACATTAACTAGAGTGTGAGTGATACAGGGGTATGCAGCTTAAATTCCCCCTTTGTCCACTACAATGCTCCTTTGTATTAACAATTGGAAATTGAGAGAGACACTTTGCAAAGGTGTTCTGTGTGGACGGCTGTCAGAACGCTCTCCATGGTCTGGAACGTGGTAAGGAAAGAGGTTTCAGGTGTCACGGCCATGCTGTCGCCATGGTAACAACACACTCCACTTTTCTCCAGCCATTGGTGAATAAAGGGGCTTTTGAAAAAGTCTTTATTTGAACAAAAAAGCAAGCATGTTACTCATTGTGCGTCTGCATTTAGTCTAGACAGAGGCAGTAGGCACCGCGAGTTTCACCCAGAGGGTAAGGCAGGGCGGTTGTGCGCCAAGTTAGCTGAACCTTTTCTCGTCAAGTTGACAGAGGCTCACTGTTAAAACCCCACTCTTAAAATGTCGCCTTCCTTTCCCAGCTTGGTGTCCAGCCGTTTCTCCCCTCACATGGTGACTCCACCTCCACACAGCCTCCACCAGACTGGCATCCCCCATCCTGCCATCGTCTCCCCGGCCATCAAGCAGGAGCCCAGCAGTGACAACATCAGCCCTTCGATGCACGCGTAAGGACAACGAAAACCGTCAAAAACCTGCTATTGTTGCTGCGTAATCATTCATCTTGTGTGCTAAAATTTACCGGTAATTCGCCGCCGTTCACACTTAATTTTCAATGTTTCGGATTAGCAGGAAGTCCCCCGTTCCTCCCAAGAAAGAAGAGGACAAGAAGCCTCATATCAAGAAGCCTTTGAATGCTTTCATGCTGTATATGAAGGAGATGAGAGCCAAAGTGGTGGCAGAGTGCACTCTGAAGGAGAGTGCTGCCATCAACCAGATCCTTGGAAGACGGGTAAGCAGCACAGACACAAACATGCATGAGAGCTTGTAATTACATACTGTATGTGCGCATGTATTTAACACCTCTTTGACATCTTCTTTGTCCGCAGTGGCATTCCCTGTCAAGAGAGGAACAAGCCAAATACTACGAGCTGGCCAGAAAAGAGAGGCAACTCCACTCCCAGCTGTATCCAGGATGGTCAGCACGCGATAACTACGTGAGTAGCACGTATCGGCTCTCATATCAGTGAGCAGAGGAACAACAGCGTATTTCCCATTAGTTTCAGTAAGATATGAGTGTATCAGTTAATTATAGTAACTGCACTTTTGATCTCATGAAGTGAAACCGTTGAGGCGGTTTGCTTTTACTACGAAAAACACTCTTTAACTGTATTGTTTGATCTGTGCAGGGAAAGCGGAAAAAGAGGAAGAGAGAGAATAAGCCAGACTCAAAACCAGAAGGTAAGAGGCCTGTTCTTCGTGTTATTTGTTTTCTGTTTTCGCAGTTGAGAAGAAGGAATAACTGTAGAAACTTACCTCAAGAGCGTGTTTTTTTTCTTGCAGGCCTAAAGTGTAGCCTGAAACTGCAACTTTATTGGATTAGTTTTGTTCTTAACATGAACGCTATCCCCTCATTAGCACCTACTAACTTCTTTCCCTGCTTCTGTACTTTGACAAGCAGCTTATGAGGTTCAGTGCTAATAGTGGCAGGTATGTCTGCTGTTGTGCAACCATGTGACCACTGTAACTTTCCCAAAATAAGAGAACTCTCCACTCTTCAGTGCACATTTTAGTGTTCATTCTGTGTCATGTTCCTTTTTTTGAATCATACATGCATAACATCTGGATATGCTGTGAACATCCTGTTTCGCTCTCCCTGTCGTAACGTCTTTCCAAGTTGATTTGAAAAATGTCACGTTTCAGAAGTTTCACATCACATTCATTGTTTAAATAATCGCTCGTACACTTCTGTCAGCTGCAGCATTGAGGGACATGAACCAGATACGAATCCAGCAGCTGATCCATAATTCAGCTTCTCCGCTTCTCCCGTTGTTTCCCCCAGACTTCTCGATAAGAACTAAGAAGCAGTGCGTGCAGTACCTGCCCTCGGAGAAGATGTGCGACAGTCCCGCGTCGTCTCACGGAAGCATGCTGGACTCTCCGGCCACCCCCTCTGCAGCGCTGGCCTCCCCCGCCGCTCCCGCCGCCACCCACTCCGAGCAGGCCCAGCCGCTATCGCTCACCACCAAACCGGAGGGACGCATGCACCACCACTTCTCCCTACCTGGGAAGGCCTCTGGATCCACATCCTCCTCTTCCTCCTCCTCTTCCTCCTCCTCTTCCTCCCAACCCAGCATCTCCATCCCCATTGGTACTTCAGGTAGCCAGTCGAACACACCCATCCTCACCCGGCCAATCCCTTTCACCTCTCTGCACCCCTCCATGCTCTCCCCTCCTTCCCCCTTCCACCAGGCAGCCCTTCACTCCCATCATGCCCTGTTCCAGTCGCAGCCCCTCTCCTTGGTTACCAAACCAACTGAATGAATCCGGCAAAAGTCAAAATTCCCACCCCCCCCATTTATTGTGCTGTATATTGCTTCTCTTTTAAAATAGGTATTAGAACAACTTTTTTTCTAAATAATGAAAAGGAAGAAATATTATTGGTCAATATTTGACTGTCTCCTTTTCTACATCTCTCAATGAAAACAAAATGTATTTTTTGTAAAGTTTACTGCAGAACTGGTTTCTTTTTGATGCATTTATCCAATGAACCTCTTGTATAAAAGAACCAATGTACATAAAGTTTCTTTATAAAAGCAAAAAGAAACAAAAACACATTTTCTTTTTAGCCAAAACCTGATTAATGTTAGTATGAAGTTTAAGTCCTAGTACTGGCCAATAATTGCAGCCCCCCCCTTTTCAATTCACGAGTGTGTGCCCCTTCTTTGACATGTTAAATAAACATTTGAAACTGTTTCTTAAAGGAACTGTCTCAGTCTGTCTGTTCGCATTCTATCAGCCCATGTTTTTAACATTTAATAAGGAGGAATTTCTTTTACAAGGTAATGTGGTTAGGATTAATATTCTCATAATAGTGGCAACAGTGCATAACAAATTCATATTAGCCTTTTGTAGGTGTTGCAAATGTAGATTAATGAGCAGAGCAATTTCATTACAGCCACACAGAAATTGAAAAAGGCCATCACACACTTGTCATTTTTTAATGCTTGCATTCTGCTTTAGTTTTCTGTACGTAGCATCTTTATAAAAACCTTGCTGATGATGGCAAAGACTTTAATGTTTCATAAAGCACAATTAGGCTAACCACGCTGGAAAATGAGTGCCTGAAACAAGGCAGCAATAAATTTCAGGCTCCAAATAAATACAAATAAAAAAAATAATAGACATCTGCTCCATCTTGGAGTACAGCATCCCACAACAATGACAAAAAAGCAGGTCAGCCCCATCCCAGCACAGCGAACCCTGCTCGGGTTCCCTGTTCCTTTTGCACTTTTACTGCATCTTTATTCACCGTTTGGCACACTGCTTAGGCTTTAATTAACTCAGAGGTAATGGGATGGAGCCCTAGGGACCTCATTAGGCATTTCAATTAGTGAAAAATACACAAGGTAGGTTACAGTTTTTGGTGGCTGTGGAGATGAGGAGTAGTGCCAGGGATGGACCAGTTCTGTTGGAGCGGAGGGGGACTACTGGCCTGGACGAGAGCACTGATAAACCCCCAACTACTGGAGACAAGATCTTATACAGGGAGATCTACAGAGCTGGCAAATGCTACTTTTCAATATTTAGTATATACATAATATAAATTAAGATGAATGGAACAGTAGATCAACAGAGCAGTCTTTGTTAGCTGATTTACAACATGTACAGTAGATGCTCCTTAAATGATCCTGTCAGGGAGCTACGTGTGACTGGGATGGAACTGAGGCAAAGCAATTATTTATCATCCATTTGCTGTTTAATTGTGACAGAATCAGAGGTCATTGTGACAAAAATTACCTCTAATTCAGACAGAACCCTAAAAGTGCAGACAGGTGGACTGACTCGGTTTCCGTAGAGGCACCAAACTGTCAAGTCTTCCCTGCCCTGTTTTAAGCAATCATTAGCCATAATAAGTCTTTGCTTGTTTGCCGTTCTATCTTACATCATTCCAGGCACAAACCACACCGTCTCCGGTGCCTCGGCTGCCTGCTCTGAGCCACTTCACCAATCCATCAGTGAAATTACAGGTAATGAGTTGTCAAAACAGCCAGCGAATCTGTCTCCTCAAGGCCATACATCCACTGCAATGTTCAATCCTCCTAAGACAATACCCCTATTAAGAAACTCAGTCCCCATGTGAATCACTTCAAATGCATTTCCATACCTGCGCCTGCTCAATTTTATCCTGTAATAGTTTTACTCAAGTGAAGAAAATCCTAGGAAAGCCGGTAGAAAACGACTGTTCCAGCAGTCTTTATTTATTCAAGCACAAAATCGGTTTGAAATTAAATAAAAGCAGTGTGCAATGTGCAATGTTTATCTCTAATAACGTATCTGGATGCTGCTCCGCTCAACATCTGCCATGTAAGCACGAGGTCAGATTTAATACATGTTAATTTTTGCTCATTAAATTCTTCCAATCTCTTGCCAAGGTTCTTTTCGGGCCTTCCTTTGATCTTGAATTTATTCCAGGTTAACTATTTGATAGTTCACATGCGTAGTATCGCTCCCAGATCTGTTATTCGAGGAGTCACCTCAATTATATATATATATATATATATATATATATATATATATATTAAAAAAATCTGAATCATTAAGCCCAAATCCGCACAATAAATATTGACACAGACGCCATTGTGTTCAGATTAACAACCACATAATCAGAAAAAGGTTGATCCTATGTCTGCCATTCACTCTGTGACCTTATATTCCCAATAATAACAGGATGCGGTGCTCGTGTCACACGTGGTTTCCCAAAGTGATATTAATTGATTGTTTCTGTAACATTCACCGAGCTTAGCCAGACTCAGCTGGTGCCTTTGTGAAGGCAGGTATGGCTGACTGTGAGCTTAAGAACCTCCTTAATGTATTATTCATACCCATTTGACCTTAAAGATGGAAATGCAAATGGGTGTCAAGAATGAGAGGGATCATCGGACTTTTCAAATGTCAAATAGCCTGGCACAATTAAGACATATTCATTACAAGAGCCCACAGGTCTCCCACATCCAGCTGGGATGTAAAACACCTCCAATTAACATTTAGATCATTATCTCGTCTCCAAAGCCGCAGCGCAACCTCCAATTGTAATGTCTAAAATGCTGCTGGAGTAATCATAGTGAAAGACTGTGAGGTTTAGTGACTTCACTTAATGGTGTTTGTTCAAAACTCTTTCATAGCCTTCAAGGCTGTTATGGGATGATTGATACGGCTTTGTTTTGGAACTGCTTACAATGACAGAGAAAGTAATCTGGTGCTTTTGTCTTTTTTATTTTCAATTGCACTGCATATCACTACTGCCATCTGCTGATAAGGTCGAATACTGACACAAGATGTGAAGGAAATATCTGCACTTCACCTGTGGGTGGCAGCAGTGACACAAATTTTACTTCCTCCACTCCCACTCTGGTGGATCATTATGAAAAAAAGACATTTTTCATAAAAGTAAATTTAACTTTTAAATCTTCATTAGAACAGCATCTGGTCAGAAGAATATAGTGGGAGGTTTAATAACAATTGGAGGATGTCAGCCTCCCCTACAGGAGGGTCTGTCTGTGAGTCTGGAACAAATATTTATGTCTCCCTTTGTTTTCACGTACCAGTCAACTGATGCAGATCTGGAAATCCTAGCCCTTCTATACCATTGATTTACAGACACAAGCTGCTCAACTAAGCTGCAAAAATGCCTCATTTTACTCATACTTGAGGTTCCTTAAAAACTTACACATAGCTAAATGTGCAGGCGTGTGTGAAGGAAATGACAAATACTGAAAAAGGGAAGGAGACGCTTTGCATCTTCACTGTTTTAATGACCCATACGTAGAGCATTTTAACAACACGTGGAGACAATGTGAGCTGCCATAGGGCAAGGAAAAGTATTACTTTAAGGGTAACTGTTGACAGTCTAGCCGTTAGGAATTACAGACAGGTGAACTGTACTTTCCATTTCAGGTCTCATGCCCACTTGGAGCGGTCATCATGACAATTACTCCTATCAGTTCCTCATTTGTGCCTGAAAACCACAATAACAAGGATTTATAGTGCACCCAGGATAAGGACTAGTCTCCCAATTCACATTAAATCCTGCCCCGTCATTGACAGTTCAAAATCAGAACTGAAGAAGCTGCCCTGCTCATGTCCACTCGTACTTTCTTTCATCGTTTTGTATCAGTTTTATTTCATAGTTTGACAGTTTTCACGTATTTCTATTAAAGGCTTCTGTGATTCTAGTCACCTCCTTGGTGCATTTCTATAAACTATTTCATGGTATCGGCTTTGTGTCTTCTCTCTCTCATACTTCGTTCTTCATCCGTTCTCTCCCTTTACTTTCCTGCAGGCGTCCATTCCGGTACTTCCACATCTGCAGGTCCCACCAACCTGTCCAGCGTTATGTCATCATGTTAATTGTTTGTCGCTGTTTTCCTTTGATCTCTCCCCTTGACCCTCACCTTAACCGGTTGAGGCAGATGACTGTCCTCCCTGAACCTTGTTCTGCCAGAGGTCACTTTCTGTTTAAAGGAAACTGTCACAAATATGCTTCCACGTAGAAATTCCTTTGATTCTTTGAGTTCTTCCTTTCTTCACTGTAGGTTCCTAACAAGCAACCTGTTAGACCTATTTTGACCTTAACTTTGAAGCTAATCAGTATAATTTGTCGTAAATATAAAATATATTTGTATGCTATACAAACTTTTAAGGCACACTTGTAATGTGAAAAAAGAAATTTGCTGTACCAACTTAAATGAACTGCGTCAATTGGCAACATGAAGCTGAATTGGGGTTTTCCAAAATAAGTTAGCAAATTATTGCACTGATTTAAATTAAATCACTTACTGAAAGTTAATTTTAATGAAAATCATCTTTAAAATTTATGTTTTTTCAACTTCAGCATTTGCTTTTCCAACACATGAAATATAAAGGCCGACTTTGCCACTAGACTTACCTTTTCTTTACTCTGCAAACAATGCCACTTGAGTTGCAGCAGAAAAAAATGAATGAAACATGGATGTTATGATGCTTGATACAGAATGCTAAAGAAGTATTGAACCTGTTTTTAATTTTTTTATTTTACATTTTTGCTGAAACTAGAATAGCAATGTAAAAGGACATAATGTTATTCAATTCACAAAAGCAAATTGCATTAATTAAAGCAGAAACATTCAGAAATGTACTTTACTTGAAATACACTTCTTACAACGTACTGGAAATCACTTTTTCTCAATGGGTGTTGTTTTAAATGCGCTATACACATGACTAAGATTTGACTTAATCTGTCTTGTCAAACTTGTTCCCATTTGAGGGTCAACCATACACCTTTACGTAGATTTAGGGGCACCTAATAATGGGACTGACTTTAATGCATTAAGTACTAAAAAAAATTAACAACTTCACTTATATAAGACTTTTCAAAAACAAATTGGAAGCTGCTTTGCAATGAAACAAATGTCAAATTAGACCAATCTGGAAAACAAATTTACAAAAAATAAGTAAGATCCTAAGCATGCAATATAACAAGATGAAATAGCTAAATCAAATTATTATTATTATTATTATTATTATTAATAAAGTACAGTTGGTCTGTCAAAGTTCCCTCAAGTAAAGAGGGTTGTGATGTGGAAACAAGTGTAAATACTGGAATCAAGACCCTATAGTGTCAGTTTTGGTGTGATTAAACCCTGCAAAAGATTCTTACGATACTACTTTACCTGGTTTAAACTGAAATCAAGGCTGAGATTTCGCAGTATTGTTCCCTATTAATCAAGCAGATAATCTGTGATGCATACAAAGATGTTGTCTCCAGTTTCATCGATTGCTCTAACAAGTACGCACACATCAACAAAAATCCACAGACTGTATAAGGGTCAATATATAATTGTGGGAATTTTTGTAACATAGTTGACAGGTATCATAGTTGACATTTTTGCTGATTTCAATCCTAAAGTCAACATGGCCACCTATAACCAAACACCACATGGCATTTTTAGAGAAAGTTTCTTCCAAAATATTATATAATATTATATAATGAACTGAGTGAAATTGAAAGTAATTTATTAGGATATTGTAGTAAACTTGTTGACATGCGACGAATCCACACTTGACACACAATACTTTATATTAAAAAAACTCAGAAAGTCTTGGAGTCTTTCCAGTCTTTTATTCAGGAGGAAATGACATCATGGGGAGCAGGTCATGTAATCTGGAATAAATATACTTCTTGGAGAGGTGTTTTGTAATGGGTAACTTGGTTGAAAGTGATTTCAGGGACACAGATACAATTTGTTATTTTCCATGTAAAATTTAATATATTGGCAAAAAGGAAATATCTGTCATGATTATCTCAACCTAATGAAAAGAACACAATCAAAATTATTTTGAAAAAGCTCATTTTATTATTGTTTAGCCAAATAGAAGGTGGTTTTTATTAAATTGTTATTTAATACGGTTATTTAGTTGACATTTAGTGATATCCAGTCATTTTTTATTATATAAGCAATTGTTTTCATAATAAATTATCATGGAATTTGTAAAGACATGATCATAATGAACATATAAAACATTATTATTTTTTTTACTTTTAATAAAAGTGTATGCAAAATATATCCCATGGTCCCTCAATTATATACTGACCCATAAAAATATTTTTTCACAGATTTATGCGTGTAATGTAAACTCTCCACCTGTAGGGGGTAGCAGGGCTCCCTCTCTGTGTTTACATGCGCAGAAGAAGAACAGGTCCCTTCATACCCGGAAGCAGGAACAGGATTTATCAGAGACCTGCGTTGTGTCGAGCTGTATTTGTCAACGCGGATTGCGGTGAGAGCATCAAGAGACGGATTAGATTAGACAGATTTTGTTTGTGTTTCGCTGCTGCGTGTGAACACAATGAACATGTCGCGGACTTCTCTGCTGCTGCTGACGGTGTTTCTGTGTGGCTGTCTGGTCACAGGTGAGAGGAGTTTTATTTGCTTTGGAGCAAATTCCCATATTGCACAACGACACTTCCTTTTACTTGGAAAAGAGAAGCAAAGCACCGGATTGAATTTTACTAAATGATAATCAGTTCATTAGACATGTTTATGACTCACTGAATACCAGTCTTGACAAAATCCGCGTCCCTGCTGTCTAAACAATACAAAAATAGCTTTTCACTGCATATTTGGTGTATTAGACCGTTAGCGATATACAAGTGGGAAGATTAATTTGCCGTGTTTATCTTGTTAGCTTTTGCTATTTAAAGTCTGTAACATTTTGGGAAATCCCCAGTTTAGTCAGAAAATAATAGGCCTCAGTCTATTTCAGTCTCCCCCACATTAACTGTTAGTTGTGACATGAATCAATGTTCAATGTGACTAAATTACCCTTCTTTCAGATTTAAAGGCAAGATCATATACATTTTTCTTTAATTTAAAAAAAAAATCCAAACTTATAGTATAACTTTCTAACTAATAAATTACACATCAATACATACTTTACATATGTATAAGGGTAGAATGGGCATTCTCATGTAAAAAGAGGAATAACAAAAGACCTCCAGTTCCTTTTTGTAAGTTGCATTATTATCTACAGGGAACATGTGAAATTTGACTTGACTGGGATCAGTTAAAAGTCGTCAGTCGGTGTTCACGTCACCAGCAAAATCTTTGGTGGATACTTATTCAGGTCTTTTTTTAATTGTGAAGCTCATTTAACTGTGCCGATAATTGGTGCACAAATTTCTCCCAACCTGTGATACTGGTCCATCCAAGAGTTATTTGTTATTCAATTTTGAAATTAGTCCTGTGTAGGTAATCTGCTTTGTCTTTGACTGATTCTTCAAATGTAGAGTGGCAAACCAGCTTGTTTCCTCATACATACAAGCATATATTGGTATGTAATGTGCTCAAACGCTAGTCATACACAAATAATTTGAATTCATTTTGCTGTAAGTCGCAGGCTGTAATCTAAAGCAGTAACCTAAAATTTTCAAATTTCACATTACCAAGTCTAACTTGTCTAGCTCACTGCCCCATGGGGCTGTTCTTGGCTTTGCCTTGATGGTAATCCAGCCTTGATGAGTAAATATAATAAACTTAGTTATATTATACTCTGTGTCACATGGGTTGACACACACACACACACACACGCACACACACACACACACACACACTGACACACTCAGTGGCCACAAGTACTCTTTTACAATCAAATGCGATCTAGTACAACAGCTATGACATGACTCTTATTATACTTTCTAATGTGTTGTTGACATTTTCAGAGCACGCCACCGGAAAACTTTAAGGTAGATGAGAAGGCAGAATGGCAATATTAGATTGGCTTACATTCCACAGGAAGACCTTATAATTTAAATGAAAGTAAACAAAGCAAGATGCTGTTGAACAATAAATAATTATTAACGAAATGAGTGGTATCACTCTTCTGTGGTATGAAGTGTCATACCAGATAGACAGAAGACAAAAACCGCTATGAATTTCAGTTGTTGTTGTTCACCCTGTGCACCACATTAGTGTTGCAGTGTGTGTGGGCTTCCTGCCTTAATGTTACAGCCCATTATTTATGATGCTTATTGCATCATGTGATCTAATTGTCTAAACAAATAAACTGAGTTAATTTAATCATGTGGAGGAAGCTGAGGAAGAACACAGAAAACGTGAATAACAGAAGTAGATGTAGAAACCAGTATTTTAAAATTTGCAGAGGAGGAAGAAAAGAAAAAAGTAATGAGGACAAAAAAGCTGATGTCTGTTGTAGATCACTAATACAGAATTCAGAGCCATAATGATGATGACATTTATTGTTATATGTCATTTTATTCTCCGTTATTTAAATTCTACTGATACTATTATTGCTTTTATTTACAGGGGCTCCAGTTCCAAACGAACATGATCAAACCAACTCAGGTCAGCAAATTAAAAAAGCCCATAAACCACCAGGCTCCGTTTCAGCAGACAAAACCCCAAAAGCAGATGCCAATGGAGACGCATTTCCGTCTGACATAAGACCTGTTAATAATAATAATAATGGACCAAAGAGTGAACCTACAGTGCAAGCTGAAATTCCTGAGAAGAAGCAAGAAGATGCCCAACCACCTAGTCAACCTGACAAACACAAGAGCGAAAAGGAGACAAGCAAACCAGTTACAAACAGTAAGCCGGTGGAGTCTAATACAGGAAGTCAGACAGGGAATCGAAAAGGCAAAACATCAGAGGATGAGAATCGAGAGCAGAAAAGTTTGACTGAAAATCAGCAAGCAGATGGGAACAAAGAGAAGATAGTGAAGAAAGACGGTGATCAGGATCCTGCACACAAATCAGGAACGGCGCAAGGTAATGGAAAGGCTATGGAGCTAACCGACGACAAGAAGTCGGATGGAAAAAATCCCCTACAGACGTCAATAACAAAAAGGATGTCAATCAGAAAAATGCAGTAGAAAAAAACCCCGGAAATGATGGTGGAGCGACAAAGGCAAAAGAAAAAGATGTCAATGAAAACAATGAAGAAGAAAATACAAATGTACAAGAGGATAAAACAGACAATGTAATGGAAGAGGATGCTGAAGAAGAACAACATGCACATGTAAAGGGTGCTAAAGAAAAAGGAAAAGGAGCGGGTGCTGAAGAAGAACAAGATGCACATGTAAAGGGTGCTAAAGAAGAAGAAAAAGGAAAAGGTGCGGGTGCTGAAGAAGAACAAGATGCACATGTAAAGGGTGCTAAAGAAGAAGAAAAAGGAAAAGGTGCGGGTGCTGAAGAAGAACAAGATGCACATGTAAAGGGTGCTAAAGAAGAAGAAAAGGGAAAAGGAGCGGGTGCTGAAGAAGAACAAGATGCACATGTAAAGGGTGCTAAAGAAGAAGAAAAGGGAAAAGGAGCGGGTGCTGAAGAAGAACAAGATGCACATGTAAAGGGTGCTAAAGAAGAAGAAAAAGGAAAAGGAGCGGGTGCTGAAGAAGAACAAGATGCACATGTAAAGGGTGCTAAAGAAGAAGAAAAAGGAAAAGGAGCGGGTGCTGAAGAAGAACAAGATGCACATGTAAAGGGTGCTAAAGAAGAAGAAAAAGGAAAAGGAGCGGGTGCTGAAGAAGAAAAAGGAAAAGGAGCGGGTGCTGAAGAAGAAAAAGGAAAAGGAGCGGGTGCTGAAGAAGAACAAGATGCACATGTAAAGGGTGCTAAAGAAGAAGAAAAGGGAAAAGGAGCGGGTGCTGAAGAAGAACAAGATGCACATGTAAAGGGTGCTAAAGAAGAAGAAAAAGGAAAAGGAGCGGGTGCTGAAGAAGAAAAAGGAAAAGGAGCGGGTGCTGAAGAAGAAGAAGGAAAAGGAGAGGGTGCTGAAGAAGAAGAAGATGCACATGTAAAGGGTGCTAAAGAAGAAGAAAAAGGAAAAGGAGCGGGTGCTGAAGAAGAACAAGATGCACATGTAAAGGGTGCTAAAGAAGAAGAAAAAGGAAAAGGAGCGGGTGCTGAAGAAGAACAAGATGCACATGTAAAGGGTGCTAAAGAAGAAGAAAAAGGAAAAGGAGCGGGTGCTGAAGAAGAACAAGATGCACATGTAAAGGGTGCTGAAGAAGAAGAAAAGGGAAAAGGAGCGGGTGCTGAAGAAGGGAAAGCTAAAGACAAAATTACAAAGGAAAAGCCTGGTAAAGGAGAAAATGCAGAAGGAAACGATGCTAAAAAAGTAAATGCTAAAGATGACGGTACAAAAGGACATGGAGGTGACAAGGAAAGCAATAAAGGATGGAACATGGATGATGACCTATCTGTCCTAAAGGATGAAGCAGAAAGCAGTCATTTCTTTGCCTACCTTGTCTCTACGGCTGTGTTGGTGGCAATCCTCTACATAACTTACCACAACAAGCGCAAGGTACTTTTGTTTGCCACTAAGACCACTTTGAAAGTGACTTCCTGCTTCCACTGACCCATAATTGAGTTTCAGTTCTTGCACCTTTGTCTAGTATGTTCTTGTTGCACCAAATGCGCATGGAAGTGGAATTTCCAGCAAATGTTTTGATGTAGATCTATTCAGTATGGTCTCCAATGTGCAGAGGGATGATTGAAGTATTGTGTAACTTAGGTGTATGAATATTTGCTGGGCAGCTTTACAGTAGTTCTGCATCAAAAATACATCAAAAATAAAACGGGTCACACCACATCATGTACCCACAGTGAGTATTTAGAACATACGGTCAGCTTGTGAACTGCAGGCACATTTCCTGTTGTAAGAAAAGAAACGACACCTGAAAAGAACAGTTTGGTTGGGTATTGTTTTGTTTCCAAGAGTTAGATGAGAAGATCGATGCTGCTTTTTTTTTATCTGTGTGGTAAGAAAAGAAGATAGATTCAGTGTCTGGTTCCCTCAGTTTAGCTTTAAGACTGCAAGTTGGCGTGCCAAAGTCGGCCTACCAGGAAGTGTCAATACAGCACATTGTGGTTTTATTTTTATTTAATTTCAGGCTATAAAAACATTTATGAAAATGTCTGTTTGTTAAAAGCACTTTTACAAAGCATTTTACTTAATTTCCCAATACTGTATTCAGTTCTAGTAATTGATTACAGGTTTAATCTAATTAGTCTTTGTTTTGTAGATCAGACTTCCTACGGCAAATTAAACTGGTTTAAAACTCCAATTTCCCTTTCTCTGTCTTCTTTTCTTACTCCCAGATAATTGCCTTTGCATTGGAAGGAAAGAGATCCAGATCCACACGTCGACCTAAATCCGGAGATTACCAGAAGTTGGAACAACACGTAAGTTGCTGATGGAAAGAAACTGCCTCCTCCATCGTGTTTCATGACAAATTTATTCTTAATGTATTGAATTCTTTCTGTTTTCTTTCAGATGTGATCTCAAGCCATTGCCCGAAGCAGCTAAGTGCACTGTTCGGTGTATAAGAAGACAGAGAGTGGATTCTGGTGTTAAATATTTTATTGGTGCACTCTGCATAGAATTCACCTTGTGTTAAAAGGACTTTGTTCTGTTTTGTACCCTTAGATGTTTATTGCATGACTATGCAGATAACACTGTTGCCTTATTGACGGAATTAGTGAGACGCAGTGAGGGTAAAATGAGCATGCTGTTTTTGCACTTGTGTCGTTATTCCACTTTTCAGGCAATCTTGTAACTTGGCCTGACTAAGGTCCTGACTCAGGATATTTAAGTAGCAAATTAGCTGTTTAATTCTAGCCTTTTTCGTAGGATACATCAGAGATTGCACTTTGTACTGAAATAAGCCATTTGACTATTTGTACAATTCTGGCCCTGTGCTGTTTCTTTGAAGTTATTTAAATGTCTATAAAATGTGTCAAGATTCTATTTAGATGTGCAGTAGTATCATAGTGGGGTTTCTACTCCTGTTCACAATCATGTGGTTGTAGCCTAATGAATGTATTAGAAACCTTTGTTTTCCAAATGAGATGCTAGCTAGCACTGGGCCCACCCACTCCAGCTTCTTAAAGGGTTTATTTAAGAACTAATTTGGTAACATCTATGCTTAGTTAGTAGTTTAACAATTTAAAACATGTTCATTTATTTTTTTCTGAGAATTAAGTAAAAAAATAAGTTAGCACCACTCTTATATTTGCCTGGCAAATATAACCGCTGCCAGCTAGCTTAGCCTAGCAGAGATTGGAAATGGGTAAACGGCTAAGTTGGCTCTGTCAGAAGGTAGCAAAAATCGGCACTGCTAAATGTTGGTAATAAATATGTAGTATGCATTTAGTTTAACTCATAAAAAAGCTGAAGTTTTACAAAAACATGCAGTTTTGCAAGGGGCTATGTGCTGCACCACTTCTTTAAGCTTCTGTGGGCTTTTACGCTAAGCTAATAGGCTGCTAGCTGTAGCTTCCTATTTAGCATACATATGAGTTTTATCACTTATATTCCTTTAAAATAGAGCTAAATGACTGAATTTAAACTTGTCTTAGAGTGTTGATTATGCATGTAAAACCTTTTTATTTTTCCATACTGTCTGTCATGAAAAGTCTGTGGTAGAATTACTGAAATATTGTATTTCATGAAAACTGTCAGTCTTGTTAATTTGTGACTGCCTGACACTCGTGTGGCCAGTTATTCCTGTTTTGGATAAACATATGTAGCTTGTACCACTTGATGCTTTGCATAGGAACTCTAGTCTGAATTGTTGGTTGGGGTAACATACTTTTTTTTTTTTAACAGGAAATGGCCTGCAGTCAATAGTTTTGACTGGAGTGAAGTGTTGGAAAAAATGTGTCTGATTTGACCACTAATACATAAGAGTTCATCTTTCCTCTAGACTAGATGTGTGCTTCTGTTCAGTGATGACAGACTTGTGCCAAATAGTGAATGATTTTACTGTGATTCAGTGTGCTGCTCTTGTATTGTGCCTGTTTTCAATAATTAGCTCCCCATTTCTAGCAGGTGGTGGTCACGGAAAGACAGTTCTGTAAAAAGTAAAATAAGTCAGTTGTTTCTTGGCAGAAGGACGTCCATGTTGTGTTTAAAAATATATTTTTTATTGAAAAAAAATATAATATAAAATTTGAGCATTTTTATAATATATTTTTGTTACAAGATGTTCCTGTTTTTCTCAGTGAAATCAGGCACCAGAATCAATTTGAAAACATCGCAACCATCGAGCTAAATAATTCAGAGTAAGGTATTTGTTTCACTTTGTTCAAAATGACTGTCCATAAAAACAAACTGCTGTCCTTCAAATATATCATGGCACATCTGGCTGAAAGCTAAAAATAAAGGCTTTTTGTACTTTCTCGCCTCATACGAGTTGGATTTCTTTACTGCCTTCAGTTGCTGTAGTGGTTTCACTGTCATATACAGTCCTATAAGGTACTTAAAGTATCAGTACAACAGTATAAAAATAATCCAGAATAGTACATTTTAACATTGGAGTAATTCAGCCATGCACATGTAGCTCAGTTCTGAACAATAACAGTACAGAAAGCTGCATCCTGTAAGTGGTGAGGATTGACTCTTCAGGTTTGTACCATGAAACCCAGCATGTCTGTGTTTTTGAGACTATCATCAGTGGGCTGCAGTTTTTAGGGGGGAAATAATCCCACACTGCATTTTTCGCTCATATCAAACACACCATATACCAAACCAAAAAACTTGATTTCAGCTAATGGGGGTTGTGAAGGAAAATTACTCTCTTTCCCCTCATTGAGGTATTTCCTTGTAGCTGTAGCTTGTAGATCCTATAGGTTACCTCAGATTAGCCTACAGGTTATCACCTTTGACCCTTGTTCCTATTTGCTTCTCCCAAACTGAGGCTGTAAGCATGTCTAGATTCTCTGTCCTTAACATGGCCCTGAGAAAGGCAGATGCTGCTAAGACAAATGCTGTACTAAAACATGACTTGGTTATGATTAAGTATTGTCTCGTTCACGTTCTTGAGCAGACAGGTTATCTCGAATCCTCAGAATTGATGCTGACGATGCTCACATGAACGTGTTGCTTTGTTGTATCACTTCTCCTGACGTCAGTAAACCTCACTCTTAACCTAAGCCATCTGATTTCTCCGGAGTGTGTCTGAGTCTGAATCCTCATTTTTCTCGACATCGCAGAATTTCCATATCAGGGGTCTTTAAATCAACAATGTTTGGTGATCCATTATTTCCAGATGCATCAGACTGTGAACTCCTTAACCCTCCTGTTGTCCTCATTTACGGGCAGCAAAAAAATTAAAAAATTCTTGTCTGAAAAAAATCCACAAATTTCTGAAAATTTCCAAATCCTTCAGGAAGAAAATTCCAATAATTCCTTAAAAGTTTCCCTTAAAAATTTCATTTAAAAAAATACCCCATGTTTAGCAAGAAAATTCTTGTAAATATTTTCAAAAAATTAGTCAAAATCTTCCAAAAAAAATCCTAAAAATATCTAAAGTGATTACATATATATCAGTAAAACTTCTAATATTTTCTTTAAGAACATTTACAAAAAAATCCACCAAAATCCAGTAATTTTAAAATTAAAGATGTTTTCCTAAGAAACGTCTTTAACATTTCTTTTTTCCCACCAAAAAATGTTCAAAGATTTCCCAAAAATGTTGAAAATGTGAACATCAGAAGTTTTACTGTGAAAATATGTATATTTTCTCCCACATTTTCAAGCTTTAAAACTGGTCAATTTTGACCCGCAGGACGACATGAGCATTAAGAAGCGTCTTCAGTGACAGACTGTTACACTCTAAGTGTAAAAAGGAGAATTCTTTCCCCGGGTCCTTTATTCCAACATCTGTCAGACTTTACAATGCCGCCTTATAAACTTATGTTACTGCTGCACTTTTTCCCTTACATATGCATACCATTTATGTGCAATAACTCTTTCATCCTCATCCTCATGTATATAGTCTTCTTTAAAAAAAAATCATCTGTGTATAGAATGTTCTCTGTGTTTTTGCACTGTGTGTTTCTAATTTATTCTTGTACTCATTTGTACTTTTTCTCCTTTAGAGGTGCTGTAACGGTGAACTTTCCCCACTGTGGGATCAATGAAGTTTATCTTATCTTATTTCAAGGAGGGGGCAGATTTAGGCAAGGCAGCTGTATTTGTATAGCACATTTCACATACGAGGGCAACTCAATGTGCTTTACATTAAAACTTTAAAAACTTTCAGACAAGCATAAAACGCACAATTAAAATGATAAATATGACAGAGAAAAGAACATGAAAATTAGAAATATATTTAAAAATAATATTACAATTTGCACTTAAAACAATTTAAAATAAGCTATAATAGGAGAGCTGTGGCAAACAGAAAAGTCTTGAGCTGGGATTTAAAACAAGTGAGAGTCAGATGCAATTTAAATACTTTTGTAGTCAGGCAATCAAACTTTACTCTTTTTTAAACTGAAAAAAACAACACCTGAGACACAAATTATTTATCAATAGAATATTTGTACATATTTTCAAACATAGCTGAAAGAGATCTTTAAGTGCACTTGACCGAAAAAAATAATAATTCTACACCTGGTGATTACTATGGAAACCTGGAGGGAACATAGACCAAACATGTCGCTGAGCAGCGTCACATTGGTACCATGTTCTTGGCCTCCTCCTCATAGATGTCTGGTATCTCCCCCATGGAGGAGGACACCATCTGGATGGAGCTGCACCCACGGAGCTCCGCCTCATACTGGACGAGCTGCCTCCAGAAGCCGTTATTGGGCCTGGCCACCGGGCGGCAGGTCTTCACCCACCGGTGGGCCTCCAGCAGCGTCAGGCCGCGGTGCTTCACCAGGTAGGCCATGCACAGGGCGGAGGAGCGGCTCACACCGGCGTTACAGTGAACTAGGGTCCGGCCGCTGCTCTCCGCGATGCTCTGGATTTTGTCCGCCACCTCGTCGAAGTGATCTCTGAGAGGAGACAGCGGGGAGTCCGGGACGGGGATGTGGATGTAGTCCAGCCCTGGAGGAGCGGAGCTGCTGGTCCTGGTCTCGGTAACGTTGATGATGCAGGTGATGTTGTGGTCGCTGAGCTGGGAGGCATCGTTAGCCGCTCTCTGGTTACTCAGGTACAGATGGTCGGTGACTCGGCACAGGCCTGACAAACCCGCAGGACTCGATTTATGCATAAATATTGTGGAATTCAAACATGCACAGTTTCCTCCTTAAAAACTGCAAGTTGAGGAACCGCGGTTCAGCTTGGTACAGTGGGTACGGCGACTCAGGAAGGACAAAACTGTGTCAGTTCGCACTCTGCCGCCCCCAGCTGCGTGGGGTTTTCATCATGAATGTAAAACACTTAGATACAAGAGTTATTTGACACTACACTCTTCCATAAGTGGGTCAAAAATTACCCTATAAGAATCAGTGTGTTTTTATGCCATTTTTGTCATTTTAATTAAGAATAGTAATTTGTATAACTGTTTATATTACATTTTTGTCCAAACAAGAATGATTTCATGTTTGAAATATGTTTATTTTTCACTTTCTAACAGATTTTGAACATTTTGATGATTGAAAAAGAGGAATATTACACAGCACAGCTAAACAAGAACATCATCATCCATATTGTTGACTTTTTTCCTCCAAATTTGTGCACTTTATCATCTCTTGTATGATATTATCAGTGATTAAGAGCTTAGGGTAGTAATATAAATATTAAATGTAAATGTATAAATATAAAAGATAACTTAAAAATTTAAATGGAATGATATGGAAAAACATTTTTTTGAGGAATACCTGGAATATAAACTGATCATTACCAAGATATTTAGAGGAAACATCCCCACAGTGTCATTATTGACCCACTTATGCAGCTTTTTGTTTTCTCAGTATCTGTTTTTAGTGTCATCTTTGACTTATTTATAGTGACAGCCATGTGTTGTAGTTAGTGTTATAGACTCACTAAAATAGAACAGATTACATAACCATTGGACTTAGTAATAGCAGACTAATTTTAGACTTTAGACAGTCATTGGTGACGATGGGGCCTTAGAGTGGCCTGATGCCAAAACTAACTGGTTGCATTAACAGTCGAGTAGCCAGACACTAAATGTTGAGTACAATGTTAGATTTATGACCCCTGTCAGTTGAAGTGGGAAATTAATCATCATTTTATTTAAAGTCTAATTGTCAAATATTCTTGGTTTCCAGATTTTCAATGCCAAGAGCTGCTGGTTGTTCTGTTTTCCATTACTAGAAATACCTATCTTTAGATTTGGATTTTTAGGGATGAGACAAGAACAATTTGAAACTGTCACCTTAGTCATTTAGGAGATTAGAAAGGGCATCTTTCTCTATTTTATGCCATTTTGTTGACCAAACAGTTCAGTGACAGGATCAGTTTTAGCAGTAATTAAGATTCCTGTTTGTGTTCCCTAAAGATAGGACTATATGTATATATATTCTACAGAAATGCTCTGTTTCCTTTCGAGGGTAAAATATTGATTGTCCTTTAGTGAAGGAATATTGTCAAGAAGAAAGCAAACACTAGTTTTTTCTGTTGATTTTACATTCTTTATACCATCTGCTGTTACCAGAGATTCTGAAATCCTCAGCTCTGTTTACACTGGACTAACAGCAGGCCTTTGAAGCTCACATGTGCATTTAGTGATCACAGAGATGGCTTTAATACATTTCAAACTCAAGTTTGGATGCTAAACTCTGCATTGCTAAAAAGGCAATGCGGAGCCTCAAGATTTCAAGATTCCTTTCAGGTCTGTTACATAGATAAACTTACTTATTATTTTTGAAAGTGACTTGTCATTTACCTTGAAATGTTCCTGGCAGTAATGATAATTATACTTATAAAATTGAAAAATGATTGAGTTGATGTACAGACAAATTGTCAACTGATAATATTTTCAATTCAAAACTTTCTTTCGTAAAAATGGTCTGTATAATGAGGTCATTTTTAAAGTGCCTTTTATTGTTTCAAGTATTCAAGCTTGTTTGTTACTGTATGCATTCATGTTAATGGTACAGTGTTACTAGAACCTGCTTTTTTTTAGTGCTAATCCTGGGCTTTTTAATAACATTTCACATTACTATTAGTAATTTAATTAGTCTAGTTTTAGTTAACAAAAACTGAGCACAGTTTGAAAATGTCACAATGTCCTTAATTGTACCACATTGCTCACTGTCAGCATTACTTTATTTATTTTGCAAATCCCATATTTGCTATAAAACCAGGTAAGTGTGGACCACATATTTTCTACAAAGTATGTACAATAACTGAACTAAGTTTTTGTTTAACAAGTCTTTTGTTCAGCTAAGATTATTGTCCAGTCTATCTCACTCTTTTTATTTTATTTTTTTCTCATATGCAGCTTAAAGACTGTCCCCCATTTGAGATACACTCTTTTGAAATTGCTTTCTCTTACCAGCGAGTTAGAAGTTATCAGCAAATTTGTGATTGATTATTTTTCTAGGGATTATGTGTCTGTCAGCTATGAAGAAGGCCTTGGAAAGGGAAATCAGTTCTGTGCTGCCTGATAAAACATGGACTGCACTTCCCCTTTTTCAACAGTTGTTCAATAAACAACAGACACAGCTCAAAGTTCACCATTTTATCATTCTAATGTCATGTTGGATAAATTTTGCTCCTCTGTGTCTCCAGTCTGTGATAAATGTATATCAAATGATGCTACATCGCTGCATTTATTTGGGGACTGCCCTCCAGCTGATTCATTTGGTCAGTTCTCAGTATTTGGCTCATGTAAAAACAAAGCAAAACATAGAAACAAACAAAAAAATAAGAAAAAAATCCCCAAAACAATTTTACTTCTTAAATGCTTCAGAGCATGGTTGCATGATCTTCTTTTCAGTTAGAATATAAATCACATGTGGATGATATGTGCTGCTGTCACCTTTAGTGTTCTTGGTTTATTATTTTCACTTTTCCCCTCCAGTGTGTGTGTGCAATTGATGTTTATGCTGGGATTTATATATGATATTTATTTTAAAATAAAATAGTTTAGACTACATTCAATACCCAATTTTTGCTTTAATTAGAATAGATAGATGTCAATGTAGAAAGAACTGTGTGGGAAGACAGCACAGGGTGACCAAAGTTTCATGAAATTCAACAAAATCGTAATTTTTGATGTTTTGTGGTAAACATTTAGCAATCCATGACTTTCTACAACACCAAACGCTCTGTAGCTCTCTTGGTGATTCTCCACTAGGTCTTCAGCAGACGCTTTAACTTGCTTGTTGTGGTTTCTGTCTGCTTTGCAAATTGAATGCAGCTCAGTCAGATTTAGATCAAACCATCGCCTCGGTCAGTTGAAGATATTCCACCTCCTCATCCAGTAAAAACTCTGTGGTTGCTTTGGCCATATGTTTAAGATCATTGTCCGACTCAATGATGAAATGTCCAATGAGTTTTGATGCATTTGGCTAAATGTTAGCGTACATTAACCCGAGCATCTGCATTACTTCTGTCAGCAGTGAAATCAACAATAAATGCCAGTGCGTCAGCTTCACTGGCAGCCACACAAAACAAAACAGAACCACCATCGATTGACAGATGAGGTGGGATGCTTTGGCTCAAGAGTTTTTCTTTTTTCCCCTTCCACTTTCCTCTTTCCATCCTTTTCATATAGCTTGATTTTGTTCCATCAGGTCATAGAACTGTGCTCCAGAAATACTGGCTTCTTTTTGCTTGTATTTTCAAGCTACAGCTTTCTGTTTTTCATCGCTAGCAGGGATTTACATCTTGAGACCAACACTGTGAGTTTCTAGTCGTGATGCTGATGAGTAAGCCGCTGCTGTTAATGCAAATCATTATCATCATAGATTAGAGTGTATCCAGTGGTTGATTTGTTGTTATTCAGCATAATCTCTGTTTACATGTTTTCACTCCAACTTAATTTTTCATCCCTCAGTCATCTCTGAGCCATGTGTCAGCTCTTTTGTGCATAAAGTAATGTTGAAAGAACACACAACAAACCTTCAGGCATAGTAATTACTTTGAGCAGTTGAACAATAAACCACTGTATGTTTAAAATGGCTGTATCTCCCTCTGTTCTTTAAATTTGGGACCTACACTTGTTCAAATTAAAGTAGCAGCAGCAAAAAAAAAAAAAAGAATTTATGCATGTGGAAAGAAGGAATAAGTAAGATGGGAAAAAAAATATCCTTCCAGGAAGCAAAAAATAGAGCACACTACTGTATGTTCCTGGATTGGGGGTGGCTGCGGTGCATTAGCTGGTGGAGGCTGCAGGCAGTCCTCGGTTGCCCAGGAAACACAGATGGTGGATGAAGGGTGCGCATACAAAAGAGCATAAACCTGTAGCAGCAGCTGGACACCGAGAGCGCCGATTAATTCCGATCCGCGCAGTCAAAGAAGTCGCTGTTCTCATTAATACCTCCACTTCACGGTCTTTGTCCCGAGGCTTCCGTCTCCACTTTATCCCGTCTTGCCTGGACCGGACTCCCGTCAGTGCGCAGCTGTTGTTGGCACTCCCACATCTGCCTCCTCTGCTCGGCGGCCATGGAGGCTGCAGGACGCGGCTCGTGTACGGCAGAGCGAGTCGGTGCTGAGGCCGATATCACGGCGCTCACACGACGGAGATTTGTAGGCTGAGATGGTTGAAGTCACCACGAAGAAGCAGAGGAAGAAGAAGAAGAGGAGGAGGAAGAAGAAGAAAAATGCGAAGAAATAGCGATGCATCCGATGCTGCAGGACAGGTGCATGTGGAACAGCAGATCACTGGTAAGAGGACAAAAAGCCCCTTTAATTCCAATGATTTTGCTCCTCATTTCCATTCAACTTTATTTAATAATCAGACTTGTTAAATTGCATGGATCTGTTGTTCGATTTGGTAAACATGGTCTGCTTTAATATCATGCAAAATAGGGCCTTGTACAATGTCTCCCCTCAACCTTGCAGGGTTTATGAATATTAATATGTTTATAGAAATGCTGTTATTTGGTGGTTAGCACATAATATGTTGCTTGCTACATTGCTGCATGCAGTATATAGGGTGCACACAGTAGCCACTATGCAATTTTTGCACTCATTTGTGTCAGATATTGTGAATTTCTTTAATTTTCTAGGTATGTATCAGGCAAACTATGCCATGCATTGCAAAAAGAATTTGAAGCAAAACTAATAGACTGGCAACTCATTGAGTGTGGTTTTGGTTTTTAGGTAACCTTGTGGTCAGTGTTGCATGAACTGGATTCATCCACCATGTCACCAGCCAGGACTCTGGGAGGATCCAAATGGGAGCCGACAGCAGGACAGGTTATGTGTACAGGCTGGATTATCTTTATTACAATCACCGGGGAGGGTAATTTTCAGATCAGATGAAGAATTTAATAGCATTTTCTCAGCTAGCTTGATAACTGATATCAGTGAAGTCGATCTCAAGTGACTTAAATCTTTTTAGCTAAGGGGGCATTTGAGTCTCTTTTGTCTCAGGTTGAATAAAAAAAAACTGTGAGGACAAACAATAAAATGAAAGAGCAAGCAATCCTCGGGGTATCTTGGGAGGACAGTTGGGTTGCGTCCCACTTTTCTGCTGCTTTGTGTTATGTGTTCTTCTCCAGTTACACCGATGAAAAAGCAGATCGGGGTTTCACAGGACCTCATTGTGCTCCTGGTGGCATCGCTCCATCGCCCTCTGCCGTGCCGCCTCTCTCTCTGGTACAGGATCTCTCTGTAGATTTACACCACTGTGACTTTTATTTGCCTCATATTCAGATTTACGCTCGACACAGTGACTCGTGATGAAGAAATAGCACATTGTTTGCTACAGACACCTTCTAGAGTCGCTCCGTCATTCTGTTACCATTGCTTCTCTTACCTTTAGTTCTTTGCAGCTGTTTGCCAGATCCTTTGATTCTATCACCTTTTGTTCTTTGTTCTTTTACCCTTTGAGATTAATCAACAACTATATGCAAACTGACCACTATTCTTTTTTTGGTATTTACAAACCGTCTCCTCCAAACTATCTGACCAACTGTATAAAATATTTTATAATAATAATAATGATAAACGCCTCAAACAGCAAGCTTCACAACAGGACTTTGCTTCAATTTCTTCAGCACTCGCTATATAGGTCTAGATGAATATAAACAGCAGTTTTTATGGACTCAGTATTGTCCATTTACAGATTGTGTCCCTGTGTATGTGTGCTAAGCTTCCTTGCTGGTGGAGAGTACAGATAAATGAGGAACAGATAGAACACAGGAGATTAGTTATGTGTTTAATCACGGCCACATTTTTTTTGCTATATGCTACTGTACTATCCTTTCCAGGATTATGGCTAAGAGGGGAGATAAACCATCCTCAAAGTGGAGACTGTGACCAAATCAGATTAGCATAATCTGCTTCTCGGATTCATTTATTCAACATTATTCAGGATAATCCTGGAAAAGGAAATATCTGCATGTTTGTCAGAGCGGGACTGAATGTTTTAAACAACATGTAATGTAAAAGAGACCGACAGGATGGTAGGTAGGGCTCAGTAAAATCTGAAAACCATGTCATCATTCACTGTATTTGCACTGCATTTTCCTTTATTCCCTGTAATGTCATTTCTGTTGCAGCGACGGACACATGGTGCCAATACTGCTGCCATCAGAGGAAGAGAATCCACGTTTCCCCAACGAGAGACGACTTCTGCTGCTTTTGTGTATCAGTGAAAACTTAAAAGTGCCGCCGCTGCTTTGTAGTCGCCGTCATTGTGGTCAGATTTAGCAGGAAGGTGGTGTTCAACAATCGTTTGCTGCAGTGTTTTGTTCCTACGCCTCTCAGACATATATATTTTCCTTGGCTGTGAGTCACACTGATGTCCACCCCCCTCTCCTTTTCTTTCTTTTTTTGTTGCTGATCAAAAACAGACACTGTAGCCACAGAGCACCTCTCACACTTGTTTTCTTCAGCTGCTGAGTGCAGTGACCTCTTCACTCTGTTACCTTAGTTACTCCTTCTAACGCTTTGATCGCTTCTCTCTGTGGGAGACATGTTTCACTAGAAATGCTGTTTTAACAATGCTGTCTTGTGTCTGCCAGATCCAAACCTGGAAAGCTCTGATATTTTAAGCCTGTAATGAGAAAAAAAGCTGCAAAACTGTGAGCATGAGTAGTTTTCTCACATTATAATAATGTGTGATTCACACAGTATGCTTTCGTTTGTCTTGAAACCTCTTAAGACTGGGTGTGATGCCCACTATTTTTAATGTACTATTCACAACTCGTGTGTTTTTACTGTAGTGTGTGTGTGTGTGTGTGTGTGTGTGTGAGTGAGGGGGTGGGGGGTGGGGGTTGGGGGTGTCTGTGCGAGTGCATGTGTTTCTTTGCATGTACTCGATTTGTGTATGTGTTTGTACCAGTATGTGTGCATGTGTATCACGTCAGTCTGATAAAATGTATTCGTAATGGGCCTGAAGCTGAAGCTGAAGCTATAAGCTGCTTTTTCAGTGATTTCTTTCATACTTTCCAACTTTTAATACATTCTTTCAGCCTCTGGATGTACCAGATAAGGGATAAAACATTATTTGCAAATGATTCTTAGCATTTGTTACAGCCTCATTGAAGTGCCGGTTATTCCTGTGATTTAGATCACAGGAATAGCGCTGGAAATTAATGGTGTGTAGTTTTCTAAATGATGCCTGCTGGCATAAATTAAGCTGCCCTGATGACTGCAGCCCCGTCATTTAACACTTAAGTAAATTGCAGCAAATGCTAATAATTATGTGTAAATAGCTTTTTACCCATGTGTGAATTCTACTAACCGTATCTCACTAATATCTAACAGTACTAATGTCTGCTAACAGCTGGAGGATTACTAACCTGTAATGAGAATGCTGATGGCTGGCATTTCTAACCCACTAACTAACCCTCTGCTTTATGCCGCAGTCTGATGCACATACTCCTCTCTCATGATCCTGCAATCCTTCTTTCAGACATGCCCAATTTAGCTCAATTATTCAAGAAGAAAGTGAATGAAAAATGCTCCTTTGTGCATGTCAAGAAGGGTTTCAGGACTTTGGGAAGGAAAAAGTTATTAACCCCAAGAAGAAAAGAGGAGCGGTAACAGCTGCTGATGTCGAACTGGGTTGACCACACACTGAAGAAGAATCTCTACTAAACTGATTATGATCCGACCCATCGCACTTCATAGGATAAATTCCCATCTTCAGAGACCAGCTTTTTGTGTCTGTGTGTGTCCTGTGTGGTCAACCTTTGCAGGTGAGTGCCTGGCTTGTCGCCCCAGGTAGCTCAGTGAGACAGAAGCCAAGCAAACCTACGCTCCGATACTAACTCCTTACGGTGTGGATACTAACAGTGGTGAGGCTGCAGAGGTCCACCTGTTGCTCTTACTAACATCTTTGTGTTCTTTGATGAGCATTGAATTGATCAAAGCATGCCTTACTGTACCAGTGATGTTCATTCAATGACACTACAATGGAAGCTTTCATCCAAAAACATCTTCTAGTGTCAGAAGTGTGTGTTTGTTTTTAGCACTGGTGAGTCTTAGTAAGAACAATAGAAGTCCTTATATCTAAATATAGAATGTTAAATTAACAGCTACTAACCTGAAGAGCTTCTAACTGCTCTCTGAAAACTAACAAACTAACCTACTAATAAACTAATAAGCTAACAAAAACTAACTAGAATCACTAACTCTGGGCTCAGTGGCAGAATCAGTGAGGCACCCTGAATCTGAGGAGCTGCGTCACTTATTGGATGCACTAACAGGGTTAAATTTATAGGAGTTATGCTTGAATGTGTGTGTGAGTGAGAGAAGCCTGTGTGTGTCTTGGTACAGAATAGGAGTGGAAATGAAAACAAATTCCAAACCGGTTGAGTGGCCACCTGAATTTGTGCTCATAAACCATAATTTACATACCAGTGCAGTTATATTTAGAGAGGTTTATCCTCAGAGGCTCTTTCATCTTTGGTGAGCTTCGGGATATGTGTGAAATACGACAAACACTGTATGCAAATATACATGTAAAGGACATTTAAATCAATGTGCGCAGCCATTTTTGTACTTAATTGTTCATTTATCAGTTGTCTTTATCATTGTTATAAACAATTTTTACATAGAAATAAAGCCTGTTTTTAACATGTTGTTTCTTTTCTGAGCCTTTTACGTTGAAGGTTGACACTAAAAATGCACGAAAGCATTCAAATTGATAACAAAATGCTGTCCTGGAGTTTGTTTTCTGCCTTCAACCAGAAAATTACCAGGTATTATATTTCTATTGGGATATAAAATAAATGACAACAGCTTCCCGCTCTTGATTGCTGTAATTATACTGGAGCATGATTACTGTATCTGTTTACAAGCTGTGACCAACTAAAAGCACACACCCCAGCACACACACAAACATTTGTGTCGACGCCTAACCCATTTACAAGGCTTTAATAACAAGCAGTTTCAGGGTGATAACAGGGATTTCATCCTTTCTTGGGAGGCTAACCATTTGTATTTAGTATCAAAATTCTGAAATGTGTGCCTGAGCTGTTTGGGTCTAGAACACGTGTCAAACTCAAGGCCTGCGGGGCCCGTAATACAAATATATCCGGCCCGCGAGATCATTTTACATTGATTTATTATTATTGTTATTAATGGCCCAACGATATGAAGCGCTGATAACACACAAACTACAGATCCCACAATGCAGCGCAACAGCTGCCTTGCCGAATGATGGGTTAGCTGGGAACATTTCCGCGTCATTTAAGTCAAGCGTCTGCAACCCTATTGTAACGTCAAAGCTAGCCCTTAACAATGGCGAAAAGAAAAGTTGATTCTGAAAACGGATGTATGTTTTGTATGTTGACCTTACTGGTAAAGCCGTGTGTCCTATTTGTGGAGCTAATGTGGCTGTAATTAAAGAATTTAATCCAAGATGGCACTTTGAGACAAAACATCAGGAAAGCTGAAAAACCTGCATGCAGACCAGAAGCTACAGAAAGTAGAAGAGTTAAAAAAAGAATGTGACATCTCAGCAGACGTTTTTCACCAGAGCGAAAACACAAAGTGAAGCTGCTGTGAAAGCAAGCTTTATTGTGACAGAAGAGATAGCCAAATCAGGCGATTTACCGAGGGAGAGTTTCTGAAGAACTTAAGGTGTCCACACAAAAAGCAGATGTATGCCACAGGCCGGTCCGGACCCCCTGGCGGTCCGGTACCGGTCCGCGGACCATATGTATGACCCCTCCGCACATTCTCAACCTGTGTGCAGAGGGGTCACACATACGGTCCGGACCAAGAGAGGGTCTGGCCCGGCCCGTGGCATACATCTGCAATATCAAAAAATATTCAAAAAATGATGACCTACATTCCTACTGCCTTTGTTTGCTGAAACTGCAGTTCCCACATTGTCTGCTAGGGGCGCTCCGTCTCATTCGGAGCGGGCAGCGTGACGCAGCACCGCGACTCGGCGCTTATGGCAGATGGCAACAATAATCCGGGGCTGTGGGTGGCATTCTGTCAATAGATAGATTTCACTTGATGTCACACATCCGGGCTATTAGCTGGTCCACCATATTGGGTGTCGAGTATTGAAATTGTTGTGGTCAGGAGTCAGCGAGCAAGATGAATAATTTGAAGTGGCCTGGGAGAACAAGTGGTTGATTGAGCAAGATAAATATAGTTTGCAGTTGTGACAGGGGTCAAGAATGGTTCACACTTGTTGTGTCCCATTCAGTTTAAAGTAATGTCTCCATTCACATCAAAGTAGGTCAAACTGGGGCTTACCTTAGCACTGATAACAACCAGGTCACCAGCCTTGAGATGAACAACATCCCTCACCCAACCACAAACAAACATGGTTGTATGCCTTGAGAGATTTGTACGCCTTCATCTGATCCATACTGTATGCACTGTGTAAACGAGGTAGTTCACGATGTCAAAGTCGGTCACTTCAGGCAGGCCGTTGTGGGTGCTTGTCCAGTCCTTCTGTGTAACTTGATAAGGATCAATTCCATCAATTAACTCCAACTTCCTCTGATATCGGTCTTTTGAAGTGCTATCAAGTGAGTCAGTATACTTTATCAGCTGAGTGGCAGCCATAGCCAACAAATATTAGGCCTATTACAAAGATAAACTCCAGTCACGGACTCAACAACGTTTGCCCCTCAACATGACACTGAGCTACTTACTGACCCGGATGTTGTGATGGCAGTGAAACAGTCCTGTTGGAGTTTCACCTGCTTTTCTGCTGGCCCTGACACACCCATCAGCAAGACGTCTTTGTCAACAAAGAAAAAAGTGGACATCGAGTTTAGGATTTTCCTTAGACAAATGGACCACTTCCTATTCGTTCACTGAGGTGAATGACAAACCTGTGTGCTTGGTGTGTTCGCAAGCAAGGAATTTAATCTTCAGCGCCACTATGAGACTCGGCATGGCGAAAAATACAGCACTTTGCAAGGAGAACTGAGAAGACAGAAGATAAATGAATTATTGGCGGATTCGAGGAAACGGCAATCTGTTTTCACCCGGAGCTGTGAGGTCAGCGATGCTGCAGTGAAAGCCAGATACCTAATTGCTAGCAAAACAGCATTAGCATCAAAGCCGTACTCTGAGGGGAAGTTCGTTAAAACGTGCACACTGAAGGCTGCAGAAGTCGTAAGGCAAAGTGGAGTCATTTCTGGCATTTTCTGTTGCAACAGATGAGAGTGAGAGCGCTGACATTACGGACGTCGCTCAGCTGGCCATATTCATTCGTGGAGTTGACGAGACTTTGAATGTCACAGAGGAGTTTCTTGAGTCGGTGCCTTTGTTAGACACCGTAACAGCTGAGGACATTTTCCGCGCTGTCGCTGGTGCTGGACAGGGCCGGAATGGACTGGTCCCGCGCTGTCAGCCTGGCGGCTACAGATGGTGCACCATCAGTGATTGGGGAAAAAGGCGGGTGTTGTGGCAAAGTTTAAAGACAAAGTCAAAGCCGCAAATGGAGGGAGTTGTTTTTGGACATTCCGCTGTATTTTGCATCAGGAGGCGTTTTGCTGTAAGTCGTTAAAAATGGATCATGTCGTGGAGGTGGTTGTCCGAACTGTTAATTTCGTCCGAGCCAGAGGTCCGAACCGTCGTCAGTTTGACTGCCTTCTCAGTGACAGTAACATCACCCATGGCCTGCTGTACTACACTGAAGTAAGCCGAGGTGGTGTGCTAAAGCGCTTCTTCGATCTTCGTGGGACATCGGACAGTTCACGGAGCAAAAAGGTAAACCTGTTGTGGAATTAAAAAGCCCACAATGGCTAAGACAAGATTACGGGATTGCTATGGGAGTTTGAGAAACGATTTTAGGTCTTTAGCGAACTCGAGACAGAATTGGCAGTTTTTCGCTCACCATTCACAGTCGAAGCTTCTAATGTGCCCTCTGACATGCAACTTGAAATCATCGATTTGCAGTGTGATGTAGAACTGAAGGACAGATTTGCCTCTGTGGGCTTGGAAACATTTGATCAGCATCTCCTTCCAGGCTACCCTAAATTAACAGCACTGGCTGCAAAAATGTTGTGCACGTTTGGGACGACCTATCTTTGTGAGCAAGTTTTCTCAGTAATGAATATTAATAAAACAAAACTGCACACAAAGCTCACACATAAGCACTTAACTGACATGCTGAAGTTGGCTGCTGCTCAGGACATGATCCCTGATACTGATGCACTTGTGCGGGCTAAAAGATGTCAAGTTTCAGGAGCAAATACGAAGCAAGAATAAATCCCATAAAATGCTGCTTTAAACATTGTTGCCCTAGGACAAAAAAACAGTTGCTAAATGAAAACTTGCTGTAGTAAATACTGTGAAATTCAGTGTTGGTCATCAGATTCACTACAAAAGGGTTCGGTTGAATGGTTGTATTTATATAGCACTTTTGGGTTGAGTGAAATATGATTTTTAATGGATGCATCCATGTTATGTATGTAGTTTTTTATGTTTATTTTACATATACATTTTATACGTACATAAACAAGGCAGGTGAGGACTTTACTTTCTTAACTGTCTGTATAAAATAGCTGCTACTTAAGATTTAAAGGTGTGCAGAGTTAATTTAGGTGTTCACAATTACTTTCCAGATGTGGAAAACAGACTTCAAAAAATTTCTGTATCTTAATAAGTTTGATTTGTTTTTGTTTTTTTAAATTCCAGGACTATGTTTTTAAGTTACACATACCTGTGACTAAATATATTGTGCCATTATACAGTCACTGTGATCAGTTGTAATGCACAATGCACACAAATAAATGTTAAACTGAGTCATAGTGTTGTTGAAATTGCACTTACTTTAATCTCTGGTTGTTTCTAATATAATTTTTAAAAGGACAGTTCATTACATGTAAAGATTTTTCTAATATACTTGTTCTCCTTTGCACTAAAACGTCAGAAAAACTTAAGACTTATTGTTACTTCTTGGTAATTATGCTATAAGTTTACTTTGAGATCAAATTAGGCCATATGCCGCCCATGGACCAAAATGAGTTTGACACTCCTGGTCCAGAATGACACTCGTGGTTTTCCTTGGAAAGAGGTTCTGTTTTTGGAGGAAATTTTAAATGAATGAAAATTAAGAATCAACAAAATCTCTGCAATTCATTAATAATAAAGAAGTTTTAACACCACAGCTGTAAGATTTTTAAAGTGCATTTAAGTGTTATGCATGCTTATAGCAAAAAAAAAAAAAAAAGTCTGAGTTCATACATATAAACTCTAAAATGATGCTGTTGTGCTACTTGTAGCCACATTGATGGGAAGTTTTCAAGGTTTTCATGGATGCACAATTACAGCAGGGGGCAGCAACTCATCAGGTTGGAGGATTAGATGTTTTTTGATGCAATTTAAGCTCTACCACTGGATTATTGGATGTTTTGCTAATATTTACAACTGGGAGACAAATGCTTGTGATGATGCAATAATTTCATAGCTATTTCCTGTTTATTTGAACTCTGCACATTTGCTGCCATCAAACTTCTTATTTCTAATTCAGTTTAAACCATATTTTTGGCAGTGACTGGGTTTTAAAGTATTGCTGTGTATGTTAACACGTGTTCTTCCACATACGGGTGAGAGTCGCTTCCTAGCAATGCCTGTGGTAAGATATCAGCAGCATTTCAGCGTACAGGTGCAGCACTGAAGTGTCTTTCCTGTGAAATATGTGCAGTTAATCCCAAGGGTCACAAGATGGCATCGGTTTGATGTACACTGCCAGTCAAAAGGCTGGACACACCTTCTCATTCAGTGCTTTTTAATACTGAAGATTAACACTTTTTTGCTTACAACATAATTCCGGATGTATTCTTTTAGAGTTTTAATGTCTTCAGTATTAATCTACAATGTAGAAAACAATTAAATAGAAACCACTGAGTGAGAAAGTGTGTCCAAACTTTTGACTGGTAGTGTACTTGTATTTCACATTTCTCTATGAGACATTTTATGACATACAATATGTTTGCAATGAGGTTCATTTTTCAATTTTCTTTCTGCTTCATCACTTGTTGGTTGTGATACAAAGCTCTTTGTTGTGTATTTCGGAGGATTGCAAGCTACTTAGACTGCATTCATCAGGAACATCAAATCCACTGAAGCAGCCCCTCTTATGTACAATCATAGCCAATGTGACCATTTTTTCCATCATTTATAACTAAAAAAAAAAAAAAACTGATTATTTTGACTGTGATATTCTCCAACTAAATGTCAAACAGGTTTGTGATGGAAAGAAACACACTCACTGCAGTGGACCTTCATTCCAGCGTCCTCCTCCTTTTCTCCTGTCAGACAGACGGGGCTCTGCTCTGCCCCCCATTTGAGCCCGATGGGATCCAGATGACGGGATTTTCCAAAGGTAGGAGTAGTGGGGCCTGGGGTCTTCATGGGTCAGCTGTAATTCCCCACAGAGCTCAGAGAGCAGAGTCTTAGCACACACAAAACCCCTCACAGAACGCTGAGGCTCCACTTAAAGTCTTAAATATCACACAAAAACCAGTTCAAAGGCAGGTATGTTGGGATGAAGAACATTAATCGGCTTAATGATGTCTTCTACTTAGTTTGGAAAACACACTAGCGCTCAGGTTAGCAGGGACTTGGACACCACGGAGAAAGAGACGAGAGCGAGACGTAGAGCCAAAACAGTGCAATTCCACAATTATCTCATTGTCTCAGAATTTCTTGAGATTTGACCAATTATCTGTTTCTGTTTGACCCTTTCCTTCAGTAAAATAAGGAATGTATGAGCACAGTGCATGTGTGTGATTGTGTGTGTGATCCAAAAAGCAGCTCTCTGTAACCAGAGCCTCCATCACAGGGAGGAATAACAGCTCAGTGCCGCCAACGGAATTTGTTTCCACGCAGTAAAAGATGGCGAGGAAGAAGAAAAACCGAGCTTGGGAACTATTTCTCTCTGTGGCACTGTAATCAGCGGAGAGTTTAAAATAGTAAATCCACTCAAAGACAGTTGCAGGGCTGAACAGAGATTGCTCTCCCTGCAAGTATGTGTTTGTTTGTGTCTGCTTGTGTAGTTCGAATGAAGATGTGCGAATCTGGTTGTTACGTAGTTGAGATTTTCTATTTATAGGGAACAAGTTGTATTTTAGACCTACTGTGTGTGCATTGCTGACATTTTAAAGCCTATGTATTGTCTATTTGTTTGCAAACACACTTAAACATGTAATTTCATGTCAAAGGATGTCCACTGTTTACCGCTGGGAAGAGATACAGAGCACCACACAGGTTATAAACACAACTCCATACAAAATTAAACCTACAAACGCCACTGAAACAACACTCTATAAAGTGTTTATATCTCTTTATCAAAGTTGCAACTCACAAAAACATGTATTGCATCAAAAACTGCAGCCACCAACAGGTGCTCAATTATAAAGAAATGTGGGGCTTTGCTGCATCGATGCAAAAATTCCAGACAATTACCAAAACTTTGTTGTACTTTCTTGATTAATGAGATGTTTTACATTCCATTTCAGCTTCACATTACTCCAAATGAATCCTTGCAATCTGCTATGTAGCACAGACAGACAGACAGAGCTCAGAGCTCATGGCTGGCACTCGTATTATTTTGGGCCCCAATACAAGTATCGGAGAGCAGGGACGGAAGAGTGAGAGTGGTAAAATTTAGGTCAGGGGTTGTGGGTCTTTAAATGTACAATAGAGGCTTTAACACGAGGACAGGGGGAGTTCATGAAAATTGTTTGCAGATTTCTAAAGCATTTGAAGAAGTGGAAAACGTAGCTGATCTCTATGAACTGGGCAATCGCTGCTTTGCGAGTTCTTCAGACCAATAAAACATTCAATGACTCATTGTCTGCAGACACACAAACTATAATATGGATCAAGTATTTTTTTGGAGTCTTGCATAATACTTTCTACTCTGCTGATTCTTCCTTCATGTTCTCCCGTTCTGACTCGGAACATTTAAGTCATCTTCCATTAAACTGTTCGA
The DNA here is from genome assembly GCF_021347895.1 of Acanthochromis polyacanthus. Taxonomy (NCBI): domain Eukaryota; kingdom Metazoa; phylum Chordata; class Actinopteri; family Pomacentridae; genus Acanthochromis; species Acanthochromis polyacanthus. Next base: position 25,886,685 of record NC_067119.1, read on the forward strand.
CTGATGATCTGCTTCCATTGAACTGTTTGACACATGATCTACTTGGTCACCCCATTTCCTCCTCCCTTCTTTGTCTTTCTTCCAAACACTAAGTCCTGTTAATAGTGTGAAAATGGTGATATTAAGTCAGAGACCTGGTGCTTCCTAAATGTCTTCCTCTTCCCTGCCTGCAGCCAACATTCAGACACTAGATAAGCGAGCAGTCAGAGAGGGCCAATCTGTCCTGCTGCCTGGTGAATGATGGACAGTAATTAAAAGTTAGCTAATAACCTCTTCACACCTGACATTTCAACAGGGAGGTCCTGGACACCATTATCTACATATAGATTAAACAGCGTAATTGGCAGAGAGATAGGGTTAGGAGGATCGCGAAAGGAAAAGGAGGGGGAAAAAAAGGCCAGGCCATCGCCAAACCATTAAGCAGAATATCTGAGTGACACTCTGATTTTGCTCCTCTTGCTAATGCGACAGGAATTGAGCTGAACTAAAATGCTAAATGAATGAAGCCTATCTCGGTGTGGTTATTACCGGGGCAAACATCGGCCATGGAAAATAGCTTTAATTTCATAATAATTGCTAGATGGACGTGACTCGTTAGAGACACAATATGAGCATGGAGAGGGAGGGAGAGAGCGGGGAGGAAGAGGGGGTAGGGCGGACAGGAGCAACTCTTCTGAGGGTGAACGCTGTTAGCTGAGCTGCACCACTTGTGCTCCCACACGCTGCCATTTGCACAAACTCACAGTTAAGCGAAACTGTGGACTGATAAGTTGAAAATGGAGGGAATTAGTTGCACTGTCATTAGTACTGTGGAAATATGAAAAACATCATTTAAAAACCAAAACATTCCTGAATGAGATTCTGCTCAGGTTATGGGTTCCTACAGTTTAATACTTTTACACCTTCCACTGCTTTGTATTCAACGCTAATAGGCTATTCCGCATTCATTATATTGTAACTTCTATAATTCCTGGTGATTTTTGTCCTAATGAAAGTGATATTTAGCGGGGGAAAAAAAACAGGCTTATTAAAACTCCTGTTTCCCTAGTAAGGCTAGTTCTTGAATATTCTGCATGCTTAAAGAACAGATTGCAAAAAAACAAAAATCTTGCTGAGAATTAAGGGAGGATAAGATTCACATTACTATCATATTTGTAAGGTCAAAGTTACAGCTGAGAGTCAGTGAGTTTAGCTTACAGAGAAGAAGACAACTCCTGGCTCTGTTCCAAGGTTAGAAAATTTAGTTAAAGCTCACTAAACACTAATTTACATCATATCTTGTTTCAAAAGTATCCATTAAAACCAGTTGCCAGGCGACTAGCAGGAAGTAAAGTGTCCAGCAAAATCTGTGGCCTTGAGGATAAAACCGAAGTAGGAGTTCCTTAACATGTGATGCCATACATGACCACTAGATGCTTCAGACATTTTGTTTAATAGTCCTCACGGTCTGGATCACAAAATTCCAACCTTATATTAAGTGTGTGTTTATGAAACAATTCTCTGAAGGCTTGTTGAAGGCTTCATTTTCTGCTGTGTGGGATCTGACTTCTGTTTCACATCTTTGTCTCTGTTCTGTCTCAGACTTTTGCAGCCTCGGTTTAAAGAATAAGCAGCATTTTTTTCTTGAGACACATAGTTCTGTTGTTTTTGTGGTTGAGGCCTCTACAGAATGTACTCGTGCGACATTCAGCAAGTTTTTTGTCTGTATTTTAATGCGCTAGTTGCCCTGCAGCTGATGCAGTTAACATCAGCACATGTGTCGCTGTTTCAGTTGAGCTTACCCCGCCTGTTCATTACAGTCATGGAACCGCTTCTTTTTATTTTTGCAGTCAAAGCTGTGCCTCAATACCAGGCTCAGTCTATGAAGTCACGAATGTGAAGGCCAAACTGTGTCTTGGTAAATGAGACAATCAAGTAAAAGGATAACTTACTATGTTCGTTACCAGCTAGTCCTGCCCTTCTCTTTGTGCCATGAAGCACAGAGTGACATTTAACTAAATTAAACCTACATAAGTTCAAAAGTAGAATATCAGCTGCTACTGTATGTGGGGATAGGCTCGGTCTGGCAAAACAAGACTACATTTCTCAGCTGGAGCTTGTGAAATAGGACAGCTTTGTCACACCACTGTGACACACTGAGTCTTCAAATGCAGCCTTTACAGGATGACATGTTAACGCATGTTAGCAGGTCAGTAGTCTGACTCACCAAATGCAGATTACCGCTATCAGGTTAGAGCTGTTTTTCACATGTAAGACGCTCGGCACTAAGCAAAAACAGGATCTTATGATTGTCATTTTACAAACTGCTTGTTATCGAAGGATAAAGTGGAGTGTATATAGCCATAGTGGAAACTCAATGTAGGCTACAATTACATTAAGTCAATAAGTGAACAGAACATTAGGTTAAGGGCAGTATTTTTCCAGTGTGCTCTCTCTCTGTCTCGCTCTGAATGAGGCTAAACTAAACAAAACCTAAAATAAATTTATAATGAAATGAAATCAAACATTCTATGATTGATGGCTATTATCAAAGGCAAACTCAGCATAGAGAGAAAGAGCTGTCAGCAGCTCACACACACACACACACACACATACACACACACACACACACACACACATATTATGTTTTTCTATCATTGTGGGGACTTACCATTGACTCCCATTCATATCTAACCCCTAACCCTAACCCTAACCTTAACCAAACCCTAACCCTAACCAAAACAATGGCTAACCCTAAAGAAACGTTTTTGCATTTTTACTTTTTTCAGTAACAACAACATGGCCAAGAAAACACTGTTTAAACTTGTGGGGCCCGAAATGAGGTCCCCACAAGTGACATAGTTTTCGGTTTTCCTACCGTTGTGGGGACATTTGGTCTCCCACAACGTAGCAAATGCTAGAACACACACACACACACACACACACACCAGTTCATGAACAGGTAAGCGGCTTGCCACATGTCAGGCTCCAAACAGAAAAGGTGTTTCAGGTAAAGTGCACCTCTGAGCTTCCAAACCAGCGGCGGTAGAAATCAAAGGTTGATATCCTGCCTTGGTACGTCTGTCATTATGCACAATTTATGGTCTAGCACAAAACCCCATCGAAAACCACAACTGATCTTCTCATTTAATGCTTGGCAAAAAGCTTGTTGGTGTATGCACTGACTTGCAGATAGAAATATAATGAAAGAAAATAACTCCCCAACAAGTATTTCATATAGCAAATTCTTCCATTACATCGTTTCTTATTTCTATATGCATACACACTAACCCAGTTGTGCCACCACAAAAGCTCTGAACCGCTGAGGTGTGAACTCCACAAGACCTTTCAAGATATCCACTGTTTTCAGGGACCAAGGTATTGGCATTAGATTAATTAAGTTAGCAAGATGAGGCCTCCAAAGATCTGACCTTTTTTTCAGCACACCTCAAAGTTGCTCTATTAGACTAAAATCCTGGAAATTTGGATCCTAAATCAACAGCTTGAACTCTTTGTCATGTTCCTCTAACCATCCCTGAACAATGTTTGCAGTGTGGCAGAGCACATTGTCCTGCTGAAGGAAAATGTCTGTAGACTCTTAGTCATCCAGGGCATGGCAAACCTTGGAGCTTCAGTAAAAAGCAACTGAACTTCTCTTTAGTTCTTGAAGATGCTTCACCTTTCATCCAAGAGGGTTTTTCTTAAATGTTAGGATCCTGATTAAAGACGCCACTGCCATCAGGAAACACTGTTGCTGTGAAGACATGAATGCAAGGACTAGAGGTGAACGTTACGCAGAACACAACCCAATCGCCTGTTCACTAATTGGGCTTCTTCGTATCACTTTTAAAGCCTTCTATCAGTGTCCACAAAAAACATCTAATGCTTGCTATCATTTCAGTGCATCCGACCACACAGCACAGGTGTGGCTTTGAACTGTTGCTTCATACACTTTTCTCACCGGCCCTCACACTGTTTGGCTTTTATTTCCAGACTGAAATCACTGGGTTCAGAATGAAGATTAAGTCATTTATGCTTTTGAGGAACATCTGGAGGATCAAGATGTGACCTTCTTCCACAAAGGGATAGTGAAGCTTAAACACTAGTAGACCTTTGGAGTAATAATACGAAGAATAATCTTTCTCCTGTGCCTGTTTTTGGTGAGGTGGGGAACTTTTTGAAGTATATTCATACTAACTCCTGCACACTAGGAACACCACACAGGTTGTAATGAGTGAATTTATATTACTCGCTTCACTTGCCAGTGGTTTAAATGTTGTGAATGCTCGGTGCGTGTTTACAACATGCAGCCCAATCTGAAAAAGACTTTAGAAAAATATTCCAAAACAAAAATGGCATCATTCAAAATATGGAGCAGATTTTGCACAATAGGATGAGTGTGACAGACAGAAAGACATAGACAATAACATTTCCCAAAGCAGTGAAAATGTGTCTGTCCACAACTGAGTCCTAAAGCCCTGATATGTTGTCCTCATCTGTGTTAAGCAGAAAGTGGCGTAAAACTAGCTGAAAAGAACGAGCTAAAAAGCAGCCATCTGCCATGAAAACAGCCTTATTTTCTTTCTGCAGAATAAATCAAGTTGACAGTGAACAATAATGACAAACGCATGCAGGTACATGCAGATACCTGACTGCCCTGAAGCTACCAAACAGTTAATGGTTCCCTCAAAATCTGCCAAGTCACTGCTCTGTGTTTTTCCCACTGTTAGTATTATTATTCAGTGATGAATATAAATACTCTGTTAAGCTAAAGGAGGGTAATTTAGTCAAATTTTGGGCAGCTTTTGATTTTTGGCCTGTTGTTTACACCATCTGAAAAGTGCAATTAGCCTACTGCTTGACGCAATAGTTGTTCTTTTCATTCTTAGCCAGACATCGAGGGAAAAACTTGCCTTTCATGGGCAGACAATACCCCATTGCTGGATATAACAATTCTTCTCTATTGTCATATTAAATAGCAATATATTTCATGGTTGAGAGGTCATCTTTGTTGCAAGAGTTTATGCAGATAAGTTATCTTCTTGAGAAATGTGACTGGCTGGTGCAATATTTCAACATAAAAGCCTTTAAAGAATTTAGAGATTAATTTTTATATTTAAAACATACATATTCTTTTGCCACTTTTTTAATTAAAAAAATAAAACTAATTAACCACAAGATTCTCATAGGAATCAATATTTTAACCACTGGGATAAAAAAAAGATTTTCTTTTACTCTGTGTCTTTGCTGTAGATCTTTTCTTGCTTATATAAAACCAATGATGGATTCCAACTTAGTCCCCTGTATATTAATTGCAAAGATTGTTTCTGACTGCGTCTAATCTCAGTGTCCAGTAAAATTATATGGACTATTTCCTTCTAACATCAACTGCACTTATTTCTGTCAACTTCAGATAACATATAATCAAAATGTGAAGATATATAGTTGAGATTCAATTTCCAGATAGATGTCATGCAGTGTTTGTTGAAAGAGTTGCACACACATTTTTCTTTATTTTTTGAGTTGCCTGATTTTTGCTTGTTCTTCATTGAGATGTTTTCCTGATTGCTATTAGTGATCGTTTCATTGCAGCTAAATTGACTAAACATTCCTAAAATTGGATGATTGCTGTTTAAAACATTAGCGAGAGACTTTTACATAAAATTTCCACCACTTTTAGAGACAATAGAGTTCTGGTGGATTTAAACTCTGCACCACTAGATGTCCCTCTTGCTTTAGTCTAGAGGCTGCTGTGTTGTGATTGGAGCAGGCAATGTATCTGAGCCATCTGTCCATGACTTGTCTCCCCAGACCCTGGGTTCATCCATCACGTCCAGAGGTGCTAGTCTCTCTAAAATCAAACAAGAAAACATTTCTTTATTCCCCCTCGCTTCATCCGCTCTTTCCTTCCCTTACGTTTCCCTTTCCTCCGCGTTTTCTTCCTGCCTCGCTCTCTCCGTCTGTCTCTTTCTGTCCTCCTGCCTTCGATAAAAGGATCACTTTTCTGTTTATACAAGGGGATTGGTGTTGTTAACAGGTGTAGGGTAATGGGATACCTATACTGGCAGGCAGGCACGGAGAGGGTCGCACCCCTCCTCCTCCCAACGCTCACACTCACACCAGCGATACTCTTCTGATGGATTGCACCCACCATTCATCTAAATTATGTCACTGGCAATGAGCTATCAGTTCAATCTGGCCCAAACGAAGCACAGGGTTTGTTTCTGTTGACACTTCCTCAGCACTCACTTCTCCTCCTGATTACTGTCAGGGTCTGTAGGAGTGACGGAGCTCGGCCAGGCTGGGTTTTTACTCTGGCGCACAGCGTTTGTGTGTGTGGCCCTGTTTTCTGCTGCCACATTACAGCTGTTGAGAGGCCGTTATCAGGGAGAGGATTTTTTCATTCATCAACTACAAATTGCTCTCACATGAACCCAGACATGCTATAAATGTAGTGCTCGTTACTTGAAACTTTACTCAAGGCGCTAACTGGCTCACCTTTGTCATAAAAGAAGGTTTTCCAATAAAGGTCAGTTAGTTGAGAACTAGACTTGCAAGTTGGCTACCAAAGTTAATCATGGCAGAGAGATCGGGCCTCTATGACATAAAAGTTCAAACAGGCTGTTATGACTGTGTAAATAGAAAGGTGTTCCTTTCCTCCAGCCATTTTAATCCAGTCCAGCCATGTTGGATCCTGTGTTTGTCTTCTGTCCCAGCCTTCTTGGAGCGCCCCCTCCTCCTCCTCCTCCTCCTCCTCCTCCTCCTCCTCCTCCTCCTCCTCCTCCTCCTCCTCCTCCTCCTCGTGTTTAATTCCTTTTTCTCCTGGCGTCCCTTAGAAATACTCCCAGCTGCATAACAGATGTTGAAAACCTCTTTCTTTCTTTCTTTCTTTCTTTCTTTCTTTCTTTCTTTCTTTCTTTCTTTCTTTCCTGATTTCCGTGATGACGACTGAATTTGTAATTTTGTCCACAGAGCCACCAGTAGGACACCAGCTAAACTGCCATGCCGGTACAGGCTCTAACACCATTCATATTTATTACAATTCTCCTTTCTTCCTAGTTTCACTCCATCTTCCTCTCACATTTGCAGTACGCCTTGAGGAATTCCACCCTCCTTCAGTCGGCGCTTTTGGCAAGACAAGTGATGGGGGACCGCAGAGAAAGTAAGAGGGCCCAGAGTGCAAGCAGTGAAAAGCTTCGAGCTCTTCCTTCCAGTGAGTAAAATTATTCCAGGGACAGAGTTTGATTCATTACGCAAATTCCCGAAACTGCCTCTTTTTTGACCATTGTACTCTAGTCGGTTAATTCATCCAAGCTTCATGATGTGAAGTAAAATCTTCCTCTTTCGCTGATGGCTAACAAACACCTCATGGTTTCCTAACTAGCTGGGGGTGGAGAATAGCAAATAAGCAGATCATTGAGATAAATTGAGATAAGAGGAAATGAAGAGAAGGCACAGGCATTACGTTGGTTTTGTGATCCGCTGCTTAATTGAGCCAATCTAACATGTTGTTAGCTTGTTATTTCAGATAAATAACCCAATAAATGTTCCCCAGATTACATTATTACAGTTGTAAAATGTGCCCAGGGAATCGGTTCCTCTATATAAAAAGTCTCATGATCGTGCCTCCTCCATACTCATTGTTTTTTATTGAGTTCTTCACCCACAGGAGCCAAATATAGAGCTAAAGCTGTGATAGAAATAATGTGCAATACTTAGTTTTGAATCTACACTCCCAAACATTTTAAAATGCACATTTTACCCATGCCTGACAGCCAGTTCACAAGACTTACAAAAGAAAGCCCTTTCACAACATTTGCGTCATTCCTTTGATGTCTAGACATTATATGTTTTTCTTTTTTCCTTTTTTCTTTCCTTTCTTTTTTTTTAGAAACTAAAAACCCTACATCTGACGGGCTAGTGTGTCATCTCCTAAGAGAGAGGTACTTGACTGAAGTCACTGTGTAGACAGTACAAAGCTTCCACATTGGTCCATATTCATGAAGGTGTAGCTATTACTGACATATTTTCTTATGGGAACAAATCACCAGTAGGGTGTGAAGATGCTGCAGTGTAGACTACAGTCTCTGGAGCTTTGTCACATTCAGCTGATCTGAGTCCAGTGTCTAAGTTGTAGCTGTCATTTGGGGAAGTTCCCATGGACAGGACAGTCTCTGGCCCCCTCCCTTATGAGAGCCGATGGTTGGATGGTGCGACGGAGGGCTGAGTGAGTCGGGGTTACGCTGACAGGAGGCGAGATGTGTGGTGAGGAACAAGGTTTAAAAGAAGCAAGAGAAAAAAAGCAAAGGTTACAGAGAACAAAAGAGACAGAATGTGAGAGCATATGCTGCATCTTGTGTGCTCAGCAGTTTGAGTTTGGCCTCCACTCTTTCAGGGTTCAATCAGCAGCTAATGTCTATTTCTGAGACGGGTGGAAAAGTCACATTATGGCCCGTGATCAGGCAACAAGCCTCCTCTTTTGTGCTAAATTGGGCATTTCTTACTCTGGTTAATGCAGCTGTGAAAACTACAAATGGTCAGAGCATTACGACAAAAGTATTACATCAGAAAACCTCCAGAGAGGAGACACGTATTCCCAGATGTGTTTTGAATTCATCTTTACGGTACTCTTACAATATGATGCCTTTATGTACATATAGTGCTCATCTTGGAGAATTTTTTTTCCCTAATTGCCCACAAGCTGAGAAAAGGCCAAAAAATATTTCCTTCTTATGCCTGCAGTTAGTTAACAGCACAGGTGTGTTTCATGTTTTTCTCAGTTTCGCTTTGCATTATGAATTCCTTGTGATTAATGCAAATATGTTCCCAATTTTCGATATTTGCTGACCACTTACAAACATGTGACCTTAACAATGGCGCTATTGATCGGTTACTGATTGTTTTTCTTGCGTTTGTTGACACCGTTTCTCTCTTTGCTAATGTTCCTCCTCCTGCAGGATGACATTGAACATGCGCCGGGGTTGCTCACACCTGGGAGTGAGGGTTAGCAACAAGTCAATAACCAAAACACAGCAGAGCAGTGAAGGTTATAGAGGTGTTGTATGCATGTGGACTGCTAAATGTGTCTACCTATGTGTATTAGTGTGCTTGCACGGCAAAGGCTTCTGTAGTCTGTTACGAGGCCTAGGTATTCCTCCTCTGCCTCATTAGCGCTGATTTACGCCACGGCTAGGTGAAAGAAGGCAGGATGGACCTCCCACCTCCCCCCCGCCGTTTACACACACACACACACACACACACACACACACACTGCCCTGCAATCCCCCTTCTCTCTCTTCTCTCTCTCTTTCCCTATCTCTCTCCTTCTCATTCTCTTGCCGCTCACAGACAATGGGGCCCTGGAGAATACCGGCTTGTGCTGAATTATTCAAATCAGCAGTGGCAGCAAGCCGGAGAGCAAAGGAGAGAGGCAAGGAGGTAGAGGAGGGAGACAGGGGAGAGAGAGAGAGAGAGAGAGAGAGAGAGAGAGAGAGAGAGAGAGAGAGAGAGGGTGAGAGCAAAAAAGTGAGAGAATGCAGGATGATGGGAAGAGGATTTGGAGGGAGAGAGAAACAGACAGAGGGAGAGAGAAAGGCATTGTAGAAGTGGTGAATCTCGTTGTCTCTGCATGCAAATAGCCTCTTGCTCTCTCTCTCTCTCTCTCTCTCCCTCTCTGTGAGTCACCCCCTGCCCTTCACTGCTTCATTAATACACATCTGTACCCCGGCACTCCCCTCCACCACCTTCCTCCGCTCACTCCTAGTGAGGAGGAAGAGAGAGAAACAGAGGAGTGGGGGGAGGAGAAGGAGGAGGAGGTGGAGGTGATGGTGTTGGGGAGGGTGGGAGGCGAGTAGGAGCTCGACAGCAGCAGCACGCTGTTGGCAGGAGGAGAATGCGCCGGTAATTAGCCAGCACCGGTACAAACGAAAAAACCCAAGAAGGAGAAAGGAGAAGAGTAGGAGAGAGGGGAAAAAAAGAGCAAAGCTCTGAAAACAAGCCTCCTGCCAGGCTGAACTCCCCAGAGGCAAGACCTGGACATGACGGTGTGCAGTCTGGGAACAAAGGAAGGAGAGGAGAGCTGGGGAAAAGATGGGAGGCTGAAGAGTGGGCCCATGACAGCACCTGCAGAGATAGAGAATCTGATTGTGTGTGTGTGTGTGTGTGTGTGTGTGTGTGTGTGTGTGTGTGTGTGTGTGTGTGTGTGTGTGTGTGTGTGTGTGTGTGTGTGTGTGTGTGTGGGCATGCAGGCATTATTTTCTTGTGATTTTATATGCCTCTCACCGAAGGATGCCTTTAGATGTACAGATACAAGATTCATCACCAGAATGTCTAACTCAGGCCGTGGATACTGTGTTAAATTCCAAATAATCTTTTCCGAAATTACAAGGATAGTCTCCTGCTAAGACACAATCTTTCCAGTGCTGATTGGTTGTCTGAATCCACTTCCATACTCTGCTCCTTTGGGGCTGCTCGGCAACAGATACTTGGGAAAGAAAAGCGAACAGAGGCCAAGGTCTGTTTTTAAGCAAACCAAGAAGCGTGAGATAACAGCAGTAGCAACGGATATAAATAATTAGAAATACAGTAATATACTAAATTAGGCATGCTGGTCCTGAATTGATGTTTTAGCAGCCTTGAACATGACTCTGCACGATTATTTTCCCCAACATGTTACACACAGTTTTCCCAGTGATAGGGATAAATCAGCAGAATTAATTTTCTGAGGTCATACAGGTGACTTACTTCAATAATGTGACATAAAAGAGGCTCTCCATTGACTGGTGTCATTGAAGGTTAATGAACTTAAGTCTAATGAAGAAGCTCTGACCTGTCCTTACTAATTAACTAAGAGCTTCTAAATTTTGATGCTGTTTTTTATAGAGAGCTTCAACGGGCGTAAGTGGAGACTGTGTGTGTGTGTGTGTGTGTGTGTGTGTGTGTGTACTTGTTTCTGCTATACCGGTGGGGACTTTGACCTGACTATTTGCTATAAAGGTGGGGACTTGTCTTACGGTGGGGACCTAAAATGAGGTCCCCACGGGTGGCAACACCGTTTTCTTGGCCATATTGTTGTTAATAAAAAATGTAAAAGTGCAAAAACGTTTGTTTAGGGTTAGGCATTGATTTGGTGATGGTTAAGGTTAGGGTTAGGGTAAGGGTTAGGAGTTAGATATGAATGGGAGTCAATGGTAAGTCCCCACCGGTATAGAAAAACAAACGTGTGTGTGTGTGTGTGTGTGTGTGTGTGTGTGTGTGTGTGTGTGTGTGTGTGTGTGTGAGACAGAAAACTTGACCCTTGAGTCCTTTGCTAGCCTCATTAGTGAGAGCACTTGTTTCATTAAATGATGTGAGTGAGCGGTGTGGACTGAGCACAGATCACACGCTGAGAGGCTGTCCCTCTGTTTTACTTCGATTAATTTAGTTTAGTTTTTGTTTTGTTTTTTTTGCCAAAGAGGAAATGAGATGTGGCTTAAACAATGGAGCGTTTTCATTCTCACGCAGTTGTACGGGTGGAGCATGATCTCGCATGCTGGGTTAATCTGACTGTCTCGGAAACACCTAAGTAAAAGATATATGCAAGTGAAAATAAGCAAAGAAGAGTCTTCCAGATACCTGCTGGTCAGATTCAGAGAGCCAATGCATACTCTTAAGAAATCCCTAAAATGTGTTGTTCAGCCCATTGGTTGAATTTTATTTGTTCGTTAATTTTCTGCTTGTACAATAATGAACTTTAAGACATTTGAATCATAATCCCTTTCTGTGTAAGAAAATTTAACTACAAAGATAATGCAGCTCATTGGAGGACTGATGTTGCTACAACTACCACAGTATGGTACTGACTGAAAATACCTTAGCACTGTAAATCGCATGAATGTGGAATCTACAACACCACAACTTCTTGTGTTGTTTAAACTAAAGCCCCTTAAGACATGTCTGCTTTCTATTAATCTGACAGCTTCTGAATGTGCCAGCTTCATGTCTGAATGAGCATCCTGGTCACATTTCTGTAAAGGCGGAGACAGCAATCTACTAGGTCAGATCCAGTAACATCCATCCATTCTCTATATACCGCTTTATCCTCACTAGGGTCGCGGAGGGGCTGGAGCCTATCTCAGCTGACTCAGGCGAAGGCAGGAGACACCATGGACAGGTCACCAGTCTGTCGCAGGGCTAACCCAGTAACATGTCTGTTTAATTTTCAACAAGTCTGAACTACATGCAGAAACATACAGAACAACACTTAAGGATGCACAAGCAACATACTTAGACCTATGTGAAGTGCCAAAGACACAAACTCCCAAAACACTTATTTTTCTCTCTCTTTTAACTACTACATGTTCATAGATGTACACTTTTAATGTGATTAAGCCAGAGACTAAGAAGTCACTTTAATGAGATTAGCCTATAATAAATGCAGGTTTTGACAAAACATTAACAGAGGTTGAAGTGTAGTTTGCTGCTTACGGCTGTTTATAGGAATCTTTCCTTTGAGTTAATTAAACACCTCCACCATTAGACCGCTGCAGAGCTGCAGGGTCCATGTGAGTTCCTCCAAAAAGAGAGAGTTGCGTGCATTTAACAACAGCAGTAACTTTATTAATTTCTTATATTCATAAGCGATTCCCGCTTTGGAGACAGGAATGATCAGGATCTAATGGCAAATCACACTGTGTGCTCTTTATTTACTCTAGATAGGTCAGCTTACACACAGTCACCAGGCTACAGTTATATCATCTCTTTCATAGCAGATTGAGTGATTTTTTTCTTTATTAGTGCATTGACTGCATGTCACTGGATGTACTTCCCAGTCTCATGTGAAAGGCAAACATCGCATACAGAACACAACTCTCTCCATCAATGTTGTGTATGAATGTATCTGTGAGGAATAGCTATTAACACAGTATGACAGAATAAATTACTTTAACAGACTGATGAAGCTGGGAATTTTATGTATTCGTTGTCTGAAAAGAGCTAAATACAGATATTTGGCAGTTAGTTCATCTATAGCATTTGTGAGGAACTGTTTTACAGTTAAGTTTCTTTTCCATCTCGAAAATGGAAGTTAGCAAGCTAGTTTGGCCCGCCTCCACATTTGGCCCGGCCCCCTGAACAACACTAGAGACGCATTATGATTTTTTTTTTTAGTCTGGCCACAAAATCGAGACTAATACACGCATCGAACGTGACATTCTACTGAAACCTACAAAAGGATTCAGTGTTTCCTCTAGGACTTTTTCTGTAGGCGGCAGGCTCGCCGCTCACCCCCCCCCCCCCCCCCCCCTCCAACACACACACACACACACACACACACACACACACACACACACACACACACACACACACACACACACACACACAAACAAAGAAACAGTAGATACTGAGAGCACCACAGTTATCTGTAGTTTACCTTAGTACTCGCGAGTACCCGACACGGTGCAAGACTGCTGTGATGGTGGAGACATGCGGCGATGGAGTATTTGCGACAATTAAAGAAATAAAAGTTAAGGAGCGGCGCTGGAATTTTAGTAGCAGTGGGCTGCCGCTGCGGAATGAATGTAGCGGAAACCCTGGGATTAAAAGGAAGGAACACAAGACCTTTGAGACACTGCTCATATGAGTCATTTAAGTCTGAGATTCTGCTCTGACAACTAAGCTGAACTTTTACCTGTTAAGATTGTGCACGGCACAACAGAAAATTAATGTTACATGGACTTTTTTTCTGTGAAGAACCCAGAGAGGGTAATTTGGTTATTATTTATTTCATAAATAGTGTTATTATATATTTCCTGACTTTATTTTTTTCTGTGAAGAACCTAGAGAGGGTTATTTTGTTATTATTTATTTCATAAATAGTGTTATTTATGTCATAGTGTTATTATTTATTTCCTGACTTTTTTTTCTGTGAAGATCAATGTTTACGTTTAGGCACCCCTGCAATCGTCACACTTTTTCTGTTACAAACTGACCCCGGCCCCCCACCAGAGAAGGGAAAAGTTATGTGGCCCTCACAGGAAAAAGTTTGGGGACCCCTGGTATAGGGTATGTTTTGTCACCATATGTGTGTATATGATGGGTTTAAGTTTTCAATCAGATCCACTCTTGTCATGTCTCAAAAGACCAAGATGGTGGCAGCTAAATGCCAAACTCAAGGTTTCATGATGGTAGTCAGCAAACTAAGGGTTTAACAACACCTTAGAAAAGATGAGGGAGACAGGTGTGTGGCTTCATTCATCTTTCATATAAAGTTTATGGGCCAGTAGCAAATAGCTCACTCACTTACAGAATCAGATAATACTTAATTTCAGCACTCTGAATTTTACACTGTGATTCAAAACATGATCCAGAGTAGGTTATAAAAGGTATGATTAAAAGTTCTGGGAGTATTTGTGGTGTTTGTGATGGAGTATGTCATAGTCTCGAACGTGAAACGAAACCTGTGTTACTCATGTTTTTGTGACCACTGTCCATTGGTAAGTGGACATTTGTAATTTTTTATAGACTTCAAACTGAAGCAGAGAAGAAAACATCACATTCTGTGTCAGACTACAGACCAAAATGAGTTTAACTTCATGTCAAGGATCATCATTGGTGATGAGAGGTTGGTTTGTGACTACCGCCGAGAGAAACAACAGTTTTTATGATTGAAAGGCCAGAAGTTTTCAAAATTGATTTGTTCCTGACCTAGTTCTAGTTCCCCTAATCAATTAACCTGAGCATATTTTTGGACTCTGGGCTGCACAGTGGGTAGTGGTTAGCACTTTCACCTTGCATCAAGAAGATCCCCGTTTCAAATCCCGGGGTGGGCCTGGGATCTTTCTGCATGGAGTTTGCATGTTCTCCCTGTGCATGCATGGGTTTTCTATGGGTACTCCAGCTTCCTCCCACAGTCCAAAAATATGCTGAGGTTAATTGGTTATTCTAAATTGCCCCTAGGTGTGAATGTGAGTGTGATTGTTTGTCTGTATGTGTAGCCCTGTGACAGACTGGCGACCTGTCCAGGGTGTCCCCTGCCTTTGCCCGAGTTAGCTGGGATAGGCTCCCCCTGCGACCCTAGTGAGGATAAAGCGGTGTATAGAGAATGGATGGATGGATATTTTTGTACTGTGGGAGGAAGCCGGAGTGCCTGGAGAAAACCCACGCATGCACAGGGAAAACATGCAAACTCCATGCAGAAAGATCCCGGGAAAGCCGGGACGCGAACCATGGATCTTCTTGCTGCAAGGCAAAAATGCTAACCACTATACCACTGTGCAGCCCAGTTTGAGAAGTATCATGGCATTAATAACAAGGTGGACACAGAGATTGTCCCGAAGTCCAACCACAAGGAGGAGGAGGAGACTCACATTCTCATTCTGGAGGGCTTCCTGCTTTACACCTACAGGCCGTTGATCGACGTGCTAAAGCAACATTACTTTATTTCCATCTCATACGAAGAATGCAAAAAGAGGAGGTGCTCTCGGAAGTACACGGGGCCAGACCCCCCTGGCCTGTTCGATGGCCACGTCTGGACCATGGACCTGCAACACAACAACATCTGCTCACTGTGGAAGATTGCTGAGAGCAGCTTTTTATGATTTCTATGCATAACTGTATAGAGTGCTACTTACTGTATTTTATTGTATTTTAAAATTTACATTACTGCACAGAACACTGAAGATTATTTTATCACAGATCAAGGGTACAGATTGTTGTTGTTTACTGTGTATTGGGTAGTACTCATTTTGATTTAGACTGATTAGGATACAGAACCCAATGATGTTTCTGGTTTACAGCTGAGAACTAGTTGCTAAAAGTACAGAATATTATTTCTTATTTTAGGTGATATTTGTCAGTAAACATTCTCAGGAGGGGAAATTGACAGGGTTGTATAAAGTGCTGTTCTTGCACAATATTTGTCACTTAATTTCCCTCAGGATACTGTCATTGAGCTTACTAGTTTTACATAACATGCAGATGCTGCAGCTCATGATGCTGTAATTCACATAAACAAGGAAACAAGTCCATCATAATTTGAATGTTAACAGTCCAAAAGGAAAAGGTCATATACAGCTTTAATATTGGGTTAAAGAGCCAAAAAACATGAAAAATACTTTGTAAAGGCAAGTGATCAGTTGCAGTTTTTTTTTCTTACAACTTTTCAGTGGCCCCCTCAAAATATCTGTTGTACCCCCCTGTGCCCCCCCACTAAAATTAATCTGGATCCGCCCCTGACTATGCATCTGCTCTTAGTACAATCACACACAGGTTCTTTGGCCACAACAACATAGTTGTCACTCCACAACTGCCCTACTTACTTATTTCTTTTCCTCAAAATAAAATTCAAGTTCAGGGGTTGCCTTTTTGACACAGTTTAGTCATCGCACATCACAGATGGTGCTTGACATAGTTACTTAATGGGACTTCCACGGAATGTTACAAGAAATGCAGAACTGCTGTACAAGAACATTACTTCAGTGGAGATGGTGGCCAAATTTAATCAGATCATGTAATAACTTTTAATCAACCTTGTAAGTAGAAGCTAAACACTTGAATTTGTTTGTGTATTCCAAGCATAATTTTGACCAATCAAGTGGACAAGTCAAATCAAACAAAGCATAATCATTTTCAGCTATAAAAAATGGTAAATATAGTTCAACTGTGGAGTTACAGGTAGCATCTCTACAAATGTTTTCTGATTATATTCATGCACGTTGGCTAAACCTGGATCCTTGAACTGAACCAGAAACCACTAGCACAAAATTCTAAGACAAAAAGGTAGAAAACAGACGTGTAGACAGGTATAGTATGTCAAAAATTACGGTTTTAAGGCACTCAGCACATTTGTCTATCCTCTTTTCTTGCTATCATTGATGTGAGGCAGCCTCTCATGACTTGGCTGTGGATCGATGCACCTCTCTGTGTCTGAGAGCGCCGGGCTCGTCCAGCCGTGCAGAACCCCAGGAGAGGCTGGCTGTGGTTTGACATGCTCCATGCTTCCTTCCAGCACAGCAGCAGCCAACCTGCCCGCTCTCCCCACACACCGCTTGGAGTGTCAGCCCAGTGTGATCTACTGGGAGCTGGGCTTGGCAGTGCCGGTTACAGGGCTCAGATGGACGACTGATGGGGCCTTCTGTCCAGCAGCCCCATGAGGGCAGGTAGAAAAGGTGAGGGAGACAGGTGTGTTTATGTTTCACTTGTTGCCCCACCACCACCACAGAGGTCAAGACAGATGCCCAAAACATTGATTTTTGGAGAAGGCAGAGAAGGAGAGCCAGATAAAGGAGAAATGGAGGCCTGGGTTGGAGGGGAAGAAAGGGGAATGCGATGCGATGGTATGAAAATTGATCTAATAAAGTCTGCTCAATAAAAATTAATGTAAGAGTCCTGTAGGATGCAGTTTGTGACAAAGGCTTCCCCTCTGCATACAGGTTGGTGCATATGGTTCTCTTTGCTAACATATTCCCAGCCTAAGGCAAGAAACACATTTCCAGGAAATCCATTTTTCTTACTGCTCCCTGGGCAGTTTTGAGTAGTCCCTTCACAGCCATCAGAGCTTTTTTTGAAAATGATATGAATATTACACCATGCTCTTGGAGCAAGCATTATGCAGGATGTCTAGGTTGACGACTGAAACGGAGTCAGGTCGTTTGGCTCAGCAGGTTGCGAGGCTTTGAGTAATCAGGGTTTGGGGATTCTAATTAGGACAATTAAGTCCTAATTACAATGTAAACACATACTGCTGCCAAAACCCTAGACCCCTAGAGTGAGGCCTTTGTACCGTAACCTCCCATTCTGCTCTGCTGTCTAAAGAACAGCATGCCCCCCCATATTGTACAGTCCTAACATGCATAGAATAAAACTGCTATAAAGTGCCGGCAGCAGAATTCCCTTTAAAGATGCCATTTAACCTTTAACCAACCACAAAAGGTCACTTTGTTTAAGGTTTATTAATGAATATTCTAATCATCTATAATTTAAATGATGGAGACATTTTTATGACTCAGTGAAGCTGGTTTTCTACATTCTGATTGAGTTGCTGGACACGCTAAAGGCATTAAGATCACTTCATGCTAAGATCTTTCCATTTTTAATGTAAGCATTTTTTTGTGATGTTAAGAGTTTCCATCAGAACACAGTAGATTTGAACTCTTCCTTGACTGTCTATTTTACCCACATTGCAATTTGACCTTGTGCTTGAAGCAACTGAATACTTCATACTCTGTTTTTTTCCCTTTCACACCTGTTTTAAATTCTTCATTTTTCACATATGTAGTTGCACACCACAAGACCCGTAAAGACTTTGCTCTGTCAGTTCTGAAGATTTCCTTTTAAGTTTCACATTTTAATTAGCCAACAGAAGAGCTCCCAGGCAACATTAGGCAACATTCTCTGAAAAAAGCATTCTCGTTAGGCCAACTCACAGTTACGTGGGCCTTGAAGTTCTGCGTGATGTAAATTTCATCTTCTGTCCAAGTTTGTGAGGATCCACACAGAACCCACACAGACATCTGTGTGCTGCCCAGACTTCTAGTTTGCACTACAAGTGTGCTGACACACACTAGAAAAGTAAACTGGAAGCTTGTTTTGTGCACTGCATGTTTGTACTGTGCTCCACATTCCACAAAGGAGCTTCTGTTCTCGGTGTTTGGAACTTGCCATGATGATTTCGAGTGTGCACGTGTGGAAGGTGTTGCTTGTTTTTGTACATACCACCAGCTGTAGAGAAGTATGTGAACATTTGTGGCTCATTTTGAAGATATGGAAACCATGAGTTAGACTTTACAGGCAGCCAAATACATTGGCAATCTGTCTAACATATGTTTGATGAGCAGGTAAGTTCCTATTTTTGGGCAATCTGGCAACCTACATAGGACAATTCAGGCCTTCTGGCCAGTGCTTACAGCTTATTTTACTGGCTCTGGGAAAGCTACAACACCACCGATCAGCCACAACATTAAATCCTCCTGAAAATATCATGTATGCCAACCCTTGTGCTACCAAAACAGCTCTAAATCATCAGGGTAGATGATGAGTCTAAACTGGGATGTCCTCACCAGACTGGGCTTCTTCTGGTACAGCTGTCAGATAGGGATCTGAGGAGTTCAAAGTACATCAGTGACTTTGGTATTTGTTGTGTTTCTGAACCCATCACTGAGCAGCTTTTGCAGTGTTGCAGAGCCTACTTTCAACAATGCTGAGGTTGGTGTCAAAGTCACATCCACTTGAATGTCAGGACCCAAGATTTTCAAGCAAAACATGGCATTGCTACGAAATTATCAATTTTTTACACAAGGGCTTTTAATGTGGTGGCTGATCTGTTTTGTTAGTTTATTTGTTTCACATCAATTTTTTAGCATTTCAACAACAATGACTATTCACTGGAATATGAATATTTCCAAAATGCAGGTGATCTATAGCAATGCTGTGCTTGAATGTCACATATGTAGGCAAACACAACATGGGAACTACCGCTGCTACTCAGTCTTGATTGAAGCTGAAAATGGCTGCAAACGGGTCACAATACATTAAAATTGCAATTTTCTGGATATGAAATACTACAGTGGAATAATTCAAGTTTGACATAAGAAGCAGAGCACAGCTCAAACCAGCTGAATTGGACCTGATGTGGGAATTTCCTCTCGGTTAACAACTTGCATACGTGAAGGTCAAGAGTTTTAAAGTGGAATCATCTGTACCATCTACAAATGAAAAAGATGTTTTATCAAACTGTGCTGCACCTATTCATGTCTTGCATATGTATTTTAACTATAAAATGATGAGATATACACACGTGGACAAAATTGTTGGTACCCCTCAGTTAAAGAAGGAAAAACCCACAATTCTCACTGAAATCACTTGAAACTCACAAAAGTAACAATAAATAAAAATTTATTGAAAATTAAATAATCAAAATCAGCCATCACTTTTGAATTGTTGATTAACATAATTATTTAAAAAAAACAAACTAATGAAATAGGGCTGGACAAAAATGATGGTACCCATAACTTAATATTTTGTTGCACAACCTTTTGAGGCAATCACTGCAATTAAACCATTTCTGTATTTGTCAATGAGCGTTCTGCAGCTGTCAACAGGTATTTTGGCCCACTCCTCATGAGCAAACAGCTCCAGTTGTCTCAGGTTTGATGGGTGTCTTCTCCAAATGGCATGTTTCAGCTCCTTCCACATATGTTCAATGGGATTCAGATCTGGGCTCATAGAAGGCCACTTTAGAATAGTCCAACGCTTTTCTCTCAGCCATTCTTGGGTGTTTTTGGCTGTGTGTTTTGGATCGTTGTCCTGTTGGAAGACCCATGACCTGCGACTGAGACCAAGCTTTCTGACACTAGGCAGCACATTTCTCTCCAGAATGCCTTGATAGTCTTCAGATTTCATCGTACCTTGCACACTTTCAAGACACCCTGTGCCAGATGCAGCAAAGCAGCCCCAAAACATTACTGAGCCTCCTCCATGTTTCACCGTAGGGACAGTGTTCTTTTCTTCGTATGCTTGGTTTTTGAGTCTACGAACATAGAGTTGATGTGCCTTACCAAAAAGCTCCAGTTTGGTCTCATCTGTCCAAAGGACATTCTCCCAGAAGCTTTGTGGCTTGTCAACATGCATTTTTGCAAATTCCAGTCTCGCTTTTTTATGAGTTTTTTTCAGCAGTGGTGTCCTCCTTGGTCGTCTCCCATGAAGTCCACTTTGGCTCAAACAACGACGAATGGTGCGATCTGACACTGATGTACCTTGGCCTTGGAGTTCACCTTTAATTTCTTTGGAGGTTGCTCTGGGCTCTTTGGATACAATTCCAACGATCCGTCTCTTCAATTTGTCATCAATTTTCCTCTTGCGGCCACGTCCAGGGAGGTTGGCTACTGTCCCGTGGGTCTTGAACTTCTGAATAATATGAGCCACTGTTGTCACAGGAACTTCAAGCTGTTTAGAGATGGTCTTATAGCCTTTACCTTTAAGATGTTTGTCTATAATTTTTTTTCGGATGTCCTGGGACAATTCTCTCCTTCGCTTTCTGTTGTCCATGTTCAGTGTGGTACACACCTTTTCACCAAACAGCAGGGTGACTACTTGTCTCCCTTTAAATAGGCAGACTGACTGATTATGAGTTTGGAAACACCTGTGATGTCAATTAAATGACACACCTGAGTTAATCATGTCACTCTGGTCAAATAGTTTTCAGTCTTTTATAGAGGTACCATCATTTTTGTCCAGGCCTGTTTCATTAGTTTGTTTTTTTAAATAATTATGTTAATCAACAATTCAAAAGTAATGGCTGTTTTTGATTATGTAATTTTCAATAAATTTTTATTTATTGTTACTTTTGTGAGTTTCAAGTGATTTCAGTGAGAATTGTGGGTTTTTCCTTCTTTAACTGAGGGGTACCAACAATTTTGTCCACGTGTGTATGCATGCAACATTTGTGCCCTTTAATGAGCACATAGAATCAACCCATGGTCATCTTTTTCATTCATGCTCACACATGCATCCCTTTTGATTTTCAGAATGTAAGTGTGAGCCGTGGGGTGTGTGGTTGAATGATGAAGGTAAATGGTATTGTAATTTTTTAATTTTTTTTGCAGATTCTTAATATATCGGGTGGAGCACAGTGCCAGTTGAAACAGGGCGAAAATGAGATGCCGGTGCATACAGTAATTTATTGGCAGGGTGCGGTTTCTTTAAAATCAGAATAACCAGGTTAAAAGCCGGCGGGGTCAATGTCCATTAAAACGAGAAGTCTCTGTTTAAAATGAGTTCTTAAGGTTCAGGGAGACCGGGGTCAGGAGCACGAGGTTCAGTGGCTACAATGTCCAGCAGCCTTCTTCCGGGCCTGGACTCTTCTGCTTGAAGGCCACCTGGAAGACACAAAACCACTGCCAGTATGGATGTCCAACACCATCAACCCTCCCACGGGGATGTACACACACCAGAACGCTACTAACAGCCCAAAGGGATACTCACACACCAGGCAGAGCTATTAGCCCTGCCGCTGCGAGTGTGACGCGTCATAATGTTCTGGGTCTTCTCCTGCTTCGCCTCGGCGTTTCTCTCTGCCCCGGTTCCCTGCCCTCCCCAGGCTCTTTTGTAGCCCCTCTCCTTCCAGTCTGGAGCCTCTTCTCCACCGTCGGTTGGCTCCTGATTGGAACCTCGCAGGTGCAGCATATTTGCTAATCAGGTGTGTTCATTGGCAGTGGGACATCTAAAAACATGCAATAAAACTCAAAACACAAATAACTGAAACACACAAAACATGCAAGAATAAATCTCTAAAATAACAATAAACAATAAAGCCAGTCCCATTAAAACTCTGGAATTATATAGCAATAAAATCATATAGTCAGTCCCAACTGCCATATGACATAAGTAGCTGTTAAAAAAAACATAATTAGGTGTTATTATCTTGACTCTCCCACACATGAGTGCTCCTGGTATATTTTGTGTTGTAGATATCTGCATGTGACTATGCCTTCAGAGTACTGGTGACTGCAAGGTGGAAAAAATTGGTGTAGGACAGCTCTAAAAATTGTCTACTCCTCTGACGACAGTACCCAAAGCTGCAACTAAAAATGGACGTGGAGTAAACAGGCAGAGGCACCAGACAGCACTGGTTCTTCTCCCATCAGCTCTGCAGGCTCAGAGATGAGAAACAGCAAGAAGCAAAGAAGCTCCTTGGAGAGAGCAGGAAGGTGACAAGAGTGTCAGGGTGCTGTCACCTCCCTGGATTTCTGCAGTGGAGAAAAGAAAGTAGTTTGCAGAGGTCAAAGAGCCTCCACGGGCTGTTGAAGAAAACTAGATGTTTAGATTTTTCCATCTCAGCTTTTTCCAACTTTAATAGAATGATTTAACGTGATTTAATAAGGCGTTGATTTCCTTCCTTCCATCTCTTTAATATTTTCTTAATTCATCACTGCCTTGTCCTTTCTGGCAGCAAGTCTCTGCAAATGTAACTGGCAGCAGGCCTCAGTATGATGAGGCTATGAACTGTACTTAGTCCCTGATGTCCAGATTCTTCACTAATTATATGTGACATGTTTAAAGTACTGTAATGAAACACTTTAATCGAGACAAACTGCCATTTTGATAAGTTCTACCTCTGATTCATATTAAAGTTGGAAGTTTTACATTTGCTCATTTAGGAGATGTGGTACAAATTTTGTTGTATGTTACAGACCTGTTTAAAAACATCAAGCTGTGCCTCTGCACCCAGCCAAACTCCAACACCACATAAGCACCCTAATTGTCATGCCACTTCCCATTACACATGTCATTCTTCATGCCACGCTCCCATGCCCATGTGCCCGGCCAGCTGCTCCGAAAGGGGGTGGAAGGTGAGGACAGGGCAGGGTGTCAATGTTTCCATGTATTGATGCCACTCAAACCTTAGTATTAAATAAACAGCAATACGTCTTAGTGCAGTTTGGGCACTGCTAAACTAAAGTAATTTCAATCCATCTGCAGGGCAAATTGCTAAGCAGAATTCATCAAATCTCTCTGACTTCTTTAAGATGGGCTCCAAAAATGGTTCTGTTTAGGATTTACACAAGCAAATGACCTCAAAACTATTAGAACTGCTTTTTATTGTGGAGTTTGTGCTGTTTTGGTTCAGCAAAGTGCAGGTTCTCTGTATTTTTAAAGGATGAAGTTGTCATTTCCATTGCAGCTTCACAAATATCGCATTTGCCAAGTTTTTTTTTTCACAAAGGAAAAACATAATAATTGTGGGTTCTCAGCCTGTGGGCAAGAACATCTGGAAAAAGCAATGTTAAGTACATGAGGAATGCATCTGAACAGCTTGGTATTAGACAGCTTTTGTTCTGTCTCATTACCTTGGCAAATGTAATCTAGAACTCTGAAAGACATCCTTTTGAGCTCATACACTCTCCTTGATAATATTTCCTAGGTACACTCCCTCCATTTTGAGAGTAGCTAAACCTGACAACTCCTCCACCCCGACCTGCCGCCGCTCACATAGCAGAAACTGTATTCGGTAAATGAGGCAGGGAACGGAGGCCATGGTTGACTGGTCCAAAGGTGAAGGCAAAAGCTGTGTCCAGGGGAGCCGGAAGAAGCTACCTGAAGCTTTTCAAAATGAGGCTGTTGCACAACCATGATGATCCCGCTTCCTGCTGGGCAGGTCTTATAAAGCGACCTGTGAGGCTGTTGTTGAGAAGCTCACCTGAAGCTTCTGTATAAACAGAACGTCTGAGATTTGAAATGCAGACAGAAATTCATACACGCATATATGAATGCATTATCCACTGCGAGACAGAACGGGAAAGTGAGAAAGAATAAAATGCCTTTATATTTCCACAAGCCGTTTCGTTGTTGTTCATGGTAAAACTACAGGAGGGCATTTAGCTGGACCAACCAGTCAGCATCTTAAATCATTGGCGCATTGTGGGTGTGTTTTGTGTGTGTGTATATGTGAGACAGATTTGTGAAGGAAGGCTCCAGTTAAATGCTGCAGTTGCAATTATTACTGCGCCCGCTTAATTCCCAACTTGTTCATTTGCACTGAATGAAAACATTATCAGTCCGTCATAATGAGAATATACTGGCTTTCAGCGGTTAGAATGTAAGATGTTGTGGAGCAAACTCATCATTCCAAACAGATTTTCATTATGACTTAAAAATATAATAATTTACAGTTGTACAGCTACTAATAGTGTTTACTAAAATGCATCCAAATGTAAACCAAATTCTTGGAGATAATCAATGTTCTTTCATTAACAACGGGTCACTGAATACTTTCAGATGAAAGGAATTGCTGTTAATGATCACTGTTGGTGTCATTACAACCTAATGTTTTGCTGTAATCACATTACATTTGTCACCAAGGCAGTAATGTAATACATCCGAGTCCCTAAATTTAATACCGTAAGCACATTTAAGTTGCATCTTATATATTGAGGTAAACGTACTGCCTCATTGATTCTGTGATGTTCTCTTTCATCTGGTTTTACCAACTTTGCTCTCTGCTGTTTGTTGTTAATTTATTAAACGGCATAACAGAAAGATCTTGTGCATATTCTTCTTATTAGGAGATAGATTTGCGTTGTTATGTAATATTTAATATTATAGTCTTAGTTGCATGATTTTAGGCGATAAAGAAATGATTAGTATAACAAACTTTCTTCAGGGAATAAATAAGAAAAAAGACATTACTTTTTAAAACAGTAACAAGTAAGGCCAGTGTTATATTTTCCTCTTACGTGAGACTCTGTGCTGAGCCCTCCTCAGATGTCCGTGGGTATCCCAGAACTTGTTACCGCATGGTGACCACAATAGACAGATAGAATGTGCATGGCTGGTAGTGGCACGCATACACAAAATATGTAAATGCAGACCCACTGCACACCATCTCAGTCCTTTGAGCAGACTCTCCATGTCTGTGGTGTCTGTTGTCCATGCACATCTGTATCCGAATATAACAAATTCAATGCATGAGTTTATTTGAGTGACGATCCCAGCAATGCTCACAATGAGAATCCACTTGTTAATATGGAGCTGTGTGGCTGCAAACAGCAAACAGAAAAGGGTTGCCAGCAGCTGGTGAACACATTTCCCGTAGAAGTTGGTGGAGACCAAAATAAGAGCTAAAATGTTTATGCATAATAAACTTTATACATCCATGTAAGGTGGACAGAAATGGAACTCTATATGAATCCTTTCTGCTTGCTGAACTCAACAGGGGGCTGCATAGTGAGGTAGTGGTTAGCACTGTTGCCTTGCAGCTAGAAGATCCCTGGTTTGCATCCTGGCCTGGACCTGAGATCTTCCTGCATGGAGTTTGCATGTTCTCTCTGTGGATATGCGGGGTTTCTCTGGGGCCTCCGACTTCCTTCCACAGTCCAAAAATATGCTCAAGTTAATTGGTGATTCTAAATTGTCCATAGGTGTGAATCTCAGTGTGATTGTTTGTCTCTATGTGTAACCCTGTGATAGACTGGTGGCCTGTCCAGAATGTCCCCTGCCTTCACCCTAAGTCAGCTGGTAAAAACTCCAGCCCCTCCATGACCCTTGTGAGGATTAGGCGGTGTATAAAGAACGGATGGATGGATGAACTTAAAAGGTGACAATAAGTTGTGTATTGTGTTCACAGTTGGTTTCAGCTGCTCCCAGGTGGCCAAAAAATATGATTTTGCAAGGTTAAAGTTTTGCTCGTGTTATTCCAAATATTCCTACTCAATGTTTCTCAGGGAAAATGTCCCTGATGCATAACAGGTACTAGTCATACAATAGTGATTTGTTTGGAGTTAGCATGAGTTAGCATTTGAGCAACAAGTCAATTTGATGTCAGAATCATCCTCAGGCACCAGTTTTGAAGAGAGCAACATGTATTTTTCACCAGAGATGTCACCAGAAAATGGGCATCATATGATTGTGTGGTCATGTGGTTAACGTTTTTTCTTTGTCCATTTCCTTTTGTGTTTGATTTTTAACTGAGCTCATCTGGCAAATAATTCTGGTAAGTATTTTGAGCAAAGGAAAGGCTTAAAGTATTTGTACAATGATATTTTCTTCTACAAAAGAGAGATGGTCTGCATGTTATCAGGCAGAAAAAAGGTTACATTGGTTTCAAATTTGTTAAATCTTTATGGCTACAGAGTTTTACAGAAGGGTGATTATTAGCAGTCATGTTGGTTCGGTTTAGCAAGTTAGATCATCCTCAGGGGTGCAGCCCTTTTGTGCAAAGTGTGTTGATTTAAATCCTTCTCAGAAAGTTTCTGTTTAATTCAATATACAGTAATATACAGTAATGCTCGAACATGACTGGTCTGCCAATTCCCCTGCAGCTGGACATAAACTTTTATCCATCTGAATAATCGTCTATGAAACATGGTTCATAAAACAAATTGTCATTATAAAAGACATAAAGACATTTTGCGAGTAGCACATAGATTGTGGAGTGAGAGATAGTTGAAAAGGAGGGGATGTTGTGTGCAGAGCTGTTCCTGTGCTGCTTCCTCTTTTATGGTCTGACCTTTCTCTTAATTGGCTGCCATGTCTTTACGCTGAGATTCTGTTGGTTTCCCAGCCAAGTAATTTCTCCCCTTCTTCCAGCTAAAGCGTCTCCCTCTGACCCATAAATTGGAAGTACTTTAACCTTTCCTGAGTGCTCACTTTATAGTGCTCTCTCTATTCTTTTATTATGCAGATGAGATGAATTTTCAGATTTCAAATAGCGACTCATATCAGTCATACCTGCTGTTTATTAAATTCTTTTTACACTCAAATTTGTGTTGTAAAACCCCGCTGTTAAAGAGTGCACAAAATGAACAATAAAATTACATTAATTCACTCGCTACAGTTAATCACTTTTGTAAAAGGAAGCACAAACATACTGTCTCTTTATTGTTGCAGATGTTGCAGAGAGAGAGAAAAAAATCATCTCCTCATTATAATCAGTAATCCCCAATTCACCTAAATGTGCAGACATGTAATATTCCTCAAAAGATGTGATGCTTTAAACAGTCATAATGAGAAAAGACATCTTTTTTTGACTATTTCATCCAGTTATCTATAAAAGCCATTACGTGTGCATTAATCAGCCATCTATTAGGCTAAACAAGGTTCATAATATATCCGTGGAAGTGTATGTGTGTGCTCATGGGGTAATATACTTGATGTATTGATATGTTTATTTCAATTTATTTCAAGACCTCATCCTGCGACTCTGACCCCGAAATCAATACCTTCATTTATGGTCCACCACCTTCAATCAATTCTGCCCCTGTCTCCTCTCCACAATGGACTGCCTCTGACTGGACACATGTAAGCAGAGCTCCAGCGCTCTCTCCCTTGCTTTTTTTTTTCCTTCTTCTTCTGCCGCCTGCCTTCTGTGTCGCTGTGCAGTGGGAGGTAACTGGTCACTCAAATCCCAGATTGGCTGCTGGTCATCATCCTACAGCCTTCTCCGGCTCTTTGCTCTTCAGCCCTCCTTTCTTGGCATCCTCCTTCGGCTCTCACCTTCCCTGCTCGAGCTCGTGACTGGCAGCTATATGGCTTTGATTCATGATAAACAAAGCGCACAGCCAACAGCGGAATGAGAGAAGCACACACGGAACAAATGCAAATGGCCTTTAGTTCTGTCATACGCTCTCTGTCTCAACGTTTCTGGCGCACTTATCTGCAGAAATGTATAATCTCATTCCTTTGAAATATAGATGCTGTGTACATGCAGATACGGTGTGGCATCCCTTCTGACCACACTGGAAAATTGCGCTCCTACCAACATAAGCGAGGCTGTTAACACCGCTGCCTGAGCCTGGAGAGGGAGATTTAGCCATTTAGGCCTGGTCACCTCCTTTTAGAAAAGCGTAAGGTTGAGGAAAGCCAGGAGGTTTTATTCTTCTTAAAAAGCGTGCATGAGCTGGTAGTATTGCTCAAACAGCCCTTTGCCTCCTCTGGATTTATTAGTCAATTTCCACTACCATTGTCTTTCACTTCAATCTCAGAAGTGAGGGTGCAGCGGGCAGAATATAGGGCTGCAATCATCCAAGTGTGTGGCGACAAAACCTCCAGCGCTTGCACCTGGAACTCAATAGATATTCATGAACATTCTCGTATTTAGAGAAGGAAATAACTTAATACCGACAGTGTCGATGGAATAATAGCCATTTCCTGCCTGACTTGCAGCCCCTCAGAAAATGAGATTGCGCTGGCCGTCATTTTTCTTGTCTGCTGGGTGTTTCCACGCAGAAGTCTATGGCCGCCGCTATGCTCCCTGCATTGGCAATGAGCTACAGATAGAGAGAGGTGGAGGGAAGAGGGGAGGGTGAGGGAGAGCATGGGTGACTTCAACAGGAAACGGAGGATTTGCTGTCAGATTCACCATGAATAAAAATGGAGGTTAAGCAGAAAATAAAAACATAAGAAAATAGAAGCATAAAGCGCAACAGATACAGTTTACTAAAACACTACCATGATGTCGTGTATCCCTCCCTGATTTTCTGGCGGTAAAAGACCTTTTAGGCTTTAGTGCAAACACGACACAACACCACCCAGCACAGAAATGCAGTTTCCCTGCAGAGCCAAGGCAAATATAGCATTCGTACCATGATTAAGATTGATTACTTCTGAAAGGGATGGGGATAGAAGCATGTCCACTAAGGAAAAGAGACAGAAAAGAAAGGAGAGTGAGAAAAAGAAGATAGAAGAGGGAACTGAGTGACAAGAATGGATGCCTGACCTGAGACAAAGGAATCTTTCAAACTATTCCTTACCATTACTCGGCCTGTCACGTTACCTCCACCGCCGCTCTTATAAATTAACCATCTCACAGAGGACCTCGATTCTGCAACCCTCTCTCTCTTCCACAATTAGGTTTCTCCTCTTTCTAAGCCTTTCCTTATCTCTTCCTTTTACTCAGGCCTTCATCAGCTTGGACATATATCACGATTTTACATTTTGTCCTGCTGTTTCTCAGACTTTTAGTGCGATGCATCCATCATGAATTTGAGGAGATTCTATAGTGAGGGTTGTTCCGACTACTATGGAAAATCTTCCACAAACAGAAATGAGCATGTTCTCCATTCACTCGTAAAACAGTGCATACAGATCCAAAATATAGTGTTCGTAGTGAGTTCAGCGTGTCAAACTTCGGCTTGCTCTGATGCTGAGAGATCATAAAATAACTTTTAGAGTTTAAAGCAAAGTTGCACTCCTGAGCGCACAAGTGGCCTGATTCCCTTTGTGTGTGCCTATGCAGAGTAAGTAGACCAAATCCAGGAATGGGTGGCTGAGCTTTGGCCATTTCAGCGTGTCTCTCTGCTGGGTACAAAAGCAGCAGTCTGAGGAGGAAAGTCTCGCTATTTTTGGCTGCGCTGAAAGACACCACTCTGTGGGTAGCTCTGTGAGAAGCGGGGACGGAGAGGAAAAGTGTCCGAGGGTGTGTGGCAATTTTGTGTGGGATACTAACATGATTTTGTGCTGCAGGGAGCTATTTTTCTATGCAGAGTTCAGAGTTCCAGTAAAGGACGGTGCGTATGTGGCAGAGGAGTGCTGGTAGGACCTGGGGTGGTTGTGGAGGAGTGTTTAAATTAATTTGATCTCGGATGCCTCAGAGACAGTTCTGGTGTGAAGTAGCCACGCACCCCGACAGAAACCTGAGCAGATTGCACCACTGCTTTGTATTCCAAGTTAATTGGCCTCTGAAGATCGCCCTCCGCCCCTCACAACACTACTGATGCACATTTTCCTCCCCTCAATTAAAAGTGTGTACCCCACATGCAGCCCTCTCCCCCGGTTCCCAGTGACTTCTCTCTCCCCTTGTTACCGAGAACAAACTGGGTCCTCACATCAGAGCTCAGTGTGACTTTGGGGAAAAGCACAAAATTAAAGGCAGGGCGAATTACACAGCCCATCAGCCTGAGCGCGTAGTGATTGCAATTATTGCACTTAAAAGATAAGGCTGCTTATATTAGATCCTTTTCCTGCGTCAGACATGCCCCATAAAAAGGCATAAATTGCCGATTGCCTAGAATAAACTGTATATGAATATTATTTGTTGCCCAAAATGTATTAAAACACACCAGGGACTCACACACGAGTCAATCTGTCGTCTGCACAGAGAGACATGATTCCTCTTTACGATCAACTCGGGCACTGTCCTTTATTTTAGGTCAATCCCTCATAAACAGAGTGCAACAGTGTAAAATATCAGTGTGTAGAAATCCACTGATGGAAATAATCCCCAACAAACACATTATTTACTTCTGAGTAACAGCTGAGTGAAGCTACAGTGCCCAGCTGTTTGAGGAAATTAAATATTTAAAAATGAAACCACAGATTTGTGTGATGTTTTTAAAGAAGTCTATCTTCAGTAGAAACAGACTTAGAGCTGAGACTTAAAGACAGTTTTCAATTTCCTCAACAGAAACTTACAATTTACATCAAATCGTTTTGTAGAAAGTGTGAAGACCCAAATTTGCTCGTAGTATTCCATTTTCTCTTTCTCACGATGAAAAGACCCACTGCAACACTCTTTTTCTTTGTCAGTTTTGTGTTAGCTTATTATGACATCGGCCTCGGAGGAATTCAAGTCAACGCAAGAGCACATTTAACTTATTATTTTTCTTTTAAGGGGCAATTAATGAAAAGCTTCTATCAACTAAAAGCAAAAAAAGCACATTTAATTGAACTGCTGAGAACCATTTTTACATCCATATAAATTACCAGGTTTTATGTGAGGCAAGGTGCATTACATGTGAAATGTGGCCCGCCTAACAGGCCTGATTGTTTGCTTGTTCTCTTCTTTATGTACTGTGAAAGCTCCCCGAGCAGCAGGGGGGCAGTTTACAGCTCCACTTGCAATACACAAGACATTATTATCATGCTCCCTATAACTGAAACCCACCCCTGATACGCTCACAGGAACCATACGAGCCGTAACAAAATGGAGATGATAAACAAACAGAAAATATCTTAGCTACGACTTACATTTGAGGGGAGTGCGTTTGATCCTTTATAGCATAACCTTCTCTGTAAAGTCAATCAAGCGGGAAAGTGATCTGTCTTGATGTAAAAATAGTAGAAAAAGTGCTCACGACTGACATATTTATTTATGAGAGTTTAGAAGTTTGGAGGGGGAAGTAAAAAAATGTAGGATGAATCTATTTATTGAACAAAGGACAGCAAAACACCACAACAAACATCAGGCAAAAAACACTCAAGATCCAAGATATTTCAGTCAGGAGAGATGTGAAAATGTTCTCAGAGGAGAATTGCCCCTGCGGACGACAAATGCCAAAACAACTCTGACAAAGAAAGAAAGGAGGAAAATATGAGTGAACAGAAGGAACAACAATTATTTATGTAAATAATGTGCCATTGCTGCTTATAATTAGTGGGAAAATTAAGCAGAAAAGAAAAGGGGGGGAAAAAAACATCACGCATGTCACCCAACTAATTTTTCTCATGCAAATTAACAATTGAAATTATAAATGGAAATGGTGTTGTTGTGATCGAGAGAGAAAGAGAGAGAGAGAGCACTGAGAGATGCCCTGCTTTTTTCTTCTTCTTCTTTTTTTTCTTCACTCGGTTTGGAATTCATTAGCTGGTGAAGCAAGGAGAGGCAGATGTAGTTTGACACAAAGGGTGAAGTCGATAGCAGCAGCAGGAGGAGAGAAGTTTGGATTATTGTTTTGGACAGAAGTGGCTTAAAAATATAACATTCATGCAAGGGAAAACATTTCATTGACTTCTACACGCTGAAAAATCTCCATCATTCTCTCCATCTGCTCATTATTATACTTTAATACCTCATTTGAGTTGATTAAACCTGCACACCTGATGTGTTATGTTTAAAGGTAGACATCAGTGCAGTTTTTTTATGCAGTATTTCTCCTGGTTGTGGCTGACCTTTGCCATTTGTCCCCGTCCATGACACCACAGTGTCGATATGCACAGATCCGGTGTGTTGAGGTGCTGACACGGTTATCAGACACAAAATCCCTGCCGCTCTCCCAGCGAGCAGCTCTGGATGCAGGGACTATAAAGGCGGTGTCAATGAGGGTGTGATAACTGTGAAAGTCTGTCTACATGTGTCTCCTGTCGGCTCGTCTCTCCTGTTCCTCCTCGCTCACCACCGGCACCTCGCACACACTGCGACCTGCTTTCTGCCTCCCCTCTGTCATTGGGAAGTGTTTTTAAAAAAGAAGGAGCCGGGATCAAACGAAGTCGGAAAATGCCTGTCTGGCGTTCATCTGACAGCCCTGCATCCTGAACCCTTTTAAAAGAGGGTGCAGAGGAAAAAAGGGAGAGGAAAATAGGACATGTTTCGCACAATTTATGCAGCGTTAATTTTCCAGCCCCCGCGTCGACTGTTTACAGAGTCCTGCGCATCTCAAACCTCCCTCTCTTGTTCTCTGTTTTTTTTTTCCACCCCCCGTATCTCTCAAACCACAATCCCTCCTTTACTTTTTCCTCCCACCCCTCTCACTTTTTGTGGCTTATGTTATTCTGATTTTTTTTCTCTCTCTCTCTTCCAGTCTTTTTTTGTGTCACTAGTGAGGATGCTCTCCCTTGGGGTGGCTAAATTTACATCTCTCCATATGACAAACACAAACAAAGAAGCAAATAAATCAAATGTGAGGTAGAGAGAGAGAAAAGAAAAAGAGGCGGAAAGAGGCTCTGGATGTCAGTCTCAGAACATATATATAAATATAACAGTGGCATAATTGATAATCTATGAATAGATTATAGTTGTGCAACACCGGCTGGGTTTTGTAACGATCGAATATGCCTGAGAATTCAGTCTTTGCTTTGTTTTATTTAAAAAGCATGTACATTATGTAGCAGTATTAAAACCCAAAGCGGTCTTAAACAATCTCACTCAGTGACAGTTGACTTGACGGCTTTTGATAAAAAAAAAAGACACATACAATAAAAAGATGTTTAAAATAGATGTGTGTGGCTGTTTTTAAGGCCTCAGATATTTGTGTGGTACACAACAGAGAGACTCAACTGGACAG
This sequence comes from Acanthochromis polyacanthus, assembly GCF_021347895.1. Lineage (NCBI taxonomy): Eukaryota > Metazoa > Chordata > Actinopteri > Pomacentridae > Acanthochromis > Acanthochromis polyacanthus. The sequence goes on from NC_067119.1 coordinate 25,920,134, forward strand.
GAGGAGCCATTACCTGAACACCAACACACTGTCACCTGTCATCCCCCTCCAGGGACCGGGCTACATCCAGGCTGGATGTGTGTGTGGGTGGGTGTGCGTTTGAATGTGTGTCAGAGAAACTAACCTCCATCCCCGCTCCCGCTCCTCCCTACCCCAGCTCAGTTTACCATAAAATTTCACTTATGAAAATTCATGCGGCAAGAAAACAAAGCCCAAAAGAATCAAGTTGCTCAGTTCCTGTGAGTGTGTGCAGTAAGTATGTACATGTCTGTACGTACGGAGCTTTCAGCAGGATGGAGCATTCATCAACAACGGACTGACACATGTATTCAGAGGCTGGTGTCTATTTCCTCCCGCTGCTTCTATATCTGAATATTGAGAGGAGATTTGGGTGGAGGCTTCTGTAGAAGAAGGGCGGGGAGGGGTGGGGGTTTGATCAGTCTCTCCTCAAATGTGCGTATGTGTGTGTGTTTGTGTTTGTGTGTGTGTGTGTGTGTGTGTGTGTGTGTGTCAGTGCTTGTGACAAGCAGAGGAGCCCTGCTGTGTCTCAGCGCGTCCTCTCTGATACATTATTAATTAGGCAGCGTTTAGAGTAACGAGCAGAGCATTTGAGCCCCCTCTCCCCCCCCCGCCCTCGGTGACACGCTCCCTGGGAATCCGCCGTGTGACTGCAGATCAGAGGAAGCGACAATCCGACACTGCATCACCACCTTCCAGGAATACCAGAGAGTCGGGCTCCCAGGGAGATGGAAGGCAGGAAGTATCACAATACTTCCAGACGGATCTGCTCACACACATTAACACTGGTTTGTAGGACTGTGTCCACTGATATGGTGCAAACTCTTTCCTTTGGCACCCAAAGGTGAAAGTACTGTACATTTACAGCACAGAGTTGACATTTTAGTAAAATATTTTTCATCTTTGCAGTTTGTGCATCTACGGGGGGTCTTCGACTTTCATCAGAGTTCTATTCCTACAGCCCGACGTAGGCCGATTTTCTCCTTAAGTTGGAACTCCATCAGAAGAATCTGACTTATGCTTGGGAGTCATAGTGAAGGGCAAAAAGTTAGCAAAAGTTGGACAATCCAAGATGGTGTACAGCCAGTGAATGTAAACAAAGCCATCTTACAGCGCTGCATGACGACGTATCTGTCTGCTCCGCCCACCAACTAGCTCCACATATCTAATAACGACGAAGCTCCATATGTTGTAAACCAAGGACCCGCCCATAACCAGTTCCAACGTAGGTTGAGGACGACGTAAACCGAGGACCCCCTGTATATCCCTTCTAAGGGTAGTTAAGCATTTTCTGTTGTAAACTCAAAACTTTCCTCCTTGCTATGCCGTCCGTTGATATTTCAACATACATCCCTCCATCACATCATCCATAGGTTTCTTAAACTGTGGTTTTGAAGATCAGTGTGGTACTTTGGGAGTGCCTGACTCTGTTTAACTCCCACAAATCCAAAGATGAACAAAGAGGTGGACAGTGAGTTTAGCTGAGGCAGGCCATGCAAATGCCTGTGGGCTGAGAACTGTCCTGTGATGGTACTGACCTGTCACTCAAGCCCTTAATTATGTGTACTTTTAAACCTTAATGCAAATGAAATAAGTAGGCATATAAAAATTCATCCCCTTCACAGTTGTCGTGAACAAGGAAATCACCTATAGAGACCAAAATAGTTTTTTGCACCAGGTTGGAAATATGCTTTTTTTTTTTTACTGTAAAGTTGGGCATTTTAACACGGGGACTGACTTACTTGTGAAGCCAGTCTTATGTGGCTGTTCAAGGAACTGCATATGATTTCTTTAGTTTTTTGATTGTCATCATGAGGACAGGACTAGTCACACATTGTTTTTATTATTACTCCGCCAGAGAGGCGGAGCCTTGGCGGAGTTATGTGACGATCGACTTTGGTTTTGTCTGCTTGTCTGTCAGCAACATTACTCAAAAGCGGACCAATGGATTGGGTCAAATTTTCAGGGAAGGTCAGAAAGGATGCAAGGATCAACTGATTAGATTTTGGCAGTGATGTGGCTTATAGTTTGGATCCATAGATTTGTTAAAGATCACTGTAACTACGACAACAAGTGAACACTACATCAGCTGTCTGCTGACGATCACATGATTGCAATCCTACTACAAATTGACCACTACAAACTAGTCAGGACTTCTCTGTCAGAAATCATACAAGGAACAATGGATTAAATTGTGAGGGTGTTTTCGAGTGTCATCAATTTCCACTGCCCACTGCACATTTAACGTGACGCGATTCAGTATCCCTGCATAACGCAGACATGCATAGCACATGTCTGTGCTCAGTGCAAAGTCATTTTGTTTGTGGGTACATCTATATTGAATGGCCACATTCTATGGAGCTGTGATTTCTGCCACAAATTTTTTTAAGATTTCAGCCATCGGAAATTATACAATGACTGAGCAGCCAAGGTGGAGTACTGCATTCTCTGAGTGCTTTTCTTGTTTGTTAGTCGACTGTCAAATAAACCTGGTGTGTTTTTATAATTTAGTGTATAATTACAGATTGTTAGACTTGAATGTTAGCCCCTTTCAGACTTCCATTAATCTGACAAACTGTACATGTTGACTTGAGGTGTACACGAGAACCCTGGTCACTATGCAAGTTTTAAAGGTAATCTTACTAAGTTGGACCTGATGACATTTCTGAATCCCGGCAAAAACACGGTAAATGTCTGAACTGCTTACAGGCATGAGCAACAGTACATATTTGGAAAAAGGTTTTTCCACATTTCAGCATCAATACTGGTCGAAAAGCATCACAGAGAGCCCCAAAGGCAGTTTGCATGCTACAAACACACAGCACCTTTCTACTTCACTTTGCTCAACATTTTAGTTTGCTGCTTACAGCTGTTTATGGGAGTTTTTAATATCACTTATTCAAATACCTGCAGACCCAAACAGCAACAGGATCCATATGAGCACCTCCAATATGTAATTACACACATGCCACAATCAACACAACAGTGTTGGTAACTTTATTATTCAGATAGAATTATACATTATCTCCAATACAGAGGCAAGATCAGCCCAGGTCTGCCACAGAGTTACAGTTTATAAGTTAAATCATTTGTTACATAGTGGTCGCAGCTGTCGGAATTTTTTTATTTTACTGTTTGCACAGTAGTAGTTGGACTATTATCACACACAGACATAATTTTCACTTATTAGGAAAATATAAAAGAACTAAGATGTTAGTTATTTGGACAGTTTAATGAGATTTAAGTATTTTTTTTATTTTGCATCATTCGGTGCACTGTCCAGTCTCATCTGTATGATGAATATGGTGTACCACAGCTTTCTCCATCACTGTGATGAGTTTGTCTAAACGCCATGAGCAACATTAACATACAAGTGACCTATGTTTGAATGACAGAATGTTGTCATTTTACCCGACTGAAGTCACAACGTTATGTATCCTGTGTCTGAAAAGGACTTCACTGATGCTCATGCAGTTGCTTGTGTTTTATCTGACTATAATTGTCTTTTCCCTGTGAAGCCCTTTGGCCAACATGCTTATCTCTAAATGTGCTCTATAAATAAATCGACTTGACTTCTCCTGCTCCACATTTGAGAAGGACATAGCGTGCTTTCATTACATTTATCTGTATGACTGAAGGTACTCTGACAATTATTATTGTGCAAACACTCACAATCATAACACATCATAAAATCATATTATGCTCTATGAGCATTGCAGCAGCTGATATAAGCACAACTTCGACTGCTCTCTCCATCCACTAAATATGTGCCTACATGTTAATATCCTTTTAATACAGCACAGAATGCACCATAAAATGAGTTATTTTAATTTTTGACAGCTCACCATTTACTACTAACAAGTCTTAAAGGGAAACGCTCAGCGGCTGTTTTGTTTGTTGTTTTTTTCAGCAGATGCAGGGGATTTCAGAGGATTGCTTTGCATGTTTATCCTTAGTTGGACTCAAGGGACGATTTCTGTGTAATTGAAATTTTAAATTTTATTTGTCAAGCATGAGGTGGCTAGCGCTCCTAGCCCCAAGAGAGGTAGTAAGTAAAATGTTATCATAAGCAGCCATAATGGTTAAACACTGAGAATATCACTCATGTCGGCCATTATAGCCCTTTTACCCGCAATGAACAGCACATGTGCAATTAGTGTTCATACAACTGTGCTATTGTGCAATCACTAATATGTACAATATTTTACAGTAACAGCTATTTGCATGTACACACCTGCCATATTGGTATTAAAACATTCATGCTGCTTGTCCATTTTTTTAACACTTTAAGTGACTTAAATGTTCTGCATTTTTTCTTTTACTTACATGCGTGTTGTGCTTGTTGTCTAGTAGCTACAAAATAGACATATAACAAGAATTTCACTGGCCAGTTTGACCGAAACCACAGATAACACTCAACATTCCTTTATCAATGATAGCTTCAATCGCTTTGAAAGTGTGACAGTGTCTGTGTGAAGCTGGAAAAATGGTGGGCGAGTTGTGGCACTTAGAAGATCAACAGCATGTTAATGAGTCACAAATCCACCCTTCCTCTCCTCTCCTCTCCTCTCCTCTCCTCTCCTCTCCTCTCCTCTCCTCTCCTCTCCTCTCCTCTCCTCTCCTCTCCTCTCCTCTCCTCTCCTTCTGATTCCCTTTAATGAGGATTGAATTGTGTAGTAATTTTTGCCATTATTGTGCACCTTCCTCTCCATCTTTTATCTCTGCTGTTACTCCTGCTATTGTTTTGCGTGATTTCACATTTTGTGTCATACCCCCCCCCCCCCCCCCCCCATCGCCCTGCCCCCCGCTCCATGTTCACAATAAGCTCACCTCTTTCTGCTATTACTGTCGGACTAATTCAATATTTTTCTCCCCCCTCTGTCGTCTGACCTGCCCCACACTCGCCACACCCCCGCCCGTCTGCCCTTCAACTCTTCTGGGTCTGGCTGAGTCTCTGTTGTCTGCCTCATTACTGACTGTTCAGCCGTTTGATTTTCTGAAGCGGCTGTTGTTCAGCCACGCCGAGACCCTTCTCATCCCTATTATTCTGCACTGCACAAGCACAAGCACAGAAACGTATAAAGGCACAACCAGCCCTCTCAATTTTTTTCCCTTTTGATGCATGCAGCATCAATGAACGTGTGGAATTTCTGCGTTTCTGTTTGCCGAGTGCCCCGATGCCGGACAGTGTTATAGTGCAGCAAAGCGTGATGGTGACAGCTAAGATTTAGCTTTTATTTTTCCAGGGCTACTCAGCAGAATGTAAAAAGTGCTTCCATAAAGAAGTGTATCTTAGAGCGACTGCGTGTGATTCCACACCACAGTTGGCGATGACACCACCATTCCTCTTGGTGACGGATGCACTGTTGCATCCTCCCAACTCTCTGCCCCACTCTGGTTATGAATGTTGCTGGCATAGCATAGAAATAGTGGGGCAAGTCTTTTTCTTCACTGGCCGCTGTCTCAGGCGGAATTCTAGTCCAAACAAAGTACAAGATTAAAGAATGTAATGAAACGCAAACACATGCAAAACAATATTTTCTGCATCACCTTTAATTTTTCATGAGCAAACCTCAGCATGGACATTGCCTGATCACATCCAACTGGACATCTTCTCTACCAGCTGAATTTTGCTGGGATGTGACTGAACAATGCAGTTTCACACCAAAATATGTAATAGCGTCCTAAGTCCACAGCAGAATATGTATTAGTTTCACAATAGGTGTGGAAAATGATGAGATTTCTACATTTTGTGACCTTTTCTTTCCTATTGGCCTGTGCCCATTTCATGTGACTCAAAATTCATGTCACATGACTTGTACCTTTCTAATAGCACATAAAAAGAGTAACAATGCCCACTTGAGAAAGCTGGAGTGGAACCCGTGTCGGACCATTCTCTATTTTATCATTTGGTTGCACTTTTAGTTGTTGTTTTCTGTTTTTGGTTTCAACCATTTTCCCTTGCTGTTAAACGTAACAAAACTACTTGATTTTAGCACTGAAAGTAGGTTTGATTAAGCAAAAAAAATATATTTTGTATTAATGCTAATCATGTATGTTTTTAGGATACTACAGTGAGGAGTCCCATCACAAAAACTGCCCCAAAAAAACCTTTGCATCTCACAGTTCCACAACAATATTTGCAAAAATTTTGCACTGCAAACAAACGTAACCATTCCATATTCTGGCGTGAGACTGGGCAGGCTTGAGGAATTGGCGTTGCTTCCTTCTTTTGTTCCCTGATGAATTGACTGTCATTTTTCTGCACCTTGCTTTGTTTTTCTTTTTTTGTGATTGAATCAGCATACAAATTAAGCTCAAGTGATTGAGCAGTGAACTACAGGTTTGGAGGCCTCTTGTCTTTCTGGTGACAGATGTGACTGGAGAAATATTCTGTTCTAGTCCAACTAACCACCTGAAATTCTCTCACAAGATTTAGCTGAATGATATAGAGTCATTATGTTTTAAAAAAAATCTCCAAACTATAGATACGGCACTACATGAAATGCTAAAAATACTTTATATTAATTATCTATCGAGTGCTCATGCACACATACACGCACACACAGGCACACTCAAGCACACACCTGCATTCAGACTATTCATTATCTACCCCCCTAGAGCAGTCCAGAGGGGCAAACTGTGTGGCCACTGCAAGCCAAACATGCTTGGAGGCTGCAGGCCACAGCCAAATGGGCCAAGCACCTGCCCTAGGTGTCAACAGGCCTCCTTGGCCCTGAGTGCCAGGCTTCCTCCTGAAAGACAGAGGAGATAGAGAGCCAGATAGAGAGCCATCTCATTACCTACTCCCTGGGGCTGCAACTAAGCAGGGGATAGAGAGTGTTAGGACCATGTCACCTCTGTGGATGGCCCTCATGAACTGTGGTTAATTGAAATCTGATATATGTGAGTCTCTACTTGGCACACGACCAGTCAAACAGCGGGCTGGTTTTCATCCTGCCAAGTGAGGCTGGGAAAAAAAATGGAAAGAGCTCCATCTTTCACTTTTTTCACATCTTCCCCCAGTTCCAGTCATGCAATCCACAGAGTTATTGATTTGTTTGCGAGCTGTGAACATGGTCCATCATTGACACTGCTCTTGGACGGTAAGAGCTGATCATAGAGCACAGTTTGATGCTAACTTGGTGTACTGTGCGCTGACCTTGGCTGAAGTACACAATGCAGGCTTGCTGAAATCCCTGCCTCTCACAGAGGTGGATACCAGGTGGGGATACAGGCAGTGAAGACGCATCCACACAAAGAGCTGTTTAACTGTCCAAAGGGCCTCTGGGTACTCCACCTTTCACTTTATCCTTTTAATATTTCATGTCCTGGCCCCAGCCATGCTCTGGCCAAATGCCTCTGCCTGGGTTGCTGGAATATGGATGAGAGTGCACATTTACCCATTTACCTGGATGTCAGTGGGAAACGGCTCTAAACAATACACTCCCCCTCCACCCCTCCACTACCTCACCTCTGCTCACCTCACTGGGCCCTGAACTAGCTTGTTAGAGGCAGGAGGAGGGATTGAAGGCAAAGGAAAACAGACAGAAAAATCCTACAAACAGGAGCCCTGGGATAACAAACACACAACACATATGTGGAGAAGATGCTGGACTTAGAGGAAGAAGATCGTTGTTGTATGTGGACATGATTATTTCTGATGCTTTAAAAATAAAAGAAATATGCTTATTAGCTGGGCTGCACAGTAGAGTAGTGGTTAGCACTTTCGGCTTGCAGCAAGAAGATCCCTGGTTCAAATCCTGGCCTGAGTCTGGGATCTTTCTGCATGGAGTTTGCATGTTCTCCCTGTGCATACATGGGTTTTGTCCGGGTACTCCGGCTTCCTCCCACAGTCCAAAAACATGTTGAGGTTAATTGATGACTCTAAATTGCCTGTAGGTGTGAATGTGAGTGTGATTGTGTGTCTGTATATGTAGCTCTGTGATAGACTGGCGACCTGTCCAGGGTGTCCCCTGCCTTCACCCGAGTCAGCTGGGATAGACTCCAGCACCCCTCACGACCCTAGTGAGGATAAAGCGGTGTATAGAGAATGGATGGATGCTTATTAGCAACTGGATACTAAGCAGTGGTGGAACCGGAGTATATTTAACAAAGCAATGTACTTCAACACTGTTTTCAGGTTGTCTTCTTTCACTGTCTTCTTTTTTGTGCTACTGTAAACCTCTAATCTGCTTAATTTCAGATATTAAAACTATTCTTTTTACTCCAGGTATTTTTCTAACTGCTATAGTTACTCATTAATATACAGTGCAAGATTTTATTGAAGGCATGGTTCCCAGTCCTTTTGCTGTTTGTTCCCTTACAACAGGGGTGTCAAACATCGCACCGGGGGCCAAAACTCAAAGCACACTTTAGGTCGTGGGTCGAACTGGATAAACATTTATTGAACACACTAAAAGTAAATGTTTTTGGAACATGAATAGGAATAAAAACAGACAGGAATATTATTCCACAATAAATAAAATTAAACTTTATATAACTTGAAATACTTTGTTCTCTATCAAAATGTCTTTTGTGAAAATTATAAAAGTTATAACTATGAACATGCTGCAAAAAACATGAAAAAATGAAATAAAAATGTTGCTTTTCCACAAAAGTAAAAATAACAAATCAAAACATTCAGTTTTCTTTGCTCTTGGGCCATATTATAAAAACAAACTTAAATATCTCCTTAAATTTATTTTGAAGGACCTTCAGCAAAGGGCCATGAGCTGGATTTGAACCCCTACCCACTACGTATTGCTCCTGTTTATAAGTTGTCCCTTTAACCTGCTGAGCTTCAGGAGATGGTAACTGTTGGAGGTCAAGGGAAAGTAAGCATGAGGACTTGCTGCTGCTGTGTATTCTGGGAAACCTTGTGTTTTTTCCAACTTTGTTGTACCAACAACAAACTACATTTTCAGCTTATTCACAATTACAAATTTAGACATATTGAGGTACACACGATTGGTCTGATGTGTATTTTCATGTCAAGTAGTGCTGCTATTTTAATTTTCATGTTCAAACAAATCAAAATACTAACTCTGCTGAACAGACTGTAGTTATCTTTTTTTACAGTGCATGAACTGACAAAATTCCTTGTGTAGCTCAAGAACTCTATTGAGAATCTTTCCTGGACTCAGCCAACACACCTCTGTATGATAAGGAATGTTGGCAAACTCTGACTCTATTTCTCACAAAAAAAGACGGAAATTGCCGGTGGTTCAAACCTTTAGCTCGGATAAAGTTTAAGGTTTGCATTAAATGTTCCATTTTTAACACTTTACCACACAGCTCTTCCTGATGGATGATGCAGTGATATGCTGTCAACTCACCAGTACACTTCTCCTCCTGCATCTTTACTCGCATCCTCCCCACTTTTTTCACCGCACATCGCCGGTGCTCCATCTGTTGGAAGTCCAACAAGTCTGTCCCAGGGCAGTTTCATGTCGGTTACACTTGGACATACGTTTTCAAAAATGTCTTTTCCTATCGTTGTCCCGTGCATCAATTTAATGTCCAATAATTCCTCTGTAACGCTCAAATCGGAGTTCACTCCACGGATGAAGACGGCTAGCTGTGCAGTGTCTGTCATGTCAGTACTTTCATCAACAGCAAAAGAATATGCAATAAACTCTTTGCTTCTTACAGTCAACCGTGTTCTGAAATCGGTGGCCGTCTGACAAACCCGATCAGCAACTGTATTTCTACTCAGGCTTACATTTGCCAACATCTGCTTTTTGTGTGGACACCTTCAGCATACAGTTCTTCAGACACTCTCCCTCGGTAAATGGCCTGATTTGGCTTTCTCTTCTGCCACAGTAAAGCTTGCTTTCACAGCAGCTTCACTTTGTGTTTTCGCTCTGGTGAAAAACGTCTGCTGAGATGTCAGATTCTTCTTTAACTCTTCTACTTTCTGTAGCTTCTGGTCTGCATGCAGGTTTTTAAGCTTGTCCTGATGTTTTGTCTAAAAGTGCCATCTTAGATTAAATTCCTTAATTACAGCCACATTAGCTCCACAAATAAGACACACGGCTTTACCGGTAAGGTCAACATACATAAAGTCAGCCTCCCATCACTTTGAAAGGCTCTGTTTTCAGAATCAACTTTTCTTTTCGCCATTGTTAAGGGCTAGCTTTTACATTACAATAGGGTTGCAGACGCTTGACTTAAATGACGCAGAAATGTTCCCAGGTAACCTACAAGCGTGAACTAACCGTGACGTCACCCGTTGGTTTCAACGCTGAGAAAATGAAGCCCGGATTTTGCTACTTCCTGGTCGCCATTTTGGATTTTTTGGAGCCAGTGATGTAAAAAGCGTCATCAAACAGGCTGGACCGGACAGCAACTTGGGGCAGGACCAGTCTATGGGCGGGCCAGACTGAGAGCTGAAGACTCTCTTATCCCGCCCAGATTTTACGGCAGAGGCTTCTGTTGCTGCTTTCCAAATAAAAGGATCTGTCAATCATTCCAGACAAGACTGTCTATCAAGTATAGCCACGCCCCCTGGCTCCACCAGCTTTAACGATTTATTTAAAATTCAGTATTGATTTATTTTAAGATCGGCCACCTGATCTCTCATTTTGACCATGAAAACTAACGGGAAAAAAATCCTGAGCTGTAGAAAATCAGTCTATCAAATTTTATTTTTTCCGGTGATGAATTGGGGTCTGTGGAGCAAAAGCTTTTTGGAGCCAACCCTAGCGGACGGCGTGATATTGCAAGTTTTTGACACTTCAGGGTGGGCTTAATTTTTGGAGCCAGATGCTACGTCCATCTTTATATACAGTCTATGGTAACCTATCATTCGGCAAGGCAGCTGTTGCGCTGCATTATGGGATCTGTAGTTTGTGTGTTATCAGCGCTTCATATCGTCCGGCCATTGATAATAATAATAATAATAATAATAATATAATGGATCAATGTAAAATGATCTCGCGGGGTGGATATAATTGTATTACGGGCCTGTTATGGCCCGCGGGCCTTGAGTTTGACTCATATGCCATACAATAAGGAAAAAGAAATAAGAAGTCATTGGGCTGTTTCTCTTCCAGTACTTTGACTTTTGATATTCAACAGCAACTGCAGTTTCCTTCTGCAAACATATTTTTTAATCAGCATCTCAGAAATACAGCAAAAGCATGTATTTTACAGAAGCTTTATAATACAGCAAACCAACAAACTAAGGGCCAGTTCATGTTTTACACATCCATAAGCTCAGACCACTGCAGACACTGAAAGTGCTACAATAAGCACTGCCTGCTCAGTGGACAGTGGCATTTTCCTTCATATCAAGCACAAAAATCCACACAGGGATTCAGATTACACTGTAGCACCTTGTTAATGTGATTATTCCTCAGGTGTGACGAGCACAGTGGGCAGACTTAGCACAGGATTTTAGGAGAAATTAAGACTTTCTAACGTGTTTCGGCTCAGTCGATAGAAAGCATCTACAAATCAAAGCACCGCAAAAGTCCAGCAGCAACAACTTCAAGTACACCTTTTTAAATGATGAATTATATCAGTGTGAATGACAGAGAATCTCCTTGTGCAGTCTCTCCTCATAACAATCAGCTGTTTCAAGCACCACTTGTCTTCCTGGCACATGCACAGTTGGAGCATTTACAGTGTGGACGTTCAGCGCCGTCCACAGAGAAGTCTGCACAAACCCTCACAGATGTTGGTAACACGTACAACAGGTACATTACATGCACCCTCACTGACAGAGAAAGCAGAAACACAAACTGGGCTCCCGTGGATGTTTCTGAAAGGTTGGCTGTGACTTTGCACCATTTACAGAATACAGTAGCTGGTAACAGATTGGACCGTAACACCAGGTCAATGTGATTATTCTGGAAGTACATCGATCACAGTGGACGGACATTGCACAGGATATGTGGAACTTCCTTCTGTGTTTGGGCATGTAAAGTCAAAGCACCTCCAAAGTCCACAATGACAATTTTGTGTGGATTCAGTTCTCCTGTGGCAGCGTCTTCTCATAGCAAGCATTTCATTTAGGCATAATTTCTTTAACTGGTATATGTACTGGCAGTGTGCTTGTAGTGCAAACAGCAAACTTTGGGCTACACGTGGATGCCCCCAGAGAGGAAAATACTAGAAACCCAACTCTTCGCTAAACACCTTTGCACTTGACGGACTGCAAGAACAAAACAAAACAAAAAAATCCTATTACATCTTATGCTTGCAGACACTATGGTCCTATTTTGACTCTTGAACTTCTTTTATGGCACTAATCCTGGTTGTTTTCTCCAGACAAATGTGGCTTTAAACTAAGTCTTCACCTGAAAAGGTCATATATGTTGTTGAGGAGTATCTGGAGGCTCAAGACGTGACCTTGTTCTGCGAAGGAATAGCTAAACTTAAAGGTGCATCAAATTTAAAGAAAATCATGCTTAAAAAGTAGGTTGTTGCTAGAGGTACGGACCCGTACCCGTAGCCTGTGGCCTATGGATACGGCACTTTCCATTTGCCAATCAGATACTGGTCACGTGACTCCCGGTAGACGCTAGAGGTACGGACCCGTAGCATCGGTACTACAGGTACGGACCCTAAACCTAACACTAACCCTAACCTTAACCTTTGTTTACCTTTCAACAGTTTGCAGTGGTTAGCAGCTTCTTGACTTGCAAGACTCGCGTACGGGTCCGTATCTGTCTGGCAAATAGAAAGTGCCGTATCCGTAGGCCACAGGCTACGGGTACGGGTCTGTATCTGTAGACACTACCTAAAAAGTAATGCAAAACAGTCTTTCTAATGTGACTTTTTTCTTTTTTGGTGATGCTGAGAACTTTTTGAACAAACCTTGTAGACACATTTCTGAAGTGACATTTGAGGAGTGAACAGTAAATGGTAAGGCTGCTATCAGCGAGATAAAATTGCACATGGATCATTTTCCGTGGCGATCTGAATCCAGCTCTGTTATAGCGGACTGCAGCACGAAACAATGGTGATGAAATAGAGGAGTTTTGATGCAATGAAGAAAAATGATAGAAAATGATACCATATGAATAATGGTTACTTGATTAATTTCATGAAAATCTTACAGATGGCAACATTATTCATGTGATAATATATTTATTTCAGTAGGTATTTAAATGCTGGACTTGTTACTGGGACTTAAAATTCACTGGCAATGAAGTATTTTTGTGCTTCTGGAATTGCTTCTTTCTTCGCGCACTGCACTAGTGTGGTTGGTTACCTCAGTATACCTCATCATCGCCATGCACTAATTGCATAGAGTTTAAGATTGGGCAGCCACTACACAAGACTTCACTTAATGCAATTAGGCTGTGGTTTAATTGTTCTTTAATATCTATGGATAAAGCCAGTGTGTTACATCGAGTAATTATGGCTAATGACTGCAGTGGGAGTGAGGAGCAGAAAGTAGGGTGTGTGTTGAAAGAAACCACTGAATTCATTTTTGTCTAATAGACCTTTTGTTGAATTGGTTCCGTCCGCATGTGATAAGGGTGTTAAAAATTAATGATTTATAACTATTGAGCCAGCAATCACATTTTAATTAGGCAGTAATTTATGATAATTTGTCTTCTTTCACAGCAGAACAGTTAATAATTGTTAATTAGCCGTTGATGATTTGTCCTTTGAACATATACACTAATGGCCAATTCTAAGCCTGTGAGCAAAGACCTCTGCGAGAACCATCCGAGTATGTGTTTAAACACATGTGAGAAGACAGACGTGGAAAGAATATAGAAATATTAGACAAAAACAGAAAACAGCAACATGTCATGTCCATCTGTACCATCTCTGTATTGGCACCAGATTTTCTCGCATCACCAGGCTGGCTATGTGCGCCTGCCAAGTCCATCCATCTATCTCTGCCTCGCTGTGCCAAGGCAGCAGAGAGAGAAAGGAGACAGGAACATACTCCAGGAGAAGTTATGCCAAGTGGAGAAAAGTGGAGAAAGTGCAGGAAATGTAAAGACTCAGGGAGAAAGAATGCAAAGTGGAGGAGAGAATCATACCTTCGCCAGTCATTCCTAAACAACCGTTATTTGTTTAACAATTTCAAGTGGCTGAAATTGTGTGTCGAAGTCTTTGGCTTTTAGATATTGACCCCAGGCTGCTTTTCGCTCTAAGTGCTAGCAGATTGCTGCCGGGGCTTTCCACTCCACGCTGCACTCTCTGCTAACCAGTGCTGTTTTTTATTTGCTGTCTCCATTCCCTCACTTCCCTTCTTTCTCCGCGAACCATAGATTCTTTGTCTGTGCTTTAATGTGTCCTCCAATTCTGCTTGCATGTTGCGATTTGTGCATTTGTAACATTTCTCGAAAATGAGGCGAATAATGGTAGATAAGCGGTAGAGTAAAACACGGGTGAGAATTTATCGGCTGCTTTGTGAGACACACAACAGTGGGGTAAGTTAGAGAGGAGAGCACAGGAGGGACCAGAGCTTTGGTTTTGGTGGACGAATCAATAGAGGGCAGAGCTGTCAAAAGACTGCATATCTGCTGGATGAAAAGCAACGAGGTGAAGTCGAGCTAACCCCCTTTAAACCTTATAACTGATTTGAACTTCTCATTCGTAGTATATTGGAGTCTTCAAAGGGGCCGTGTCAAAGAGGCAGAGAGAGGGGTGTTTAAAAGGCTGTGACAATCAGGGAAGTCTGTGGATATGAAATAAATTTGGTTTCCTTTGTGCGATCTGTCCTCTGTTGGCTGCTCTGTTTGATAAGTAAAACACATCTTTAAGATATTTAACAGGTATAAAAATTAATAACAGAATCTCCCAAGTTTTAGATATATAATGCAGATTTTTAACTCCCCCTCTAGGACATCTCCTTTTGATTAAAATATCTCTCTGCAGTTGTTGCTCATAATACGGTACAGATTGTGGTAATAGCAGGGCACGGGTTGGGGGAAAATATAGTAAATTTTATTACAGAGATGATTGTATCCAGAGCGGATTGGATCATTGAAAATCCAAAGTGTCTCTGCAGCATTTGTCCCCATCTGCTGTCAACGTCTGCTCCCACCTTTGGAATTCCTTCTAAAGGACACTTTGGTTTTTTTTTATTTTTTAACTAACTTAATTTCAAAAGAATCCTCCATTACTGCTTGCTCAGCTGTCTATTTCAGCCCATCCTCACTCTCTCACACCTTCCTGTTTCTCATCTCTGCAGAAGAGCTGTTTCTCTATGTGGGTTATAACTGTGACATCTTTCCACCTGCAGACCTCAGCATGGGGTCATCTTCTCAACACACTCTCCTCTGTGTAAGCATGGGGTCATCTTCTCAACACACTCTCCTCTGTGTAACCCATTCACTGAGCTCTTTTGTTTCTTTTCTAAGCAAATACTGGGGTCAGCGTGGTGAGCTCGGAAGTCACCGTAACGGGAGAGCAGGACAACAGGACCCATTGAGACAATCATTTTAATGTATTTACCTCTTGACATTTGAGGGTATTTTTGCTAATGCACATTTCCATATGTTTACTCATCTTCATTTGACAGTTGGACGCATGTTTTTGTACCAGGGAGACCATAATTATATTTAAAGGCTTTATGACGTCGATTCTACAGCTGCAGCGTGAAAAACAAGGAACGTCCTTTCAAGATATTTTCTATTTAAATAATGTTTAAGGCACGCCAGTTTTAAAGCAAAAGCAAACAGGAACCTTGCCTCAGGTCTGTGCAGGATGGGTTTGAACTCTGTGACCTACGGCTCTTGAAGCCTGGCTTTGTGGCTTGCGGTCGAAACACATATTTATCTGTGTCTGTATGTGCAGGATTGCATGAGAGTAATTACAGTGACTCAGCTAAGTGTTGTCATATGACAGGCTTTGTTGAATGGGCTCCAGTACAGCGGAATGTATGCATGTTTTGGCCCCCTTTTGTTTTAAGGCATACCATAACCTTGTGCACACAAGGCAAGGCAGCTGCTAATTAAATCAATATGAGATAATGAAGTGCAATTAGAAGCACTGGCTGAGCTGATCCTTTGCTGTAAGCACTCCTTCCCCTCCCTCTGGGCTCGCGCCTCTTTAGAACCTGTTAGTTTTTCCACTTCCAGGAGCCACAATCCCCACAGCAACCGTTTGGAGGAGTGATCACTGAGCTCCCGAGGCTGCCAACGCATTCTCACACTCAAATAGAGTTCTGCTCTCCATTTATCCTCACCTACCTCTCCGAGCACAGAGCGCACACATGCTGTTTACCCTCCCACCCTCATCTGTCTTGCTCCGTTCTTTTCACATTTTCACCTCTGCCTCTTATTTCGCTTCCTCTTTCTTCTCCTTACCTGGCAACTTGTACTCATTTTTAGAAACGGGCGAATTTGTGTTTCAAAGCGTCGTTTTTCCAAGTGGGGATATTTGAAACTTGTCTCAATTAGACGCAGCACAAGCTGGAATACTGGATTTGTTCTGTGCCTTAAATAGCCGACAAGTTTCTGAATGTTTAGCAATGTTGGCCATATTCTTTGCATGACGTCTCCCATGTTCATTATTACTTTACATTATCGTTTTAATTATCTTCATGGCTTGCCACCCGATTCTTAAAAGTCACCAGATGGCACTATTTAGCTTTCACATACTGTATAAAGCACTCAACAAGTACATGTCAATGCATGTTTCCTCTTGTGCAGAAGTAGCAGCCTTCTTTCCTAAGCCGGTGGTCATGCTTGACGTCCACACTTCCATGATCAGATTCAGCTCTGCAGTGTTTCACTCCGCCTGGATGCCACGAAGCAGAAAACAAGGGGAAAACGCACCTGAGAAGGCAGCTTTCACCAGCTAAACATCTGTGTCACAAGATGAATATGAAAAAATGTCACATCCTCATCCGAGATCTGAGATTTGCTGCCACTCTCTAAGATATTCACCGCATAAAATGAGCTGAAAAGTCAACAAACATATTCAGATGGAAGAGGGGGAAACAGGTGAAAACAGGAATTGTTCTGCATCAGGTCTGTCTTCGTGCTTTTCCTTTTGGCATCAGGAGCACTTAGCACTGCCATCTTCAACGCAGCGCGTGGTGACGTCTAATGGGCTTTTAAGAGCTTCGCAAGGGGACTATTTGTGTACCATCAGTGGGAGCCTATGATCGCTATGTGACAACAGTATTTTAAGCTAGCTCCACAGCAGCACAGGATGAGTACCCTGAGCTGTGGCTTTCCCCAGGGGAGCGCATGCTGCCGAGATCTAACAGCTCAACTTCTCTCCCACTTTCCAACTCAGGTGTCTGTTTCCAGTGAGACAACTGAAAAGTCTTGATTCCTCCTTTTCACCAGAAAAATGCATGTTTGTGAAGAAACAGAACACGACTAAACAGGGCGTTTTCCACACCCGCGCTGCAGAAGACGGGGAAAGTTTTGATTTGTTGCAGAAGATGTTTGGTTCTCCCCAGAGACATAGGAGTCATACTTATTTTATTATTTTCAATTTACCCTCCCACAGTGGAACTGTTCCCTGTTTGCAAATAAACTGGAGCATCTCAAGGACTTAACTTGCGCTAAGGAGGATCATTATTACTCACAGTGACCTTGCCCTCAAACACGACCTCCAGAGTTGTTAAGCTGCAATAAAGATCTCATAAAATGTTTACAGAGCTTAACATTTACACAGAAGATAGTTTATCTGACTATCATTAAGATGCGCCTGTAATTATTGCTCCATTTATCCTAATGTGGTCATGTACAAGATGTAGCATTACTAATACAGAGATTACTGCGATATGGGTTTACCTTGATGTTTTGTGAATAGACCTGCAAACATTAGCATTCTGAAGGTCACTTGCACTTGTTATTTTTAATGCTGAACTGATTTTTCTATTATGTATGCAAATTAAAGCTGGTTTAAGTCATTTATGAAGAAAAAAATCTAATTATTGAATTAATTATTTCTGATTTCAGCGAGATGATTAGCTGCTTTTCTGTTTGTATTGCATCATGCAAATAAATGATACAATTTCAGCTCAGTGTATTTGAGTTTGGACAGAACAAGGCGTTTAAAGATGCCATCTTGAAAACTGGAAAACTACTGTGGACATTTCTTTAGTTATTCCAAAAACTTGGCTTTTATGCTGCATGTTTCCTTGGTGTGACTTTTATATCAATGAGACTACCTGTTTAAATAAAGGAGTAGCACACTCGGTGTGCTCTCAGGTGCACAGACCGACAAGCTCACTTGGTCTGTGAGGGAAACAGGTTTTGAAAGTTCGGCATATCACTATTTAAAAAGCCGAGTTGAGGCAGCCACTGAAAATGCGAGTAACTCTACAGCTCACAGTTACTTTACATCAGAAGCTACTGCAAACTTGGAGGTGAGAGAAAAATAAGCTGCTCTTGAAGTTTGACCTGACTACGCTCAATCAATGTCATGAAAAATGCTATATGCAACTTTAAGATCTTTAAAGTCAAAAATATATCATTTTAATACATAGAAAAACAGAGCAAACGGAAGCCAGAATGGTTGGAAATGTACTGTCTGATGCAAATATTTAAATATTTTAACAAGATCTAACAGGTGAAATCAGGTTCTTCACCTTTTTGTAAAAATGTTGGTTTAGTATGTCATTATAGTCAGAAGAGTAAAAAATAGTGATCTACTATGTCCACAGATTTGAATACATTTTCAAAGTCCACTAATAAACTAGTAGATTTTTGTTTCCAAATGTCACCAGCACATAAACACTCATTCCCAGCAACACAACAGAGTTTTCTTCTAAATACTGCTAATAATTGTCGCTGGGGAACCTGTGAGCATCAGAGGATGCTATAGAATAACTAGATGGGGACCACAGAGTAATTAGTGGTGTGTGTGTGTGTGAATTGTCATCACACATAGCATGTTTATGTCAGATGTATATTGTGTATGTGCAGTAAAACAATTACCAGGAGTGGGGGTATGATGGTACAGTCTAATTGTTTACTCTCCAGTTGGTTATAATAAAGTAAAATATTCCATTGCACCTCACTGGTCGCTTTGCATAATGAATTCCTGGAGGAGTGAACGGAGTGAAGTGAGGAGAGGACCTGAGCAGGCCTGCGATGAGTGCCAATCATCTTCAGCTCTACTTCATCAAAGGAGAGGTGCAGGAAAGGAGGGATGCTGTGATTGAATCTGACATGTTATAGAACTCTAAATTACTCATCTGTGGAAGGAAAAATATCCGTCTGACCAACTTATGCTATCGCATGCTGACTTTCAGACGCTTTATTTACAACAAACAGGGGGGAAAAAAGGCAATTAAGTGAATATCAGTTGTTTGAACTGAAAATGCTTGTTCCAAAAATCATTTAATTGAGACTAGAGCTCTGTTTTTCTGCTTAATTTGCTTAAAGAGTCCCTTTCATTATCTTGGCTGTGCCAGAAATGAGCAGAATTATCTTATTTTACTTGCTGAATTGATAGTTTTTTTTTCTTGAGAAAAAAAGGTATTTTAAAAAGGGACACGCAAAACTATCTTTTTATGATGGATATTTTTTTCTCGTGTCTAGTTTGTGATAGCAGCTAGGCAGCGAGGGAGCCGAGAGAAAGGGGAGAGAGATGGGAGGGAGATTAGGAATATAGAGTGTGGGATGTTATCTCAGCTGTGAATGAGACAGTATAATTATGATATGGAAATGATGCTGAAAGAGGAAAGTTGAGCAGACTGGAGCTTATCTTGTTAGGATGGCACTTTGCCTACCATCTCCAATATCAATTACTAATGTCTCAATCACAATTACAAAATCATTTATCTATTTGGGACTCTATTCTGTTCTTCGGTAATAATATTATATACTTGAAATCAATTTTCTGTGCTTCTTGAAACAGATAAATGAGCTTGATGGTATTCATGCATTGTTTACTTCGGTGACAGCCAATAATGCTGAGTGTGATTGGCAAAACATTAGTGAGATAGAAACAACTAAACAGGGAGAACTTTTGGCAAGTGTGTGCGCAGAATACACAAATAGTCTCTTCTCGGTCTTTCATTGGAGAACAAATTCAAACACTTTTCACCCTGCATTTTAACACATGCACACGCAGGCAGTCGCACACACACACACACACGCACGCACACACACACACACACACACACACACACACACACACACACACACACACACACACACACACACACACACACACACACACACACACACACACACACACACACACACGCAGAGTGAATCTGCCATTTAATAATTATGAAGCGTAAAATCCTTGCCGACGGCGAGCATACTGAAGGATGTAATTATGACCTCTTTCAGAGAGCCCACGCTCAGTGGCAATGCCTACATTTCCACCCAGAGAGAGAAAAACACTCCCAAGGAATGACGGGAAAACGTGCCCTTCATTGCAATTAAGGACAATAATTCTCTGCAAGAAAATTGTTTCAATTGCTTTTCAGCCCAGGAGCAAAATGGCATTGATGGGGGTGATGGTTTGAAATGGGGGTGACAGTGGGATGAGGAGTGACATTTTAGATGGTGGAACTGTTGGTTAAGTGTGTGTTAGGAATTTAACTGTATGAGAGGATGCGGGGAAATCACAAGGTGTGTAGTAGAAACATGAAAAGTACATGTAAGCAAGCACAAAAAAAAATGTGCATCAACATGATACATGTATCCTTCAGGCGGGGATCAGGCTCGGTACAAGTAGAGGACATGTCATGGAGTTTGTTCTTGTGTTGCACTAATCTGAAATAAATCTCTTCACGCAGCAGAGACGCACTGTGCTGTCCCTCAGCTCACTTCTGAGTTGTATTTTTCTGTCAGCTGTTGCAAGTGTAGCATATGTTTCTTATTTTCATTCCTGAATATTTTTGGAACAGAAAATAGAACATTTTCAACAGTTCTTCTTGCCTTAAGCCCACTATACAAGCTCAGATAATATTATAAAATGCAGGTTTTCTAGTTAAAGATAGTGATGAGTGTTTACCACAAAACGTTAAAAAATTTTTTTTTTAAAAAAGCCTCATTTTGCTGCATTTTTGATCGCAGATGCTGGGCTAGATTAACCTGCCTGTTCTTTACTCTGCTGCATTTGAATATCACCCAGCTGTGCATGAGAACTTGGTGGAGAATTCCTTCAGCTTTCCAGTGCTACACAACAAATGCAGTTCGGTTACAGCATCAGTGTGCGACTGGAGGTCTATTCCACTGAGAACAGCAAGTGCTGCACATGCATCCACTGATAAATAGATGATGGGGCAGCAGCATGGCCTGGCGTACAAAGAGACTATCCTTAACCTAGAAAAAATACGCATGTGCACTCTGAAGCACATACTGAATTCACAGCTGCTCCAGAGGCAAAGCGCTTTGACTGACCCTGACCTTTGCTCCTGCAGCACAAGTAAAAAGAGAATTTCCTGCAGAGATCAATACAGTATTGCATATTTATTGTTGTACAAAGGCTTCTAAATTCAATCTGGAAATGATTTGATTAGATAGAAGATTAGATTGAAATAAAACAGGAATTTATTGCCTTTTTGTCATGTCTGTGCTCTGCTTATAGAATAGCGTTACTTTTTTAACCGACAACTCAGTACGGAAAAGATGGATCCATAGTGTGGTTATTTCTTTTTGCAGTGGTACGTGATGGCTGATTTTGAGTTTTCTTGTTCGGCTTTGTCTTTTTGTGTTCATGTGAGTCGCCACCTGATAAAAACCACACGTCATCCCACTTCCGGTGACGCTCTGAGAGGGACTGCAGACGCCGTTGAAACATGTCAGCAAAGGTAAAAATAATCTTTTTCTTACTTAGTTGTTGGTTAAAAAGTAATGCTTTTCTAAAGTAAGAAATGACAAAATGAACATAATCCATTCATTCTACTATAATGTCTTAAACTGTCTGTCAACAAAGCAAGGCAAAAAGTGTTTTCATCTCTTATTTTCTTGCTATTTCATCCAAACTAGCATCTCTGACAGGCTGGTATCTAGTAAGCAAGCAACATTAAACATCTGGATTCTTAGAGAAACTGGTTTAACACAAAGATCTAACTTACATTTAAGGAGCAAAGATGTTTTCACAGTTTTATTTCAAATGGAAAAATCCCAGCAAGAATGACTTTATAAGTTGTTGAAAACTGGCCGAACAGTTTCTTTTTCTGCCTTCGAATGTGACTAAATATAACATTACTGTTGATGCAATTTCTTTTTGAGTGTGAGATTAGCCTAAAGCTACGAGTACATTCTTTACAGCATGATGATGAGGACAGCTGGACTGTGAGAGGGGCGGGTTGCAGGCGGGTGATCCGGATGCTGTGTTTGTGTATGAAATCCTGCGGTGGAATTGCATCTGTGGTAGCTGGTGGAACAAAGGTCTGAATGGGGAGAAATGGGCACCAGAGGGAAATGGAAAGCAGCTTTAGAGGAGGGAGGCATGCACACACGTGTGCTGGCTGTTTACATTGGGCTGGGACGCGACACGCTGATGCATTCCAGCGCTCACGGTGGGCTCACCAGATCCGGATCCTTGTTTTCATGCTTGACTTTTCATTACCTAAATGTGTGCATATGTGTGCGTCTGTATCTCTGTTGTGATTTGTAAAAGCGGAAAGCTGACTCCGTGCAGGGAATATGTGAAAGTCAGGTGTTCCTTGCAGAGCCTTACAGTGTGTTATTTCTTTGTTTTAGGCCATTTTCATACATCACCTGACACCTCAGTGTGGTGGTTTGACAGGTAGAGGGCCCTGTGTAGGGGTCACCTGCATCCCACATCCATTTTCTGTCTCTAAACAGTTAACACCGCTCTTGTCCTTCCCTCAGCAGGCAGACGGTTTGCCGCCTTTACTGCAATCAAAATTCACAAGAAAATGGAATCCTTTATATGCAAAACAAACAATGCGGAGGAAATAAAACATTCAGGCGAGCTGTCAGGTCCTTTCAAGAATCAATACGAGGCTTTTCATCTGCGTCCCAACCTCTTCCTGGTAATTATCCTGCATATTTTATGCCTCCCTCTATGCCTGCTTACACACAAACTTATAACTTACCACACATAAACACACACACACTTCGCCACAGTCACCAATGATTTCACATGCACGCACGCAGAAACTCGTACAAACGTATAAAGACACACTGGTTTGCATTAATATTTCTAATACCATTATTTAATAAGACTGATGCATTTTTAATGCTAGAATAATAGAATTCTAGTTCCCCAAAATTAGACTTCTATCACCCTTCAGCTCATTATAAAACATCTCTTGAAATTCATCGCTAATTTCCACCAGGTTCCTCTTGTGCTTTTGTGTTTGCAAATACATTACACACTGTATATACAGAGAGAGGGGAGCAAAAAGGCGCGAGCAGTGGCCAGTCGGACGCCTTGATCAGGATTAAAGTGTTGTCACTGACAGAGTGACGTGCCCTTGAACAGAATCGCCCTTAAAGTGTCCTGTCATCACATTCCTGCCTCCTATTACCAGGGCCAGGAGGCCTTTGGGACGACACAGAGTGATTGGGCAAAGCCTTCCCTCTTCTAACCAGGCTTGAACCCCCTCCGCGATGCCAGGAAAAAAAAATAAAAAGGAGATAGTACAGATGAGATCTTATTGGTCCCATGGTAGAGACAGTTATGAAACTGATAGGAATATCTGAGGAGTGAGCAGAAACAAAAGTGACCAAGTCTCCATCCTCTTTCTGCTCCTGATTAACCAGCAAAAGAATTCGGCCGGTTTGTGCAGCGGCTGTTTGAGGTAAACAAACCGTCCACTGGTCGAATTTGCTCAAATGATGCAGGGTGATCATTTACTGCACCCTTTACTGGTGGGGTTGTAAGTGTCTGTGTTCAGCTCATCCTCTGACTGAACACACAGTTTGCACTGACTTTATATGCAATCATGTCACACCTTAAACTCACCTGCCACTCTGTCTGAATGCTCAGTAATACAGACAATACAAAGTAATTCATTGGAAAACAATCTTTAAGTGCAGATCTCAAAATCTAAACAGTTTTTGTCCCTATTTTCTCATAATTTGAGAATTTTTTTTCATTGCTTGAATTACAGAATTTCACATTGTCAAAGCTGAAAAAGATTAAAGAAGCGTGTACGAAATATGCGTCCTCTCTCTTCATGTACTTTATCTACATGACAATGAGACAAGGTAGCAAAGCACTCAAAAAGTACCCTACTGGTGCCTTTGGCTGTGTCTGTCTGTCACGTAATGACCCTCACCTTGCAGATGATAGAGGCGCATCGAGATTCTCTCATCTTGGTTCATCTCAAGGGATTTGTCCTTCTAATAAAAGTCTGTCATGCTTCCACCTCTACTTTTCATCTTAAGGAAAGATTCATGTTATAAGCATGAGCACATGCTTTTCTTTCCCCTCTTTTATATTTCTAATAAAAGCACAACTCATTGCTGATGAACTCAACACTTGTGAAACAAATCAATTTGGTAAACGAGTTAGGGACAAACAAAAACATTCAGCGACTGGCAAACTATGAAGAAAAAAAGAAAAACTGCACTTCGTTCTCTGTTTTAGCCTGATTTCAGAGCTGAAACAGAAAATCCGGCCAATGAGAATCCTCTGAGACGGAGAGACTGTGTGGTGGTGCTTATGGGCCTGGGAGGGTATGATGGAAGGGCTCTAATGAGGCATAGCAGAGAATGAAATATTAAAGTTTCTAATTAAATAGATAGACCTCTTCCACTCTCGTCAAGGTTGTTTGGACCATTATCTCTGCCATGTGATCAGCAGTGACCCGATCCGTTTAGGAGTTCCCTTGTGCTGGAGCTGACAGACACACACACAGGCAGTAGGCACACGTACTGTACAGACATACAATATATACACACACACACACATCTATCACACATTTCCAACAACCTGCTGAAGACATATCTCCCAGTTCAGTGCCTTTCAGACTGTCTACACTTTACACAGCTGATAACCAAGCATGGACTTCTCTAACAGCTTTTGCTCTTGCTGTAGAAACAAAACAAAAAAAAGATGAAGGGAGTGAGTGTAAGAAAGAAAGAAAGAAAGAAAGAAAGAAAGAAAGAAAGAAAGAAAGAAAGAAAATAAGATTCTCTCTGGTGTCAAAGGTGAGGCAGCCCTCCATCCAAAACTCTGCTGCGGAGCATGAATGTGTGAGCAGCTTGTTTTCTCAGACCTGGTGAAAATATAAAAAGACCTTGCTCTTTACAAGCACTGAGGCCTGGGACAAAGAGACCTGGGGCCTGCATACTGCTGTATATTAAGCAGACAGCAATTGTGTGTGGAATATCTACCATCCTTGCTTGAATTTTAATCATACTGTTTTATTAAGCTCACTGGGATTTTTCCTTGACATAGTTTTAATGATTCGCTCAGCATGCCCGGTCTGTTGTAACCACATTCAGTCTATAGGTCAAAGTCACAGCAGAAAGAAATATACCTCTCATACAAAATATATTTGATTTATCCATTTATTGATATGTTTTTCCTTCACTGCAAAACACATAGATTGTCTATGTGAGAGTTAAGGTTTAGCGTTTCATTGTGCGTTAATATTTAATCACATTTAGCCACACATGCAAATCTGTTTATCCAAAGATGAGTTCTGCATTGAAAGGCATCTTAATTAACCCGACAACATTATATAATATCTAGGTTATGTAATTAAACTGCAGACTGTCATTGTATAGGGATTTATTCTGTAGCAGTAAATGTGTTTAATAGAGATTTTGCGTTGCTTTATCCGCTTGTTTTTCCACTTTGCATCACAACATACAGCAGAGCACAGGAAATATAGAACTTGCAGCCAACTGGGCACCAATAGATGGCACTCTGACCCCTGCAGGAGCAGTAGCTTGTTGGACATGGAAGAAGTCTCACTGCCCTGCAGAATGGACACAGCGTTTTATCCAAGTTTCACAAAAAGAATAAGGTACTCTGCAGCACAGACTCCACCCCTCCTGTGTTTAACCACAAGGCAAAGTCCTGAAAATATCATCTACTCTGAATTTTTCTCAGACAAAAGCCCAACATTTCACAGAAACAGCTGTCAACATGAACAACTCTTTCAACCACCGAGAGGAGAGGGAACGTCAACAAAGACATCTCCAACTCTAAAAGTAATTTTCACGTGTTGCCTATAAAAAACTCGCTGCTTCAGGTTTTGGTGTGTTGCTTTATTTTATTTTACTTTTTTGCGTTGGAAAACACACAGATTTTGAAAACCGAGCTGGAATTAGACGAAGACCAGAGCTGAAACAGATTAGACCAAACATTCATCTTGCCTCTTGCCGCCTGCTGGATGTAAGTCCTGGTTGATCTTGGCTGCAGTACAGATACAAGCAGACTCATAAACTCACAATGGGTTTTAACAAAACATTGTATAATTCACATAGGGCCAAATGAACCACTCCTCTGTTCATGTTTCTATCTTCCTATCTGCCTTCCACCCGCACTTTTATCCTCATTCACAAATTGTCAACTCTAGCCGGAGTCTTTCCTCCCATGCACAAAGTGGCACGAAGAAAACAAATCAGATCAGGTCTAAACACAACCCTCAACACACACACACACACACACACACACACATGCAAACACACACACACAATCACTCCACATCTCTTTCCAGTGAACTGTCTTGATCCTGGCAGCTCACTGCAACATCAAGCATGCTGTGCTGAACACCCAGTGGCATGCATGGACATATACAGTACAGAGCACACAGCAAATTCCTGTTGCTCTCTCTGCTCTTAACTCTACTTCCTCCTCCTTCTGTGTTGTGCTTTCCCTCTGGAGGCTTCAGCCTGATTGGATTCTGAAAGAGAAATCGAACAAAGAGGTCAAAGAAAGCCTTCAGGAGGGTCCTCATTTGAGTATGTGTGTGTGTGTGTGGGTGTGTGTGTGCGCGCGCTGTCGCCAGCCTCTGGTCAATTCACGTACACCTTGACAGGAAGGAAAAAACACACCGTTCGGTTTCTCAACAGAGATTTCCATCTTGTGAGCGAGTGTCTTATGAACTAGAAACCTCACTGATTGCAGATTATATAGGAATTTACTGACATGTACCTATCAAATCATAAGCGGTGCAGTGTACATTATTAACCTTTCGTTTACAATGTGTCATTGAGACACTTTATCACTATGTGATCGCCTTGTTAATCATACTATATGGGGCATCAGGACTCGTTTTTTTGCTGACTTGAATCGAGCTGTGTCCCACCAATTTTGCAGCTCTAGGTTGCCGTGCCTGGGTTAAACCCACGCTCAGCCACATAAGCACCGTGAAGTCAATTAATTTCTGGCTGCTTAATGACTTGGAACTGCGGTGATGCAGACACCCCTCCCCTCTCCCACATCTCTAGATTGATTGAGTGGATTTCTTGGACATGGTGCAGAATCCACAGATATGCTGTGAGGAACGATCATATTCAATTTTCATATTACTTCCATGCTTAAATGCCACCAGGATCCCGTACGTGAACCAGAAAAAAACATAAGGCAGAATTAATATATTAATGTCCAAAGGTGAATCTCGCATAGCTTATTCTGTATACGACAGAACTATCTTTAGGATGTGTTTGCCATAACCTATAAACCATAATGCTCATGACATGCAGGTATAATGTGAAGGTCATTGTGTACTCCGTGTACATGTGACATGTGTGCACAGCCTGGACTTTTTTTCCTCTGGATATCATCATTCTAACTGCACGATGCAAGGAGGCGAATAATTACGTCACTCAGAAAACCATCAGTCCTCCATGCTTGGGTCACTTCCTTGTCCTCCCTCTTTCTCCCCCCTTCTTGCCTCTCTGTTCTGCTGCCCCTTTGCCACATAAATGTCTCCTTGACAGGGTGGAAAACTGCCCCTCCACAAACTGTCCTCTTATTTATTTCCTGTGATTCCTGTGAGAAGCAAAAAAAAATAAAAAATGCACTGATCACTATACCTGCTGTTCAAGGCTACCTGAAGGTTCCTGTCCTCTCTGTCTCTCCTGGGGGAAGGAGGACAGGGGGAGGGGAGAAGGAGAACAAAAAATGATGGTGGATAAAGAGAGAGAGAGTGGGGGGGGGGGGGGGGGGGTAAAGGGAAAGGGAGATAAGGGAGATGTGGGGAGGCAGGTTGTAAGTGAATGAAAGTGTGCTGGCGAGGGAAGGTGGGGTGGGCAAGCCGTGAAATTGCTCCAACACCGGCGACACCGCTGTGCGCACTGTTTCCACCAAGGCCTAAGCCAGTTTCCTGCAATAGGAACCCCTCTCTACCGCCCCCCCGACAAACCTTCAGCTCCCAAACCCCAGACCCCAACGCCTCTCCCCCTCCTGTCTGTCTCTCTCTCTCTCTCTCTCTTTTTTTTCAGGTCTGTTGCACACGGGGCGGAAAAGATCGTATTTATCACCTGTCAGCATTTGGCAGCCCTGAGTTACGCGACGCAGGACAGCAGAAAATTATCATACACAGGCATGAAATTACAAAACCGCCCCGGGACCCCACAACAAAATTATTTCATTCCCCCCCCCCCTCAAAAAAAAGGATGGAGGGTGTTTGGTTGTTAGGTGAGGGGGGGTGACAGGTGAGAAGTGGGGGTGATAGACAGGGGGTGCAGCAGAGAGATGTGGGAACTGATGTGATAGAGAGAGAAACTCCAAGAGGACGTATTGGGAGGAACTGTCCTTCACACTGTGTGATAAAATAAAGGTTCAGGCTCAGTGGAGGTGACGCTGCCACCTTTGGTCGAAGCAAACTTCAGTGGGGGGGTCAAACGTCTGTCTGCTGCTCTCTTTTTTTGCAAATCAGCAGTCACTTCTCCTACATCGATTCATCAATAAAATAAAAATTAAATTATGTCAATGTTTGGTGTCTTAAGGCAAAGACAGTATATTTCACAGCAGCAATAATTTAATTTAGAAGTACAAAAGCCCTTTAAACCTCCTGCTGTCTTCATTTATGGGAACCAAAAAATATTGTTTCCTTGTCTGAAAAAAATCCAAAAATTGAGCAAAAAAAAATCCACAAATTTCTGAAAATTTGCCAAACCTTCAGGAAGAAAATTCCAATAATTCCTTAAAAGTTTCCCTTAAAAATATTATTTTAAAAAAATCCTCCAAATTTGGCAAAAAATTCTTGTAAATATTTTTCAAAAAATGAGTAAAAAAGCTTCCCAAAAAAATCCTAAACATATCTAAAGTGATTACATATATATCGGTAAAGCTTCTAATATTTTCTTTAAGAATATTCACAAAAAAATCCACCAAAATCCAGTGAATTTCACTGGATTTTGGTTGATTTTTTTGTGAATGTTCTTAAGAAACATTTTTAACATTTCTTTTTTTCCACAAAAATATTCAAAGATTTCCCAAAAATGTTGAAAATGTGGACAACAGAAGTTTCACTGTGAAAATATATTTTTTCCCCACATTTTCAAGCTTTAGAACGGGTCATTTTTGACCCGCAAGACAACACGAAAGTTAAGCAGCAACAGGCGTTTGCTGTGCACCGCAAAAAAAATTATATATCATTCGCCCTCAGAGTTTCATAGTTTGTGTCCAGAGTGTACAAGTTCCAGTTCTTTAAAAAACTAATTCAGACACTGATGAGTCCTTTTCGGTTTTACTGCTGCTAAAAGGGCATTTAAAGTGACCTTTTTCACCTGTCGTTTTGAAGTCTTTTTTCTTGGCACCTTAGTCCATCTATTGTGTGTGTAGGAGGGAATGCATTGACAAAGGGAGAGGTGGCTTTACATAGGTCCTCCATAATGCTGTGGGTATACTAAATGCTTCATTAACGCCACACACAGGAAATGGAGGGTCAATATTTATAGACCCTGCACAGAGCACTATGTAGATACGGGATCTATTGGCTTGCATTCTAGGGAGGGTGAATCAAATTAAGTCAACGAGGGACTGGAGTTTTACTCTCCGTCTCTCTTCCTCTATGAGACGGTCAATTTCCCAACGATCGCCGCTGGTGGCTGCCTGCCACAAGCTTGACCCCAAATCTGTGGAGAGGAGGAAGAGCTGCATTGATGCAGAAGTCAGCGAAGGTGCCACTAAAGATAACTCTTTAAGGACTGAATCTTTAATAGCATAATTTGATAAACCAAAAATCAAAGTGACCTTAAATCCTCTTTTGTTCCATTCTTCTCTCTTCTTACTTACTTACTGTGCTCCATCAGCACGTTAAACTGTTTCTACCATCGGGCAAAAACTCTGATTTTATGTGAAAACTTTTGAACATTTTATTTCACAAATCAAAGAAAGGAAAATAACTCTTGGACTTGCACTCCGCTGGGTGAAAAATGTGCAAGGTAAATAGCTTTGGTAGAAGAAGTAGAGAAGGTGAGACTCTGTGTTACATTAGCACAAAGAGAGGGATGAGGGGAGAAAAGAGGAGGGAAAAGAGAGAGAGAGCCAGGGAGAGAGTGTTTGAGAGGGAGAGAGGGGGAGAGAAAAGAGTGAAGGTATTGCCATAATTCCTGTGCGTCGGCATGGCTGTTAGGAGCTCAGGTGGTTGAGCGTTTGCCCCGGCCAGGCCTCATCAACGTGAAGGGCGATCTCATCCTTTCTGCATCTCTCCTCTCCTCTGCTTGATTAATTGGGTTCCAAATACGCCGGCGGAATACGTAATGTGCCCCTCACGACAGCCTCACCCCCCCCCCCCCCTCCCCACCTGAGCTCCCCCCTCCTCCACCTCCACTGACACCTCTCCCACCCCCTCCCACCCTCCCAACCTCGCTGCTCCTCTTCCCACCCAGCCATCCCACCCCTCTTCCTCTTCTCCCCGTCTCACCTCCGTCTCCCTCCCCTTCATCCTCCTCCTCCTCCTCCTCCTCCTCATCTCAGACCCTCTCTCATTCTCATTCCTCTCTGCCTCTCTCCATCTCTGTGTGCGCTGGCAATCTCCAAAACACATTAGCCTACACTTGGCATTCTAGTCAGGCAAAGAGGTGGGGAGGGAGGGGGAGAGGGAGGGAGAGAGGAGCGGGAGGGGGCAAAAAAAAAAAGAAGAAGAAATATGAAAAACAATTTAACAATAATAATGACGCTGATGATAAAATTAATTATGCCCAGGGATGGCGGATGAGGAAAAAAGAGAAGGAGGCCTCAGCAGCAGTCGCTCACTTAATTTGATTCCCAGACGCTGGCGGATATCAGGTGCCATTTGACAAGCAGACACAATGAGTGTGTACTGCAGAAATCTCTACATGGCTATGTGTGTGTGTGTGTGTGTGTGTGTGTGTAAGTGCTGGTGTGTTATCCTCAACAAAGGTTGCAGCTACAAGCCTCTAAAACAACACGCGGGGCACTTCTTTTTCTTTTTCACAGTATGTGTTCGCAGTGACACTGTGTATGACGGCACACCCTGCAGACAACACAGCTAACGTACATGTGGGCATGCGTACATGCCAGCCCACCCACATCTCTGCCTGCACATCCCTTGCTTGGGAAAGGCTGAGCAAAAGAAAATACTACACCCTGCTTTTCAACTGCAAGCCACATCTGTAGCTTTGCACCAGCACACAACTCCGCAAACATGTTGCAGTGAGTGATGTCGCCTCCGTCTACCAAATGTAGATTTTCCACAACATGTTTTTATTTCCTTAGTCTTCTGAAACATGCAGCCTCTCCCCAGGGACCGTGATTGACACATACAGGCTTTAGGGATAGGAGTCAAGCATGACTGGCTCTCTTGGGGGGGTTAGCATTTTAGAGTATTTTTTTTCCATAACTACCGCTGCAGTGATGTCTTCTGTAGGAAAGCTGTCTTGAGCTGCTACAGTAACTCATCTCATTAGCAGCAACGGTGAGATCATCCTGGGTGGGGTCTGTTTCAATCTCCCTACATCTCATGTTGCATTATCACGCCTGTCATCATGCATGTGCCATGCTGTGTCCCTTTGTGTTATTTACACTGCGGCTTAGCACTTCCAGTTTTTTTTCCCCATCATAATTCCAAAACTGTGTGGGAGCAGAGTAATAAAAACATCCTTATCTTCCTTATCCAGAAAATCTTTAAGGTTTTGGCTCTCACTCTCTGTCTTACTGTGTAGGTATCTTTATATGTGTGTGTAGGTGTGTGTGTGTGTGTGCGTGCGAAAAGAAAAATGAGAGTGGGAGAAGGAGACGGAGGGGTGGAGGGGGGAGCTTGATAGAAGTGAAAGGGGGCAGAGACCAGTGGCTGCATTGATTTAATTTGCGGAGGTTTGCACGACGGCGAGGCATCCCTTTTAACGATCACTAAATTGTTTTCTGACAGAACCCCACCAAGCAATCCCCCCCCCCCCCCCCCCCGACATTTGATTTACATATGATCTTTAAACACCACCGAGGCCGCGCTAGCTATTTGGTTATCATTCAAATCACTCTCCTCTGTGTCACACTCTGGGATAGGTCACTCTCCTCATGCCGGCTCCTGAGACAAGACGGCGGAGAGAGAAAGGCGAGAGGGAAAAAGAGGAATGTATAACTAATGAAATAAATTGATTAAGGGGCGAAATCAATTGGTTTGCAGCCCGCAATGAAGATCTAGTGCTTAATTTAGCATGGTCCCTGCAAGTCTGGGCATTAGCAGCAGAAAGGGAACTGAAAATCTAATTGGCGCTAAATGAAGTAGTGTACAGTAATGGGTGCAGGGACACTAAGAGGGCTTCCCATTTTTTTCTCTTTTCTAGCTCCTATCACCGCCCTCTTTGAATGCACTCAAAGCACATCTCAACTTTGATTCTCCCTAATGCATTTAATAAGCCTAGTTTATTGGAATGAAGGTAAAAGACAGAGAGAGAGAGAACATTTGCATGTCTTTGAAGAATAAAAGAAGAACACCCTTTAACCTGAGCAGTGAAAATCTCAGATATTTGAGCATATTGATGGAGAGTAATGACTGAAGCAGATTTTCTTTCTTTCGGTGAACAAATGAAAGGTCTTGACAGAGGTGGATGAATGAAATTTGAATGCATTTCTGAGTAATGCAGTCTGTGCGACCCGATCCCTAGATTTCATTTCCCTCAATGCAATTGCATGTTACACGCTCATGCAACATGCTCCTGTCTATCTGCCGCGTTGCAGTGACTGACAGAGGTTGGCAGCGATTTCTAATATTGTGTTGCTTTACAAAAGATCCATTTATAATGTGGTTTTGACTGTCGTTTGTACAATAAAGCTGCAGAAAGGTTAAGTTAAGTTTAAGCCAATTAGAGTCCCGCTGAGGACGACAGGATCTTCCTGCACACTGGCACAATTAAGGCTGATCTTTAAGATGAGAGACGTTGCCAGCCAAACCTCTCGCTGTCAGAATGGAGTAGCTGCAAAGCACAGCGACAAAATGACATTATCTGTCTGCTTGTTCTACACCTCGGCTAATGTAAAGTGAGGTTCTGACATTAAGAGGAGTCATTTTGAATGTGCAGCTGAATGTTCCAGAGAGGCCTTTTTTATATTGACTCTTCCCATTTATTCTAAATGTTAGCACTAAGAGGGAAAGCTACAAGTATACAAATTGGATATGATACATTTTCTCTTCAGTTTTCAGTCAGTCCCACAGTGAAAAAGGACTACTTACTATAATTTACTTGCTTTGAAGAGAGTTTAGAAAGTATTCAGAAATTGGCTCTAAAGATGATTTTGAGGGAAAAAGCAGCAAAACACAGTTCACTGTATTGTCATGATCCTACCCCCAAAGCATTGCCACATGTACTGAAATATAACAAACCCTCTTGTCATTTTCCTGTGCTTGTGTAGACAAAGTGTGCGTGCTAACTTCAATCTAAAACTGGCAAATTTGTGACCAAGTGACGCAAGGGCCAGCTTCAATAAAATTCATCGGTGGTGAAGAAATGGACATTGATTTTTTGCCGCCTTTCTCTGCCTTTTATGAATGTGTTCCACCTTTTCCTACCTTCCCTGGACTGCTTTTTACAAGACAGGTTTTAGTGAGTCGCCATAAAAGCAATGAGGAGCTACTTAAGTGCACAACAGGGACAGACCCCTGTAAAGATCATCAACAACCTTCCTCAGCCTTCACTTCCTTTACGGGAGAGAGTGTGGGAGGAGAATATAGGAATGTCAAGGAAGGATAGTAAATAAAAATGAAAGTAACTGTGAAAGGCAGTTTTCTAAATCCTGCTTTTCAGAGCCTCATGTAAAGCAGATGGAAAGATAGATTTGCCGCATGTGTTTATTCACATACAGAAGCAATAAACCACCTGGATGTTATCTGCAGGAGAATACATGCAGCCTGATTAAAACTGATGTTTGTTTCCATCTCCCTTGATTACAAACGCAGTTGTAACTTTTTGAATTTCTTCCCTTTATAGCCAGGCCGTCTTTTTTACTTGCCATTTCCAGAATGGCTTTTCCATCCAGATGTCTGCAGAGAAAGCAAATAATCATTGATCCACTGCGGTCGGAATTGGGAGATCAGTTGTGCTTTCAACCCACCAGCCACCCAATAAACATCTTAGTTCTTCACTTTAAGTTCAGAAAAGCTTTGATAACTTTGCAGATTATTCACTGGCTCCGTGTGTGAATGAATGCTAAAAGACGGCGACCCGTGTTTGGCTCAAAGTGTGCACATCTACAAGAGATATTTGAACAATTATGCATTCAGTTACTCGCTGCATCAATATTTACAGTAACTAAGACTGGAAGGTATCGGACATGCATTCATGCTCATAGTGATTTGAATGAATTATGGATTGGAATAAGTTGTGTGTCATTTAAGGAATTTGTAAGACTGATTGTAAGTGCCTTTACACGTACGTATATATTTATAGGAATAGAATAATGAATGATGTGGAGGAATATGTGAAGCTATTAAGAAGGAGAGAGAATGAGGGAGGGAGAAGGATGCCATTGCAAGTGGTTCGGAGTAGGAGAGTTATCAAAGTGGCTCTATGCATGTGAATGAGTCTATTGATCGTGGGGCGGATCGATGCTGTATTTATAACACGGGGGAAGGCTGAATCAATGCATACTTAATGTGTAAAGAGGCGGGGATGCTGGGGCAGGGGTGCAGGACGAGGGCAGGAGGTGGGAGGAGGCCGAGGGGGCGGGGTGGGTGCGAGGACGGAGAGGTGGAGGCTCGTTAAATAACCGGCGTTTACATTTTCTGTTTACTCAGCACTAGAGGGGCCTGTGTGTTTGGAATGTTTTAGTGCAGGAGGTTACGCGTCCCTCACATCACAGCCTGTTATTCTGATGAGCTGTCAATCAAAATTCCTTGCGCTGATCCGCCCTCCAAGGAATACTACACATTAACTGTAAACCTGTACGAGGCAAAGGGGAAAATCTTTCAAAAATCCGCCCCAAAAACCCCCCGTCTTTTTTCACTTCTTTTCGCCGAATTGCACAATAGCATTCCTGCAGCTCTCACAGCAGATGCAACAGGAGTCCTCGTTGGAGGAGGCTCTCAAGGAAGGCCTCCAGACTCCCCTCTCCACATGCTGGTACCATACAAAAACAATTAGCATTTTAATTGTTTTGTGTTTTCTTTCATTTGTTCCTCTTTGTTTTCTCTTCTGCTGCATGGGTGTATGCCTGTGAGGGTGCATAATTACAGTAATATCCTCTGGTTTGTGAAACATTTCCTTTAAATGAATCAGTACGCTTTTTTTAATCAGTTTGAATTATCTGAATGTGCGATTTCAGCTCCGAAGAACTGTCGCCGCCATCTATGTATGCGCAGTATGTGGTTTTTGCCAAAACACACGTTTAGATAAAACATAACTAACCTAATTTAACACGTGAAACAGGCCGAATTCCACAGTCAACTTGTAGTTTTTCACATCTCTAACAGGAAGTGACGGATGTATCCGCCTTTTGCCTCCCAGTGGACGCATCACATGTTGACGGCCGGAGTGGAGCTCAGGCATCGTGTCATGTCGAGGTTCTTCCGTTCAAAGTGCTCCCAGAGAACGCATAACGTTTTACTGCTTTCTCCTGGCTGGGAATGTTTTGGTAAAAAATACTCCTGTGGGCCTGATTTGGTTTTTGACTTTTATAGTATCCTACTGAAGACTGCAGCGGACTCACTCGCGAGCTGTTGTAAACACACACATGCAGGTGTACACACACACACACACACACACACACACACACACACACACACACACACACACACACACACACACACAGAGATATTTATAGTAGTAAAGGACTATATGGACTGTTTCTTGTACCGTTGCCTGAAATGTCATCTTTATCATCAGTAGAGGGATACCTCGGTTGTTAAAGGCTGTAATGCTTTCTTCAGTGACCATGACCTGAGGCGCCAAAGTCATTAAACTAGCCGTGCATCTTGGCTAATTAAAGGTTAAGTCAATACAACAAAGAGGCCTTGAAGCTTTCAAAACAACATCTGAGAGCTCAGCCAGAGTAAGACGGGTTAAAAGACCAAATATGAGCAACATAAACATCTAGATTAGATACATTTACAGTATTTGGTGTTACTGCTCATCATAAAACAACCGAGACTGTGGCCTTGACCAACGCTACAGCGTAGCAGTGCGACGATAGCATTAGGTGTGTTTTAGTTTGACCTGGAAGCAGAGAACCGCCTTGAGAAGTCTTCTCGGCTGTCATTAAGTGCTCTAGCCGAGGTGAGCCGTCTCGCCATCGAGCAGGTGCTCGGCAGGACAACTATTTCCCAGAGATTTATGTCCCTGAAAACCTACTGGGAGGGTTCATGGAAAGCTTGCAGAGGTCAGGGAACTGATTCAATTTCAGCTCCATGTTAATTCTTACTTCCATGTGGAGCCAATCATATTTTGCAGGAGAAAGAATTTATATTTATTAGTTCAGGTTTAAAGCTTTTCAAGCTGTATGCAGTTTGGTGTTATGTTCACGGCGCAATTATGTTTTGCAAATTATACAAATGATCTAAAAGACACAAACAGTGCAATGCTAGCAAACCCTGCTGTCACTTAGAATTAGAGGAATGACTTGACACTTTGAAAATTGCACTTGTTTGCTAGGTTGCGCCGTAAATATGAATGTACAGCCAGCAGCCAGTTAGCACAAAGACTGAAAGACTGGCTCTATTCAAAGACAATAAAATCCAAACTATTTCCTTTATGTTTTACGTTTTGCCCTAAATTTATTTTGGGGAACTAGAGCACAGCTACAGTGTTACATTTTTGGAGACCTTCTCTATTACACACCCATTGTTCATATATTTAAAATTGACGTTGTTCTTTTTAGAAACGTCTTACACACAGTAGACTGAAATATTACCAAAACTAAGTCCTACGGTGCACTAATAAATGCGTTACCAAAAATGAGTAGTGCTGCATATGTGCTTGTCTGACAGGGCTTTGGCCTTGACTTTTAGACTCAGTTCTGCATGCATGCTTTTTATAGTTCTCCCCCCATTTGAAACTCACATCTAAAAAGCAAACATTTCTTTCCCTGTCCGTGTGCACCATCCGGGTCCTTGGTCTCCTGCACATGTTGGCGGTGCTCCAACACCGGCATCTGCTTTCTGCGTCCTGAGTCCCCTCCAGTACCAGGAATCCCTCCTCTGGATGGAATGTTTGTGTTCACGGGAAAATAGATCTTTGCGAACTGTGCACTGCTGTTCAGACAGTTTACACCCCGAGACACTGTAAGCTGTTCACAGTGATAAGACCTTTCACAACAAGGAGGGCTTTCGCACACTCAGCTGAACGTGAATTGGCAGGTTCAATAAGCCATTAGTGCAATACTGCAAAAAAGCGGCGCAAAAACATGACATAAAAAGTCATAACAACTCAATAATGCTCCCTGTTATCATGAAACAGTACAAGCAGCTGATGCCTTCAGTGCGTGTACTGATAGACTCTGCTTCCTGCTGTAAATGACTGTATAACGTGTCATGTCCAACATTAAGCACACTCAATATTCATTTGCATTTCGTGCCAAGTATTGATACTGTATAGGTGGTTACACTGCGTCCTTTTGGCGTGCTGTCATTCTCCTTCTCACAGTGAGCCTTTGAATGTTGAGCAGATGTAACTCAAATCAGCAATAAAGCTCCAGTCTATCCACCCACCTACAGCGCAGACACACACAGGTGCGTGCAATGGGAAACACCACTATAGCTCAATTTAAAGTGAATACACAATGTGAAAAATGAGCATGCAGTTCCAGCTGAAATATGGATGTTCACAGGTACATATATTTGTCTGCACCCTGAATCGTTTAATCTCACCTCTCAGAGACTGGAAAATCCTTTCACAAGTAAATTTATTCTGTGATTAATCCTGGAACAGTAGAAAAAATATTATTCATGATTTTTTTTTTCAAGTGTTCCACACTTTCAGTTCAGCACAAGAAGGAACCTCAGAGGTGCGCTCGGTAGCAGAACTGAAGAATATTCAGTTAGACTAGCATTAACAAATCTACCTCTGCTTTTTAAAGTATTTAATCAGTGAAATTTTACATGTTCACGGTGTAATCTACACTGTCCAAGGAATTTATCAAATATGCACGCACAAATATTTCCCTTTAATCCATCTATGTAAAAGGAAAAAAATGCAAAGTTGAACTAATTTAAAGGGTAATATTAAAAACAGAGAAAACAGCAAGCGCACCGGCTACAGAGACGGGAATTTCTTGTGGAAATAATTATCTGTATAAAGCATATTAAAACAGCAGGGGAGAATGAGAAGATCTGAAGGGCTATGCATGGCTGACAACAGACCCCTGATGTATGGCTTAGCAAATTTCATTAAGTGTAAGAATGGCCCATGCTAAAGCCCAGAAATATCGCTGGTGTTTTTTTAATTTGTCAGGTAATTTGTTACAGTGTGATTGAAGAAACTGCTCATGTAATTGGAAAGAGTCAATCTATGAGTGAAGAAGGGGCGAGGACAGATGAGGGGAGAGAGAGATGAAGGTGGAGGGGTGGGGGTGGGGGTGGGGGAAGGTGGGGCAGATAAATTGGAGGCAAAAAGCATGTTTAGCCCAGACAGAGACACAGCAGAAGCAGCAGCAGCACCAGACTGAGTTATAAGAGGACAGAAGAAGAGAGAGAAGAGATAAATAGAAAAGCAATAGACAAAGTGAAAGTGAATAAAAGGAAAGCATGGATAAATGGAAACTCATTTTAATTTGCAACTGCAAACAGCATCTAAGGGAGACGGTTTGATACCTCCTCCCTGCCCTGTTATGCAAATATTACTCAGTGTGTGTGTGAGTAAGTGGAGTGGGGGTGCATGACACAGGTCCTCGGGCTGCATGGATGTGGTCACTCACAAGACTTTGATAGCTAACAGTTTCTCAGACTTGAAATCTTCACAGCAAAGCTGAGATCATGGTGGCCCGCCTAAGGCTCATAGGGGGTGCAGGCCGTGATGCTCACAATGCTGTGGTGCAGACTAGACAAGTGACTGGACTCTTCTGATGAATCACACTCAACCTTTTCCAAGAAATTTGGGTCACTGGGCCGCGTGTGGTGGTGATTAGAATGTTATAAAATGAACTGGCTTCTCATAAATTACTGCCATCTTATGCCAGTGTCTAAAATACGGTGCTAGAATGTAAAAGTTCCTCTGTCCTCGACTCTGACTGCAGAAAGGTGAACTGCAGTTTGAAAGTCAAGACATGGTAAATACAAATGATTGCCATGACTGTCTCAAACGCTTTCAAAGTCTTATTTTTGTTGTTTTTTCTCCCCGAATTCCTGAGGTAAAATGACAGGTGTTTTGCATCTAATTCTTCCCAAATGCTGTTGTCTGGATGCCACTGATTGTAATCAGAAGGACTGACGATGCTGGAGGCCTTTTCCTTTCAGTAACTTCAGGGGATCTTTCAACCAGCAGGAAGCTTAAACAGTGAAGTGCTTTAACCAACAATCAGACGCCGAACATACACAAACTAACACAGTATACAGAGCGCTCGTTTTAAATTTATGATCAGAAAACAGCTGTTGAATAGTCTGAATAAAACTGTGCCACACTTGCTCTCAGTACACGAGAACAGGTTTGTTTACTTCACAACAGCAATTAATTTGAATCTCCTGCAGAAATATGTTTTTGTTGTGTGAATGCCTTTTCACTGGAGCTATAGAATAACTTGATTTTACGTTTGCTTGCACCGAACGTCGTCATTAATTTGTTTCTTGTGGGCTCAAATGCAGCTCTGTATAGATCATAAAGGTAAGTAACATTTAGTAATGACTGGCATTGACAGAAAAAGGAAGGCAGAAGTTTGTTGTGAATCATAAGAGACCTTCAGCTTTTGAGGTTTTTACAGCTCAAACAGGTGATCATATTACCAACATATAATGATACTTACTGCAAAATGTTCGTGCTTTTCTGCTGAACTTTACTATTATTCTCTGGTCATTGATTTACCCCTTAAAGCTTATCTCTGTGCATCACGATTTTATATTAGCGTTTTTTTTCATGCCTTTAAAAGCCTAAATGTAACTCGACATAGTTGCTTCCTCCTGAATTTGCAGACTTATAAAGCCCTCGTCTTGTTTTCCACCCTTTTCACTGTTACTTGCTGCAACTCAGGCACACCAGCTCACCTATAACTGCTAAAACATATAAACTTGTCAAAGGTACACAACGGCAATACTGTTGTAATTCATCCACACATGTTCGAATTGGAAACCGATCCAGAAGAATAATGATACTACAAGCTTCACCCTGCAACCTCACAGGTTTGTTCCACGTGCAACCATAGATGTCCGAATACGTGATTTTGGGACAATCAATGTAGCGCTTCTTTTTTTTTTGGGCTCTTTTGCCTTTATTACATAGGACAGTGGAGAGAGATAGGAAATGTGGGTAGAAGAATGGGGACATGACATGCAGTAAGTGGCCTGAGCTGGATTGGAGATCCAATTGGAGACCAGACGAATGGATCCAAATACTCAGGCAGGTCTCCTCCGGTCCATGACACCAGACGAATGGATCCGAATATTCATATCTTCTCATGTAAACTCACTGTCTTTGGGACAGCTTGAAATTTGCAATGGCGAAAAAAATTACACTGAATGCAAGTTTGTTGCATAAGAGGCTTCGAATTCATCATGCTTACCCCGGTGCTAAGTGCAAATTTTTCATTTGTTTTGAGTCATGCTTGCTCACACAGTATGCATGGCAATATTTGGTAACTTAGGGGACCAGTCTATGACAAAACGTCTGTATCTTAGACGGCAGAGAATGTTTTCCAGTGTTG
This sequence comes from Acanthochromis polyacanthus, assembly GCF_021347895.1. NCBI lineage: Eukaryota > Metazoa > Chordata > Actinopteri > Pomacentridae > Acanthochromis > Acanthochromis polyacanthus. The sequence goes on from NC_067119.1 coordinate 25,961,234, forward strand.
CAGTAGATGAAGCCAAACAAATTTGTCTGGTATAGACTTGTTTGATATTGACTGGAGCACAGTGTAGCCGTACACTAAATGTGCTGTGTTTGACAACACACTGCATGAACAAATGCATCAGGTTTATTCCAGGACGAAAGTTGATTCCTCTGCAGGAACAGTTGATGCTGCACAGCTAGCAGGCATCCTGGGACACTCCAGCATTGCATTTGTGTTAGTACATTTGTGAACAGTTTGCTGGGAATTGTACAGTGGGACAAATAAAATACACACATTGAGATTTCTTTAAAAATGAGCTAAATTATCAAACAAACAAGGCAAATTTCTGCACAAACCCCATCAAAATTAATTCCGTGTTCTACACATAGCAACTTAAGTGGTGCTCCCTTGTTAAATTCCAACTACGGTTTTTAAAATGGAAAGTTAAGACAAGTGTGCACTCACGAGGCTGTACAGTGACACACTAAGACTCTCGCTTACATGCAAACAGACAGTGTTCATATATCTCAGCGGGCTTAATAGGTTGTCTCTGTCATTTAAGTGCATGATGCAGCGGCGGCAGTGCGATATGTTGCTATGGAAACATAGTTGCATATCTCTTGCTGTGGTGCTCTGTGCATTTCATCACGTTCGTTACAATAATAAGCATAATAATGTGGGTGGCTAGAGAGTATTTTAAAAAGGAGCAGATCGCCCCGAAATTAATGTCAGCTCGCTCAAAATGACAGCATACATCCACATTTGAATAAATGCCACTGCTGGAGAAGAATAAGCACCGAACGTGAGGTAAGAAGACATTCCAATCATCAAGAGAAGTCTGTGTGGAGAGGCTGTTATTTAGCTTTATCTCCAATTTTGTCCTTCTTCTTCTCCCTTCCACAGCTTATTGGCCTTGGCCACCCTGTAATGTGTGGTGCCTACACTGCCACAATTCCTCCTGGCTCTCGGCTGAGTACGTATCGATTGCTTGCTGGTGTGTATTACGCTGAGGGAAGGTGTCAGGGAGAGGGAGAGAGGTGAAAGACAGAGAGGGGGTTAGGTGGAGGAAATATCCTGACAGCTCACTCATATGTACGGCGATAACACCTTTAGAACTTCCCTAGAAAGGCTTTAGAACCGTTCTGATCGGTGCCGGGCGTCTCAACGTGTCTGCAGCTGTGTCTTCACCCTTCACAACTGTTAATCCGTTCACATCCATAATTCTTTAAGGGGAAACTTTCTAAAGAGGTGCATCCACTGAACCCTGACCAGGAATCAAAATCAGAATTGTTAACTTCTCCCGTTTCCCCACTCTTTCTCCGTCCTTCTCTGTAGTCCAAACGCAGAGATGAGTTTCCCATTTATAATTCAGTGATACTGTATCAGGCTGTATCCCCACACAGCTCTTCTACTTTCCACTAGTCTATGATTACAACGGGCTATGTATAGGATAATCAGCGTATGGGACTTCCCTCATTCTCATAAAGGGAAATGAGGCATACGGATGGTGTAGCGTAGCTTGGCTCAGCACAGTGCGGCGCAGCCTTGCATGCATGCACACAAAGATGGCATAAAGAGTGCAGATGTGGTCAAAGAGAGCAGAAAATAGCAAGGGGGTTAATGTTTTGGATGTAGGGATATAGCATGTTATACTGTGGCCGTGGAAGTGGCAGTTGAACTTATTCAGCATTTAGTCACACCAGCAGGTGAATAGCTAACAATGACTAGTTGCTCATTCATCTAAATTTAACAGACAATTTAATATTTGCTGTATTATAGCCCAGCTTTGTATTTATTTGTGCTATTATTCCCAATATATTTTGGAAATTTTTTTTATTTTTTTTTTTACAGTATTCGCTTTTCTTATCTTATTTTCCACCGGTGTAATAGGCTAGTTTTCCCACTGGGATCATTAAAATTTCACCTAATCTGAGATCATCTAATCTAATCCATTATGCACAGTCAGGCTAATGTGTATGCACAGAGTGAGGCGTCTTTTCCTCTCTCCTTTCCTTTCACCTGACACCTTCAGACTCTCCTCTCTCTCTCTTTCTGCAATCCCGGCTCCTCTTGCAAGACACAAAAGCATCACCGCAATCAAGTGCACCAAGCATCTGCCCATGTGTATCCCGATGCGGCACACAGCGGACAGGGGAGTCTGATTCATAGTGGGCCACTCTGCTCTTCATCACTTTAATAAATGGCCCAGGGCACCGGGGAACATTTTTGCCTGCTAGAGAGGTACTGATCAGAATGGGGACTTTCAAGCTCTCTGTCTCTGCCACTCCTCTTACCTTGCCTACTTCCTTTTGTCTCTTCTTCTCGCTGCTCTCCCTCTCTCTTCCTCACCGTCTTTCCCGGCCACGTCTGTCTGGGCGTCTGCCTTAAATAGGATAGATTCTCTCCGTGCTTTAAAGGATGGCTACATCAGAGGGCCAGCTGGCCTCGCTCCTTCATCAACGACACTGACCTTCTGCTTGTCACCGCTTAAGCGGCCGTCACATCCACTCCACAGTCTCATCGGCCACTGCCACAGGGAAAAAAAAGCTAAAGAGCCACCTTAATCTAATACAGCGTCTGAGAGCCACGTAAACAGCCAGTGTTTTATGTAGTGGGGCGGACGCATTCTGTGAGCAGTGCTGTGTCGGGATGTATGCTTCTGTGATGATAGTCAGGCTGTCAACCAACCCCCTAGAGAGAGGTTACAATGTATAACTTGACCTGTCTGAAAGTTTAGGGCTTCAGCGTATCACGGAGGTGCATCACCAGATGGCAACACCAGGTTTTGGTTTAGATGAGATTATGCAGAACTACCCATCCTACAATCGATAATCCCACTGTTCTAAAACCTATTAAATTCTGAGTCCAACACGAAAACACAGACTTAAATCGGGCTCATACAACAAGGCTACAGCACCTCCATGCAGCTCTAACCACACGCAATGAAAAAAAGAAAAGGAAAGATACTGGCTCTTTAACGACTCCTTCACTTACAGTGCTGGGGCGACCCTGGCTCCTGAACACTTACTGACCTAAAGATGCAGTGACACAAAAAGCTCAAAGATAATTAAATATTGATTTTTGTTTTCTAATCCTATATAAAAATTGTCCTGAGACTCCCAGCGGTAGTTTTCACCCTCAGTAAAAGAGGGGGAAAAAAGTCTGGATTGGCGGTTAACCTCTATTTCATGTAGGGGGTGTCGGAACGGGCATGATGGGAGGGGGTGGGTGGCTGCGATGCCGATACGTTCTTGGCTCCAGCCTTGAACCTGGCCCGCACCATTACTCTCCTGCTGCTGATGACACTGATCCCCTCTCTAATCTTTCTCCTGAAGCGGACTGTGGCAGGCTGCCTCTACACCGCATGCCCGATTGATATTCTCCTCATCCAGCTCCCCCCGTGTTGAATTTACACCCCCACCTTCCCCATTCTTTCCCGATCCTCTCCTCTTTTTTTTCCCACTACCCACCCTGACGCCTCACTTCATCTCTTCTCGCGCTCACAGAGGCACAACTTTGAATCTCCCTTTCAGTTGTTTTCCTCTCTTTCTCCTTCGCACACACTCAGCACAAAAGCACTTAACAGACTCATTCACAAATGAGGGCCTTTGGCTGTGCAGTCTGAACAATTAAAAAGTTAGCCACTGGTGATCAATAATGCAAATAAAACTGTAACAACATTAATTCATAGTACGGGGTGGAGACATGAGAGCAGTTTGCTCCCTCGTGGACATTCTCAATCAAGAACACGACACAGGAAAGCTGTTCCAGATGCATATACGCACAGCACGACAACTATATGGTCAAATGTTCTTATTCTGTGTGTTTTAGCGAATGACAAATTAGCATTCAACAGATAGATGTCCACAGCTTATATTGTGAAATTTGTCTGTGAGGACACATGGAAACAAGAGCAGGGACACACACACCCGCGCGCACACACACACACCTAAACAAACACACAAACAGTTAGATCGTACCCTGCAGGGGGCAGCAGTGACCAGCCCAGTCTCCTGCTCCACAGTGCCTATGCATTAACTTTTTATCCCCTCCATCATGCATGCAGACAAACAAACACTCCTCTGGGGTTGTGGGCCAATAAAAAGTGATCTTATTAGCCCCCCCACCACCACCACCCTCCCTCCCAACACTCGCTGCACCATCGCCCTCCTCCCCTCCTTCCCTCACCCTGTGGAACATACAGCACAACCTGCTGTCACCTCAGCCCGCCAAACACCCCCACCCACAAACACACACGCTCTTAACTCCTGTAGCACCACCTACGCCGGCCCGCGTGTTCAGCGTTGTGCATCCTGATCCTCTACTTCATTAAATAACACTCCAGCACTGCCACCATGGCCTTCACTTGCTAAGTGCTCCCCCATCGCCCCTCTTAACCCTGCTCTCCTGCGTGTAACTGAATGGATAACCGAGTAAAGGAGAAGGGAGGAAAAAAAGAGGGGGGCAGATCCAATCCAGAGATTGAAGTTGCAGCTCCACGCTAGTTAGTCCCAGGTGAGAACGTCAGGATGGCCTACGAGGAAGCATGTGTGGCTTAACAGATTATGGTAATGCCACGAATAGAGTGGAAAAACAGTGCGGCTGGCTCACTTTTGGGCCACATAAACACTTTTAAACATTTTGGCGTGCCGAGGCATCACATGTTTATCTGCTGTGACATTCTTTTTTCTTTTTTTAACTGGAGGAGTTGTTTATTCAAGGCAGCATGCAAAAGCACCCTCATGTTTTATTTACAAAGCTGCTGAAGTTGCAATTAACTTATTTGAAAAAGCGTTCTGACCAGCACCAAGGTGATTGGGGATAAGAGCGTTCCTTTCAAATTCCTAATGCTGCTCTTATCACGAGGTTGCCGCAGAGCACCATCCATCATGACTTGTTTAAAGAAGTTTAAATAACAGTGTTTATTCATTTAATGAGATATCTCGGCAACCGATACGGAATTCTGAAGGTTGTAAAACAATGAAATTAATTAGCACGGCAATGTTTATATGTTTAAATGCACATATTAGGGTTTGTTTTGATCGTTTCTCACCCTAACATTAATTCTGTTGGCAATTATTCAGCTTGTTTTAACAGACATTAAAAGTAAAGTCTCTTTGTTTTCATGTAATATTAATGTTAACACTTACAGACGACAAAACACATGAGTCAAGTGACACGTTGCATGGATTTAATGTGCATCACTTCACCCCTACAGCTGCGGGCTGCATGTCGGTTCTATATCCGCGCAGACCTACCGTGGCGGGATAATTCTGTTTGTTACCTGCTGCTGTTAGTCATACCTAAGCTGTCATTATTCCTCTGTTACACAATGTGTGCTGATGTGATCGTTGTATTAAAGCCCCAGGAAATACTGTATGGCAGTAAAGCAGGAGATTATTCAGGTCACCATGTGAAATGCTTCTCGGCACTAGAAATAGATGATGGAGTAGGTGGGAATAGTCTGTTATCTCTGTGAGAGCTCAGTTGTTCCCAACAAACAGAAAACACAACAAGTAGAGTGACTGGGAAATATTTTTTTTCTAAAAAAAACTGGGCTCCAAGATGTTTTTTTAATGCAGTTGCTATCAAAGTTAATATATCCCCAAAGTTAATCTTTTAACATAGTTTACTCTCAGAATATTTTACTCTAATTCTCATGTCTTTATAGCCTCAAAGCCCAATTATACTTTATCTAATACTTTTATTTTTCTTCAGTTAAGCATTCATCCCTCAAGCTAGTTGTTTTAAACAAATCTGTAATGTCAAAGTGTCAAATATGTGCAAAATCATTGTTTTTCTCGCACTTTTCTTGACAGAGTTTTACGACGCCGGTCTATGTTGGCCTCTGTTCAACTAGCTTCTGTAACTCAGCCTCCCATTCAGCATTTCTTTCTTTCATGTTCCTGTAATCTATTTTTCATTTTCTGCAACAAATCAGCATCCACTCCAGCACTCACTATTAGAAGTTAAAACATTTGTGAGTTTGGAAGAGTTAAATAATAATCTCTTTGTAAACATGCATAAAAATACAAAAAATTTACAAGCACTGCAGTCATTTCATCACAGCTCAGTTTGTCTATTTCTGAAACTTTACCAATACCAGCTTGTAAAGTTATTTTCTCAATTTTTTGGCTGTAACTTGGACCGTCTAAAACAGCATTCAGTCCACTGTTATTACAGACACGTCTGAGTAAACCGCAGCCGCTCAGCTCATCCATGTACTCACTTCTTCTGATCAGTCATGATGTTTAACCCCCTCTGGATCCTCGCTCATGGGAAATGCTGACAGTGGCTTGGCTAAAACCAGACATCCAATCAATCAGTGAATGATGCTATTAAATAGATTTTTCATTTATTGTCTTTACGGAAACCAGACGAATAAACAACACAGCCTACTTGAAACATTTTCAAGGTTTTTTGAGGTCATCTTAGTTATGGAACCAAACCTGGGATCAAACATAAAAGTGTTTTTTTCACTTGTTTTGTTTTGTTGTATTACATGCAGATGGCAGATACAATCATGTAATGTTGTGTTTTCCTGTTTGGCCTCGTTGTGCGTCACTGAAACGCCAAATTAACACAAACAAATAAATGAAGAAGTTCCCATTGCTCTTACAATAACATGATGATTATGAAGTTCATGTCAAGACTTTACTATCTTTGATATTGTTGCATTGTGTTGTGGGGTTTTGATGACAGACTTTGAAAATGAAGACGTGCATGGAGGAAAAGATGATTGTGATAAATCACAATTTAGATGCAGAATTGCACGAGTACTTAGAGAATATTAGCCTTGGAGCAAAATATAGACTGTTCTACGTGTGAGGATGAACATGTAGGAATGACAACATGTAATTGTAATAACGGTTTGTCTAACTTGTGTTTGAAATTGAAGCTTTATGTATACAAATTATGCATACCAAAAAAGAAATGACAACACTTTTGGCATGTGTAACTGATTGGAAAAAATCAATGAATGTTGGAGTGAGGCTGGAATATTTTTAGGATTAAAGGTTACAAGCAGTGTTTTGTTGATTTCAAGTTTGAAAGTTTGTTTTCAGAGTTAAATTGATATTGAATTATATGCATAGACAATAAACTTCAAAAAATGTGTCTTAAAGAAAGAGAGGTTGCACTCTTGTTTGGAAGATCTCAACGCTGTGGAGAGGCAACTATCGACTGCTCTGTTTCAGAATGACCGCAAAGACCTTGAGTGTGTGCGCCTAATAGAGCAAAAGTCTGGCTAGATCCAAAATGAATTTGTACATGACGGCTCTGTCAAACACCACACACCCCCCCACCCGCCACTTCCCCCACCAGCAGCTCACCCAAACCCCCCAGACGGGCAGACAGGTGGACGGCACGTGCAGGGGGCGCAATGGTTCTGGAGGGGGTGGGTGGGCGATATTGATTCAGTGTCTACTGTACTCGCAGAGAGAAGAGAGAAGGGGGCCAACGGCGCTTTTCTTACAAGGCTAACTCTGGACCAATCTCATCACACATTCTCTCAGGGGACTTAGGCGATTCTTTTTTTTTTTTTGTATACCTATACCCCCCCCCCCTTTTTTCTTTTCCTCCCACTCTCTGCATTGCTTTCGTTCTCTCTTTCATTTTTATTCTGTTAAAGCAAAAAAAAAAAAAGAAAAAAGAAAAAAAAAAACAAGGTCGACAAAGGTTGTCCTCCCAGCAGTCAACAGAGAGAGGAGGGGGTGCAGATAGCTCTCCAGAAGACAGGCCTGAGAGCCGAGATATCCCACAATGCAGCTGATAAGAAAGTGGGCCATATAACCTTTGGTGGGCACGTGACATGAATGCAGACGGCAGACGGCGTTGTGAAGAGGATGAGGATGTGGGGGGAAGAGATGCTGCTGCTGCTCCCGCACTTGAGAGATGAAGTCAAAGTCAGGGAAGGAGGGAGGATGAAGAGGGAAGGCCGTGATAAGCAAAAGAAGATGTTAGCTGCCAGAGAGACAAGGAGGATGAAAGAGGGGGAAAAATGGATAAAGAGATGAATTGAGGGGACGAGAAAGAAAGTGGTTTTGTCTCACTGAAACACAAAATAACAATTGCAATGGCTTTATTCCAAAAAAAAAAAAAAAAAAGATCTTGAATAGGCTACAGGAATCTGCAACACGGCGCCATAAAAATACCGCTTGAGATATTATTTTACGTTCTTTCATTATTTATTTTTTGACAAAACACTGTATTTAAATCCCCTGTTCATAATTAGCCTGGCTGAATGAAATCAATTCACACTCAAGCTTTCTGCCCAGGCATCACAGGGGATCATATCCATGGCAATGCTACATTCAGCAGCTCTCTTCGCAGCCGTGTGCTAACACATATCAGCATGATTTGCTCCAACGTGGGAATAATTGACCCTGAACAATTATTACACTGAGTGCTCTCATTTTTCTTCTCCTCAGTTTCCCGCGGCCGTGCATGGCGGAGGCTCCCCTCGGTATCTAAACTGAGGACTTGCTGTGGCACAGCAGAATCCCCGCGAAGACGCCTCACAAATGAAGTTCTCCTCTCCATCTCAGGAGACTCCGTCGCCATTTGTTTTCATTATTTTGACAACCCTTTTTAAGGAGCTCTCCTCTTCAGCCTCCATTCGCCTCTCTCTCTCTCTCTCTCTCTCCCCAACACTCCTTCTGTGCCCCCATTCCCCCCCATTTATTTGGAGCTCATCCCGAGCGAGGTGCAGCGATGTGTTTCAGTCACAGCTCTCTGCCTCAGAAGACATGGGGAGGGGCGGGGGTGAGGGGCAGCTGAGAGGCACTTCCTCACCTAGATAAATAGACACCTCCTATCTCTCTCTGCTCCTTCACTTCTTCTCTTTGCACTAAGTCTCTGAGAGGTTCTGAATCCGTCCACATTGGGTCAGATCAGCCCTCCAGGCCTGTTCCTTAGGTTTCTGCAGCTTTTAGCACTAAAACACTATCAAAAAGAAACACGGAGCTGAAAGAACGAGACGCAAACGAATTTCTACCATTTCCCTCTTGCTCCACATTCATTATTTACTTTTCAGGAAATGTCTCCATCCTGCTGGAGGTCATACCATTACACCGATAAATTGAGAATATGTTAATCACCATTTCCCATGAATATTCAGCACAGGTCATATTATTCAATATAACCATTACCTTAATTGTACTGTAATCAATGCTAAACTGACATTCTCTTTGTCCCCGTTCGCACACCAAGAAAAGCAGCAGAACGGGTGGAAAATATAAGAGACTGAATCTGTGACTGAAACAAAGCAAGACTCTGCTGCACATTCCCAGACGTGTTCATGTTCAAGCCAACGTTTTCTTGTCAGTCCCTACAGTGAGGTACCAAAATATCTTAAACAGACTGATTTGTATATTCCTGAAACAAAGACCTCCAACATCAACACTTCATCAAGGGTAAACAAATCGACCTTTCTCTCATCTGATTTCACCTCCACTGCATTATGCATCCTGTTTCAAAGCTGGTCCTGATTTGTCTTTGGTTTCACTCCTGCTCCACCACCACACTAACAGAGTGATACATGAACTCAAAAGGAAAAGTTTAAATCTTGTGGGAGAACAGGCTGTTCACACATCTGGCTGATTGCTATACAATCCAGCAAATACTCCGTCTAGCATGCATATGGGTGGAGTTTTACACGCAGGACTATGCAGCGAGTGTTCAGAAAAAAGAGAGCAATTGGGCGTTAAATTCATGTCTGTTTAACATGTCACCTAGCTCACCTCTTATTAATCACCATGACACTATCAAATTTGTGAGAAAAAAAGATGCAACTTAATTTTTAAGGGACCAGATCTTAGTCTTGAAGCTGTAAAGTTACATGTAGTCTTCCCTCCTTCTGAAATATCTCACTTTAACACAAAATCAACAGTGATGTTGGTTTTTGGTGTATTTATTTGCAATACTGAAAAGGAGAAAATCTGTCCTCAAGCCAAACTATCAGTGTTAAATATTGCCCCATATTTCCACAGGGTTTGGATGCAATGTAGATGCGCTCTGGTTAACTTGCAGCTCTGCCGCTGTCCCCTGGAAACATTTCAGGTGTGGAGTGGATGTTCAGCAGCCACATGTTTAATACAGTTCCAAAATGTTTGGCCAGCATTTGTGTGTTTTACTGCAGACTGAATACTAATTTGCACCCTGTTTAGAAGCTCTGTGACAACTCTTTGGGTTGGTAACCTGTATTTTTTTTGTTCCTTTTGTCAGAGGAATTAGCATTAATAATATAATGATTTCATCTGCACCACACCACCTTGGCAATGACTGCTGCTTGACATAATGGCCCTTTCATGGACTGTGAAGTCTGCCTGCAATTAAAACACAGTGATCACAGAAAGCAGAATGGACAGCAATGATACTGTCATCCTGAATCTTTCTCTTTATTTGTCTTCCCTCTGTCTCTTTAATAACAAACAAGGATACTACTTTGGCTGCCTGTGTGTTAAGACAACAGTCTCTATTTTCCTGTGTAAGCTGGTGTGGGCACAAATGCAGTCTCTATGCAAATTTCCTTGTGGGCCTAATTTGTTGTGTCTCTGTCTGTTTGGTAATTTCCTGCCCCGAATGAACGTACTTACACTGAGGTGGGAGGAGAGGTGTAGGTGAGACTGTGAATGAGGTAATTATGAAGCTCAGTGCAGTTTTGAGGCTCTTTTTTTTTAACACAGGTCCCATAGTTCATGTCAGACCTTCATACCAAACTTTGGGCTCTAAAGCTTGGGTGAGACAAGCTTTACACACATTTTACCAAGTCAGATTTGAGACACTAAAGAGCACATCATTGTTCCTTTAACACCAGCTTTGACCTAAAACCACTAAAGGAAAGAAGGTTGTTTCTCCGGGGTAGTGGACTGCACTAATTGCACAGTTAACCAGGCCTTCGTGAGTCAAACCAGGAGATGGTGAACCATGGAACTGTGAGTGTCTTTAAACAAATCATTCATTATCTGAGGGATCTATAGGCTAATACTGTAACATTTTAAACCTAGCTCCAAGGCAGTGTGATCATCATACTGCTGCCTATCTCAGCATTATCCAAATCTGGATTGAGACATCAAGTGGGTTGCTACACTTTTGCCCCTGCAGCCACAGGTCCAGTAGCAACAGGTTGTAGAGCTGGACAAGGACAGAGCATTAGTTTTTTATTAGTAGTAGTAGTGTCTGTCCATCCATTTGCTATCCCTGCTTTATCCAATCAAGATCATTTATGTAGCATGTTTCAGAACAATCTGGATTCATCGAAGTGCGACGTGTTTTCAGAAAGGCAGGAACAAAATAACAGCAAGACAGGATAAAGACTCCAAAAGTTAAATTCCATTTAACAAATCAAGTAAACAACACAAATATAAAATACTATAAAACAAGGTAAAACAGGAGAACAATTTGTAAGATCAGTTCCTAAAATAAAATGCACCTCCATTGTGGCAGTTAAGGGCCTAGTGGGAGTGCAGCTTTTCATTTTTCATTATCTTGATTAAATAAACCTGAAATTGCTCCTGCTGTTTCCAGCTCTTCAGTTTTGTCACGCAAATCACGTTTAAAAAGGCAAACAGCTGTTTTTTTAGCAGAGGGGGTGTGGGCTCTTTAATTTATGAAAGCTTCAAATTTTTTACACATAGTCCACATACTGACGTTCACACATCTCCTGAAATCCCACACCGTACGCCCCCTACCCTAAATCTTTTCATGCTCTCTTCAGGGCCTGTAAATGTGGCCTCATCCTCCATGTTGGTGAGAGTTCCCCACCCTACGGTCTGTCTCCTGTGGCCAGCAGTTGTTCTCTGTTTAAAGTTATATTTTGTTCAGCCCTTCACCTAGCATCAATGAACCATTTCCCTCGCTGGGCAGCAGTTCTCAGAAAACTTGATGAGCTGGGAGGCTTTGAATTAACCATACGGACAACCTCTTCACCTTTTCTGAAGCCTCTCTGCCATCATTGGCTCCTGGAGGTCTGCTTGCTGTCCCACAGATGTGCTTATGTTGATTCTGCACCTCACAGACAAGTAAATCAGTTTCCTCTGCTGTAAACTTTTGTCAAAGGAGCTTTTTTTCATCAGTCAGGGCAACAATCAGGTTTCCAGTGGCTGCTCAACGCCTAATCACACTAATTTTGTGTTCAACCTCTTTGCCACATTCCACCCGGATTAAACTGGTCGAGCCCTGAATGCAGCAGTGTTGTTGATCTCTATTGTTGCAACAGTTTGCTTTACATACCTTTAGTCTGGAGTTTTGAAGTACATTTGCATGAATAATTAAGTCAGTTGTTTGCTGTTGACTTTACGGGTAAGGCTTGGATGAGCTTTTTTCTAGACTGACCATGTAAAAATCCTATAATGATTGATTAGAAGAGACAGACAACCTTTTTCACTGACCCTTCATAGGTTTCATGTACTCCATTGTTTCAGGTTCTATTTGATCATAATAGTAGACTAATTTAGACTTGGAAAAGGAGAAGATTTCAAGAATCCATTCAGGAACACGTTTCTGAAATATATCAATGCAAGAGCACATATGTATAGTCACGGCTCTTTGGAAGCTACAATGAATGAGATGTTTATATGATACGACTTACATCTGTTATAAAGTGTTGCTGTAAATTAATATGATTAAATACTGAAAACATGTCTGATCATAAAAGGACATGTGGGTGACAGTGAGGACCAGGCGACTCTTTGAAGAGGAGAGAGAGTGAGAGCGAGAAAGGCCGAAGGCGACAAAAGGGATAGTTTACCACCAGCGTTCTTCTGCTTGGCAATGATAGCCAGTGAAGCAGAAAAGTGAATTACCCTTCTAGTCCAGCACTTCTTAATCTAATATCTCCGATGAGTGGCTTCAGCTCTGGATTGGACTAGGGTGTGCACATTCGTGCTGTGTCACAAAACATTAGATACTGTCGCTGCTATTCATTTCTGTATGGTAATTCTGAGGCACACCTCTTACTCTGGGCATCAGGGGACATCTTGCTCCAGCTTTTCTATTTTGAATTCTTTATTGGGAGAATTATCATCCACTGATGTATATTTAGCTCCTTTTTGTTGAACCCCGGTGGAATATGCAGTGGCTGATTGAATAAAAGGGCATAAGTTTCCATTGCTCATCTATTTTGCCTTCATTTTTGTTTCCCCAGGTAGAAACTCATGCTCAGGGGTAATAAACACTATAAGTGCGAATGAACTAAAATGGATTTGAACGTTAGTTACCACTGGTCTGGACCAAAGTCCGTATTACAGTGCAATTTGTATCTTGCCTTGCTCATGTTTATAATAGCCAGTTTTCCATCTAGACTTAGTAGGTGAAAATAGTGGCAAACTGCCAAATATTTCTGTGGTCTGATGATTGTGTGAAAGTGAAAAGGTTATTTGGTCTTTACCCTGTGGAGATATGATAGAACAAGCTCTACGTGTTTCGTTTATCAGGAGTCAGCTCAACCATAAGATGCTTCTCCGTGACTTTAAGGACAGCAGTGTCTTGGTGGGATCATTGTGGGTGGTGACTTTCTCATTGCTGAGTGTTTAAGTGTTGCTGTATGTGCATTTGGGTGATAGGATGATAGGACTCCCCATAACCTGACCCCCCCCCCCACCCCCCCCCACCCCTTTCCTCATAGCAAGGCAATTGGCAGGCAAACAGCTGCTTGGTCTAAGCGGGCTGCATATCAATGGCTCTAATTAATTGGATTAATGGAGAGGGTTCTGGGATTTGGGGAGAGGCTGGAGGAAGCATTTCAGCGGAAACAGAATTGCCGTCCCTGAGGGCAGGGGGGTCGTGAGGGAGCTGGGAGGGGGCACATGTCTGAATATGGATGAGGAAAAATTGAGTTAAAACAGAGGAGACTGCGGCATTCATTAGACCGCCCACCCTCTGAAGTAGCTGCTTAATATGCACGCTATTACTATGCAAATCAGCGATAATGAAACGCAGAGGATTTTTTTAATCAGAGGAAGAACAAGCAGATGTTGGGAGGGCTTGGAAAGAAGTGCCATGAGTGTTGGTGTGTGTACTTTTGTGTACGTGTCACTCTGTGTGAAAACGTGAGAGTTTGTACATACCAGAGCTGGAAGGTGTTGAGCCCTCTTCTGAAAAGAAATGAAATAATGCAATCAGTTCTTTAAAGCAGTTACAGCTACTTTGTACCAACTACACATGAACAAGCTATCTGGCGGCCTCACTCAAACTGATTAGGCTTCTCCGCGGGAGTTGCATTAAGAAATCAGAATTAAGAACAGGTTATTTATTGGGGAGATTTGTGTGGGTACCTTGGGGAGAGATAAAGCTTGATCGACTCATACGGAACCAATCTCTGCACTGCCTACAGTGATATGGTAAATCCCTGCAGCAGTCCTCCCCAACTGGAGAGTCAACATTGGGATACACCAGCTGTGCTGGATGGTCTGGTCCTGCTGGCAGCAGAGGAGACTGGTGTGTGTGTTGGTGTGTGTGTAGGTGTGTGTGTGTGTGTGTGTGTGTGTGTGTGTGTGTGTGTGTGTGTGTGTGTGTGTGTGTGTGTGTGTGTGTGTGTGTGTGTGTGTGTGTGTGTGTACTCACTGAGCCGCACAATGAACTGAGAATGATGCTGTGTGTCTGCGGCATCACATATACGTCAGTGAGTCTATGTATGGTCGGGTAAAGACTCCTGCACAGAAAGCTTCTCCCTGTAAGTGGCTCCCCGTGGCTCTTTGCTCTCACAACCTAATCAAGGCGTTTCTCTGTGGACCCGTTACATTAAGTGTTCTCTCAGCACAAGTGGAGGAATCAGGCAGACTAGATGAAGTCATCGATCATCAGGCAGCTGCCTTTTTAGCACGAGCTGCCCTGCAACGCTGAGTAGGAGCAAGGTGCTGGGCAGGCAGAGGCAGCGTGGACAGGCCTGGCTCACTCACGGGTTTCATTTCTCTTGCAGTTCAAACGGATACCTGCACCCTCCGGTATTAATGGAGACAAATTAAATAATAAACTGAAGTTGATTTTATCTGGAAGGGATCAATACTATGGGCCTGGTGGATTACAGCAGACAAGGATGCAAATGTTTGTGCTGAGTAGAGATGGACTTCAGTACTGCAGCAGCGTAGGTGGTGGTTATCTATGTTGTTCATACGTGTGACTGAGAGAGAAGTAGGACGAGGAAAGAGGGAGAGTAAACAAATTAATGCCTCAGCCCTTTGCCTCAATATATTGTTGTCATTAGGTGGAGAATGTCAAGTGGGTCCTCCCTAGTAGGCTGTATAGAATATTACAGGAGTGAATCTCCATCCTGTTTGACTCCCCATGGCACAGTAATAACAACAATCTAATGACACACAATACATCAGGTGTACTGAAGTCCCACTATCCCAGAGCCAGGCTGGAATTTGATCTTAGGCTTGATAATGAGAATGGTGATGATGATGAGGTGGCTGAGTGATGATGATGGTGGTCTCCCTTGTTAGTGTGTCTCAGTCCTAATTACAGTGGGTTATTACAAGGCTGGATGTAAGAGCTACTGTAGGTAGACCAGGCAGACTCAAATTGGTCCCACTGATTACCAAGCTCTAAATAAAATCCATTTATGCCGTACAGGCTCACAGCTATTATGGGGAATTATTTTGCATGCCCAAAAGTTCTGTCTGCTACAAATCAAATCAATGTCTTCTCCAACTCGGTTTTCGAAACATTCTTTAACAATATAAGGAAACAGAGGTCACGAGCAAATTTTCTACGGTGATTTACTGACTTGTGAAATGTTTATCCTTCGACAGTTTGGCTTTGGGGAGCAGAAGCAACAATAATGCACATCTAAAAGGGCACTATTCTCTATGTATGCCCTAATACTTCCTACTAGCAGGTACTTTATTAGTTGGGTGAAGGTAATGCAGAAATCTAGTACGACAAATCTGGATACTTAAACGAAAAGGTCAAAGTTGATGCAGTCCTAATTATCCAGATTTTTAGGCCCTTGTATAGGTGAAGACTCAGTAGCCTTGGATCGTACAATTCCCATCATGCAATTCCATCGTATCTTTCATCAGATCCCCCTGCTTCTCCACTTCACAAGTCCACTTTGTAATGCAGGCCATAAGTAAAAAATTTAAAAGCTCAAGCCCAATAGAGCTCACTATGGAACTGCAGAGGAATATGCAGCTATTTTCACAGGTATTCCTCATTCATTTCAGGCGATTTCAATAACAATAGAAGAACAAACATTCAATATGATAACATATGCATAGAATGCCTGAAAAAGGGAGTAGGAGGAAGAAAACTTTGGTTTACTTATCATTCCTCATGATAAGTAAACCAAACGTCATGTCTCCAATTAGTGGAGCGCCTCTTTAAAACAGCATAAAATCCCCATTATTCCATGCTGTTAACATACTTGTAAGTAAATTCAGTGCTATAGAGTAATTGTAACAAGACAATCCCTCTGAACAAATCATTTTGCAATGATTTCATTGTGTGTGTGCCTGCTCAGATTGTGCCATACATCCCGTTTACCTGCTATAATTCCACCATAAATGCATATGCTCAGTGACTCACATCGTATATGATCAATGGAGCTACAATTTTAAACTACACGGGCTCTGGGTTCATGACTGGCGTACAAAGGTGTGCAGGCTTTAAAGTCTACATTGAAAGTCAGCGGTGCGGTGCACTTATTACACCCGGAGAAAAAGCCATTGAGCCACAACGTTGATAAGTAGGCCTTTGGCTGCCCCTTGCGACACTGAGACCACCCCGACCAGCCAAGCCCTACATCGGACTCAAACAGCGAAGGTCAAAGAGGATAAATCCTGTTATGCTCCGCCGCTCCACAGGGATATCTCAGCATGTGTGTGTGCGTGTATGTGTGAAAGGTGTGTGTCAGCCATGAGAAGGAGCACATAAAATCATCACGTAGTGCACCATTCAGATATTAAACAGAGCCGCTCTCGCTCACAGTTTCCACTGTCACTGCCTCCAACACTCACAAGCTGATTGCCATGAAAAATAATGCCCCTCTCAAAGGTCCTCCTCTGTGCCATTCAGTCGAGCTAAATGCCACTTTTCTGTCTTTTCCTCTGTCCTCTACTGTGACCTCAGGGGCAGCTGAAATGACAAAAAGAGTTTGTGGAGAGATAATATTTTGAAAAAGATTGCTTTGAACATGCATAGCAGTGGTCGTTTCCACATACAGAAAGGTTCACATTGTATTTGTACAGTGCAGAGGAATAAAGGGATTGAATCTGAATTCAGGATGAAAAATTAAGTGTTACCTATTCTCTTAATACTGGTTATTGTTTGTAAACGAGTTTATGGTTCAATTCAATGACAGACACAGCCACACCTGCTGGGTATAGTGCTCCTACCAGTATCCTACTGCACCTTAGTTACCCATTTAGATGTTGTTGATTAATAAGATATGAACCACAGAAATGTGTCAGCAGGTTTAAGCAGCACCTGGGTGATGCTGTTTGTGTCACATTTTTGTCAACAGCACAATCCTGTAGTTTGTCTTGCAGTTACTGTATTTTTAGGATGTCATGAACACAAAATCTGTTTGGATGTGTGTCTGTGTATGCTTGCCTTGGTTTTCTTTGTTTGCATCTGGCCTTGGCATGAAGGGGCCGGGAGGTTTGGTCAGAGAGGCGCTAGCTGATGTCAGCTGGCCAGTGGGCACACATTCAGTCGCATCAGATTGCCATCACGATCCGGTTTTTGGCTCTACTCTGAAGCGCTCAGTCTCTTGTCTCCATTTCCCATCCCCCTTCTTTTCTTACTAACGCCGGTCTCTTTGTCTGCCTCTGCATGCCTAGATGTGGATTTGTGTACCGGTAACACTTTGGAACCAATTCATCACTCATTTTAAAATTACCTGACCAATTATTGTTGGTGTAATAGCCAACTAATTCTGAAGCAGTTACACACAAAAGCTCTGATTGGGAGCATTATTCAGTGCAAAATGCAGGTGGCTCGCAGTTCCAATTTCACACAAGCCAGAATGTATTTACTTCCAGTTGATATTATGTTTTTTTTCTGTTTGGAAAAAGCACAGACCTCCTTGATATCTATTCTGCTTCAATTAGCAACAGATGCCTCCTTGCAGAGCACTAACCCTAATTGTACGTGATGAGCAATGCTAATCGGCCTGGTGCTGCCCGGCCTTCCTACAGCTGTGAGGAGGAACTTCTCCCAGAGCCCCTTTCTCAGACGCCATCCAAACACACACACACACACACACATATGCGCAGATACCGTGCTCCCCAATATTTAAAATCAAGGGTGGCTGGGGGCACTGGGAATAGCGCTTGTTTGGTGACCGCAAATTAGCTGCTGTAATTGCATATCCCTCTCTGTGCCCATAATTTTTCAGGCCTGTTTGGTGCAGTGAGGAGAGTTTGTTTGTTTTGGTGTCAGGGCGATTTAGAATCAAAATGAGGACCTCCGGTGCACATGTGGACCCCCGAGCCAAATGGCAGCACCATACCCCTCAAATAGTCCCGCCCCTCCCACTACACAGTATGGCCCAGAAGACAGAAAGAAAAAAAGAGAGAGAGAGAGAGAGAGAGAGAGAGAGAGAGAGAGAGAGAGAGAGAGAGAGAGAGAGAGAGAGAGAGAGAGAGAGAGAGAGAGAGAGTGGAAGCACAAACTGAATGAAAGCACACAAGCACTGAGCATTAAGGATTGTCTTGATTTTCATGGGTTTTGCTGCTGGCTAATACAAATAACCAGAGGTGCAGCAAGAAGTTCTGGGTCCTCTGACAAGAGTTTAACAGCAGCTGTGGCACAATAAATATCTAACAATCCTTTGCATGTTTGAGAGTCTCTGTCTCAAATGACTCAGTGTCCTCTCTCAGAAAGTAACAGTTTGAGTTACAATTAAGGAACCATTAAAATTCACAGGGAATATAGCATTTCAGTGTGTATCAAAGAGGTGTCAGCTCTTGTTGTGTTTTTACTGTACTGCCACTACCACTAGGGTCAGCTGTTTTTACAATGTGCGTGGTGTTACACGTAGGTATTTATGACAAAGACATGCAGAATATGAAGTTATTCCCCAACTGTCGCTCCTTGTAAAGCTGCTCAAGCATCAACAACACTGTCATCCAAGAGAAAAATAAATTTGATCTTTGCCAAACTGGAATTTCACAAAGAAGCTTATTGTTTTTGCATTAAAAGTGGTTACTCTTCAAAACCATCAGGCTTACTGCAGAGGCTTAGGCAGAGCTTACATGTGTGTGACGCAGAATAAGCAAGCTTTGTGCGCTCGTAGACCACCAGGCAAAGGAGTAAGCCAGTGTTAGGCTTACTGAAAAGTCAATTTTTTCTTATTTACCAAAGACAATGACTTGCAGATGATGCTGCTCTCCTCAAAAATGTGCAAGCTAGCAAGCAACCAAACAAGCATAAATCACATTAATTAGCTTTGCAGCTGTAGTGCGGTCCTGTTGATGCCTCAGTGGCTTCAGCAAGATAAGAAATCCTTATGCCATAGTGTAAATACAAACAGCAAATCAAGATTGAACAACAAAGACCAATTAGTGCTTTGGGATGATAATTTAGGCTCATATTTAGATTAATTATACTCTTGAGTATCTGAAAATAAACATTTGATTCAATCCTATCTTAATCAAAGACGCTAAATTACCTGAATAAATCCTCTTTATCCTGGGTTTTAACTGTGATTTAATCTTGCTCATTTCCTCTGAATTGTAAACTAAGACTTGACTGGGAAACATTTAAAGGTAGCGATTTTAAACAGCATTTAAACCACTAATAATGTGCAAGATAAATATTTCCTGTAACTACAGCTTTATGTGAATTTGCATTAATATGAATACGAATTTTGCTACGTCTCAGTTCAGCTCGTTTTTATTCTGTTTCATTTAGCAAACATCGTCTACAAAGTGACTGACGGATGTTGACAAACTCATGCAGCATATGTGGACTATATATGTGGAAAATGAAGGTGGCCCTAAAAGCTCAGCACTCTGCAATGCAAACATGGAATCTGTGATTCTAAGAGACAGTGGCTGATACTGAGATTGTCTTGATCACGTTTTCCTCCCATCTTCGCTCCTCCTTTCTCGCCCTCTCTCCCATTCACAACCACAAATGTGCATGAATGTGCACTGGGTGTCCTGGAGTAGTACTGTGTGGACTGGTTCTAGCCATTTTTTGTTTGCTTCCCATTAACAGAGCCACAGTTGTCTACAAACACTGGATGTATTTTTATCAGTGCACTCAGAATGGACAGCTAGTGGATCATGAGGAGATATTCACTGAATACAACAAATACATGTATTAGAAAAACATTGGAGCAGATGAATCCTCCGAAATGAATTGCTTACTCGTGTACTGCTTTCCAAGTGCTTCTTCTTTTTAGTCGACTAATCATGCATTAAATAAGGCAGGACTTGTCACCCTGGTAACTCTGAAAATGGAGGGGAAGCTTCACACATGACATGACCGTCATATTTTAACTCAAACCATGATATTTTCCTAAATCTATTCAAACAGAGTGAGTCAGTCAGTTAAAACTAAACTTAAAAATAATGATCCCATATTATCTCCTGTTTTGGACTAATGCTGCTGCCACCTATCCAACCAACTAAATCAGACTGTAGTTCTTTCAAAGAGGCATTGTTTCTTGCTACATCATACTTGAGATTTTTTTTTTCAAAACATACCTGAGTAGTTTAGTTTTTTAGGAACATAATCTTTAGGGAGATGGAGCAACATAACAAGCAAACTAAAAAAAACACCTTCAGCAATTGACAACATCTGCAGCATTAAAAAAGAGAGAAGAACAGCCAAACACTGAGACATTTCATGGTTAACTGCAGATCTCTGCTATAATATCTGAAACAAAAACATCCTGACATTTTAGCTCATTTTGCAACATCACTGATGGTGATCATCACCAACTTATGTAAAACAGAATTTCAGGAGTCACCAGGGCAACAGCTGTTTTGTTCATTGTGTCCCTCTGAAACATTTCCATTGGAGCCTCTTATACTCATTTCTGTATTTCTGAATTTGTGGCCCAGATTCAAACTACACCCAGACTTGTTTACATATGCAGCATGCACATAGGGGACACATTCCTGTATCTATACACACAGGCAGGCTTAAGTAAAATTAGATTTCATTTCTTATTTTTAGTTTTGCATTTGAACGGTAAAGTCACTTAGTTTGTGGTTTGGAATCCATTTGGCATGAAAGTGCCATCAAAGCATGAAAGTATAGTTGCAAGATGACTTCTGGCGAAGACAGTGCCAAACACCAAAGCAATGAATGTTTGTCACTGAGGCTGCTGCCAAAACCCACAAAAACAAGAATCTTGTAAAAAAAAAAAAAAAAAAAAAATATGGACTTCATTTATCACTTTAAACAAGTAAGTACCACCCACGTGACAGCATGTTTTCCTTCAGTAAGTAATGTTATTTTCTTTTAAATTTCTGTATGTCTCACTAAGAGCACACTGTATCTACACACGATTAGAATTTGACTGACATGAATGGGACTTTTGATGACGGCAGTGAATGAACTGTGAGAAAAAATGAAAAGAGGAGCATAAATTCCAAACACTGGCAGTCCAGCGTTGGCAACAGCACCTGATCTAAAGTGTTTAAGCCCCCTGGGCCTGACTGCTAACGTTTCAGTTGTCAGTTGTGCACTGTTTGACACATGCCATGGGACTCATTTGCACAGTTTGAAGGTTTCAGCTGAAGGCTCACATGCTAATGCTTGTCTTTGGAGCTAAATGAAGCCCGAGCATACACTGTTCATGACCGCATCCTTTGTCCACCACAGTTAAAGACCACATTGACCACCGCTGGTCAGAACCCTAATCACCGTGGCCATGGAAAATTCTCCGTGGTCAAAGTTTTCTCTTTTTTTTCTCCATTGCACTGCGCAGCAAAACATATTTTACTGTTTAGAAAAGATGATTATGAGAATAACAGAAGGTTGCAGTGGAAGAAACACAGCATAAATTGTATAAAGTGAAATCCTAAATAGTTTGCACAACATTAAAAAAAAAAATCTATTTCCGAAATAGTTTAAATTTGAAAGTGGCCACCTCTATGAACACGCCATAGCTGTGAAGAAATTACTCCCACATTGCTGCCTGTCCTCATAAACCCCTTTTTCCGGAGAAAGCTAACAGATATCGAGATGATGTGATGCACAGAATAAGGCAGGGTGGTACCATTATGGGCTTCCACCATGCGCTGATGATATAATTATCTAGTTGTGTCCCTGATCAGCTCCATGTGTTTGTGGGAATGCTTTATCACCAAAACAGAACGGTTTCATTGCCTTCAGGGAGAAAACACAAACGTAAGCGGTGATTATGTTTTCACTAAAATAAAAGCTTACAATTACATCATTTAAACTTAAAGCACTTAAACACTTAAAATTAAGCATGAAACAGTTTACTTACATTACCAGTTAAAAGTTTGGACACAACGTCTCATTCAGTGGTTTTTCTTTAATTACTTTCTACATTGTAGATTAATACTGAAGACACCAAAACTATAAAAGAATGCTTATGGAATTGTGTTGTCAACAAAAAAAGAGTGTTAATCTACAGTATTAACCTACAATAGTGTGTCCAGACATTTGACTGGTAGTGTATGTCTGGCACAACTGAAAAAACTGTCTTGTAGCTAATGTAATGAGAGTCAAAACTTTTCTTTTGCATGTCTCCTTTCCTACACCTTTCATTTGGTTGTTCTCATTAACATTTATTGGGGAATTTCTGAAAATCAAAAATGCTGATTAACCAAAAGGATTGTGTCTTTCCTTAAACCTGTCCTTCAATAACCATAACCATTTTTAGAATACATTTCTAGATAGTAATAAAGCAAAAACAATAAATTAAAAAAAATTCAGACCAACACTGTAACATGTGAAGGTAATGATTTTTTTCATATTATATGTATTATAACGATTTTATATTCAAGATTGCAAGCAAATATTTTGTATCCAATGTAGTGTGATTCAATGTGCATTCTTATTAATGTTATCCTAATGTTTAGAGGGTGAGGGCTTCAAAATCAGTGGATGCATTCACAAACACAAAATAGCTCACTGTCAGTCATGACCAGATCTATTCTCACCTATAGTAACCACATTTATGGCCCGATGCTTGCTAATTGCTTTCTTTCATTAATAAACCTCTTTGATGAATTATGTAATTCATTGGTACCCTTGCTGGCTTATTATCTCATCAATATGTAACCTGCCTCATTATCAGCAGATCAAAGTTCAAACCAGCAACACATTCTCACCATCAAGTCGTCACATGCAGACGTTTGGTCATGACCCCTTAGTGTCATTTTTAGATGTACTGGGTAGCATTATTTTCCAACACTGCTGGCTCAGGTAGCATGAAGACAGACAAAATCCTTACAAGGACATTGGAGGAGTGCTGGTGGCGTTAATTAGACCCGGGCTTTTCACCAAGGATACTGGGGTTGGTGTCCCAGGGGGGACCATTATTTCTTCACATTGTTAGCTGAATATTCAGGTTTTTGTAGTATTTTTTTTTTCTGTTTTCAGTCATTCATCAGTTACATGTAGGCACCAAAACTACTTTGTTAGGTTTAGGGAAATGACAGGGTGTGCTTTAAAGGTCACATATGGTAAAAAAAAAAAAAAAAAGATTTCATTCCATTGTATTTCCATTTCCATTGTAAAGATTTGAAGACGTTTACTCCTGTCATTCCTTAACCCCCTCTGAACAACCAGTCAGAATTCAACTCAGATGCTACCTTACACCTACTAACCAATCATTGTTCAGCTCTGGCTGTCAATCACAGATGCAGAAAGATGAAAAAGGCGGGAACAGCAGCAGCTCATTAACAACAGCCCTAAAGCCAGGGATTATATGATTATAGTGAAATGAACCATCTTTACAGTTTTTTGAGCTGAAAACAGTCACAATCTTTGAAGTAGACCCTTTCACAACCTTTAACCACACATTTTGCAACAACCTTAATGACACCTTTAACATATGAGTGATTGCTGGAAAACAAGCAACAGTGACAGCAACAGCACAGAACATTCAGCTACAATCTCATTGCATCTATTTGTGACATTTATAGACTTGTACTGAGGTCTGTCATGCTAGCCTGTACATCAGGGGTGGGCAAACTTTTTGGCTCAGGGGCCACACTGACTTTTGAAATTCGACAGACGGGCCAGACCAGCATCAGATTGATGGAGATTATGCAAACTAATATGAATTACATGTTAAAGACAATACTGACAAAGTAAAGAATACTCACATTCAGTGGGAACAGTGTTGTTGGTCACCCTTTTTTTGCCAGTGCATCAAAGTCTGGTGTCAGTTTGGTTGTGGCAATTCTCAGGATGGATCTGAGGTGTTCATCAGTTAACTGGGATCTGTGGTGTGCTTTGTTGATGTTCATCTCGTTAAATGTCTGCTCACACACGTAGGTAGATCCAAACACCACTAGCATCCTCTGTGCCATCTTCCCAATGTTTGGAAACTTGGCTTCACTTAGTGAAGCTAAAAGTAATTTAGTGTAGGGAAATGAGCGAAGGATTTGTCTTGAGAATAAAGTCAGTTTGGCTTTGAAGGCTGTCACATTTGTGTACATTTCGTGCACAAATTGATCTTTCCCTTGCAGTTTCACGTTCAGCTCATTCATGTCCGTCAGTATGTCCACGGCAAAAGCAAAATCACAGCCAATCTCTGTGGCGCAGCTCAGGAAAATCATCGCTTTTCCCGATTAACGCCAAAAATGAGCTAATCTCGCCTTTGAGCTCCCACACTCGCTGACAAACTTTCCCCAAACTTAGTCAGCGGACACGAGAGTGGTAAAGCAAGTCCTGGTGATCAGCATCAGTTTCTTCAAGAAACTTAATGAACTGATGATGCTGAAACCCTCTCGCTCGTATGAAGTTAACGAGTTTTATGACTGGCTTCACGACATGATCAAGATGTAAAACAGACTTACAGAGGTAGATTACGCAGTGTAGGAAAACCATGCATTCTTTCAAAACTCCCATTTGGAGAAAGGCTTGCTAGCCTTTGCTATTTTGAAATAACTTGCCTTCATGCTTGACTCTTGAATCATAATTTGCCGAAAAAACGTATTTTTCTGAGTCTGTAAACTGACTGCCAGCCTCTGAGCCGCAGCTGTCCGTTCTTGCACTGACTGGTTGCTAGCGCAGTTAGCATGCTTCGTGTAAAAGTGCCGGCTGATATTGTATTCTTTAAAAAACGCAACGGTTTCATTGCAAATAAGACATACAGCCTTTGAACGGACTTCAGCGAAAAAATATTTAGTAGTCCACTCCTTCTGAAACACTCGACACTCACTGTCGACTTCTCTTTTCTTTGGTCCACTCATTGTTACGGCAGGGCTCAATGCAGTTGCAAAGTAGAAGAAGAGAAAATAAACCAACAAAGGTCACTTGTGTCTGGAGTGCGCCATCTAGTGGAGGCAACAGAAACGTCGGGTACTGTGGTCTTTACTGTAAAAATTGTTTCGCGGGCCGGACTGAAAAGCCCAACCATGTGGCCCGGGGGCCGTAGTTTGCCCATGCCTGCTGTACATTAACAATACAGTGGTACAGAATGTGTTAAAAAGTGACGCCACTGGGGTTATAACAAAGCATCTGTATGTGATGAGTTGGGAGTGAGACCATGTTGGCGAGTAGTCTATTTGTTAGCTGGCATTAGCAGAACTAAGGCATATTAGTGGCTACCAGACTGTATTTTCCATGAAGATAATGTGAATAGAGGACCCACCCTATGATTCAACTATACATCACAACTCCCAAAGAAAAATGACTTTTAAAAAAATCTATTTAGACACTCTTAATTTTAAAGTGTTTATTGCTGGAAGTACTCAGTTGTGATTGTAATTCTGACAGTTATGAGTTTTTGGAGTTTGAATGTGTATGTGGGATATTTCTAAACCAACCTAAGATGAGAGTTGAAGTCTTTTAGATTTGAAGAGTGTATTGTTTTTAAGCAGCATGCCATGTAAAAAAACAAAAAAAACAAAAAACAGAGCTGAGTTAAACCATTACGGAGAAAGGATGTGATTTACAATGCTTCATAACAGTAATTAATACAGCCCTTAATGATGTTAAGTGTAGCAAAGCTTCGAACACCCTTTGTATAATTCATGACCCCTGTGTTGTCATTCTTCTTTTCCAGGCGACATTCCCTCCAGTGTTCATGTTTCCTGTGCTGGGAAAGTTGCTGTTGCCACAGAGATGGAGCAGAAAAACATCTTTCTTTGGAAGCAGCAGAGAAACAGATGAATGTTAAAGACTGTTCACCCGAGCCAGCTGACTTCTTGTGTTAAAGGCTCTCCATCTTTCTGGGTTTTTTTTTTTTTTCACACATTGCTCATTCTTTTTGTTTTTTCCTTTTTTTTCTTCTTTTTGTTAAAAATGAAAATTGCAGCAGTGGGGAAATAATAAATATGTTCTTAGAGTTCTGCTTATTTTCCACTTTGTCTTCGAGGTGCAAGCGGCAACATGTGCTGCAGGGTATAAATACCCCAACAGATGTTGAATTAGTAAAGATTTTGAGCAAATGGCCTGCTAATTCGCAGGCTTACAAAACTGCAGTGATAATCACAAAGCAGTTTGTTCATCTCCGAGGCCTACAGTAAACGCTAATCTGGGACTGAACTCAAAGAAACATGAGATAAAGAAGATCTCATCATGCCAGTGATGGCTGTAATGTTTTTCTAAAAGTCCCTTTGAGTTCTGCCAGTGGTGGTGCCTGTGCTCTAAAAATGTCAGTCACGCTGAAGAGGTTAACCCCAGCCCTATACGAGAGCTGATGGAATATTACACAAATAGACGGACTGTATCTGATCCCAGCTCAGCATGTTGTAAGACCATCCTATTCCAATCTTGCCTCTCTCTGTCACCTCATTAAAAATACAAAGAGGGTAAAGAAGGGCCAGTCCTGAGCAATCTCCATTAAAGCTGCCAGTGAATGCAGTAGTGTTAATGTCATTTAATGCTGTTTCATCTGAAAAGCCACATTAGAGTCAGATTTAGTAATCTGGGTTTGCCCATGCTCGTCTGTATGATGTCATTATGCTAAACTGACCTTTATAGCCAGATTAGGAGTGGTGGAGGGAATAGAAGGAGGCTTTGGAAAGGGAATTAACAAGAAATGAAAAATGGTGTATTTAGCATATGGATGATGAAGTATTCAGCAGCATTTTCAACCTAAGTGCCATCGACTACAAATCAGAACGAGAGTGACAGAATGCCTCTGTGTGGTTTGATCAGGCTGCACCATGTCTTTAAATTAATGTTTAGATCTTTCAGGAATTCCTGGTGTCAAATATTGGTCTTTTTTTTCTCACTTTAATGAGCCTCAGCACAAAGATGGGTAGTTCTAAATCCACTGCACTTTTTAAGTTCATTTGTTCCACTAAAAGGTTTTCAGATTCTTTTCGGTCTCCCTGCACTCCTTGCAGAATGATTCCTGTTCTCTTTACATTTGGACAACATCTATCAATATGAGCTGGCTGAGCTGCTGCACATACCGTACTGAGACGAGGAGGTGCAACACACTCAGCAACCCTTCACTCCCAAACTTGTGGAGCAGGATAAGCACTTGGATACAGTCCTCTTTGCTGTATGCTCTAAATCACAGCAGACAGACACGAAGGTGGCAGAGGTGACAAAAGGTTGTTGCTAAAGGATTAATAAACCCAGACTTAATCTTGAAGTTGAGCTCATATTGATCATCTCAGCATATTCAGGGAAGTTAGAGCTCTCTGCAATCTCTGCTTGAGAAGACGGATAGACCTATCGACTGCTGTCACGGCTCAGACCCTCGATCCATCACCAACAATATGAAACTGGACCTTACACATCGTCCTGACACTGGTTTAGTCTCACATATGGGAGTCAAAGAGGTACATGGGTAGAAACAGCATATGTGTTGTGGCGGATAGAGGGGTTTCTCTGTGATGGAGGTTGCAAAAAAGAGGAGGAAATATTGTGTTCTAGCTGAGCTTTGATACACCGACACCAGCAGCACATCTGAGGTATCACAGCTGAGGTAAGCTAAGCACAAAGAGGTGTTGCATAAAGAATACTGAAGTCCTTCTATGCTATGAGGATGTTAGAAAATAGCATTCACTTGCAGATCAAACAATCTAAGAATGTGCAAACCTTTTCATGATATTAATGAATGTGAGAGCATTGGCAGTGACTTAGATAAAAGTACTTATAACATCATGTGTTTAGGCATGTCAGGTGCATGGTGCATAAATGTGACACTTTGTAGCTGCTGCATACACCTGACACCTACTGCAGCACTTCTTTACATCCAGGCACTAAATGCACCTCTTGTCAGGTCTAGTTCCCCCTCTGCTGACATGATAAGCGCTTACTGCACAGTGGGCAGATTCATCTTACACTTCCTTATCATGTCATTATCACAATGTCACGTCATTATCATAATTATTATCATGTTATGTTCTTCCAGGGAGAAAGTAATTGATGGGTCAGCTAAACTCCTCTCTAAGGAGATGGCTTCCTCTCGTTAGTGATCTCTGTGAAATTGCCCAGTGGGCATGTTTGAGGCTTGTGTGTGACCGAGGTGTGATTGTCAACACGAAGCTGAGACCACCAGGTGGTGGTGGTAGTGGTGGGGGACCTTTGATTGCGAAGTGAAACTGCAAAACATAGCCAGTGCCACGGACAAGATAGCAAAACAGAGCAATTTTAAGCAGACAGGAGAAGAGAAATCCAACCTAACCTGACTTCATTCCCTCAACCCTGTGGGACTGTGGTGAAATGAGTGCAGGGTTCTTTCAGCGCTGGTAAATGGACCGCCTCCATCCTCCAGCAGAGCCACCAAGCCTCGCTATAACGGTCAATCTCCTCTCCAATTGAGCCTGTCTTGCTTGAAGCTGGACCAAGACTCAGAAAATATTTGAATTGGTTTGCATCTATCAATCTGCATCTATGACACATTTTTTGTATTTGATACTCAGTGTAGAAAACAGAAGCATTAAACAATAAAGACAGGCAGGTAAGAGATGCATCAGATTCTTAAGCTTTGGTGCCACACAACAGGATCCCGTTTGAGTCACAGTATATTTTGTCACGCTAAGCCTGGATGTTCTCTGTCAGTCTGTCTGTCTCGACGAACAGTAAAAATGCCGTGGAAAAAAAACAATACAAAAAAACCCACTTTTTCTCCTTTCTACCCATTTCTCTCTCACCTCTTGTCAGCGACATTCTCTCTGAAGGCAACAGTAGCGTCTCAGCAACGATCAGAGTGACAGAGACAACGGCAGCACAGGGAGTGACAGTTATGGGGACAGGAACACTCCCATGCTCAGTGCTCGTGCACTATTCCATCATTAGCCAATGAGGCTCTCATAAAAGTGAGTTATGTGCCACAAGAGGGGAGGTTCCATATGGCACAAGTGATCCAGAAAGGCAACGTGTCACAAAAGACCCCTAGAGCCCAACAAGTCAGCTTTTACAGGGGCCTCCCTCCCTGTCATTAATTGATTTTAATAACAGGCTGCGAGGGGGCAGAATGCACTCATTCACTGGGCTGATGGGGCTTTTCCCGGGTCCCTCAGCGAACACTGCAGCACTTAGAGCTGTTTGTTTGGATTGCCTCTAGTGTGTGTGGCTTTCTGACCAGTTCGGTTACTCAGTCAGACACATACTCAATGTCCCAGCCGTTCACTCGTTCGCTCACTCACTCAAACATTTGTTCATTTACCAGCTCAATAATTTCTTCACTCAATCACTGGCCTAGTCATTTATGCACGCATTTATTCATTCCTCCCCGTGCACTCACTGAGGGCTATCGCTCTTTAAAGCAAAGTTCACGGGATCATGATCGGCGCCTTATAACAAGTCATGTCACCTCAGAGTCACACGGCACGTGTGTGGCGTTTTGTTTCTAGAAATAAAAATGAAAAGAACACCAGCGCGATGCTCGTGCTTTCTTCTCAACCTAAGAACAAGTCTCCACACTGAGTTCGACTGTCTCGTTCCAGAGAGGTGGGCGCTTCTCCTACCCAGCCTCCCATCACGTCTTTGTCTCAGTCATTCCACAGGCTCAAAGTGAAAAATCCCTCATTTTGCATGTTTTTACTCTTTGCTTTGATTGTTCAGCAGTCTGACTGAAGGGGGAGGGGGGTGGGGTGGGGGTGTATGCTGGATGATGGGGAGGGGATAGGGAGGGAGCTGGGCCTGTCATAACTGCATAATACACCCATTACTCCTGTGCAGCAGAATTACCACTGATGGAAATGGGATTTTGGAAGATATATGGAATGTAATTATGATATACATATATGCATAGCCTTTTTTACTCCGAAAAGGAGCTTTGGTGTGATATTTTCAGGTGCTATTGGCTTCTATGTGCGTAACTGTAAATGTGCACCTGTTTTCACGCTTTTATTTCTTTGTGCATTGAGTGACGGTATTTAGATTTAACCTGAACACAGCCTTTTTTAATTTAATTCTATTTGTATTGTTTGGTAAAGCGTGACAAAGTGTTTTTTCTGGTCTAGTATTCCTGTGAGCAGCCCCTTGCCTCTAAGCCTTCACAACAACCCTCCTTTGAGGCTGACCCTGTGCTGAACATCTCTGTGAATCTCTGAAGGCTAAGGGCTGACACTCCTAAACAGGCAAAAGGGGGTCATGCTGACTCATTCCAGCAGTGAAGCTGTCTGAAGAGTTATCAGCCTCTAGAATACCAATTTTTCAAACTCCCTCAACCAAATAACACACACAGAGCAACCAAATTCCCCTGCAGTGAGTAATGCCAAGATAAGATATAGAGAATATTTGCTATCATATCCTCGCTATCCATGTGAGCAGTAGAAAATATGACTTTTCGGTTGCGGACAAATACCACGCGGTGCTTTTTCCATTATGTCCTATAAATGCATTCTGCTTTATTATATTAAGTGTGCAGCTGAAGCATGCAACACGACAGCAGGAACTTGAAGCACTATGTATGGTTTTCAGTGTGTTGTACCTTAGGCAAGGGGCCTCTGCAGGAGGTTTTCTTTGGAAAGCACCTGGGTGTGAAAATAGGGCCTCCCAGTCTGGCCTGAGAGGCTGTGTAAACAGAGGTTCCAGTCGGGCCAGCCTGCACTGAATTGGACCTCTCCAAACAGAAACCATGAGTCAGCCTCAGGAACCCATCCACGTTCCTCCTTCAGGGATAATCAGCCAAATGCAGCATGGAAAATGCACATGCTATAAGAGTGATGGAGGTACTACACTATATAATCTAAGAGCGTATGCAACTCTCATTGTTATAGACTTTTTGTCGAAGACTTTGAAAAATGGGTGCTGATTTTAGACCTGATTTCATTAAAGAAAGTGTACTCTCTTTATTGTCATCCTCTGTACCGCCAAACTACTACTTTTAGTCTCATATTTGACTTCACGCATGACAGCTATTGCATAAATTGAGTCAATTGAACAAAAAAGATTGAACTCCTTCAAAATAAATGGACAAAGCTCATATGAAGTGTTGGAGTCTTTGCAGTCATCTTCATGTCAGCGTCTGGTTGAGTGGAAGACTTTATTAAGCCATTCGGGCGTCTTAGCTCTGCAGAGAGGGAGACTTTCTCCTCATCTCCGGTCTGCGTGAGTGGAGAGGCAGGGGCCTCACTCTCCACTAAGGAATATTTATCTTTCCAGCTGGTTAGATGGATTAAATGACCATCCCGCAGAGAAGGGAGAGGGCGAGGAGGAGAAAGAGAGTTTGAGAGTGAGAGGTGAGGGGATGGAGAAAGTTTTGTAGCGGAAATGTGCCACAGGGAAGGAGAGCAGAGAGTGAGTAAGGAGTAGAATGATGCTTCAGTCTCCGTCTCAAAGAAAATAAAACAATAAGAATGACTTAGCAAGTCACATTTACCCCCAACTGTGACAAATATGATTGTGGCTTTGTCTTCTCTCTCTGGTCGGGGGAGTGAGACATGCGAAAACACACTGGTGCTCGCACACATGCAATTACAAAAGCACACGCACACTCAATGACATACAAAAACACAGAGCTAATTAACATCCTGACACATTCACAGAAATTCATTTCAAAGACAGAGCGCATATGTTCATGCAAATGTAATGACAAACCGTTAAATGCTGAAATATCTGAAGCAAATAGAAATATTTCTCACTCACTCACCCCTTTGTCAGCTTGATTTTGACTTGACTTTATTTTTCTTTTCAGTTTTTTTTTTTCACGTTTCACACAAACAAGTCACCTGCTGCCCTTCCCTGGCAGAGTCAACACAAAGTCATACTTGTAGATATTATGTGCTGTGCTAGGAATGGGTACAAATGTCAAAATTGTCTCTTTACTTAAACAACATGCTATCACCTGCCTCATTTCATATTAAATGAAAAAAAAAAGAAACAAAACTCTCCTTAGCAGGAGTTTTCATTTTTCCTTTCATTCACTCTCCACTCCATAGTGCACAGAGAATTACACATAATCAGCCCACTGATACAGGCATGGAAACGGCAAATAAAGGAGTGCACTAACATCAAAGACCTGTCCTGTGAAATGTGATGCCAGGGTATTCAGACAGGAATGTTGAATGGGCGGCAGCTATGTGTGTGTGATTGTGGTTATGCAAAGTGCAATCTAAGTGGGGAGCTGAAGTCATGGAAATTTCCCTCTATAAAAGTGAAGCATGACAATGGATTTGGAGCATCAAGGCCCACAGGATTATGGGGATCACATAAATCCCCCGCACCATAATTTTAGCAAACCACATCAAGCTCCATGTTAAGGGTTAATAATCCAGTTCCCCACCTCTTCTTGCTTTCCTTGCACCCAACCTCAAATCCCTAACATTAACATGTGTATCCAGATGTACAGAATGTAAAGACGTGAGCACACACACACATGCAATGCACAGAAAAACACTCCTACATTGGTGTTCCTGTGTGAACAGACTGCAGCCCTGGCGCACATGCTTACCCCACACTCAGGCCCGCACAGAGAAGGACTGTGTTCGCAGGTCTGTCATGTCCCTGTGCTTCTGACATCATTGGGGTGTTATAACTGTTGGCAGGGTGTCAGGAAACCAGAGAACCTGCTCCCTGCACCCCCACCGACCCCCAGCCACCTTTTACCCCGCCCTTCTCCCACTCCCAGCACTGCATCATCTGGAGCTCTGAGGTATTAGAGCAGAGGATCCTGTCGGAGGAGCCTGAAATCGATCGGTGTGCTACAACAAGTTCAGCATCTCTCCGCCGCCACCACCCCCACACCAACACTTCAGTTAACCGTGCATGCACATGTGTGTGTGTGTGTCTGACTCCCTCTCTATCTCTCGGTCTGTGTCCACTTTAACATCTGTACTAGCAGTAATCAACAGTTTACACACACACACAGCGCTCTGCTCTATCTGTTTGGAGAGAGAAGCGTGCCACGAGGAGAGCTCCAGCTCCTTTCCTCTATTAGCCTGCTGTCGGAGGGAAGGCAGGGATAATATATAAGCCAAAGGGATTAGGGGGCAACAAAGCATCAGGCTGAAGAAATCCCTCCCAGCCTTGGGGTCCAACAGAGGCCTTTGCTTCTCTTTGGCTGCGTGGAAGCGAACGGATCCAACCCCACCTACACCCCGTGCTGTGTTGCCATCCAGTCCAGCTCTCCTGTTCGCTACAACCACCATCATCTTTCATCACCGTTATTTTCACCCCTCCTGCTCTAATGATACGCACTGAATACTGCACATCACACAACTGAGAGGTCAAATCCAGTATAGGCACCTTTATTTTCTGTTTGACAGTCATGATTATAGCTTTTAGTTTTCTTCTTGTGAGAATCGCTTTCGTCTGACAGTCGAACCTGCTTTAACCACGTACAGTGTATCTTGTCCGGCATTTGCATTTCAAAGGAGGTGTAAGCACCTACATCATGAGCTTGATGGCTGGCTAACAGCAGCATGGCTCCCTATATAAAGTGTTGAGCTGGAAGTAAATCCATGTGATTAATCAGGTCTGAAGCTAAAACATAATAATAACCCCCTTTATATTAATGTGCAGCTCATGGCTTGAACAGCTCTGTGGAAAGGCCATTAGTCACCAGCTCCCTGCAAAGCCACAATTAAGCAGTCACATATTACTCTCTCTCTCTCTCTCTCTCTCTCTCTCTGTTTCCAACTTTAATCACAGCGCTGTCTCCTTCGTTATGTATTCTGTTCCTGGGTGATCGTGTCTTTGGGCACTGACTTGGACAAGGAAATCATTTTATTTTCCTATTTGTTAAGCTGTGTATTAACAGAGGTGGTGTTGTTTTTTTTTTCCCCGAGCTGCAGCGGAGAGAGAGAGAGAGAGAGGCTTCAAGTGGAATGTTAACGTTTCAAGAGTGACTTAATGCACCTCATCCAAGTTCAACGCTATCTGCAGGAAAAAAAAAAAGTTGAAAATACATCATTACAGATATAGATATTATTTTAGAACATTTTAGGAGTACATTTTGCACTTCATCACCCACTGTTCTTTCAACTGAGAAAGTGGGTGTATGAAAAGGGGGAACTGACAGATTTTATAATTGTTATAGAAATCTTATTTGAATTCAGGAGCTTACTGCTTTTTTTCCCCTTTTTTTTTCTTGTGAGGGACACTTTAAAAAGCTGTCATGCACACCAACTAGGCATTTCCTCCCCCCTCCCCCCCACCCCCCTCCTAGTTCTCCTTTTTTGTGATATCCTCTAATTTTGCCCATGCCTAGGCAAATTTGTCGCGGCGCGTGGGCCCGTTTGATTTCATTAAACAGAATATTTAAGCATAAAAATTGTTTAATCGTCTCATGTCATTAGGAGATGGATTTCATTTTGCATATATTTGCATACTTCCCCCTCAAATTAAACCAGGCAAATATGCAAATGCAGAGGCCCAGGTTATGGCGGAGGTGTTTATTGTCATCACTTCAGGCAGTTCCACACTGCAGCGCCTCCGCAGAACAGGGGTGACAGCAACATCTGGAGGCCTGGGGGTTGGGAGGGAGGAAAGGGTGGAGGCAGAAGGTGTAGGTGTGGGGATGAAAGTGTGTAATAGTGTGTTCAGTTTTGGCATTTGCGCACGGATTCACCGCCGCAACTATATTGCAGAATCTAGTGCACCCCCCAAAAACCCCCCGCAAAATACTGAAAATCCATCACCGCAACATCCTCGCTGCTTTAATTACCAACTTCATCCCCAGCGCTTTGGACGTCCCCGTGCTAAAATGTATAGTGAGCCAATAAAGACATAAAACACAGCACTGTTCTTTCAACTGTAGCCTCTGCATGTGTTTTTATCAGCTGTTCTGCTGCTATTGTCCACATGGCTAAGCACTGTTGCTAATGAGGCAGTAATTAGCAACAGTGTAACGCTTCTTCACCCGTGCTTAAGTCCTCGCTCATTTTTCTCCCCCTGCACTGTAATTTTCTCATGCTGCAATTTCAGGCATCACAGCAGAATTTGTTCCAGCACAATAGTAGATTGAACTGCAAAGATGAAAAGGGCAGCAAGTTAGCCCAAGTGACTGCAGCTTTAGAGAGATAGAAATGTGTGGTTTGAATCTAACCTCGGTAACTCCCGATCAAGAAAAAAGCCCAGTTGACGTTAAACTGTCATAACAAGCTGCACGCATCCTCTATATTTGACCTTATGATCTAATTCCATGACACATCGCCCCACGCTAGCTGAAACCCGAGAGCTGTTGCCTCCCGAGTGTAATATATGTAAATGAATAGACAGCAAATTAATGTGAGATTATACGTTCATAAAATCTACACAATATTTTGTAGTCGCCCATGATGTTGTACAGGGAAACTATTCATGGCAGCTGGAATGGGGCCTGATTGACAGACCCACCACAAGAAAGAGCGAGAAAGAAAAGGAGGAAAGGAGTGTGAGAGTCTCCAAATAGAAAAAGACTAAACATACCTTTGTTTTGTTCTATATCCTGGTGGTCCATAAACAAGCTGTAAGCACAGAGGAGAGGTTGACAGCGGTGTGTTTGTTCAGTGAGTGTCCTGCCAGCATGTTACTGTACAAGTCTATTACAATCGGAGCAAAGTGACAATGAGGGATCCCGACAAATTATTACCTGTATATGTTTGTGTCTGACGGGCATTACCTTGCTGTAACAGCTACGCCTGCTGCTGACAGCTGGAGCTCAACAAGGGGTCTGGGTGAGAAACAAGGGCCTTGTAGTGACTTTGCAGAATGGCAGAGGCCTGATGACACTCAGCCCCAGTGGCAGGGACTGGGGTAATAAATCATGGGCAGTCGCAGTCAGATAAACGGTGCTGTGAAGCTGATTGGGAGGAGAAACTATTGTGACGAGTGTGCGATGGTGAGGAGGCATTGACGACCTGTGTGAATAAGGGTCACCACTCCACCGAGGCAGACCCAAACAGCTCCCTGCGTCTTAATTTACCCTGAAAAGCCATTACAGCCACTCGGCTTGCTTCTTCTTGACCCTCCCCTCCTCTCTCTCCCTCTCGTATCGCTCGCAGAGGAACAGTCTTTCTCCAGGACCTTGATGGCCCTTAAGCACATACTATGAAATGAGCTCTCCTATATGGAAGCAGGCTGAGAGGAGGAGCTGATGTCTCACTGAGCGGTGGCCCCTCTGCTGGCCATCGAGATACTTCGAGACTAATTTCTAATGTTCACATGTAGTCTTTTTGGCCGTTTCAGGAGCTGCTTGCGTTGACAAGAAAAGAGGAGGTGTTGTATTTCCCATTCACTCAGGTGAAATGTAGAACACTGCCTTGCTGATTGGGAACAATATTCAGCACAGTTTTCCATTTGCACGCATTTCCATTGGTGGAACGCAACAAATTTTAAGTACATGTAATGTACTTTGAGTATTTAAAGTAGCATTAAAGTGGACTGCAGCTTAAAAAAGCTTCAATCTATTTTTTTTCATTTGTTTGTTTAAGCATTCTAATCACATGATTCAGACCCTGAAGTACTTCAGTATTTGGAAGTGTTTATTTTTTAAGTTGCTGCATCCCCCCCAAAAAAAAAAAAAAAAAAAAAATTCTACTCATGTTTTTTTCAGATGGATGAAGATGTTCTCTTAGTTTTCTTTCACAATAAGTTTTGTCTTTTTGTATGTGTTCTCTCAAGCTGCAGAGTGTTGAGCCCTCAGGCATGCAGTGTTTCTATTTCATGGTATTTTATACAGCTACTCAATTAGGTTTCAGAGGAAAATAATGCAAAAAATATATATATTAACGTTCTTTGTCTACGATGATTACAAGTTGAAACTGGCTCAACCTTAACCACCTACAAAAGAAAAATGGTAACTACTCTTTGATGCATTACTGTGATATAAAACCAATGTGTAAAAGTGCAGGACACCCACAGAAGACACATTTTGCTCATAAAACTACTTGCATAGGTCTTTTGCACTGTTGTGTTGTTTCTTTTAATCAGAGAAGTAGAGATTTATTTCTTCAACACTGGTTAATTGACATAATAATCAATATTTTTTCTACATTTGTGATTCAACATTATAAGAAGCAGAATACTGTGTATTAACCCTTGGCCCTGTGAGACACTGAAGCATATATTTGCCTACCTTAACCTTATAAAAATGCTTTTGGTTTACATGGCCAGTGGATATATATCATGGTCAGTGATCTCACTGAACCGTCTGCAAATGATTTTCAATACTCTACCACTGCAGAGTCATCTAACTCTCTTGTTAACTGTTAATTGTATTCTGCATGGGATAAATGTAATCATTATGACATTAGATAATTTTTGTTTTCTTGTTTTGAAAAAATGTAATTCAGACACACAGCATCGTCTTATTCAAAAACGAAAATGAGGAAACTGAGTTTGTGCTGTTTTGTGAGGACAGAATGTGTTGCCTTTTGAAAATGCTGGCTGTTTCAGCCTGAAGCAGACTTCTTGCTGTAAAATAATTAGTTTAACTATGACTAAAAAGAGGTTAAAATAAGTCTCCACTGGCAGCGTAGGAATTATAAAGCGACCTTTATGAGTCACAGCATTCACTGGAGCCAGCACAAACACTGGTGTTGGACTAAGTGTGCTGTTGTGCTACTTGGCAGAGTTAATAACTACTCTTTCAAAGAGGAAAAACAGTCATCCCTCTTGATCACGACAAAAGTTGTTCAGAACTAGTAAATTGCTGCTAAACTTCGCTTCACCAGTAAATCAGTGCTGCCATTTACTTTCATGAGAAAATAACACATTTTCCACTGTGAGTGTATCCGCTGTCTTCATGTCCTGCACCTGATATACAACCTATAATAAGACGTGTATGAGAGCCGTTTGCTTTAGAAGCCTTTTGTGTTACTATACGATAATCCTTACAGTTGCAGTAACATAATCCTCTCACTGTTGACAGAAGCTGGAGAAAAACTGCTGCTTGTGAAACAGGTTACAAGCACATTCACTTTAATCAACATAATGTCCTGAGGCAGGAACGCTGTCTGATGACCATCCAAACTTTCTAAAAGGCAGAAACTGCTTATATGATATCTTTTAAATACATATTGCGTGTTTTTGTTTTGTTGTTGCAAATAATCTGTACTTTTTGTTTTACTCTAAAGCAGATACCATGACATGACTTTACCGAAAAGGTGAAAAACTACATTTTTAATAACTGGGTACATGGATTACAGTGTGCTGAGTGGGAGCATCAGGCGTCCAGTCCACATTACAGGCAGTACATTCAGTATGTCGTTGTTTTATAACAGTATGGTGACTGAGGCTTGTATACAGCGGTGTGGAGAGAAGAAGCCGCATTGTTTGCAGTGGCTCATCTAACCAGCACCCTGGTGACTCTCTCCCCTGAGTGACGCCTGTCAGTGACACTCTATCAGCTGCCTACATGCCACCAACACCCCCTTTGCTTCACCCCTCTTTGTGTGCTTTCTCTCTGTTCCTACTCCTATGCACTATCTTGCCGCCTCTTCTCTCTCAGGATTGTCTCTGTCCTTTTCTGCTCTGTCTTTCTCTGACTCTCCTGGCCCCTGCTTCTTTTTCTTTCCGTGTCAAACCCTCCCTCCCTCTCCCTCCCTCCCTCCCCCTCCTCCTCCTCCTCGTCTCTCTCTATTCCAACTGGCTCTCTTTAAAACTCTTCCTCCTACCACATCCTCCTCTCCCCACCTCGCTCCTTATCCTAGCTTTTCCTTCCTATTCCCCGTCTTATGATTAGATAGCATTGGTGTTTGTGGACTGGCTCCCTCTGGACAATCACACGGCGAGGGTGGACAAGGGAGGAGGGGGCGGGTGCGAGGGTTCCATTTTCTATTAGAACAAAACATCCCTGTGGGGCCAGCAGGCGTCAACTGGAAATGCAATCTGGGCCTTTGAGTTGACACCCAGGGTGGGGTAGAGGTGTGGTGTGGGGAACAGGGACCGCCGTTGTGTGGTGTGACTCCAGAGTGAATGTTATCATCCTCTGGAGATCCCAGGCTGCCACCGTGGGCCCTCTCCCTCCCTCAAACCCGGACACCTCAGGGAAAACCAGTCCCAGTGGCCTGCAATGAGAAGGGCTAATTCTGAGCACAATGCCCTCCAGGCTTTTCCTCTTCATCATACAGTAGCCGCATGGAACGCTGAAAAGTGTTTATTGACCGAGGACCGTTGTATGTTTTTAATATTCTCTGTTTATATGGAGAGTATAAAGGTAGTCGTGCCATTCACCACGACACAGGAGGTAAGTGAGCAGAAACGTGTAGGAAGAGGAAGGAGAAGGAGAGACGAACAGAACATATAGGTGGTTGGTCTCTGCAGGGCTGGCGTGAATGCAGATTGGGAGTTCCTGGACATGCATAATTCACCACAGGGGAGATAGGAGAGGAGGTGGGTAGGAAGAAAGGGAATGGAAGGGTGAGAGAGAGAGAGAGAGAGAGGGAGAGAGAGAGAGCGGAGGGAGGGAGGGAAGGAAAGAAGGAGGAAGGAGAAAGAGGAAAATGAGCAGTGCGTCTCAGGCAGCGTCAGCGTCTACAGTGAGGAGGTAATTAGGGAGCTGTCACTTGTTCCTGTCAGGCACCACTCCCGCTGAAACATCGAGTGTGTGTGTGTGTGTGTGTGTGTGTGTGTGTGAGAGCGTTAGGTTGTTCTTGTGGGGGAGGACTGAGTTTGTGTATAACTGTGTGCGTGCGCGTGTATGTTTGTGAATGCATGCAGGGTTGCATGTGTATATAAATTGTGTGGAAGTGAGTGGGGAGGGCGCGGTGCAAGTTGAATTCAAATGAGACAGAAAAACCAGAAGAAAAACAGAATAAAGTAACAGACTCACTGCAAGGGAATTGTAATAATGGTGGATAAATATGACTCAGAAGTACACAGCTCAAAGTATTAGAGGAGGAGAGACGCAAAGAAGAAAACTATCACTCAAGGTGTTTGGACAGGGACAAGGATTGAGAAAGATAAGGATGAATTACATTTGATAAATGATATTTATGGCAACCAGAGACTCTTATAACACACACACACACACACACACACACACACACACACACACACACACACACACGCATGTGCTACGTCAGGATAAACCTGGTGCAACAGCCAAGTGATTTGTTGTGGTAAACATATTCATATGCATGCATTATTGACACAAGACTCCCATATAGCAGCCAGTGTGTCTGTCTACTGTCACCCTTCTGCACGCTGATTGTAATCTCCAGTCAAAATAACAATACCCTAATGTTTAAACAGCCTACTTGTCATATCAATATAGTCAATGAGAAAATGTTTGACAGATACTCAAGGCAGAAGCCAGGCATTCAGCAGTAGGTACATAAATACAGACATATGTGAGACGCACTTACAGACAAACACACATGTAGGCCCAGTCAGGCGATGTGATGCATGGGTATTTAGAGTTGTGAATGCCTTTATAATCTGCAGCCCCTTAGGAGACAGTAGCTCACCATATGAGAGAATCAGTGTGGGCCTGTCTGTGGAGTTTTCAGTGTGACACCGGCACTCATACCACTCACTGGGTGTTCCAATTAAAACCCACCCCTGCCAGGAGAGCAACAGCTCTCCAACAATACCGCTCTGCCACACGTACATGTGCACCATGCATGTGCACACATACACAAGCCGCTGACAGACCACAAACACAGTCAGGCTGACGATGATGGATGGTGTGCATAACCTGGCTGGTGATATAGACTTTGGCTAAACAGCTCAGGCCTTCACCAGGGGTTTCTCCTCAGGCAGGTGCTGAACTTCCACACAGGTGGTTTACCGGGGATGTGGAGGATCATTATATCACAAGAAAATTTCCACCATATTAGGCACTTTCACAGACTTGGAACACCACACAATAATGTCTTGCGGCGCCATTAAACTGTCAAAATTCCGCTGAACTGTTTTGTGCTGGCCGCTGTTTTCTTTGCACTGATAAATAGTGCTGATTATTACACGAGATTACTAATTGGCAAGTTGGAAGACCACACAAGTTATCGGTTACAGAGACTGTCAGCGCAGAGAAAACAAGTTGATGAGACAAAACAAAACATGAATGTGAGCTCTTTCCATAGGGCACGAGGAGATGAGCATAATAACCATCATAACAATTTGTAAGAACTTCTGTGCATTGGTTTTCTGACTTGCCAATTTAGTGTAAACAGGACCTATTGTGCAGTAACGTCACAGAGTAAGATGTGCCATTTTCCCTGGGCTGGCCCATAAAAGACTCATTAGGGCACTTCAGACGTATTTGCACTGCAAGGGGTTGCCATTAAACACATCACAAGGCCTAATAAATGCATTATTTAAAAGCTGTGCTCCAATTACTAATTGATTAGAGTCGAGCGCCTCATCAATAACACAGAAGCGGCCCCTTCAAATCAAAATACACATGATTTATACATGAAAGGCTTTAAAAGGGATAAGTTCTCTGCTAATGAGTCATAAATGTTTTAAACACCCAAATTTTTACTCATGATATGAAAAAAGAAAAAGAAAAAGAAAACTGAGGGCCTGTCAGAATGTTGTATGTGTGTGTGTGTTTGGTGTGTGTGTGTGTGTGTGTGTGGGTGGAGAGAGGTTCAGAGTTTGAAATGTGCACCACAGACACAGAAACACACATCTCCCCCACTGGGAATCAGTATCAATGAGGCAGAAACATAGCATGAAACAACCCTTCAGTCAAACACGACAAGTTTATAGGAGGCGGATTTTATTTCACAAATAAGTGAAATGACGATAATTTGCGTCGCATTCTAAAACTGCAATAAAACAATTGTCCCTATAGGCAGAGCACTCTTGTCACTGAATGCTGTGGCTCCATTTGCACACTAATGCAATATTAATTACACAATTATTTAATTAAAATATATGCTTAAATGTGTCATGTACAATTGAAGTGAATAATTTAATAATAGCCCCAGTGACATTTAACAATGGAATATACATATTTCAATGTGGCAGACCAGCAGCAGCAGACCATAAAATACTGCTACAATGTTTTCTAAAGATATTTACATTTTAAACAGGCACATGTTTTTTTCTGTCTTCATGTTGTAGAACAAAACACCATGTACACTGCCTGATAATACCAATGATTGTCAAAGCTATCCGGGAGGTCTCACATGTCGGCACAAGGGAAGGCTGGTCATCCTCATGAAATATGAAGTGATAGCAAACTACTAAAGCATCCAAATCACAAAGACTTTTTTTTGTGTCTCTCCCTCCAAAGAGACGTTGCAGGATATTCTTCCAGACGTTCGAGCCCCCGTGCATATTGTTCGTTCCTCGTGTGATCATAGCTTGGTAGCGTACCTGGAGGACAGCAAAAGAGTGTGAGGAGTAACATAATGAAAAACAAAGAAACAATCAAAGGCCCTAGCCCCCCATGAGCAGAAGGCCCCGAGGAGAGCCAAGAAAACCAGCGAAAAATCTGTAAATCAAACAGAATATAATGTTAAGAGAGATTAGCATGGTTATGTCATCCATGCAATTCTTGCGTGCATCCGGTTCTTCTACCACTGAGCGCTCCACATCAGTTACAGCTGCGATTTTGAGTGTTCTGACACCTCTGTCAGTTGGCAAAACAAATCAAGTTTATTTTTATAGACAGTTATTACATACAGTGGGTCAGCAGGCTTAACAGAGTAACCCAGTTGAAGAGCTTTAAGAAAACAAAGGCAATCGTAGCAAGTGAACCCTAAAGTCTGTCTTCAGTTATTGGATTAAGTCCTAAAAACTCATTACTGTGTATCAATATTACATTACATATATATATATATATATATATATATATATATATATATATATATATATATATATATATATACATATATATACATATACATATATATATATATACATATATATACATATACATATATATATATATATATATGTATATATATATATATATATATATATATATATAAATCAAACACAATAATAAAGATATAGAAAAATACTACATGTGACCTTTACATATGACACTCCAGGTGTATGTTTTTCAGACTGTCATCAGCTGTTTAAAGATAAAAATGCTCAGCCATAGTGGTAATTATTTTTTCTTTTTTCATTATGTTTATTTCAGTAATGTAAACACCATGTAGACATCTTAACATGTTAAAAAAATACAAACAAACCAGCTACTGTGACTTTGCTGCAGGGAGTATTTAAAGAAAAAAAATCCGGTTATATTATGTATTATGCATTATTTCAACAAACCCCAAAACAAACAAACAAACAAATAACAGCAACAAAAAACACTGCCAAAGCCTCAAGTTTTCTTTTTCTTTTGTGTAAAAGCTTTAGGTCAGGCCACACGAACAAGCTTTAGAAAGCAGTTTTTGTGTTGCGTTTTTTCTGATAGAATCCAAAGCAACACATTGAAAAAATAACATACTTCTGCTAGAAGTGACTGAACCTGTGGCATGAAAAATTGCATATTGATGGTCATTACACTATATGTAAGAGGAAGCTGGGGATCCAGTCTTGATTACATTTTGACAACCGCTATGGGTGTTCCACCTAAAGACTACAACACACTCACTTTACAGCCACCAGCTATCTGATGTTTAACAAAGCGTTCCGATGAAATGCATTA
Organism: Acanthochromis polyacanthus; assembly: GCF_021347895.1. Lineage (NCBI taxonomy): Eukaryota > Metazoa > Chordata > Actinopteri > Pomacentridae > Acanthochromis > Acanthochromis polyacanthus. The sequence continues at coordinate 26,005,266 of NC_067119.1, forward strand.
TGTCAGACCATCCTGTTCACTGTGACTTGACAGGCTGGAAGGAGGATGAGGAAGGAGGAGGGAGGTAAGATGAAGAGGAGACAGATCTTGCACAGCGTCTGAACCTTTGGGGGCCGACGGGCTGCGTACTTTAGTGGTCAGAGCATTCAGATGTGAATGTTTCTGTATCAGCCAACCACATACGAAGAGTCAAACCTGAACAGGCTTTACATCAAGCTGCACCTGTCAGTCTTGTGTGCATTCAGACAAGTAAGGCAGCTAAAGTTCCTCGGGGAAGGTGTCATCACTGATCAAATAAACTGCTTATGAGCACGAGCACTGACTTTGCTGAATCATAAGGTAACTATCTGCAGCTGAAGTCCATAAGAACGGAAACTTAGATTCTCTTTATATACTTCTGTGATCTATGTTAATGAAGATGAACACCATTTAAGTGTCTGCTGTCAAGCCGATAACAACTGTTTGGTGAGAAGCAGCATCAACACTGATGATAATGATACTGTAATAATATCTGCCTCTGAAGTAATCAAGAGATTGATGAAGGAATGCCAATTAATGGTCAGGATGTAGGAGAAGATGAAGGAGAGGAAGAGCACGATTGTGATTAAGTCAATGATGGTGATGAAGGTAGGACAGTGCGTATCTACTCTGGAGATTTAGATGCAGCTGCTTCTCAGAATCGACTAAGTGCATCATGCCTCGGGGGGTTGTCACTTTCCGACGAAGAGACACGTCCACGCCAAAGACGGAATTTCCCAGCAGCCACCGCGGCGCCCCATGGAAGCTCATGCTAATCGCCGGCGCTGGTGTTGCCCCCCCCCCCACTGTCAGCTCACTGAGCTGACTCCACATCACCAGGGAGCTCCACACACAGACACACACATGAGCATATACGCTCCTAAAGCAAGCACAGCACGGGGACACACGAAGACGAAGAGGATGGATGGAGGATGATCTTGTGGAATTAGGAGACGCACACTCACCCACACATACACACACATTTTTCTGTGTGTGTGTGTGTGTGTGTGTGTGTGTGTGTGTGTGTGTGTGTGTGTGTGTGTGTGTGTGTGTGTGTGTGTGTGTGTGGCATGCGAGACATACACATGCATGCACGCCCACACACGTGCACACATTTCATGATGGCACTAATGTGTGATAGTTCTTTAAATATAGGCATATCGTTTATCTGCTAATGAGTAGAGGGAGACGAGCCTGTTGAATATGGTAATTTGCTGCCGTATTAGCCTTTGGAGGATAGCTTAGAAAGTGTGAGCATGTGGGAAATTGTGTGCGTGTGTACTCTAGGTGCGCGTGTATTTATTTACTCTCGGCCTTGTTGCTCTTTGAGTCTCGATGCCTGGGCTGCACCCCTTGTCTTCCTCTGGTGCAGGAACTGCTGGCATGCTCTCCACTATCTACCTCTGCCTGTGTTTGCTTATTTAGGATGAGACGCAGTGCTTGTGAATGTGTCCAAGGATGTCCCGGGATGTTTGCGTTGCCATGTTTACGTGTCCGCGGCAGAGTATATTTATCTATGTGCGCTAGATTTGTCTTGTAGACTGTTTGTGTAGTTTTTAACTGGTTTATTTTTGTATCAGCCTCGCCTGCATGCTTTAATGTGAGAGTCTGGCCGTGTTCCAACAAGTCTTTTTTTCTTTTTTCACTTTAGTGTCGGCCATTTCTTTCCTGTAAGCTTTTATTGAGCTTGAGCTGGAGCAGGTGACAGTTTTATGAATTGTAACTCTCTGTTGTCAGCTATAGCAGAGCCACAATAATTTTTTGTATGCTTGCTCATCAGCTAAGGAGTACAGGTTAAACACTGGTGAGCTATTGAAAAGATGCATTAGCCTTTAAAGGAATTGTTAACAATCCATTGCACATCTCTACAACGCTGTTAATTCTTACAATAAATAGTAGTTTTTCACCCTTGTGACTAAACAACATTTTTTTCTCCACAAAGGACCTTGTGTAGAGGCTGTTGCCCAGGAGGATGAATTCTTTGGATGATATACTTGAGTAGCATTGTGTCCTTGTCTGCTACAAGGAGTCTATGGTAGCGGTTCATATGGATGAGAAGTGACAGGGGTCAGGAAGTGAGGAGGTGTCTGTCATATGCGACTGCGCCTTTGACCTCATGTTCTCATAATAAGGGGTAAGGACTCTGCTTTGTCACTCCCAGCTAAGGTGATAGCACAGCCGGCTCGGTATGGGACAAGCAGACTGGAGTGACTCTGAGCAGTTGTTTGGAGTCAGATACAAAGCGTGGTAAAACGTACAATATGCCACACCGCACAGAAGCATACACACTGAAGGAGAGAGCAAAGCATACATTTTGCAAGTTGCTTTTCCTTAATCCTCTCCCTCGAGACCCCAAAGCCATACTTACCCTCGCTCTTCTCTCCTCTCTTCTTCGCCACCCCTAAGTCTTCTTAATATTCCAATCGGCGTGTATTAAAGCAAAGGCCGAGAAATGGAGAGATGCCAGGCAGCCAAAAGGAGCATTACTCATCAGGGTCATGCTCCACTGCGCAAAACACAATCCCTCATACATCATCATAACTGCCACCCAATGACAATTAAAATTGAGATGGCAAGAACTAGGAGAGAGCTCTTTAATTTAACATCCAATTATTACAAGTTATCACCCCTTGATCAATGTAATATAACAGACAAGCAATGTTGCATGTGACACAAGAGATGGGGGGCTTCGTGGGGTGAGGTGAGGAGGGCGGCGGGGGTGTATACTTTGATTCTTGAGTTAGTGGAGGCAGTGGTTGGTAGGCGGGGAGACATCCAGGTGCCTCTGGGGGAACTAAGTTTCCTGCATTTCCTCCTGTGAGGCGCAGCCAGTGATTCTTGTGTGAGAAACGGTGAAGGTGGAACACCATAAATAGCTATTTGACATTATCACATTTACATATGCACAAAGGCTGTAGGCTAACTACCTTTGACTAAAGTAATAACAAAAAAATGGGGAGGCAGCAATGCGAGCATGAGGAGGGGATAGCGGTGCATAAAATCATGAACTACAGTTTTCAGGCTTTCTTTTCTATCTGTGCGGCTACAAAATCTTCAAACACTCAAAACTGGCTGCTGGTTGTTGGGAAGCACTTGATCATAAGACCGCTCCTTGTGATGGTTCTCCGTGTGATATTCTGCCTGTCATTTTGGAGGCTGCAAAAATCTTCCGTAGATCAATCCAGAAACGGCCTGCAATAGCGTCCCAACATCCATGCTATTGATTATTTTATGCCACAACAATAAACCAATATGACCTGTAGCCGGGTTGTGTTACTCCGGGAGATTAAGTCATAAAACAGCAGCCCGCGCCAATAAACTGCACTGTTTACTAGGTTGATATATTCAACCGATAGAGATATTATTTCTCTGTTTCTAATAGGGCTTGACACGGACATGTATAGTTCTTCTGGATTATACATAAAGATTGGTGACATATTATAGGAGGATCATCGTTACCCTAACTACTGTAACTAATGAGGCAAATTAGAGCGGTGATGTAGATGGTTCTCAGGATGGTAATAATCATAAAGATGAGGAGGAAATGTAGGATGGGCTTTTATTGTTTCAAAGAAGTGGGAAGCCGGCCAGAATTCAGCAAAGTTTATCCTCTCGCATTAATTGGAGGATGTGAGTTCCTGTAAGCCTCTTTGAACAGAAACTAAAACAAACATACTTGACTCTCTGTGGCAAAGCATGGCAAAATCCATTTTGTAATTAAGTAAATCTGCATATCAGTATTAGCCACTATTAGCATAATGTATTAATGTCGAATATACAAGCTCACATCCGCTTTTCAGAGTGATCAGGGGTTAAAATCATGGTGGAATAACAAAAATAGGCCTTAAAGCCTTCAAATCCTAATTCAAATATATATGCTAATTAATCTGGATTAATATATAATTTATGCAAATTATGCGTATTCTTTTAGCATTGTGTCTATTGTTTTTTCCAAATGTAGGCAGGAGCACTACTGACTGTGCAGATATGGTAAAAAATTTTATACCCACAAGTTCCCGTACTTCTTGTTTTCCTTTCTCCTTCAGCTCGTCTAATTTTCCTCTTTACCTTTCTCTGTCTTTTCTTTCTTTCACTGTGATCTTATCTCCCTCACAACTCCGCACTCTGAGCCCGGTGGCAGATTCCTTCAGCATTTCAATCGAGCGCTAAAAATAACCATCTTTTCTTTTATTCACACTGGCTTTGCTATAATGCAGCCACTCTGCGCGGGCAGACTAGAGGTCAATCCATTATCTCACCACCAGCCATACATGCTGCTGTCTGACTCCCCAGAACCGAGAGACAAACCTCGCCTCCCTCATTCTGCCTGCAATCTCAGATTCAGTGTTTAGACATTTCTGTTCCTATTTTTGAATTGAAAAATCTAATTATTTGACGTGTCATCCACAAAGGCAGTTTATTACTATCGCTGTTGTAGTACCTTGAATATATTTTATCATTATCTGCAGAGAACATAAGATATGATACTAGTTTGGGGAAGATTTTAAGTGTGGAGCATTCAAGTGTAATCTCTTCATTTAGCTTCATTAACCCGCTGCACACATTATCTATGCGCTATATTGTTGCAAATCAGCTGCTCCATCTATACTTATTTCAGGAAGACAAATGCTGTTAATGTTTTGACATGCATTACTTTATTGCCACATGCCACCGCTTCCTAGGCTTTAATTTCCATATGGCTATGGCACTTTATTCTCCATTGGCAATAATGTGATTCTTCCTCTGAAAAGATGAAAGATCAATATCCTCTCAGGCCCGTGAGTTAAGGGGGGAAGCAGGAAAAATAAGACCATCCACTTCACTCCTATTGATATATGTCACAGTAAAATGGTGTAGATGATAATGAAATTGTTGAAAATGTACAATTTATGTGTCAATGAGTTAGCTTCTGTGAGGTTTCCACTGCACTCCCCACAGGCCATTGTCAAACCAAAAGCATTAGCACGTTCTGTGGGTAACATTAACCTTTCCACACGGGCTTACCAATATCTCATCACAGCCCAAGTCTTGCTGCCCCGTGCTTTTAAATACTGCTCGTTTATGGGATTGTCCGTCTCAGAGGCCTTTAAAACATATATACGCATTAGAAAAATGATCATTGGTAAAGTCCATCTTCTGCTGCATTTTCTGACACTTTCTTTGAGTTACAGCCGTTCATCTGCCTCGTCTCCAGGGGCCTGCAGGGGTCCGGGTGCTTTCTGCTCAAAGACGCGAGGCCTTTTTTTTTCCCTCCACAGCCATCAGTGGTAGGCATCATTGTCTTTAAGAGCATGTCGCCTCTCATGTTTGGGTCAAGAGCTCAGAGGACAAGATAGCCACTCAGTGGAACAATCATGGAAAAAGTATTGATCTACTGCGCATGCACTTGGCTGTCACCAATCAGTCACTACCACTGGCTGTGCAAGGTGAAACTGAAACATCCCACATAAAATCCTAAAAATGCAGCCTGGTAGATAAGAAGCTAAGAGCTGTGTCATTTCAAGTTTTGCAATTAATAAAAATGGGTTCAAAACAGTGAGTGACCGTTCTAAGACTGCGAATCAGAGCTTATGTGGGAGTAGCTTACATGTTAGGAAAACCATTTCGCATTATCAGGATGTGCGTGTCGGTGCCAGCCTCCCTGCATGTTTGTGTGTGTGTGTGTGTGTGTATGTCAGGAGGTTGATTGTTGTGGTGGTGGTGATCGCGGCTGCAGGGCTCCTAATGAAGGTGTGCGTAATAAAATCAGTGCACTGGGGTCCTCGTCTGCGCCCCGCCTCCCTCAAACTCCATCTGATTGAAAATGGAACAGCTGTGATGATTTAATTTACATGTTAATAACCAACGGGCCTCCAGAAAATCGTCCAATAAACGTCTTTTTATTACCGCCTGTATCTCCTACGACACAGGGGAATGAGGGAGAGAGGCAGAGGGTGTGAGCGGGGGGGGGGCAAAAGGAGAGGTGTATGGAGGGAGAAAAGGCGACTGTAATTAATTGTTTAAGCGATTTTATTAAAACAGAAATTATCTGGTGGAGGTGTGCGGAATGAACATGGACTAGTTGGCAGTAAATAGCATCAGTGGTTTGGTGAGTGGGGGTGGGAGGATGGTAGTGTGTGTGTGTGTGTGTGTGTGTGTGTGTGTGTGTGTGTGTGTGTGTGTGTGTGTGTGTGTGTGTGTGTGTGTGTGTGTGTGTGTGTGTGTGGTGGGAGGATGACGACTGTGTCTTTTCCCGCTCAAGCTTAGATGTGAATTATTCTATTCTACAGATTTTCAGGAGCTCACTTTCAGTCTGGATTTTTATGATATCCTGCCAATCTGATTTCATCTTGTTGCCTTGGCTGAGACAGCATTAAGTTGTCAGCTTGGAGGGAATATAGACTTTGGCGTAGATGTGTGTGTGCGTATATACCATCATCACTTACACAGTACGTGTCGGTGGAGTCTCACAGCAGGGTGCATATTTTTATGACGATCTGTATATTTTTTTGCAGAACAGGTTGTAATAGATGAACTACACGTTATCAACATCATTAAAATGCTCTTAATCATAAATGTCATCATCATCATTGCTGTCTTTAGAGCACCATTCAGTGGGTGCCATACTGCTTTTTATGGATTAGGAGTGCTTGTTGGGAATAAATTCTTGACCACCATAAGTACTGATTCAAAGTCTTCTTTGCAGCTTGACTGGTGGCTAAATAATTCTCTGTCATTAACTTTTATTGGCCTCCTGGGCGCAGCCATTACATCACCAAGGCTAAAGAGCTGATAGAAATTCAGGATTTGTTGAAGTTTTTGCTTCTTGTTTGCCTGTTGTCCTCCGTGATTTAAACCACCACCCCTCCCCTCTGCTCATTCCACCTTTCTGTCTCAAACCACCCAGGGAACTGAGAATTCCTTCCCAACCGCGGAGAATAGAGACAGAGAAATAAGAGGTTGAACCGGGGCTCCCTGCGCTCATCTTTCCCACCCCTTTTCATTCTCGCCATCTTTTCTCCTCCTCCACCTCCCCTGCCCCCTCCCTCCCTCGGTGTCCCGGTCCTCAGAGAGGTGGCCCTGCCACCGTGGCCATTCATGTCATTGTCACTGAAGCCACATGGTCGCGTCTCCCTGCTTCTCCTGGGACATGGGGGCCACAGAGACAGGGTTCTCACTGGGTGGGAACAGTAATTAAAGAATAGGAGCAAAATAGAAGGAAAAAATATATAAAGAGAAAGAACAAAAGGCAAATGAACAAAAGGAATAACAGATTTGGCTGGGAGGAGAAAAGGAGCGGGCTTGAGGTCCGTGGAAATCATTAGGGAATATTCCCAGGCAGTGTACAGTAGAGCACAACAGCTCAGTAGTGGGATCTATTAATGATCCAAATACCTCCAAGCCCTTCAACTGCTACTCACATAGACTGCTGCAGGGGGAGATATGTATGCAAAGGGTTTGCATCACTGTGCTGTGTTGTGTTGTAGAGAAACTTGGAATTTCATCCCACTGTCAGGAGCATCCTTGTCACCTCTTTGATCACTGGGTGTTCATTTTATTGACTTGGCTTACTGCTGGTGTGTGACATTAGAGAACACAGGTTGGCTGGGGTCCTCCCAGCCCTCTGAGATTTGACACAGTTAGAGCTGTAATGCATTTGGTGCCCTAAGGCCTTGTCATGCCAAGAAGGAAAGCCAACCCACAAACAACACCTAAAGCTGTTTACCTTTCAATCCTTAAAGCAAAGAGATCTGACTGTGACATCGCAGAAAGGCAGCGAAACAGAACCAAATTTATGCTAATATAATATTGTTTAGTGGGCTTTAAAAAACATTCCCCCACTATGTTGTGTTCGCAGCTGGGACTGCCAGGGGGAGAGGGATACAGACAGAGATAGTGAAGAAGAAAAACGCAGAGATAGCAAGGAGAGAGGGGAGGTAAACAGAGAGATCATGCCTACGTGTCACACATTCCAATATGGATCGGAGAAAAGTTCTGGGGTGGTTCCCAGGAAGCGCTAACTTTAGAGAGGTAAAAGGTCACTGTATCTGGACAATGACGCCAGCTCAGCGTCTATTGACGGGGAGGGGCCAGGGGCATTGTGGGAAGGGCACAGAGTGGCTCTTACTGCCAGTCATGGTTGTGTAGTATTTGCATGGGCTGCCAATCACCTCAGAAAGGAATGCACTCGGGTCAGAAGGGTCAGGCAGGCGGAGCTGAGCCGAGAGTGAACACAACAAGCTCTGACGCATCAGGGATGATGGGGTGGCGTGTGTGTGTCTGTGTGTGCGTGTGTGCATGTGTGTATGTATGTGTATGTGTGTCTGTGCGCACATATTACTGCTGCAGATAGTAAGATCAAACCGTAGAGCAAATAATGTCTCTCAGCAGACATATTATATTGCTGCATTTGTAACAAAAACAAACATCTTCTGCCATCAGTATATTCTCAGTTTATTGTTTGTTTGACTCTCTCTAAGCCGGTCATACGACATAGGCACATCCTCTGAAAAAAAACTCTTTGGCCCTCAAGCTACTTTAACTCTGGCAGCCATTTCAAAGTTTGTGTGACAATTCTTGCAGGGCCTGCAGCTCTCCCTAACCGGCCTTACCCCGTCGCTCTGACCGTGAGCGGTTCTGTGAAATGGAAGGCGGAAGAAAGCAAATTGTTTGTGCCGTGGGCCCTGACAGGAGGCAACAGCACCCCAGTATTAGCTAAGGATAAAAGTAATGGGATTTGTAGTGGTGAGGCAGCGTGTGTCGCAAGGTGCTGTTGATGGGTGATAGGGGTGAATCGCCGCCTTTAAAAGCTGATAAGTATCTATGTGAGAGAGGGGACAGAGAGCAGGGCAGCCAGCAAAAGAGCCAGACTCAGATAAATACCTTTTCCTCCAACTGCATGGTGTGTCTATATCACTTGTTATCAATGTATGAGGATTTTGCCTCCCAGCAACAATTAAATTACATGATTTTTAACTTCTTCTTATCTGTGGACTCTAAATCTACAAATATAAACATCTGCAATACACCTTCCTACTACTAAGCCTTAAAAATACATTGTTGTCAACCAATAACTGCATATGATAAAATGTAAATCCTGTTAATATTCTATGCAGCTGCCATGACAGTATATTGCTGCCATCATGACTAAAAATGCATTTAGTTTCATGCTAGTTCCCATGTAAGCAAGATCTTTTCATGACATATTTTTCATGTTATTATGTCATAATTTCTTTTTATTCCTAGATGGCAAATTATTCAGTTTTTGCTATTAAAAAAACAACAACTTTTTCTTGTTGTATCAGGAAACTTCCTCAGACATCCGCCACATGTCTCAGCAGACCTGTAGTGTAACAAGCTTATCAAAGGCTACACTGCCTCTTCAGGCAACGAGGAATCTTTTTCTGATTTTAACGACATATTTAAGTTTCTCATTAAGCTATGGCAAGAGGAAATGTGCTGGTTTTGTGAAGTAACAACAAAAAAGTTTGATGATATCCAAGATGAAGTGATATATTCCATGTGAGAACAGGGTAACAGTTGTAATCATGAGAAAATAGGTCATAATGAAATGAAAAATAACAACAAAGCAAGAAACACTACAGCGATAATTAAAACAACTACAATTGTGTAGACATTTTTTTTTCAACTGGAAAGATTTTTTGGTTCTTTAACAGTAAAAATTGCTTAATGCAACCTCCCAGAATTCACACATGCAAATGGAAACAATCCGGTTGGAACAATGTACTTACCAGGTAAACGACACTACACCTTTGGAAATGCAGTGAAACAGCAAAATTATCAGTTTGATTTCTTCCCATGCAAAAGCACTTTAGCTCTGTGAAGATTTTAATATCTGTACTCCTACTGCATGGGTGTAACTGAATACCCTGTCAGGGAGCGTGTCGAGGTTCTGTCGAGCCAGGCAGTTAGCGCAGGAGTTAAAGCGGTGCAACAAGCCCTCTGACCACGTTTGTGGAAGCTGGTCAGTGCTGGTAGCCTTTTGGAGTCCAACACAACAACCACAGTGGCTGCTGGTCTGCGACTGCATAGAGCGAGAGCTGAACAGCAGGTGGAGGCATGGCCTGTGTTCAGTTCTAGCAGAGCTGCTGTCCAACCTGAAGAAGCCAGATATGTGTCAGATCAGATGGACTTCAGTTTGTAAAATAACCATATAGAGGAAAACTGAATTTAATTGCAGTCATTTATTACAGTTGGGTTGGGAAATGAGACTAATTTACGAGCAACTTTTCTGCTTCTTAAATGATTGAGGTGCATATGTGCCGCAGAATGTCAGCAATATAATGAGCATTATATATAAATAAATACTTGAGTTGCTGTGTAATATCAGATGAACCTTTCTTCAAGTTTAATTAAACATCTTAATGTCTTGTGTTTATTTGCTCCAGACACCAGTGGAGTGTGGCCCCACTCTTGCTACTGCTCTGCTTTTCCCTCAGCCACAAGCTGGAAACATTGGTTCTCCAGGCTGCGAAATATCTTCCTTTTTTTAAATTAAACCTACAAAAGAAACCCTGAACCCATACGTTTGAAAAATATACAGACATGTTATCCTTTGCATTCAAAAATACACATGCTATCAGTGAATGTTTGGAAAGAGAGGTGAGGGAAGGGGGGAAAAAAAAGGGAAAGGGAGCAGACTTTCTCATATTGACTCAGAGGGCACTACACTGCGCAATTAGTCCAAACTACGACGAGAGCGAGAGGAGGGGGAGAGTGAGATAACCCAAAAAATAAAAAGCTGTCTGTGGAAAATTTGGAGAACTTCCCAAAATACACAAACTTTCCCGACGAGCACATTTCTTAGGTATGCTGTAATCTCATATGGCTGGCCTTTTCTGAGCCCCTCCGTGAGACTTGTCTCTCCTCTCCACTCAGCTTTCCAAGCTCCCCCAGCCCCCAGACCTCACCAGTCTACTTCACAGTCTGGACGAGTCTCAGGCCCCCAGCCCCTGCCTCCACAAAATCCCCTTCCAAAACCCACTGTCCACACATGGCAATCATTAGGCAACTCTCTTAAAGAGCAACATTATACCACCAATTGCAGCCTTGCATGAAATTTTGATCACTTAAACCCATCTTAAAGAGGCAGCGGCCACTTTCTGCTCTACAACCTCCTTTTCTCTCTTTCCATGAATGGTAATGCACTTACCTCTCAATAGTAACCCCCACTCTCTCATTGTACCAGCCCAACAAAGCCAAATGAGGCTTGTAGCCACTTATGAGGAGCAGCACCATTAAGGGGCACTCTTTAAATAAACCTCATGAAGAAAAAAAACACAATGCTTTGTGATTATGCACTGGTTAGTTAAAGGCCATTTTCTGCTGCATTTGCTGCCCTTATAGTGAATTACAAACAAAAAGGAACAATTGCTGGTGCAAAGGGGATTACTCTTTTGCACAACTGTCCAACTCTCGCTCGAAAATGAATCACTAACTTGCAGAACTGTGTCAAACTGCTGTATTGCGTTGCTCTCTGGAAAGAACAGCACACTGCTAAGTGAGTAACTGTGGAATTGCAGGTATATACGGCTAAATTGGGGCTACAGAGGAAGGTGGAGAGAAGAAAGCAAGAGCCAAAAACCCTGCTGAGCTCACTCGTAAACAATGATTAAGGCACCTCAAGCACTTGCATGCCCACTCTTTGCCACTCACCTCACACCACTGGCTAATTAGCCGGGGCTTTGCTTTTACTGCTAGCTTTAGTGTCATAAAATTAACACATTTTGCAAAACAGCGGAAACAGGCTCAAACTGTGGTGAGGGTTTAACAAGGCTCTCTTGGGTGAACAGTTTGTCTCGCATAGAGGAGCGAGCATAGTCCCTGCAGGCCAGCAATTGCCATTTGTGGGCCAGGGGCAAAGGAAAAGGAGGAGAGTGGGCAGAAATAAGAAGGAAAGGAAAGGAAAGGAAAGGGAAAGGAAAGGAAAGGAAAGGAAAGGAAAGGAAAGGAAAGGAAAGGAAAGGAAAGGAAAGGAAAGGAAAGGAAAGGAAAGGAAAGGGGATTAGGACTCCATGTGGAGCTGTTTATCCTGAGGAGTACAGGGAGGAGAGATAAAGCTCTGGAGGGCCCCACATGGCCCCTCAGACAGACCCTGTGCCAGGGGAACAGCTTACCCTGCCTTGTGCCCAGCAGATGAATAGGATTTAAGCAAAAGTAGATTTCGCTGAACTCTTCCACTTCCATTCATCTTCTGTCTCCAAAAACTTTCCTCATTCTGAAGGGAAGCCACAGTGAAGACAATGCCATGCTGTAGAGAGGAAGACATGGCCAGTTGCTTTGGTGTTGGAAGAGTTCAGCTGGCATGGCCGCCAAGATTAGGAAACACATAACAGATTCATTATGAAACATTCAGTTTTCATTTCATACACAGAGTAATCTGAATCAAATTATTCCTTTTTCTTTTTTGGTGTACTTAATGCAGTCTTAGTGGTGGGGTCTGGAAACAATAATTTTACCATCATTTTTTAAAAAACCCATCCAAGTCTAATTACCAACACACAATGAGGGGAACATGGCTTGTAGAAAAAGAACATCTTCACAAATTTAAATATTTATGGGTCTTTAAAACACAATGCACAAAGAAATGGCAAGAGGGGCATTGGAAAAATAAAAAACTGACATATAATCACTACATATCCACATTACACCACAGCAACACTAGAGCTTATCCTACTTTACCCTTCTGCAGAACGGCTCTCAGTTTTAAATCAGATAGTCAACCGTTACTTGGCCCGTTCGTTTTTCCCGACTAATTTTTTTCTCTTTTTTTTTTTTTTGTATATGTGTGTGGCTGCATATTAAGAGGCACAACGTCGTTTGGAATGCTGGTTTCTATTTTTGAAATGTTCTGAAACGATGTTTGCATACATTTGCATAGCCAAGTGCAAATTGAGCCATGAATATGCAAATGCAGAGCTGATGTCTGTGGCAGCCTCCGCTCTGCCAGGTTTATAGAAGAATTCGTTTCCACGCACGCATACACGCTCGCGCACACACACACACACACACGTATACACACACACACACACACACACCTACGCTTACACACTTACACATGCAGATTTTCTCTCAGCCCTTCCATCTCTGCATGCTCAGGGAGGACTACTTGTTTAAAACACGATGCTAAAAAATCATTCATTTGCTTGTATTGCCTTATTAAGCTGGTGTTTTCTGGGTGCTGTTTTTCTGTTGCTGCTGTTGGCCTCTATGCTTTTCCATTGCCTCATTAAGGCGTGAGATGGACTGCGTACTTGCATAAAGGTCCTCTAGCTGACACTGAGACCAGACGCCAGCTCATGCTCAGTGCACCCAGCCCCTCAAAATAAAGTCTGACTTAATTTGTTTACTGTATCTGTGGGCACTCGCTCTGCCACCCTCTTAGCATCTCTCCCTCCCTCCCCCTTCTACTCACCCACTGTCTTTCTCCTTTTAACCTCACAACCATTAGAAGCATTTGACATGAGAGTTTTAAATAGAATTGTTGTGAGCGCAAAGTCTGTATCATGGGCTGAAGTTGTAACGGTTGCTGTTGGAGCTGAAAAAAAAACCACAGGAATAAGGATCATCCTGAGACAGAGAGCGTATAAGTCATCTGGGCCCTGCGGGTTCAGTACAGCGGTTCATTCAGATCTGGCTAGTCCGCTTTATTCTCTGTCAGATGTAGTTTGGCTTTTGGCTTTTAAAAACTCTGACAAACAGTCATTCACGCTCACATTAACATCTTAGAAAGCCACACTTTATCTTGCATTACTGCTGCAAACAACAAGATCTATGGTTAATCTACAATGCTAGCTAGTCTTTTTTTTTCCTTTTCAGAGGCAAAATAATTCCAAACGTCTGCAGCAAATCTGTAAGTGTGTGTAAGCTTAATAAATCATTTCTTCCCCGCTTAGGTGGATTTTCAATGGTCCTCTGATTAGAGGTGGTCCAACATTTGTAATCCTCCATCCAGCCCTTAATGGCTTAAGTTGCAGTTCTTAGCTGATTGGCACCGTGTCCATGCACGGTGTTACTGGATAAGGGGCAAAACAACAGTTTAATTAGGGGGGAAAAAATAGGGGGGAAAAAAAACAAATCTTGCATTTAAGTTTTCAATTAACCCAATTAAGGGCAAATGGATGAACAGTCAGAGACACAATAGGAGCTGTGTTGCTGGCAATGCTTTCCTTTACTGGTGCACTTACGCTTCTGTAGCATCTCAGAGGTTTTTTTTTCTTATGATTCCGTGCCTCCATTTCAGATCTCAGTGGGGATCCCAAACAAAGCCGACGAAATCTGCACATGTACTCCAGAGAAATTATGCTAATGAAGGGAAAACAAAAAAAGAACCTTATCATGACGCTCCATTCCCCTGAGCCCCAGATTAAAAACTCATTCATTTGTTAAATATTTGACACATCTATGCTTGAGCTTTGAGCTTAGGGATTTGCGGAGTACTTCATATCAACTTGTGTGGGAGAAATGCCCCCCTCTGATACTGGCACAGACAACCTGGCACGTTTACAGAAGGACAGACAAATGCATCTATGTGCATATGAACACAGATTTCGCCGTAATGTGCTCTGAGCTGCTTCTGTGTAGACAATTCTTTGTTTACGGTAGCGACTTCATTCTATAGGAGCTTATTGGCTTACTTCAAAAAAATGTGGACTCAAACAAGATGTTAATCTCATTGTTCTGACAAAGCCAATTTATTATCTCTGTCTAGTTGCTGAACCTGCAAGCTACCCAGGCCGCGTTGTGTGATCTGTTGAACCCAAAGATGTTGACCTACAATACTACTTGAGCTGCAATATTAACCCCCTCTATATGTTGCAACTAGAGCTGAGCCCCTTGAATATTTAAAACACATCAGCTGCTTGTACCTCAGGTTAGCATGCGAGCTAGACACAGAACTACACAAGCATGAAGGAGGGATGAGAGGAAACATGGGAGAAGTAATGCAGCGGGGCACAAAGCCATTACGCCTACCCCGAAAATAATTCACAGGGGACAAAGCAGCTTTACGGCTTCATTCTTGGATAAGAATAAAAGGAGGGGGTTAGGATTTTGTGAGGGGAATCAAGGAAGGGGAGGGAGGGGGTGGCATAATTAGATGATCACAAACTGTACCAGCGGCTCAGTTTTCACTCTGTGGTCCAAATTACAAACCGTCATATTTTTAAAGTCATGCTGACATTCTTTCGTCCCCAGCAGCTGCCAAGAACAACCGAGGCCGGGCTTGTCTTGGCGTTGGATCAAAAAGAAGGACCCAGCTCCAGTCACACAGCAACTGAAAACATTTACACAGCTGGGACCCTCGAACCCTGAGGCCGCCCTGCCCTACTGCAAGGACCTGCGCTGGGGCAGTGGGAGAGAGTGCGAGGGTGGAGGGGGGGACCAGGTGCTTCTGGGGAATGCAGGAGTTCCAAGCATGGAGCAAAGGATAATGACCACTATGAGCTCACTGTTACTCACCCGCTGTTCCCCTCATCCCAAAGGTCGTGTTTACTTCTGGCCCCATTCTGATGAAAGAACAAAATGCACACATGACCGTGAACACATACAAAAAAAAGGAATACAATTATGTGTGGATAAGACTGCATGCATACACAGACACATGCAACAGTTCATGTTTATACACACTGGTTCATAACTAGCAATTATAAGATTGCACTATTTTTCTTGGTAATTATGTTTGTGGGCTCCTGTGTCTAATGTGAGGATTGTTTCTGTTTGATAAGCTGTGTGCGTGTGCTTATGCTGGGATTAGAGTAGATTCCTCCACTGGATCATGGGGTACAGTCATTGATGAAGTCTACGCTCTACTCTGCTCATTCTATCTAAATGAGAAAACCAGATGAGCTACGCTTTTATGCAAAGATTCATAAATATACCAGATGTTTGCATTAATGCCATTTATGGAGAATTTCAACTCCTTCACAGAACGTTTTTTTCTGCATATTGGGAAACCATCAAAATGAAATATAATATTGCTTTGCTCTGGCTCTCCTCTCTGGTCAACAGTTCAACACAGGAGCTGGATTGACATACACCTGTTAGATCTGCACTGAAAACATGCAGCTTAAGTCCCAGCAAAGCAACATTTTACCCTCGAGCTTGGTTTTCTGGATATTATGAAATTTTAACTGCTTTAGCGTATGAGTGCATTCTAAAAGGCCGTGTTAACAAAACTGGGTTTTAATTCCATCTTGGAACAGGCTTCCTTTTACCCCTCAAGACCAAACGATGAGGAGGGATCAGGTTAAAGCCTGGGTTTAAACACTACAAGTTTTCAATCCAATCCAGGTGAGAGGGAGATGAGTGAGAGTAGACTTCTGTATGAAAAACGTATGGAGAAGAAAGGTAGTATTTAAGACATCCTGATGGAGAGGGGGGGTGGGAAGGCGGGGACAAGCGATGAATCCAAGGTTGTGTTGACCCCTTGTGACCTCATCCCAGTAACTCTGAAACCCCAGAGGAACAATGACATCACTCCCTCATTTCAAGACAGAGAATCAAAGCGCAGCAGTGCTGGACCAGCACTCTGTGCACACGCACACCAAACTATTAGACCCTGTTTCTAATGTGTGTACGTGCATGTGACCATTCACCACCATGGAAACAAGAGAAGAAGTGGGTGGGAACGTCTCGTAAGTAGAACCAGATTTGATTTTCAGGCATATATGCTCGGCATTTCTTTTATGCTTGATCTCTCCCTGAAAGCTACTCAAGTGAAAAGCATTTCTCAGTGAAAGGTAGACATATGAACTGACATGAGCATGACCTATAGCTTCAAACACCTTATAACTTTTTCCCCCTTACCTATGTTTCCACAGTTAATCCTATAAAAACAGGAATACTCCATGTCGTGATTTACGGTCGCAGAAAGTGAGAAGACTTAAATATCTCAACACCACAGACCACCAAAAACCAAAGAAATAATTCACTGTTGGTCGATGGAGTGACTATAGAATGACTGATTTTTATGAAGGATTCCAGTACTTCATGCAATTCTTTTCCTAATATTATTCTGCAATTGAGCAGCTCAGAGTTAATGTGAAAAAATAATCTATTGAAAAAGGACACAAGCAAACAGCAGTACAATGTCCATCCATCTATGCAAACTGTATCTGCTTTAATCTGTAAAGGTTTGCAGGGGGCTGAAGCTTATCATTGACGTTAGTTTAAAGGCACCTTTCAGAGTGTCCTTTTATTGTGGGCAGTCTGAGGCACACCTGTGCACTAATCATGGTGTCTAATCAGCATCTTGATATGGCATACCTGTGAGATGGGATGGATGATCTCAGCAAAGGAGAAGTGCTCACTATCACAGATTTAGACAGATTTGTGAACAATGTTTGAGAGAAATGGTGATATCGTGTATGTGGGAAAAGTTTTAGATCTTTGAGTTCATCTCATAAAAAATGGGAGCAAAAACAAAAGTATTGCATTTATGTTTTTGTTGAGTGTATATAGAAGAAAAGTGTTTCACAATCACTCTGTCTGTGTTTCTGGTTCTCTTCCACAGTGACACAAGTAAATAGTTTAATCAATAGACTCTTAGTAACAAAATAAGTCCTATCAGTGTCCATCACACCTGACCAGAGGACACACTGCATGAAGAAAGTGCGCTGATCTCAATATAAGCAAGTTAAGGTACACAATATGAGGAGTGGAACAAAAATAAAACAACAGCAGGAAATGTTGCTTCATCTTCTCAGAAATATGCTCATTCTCCCCCTTGCAAGATGACTGATATCACTCACATGAACAGTAAACTGAATGTAATGCCACTTAGCTTATCTGCCACTGACTTAGCTTTAAAAAAGCATTCGTGAAGCCTACAGGTAAAATTTACATCTTAATTTTCTACACGCATATCAAAGTGGAAAAACTACATGCTACGGCTGTACAGATGGGTTACTTGCCAGATTGATATTTGGTTTGGAGCAGTCACATCCTCAAGAGGAAGTCACTTAATCTGTCCAAGAAATGCACAAAAGCTGCAACTTGTCATTTTTATATTTGGCCTTTGTGCTTAAAACAAATGAAAAATGACACATTAATTAGTGAGCCACAGAGGTGCCGATTGGCCGACTTCGTTGCTTTCAGACAGAGCCAGTGCAGTTATTTTCCTTTGTTTGCAGTCATTACTCTATCATAAGCTAACTGGCTGCTGGCTGCATTTTCACTGTACTCTAAGCAGTATTAATTCTCTCATTTAACATGTGGCAAGAAACAAAATACATGAGTGAAAACTGTTTCTACAGCTTCTACCACAAAAGTTACCTGACAGTGGCATGTTGAACGACTTCATCATAAACACTGTGCACTGTACACAGTTTTATTCTCATATGTGGCTAATATGACTTAGGCCAATAATAAAGGACCTCGAAAATGGCAATATGTTAATTGTGGTAACTATCTGATTGGTTTAATAGTGCTTTACGAGTTATGTGGTGGGTAATAAAGTGACAGTGCGTTTAGCTCCAAATCATGCGGAAGATGCATGCTGAGCTGCCTGACGCTGGCAGAAAGGACTGCTCAATTAAGGAGCAGATTTAAGATGAGAGTGTTGATTCCCCAGCCCAATTAATTAGCACTAGAAGAGAAGAGAGGCAGCCAGAGAGCAGAGGAGAGATTTAGCCAGGAAGTGCCCACCAGGGACTCGCTCTCCTGTTCCTACCTTCTCACCCTGACTCTATTCCATGCTCTATTTCCCTCCTTCTCCTGCTCATTCTTTTATTCTTATGCTCTGCTCCTTTGACCCCTAGTTCACCTTCTGCTCTCCCTCTGTCATTAACAGGCTTGTTGAGGTTCCAGACACCAGTATAATAGTCTGCTTTTGATAACAAAACCGTGGCACCTTGTCCAATTTGCGGTATTACAAATTTATGGTGAAATGCTCTCATTAGGTAATTCTGAGAAAAACAACGCCGTCTCGAAATAGAAAAGGTTTGTGTGAATCTGCAACAATAGAAGCTCTCTTTAAAATCTCTTCCAGTGACACCAGCCACTGAGTGGGTGCATGATTGCAAGCTCAGTTCTCAAAGACATGCGGCAAAATTCCAGGGAAATGTGTATGAATTTATGCAGAAGACATGTATAGATTTTTTTTCTGGAACAAAAGTCAGTTTATCTGTGACCCACTGCAACAAACATGATTAGACGTGTAGCTTCCACTTAAGGTTCATTGTATAAACAAGAATGTAAAATAACCTGTGAATGTCACAATTTTCTCAGTTTTGGTTTGATGCAAAATGGGAATGAATCGTCCAATCAAGAGGGGAACCAGACTGTGAGACTTCATGATAATGAGAGCAAGTACAAGAGCATCAGTAGACGACTGGGCACAAGCTGACACACAGTTCCAGCAGTGGTTAGGAGGGGTACAGAAGGTGTAGTGGCAGTCCTTGAAAAATGACGCCAAGCACAATTCACTATTCACACCACCTTGCACTGCAAAACAGACGGTGGTTGGCAGAAGGATTATCTGTTGAAACTGGTGTTCTACTGACTGCTGTCACACTGTGCATTGGACACTGCATGAAGGCGACCTCTGCAGACGGTGTCCAAGCAGAAAACCATTCCTCACAAAACAGAGCAAAACTGCCAAAGAACATGAAAGGAAGCCTGATGAATATTGGCAGCTCAGATGAAACCAAAATAAATTTGTTTGGATCAGATGGATCCAGCATGCTGGGTGTGGGCCTGGACTCTGGGACTACCACAGTGGCTGCACAGCACTGACCACCAAACATGAAGGTGGGAGTGAGCTGATATAAGGACACATGAGTGAAAAAGGTGCAGGAGAGATGACATTTATAGATGGCACCGGGAATACACAAATACTGAATCAGTCTCACAAAGCTCAAAAGGAAAGAAATTTTTCCAACATGCCAGTGATGCCAAACAGACTGCACAGGACATTTTAAAGAACTCAAGGTGAAAAGCATAACCTGGTCAAGTATTTACCCTGACTTGAATCCAGTAGAATATATTTGGAGAATATTGAAGTGCAAGGTAGAGTAACGCGATCCCTTCAGCAAAGAGCACCTGAAAAAATCATCTGTAAAGAATGACGGAACATCTCTCCACAGACTAGTGCTCAGCGAGTTTCATTCAAGCTCAGGAGGATCAGATCTGTCATCAAATATAAAGGCAGTTACACAAGCTATACCACACACACACACACACACACACACACACACACACACACACACACACACACACACACACATATATATATATATATATATATATATAATATATATATGTGAGACCCAGGCAATTTCATGTTTTCCATGAAAACTCACACTTCTATTCATGTGCTAACATAACTGCACAAGTGTTTCCTAATCATCAGTTAGCCTTTCAACACCATTAGCTAACACAATGTAGCATTAGAACACAGGAATGATGGTTGCTGGAAATTTTCCTCTGTACTCCTATATAGATATTCATTTAAAATATATTATTTCCAGCTAGAATAGTCATTTATCACATTAACAAAGTCTAGACTGTATTTCTGATTGATTTAATATCATTTTCATAGAAAAAAAAATGCTTTTCTTCCCAAAAATAAGGACATTTATTAGTGACCCCAAACTTTTGAACAGCAGTGTGTGTGTGTGTAATTGAAGGATGCACTGATGTTTGTTGCAGGTTGTTTTTTTCAGTAGATCTTTCCTTAGTGTAGTATAACAGTATAGTAATTAGTTCACATTCCCTTGAAATCACTTGGCTTCATTCTCTCTTGGCTTTAATCAAAATTAAAGAAATACATTTAGGACTTTTAATCATTTAATATTTCAATAATGCTGACAAAGGGTGTTTTTGCTCCATTTCAACTCCAGGAGAACATAATCAACTCTTTATAGTTGCTAAATGCACTTCAGTGTTCATCAGCGAACTAAGCTGATTTGCTTTTTCATTGAATTTTGGACCTTTTTCACTTAAAACAGTCGCCTGCTACATCTGCAAATGGCTGTGATGAAATGAATTAAAGATAACCGCAGCAGTTGCAGGCCAAAAAACAAAACCGTTATTAAGTAACTGTTGTTAAGTTCCCTAATCACATCGACATGTGATCTGCTGGTAATGTAAAATCAGTGGTTATAACAGCATTAAGGAGAAACATTGAGGCTCATGTTTAAACTCGGCCAAAACAGTCAACTCCTTCTCTTTCCCAGGGTGTCATATCCTGCCATTTTGTCAAAGCCACTGGTGTTTCAGAGATGTGCACAAGGTGTCTTTTGACATCAGTGCCACCCATGTCAGCATTCAGCAGCAGTAGAGGTATTGGAATTATACTATTTTGGTAGAGCGTCACATTGAGATTGTAGGTGTAGTGGTGCTGCAAGTCAGAGGACTGTCACCCGGCGGGACTGAGGTTTCTCCGGTGTCAGATCTTTATTTTTTTACTTAGGGTTGCCTTGTTCGGTGACTTAAGCATCGTATTCACTGGCTCTTTACTTTTGTTTTCATTCACTGACTTGGTTAGGTTTAGGAGATGATCCGGGTTTGGGTTAAATTCCTCAGCATTAACTGCTAACTTGTTGTTGCCTGCAAAAGAGTGATAGTGATGAGACCATCAGAGGAAAATTTAGCTGTACTCTGAATGCAACTATTTCTGATTACCAAGGGTTTTTTTTAGGTCTGTGTGCTGAAACATGGCACTAAAAG
This sequence comes from Acanthochromis polyacanthus, assembly GCF_021347895.1. Classification (NCBI taxonomy): domain Eukaryota; kingdom Metazoa; phylum Chordata; class Actinopteri; family Pomacentridae; genus Acanthochromis; species Acanthochromis polyacanthus. The sequence goes on from NC_067119.1 coordinate 26,026,953, forward strand.
GTACCCAATATGTTAAGATGTGGTGCCAAAGGGTCCTGACAAAATGCCCATATGTGACAAATTGGGAGTGAGAACAGGCTCAACCAGCAAGTGAATCGGTAATGCCAAGGACATTTTTTGGAAATGTTTAATTCTTCATTTTTATGTTTAAACTTAGTACGCATCACTTCTTCGTTTATATAAATAACAGCTATTTAGTGGCTTTGCTGTACAATGTAGCGATGCAACACAATTAGCGTTCTTCCATAATCATTCATGTCTATGCTGTCAGAGTTAATGCAGGTTTCATCAACCCGGGCCATAGATTTGTTATTATAATGCCTTTTAGATTAGTTTATGATGATGTCAGACCTTTCCCTTGGGCTGAGAGCTCAACAATACACTGGAAACCAATTATTTGTCCCTAAAAAATACCAATCTGCAACATACATATTTATTATGGGACATAGCCAATACCGGCGATGGTTTGTCAATAAGCAAGGGCTGTGAATATATTGTGTTTGGACCCATGACCCCGCCTGCCCGAATGTCAGATAACTTACAGTATTACTGCCACAGCCCACTGGCCATCTATCAAAACACAGCAAAACGTCAATATCAGAAGCTCGTCCCAAAACTCTAAAAATTACCCTGCTTAGAGGGAGGAAAATAAAAACTAATCAATGTGTGGTCTGAAAGGAAGGGCCACTCCTCACTGTGCTGTATGAATTTTTGATGCCTCTGCTGCTTAAGCTCCAGACTATCAATTACGAGATAAACAGGGTCTAGGTGATTGTTGTCATGGTGCACAGGGCTGCCATCCAATTAGATCTTGCGCCGACTAATGTGTTAATATCTTACATAATTGGTGTTGGGGGTTATTTTTTCCTCCCTCTCTCAAATGCCAAGCTGATCCTTATAGAGACTAATATTACACCATTAGCACAATCTTGTCTGGGCATAGTAATATAGATGAAATATACAGAAAGATACTGTATAATTCAAAAACCCATTCCAATGCCTTGACAGACTATTTTCTGCATGTTTCCCAATCATCACCTTTTTTAGGCCCTTCTTTCTTTTCTATTGTCGAGCCGAAAAAAAATGTATCAATAATATGAACACAATGTTCCTGCTGCAGATCACTTGATTGTTTTTGGGAAATAAATTTTCATCAGGTTCTTTTTTTTTTTCTTTTTTCACTTCTCTTTGAAAAAGCTCCCAGATAAAACAACACCAGCTTTGTTGTCAGTTTTTTAGGGGCAGAGACTGGAAGATAAAACCTACACAGACTGGGAAAAAAATATTTGAGACAACAACGAGAGAGAGAGAGAGAGAGAGAGTAAGTAAAGAAACAACAGAGCAGAGAATATTTGTAAAGAGCAAAAGAAGAGTCAGAAAAGAAGAGGGATAAGGAAGAAAAAGAGAGGAGAAAGAGAGAAGGGAGCAAGGGATGAGACGGGCTGCCTGGAAAGACGATTAGTATTCATGCGGCGTGGCGCTCCAGAGAGGATTAATGGACTCTGATGCCTAATATCCTGGAGAACAATTAATTTGCCCACAGTTTTGTCATGGTTGAAAGTCAAATGCTGGAACAGATCGATGCGCACAGCCGCCAGTGAAATCGCGGCAGCCCCTTCTGCCAGGCGCAGAATTTTAATTTCATCATCATCATTTTCCCCGGCTGCCACCCTCGACGAAGCTGTCCCTGACATGGCTGAGAGGGCTGCCACATCCCGACAGGCATGGCGCACACACACACACACACACACACACACACACACACACACACACACACACACACACACACACACACACACACACACACACACACACACACACACACACACACACACACACAAATACGCATGTTCAGTAAAGAAAGTCTTATGGCTGCATACACACATTCCTCTGAACACAAGTAGAAATGGACAAAAATCAGCACTCACACAGATGTAAAATCTTCTTGCTATACACTTTTGCATCAATCACTGATGTGGGATGTGTGGGTCGAAATAAACACGTGGGATTTTGTAGATTTGGCATCTCTTTTGTCCTACCTGCATGGCTAGCCATACACACTTTACATGCTCACTTTCGTCCTCCACAACACTTGTTGACAGGCAACGGTGTCACCATAAAGCACCAGATCACACCAGTGAATTGCTTTTCTGTGTGTAAATAGACGTAAATGAACAAAATGTGCTCAAAATCTCAAGAGTGTGGCATTGTGGTCTAATGTACCTACTATGTAACTGTGATGTCATCAGATGCAACCATAAGAGTCATGTGACACTTTATTTCACTGTCAAGAGGAAAAAGAAAAAGGGGGGAAAAATGCAAGAAATGATAATAAAAATAATGGACAATGACATTGTGAAACACCGACGATTAATCTTAAAGGCAGGATGAATCTAGGTCTTCACCAGGAGCGGACCTACAGTATGCTAATAACATCAATAACACAATAGCATGTCGACATCACCATCAGCAACACAGCGCTGATCGCCACGCGTCGCCGAGCCATCGTCAGAGGCAGTAAATATTTCATCAGGGATGCAGATGTGTCAATTAAAGATATGTAGAGACACAGCGAGATCCCTCGTCTGACTCCTCGCTTTATTTGTCTTTTAGCTTCTCTGCCTAGCTCAAGGATATTCTCATTAGCACATTAATGCAACACAAATGAGGGGGACACAGGAGACAGTCAGCAAGCCAAGTGGGAAAAAATAAAGATGTGTTGTTGGCGGACATGCATCGATTCATGTGGGCTTCCGTAGTAGCTTTACACTAACTTTGCGTGGCCAATTCAATAGTGTTTCTGTATATTTAATAGTAATCCATAAACTAAAATACAGCTGGCAGCATCTTTAATAGAAATAATGCACGTCTAGTAAAGTTTAAAACATAGCTAGCAGAGTCATGATCTGCTGAGAAATGTGGTTTCCAGCTATCACAAGAACTCTATCCATATTTTTTTTCTGGATAATTCATGAGTCATTCACACTGATCGCCCGCTTTCATCATGACCAGCCGCTCAGTTCAGTATTATCTTTTAGTCCTTGTCTTAATTTCCATGGTTTTTTGTCATAGTTACCCTCTGTGGGGGAGAAAAAAAAAACGTAGACATCATTCTATGAATTATTAAAGGCTCTGGTGCTAATTTATTTAATGAATTAAGAAGAGTCCGGTGGGGGGTATTTCAATAATGGAGCACTGTTAGTAGTGTTTTAATAAGGATGGCACACACTGATTGGGTAATTACATTTCAGCTCTCCCCATGCTGCTTCACTCCCACAAGAGGAGGAAGCAGTGTGACAGTGGAGAAGTTGTCTGGCTTCTATATTTATCATAAAACACACATCATGACATGGAGTCCTGCTCACTGGCCTCCCATTAGAGATTGGATTGGGTTGTGCCTCGCAGCAGTTATTGGTTATTGGATAAATGGGAGTGCAGTGCACAATCAATCAACGAGCAAGTGTTTGTGTACGTAAAGCTGGATGCATGTGTACATTTTATGCACTTACCTTTATTCTTTCTATGAAGTTATAAAGGTAAACAGGGTGTGAGTGGCCTTTTAGCTGTTTTGTCTAAAAAAAGGAAAGATTTATTGTCTTTTTTTTTCTTGTATTATTATTTTCTCAGACGACTAAACCTAAAAGAAATCAACAGACAAAAGCCTAAGTTTTAGTTTTAGCTTACAGTAAGTGTGTCTGTTTTGTGTTCAAGCTAGAGCTAAAGTGTTTAATCCTATCTACCAAACTATGAAAATAGTGCAGTGGTGGTATAAAAGATATTATAGTTCTATCATGATAAAATAATCGTTCTTGTTGGATTAAATTCAACCGTCACCAATATAGAGCTGATCAGTGGCACTAGCAGGTAATGTCAAACATTTCTATGGTTCTATGATGCAAATACACACAATAAAGACCCTCATATTGTGCACTGGCTTTGCTTGTAAGACCTCATAATACTTATTGATGCATTATAACTGCAGTCATAAAGCACAACACACCAGTCAGTTCTTTATTCGGAGTAATGTAATTGGAATAATCATGCACCATAATACATTTAATTTAATTGTGACTTCTATTAGGCATGTGATGCACATACAGATCTAAAATGATCCATGCAGCATTGTAATTTGCTGTGGCAGGTGTTTAATGAACTGACCATCTTTAAAGCATTTTTTTCCTTCTGCTGAAATAATAGCACATACAGTATATAAAATAAAAAGTCGAATTGCAATCCAGATCATTCTTTTTACATTTTTCTGAGTTAATTCAGTGACAAAACAATTACATGTAATTTTTATGCCGAGTTAAATGTCCCGATTCTATAATTATTATAAGGTTCTTAAATATGCAGATTGAAATATTAACATGGTGACATACTGGCTGTGTTCATTGTAAAGAACAGTGAGGGAATGTTTGGTTAATTGAGTCTATGGGTTACAGTGCATCAGATGTGAAGGCTCCAACTGAATCTAACAGTGATTTATATGAAGACCTGCAACGCATCACCAGTGTGCAGAGGATCAAAGTGACAATTAATGTAATGCTTGATGTTATTTGTGTGTGTTTAAATTGTGTTTAATATGTACTATCAAACCTTTCTGATTTCCAGCATCACTTACATTCATATCACCTGCAACAAAACACAGATTTTTAAATCAAGAGAGCAAAAAAAACCCAGAACAACAACAACAAATCTTTACATTATAAAGGAGACATGCACAAAATTGTACTGCTGCTATAAAGCGTAAAGCACTTGTTTTAAATTGCAGGAATGATAATAAAACTGTCCACTTGTGCAAGTATTAAAATACACAAGCCGCTGGATTACAGTAAAGGAGTCTAACCTCGTATAGGACACGAGACGAGAATTGATCAATTCGGTTAGCGCTTGAACACTCCTGCCACTTAAACCAAAAAAAGTGAGGAGGGACCGTGAGGGAAAGTAGATCGAGGGAGGGACGAAAATAATCATTCCTCAGCAAAAATGTCAGGCTTGGTTATGAATTTTTTAGAAAGCAATAAAGCCCACAAGCCTCGTCTGGCTCTTGTCTCACCTTTCAACACATCCAATAGCTCGCAGTATGACATAGAGGAGGAGAGAGAAAGGAAGGCATAGACCAGAAGAGAGGGAGGGAGGGCAGAGAGAGAGAGAGAGAGAGAGAGAGAGAGAGAGAGAGAGAGAGAGAGAGAGAGAGAGAGAGAGAGAGAGAGAGAGAGAGAGAGAGACTGTCTATAATTGGGGCTTCATTGGACCAGGCTGGGCCTGTAATGGGACTGGATCCCAATCAATAGAGATGCTCCTCAGGCCATTCGTAGGCGTAATGACTTTAGGTTTCTCAATAATTAAGATATTGTCACTGTGCTGACTGCAGGGTCAGCCAATCATTAACCCCATGTTAAATATGCCTTTGTTTTAATTGCTTTGCCTTAACTCCTCCAGATACGCGGGGATGAAAATTAAAGGGACAGCAACCCTTTTTCTGTATGCATGTATGAGAATCAGAGCGGGAGAGATAGGCAGCCCTGGGGCGTAGTTGTATGTGTACTGTTGAGACGTCTGTTTGCAGCATGAAACCGACCTATTAATTGTCCCTATTTTTAGCTTTTTGGAATATATTCTTTCTTTTCACAAAGGCGTCAGCCGTGCTGTGGCATCATCCCCTGTTCTTTTTTAAATATAAAGGTTTACTTCTAGAGGTATGACATGAGAGGACCCAACCTATTTTCTTTTCTTTTGAAAACTTACTCTATTAGATTCGTATGGAGGCCACATCATCTGATTTTCATTTGGGTGTTTCAAAGGCAGTGCAAGTTCCACACATTGCCTTTTCAAAATCTGGGCACCAACGCTGAATGTGGAGCCAATGGGTGTAAAAGAGGGCTGCTCATCTCTTCTCCCACACAGGCACAACCTAGTCAGATGGTAATATTCCTAGCTCACTTCCCTCATCCCAGCAATCACTCCCAGCCATTCCTGCCTCAGCTGGGTGATGAGAAACAATGAATTTATATCCGTCGTGCTGTCATTCTTTTCTCTCTTCTACACAGATTTCTGTGCTTCCCTCTCTCCTGTGTGCTGCCCCGCTATTGGCTGTTGGTAAATGGACTAAAGCGCCACTCAATAGGCTGATGCACTCCGTCAAGGCGAGGGGGCTTGACCTTTCCTGGCGTGGGGAAACGCAATTCATATCGGCCCCAGACCAGCTGCCCGCTAAACGAACATCTCATCCAATTTTCAGACGCCGGCAACAAAAAAAACAGAAGCGGGGGGTGGGCGGGTTGTTGGGTGCTGGCTCGGGTGGGGGGGAGCTGGAGTGGGGTTAGGGGGAGAGGGGCTTGTGGGCAGGGAAGTCCTGATGGATTTTAGATTGGTTTCTCAATTTCTCTTCACTCAGGAGAGGTGGGGGGAGAAATGAGACAAAGAGGAAAAACAAACACCAAATGCTTGAACGCATACACACACACACACACACACACACACACACACACACACACACACACACGCACACGCACACGCACACGCACACGCACACGCACACGCACACACACACACAAACAGGGAAGCCTGACAAAAGGTTGCTTAAACTGACCCCTTGATTTACAGACTGTTTATTTACTTGTTGAGATGTTTATTATTGCAGGTTGTTAAATGATTTTTATGAGATTTTACTTCATATATCTGAGTGCAGCTTTTTTTTTTCTAACTGAATCTAAATCATCAGCAGCAGACAGACTATTAATGATGGACCACCAAGAGAGACGGTTACTGTGGAGACCGCATTCCCTGAGGACTTGCTCATGACAAACACACAAACAGGAATATAAACACATAAAATGGACACACAGGAACCCGCAAACACAATATACTCCCCTCCGGTCTGAACGGACATAAACTCACACTTGGACACAAACACACAAACACAACAATTTGTTGTAACAGAAGGAGTTTTAGTGTGCGTGGTGGTTCACGCAACACTAGGTGGCTTTAAAAGCATGATCATTTATTAAATAACAGAAGTTGGTGCGTGCTGCAAAAAAGCAGAGTGAATTAGATGTAGGATTTGTCATCATATACACATGCAGTGTAAGACAAGTCCATTCAGATGCAAGGCAAGCAAACTGTCGGAGAGAGAAATGAGGATCTGCCCCGACCACGGCTCTGTTTTTGCATGTAGGGGTATGTGTGTCTGCACAGTATGTATGAAAGAGCAAGACAAAGATGAGACACACGGAGGAATTAAAACAAAAGAGGCTTGCTCATCAAAAGAAACTGTGGCCTTAACACCACGTCCTCTCCCTGTATTGAAGATTGCATTAATTTGACTGCTGTCTACCATACAGCCTATATTTTCTACATACATGTGCCCATCTTTATGTTCCTCCCTTTTTCCATTTTTGCTGTTCGAATAAATATTTGATGCATTATATATTATTTAGCAGACACTCGTTTCATTGATTGAGTGGAAATAATATGATATAAATTTCACAGTTTTTCTTCTTTTTTTTTCTTTCTTTTTTTACGGCTGATCTACATTTTACCATTTGCTGCAGGGGATGTCACAGACCTTGGTGGCTGAGTTGGAGAGGGCTTTTACAAAGACGCCTGTGCTAAGGCATGCAGACAAATGCACTTACGCATAAACAAGCACACAAGCACACACAGGAACGAGGAGGTAAACAATTCCCACTTTTGAGAGCTGGAGTTATGCCTTGGGCAACAAACCAATCATAGCTCTGCTGTATGAGCATGTTTTTAGATAAACAACTGGTATTGGTAATTTGGCACAGCTCCCTTGGACACGGCGATGTGTAAGCAGTGTGTCCTTAAACTGTGAGTATACCAAATGAGCCGCACAGCAGCACCGAGTCACATACAGGGACACAGCGCCTCGGGTCTCCTGGGTGCTCTGCTTCTCCCCGTAGCCCTGTTTCTGTCTGGCAATGTCTGCATGGCACTGTTAGGCCTGGCCCAATTAAACCTATTTAGAGAGCCTTCAGCCTTGGGCTCACCAGGGACTCAACATGTCATCCCACCTTCCACACACATGTGACTTCCAGCCAGTAAGACAGACGCCTTATGCGGCATGATGTAACCATTTAATATTTTGGTGAAATACGCACTCCTCCGCTCTCAGACTTAATGTTTGTTATTCTTATTACTAAAGTATCAGTGATACCTGTTTTAGTGCGACTGTCCTCGTAGCTCCCCTCATTCTTGGTGGTAGTGATGGGTGGGATGTGGGATGTGGGTTGGCTACATGGATGGAGATCAAATTTCCTACACCCCACAAACGCAAACACAGCTAGTCGGCAGTGTGTGCCGTGCATCCCCGGAGTCCAACTGCTGCTCTGAAACCAATTTAGCAGCCCACGCTGGATGGAGTAAACCTCTGCCCCGTCCCTCTTTTCTTCTATCCATCCATCCCTCCCTCCCTTTCCTTCCCGCTCCCTTCTATGTCTACTCAGTTCTCTCCCAACGCGTTACTCTTTGGAAGACACAGTGAGCCAGAGGGAGAGGGAGGGAGGAAAGGGTGGGAGAGTTTGGGCATGAGAAGGGGGAAAAAGAGGGGAAAGGCTTCTCTTCTTTCTGAAATCATGCTCTGGATCAGTCTGGAGAGGCCTAGTGTGTTTGGATTGGCATGGCGGCTGGCAGACGACAGAGGGAGGTGGAGCTGGAAGGGAGTTATAAATAAACATTTCAACAGGGCTGGGGAGAGGTGTCGGCCGGCCTCAGGCCACGGACCTTCCATGGGCTCGTTGGCGCCCCTCCAGGTCACATTACAGGAGTATACTGCCACACAGAAATGCTATATGTGTGTGTGTGTCTCTATTTGCGTGTGTGTGACAGAGACACAGCAAAACAGAGGAGAGACCTGAGAGGGTGGAGTGTGTGTTGCTATAGCAGCAAACTCAATGAAGGCCTCAGAGTGCCAGCCTCCACGAACTGAGAGAATTAGCATATTATTACATAAAGACAACATGTTCCATTCACACTGAAGATGCGCTAAGACCTTGGTCTGTGGTAAAAAATACTCTTTCATTTATCTCCATTGAACATCAACCTTGGACACAAAATGTGTTTTTGTTGCGTCTACGTGTAGTTACATAACTGAAGTGTTCAAAAAGTTTAAACACTACTTTTCCCAATACAAGAGTGTAATAAGCTCATAGAGTTTAAGTAACGTAGTGCTGCCTTTAACTAATAGTTCTAAAAAACTGTTTGCAACTTCTTTCTGTTAAATAGATAATACTTTGACAGTAGTGCAGAATCCATTACCCAAGTAAGAAATAATATAAAACTTTATAAAGTCAGTCAACATATGTAATCAGGATAATGTACTTAACATATCAAAACTAATCAATGCAGAAAATTGCCCCTCAGACTGCAATGTCATTAAATAATTAGTATTCATTTATTCAAATGTGAGCAGCATTTTATTTTTGTACTTGCAGATAGGTGCAGATAGTTTTTAATTTTCTTATATGGGATTGCAACTAATGATATATATATATATATATATATATATATATATATATATATATATATATATATATATATATTCCTTTATGGATTAATCTGCTGATTATATTCTCAGTCAAATGATTGTGGGGTTAAGATAGTGAAAAAAAGATCATCATCAAAATGAAAACTGCACATTCAAATCATGCTCAAAATAGGCCAGTTTGCTGTAACAAGAAAAATAAGATCATCTTCATTTTTGAGAAGCCATAGAACCATGAACAAGAACCATAAAATAGCTTCTTAACTGTATCGTTCATTTAAATGAGATTTAAGATTAATACATTTAATATTGATAGATGAATTGATTCACCTATGCAATGCAACTTTTTAAGCTTTTTGTGCATTTTGCATTTGAAGTCTTGCCTGATTAAAGTAACTACTTAATGCCAAATAAAAAGAGTAGAATAAAAAGTATAATGTTTCCCTGAAAATGCTGCAACACAATAAATACCAGAAGTATATCAGTAGCATAAACAAACTACTGAAGGGAGACACAGTAGCTGTGTTTCCAGTGTATTTCTGTAAACATTTTGGAAGTTTGCATGAGGAAAATGTCATTGGAATTGGCAAAATTTGGATTTTGGATTTGAGATGGGTTTTAATTTCAGAGTTAATGTACATAATGGGAGAGTCTTTGTGTCCAGACGGCAAGAACATAAGAAGTTAACTTAATAATAGTTAACGTGAAAGGCTAAGTACAACTTGCCTGATTGAAAACAAGTTTTTAAGACTTTTATCCATTTCTCTCTCATAGATGGCCAAAGGTTTGTTTGTTTCTTCTTGTTCTTCCTCAAAATAATTCAGCAGTTGGCAAGCTACTAGTTTGTTTCTGGCTTCTTCTACTCTGTTTATTCCAGCCATGTGTAAAGTAGCTCATACTGCCACCTTCTGAGCACACGATGCAGCCTAGTGTATGTTCCAAAGCAGTTAATGGAAACAAAATTAATTTCCATTTTATTTTATAATTTTCTGTGCTATAGCAAGAGTTTGTTTTCAAACACCTGACAGTTATAGAGAAAGCCAGTGATACAGAAAAGTGTAAGCAATTACATATGCAGGGATTTGAACCAATTCTGTTTCCCTAAGAAGTACTATAATGAAAAACAAAAATCTTGCCGTTCTAAAAAGCACCTAACTTGCATACTCAGTGAAACCACATGAGTCGTGCACTAGAGTGAATCCAATCCTGGGAAGGAGAACAGACGCCTTGAATTTTTTCCCGCCTCTGCCCAGGCTCAAAGCTGTGGAGTCGGGCACTGAAACCATTGGCAGCAATGCCAGGACTCTGCGCTTCATGTATGTGTTTTGTCATGCCAAAAATGGATATCAGTGCAAGGTGTGGCCTGAGGAAAGGTTACAAGAATGTTATGTAGTGTATCTGCACGTACAGATGGGGATGCATGCCTCACAAAAGTGAAAAGAATCGGTATGCAACTACACACTATGTTTTATGACTTCTCTGTGCAGATTTCTTTGTCCAGTATAAACTCAGCCTCCCAGATGATTTTCCACCCAATCAGGTCTCAGCACTCCCTTTGAGTTCCCCTGTGCAACTCAGGTTCACAGTTGATGGGGCAGATCCCACAGTTCTGCTATAGAAAAAGAGACATTTTGGTTTCATGGTTACTTATCGCAGGCAGATTTTTATGGTTGTATTTTGGCAAAGAGAAATGCTGCTTTTGGCTTCAGCTGTCTACATCTGTGCCCCACAGGGCTTATTTTGCTCCTCCAATGAGGCCTCTCTATAAAAACCACAGGTAGACTGAACATATTTAGCCAGATTCTATAAGGTGTGGACAATAACCTACGGAACAGCACGGTAGGACAACATGTCTATGTAGAAACTGCTGTGCTTGAAGAAAATTTTTGTGGCTGCGCCATTATTGCAGCTAGCTTTGGGACTTCTTGAAGACATTAAGGCTTTCATGAAAATAAATCTTCCAATGGAAATCTGAAACGATAAAACATTGTTCTAAGAGGGTAAAACAAAGAAAACTATGAAGCGCAATGGCGGATCCAGCTGCATTTTAAATTAAGATGAAAAGGGAATAAGAGCAAAGAAAGAGCTCTAAAGAAAAGAGAACTCAAAGGGAAATGTAGACCACAAAATGCTATGAAGTCAGAGCAGGCCTATCTCTTTTTAGTCACTTGTGGTTTTCCTCCACGATTTACTATAAAAATCTGGCAGTGTCCATGGGGGCTAGTTAGCAGATCCCGCTGATATGACTGGAGTTGGGTGGCTTCACCACATGCTTGGCCAGGGGTGAAGTGACTCATAAACACTTGGAAGCTCAGGGGGTGGTGTGGTGGTGGTGGGGTGTCCGTCCACCTGTGGAGAGACACGGCTCCAGTGCAAACAGACACAACTGACCCTCTGCTTGGCAGCTGGCCGACTGGAGGTTTTGACAACATACAACCTTTTTTTTTTTAACCTGATGACAGAAATTAATATACTGAACTGACAACTGCTGCTATATTGTGATCAAAATCTAAATATGCTAAGCTGATAAAAACATGTGGATCTCAAACCAGTAGCAAAACACAAGAAGATTTTTCCAGTGGCTTCCTGATGGTGGAAACTATCAAGTAGACATACGCGAAACTCTGTAATCTCACAGATGTAATGGATTGATTGTATATTGTGCATTTTTTTTCCCTACCAGATTTGAGGAAAGTGCAGAAACACAATGTGTACTTTGGTTTATTTTATGGTCTGGGTCCATTTTTCCGCACATATATGTTATTACACATCTGTTTTTTCTCGTTTTTGTTCATTGAGAGAGAGAGAAAGAGAGAGAGGAAGGGGGATACAGATAGGGGGAGGAAAAGCAGTGCAATACTATTACCATTTCCTGTTTCTGTGGAGCCAGAGGTCTTCAGGGAGCGAGCTGAGAGGAGTCCTGGCGGCCAGACGCCTCTGATCGGCCAAGACATACTGTGGAAAGGGGAGAAAAATCAAGAAACCTGCCTGCAAAGAAACCACTTTCAAATAATCCCAACACAAGGCTCGGAGCGCTCGATATACACCACCAGTACCTAATGAGAAATTAACTTAAAATCAGATAAGCATACGAAATAATCACAGGAATGGCTTCACGATGAAGTTTCTCAACTGCAGCCACATTTTCTATGAAAAATCTCCTTTCCTTGAATAGTACCTCTCTGTATTCCCTTTGTTGTCAACTCTAAATACTTGCTCAAGGCATCTCATCTTCACAACAGTAAAGCAACTGTTTCTAATTAAATTTTAGTACCATTTTCCGAATAGTCTTTACCAAGAAAACATTCTTATAACTCTGAGTCTTTTACACTGTGGTTTTTCACTATAAACACTCATAATATTACACCGCAACTCTATTGCCAAAAGACAAAAAAGAAACAGAGACATTAGCAGTGGAGTTTGCATTGGGGGAAGTTACATGAAAATATGTACAACATCTTCCTGAGCATTAGCCAACATGTTCTAAAATACATGTTGTTTTGGGAAAATAAAACTCTCAGTGTTGGTGTGTCAATGTTGCAAAAGAATAGCAATGAAAGAAATCAGTCTTAAGCAGTGCATTGAATAATAGAGTAGAATAATAGTAAAGAGAATTTAAGAAATATTTTCCTAAAGACCTTGCTTGTAGCATCATATAAATTTCTTGAGCTTGACATAATTCTCCAAAGTTGTAATAAAAATATTTGGATATAATAACAAACCTCTTCTTCTATAGAGTCAGGATTTTTACAATAAAGCATCAGTTATATGCTTAACCAACAGAGGGGAATCTGTCTGAGGGAATGAGGGATCAGTTAAGAAAATAAATAAAGTCAAATAAGAGGTAAATTTTGAGGAGCCCCTGAAACCCCTGACCCTCCCTGCAAGAGACCCCCTTCCTCCCCAAACGGCGCTACCAAACACAACCTCCAGCGCTGCCAGCATGCTGCTCTCCTGACAGGCTCAGGCTCTGAGGCCTAAAGAAAACAAACCGACTCTGATTGTGAAAATAGTGCCGTAAGGCCCTCCTGGTGCCCGCCGCTTATCTGACACAAGGCGAGCTTTGTGTACTGGGGGGCTTCTTGCTGGCCCTCAACAACCCCACCAGGTGGAGACTTCCAGGACCAAACTCTCCTCCTCCTCCTCCTCCTCCTCCTCCATCATCCCCTCCCTCCATCACTTTCTCCCCCTGCCCTCATGTGTAGCGTGTCACCTCCATTGAGACCGCTGTGTATATTTTGACAGGGGAGCATCAGGAAATTGATCCGAAGGCCCCACACTGGTCTGTGGGCAAAAGCAATTCCTTAACAGTTGGAGATGATGAGACTTCCCAACCACAAAATGCCTACATTATGTCATGTACACAGTATTCTGAAGAAAACCTTGATATATGAAAAGTTAAACCCTGAAGATGAGGAAATGTCTCAGAAGAGGAAAAACAATGTCAGCAAGTAGTGGCAACACGGCAAGGAAGTGACACTAATAGCTGAACTACATTTCTACTTTTGGGTAGTGCAGTTATTTTCAACGTTATATGCAGTTTCCCATAGGAAGCTATGTGTAGTAGTATGACATGTAGATATATCATGTAACTCTGTTGCACTTTCTTTTGAACTTCATGGAAATGTGCTGCATATTGAAGATTCTGGGGAAAATAAGACTGAAAAACTGGTAAAAGTTCAACAGCTGGAGAAAAAAAATGCTGTAAAATAGCTGAAAATATCCATTCTATAAAGATCCAACAACTTTCTATGATTAAAATATCGTTTCTAATCTTAATTTTCACATATATTTATGAACTTTTTATATGTAATGAAGGATATTTGCACTACCAGTCAAAAGTTTGGACAAATCTTCTCATTTAATGGTTTTTATTTAATTATTTTGTACATTGTTAATTGATATTGAAGACATCAAAACTATAAAATAATACATATGGAATTATGTTGTAGACAAAAAAAAGCGTTAATCTTCAGTATTAATCTACAATGTACAAAATAATACAAATAAATAAAAAGCTTTAAATGAGAAGGTGTGTTGAAACTTTTGACTGGTAGTGTATATGTGCAAAAACAATGAAATAAGGTCAAATAGTGGTATAATACAAATAATCAGGCTTAATACTGCCTTTATAGTTGCAGTTTGTTATATGATTAAATGTAAAAAAAATTATATATATATTAGGCTTGGGCGGTATTACGGTAATACCGTATACCGCCAGTGTTTAAAAATAGCAGCGGTATCAGTTCCAGTACCGTCATGAAAAAAATGCAGTGCTCTTATACAGGAGATAAGTGTTATGAGAGTATTAAATGTCATTTAATGCCTAAAATTGATTATGTCCAGTAGCACTTATGTGTGGTTGAATTTTCAGTTTTACTTAAACAGTTATGTTTTAGCCTACTTTTGGAGACTTTCCATAAAGTTTATGAAAGTGACGTCGTCACATGACAGTGCAGAGGAGGTGGGGTTGGGGGGGGGGGGGGGGGGTGGCAGATCCCGCACGGAGTGACTTGGTGTCAAAAAAGAACACAACTTTTGCAGTTCGGGAGTATTTCGGGTTCCAGGCAAACGAGAAAGGAGAGCTGGTAAATACTGATGAAGGAATTTGTAAATTCTGCAATCAAAAGGTGATCGCGAGAGACGGAAACGCCTCTAACCTAAGGACACATCTTCAAATCAACCACCCACTCACTGCTGCGAGTATTCAATTTCCGAACGTGAAGGCACAAGCCAGTAACAGTAATAGTCACGGTAATACCGTATACCCCGGTAAAATGTGAAGGAAGTTTGACGGTATCAAAATTTGGATACCGCTCAAGCCTAGTATATATATATTAGTGTTGTGGAACTTCTGTGCCTAATCTGTTTCTTTTAGATCATATAAAGTATAATATGAGTGTTTACATGTGATTTTACATAAAAATCTTATACATTTGACAAATATTAAATGGTAAAAGAGTATACTGAGCTATAAAATGAATGAAACAATGTCAAACCACCATTATGTGATAAATAGATTAGATTATCAACAATAAAATATTAATTTTGGATCATATCAAGTATGAGTTTTAAATGTAACTTACCATAAATACTGTGTATATTTATTAGAACAGACTTTTTTGGATGTATTATTGTACATTACACAAATAGCAGCTGGTCATTGTTACTCATGTGTCAGCACACGTGCCAAGCAGAGATATTAATAGACTAGAATTGCCACTATGGCTGCTGGGTATTTCTATTAGAGTGAAATTTGACCACGGTAAAATGGCGGCTTCTCTGTCTGACGCTCAGCCAAGGCAGATTGTCAGTATAAGAACAGATGTTTCAGTGTTGCTGACCTCAAAATAGCTGGATACAATATTTGTATATCAGCATCATTCGAAAGTCAATGATAACTTACCCACAGCTATGAGAGATGTTTCCCCTGATGTCATGAGCCAAGTCAAACTTCCAGCTGTGCCAAGCTGGCTGGATAATAAAGATAGTTACCGTAGGCTATTTACTGGGACCGTAAGCAAATATGTAACAACAGCGTTTTAGGCCAGAAACTGATTAGTGTTCATAATTTACTTAACATCTAATCTAATTACAGTGTCCATTACAAAGACAATCTTCTGGTTTCAAAAATAAGCTGGCCTCTGCATTTGTGTTGCTCTATTCATGGGGGCAGGTCACTGAAGAGTTCTGTTGGACAATATTTCTTCTCTTCATTACATGTAGAATCAAGAACTCTTATTTTGGAGTTCATGGCAATAAGGTAGAGTTAACTATAATCACAAGTGTTTAACAGGCACTCA
Organism: Acanthochromis polyacanthus; assembly: GCF_021347895.1. Lineage (NCBI taxonomy): Eukaryota > Metazoa > Chordata > Actinopteri > Pomacentridae > Acanthochromis > Acanthochromis polyacanthus. Next base: position 26,043,261 of record NC_067119.1, read on the forward strand.
CAACAACAAAGTTCTTCATAAGATAATCACACAGGGAATGAAAATCCAAAATATAGATGAAGGTATCACACGTAGGGAGTCCTGTACATGTTCTCCATTTTGCAGATCGCGAGTCTGTTTCAGTCTTTGAGATTCTTTGACAAAAGCAAAAGGTTTTGAGCTTTTCTTACATACATCCTTACTATAGATCACTTTAGTAACTTCTCCAGTCTACCAGTAGGTGATCCTGTGAACCTGCTATAAACAGCTTAACACAGGAGAGAGAATCAAGAATGGCATGTTAATTCTAGCATTATGGTGACTTGCCAAGTGATGGGATAAGATGTATTTCTAGCAGCTGTAAATGTTATTTCGGACTTTTCTGTTTCTCTTGTCAGGCTGTTAGTTGGTCCACCACATTGGCACAGACTCAGCAGCTACCCAGAGGATGACTTAACTTTCCTGATCTTCCCACTTTTCCACCTTGAGGTTAACATTATTGAATTTTTTAGTGAAACGTCTTGACAGCCTTTGGATGGACTAAGATGAACTGTAATAATACTGGTGATCCTATGACTTCCCATAGAAACACCCAGTTTGTCTACTACTTTTTCTCTTCAGTCTTAGTAGGGTATCGTTTGTTGTTGTTTTTTAATGAGTAAATGTTACTTATATCCCCAAAAAAGCACAATAAACTACAATTTACATGAATCGTTGCACCTGGTGAACACTGTTTACACTATCATCATCTTCTTAGCCATCTTTTTATTGCAAAATAAAGGAGTGGATATGCTGATATAAAAGGAAAATCCAAACACTTCTAGAGAGAGAGGTCAGAGGACCTTTGTACCCAGAGTTCAGGTTCTTAGGCAACACTGATTTACAGCTTTGTTCAAATCCACCTGGCAAATTTAAAGACCCAAACCCATCTGTAACCCGAACCACTTGATTGATGGAGCTTGATGTGGGCTGCGCGCTGCCTTTAGACTGGTTTACAGGTGGGTGGACAGAGTGATAACTGAAAAAGTGACTCATCTCTTACACAAATGCCATACATAATAGATAACTGAGACAGTTGTTGCTGAATAAAATGGTGGCTCTGAGATGTTTGAGAATCTGCCTGAAACACTGAGCTGAAAGTGGTGAGCTGGAGAAGGTGACGCTTTCACCGACACGAAAATCTGATTACCGCTGATAATACAGATGGCTGAACTTTCTCTCCTACTGCCACATTCCACAGCTGTCAACAATTTTGGAATAATTTAGAATAATTTTGATTATTCTTTTCTTTTTTTTCTCTCGAGTAGGCTTGTGCTAGTTAGCTTGCCAGTAACACTGTGAGCTTATTACCATGCAGCCATTAGTTGACGCTAAGTAAATTAAGAACAGCAGACATCTCCAGTTGACAAAATTATCATGGAGATTTGAGAGATGATTCACAGAGCTGTGCATAAGTGCAACCATAAGCTTGCAGACAATTATCAAAATTAAAAAGAAAATTCTCCCACATTCTTATTGTTGATTAAAGCCCCACTGAGCAGCTTATTATATATTACCTTTGACTAAAGATTTCCTGGTGATAATGCCATTGAGAATCTCCATATGCAAATGGTTTGTCAGCAGATCTTATGAGAGCCTAACATACAATAAAACTGTGGCCTCTTATTTCAGCTCATGAGCTCATACGTAGAAGTTGTGAGGTGGGAGAAGAAAGCTCAAATAAACAGGTGGCAAGGTTTGACACTTGAGCAGTTGCTCGCACTTGCGAACTATATAATAAGCATGATTATACCTCATATGCAAAGCCGCATCTCCAGTTACAAAGTTAAAATCACCCATCCGTCTATCCCGACTTCAACACCTTTGCTTTTAACTGCAGGATAAAAATGCCACGCTGCTTCCTTGGCACTCAAAAAAAAAAAAAACACACTAGGTTGTTTAAACTGAACAAACAACCATTGCTGAACAGTCTCCTGAACAGTTTTATGAAGAAAAGTTCAACTTCCTTGCACAGTTCTTGCTTCAACAAGATATTTTGAGCATCGATCAGACTCTGGTATGAGCTTTGTCAATAAGGAGAGAAAGCAGCCCGATAATTGATTGTGATTTAGCTCTGCTGCCAGCTGTGTACACACAGACACAGAGCACAACCAGAGTTCACCTTAACCATCATTCAAGAGCAAAGGTTGAATTGGCAGTGGGGGTTAGTGAAGGAAAAGAGCAAATCTGATGGAATCCAGTCAGAACTAAAAATATGTTCCTATACAGCTAACCTCCACTCTCAGTTACATTTTGAGATATCTGTATTTTCTCTCAGACTATGTATGTTTGTGTATTACATTTATGTTTCTAATCAACATATCCCTGCCACTTAGCGTATAGCTATCCAGCTTTTGCTCCTTTTCAGCCAACAAACCATATATTAGATGGGACGGGAGTCATCTCACAAGTAAAAAACAAATGAAAAGCTTCAAACATGTAGTTAAAGGTTTGTATCTCAACCCAAACCATGATATTTTCCCACACGTAACCAAACAGTAAGCGAAAACATCATACTGTTACCTTCACAACAGAAAATAAGTGTCTTACAAAGTGTAATTGAGAAGACAGTGTTTTTGGAGACACTGTTGAGATGAAAATGATGAGAACAGTCTTATTCTCGAATGTGCAAAAGGAAAAATAAAGCTCTCTATTTTCTTTTCTACCCTTGGTTTTTCCACCTCATCCAAAAAAATTAAAATCCAATGATCACATTTTTACAATGGCATAATATGCTCCATATGCAACATGAAAACGCTGAGCTGAAAGGCCTTGTTTGAGGTACGCGCTCTTGCACCAACCATATTTCAGTTGGAATTCATTAGGAAGTTGGGGTTACATTTTTCTTACGGAAACCAAAAGAAATGAGAAATGTGGATGAGGCTGTTTTTTCCGAGGTCCTTGGAGAGTGTGTAAGTGATCTGAGACACTCGGGGTGGCGTCTGGATGAGCCTGGGTTTGGATCGGGACCCTGCATCTGGGGCACATGTGCTTTCAGCAGGGACAGAAAGACGGGAATACACAGCCAAAACCTCTCTTTCTCCGCATCTTTTTTTTCTTTGTCTGAATTCTGAAAAGGAATCTAATGACTTTCCTGATCATGCCACAAATCTGCGCCTTTTCCCTTCCGTGACCTTGAAATGAAGCTTTTAAACAGCTCTCATGGCAATGAGTATGGTGAGGACAATAAGATTACTTACAATCAAGCATGTTTATGAAACAGTGCTGACGACGCTCAGCTGAAAAATGATCTCTGCTTAGACCAGAACTCTGTGGGCAAATGTGTTTGGTGGCACAGACGAAGCGCAAACCAGCAACAGATACACAATACTACCAAAAACAAAAAAGAGACAAAGAATAGAGGAGGGATGAAGAGAAAGCTGTGGATGTTGTGGTTCTTTGGCTGACAACAAGCCACTTCTAGTCCCCCAACAGCCTCTTGGCATCGCTTTAGTAGCCCTCCATTAGCAGCATCAGAAGGCCCGGGGCGGCCGACAGAAGTGTGACCGGAGATTATTGTCCTGTGTGCTTGTTTGGGTTAAGGCTTTAGATGGGGAAATGGGATTAGGATAGGCCCGGCTGGAGAGACACACACTAATGGGAAGCAGAGGAGCACTCGCCTGATCCTCCTCCACTCACAGAGAGCAACCCTGTTATCCCACCTGATTGGATTAGCCCCCTGTTAAATGTGCTATGATAAGGGTGGACCACTGCTGAGACTCTCCTCAGTGCTGCTGGGGTGGAAGCAAACAGATACTGTACAGGGAGCAAATAGATTCCTCCACACCGCTTTAATGGATGATGTCTGTTTCATGTTTCTGGCTGTGATGACACGATCATGGTGTGGAAACAGAGAGGAAATCTAATTTTGTATACAGCACTGTGAGCATTTGTCTCCTTATGAAGATTTTTAATATCTCTATAATTCATATCACAATCATTTGGCTGCTTTATGTTGTTGAGCAACACAGCATTAGCATTAAAAATACAACATTAAACCCGCCACAGGGATATTGGCAGTGAATGTGTGGGCTGCAGTTGGGGCCTCCATAAATTGGGCTTGATCCTGCACATCTCATGGATGCCGCAGTTTGGAGATTTTGAAAGCTGGATCAACATCTTTGGCTCTTTATCTTGTTCCTCTAACTGCTCCTGAGCTATTTGTGCAGCGTGGCACAGTGCATTGATAAATGATAAAGTCAAAAGATGACAGGAAAATAGCAAGCCTGGCCTTCTTGGCTGCTAAAGGAGAAATCTTTGCTACACTGGAAAATTTGTAAGCTGGGATGGTTCACATTAAAAACATGGTTACTTGAATTTACTTCGTATGGAACAATACAGCCTGTTGAATTGGGATCAGTTTTGGAAATGCAGATGTGTGGCACTGAGCAGCCATATTGGAAGAGTTTCTGATATTGTGCTTTCCGTTAAAGATGTCATATTCTTTAATAAATAATCATGGAGAACAGTCCTGTACACTTTACCTTTTGTGCTACAAGTTGTTATGTAACGTGAATGTTTTGTGCTTGTTGTTGTTTTAGTTATGGTCACAGCTGTGTGCCTGATTGTTTCTTTTTTCTGTACGTTGATGTGAAATATAAAAGTGTACAGACAAAGTCTGCAAGTTGGATGCAGGGCCTCCCTGGATTGGGCTTGATCTGGCACATTCCACATATGGTCGATAGGACTATGAGCTTGGAACTGGAGAGCTTGGAGATCAGATCAAAACACCTTGGGCTGAGGTTTAGCAGTGTCAAAAGGTGGATCATTGCTGCTGTCAGGGAATGCTGCTGATATGGAGGGGTGTGTTTTGGTCGGCAACGTTTAGGTGCATGTTACGTGCCAATGTAGCATCCAGATGACTCTCTGAACCAGAGGTTTTTCAGCAGAACACTGCACTCTAAAGAGATATTATGCATTTCACCTGTTTTAATACTGTGGTTCATCAGCATAAGGGTCTTTACTGTGACTGCACCTTGCCTCCCTCAGCTTTTTATATATATGCAAATCCTCAAGACTTAAACTTGCTAATTGCAGCCACTCTACCAATCAGACAGTAATTACTGGTATCCTGCCTGCCTTTCCTTCCAATGGCTGAGCAGCTAATTTGAGCCGTGGTTTAAACAGCTGGAAAACAGCATCCTGTGGCAAAACTGGAGGCCTGCGTTACAGTGTGCATGCGTGTGTGTGCATCTGTGTTCCTATTTCTGTACGGTGTATGGCACTTTTTGGAAAATACGATGTAAGATATAATGAATGTGACTGGTAGGAAAATCTGGGTAGGTGTGTGTAATGTAATATTTCTATTCCATACCTCCTGCTTTGCCTAGAAAGTCAGTGCCTCTATCAATATGTTAACTCTATCTGACCTACCTGTCAGAACAGTCCCCTTCTCTGTGATTGATTAACATTTTATTAATGTTTCCTTTTGCCACCGGTTCAGGTGATGCAGCATGACACGCCGCGCCTACTCTGGGTGATGATTGGATTAAAAGGTTACTGATCTCATAATTGCTTTTAAATTACACCCCATGTGAGCGTGTGTCATTAATGTAATGATTATCCACATCACACCAATCTTACCCCAGTGAATCCTTAGCCATTTAGTCTTGATAAGGTGACATGTCACACTCATCATCAAGCACAGACCTAATATGTTCAGACAAAAACATTTAGAAATCTCTTTGGGGAAAAAAAGCGCCAGATCAAAGACCCTCACAAGTAAAATCAGCAACTTCAAACCTGTCAAACAGCATCTTTTCCCCCACCTGTTAGTCACTTTCTGGTCATTGTGGTACAGCAGCACAGCTATAACCTTCTGCAACACTGAAGTAAAAGTATATACTGTATAATCAATTAGACCAAAGCTACCACATGTCCGGCTGACAGGCACTTAAGGAATTAGCCCTTGGAATACAGATCGCTGTTAGCTAATTAACTAAATTGTTAATGTGGAGCATGTACAAAGGTTACCACTGTCTAATGGCCAACGAGCTACAAATGGGTCTTATGTGCCTGCGAGAAAGTCGCCTGTTTGTTAAAATACAAGTTGTATGCTCTAAGATGAGTAACACGTGTAACCCTATCCCTGTGATTACTGTGTTTACTGTCAGTAAGTGGCATGAAAAACTTTGCTCTTCATATTACATTGCTAGATGCTTATTTTCCCTTTCCTTGTGTTATGCCAATGACACTTTTCTCCTCCCGAGTCATTTTCTCAATTGAACTGCTTTTCATTTACAGGCTATTTCCCACTGCGTGTTTTCATTTTTGTCGTTTCTCTCGCTCATTAGTTGCAGATCTGTGACTTCAGCACCAACAGATTGAGATCACACTTCAGTATCAAGATGTAACTGCAATATTGTTTTGTAGAAAATAGTCAAGGTTTTGCTGTTAAACTATTAGCAAACAACCAGGGATATAGAAATCAAAATGATGAGAGCTATGCTATTGGCCAGATGTGCACCGGACAGCTGGTAGATATTTTGCAGTATTTTCTGTTGCAGCAGGATATTTTCCACCAGGTTGTGTTTTGTTCATCCAGTAGGTTCCTGGGATAAGAAGTGCTTCATGCTCATGCTACTGGTAATGAATGTGTCAGCATGTGTTTTGGCTCAGGTAGGCACAAAAAATTTGGCTCAGGGTCCAATTACTGTACTTGTATAATGGTCCAGTGACTGTTTCAGTGGTTGGGTTTGATGTAAACCTAACTTGAACCCAGAACTCTGACAGGTAGCTGAGTAGAAACTGAAAAGAACATTTAATCTGCTACAAAACTGATATGTATACGTATTTCCATTACATTCCATTAAAAAGTAATGCATTATTTCAAATCAAAAAGGACAAGTGTGCCTAAGGACTGATTCTGTAATGAAGAGCACGATTATTCTGTATCCCTGCAGCAATGATGCCCTTTTTTCTTTTGAAAGTTAGACAAAAAACAGTAGCCCTCTTATTTTCCTTCAACGATGAGAGAAGACAGCAAAATTTTCTGCCCTTTTTCCTGCAAACAGAACCTCACTGGACATTTTTCCAGTGGAACTAACAGAGAACAGCCCTGTTTAGTCTATTTCCTCCGCGTTGCGTCTATTTTCCTCTGCGTTGTTGTGTAATTATACTGGATAGCTTCATATGCAATTACTAAGCTTTGCTGATGCTGACACAACATTGCGAGAGGGCAGAGGGTAAGAAAGCCAACGTTTACAGCTTGAGATGCATAGAAGCATCAGACGGTATGTATTTTATTTAAAAATTTGCACAAGGGTTGGAGAGGACAAACATGAGGAAACTTTTCTCAAGCTCGTACACGAAAAAAATGTGCATCTTGGTTTAATATGCTTGCGCAGAACATCGGTTAAATGAATAATGTAATGTTTTGCATTTTGAAACACTATAAATTCACAGTGAACCTAAATGTGCATGAACACAAGTGCTCATATTGTGCGTGAGTGTCTGTGTGTGCAACGGTGTGTTTAAATGTATGTTCGTAGCTTAGCTGTGCTTGTGTGTGGATGTCTGTGGGTCTCTCTCATCCAGAGCGAGTCGTGAAACCTAATTGCTTGCACATGTGGAGGATTTTCAAGTGTTTAGAATGAAGTTGGTTTCAAGAAGAGGCGAACGGGGGGTGGTCGGCAGTCTGCAGCTAGAGACAGCCAGCCTTAACCCCTCCCTCTGCTGAAACCAATGCCTTTCTCTTTCTCTGCTCGCAGGAGTAAAAGGTCAGGGGTCACAGGGGAAGATCCCAAGTGATTGGACACAGGCCTGCTGTATCAGAAGTGGAGGACACAGTAAAGCCGTAGTGTGTAACATGACACTCCCCCACGTCTGATCAAAGTGATATTATAAATGAAAATACCCAAGTCAAACATAGACATTGCAGTCACAGAATATATAAGCAAATACAAAGCAAATGACACACACAAAAAAATAGAAGCCCTGCATACCACTCAAACCTCTCCTCACCCCTCCTCTTACCCCTCAGTCCTTCTTAGAGGGGGGAGATAAAGTGTTCCAGAGACAGGGAACCAAGCACAATTTCAAAGATGTATCAGAGGGTAAAAATGGAAAAGTGCTTTTAATCTTGTGTAACCCTATAGGGCTCTAAATGTGAAGGGCTTCAGAGAAAGGATCCTTTAAAGAGGACATATAATCCTAATTAAAACACAGAACACAGCGACCACTTGATCCAAAGGGGCCTCGGCTGTAGTGCAACCATCTCCTGGTTCAGGATCTTTTATTGTTGTTGAAGCCGCACTAATGAAATAATGGTTGTAATCTAAGGAAGCAAATCAAGCGATCAGTGTTGCTATCCCGCACTGCTCTAATGAATACCTTCACTTCCTCGTTGCGTGTGCGAGCTTCAAAGCTTGAAACATGAAAACGGCTTCATTCTCTCAGAAGGTCCTCGCTGTATTTAATCTGAACACGGCAGAAAATGCTGCTTGTTGTCCATTTATTTAATATAATGAATGTAACCCTGTCAGAAAGTTCTTGTTATCTCCACTAGTGTAGAGCTTCAATGAGGCAAAAAAAGGAAGAAGATGCTGTGAAAATTATGACCCAAGTAACCTCTTCCTAGTATGAGGATTATAACCTTAGAGGCTCTTTTGTTGCATTTTTAACAATCTCTTCTTTACAGTGGTGTGCCCCCCAAAACAAAACACACCCACTTGCACGCACACACACACATTATTCCCTCTTTTCCATTGATCAAGGTAATTGAGAACAGCCATGTCCCCCCACTTCTCTGCTGTCCTCTCCCGATGCCCCTCCCCAGACTCATGAAAGCCCAGACATCTGGTCCGCATACACCCCAAGTCTTCATCCCCCCAGTCACCTCCTGAGCCCCTGTCCTTCTCAGGAACAACCAGACAGAGCTCCAAGACATTGGAAGAATGAGACGAAGAATTGAAAGAGAATAAATTAAGCACAACACAGAAGAGCAATAAAATCGTAGGCACACAAAGCTTTGCAAAATACGCGTTGTAAAGCAAAGCGTACAGTAAAATGCAAGCAACCTGCTGTATTTATGGATGATGGGATGATAGAAACGGAAGTCTCATTTTAAGTTTTATGTATCTGTGTTGGTGTGAGTGTGTGTGTTCATCCAGCAGCAACAGCAGCGGCGGCGGAGGCAGTGTAAGTTACGTGTTACAGATAGAGATCAGGCCGGGACAGATTTAATTAACAGATATCTCTCCTTAATGTAGATTCTTTTGGCTCCCTCAGATACACCCCCTTGTGCTTATCCAACCAGAAATAACTTATCTTGGCTCTGCACTAGTCGTAATGTATTTCTTACAGCGTTTAAGGAAACAGGGGTTTCGGCAGACAGACTACACCTTCATGTTTATTCACAGCAAACAGCAGTGGACAAGATTAGTGCTCCTGGAATCGTCACTAATATCTGCAGCACGTACTACATTCGCATACAGTACATTCTGTGTCCTGTGCTGCTTTTCGACTCGCCGTCTTTGGAAACTGTGTGCGTGCATGTCTTCGTGTGTGTGCGTTTGTATTAATTTGCCCCCCATAAACTAAAGCTAATAGAGATTTGCCCTTTTAACTATCTCTCAAGGTGACCAGATTACTGACATCAATTAAAGCAGGTCCTGTTGGCTGGATGCCCAAAGCACACGCTCACCTTAGAGGAAAAGAAGGGATCATCATCCAATAAATCACCAAAGGAAAGGAGAGAAGGGGGAGAAAATGGAGGAGAAAAGTGAGAGAAACTAGGGGGGGGGGAAGCAATACAGAGAGCCAGATTTCAGTATCCTCACAGAAGCTGTTTGCCCTACAGCAGGTTACGCAAAAAGCCTTCATGATTCCAATGAAGTAAATAATTTAATAAAGTTTAATGCTTATGGATTCCATATATTTATTCTACAGTAAATACAGTCCTGCCAGTGGCCACAGCTCAATGATCTGGAAAAAGTCAATGTGATGGAAGAGGAAGAGAAGGAAGGAAAATTAAAGTCAAATCAATGAGTTTCCAAAGTAGGAAGGTCAGCGACAGTTTTTTTTTTCTCTCTTTTGCAACAGCACTGAAAATTAGAAGAAATTATTAACACGGTGCAACAAATGTTTGTTTTTGTTTGAATAATGGCATCCTTTCATACAGCACACTGCTACAGAGTCTGTAATCACTGTGCTTCCACTTTGTGCTGTTTGTTAATGTGTGGACACAGTGTATGTCGTGTGCATAGTATCTGAGTGGACATGATTGAATGATTATGTGCTTTTATGTGGAAGTGCATGTGTATGTCTGGCCATGCATTTGGTTACAATTCACAGCAGTGTTTGTATATACAAGCATATGTTTGTGTGTTTTGTATATTTTGAGTTAATATGTCTACATAATTGCATATGCGCTTGGACTCGTGCATGTTCTCACGCCTGTGCATTTGTCACTCTGACTCTCCCCCAGGTAATCGTTCATCCCCACTCATTACACTGATAGTTGTAAGCTAAAGTTGCCTCAGTGTGAGTCAGATTCCCATATCTAAGTCAGCCAGCAGGCAGCCCACTTCACTCATACTTAACCTTGTGGATTCAAAGTATTACACATCATTATAGAGGAATGTGAGGGCCTGTGGCTTGGTGGCTTGTTTAAGAGACAGATCCGCAAGTCGAGCTCCCACATTTACCCCCAGTCTCTTCTTTTACAGTATTTCCCATTTGGTTTCAGGTGTAGGGTTACTTGAAACCGAATCAGTGGCAAGTGTCTGATGAATTCATTATGCAGGTGATGCAACATCATCTTCGTCTTTGTGTGGGTGGAATAACTGATAGTAATCGTTCCCTTATGGATGTGCAGAATACTACTGCAACAAACACAGCTGCTATAGGGCTAACACGCATTTCATTCATCAGACAGGCTAAGGTTAAATGTTGTTGTGCGAGGCATGTCGGTTTGTGAAAGATGGCTGAATTCCAGAGGTATTTTAAGCGTGAAAATAGGTCTTCTTGCCATGTCCTGCATGTGCAACCAGTTGATGAAATTAAACGCACCATTCAAACACACACGCAGACACACACACATGATGATGAGTGCATCATTAAAAGGACTAAAATACAATCCAATGACACATAGCACTCTGTTTAAAAGCCTACTTTGAGGGGGGAAGAGGAACTTTAATTAACCTGGGTTGCAGATAGGAGGGAAGGGGCAGTTATCCAGTGGCCTCTGGCATGCTGCCTGTCCAGCCCTGAGAGGTGAAATATATTCTTATGGATCTGAAGTCAGCGCCACGCAATATTCTCTCCCCTCACATACACATTAACCTTGCAGGTGTGAATGCGAACAAAAATTGGGACAGATGATGTAGAGAAAGCTTACAAGAACTAAGGTGGCAGATGAGGGAGGAAAAAAAGAGCAGAAGATGGAGGAGAGAGAAGGAACCTAACAACGTCACAACACACAGTCAACAACGCACTCAAGAGCCTAACTCACATATGGTGATGAATTTCACTTTTCTGCCACATTTAATGTAGCCCCCTTCCCTAATTTAAACTAGAAACTGGTAACAGATACTTGTATGATTGGTAAGATAACACTTTTCTTTGGTGATTAAGACCTTTTCTTTCTTTCGCTTCACTGAAACTGCACCCCAAAACTTGTCAGAACATAATGCACCTCCGGCCCCTGTGGCTCTTTCCGTCTCCGTACCTCTCCCCTCTAAACTCCCCTTGGGTTAGTGACTCTGTAGACCTCCAGTCCAGCTTTCCCAGACGGTGATTTAAAATAACAATTGCATGCATATCAGGTTTCAGGCCTCTGAAATACATGTGAGATGAGGTAATGTGATCAGTCCAGAGCACCATTCAAACCCCTGTCTCCCTTTATGCATGTGTGCACGTGTGTCTTAACTATTTGTCTGTATTTTTTTTAAAGTTAAAGGTTACCACCAGCATATGTGCGTCGAAGCAGACATTTGTTTTGTAAATGGTTTACACGCAAAATGTAGCATGAGAGGAACAAATAATTCACAGAACTTTAAAAAACAGCTAATCCCCATCACATTGGGCGCTAAGCACGAGAGCTAAGTGCCTGTTTTCAATTAGATCCCAAGTTAAAACAGCATTAAATTCTTACATGGTTTCATTGAGTCAAAATTACAACTCAATTAATACCTCATAAAATGGTCACAGAGTTAACGATTGAGCATAGAGACAGAGCCATAACGTTACCCATAACATTAAAATCAGAAGTCAGGGCTGCCTCACTGCACATGGAGAGACACAGGACGCTTGTCGACCCTGTAAGTGCCAGTGAGTAAACACTAATAATAGCTTCCATAAAGCCACTCATATGGCACTGTGGGCCAGGCCTGTGGGGACCATTAAAAATGTCATGGCTCAAGGCTCTCCATGCAAGATCTGGGCAGAAGTGTTAGGGTTCGTGCGATACTGGTGGATGGCAGCGCGGTGAGGTGATAAGAGTGACTCCTGGATACAAAGAGCCAAAGGGACAAGCAATTAGAGAGGAGAATATAAGCAGCCACAAAGCTGGAAAAAGCAACTCCAGGTGAAAGCCGTGCAGTGATGGAGCAGTGCTCTGATTAATAGTAATACCAAGGGAATTGTTTTTCTGATTCACGGGGAACGCAACTAAGCATGGTATCTCCAGTCTCTGGGATGATTTGTGGACTTCTCAACCAGCTCTGCATGAAACGCTAACAAACTACCTGCGTACAGTACATAAATAAGATATTAGAGTAGCCAGTAAAGAGCAGGAAGCAGCATGGGCAGGCTCTTTTTTTCTTGTTCTGTGCTATATCCAAGGCTTAAGGTTTTCCCACTGCCAACCCCCAATCCAGCTTTCTGCATTTCTCTTCCTTCATCTCTCAAATTCCATCCATCCCCTCCCCCTCTATATGGCTTTACTAAACATGCACTCCTGGTTTAATCTCACAGTAACACGTTCGTCTCACTGCAGAGACAGGACCAAAATCACTCACTCCTATCCTCCCACACACGTCCATTCTATTCTTCTGGCCGCTTCCCTCCCATGACAGGTACCTTTCAATCGGGTAATCATCGGTTAAGTAGCCATTTTCCATTTCTGCCCCCTATTGAAGACTGGCCATGTAGAAAAGGCAGGGCCTTGTAGGGATGGCTGCTAATGGGGCAACAGACAAGGCTTCCCCATTCTGTCAGGGGGAGCTGAGAAGGAGAGCCTCTTATCAGCAAACCACAGCCACCAATTTTTCACCAAATTGGCTTCTCCTTAACACCTCCCCGTCTCCCGTTCTCTCTTTCGACTTGCCACCGTTCCCACCTGCTTGTAGCTCCTTCCCACACTTGTAACTTTTAATACAGCCGAACAACTCAAAGGTAGCCGTTTTCCCCTTAGATCACTGCTCCGTATGAGGAATGATGACAGGTTACTTCACAGGTTGCTCAAAGTGCCATCTGCTGCACTGCAGAAGGACATCCAGAGGAGTCAGAACTTCATTCTGACAACTGCAAAAAAAAAAAAAAAAAAAAAAAAAGGAAGTACCTGAATTCTGTAAATTTCTAGTTCCTTTTGTCTTACTCGCTTTTTAAGCTTCCCGGTTTTTGAGCAGCACTGACTCCAATTTTTAGGTTAAAACTTGAAACGAGTCGTAATATGCAAACGACTACGACACGTTGCTCCCCTTTTTCTCGACGTTTCGCCCCATATTCCTACACATTCCATTTTATCCATGTATGCGTGCAATTATAGTGCAATCTTCTTTCATGCTCCCCCCTCAGTCCCATATGTTGTTGAGCAGTGAAGCTGTTGAGAAAGAGAAGTGTTAACCTCCTCTCCAAACCGCAGGCAGAAGGGCTGCATTCCTCCCTGAGTACTCAACGTGCTGTTTATCTGCATCCATGCACTCTGTCACCATGGCAACCTCAACCAAATACACTGGCCTGTTCAACTCTGTTTAATTTTTTCCTCCCTTTTTTGATTTCATCACTGGGCTCCCATGCTCACTCTCACTAAGATAAACAGAGATGGAGCCCATACTCAGCCAAGCCTGCTTGAGTTTATTTTGAGTCTCCGCCCGGTTCGGTCCATGACGCTGTTTCGCCATCCCTCTCACTTTTCACAGCTTGAAAATTGGAAAACGCTCAACATTTGTGAGGCAGAGGAGACTGGAGCTGTGGTTTGAGCTGGCTCGGCTCATCTGAGACATAACGCCCCAAATAGTTTCAGAGCAGCGTGTTCATTGCATGGCTTACGACATGTCAAATTCAGAGATGAGACTAGTCTAAAAAAGTGTGGCCTCTGGGAGCAGTGAAGATTCATTATTTATCTGTTTACACACTGTCACCACTACCCGAAATAAACAATTTTTTTCATTTTTGTACACAGAGTACACACACATGCAATCATACACGACCTGTCATATTCATGAAATCAGGGGATGCCAGTGAGATGAGCCCTAAAACTCGCATTAATGGACGAGCCTGTAAGACAACACTTTGTTCTCTTAATTAGCACTTCTTCTCCTCCATTCAGCTGCTGTTCCAATGGTTGACTATTCCTTTATTAGGCAGGATTCCATCTCCAGCTTTCCAATAGGCACTTAACTCCTGCCTAATAGAGGATTTTCCCACACTTCCTCTGACAAGCCATTCAACTGAGAAGAGTTAATTTGTTTCTAATGCTTGGCTAATGGAGGATTCTGATGGCAGGAATTGAGTGCTGGGTTTTTTTGGGATTGACTTCCTTGCCACATATTCGTCTAAAATGAAGTTTATAAGATGAATTTTTTTCTCTCCTTTAAACCACAGAGAGTCAGTTTACCTCTTACGAATAAGAAAGACGAGAAAATGGAAGTGAAAAACTATCAAGTGTGGCAAAGTTACATTCCGCTAAATTGAATTGAGTGTTGAGAGCTCTTAAAGTCTAATCAGGAGACACAATTTTGCACTTGGAAAGTAACTCTCTCTTGCAACGGTGCATAGATTGTTGCGTTTTTTTTTTTTTCTCGCTATGGATGTCAAAGGGGGACTCTCGGGGACTATCTCGGCCCTGCAGTGGCCAGTCAGTTAGCTCCTGATTGACAGCCTGTGGCACTATCAACTGTCCTGCTGCACAGCAGGAGTGTCAGGGAGAGAGAACAGGGGGTTGAGAGTGAGGACGAAAGCAGAGCCGTGCCAGGCAAAAGGGATGAGGCTCACCAAGGGCTATCTGAAAATAGCCCAAATATGGCTCTTCTAATCAATCTAATTCCGTCTGCAAGCTCTGGCCTTCTCTCTCAGACGTTTCACTGCGTCAAGATAACCTTATCTTAACCTGCCACATCCTTTACAATTAGCGCTCTCTCTATAGACACACACAAAAAGCACACACACATATACAGACGCATGTTCTCATGTTTGCACACTCACAAATCTCACTGGGTTGATGAATGCAGAGGAAATAGCCGCAACAGCCTTCTATTAATTTCTTGTCTGCTTTAAATTTAGCCCATCTGCATCGGGAACGAGATTTATATGAGATTCTAAAAATGTAGCATATTTGCAAATCAATCATACAGCAAATCATGTGAAACCCCTCTTTTATGTCCTTTCCTTGGTTTTCATATCTTTGTTGAAGTCTGTAGCAGCTGTCAAACATTTAGCATGGTCTGGGAAGTGGAGTGCATCCACTGGGATGATGCATGACAATAGCGTGAAACGGCAAGTGCTATATCGTCGGAAGGCTTCAGCTCTGCTCCGCTTGTACTTCACACCTGTGTTCTGGAAGAGCAGGCAAGCAGTACAGAGTATCGTACACAAGTGACGGATGATCATCAGAGCATTTTGGTGTGGCTGCAGTGGGGAAGGGAGGGCTGGCTACTGGGTGTCTAAAGGGCTGTGGACTCTGTCAGGATGAGTCGGATTGGTGGACGGCGATGAAGATGAGTCTTTAATGAGCTAAGAATCGACGTGGCGACACACCTGCTTGGTTCGTGATCACCATGGGAATCGTCCATTCCCTCACCTACCGAGAGGCAAAGCACAGACAGCAAATCCTGACGGAAACATGGGCAGATCAAAGAGAATCTGTCAGAAGTGAATATGTTTATGCTTGTGTGCATTAGCATAAGAGAAGGGGAGAGATTTCATACATGTGATGTTCTAGTATTGGAGTGGCTGCTTTTCTTTTGTTCCCTTTTTTCGAACTTGCTCAGTTTTTATCACAGCCAATCTGTGAAAACATCTTGGCAGAAGATAAATCTCGGCAAGGTCAAACTAACAAAGATTTTACCTCCTCCCTGTTTTCTCTTGCCTCTGATAACTCTTTGGATTTCAAATACCTTTTCTGCTCCCTTCCGTGAAGTCAGGGACACAAGCAAGCTATTGATCCGCTGCTCCAACGTTTATTGTCTGTGCATTCAATGTATGTTTGTGTCTGTGCCAAGAATAAATGTGTGTGTGTGTGTGTGTGTGTGTGTGTGCTCTTACAGCTTTGTTTGTGTCTGTGAAATCAAGAGAAACACACACACACACACACACACACACACACACACACACACACACACACACACACACACACACACACACACACACACACACACACACACACACACACATACATACACATAAGCCATACACAAGCCAGTGGTGACTTGTCAGGATAATTAGGACTAGTAATGAGATGTGGTGGGTGGAGTGCATTTACCTCACCAATGCTGATGACCAATGCCCTTGAAGTCCATCAGAGGGACGAAGGTGTAGATATACTGCACAGCTTGATCAGCACGGAGACAGTCACTCGTACAGCAGCACTACTGTCTTACACAGAGCATACAAAAGTAGTTTGTTTTTTATCTGTTTTTACAGGGCAAAATGAAAGAACTAACATCTCCAGAAGTAGCATAAAATACAGCACTTGCTTTTGTTCTGAGACACTGATCATTCCTGCCTGGTCTGCATAATTAGCATTGTCACATGATTGAACATATTTGCAATTATATCCACTCTGAGGACCGCAGATTATTTAATGATTCCTTATAGCGGCACAGCGAGCAAGAGAACCAAACGTTTAACTCGGAGCGGTTTGCCCCTCATTTGACACCACACCACAAAAAAAGAAAAGAAAAAAAGATTAAAATAATTGATCAATTTACTCTGGGACCAAACTGATCAATGAGATACATTATTAAAAGAAGGGTATCGATCAGGATGGAGGCAAGCCGAGTAAAATGTTTACCGCAGCAGAGATGCCGGGATCAATTGTGCGGCCAAAGCAGTTGAATAGAGCCCCATATGGATCAATGTGTGATGGAGCAAAAGGGCATATGGATCTGCCCACTGTCCACTGTCCCTTTGCAGCAGATGAAGAATGAAGGAGTGAAAATCTGAGATACAGTGGAGATCAAAGCAGAGGTAAGACGCTCTCTGCCAGCTTTGCTACAAAACAGAAACAGAGCTTAGTCAATGGAAAAAGATTGGATTCAACACAATTTTTCACTCACTGGAACCCGTATCAGACAGGAAAATTAAAAGTGAAGCCTTCAAATCATGTTATATGAAGAAGTATGGAAACAGCTGACCCTTGAGCATCACCCTGTTTCCCATAAATGACATTCCAATACAACTAAAATGCATTTTCAATTATGATTTGAGCAAACTGAATTTACTTTCAGATAATGTTTGTGATGCATCACAAAAATGTTTCTAATCAGCATCCATCCATTCATCCATCAGCTTTATCCCAGCAGACATAGGGCAAAAAGCAGGATGCAACCTGGACAGGCCATGAGTCCATCACAGGGCCTCTAATCAACACACCATCGCCATTTATTCTACTGCAGTCCAACTCAGCCGACCAATAACGTATCAGATGGGACAGGTTTCGTCACATTGGCAACCCAGTAAATGCAGGAAAAGCCTCAAACATGTTATAAAAGGGTGAACTTTAAGCCAAACCATGATATTTTTCCTCGACCTAATCACACAATTTTGTTGCCTAATCCAACAAAACAGCGAAACCTAAGACAAAAAATAATGGTTCCATACTGGACACAAACCCCCTCATACGCCTAACATGGACTTTGTGACTCTTTCAAAGTGAAAACATTTCCTACTGCATCACACTGTTGGCTTACTGGGAGAAAATATGTTTCCCTCAAATCTTAACTGAGAGGGCAGTTTACTTGTGTAGGAATGTAACTGTTTGAGGGCGATGGCTGCAAAGCTAAGTGTTTGTATGTACTTGCATGGATACACTCTTCGTATAAGCTGGTTCATGTATTCATGCACATTCATGGGTGAGTATATACACACTCGGTATATGTATGTGTGTATGTGTGCATGTGTACGTGTGACTTTAGGGGTTATTGATTGTGGACAGGAACATTTTAAAAAAAATGTCAACACACACCCCACCACTCTGCCATCAGTTCAAGGAGCTATTTTCCACACAAAAGAAAGCTTTGAGGAGAGAAAAGAGAAGGGCAGAAAAAAGAAACAGATTTTAAAATGTGCTCTAAAGAACAGCAGACTCAAGGCTCCTCTCTTCCCTCCCTTCTTTTCTGGCTGCTTTCTTTGCAGCTATAGAAAGGAACAGAATGATTGTGGGGTGCAATTGGGGAGGGAGGGGGAGACGGGGGTTACTGAATAGACCTCAACGCTTTTACAGATTTCCTCTCTCCCCACCATGGAGGACATCTGACCTTTGGGGGGGGAAATACGGGAGAAAGGGGGAGACAGAGATAAAGAGGGAGGGGTGGTTGGGAGAGAAGGGAGGGAAATCATAATGAAAAGTGGTAATTCCTTAGAGAGGGAGTGAGAAAGAAATGTCTAAGGGCCAGTAATGAGATCGTCTGACTAGCGGGTTGCTATAGCAACCACCACAGTATTACTATACACTACACTGTATGAATGAGAGAAAGACCATCTATTGTGGCCACAAGTGGATGGGTCAGAGAGAGAAAGAAAGACTATGAGAGTATGAAGCAAGAGAAGCAACTCAGTGTTAAATAGGTGATACATTAAATGCCATTAAATTAATTCCATACAGTTTAAAGGGCAAGAAATTAATAGAGAAATGTAGGCACACGATAACTTTTTAAAGCACAGACTGCTGTAACGTCCTCTAAGTTTTTTTAATTGGTCAGTCACATTTAAGAGGCTGAATGCTGGGAGCTCCTGGAAGGTCCAAACGGAAGACAGCAACTGCGGGTCTTGCTTCCTTCGCCTCAACGTTCGCAGTGTCTAATTGGCCAGCCAGGGATCCAGGTGGGGGGGGGGGGGAGTTAACCCTGTGCAATTGTGAGGTTGGTTGGTAGGTCAGCACTGGACTCCCCCAGCTCTGAGTTGAGCTGCAGATCTGATTACTGTGGTCTCTTTACAAAGCCTGCTTCCACCACCTGCTCCCACTCCACTCCTCCAGCCTCTGATAAACTATCATCACTGCAGATTGAGACAAATGATCTCGGTCTCCCTCGTAGTCCCACTGCCCAACTGTTTGTGCATGTGTCAGTGCGTATATGTGTGCTCGAGAAGTGTGTGTGTCAGTGTGTGTGTATGCTGGGGGAAGAGCTAACAAGAAAGGGGAAGTTTTACTTAGAGAGTAAAATATGTTTCTGAGGTAGATTACATTTCTGCCTCTTTATGGTGAAAAACTTCAATTCTGATTCCTTAGTGGGAGGACCAAAGATCCGTTTACGTTTGAATTTTTCAGTCAGACTTGCCTTCTTGGGTTTGTGCAGTGTAATCGTGTGACACTGGGCCACGGGTAACGAACGTTTCCTTCCTTGGAGGAAGTACTGGTTCATGTGAGGCCCGGAGACAGGAGGCGGTGTGGGTCAGTGATAATCTTACTGAATGGACAATGCCACAGATAGGTTTTGGGCGAGCAAACACGCATGCCTGGTTTGACGGGGAGGGCCTGCAGGAACTGGCCGTGAATACACACTCACGCTATGAGGTCAACAACAAAACAAAACAGCCAGATAAGAAGCACAGACATCCCACTTCCATTTTTGTAGTTGGTCTGTGTGGGTATCACAAAGGCATTTAGACAAAATGAGCAGACATCGAACAGCATTCCTCTGTCTGGAGTTATATGTGCGTGTTTGTGTAAACTAGGCACAGGATGAAAACTCACCTTGCTCACGTTCTATGAATGTAATACTCATAATAATATGCTTAAGTACCAAGCTAATATTTCTCTTTTATAAAAAAAGATGTATTTTTTACTCAGAGTACACTGTACCTTCAACATGTCCAGTCACACATGTATAACATGTATTTGCAGCATTTCATCAGCATCTCTGCATATTTTACAGTGTTTTTTATCTAAATATGTCTTCAATTGTGAATTAAGTGAATTGTAGCTGTTTTAATAATCAATTGCCATTAACACAATGCCGACAAATAAAGAATGTTTTCCAGTATTTTCATGCCTTGCGATGGGAGACTGTGAGGGGTCAATAGGGAAGGATGAAGGGAGGAGGAGGAAGGGTGGACCATTCACTGACACTCAGTCAGATTTACAGATAGACATACTGACCTCATTGTGTTACTTATTATACTTATACAGCCAAGTTACATAATTACACGGTGCTGCCCAATGGCCTTAAAAGACTAAAATCTGAACAGTATGTTCACCACGTATATCAAATCTTAATATCATATCACAGACATAACAAAAACATAGTCTCTGACTGTAACCTCACTTTAATCTTTAACAGTAACTGATTAAGATTGAGGTGAGGTTACACATCCTTCTAGATAGATGTATAAATCCTTCAGATTTTCTCTGTTCCCATTATCCGCTGTCGAGCCTGCAAGTTTAAAAAGTTCAGTATGATAAATGTACCTGGTTAAAAACACCACAGAGCTAGAAATGTAAAAGTAATCCTTGACATTCTGTTAACAACTGGAATTCACATTTTGAGTCTCTTTCATCTGTATTGATTTAGAATTCTACTATACAATACCGCAATTGGTTTAAAGCTAACATTGTAATTGTAAATATTTCTTCTCATGTACAGTGTTCAATAATAGTGCAGCACAATGGCAGCATTGAGGTTGTCCATGTAAAAACCTCGTAACTGTACAGAACTCTTCGCACAAAGAAATGCCATCATGCTGGATTTATAATGAGTATGACCTGCCAACTGGGAAAAAACATTTGTACAAGTAGACATTCTGTGGCATCTATTTATCACAAAGTACATCAACACAGCTGCAAATAAAGCAGTGAATCCACAGATCTTGGCAGTTCAACATAATAAAAGTTAAAATTATGACTTTAATTACTCTAATGCTATCAAGTATACCCGCAGCAGGAAAAGTTTTTTTTACAAAAGGTTTTTGAAAGTCTGCTGCAGTTTATTTATGTCTCATTCAAAAGGTATGGTACATTATCCAGACGAGGCAACACCAAGTCATCAGGTAATGCGGATGGCAGTCTGCATTGTTTTAATTTCAAAAGTTTGTTGGACCACTAAGTGTACAGTTAAACACAGACCATTTCAAGTAACAAAATGTCAATCCGGTCTTTCATTTCTTTCAAAGTGCAGTGAATACAGAATCAACTTAAAGGAAGAAAATTGTCTCACGCTACTCAAAAAGGCAGGTGGTGGAACAACAGAAGGATCACCAGTCAAAAGCTGCAAACCTAAAGTCCTAGAGGACGTCTTTATGGAGGAGGCAAAACGAGTGAAGAGAATGACAGAACCAGCACAAAAACCAGAGAGATGCCAGAAGCTGAAAGGAACTCTGAGAAAAAGACCAATACTGGGTTGGTTTTCTTTCTTTCCTTTTTTTAAATTGGTAATTTATATTATTTTCCCGCCCAGTGGAAGTGTTTGTCGTCAGTGTCTCAGAGACAAAGGGGACACTGGATGCCAAAACTGTATTTGGATCCATCGGACATAACTTTGGAATGAATGCTTTCACTAGCTATTTGGTCTTTAATGTTTAATGAAACAGTAACCAAGGCAACCTCAGGATGTTTTGTTTTCCCAGAGCAGTAAGAGAAACATAAATGCCATTTCTATCTATGCTCTTATCAGCGCTGGACCGGAGGACACAGGCTGCCCTTCCTTGTCCCTGCCACTACAGCCTCTTTTAGGAATCTGGGGCCACCACTTACCATTGTGCTGTCCTACAGGAAGTACGGTTCACTGCTCACTCCCAGCATTCACTGGGTTTCCTGTGTCAGGTTACCACGTCCTGTGTTTATTTTCTTTGCTTTTGTCTGTATCCACCCTATAGCATTTTTCTAACATCTACCAAACTCTACAAGTTTGAGGATGGCACTATCTCGACTATTGGGAAGAGGTGTTGCACGGTGACGACTGCATCTTTATCTCTTTAGAGATAACCTTCTCCCTCGCAGAGGGATTTTGCCTTGTCTTACTATGACCTGTATTTTGGCATAAATACCCAAGTCTCTCAGCTCTGCGGAAAAGACTTTTTCCCCTCCTAAACCAAAAGAACCTCAATCAATTTCAAATTAAGCAGTTCATTCAATGGACATTGTCTTTGACAGATAAGCTTGTTACACCTTGAGAAAAAGGCTAAAGGAAAGACTTTAAAACAATCTCTTCAAAGTAATTATTGCTCAGCTTGGGTTTTTTTTCCCCCCTTTCTACTCTTCTAAAACAAACTGCTTTGGAAAACTTAGAAGGGTGTGATTGATAGAGAGCATGAATGATGTATAAAGTCTATTTTGCCGAGATCAATACTGAATTTCATTAGGACACACCCCGTGCACACACACCATTCTTACCGAGGGCATTGCAGGGTTTTCGTTGTTACAAGCCCTCCTCTGTATTTCCATTGATAAACATAACAGGGCGACTATGTGCCTGTTATCATCCTATATCAGTGCCTCTAAACAAGGTGCCCCGTCTAATGCTGACTCTCACACTTCACTATAAGTTGCATTGATATGGTTAGGCCTTCCAGGTACTTCCACAAAGTGTTCACCTGCATGCTAAGCACTGACCTCTCAACCAAAGTAACGCAGCCCTTCTTCATTTACCTCAGTGAGATTCCCCGTGAGGATAGCTCACCTCTATTGTCCTTCCTCCCCACTCTTCTGTATGCCCACAGTGATGACTTCGCTGCTCCAGCATTCACATCCAGCATTCACCACAGTGCCGAACATCCACCTTGACAGGGGAAGTGGAACCTGATAGAAGGATCTATATATTCATCATGGAAGTTACTGGCTAATTTTGGCTTTTTTATTTGACATATTTGGACAAAAATGTGATCTTCTTGAAAATAGTGTCTATTAATAAGGGGACAATAAAACAGGAAAATTAGCTTTTTCAAATGTTTATTTAATAATAATGTCAATAGATGTCATATTCTTCTATGCAGACAACTTCTTGCAGACATGTTGCACAATTATCCACCAGACTGGGGTGTCACCTTGCTGAAATTTTTAACCCGTACTGCCTGCAAAATACCTTTAGTTAGTTAAGGAGTTTTCTTGAATATGCTGTCCACTTCAAATGTCCCCCACATCATTCCAATCTGGGTTTTTTTAAAAAAAATCTTTCTTCTTTCTGAGCCATTCCTTACTAGAACTCTAGTTGAATTCCTAGTTGAGCCATGACTGCAAGCTGCCCAGTTCCTGAGGCAGTGAAGAAACCCCAAACTGTAACCAAACCATAACATTTCCACCACCATGCCTCACAGTTGGTATGAGAGGCTGACATTGTTCTGCACCAAACACGTCTCCTGTTACTATGCCCAGACACCTGTAGTTTTGAGTTGTCTGTCCAGAACACATCATTCCGAAAGACCTGCTCTTTGCCTGTGTGTTCATTGCCAAACTGTAGTTTCGCTCTTATGTTCTTTTTGGACAGCAAAAGCTTTTTCCTGGCACATCTCTGTTACAGATCAAATGTGTGCAATTGTTTTTTGATTGTAGACACATGCACTTTGATGCTAGCATTTGCAAGAGTTACCTGCAGATCCTGCAAAGAATTCTTTGTGCGTTTGTCTGCTCTTGATTTGGATTTGTTAGGGTGGTGAGTCCTGGACAAATTGTCAGTTATTTAAAATTTGCAATACTTGTAAATGGTTGTGCTTACAGTGGAATTATTTTTACTTTTTATCTTTTCTGACAGTATTTTAAATAATTTGCCTGACTCACAGTCATCCACAGCCTTACTTTTTGTGCCTAATTTGTTTTGCTAAATTATTTACGTTATGAAAATTGCTACAAAATGTGATGTTTTTTGTGTCTTTTATTTGACTTCACATCTTTAAGTATTAGGCATTGCTTCAAAGCAGGTCAAGTGTTTGCTTTTTCTAATATCTTGAAAAAAGTCAGCCGTTTCCATGGGATGTACTTACTGTTTCACATGATTGTATACATGAGCACATATTGCACTACTCAGGATTAAGCCTCAGATGTTTAAATCTTTTCCGTCCAGATGAGCATAAAGTGTTAAACAAGGGAGAGATGAAACACGTATGGTGGATGGGGGAAAAAATGCAGGGTCTGGAAATTATTTCCAACTTACTGTTTATATACAGAGCCAGTGCCGGTCTAGAAAGCATTCAGACACAGCCTGGTTTTATGGGACTTCATACGCTCTGGCCAGACACTCCAAGGACAGAACTGGTGACAGATGAGGACATGAGGATGAGGACAGTCTCTTTTTGACCCACTCAAATAGTTTTTGCTTTTTAAGAAACTGAATTTCTCTGCAAGGGCTCATTCCCTCACATCTTATCCATGAAATGCTGGATGAATATGTAGATGGATATTCAGTGCAGATCAGTGAGCTCAACAAGAGTGAAAGCAACTTCATGGCATCACATTAAAATTTGTCCGCACAAAAAAAATGACTTATCTAAATAACACACACAAAGAAGCTTTGAAAAATAAAAGAAAAAAAAGAAGGGAAACAAATACAATATCCTACTTACTAATCTCCAGAAATATTTGACACACATGTGCTGGAGAGTAAATATTGCCATTTGGATGGATCCACTCGACCAAAGAATATCAAACAAATTCAGAAACAATCACAAACATACTCTACAAAGCCACACATGGCTACACTGCACAGCTAGCCGTGGATCTGTGAACAGACAGCACTGAGCATGCATCACACTTGGCATTTTACGACAGAGGTCAATCACTGTGACCTCTTTAGGCTTGTATTTCATGGCACGGACTTGGGCAGTGGACTGTGAGGTGGAGGAGGAGGGAGGTTTAGGATGTTACTGCTCAGGATTTCATCTACAAAACTCCCTGGGGATGCTGGGCCCGGGCTTGTAATGAGGTGGTTTAACTTACAGTATTATACTTCTTATGAATGGGAGGTGAGCGGGTCAGAGGTGGAGGACTTGTGTGGGTCTATATGCCACTTGAAACAAAATCATACCAAGGCTTTTTCTTTTTGGTGATATTTGATAAATTTGCAGGAATATTTAAATTTAGGATGACAAGAGGAATGCAAATTTAGACATATTGGCTTTTACCTTTTTTGATTATACCTAAAATGTATTTACCTTTGCATGTTTTGTTACTAGGGTTTCAGTCGGTTTAGAAATCTTACATATCTAGCTGGTCATACAAAAATACCAGCTTCATAACAAAAAGACAGACAGAGAGGGGGAAAATGCTGTAGGAGTCAGTAGAGAGCAAGCAAATGTATCAGTGGGAGAAAGGTGCCACAATAGTACACGACACTATATTCTTCCTGTAAGACTCATTTGTTTCTGCCCAGGATGTAAAAGTCTTGGTCCAAACCCCACATGTTTGTGTATGTGTGAAGTAGATACAGTAGACGCACAGAAGCGACAAAGCCAGCAGGGAAAGACAGCAGTGAGGCGTCGGTTTGCGCACATAAACTCTATGATCAGATGCTCCACTTGTACTTTGTAACCCCCATCAACCCCCCACCCACCCACCTAACCGTTTTCTGGGAGTTACATTCCACACATAAAATATGCAACCCGAAAGCCTCTGGGCCCCCGAAGAAATAAAGACGACAGTTACCGTGGCAACCTTAAACAACAGCAGCACACAACATCCCGCTGATGGACAGCACACTCCAGGAGGCCAGTGCACAGGTGCTATTTTCTTTCAAAACATAAAGAAAGAAAAAAAATTAGAAAGTGCTAATGTTTTTGAATATAAGGAAAATAACCTTACCAAATACTTCTTCTTTCTTTTTTTTTTTTTTTACAGGGGACTTTATGACTTTCAGAGCTCTGATGTTTTGTGTTCAACGAACATTTGCGCTTCGTTAGGAGAAGGAATCATCATTTTTTTCTTATAGGCGCCTTCAGACTGTTTATACTTTCCAGAGCAAAAAAGATTCTAAATGTCACACAGTGTGCATATTGTCCACAGTCCAAACACACCGTAGACCTAAATGATTTAAAACTGGTGAAAACCTGAGTGAAAATCAGTCCCATTTATCTGTTGCAGAGTCAGATTTTTGCCGGAGTGCAGTAAACAAGCAGTTATTAGTTTGTTGATTATTCAAAGCAAACAAAAGCAGTAGGGATGAAGATATCTCAACACCACACAGGTAAAAACATCAGTTGGCAAAATGCAAGGCTAAATGTAACAAGTGTCTAATGTGAGAATAAAAGGAGATAAAAAGCCCAAAGGAAACATGTGAGAGATAAAGGGATGCAGAGGGGGAGTGGGAGTCGTGCTTCAGGATGTGTTAGTGGCATGGAGAGTGGGTCCAGTTCCCACAAAACACTTGATCAGCCTAATTAAAAGAACCCTGGCATGATACATTCTGAGCAGTGGGGAGTCAGGCTGCATGCCAGGTCTGCACTCACCTCCTCTCTCCCACACACATCCAGGCACTGCCATCAACCACAACAACATGAGGCATAAAAGAGAGACAAGCAAATTCTGGGCAAATTCTCAAGACGCTCTGTTTTGTGATCCTGCAAAAAAAAAAAAAAAAAAAAAAACAAGGCAGGAAACTGTATTTGAAGCACAGCAGAGGCTCACTGTCAAAGATGTATCTGCTGTTCACTGACCACTGGCTGTCCTGCTCGTCCTCTTAGTCTGAAAAGAGCATTCAGAGTCCCTGCAACAGAGTATCCTGAGTGCAAAAGTGAGTCATCTTTGGCAACTCCCAGAAAAGAAAACCAGTCTTCTGGAGCACTACTGTACATATGAATCAAACTTATGTATGTGGAAGGACTGCCAGGACTTAATGCGTTGCACATTTCTGTAGCATGCAAACACATATGCACTGTATCCCAGCACACACACACACACACACACACACACACGCACACATGCACAAATGCATGGAGACACTACACGCACTCATACAAACATCTATGCATGTTTGTTTAAGCATTTTTTCTTTTTCTCCAAAATAGACACACCAGGGTTGCTACAACAGTGGAACACAATCTACAAAACAACTCTGCTCAGTAGAAGGGTATCATTTTACACAGGAAAAAATTCTATATTTTTATTGGGTAAGAACCTGGAAAATATTAGAGAGTGCTTTGGAGATCAGATTCATTCTGAATTGAATGGAAGAATCTTCTTTTTCACTATTGTGCATGATAAGAAGAAATAATCCCCATTATCCTTATTATACACTCATAATTTACCATTACACATTACCATAGTGCAAACTATTCTGCCATTTTTCTGCTGTAGACATCATGCACCATGCATATGTTGTGTATTTACTGAATTAATTTTGAATAACAATTAAAATGTGTATTAATTATCAGTGTTTTCACTCATTTTGACAGGATTCAAATGGATGTGTTCACTCATATTAGTTTTCCTCTCTCTCTCTTGAATAAATTACTGAGCACTGCAAGAAAAAAAAGTTTGAATTTGCCAAGCTGTTTCTGGTGTGAAGTGCATCAATAGTACAAGCTGCATCAAGTGTATGACCTCCATTATCTACAACCTGTACCTGTACTGTGAAGCACGCCGCTGTAATTCCAATGGTAAGTGGTTACACTGCAATGTATAGTGTACCTCTGCATGTCACCTTGCCAACAGCACCACCCGTCCATTTAAAGCGCTGTTCTTCTACCATGTAACAGTGAGGAGACAGCAGAGGACAAGCAGGTAATGGGATTGCCACACCCTGTTTGGGTTCAAAGCCAGAGGAGCTCTCAGCTGTAGGACAGCGCCCAGCGATGCGTCTGGGGAACATCACCTGGATGTTTGAATTGTTCAACCTGCACAAGCTCATTATTCAGCACTGTCTCAATCTATGTAGGAAAGAAAAAGGAAAGGACAATGAACAAAAAAAAGAAGAAAGAAATCCCCAAAAAAATCTGCAAGTGTGTGTGCATGCTGTGCAGATATGTGCCTACATGCATATGCAGTGTTATGACACAGCCTTTTTTTTTTCTGTGTCAACTTTCTGGATCTGCACCTTTGAGATAAAATAGACGAGAGGAAGTCTTGTCGCTTTTTTTTTCAGCCAGTTCTCTAATCCTTCCCATTAACTAGTACTGCCCTTTCTCTCCTTACTTTTCTCTATCTACACAACACAGGTTGTCACTGTTGAATTTTCAGTTTCCCTCGCAGCCCCGAAGACCCTTAAAAATTCCAATACTCTAAGATAAGAGGCCTGTAATTCCTTTTGTTGTTGAGACTGTAATGAATATCACAAGATGCTTATTTTGTGAGTATCAAATCTGAATGATGCGCATGTGCTCTGGGTGGGTTTTTCTCTTTTCAGCTGCACGTCGTTTTCTTGCTGATACCCCACTTTCCATTTAGCGATAAGTCAAACGTGCAACATCCAGCATCGTTTTGCCCTCTCCACCACCTTAAGCAACAACAAAAAAACTTTTCCATCTTCCAAATCCCTTCATCCATGGCCTACAGGTTATTTCCCCCTACTCCAGACATAATCCTGGCCCCTGTGGCAGAGACAGAGAGAGAGAGAGAGAGACGAGAGAAGACAATGTAGAGGCAGAAACATAGAGACAACAACACAGAGAAACAGAAAAAGAGAGAGAAGTAGCACAGGGAGGAAACACGGGGAGAGGAGGTAAAGATACAGCGTGAAACAAATATGGAGAGCAATGCTGTTAAGTGGAGCAACTAGAAAATGTAAACACCTTCTCTTCTCCAACGGCCTTTACAAGGGGGGGGGGGGGCGACCTGTCAGCGATTGTTAACACATGTGTCCAGGCTTCCTCTAGGCCGTTTACTTGGAGAATGAAGGAGGCTCAGCACGAAAGATTTATGGCTCCTGGGGAAGAAGTGGAAGTGTGTTATTGATAAGTTGCCGAGAGAAGGTGAGGGGCGCCCACTGCAGTAATTAGAGGATGAACTTGCTGCCCATTGATTGAATGGAGTCCTGGACAGGCACCAGAGTCACCTCATACAGTACTACATTCACAGTCCGACCTCACCGTGGACAGGTGACCTCACCTCTGGGCTCAGAAAATGTGCATCATCACAGCTCAGGGAATGTTTGATGTGTCTCCGTGTTGAGTTTGGCCAACGAATGAGCTGCTGCAGCTGCTGTTGCATCAGAACACATACGTACGCGCCGGGATTCAACGATGAGCAGCCAGGCCCGATCCGCCTTC
Source organism: Acanthochromis polyacanthus (assembly GCF_021347895.1). Taxonomy (NCBI): domain Eukaryota; kingdom Metazoa; phylum Chordata; class Actinopteri; family Pomacentridae; genus Acanthochromis; species Acanthochromis polyacanthus. The sequence goes on from NC_067119.1 coordinate 26,072,784, forward strand.
GTGCATGCTTCAGCGTCCATGGATGTGTGTCTGGGCGCTCACAGCGTGTCAGAGTGTGCATGTGGGTGGAGGGGGTAAGAGTGCTGCTTCTGTTAAAGCCTAGTATTATCCCAGCATTCACCAGTGTTTCCAGTGACCACAGGCTTGGAGGCTGGCCCAGTCCTTCTAGACACTGCTTAGCAATGGGACCCACCATTGTTTGGTTTGGCTGCATATTCCAGTGTTTTCAGCATCGCCTAAAAGAGGAGGGGTCAGTGGAAGCAGTGAAGAAGTCTAGGCTGAAAGGAGGAGGAGGAGATGCGAGGCTACAGTCAGGCTCCTTCCCATTCCCAAGCTTTCCTGAAACTTAGGGGGGGAAAAAACAACAGATGCAAAGTTCAAGATCTGTTTCTTTCATATATATATATTTTTTCTTCGATCAGTACCAGCAAATATTCGCAGCTTGTTTCAATCGGCTGTTGCATCAGATAGGTTTACTTCATCAAGGCGACTGAGATGGCGATAGGTATCTTTAATCAAGGAAAACTATTCCTGTGAATGCAGGCAATCACCGGGTCATACTATTTTCCAAGGTCTCCACATGTTGGATTTTAGATTGTCCTGTCTGTCTTTGTATTTAAAAAGTGGCCATGAAAGTGTGTGAAAATGCTGTTTAACCAGTAATTTAAAGCACCGGTAACAATTATTTATCATGGATTTTTAATTTTTTGTAGTTTAATGTCCCCATTCTAGTCTGTTTTCGCCACTGCTTAAACTGTCAACAAAAGCACAAAAAATATGTCATTTGTAGCTTTTTCCTAAACGCAGACACATGTTACCCATAGAGGTAAATGTTCCAATGCCTGCAGAGTGTTCAGTGTGAGCAGTTCATCGTAACTAACACCAAGGAACTTCCAGGACACGAACCCACCTGAATCCTTTTGTCCCCCAGAGTCAACATTTTAACAGTGCAGAACTCCCATGTGTAGCCATCTGAAATCTGAATCCCTCCATCTCATTAATAGTAGATGCCCTCCATCCAGGATTGGAGATGACTGAATAATCCTCTCCTGGGTTTTTATCATTCAAATGTATTCTACCCAGTGAGACACCTGTTCTGCATCTTTGGGTCTCCATGACTTCGCCATGTACCTTTCCTCCTGCTGCACCATGGGGACTCTTTTTTTGCACACTAAAAAACCCACAGACTATAACAAACTTCCTAAGAACAGCTAACATGCCCATATGTTACTACAGAGGGACTCCTCTTGCACATCCTCGCCGCAATCAGCATTCTGTACAGCAGAACACCTTCAACAGGACAGAAAAAAAAACCCAAATAGATCCACTCTGACTATAAAGTAGATTGCACTAACAGCAGTAACTAGAGTGTACTCCTCTTCCTCTCTCACCAAACGTATACCAACCCCCACTCTCTGCAACTCCCTCTTGCGTCCGCCTTACCCTCCTCTTCTGCCCAGGTGAGTGTTGTTCAAGCTGCAGCAGCAGTGGAATTACACAGGCAAGACGAAGAAAGCGGACAATTATCTTCAATATCTGTCAGACACATGACAGCAACAGCCCCCCCTTCCCACCCACCAACACACCACACACACATACACTCTCAACCCAAAGGGAAGTACAAAGAATGGGGGTGTGCTGCTCTTTTGATTGTTCAGAGGCATAGAAATTGTCTCTCTCTCTCTTTCTGTCTCTCCCTCGCTCTCTCTCTCCCACCCCCCTCTCTCAGTGCCTATTTCTGCTCATTACCCACCACATTTGCATGCAGGCTGCCAAAGAGCAGGCAACTATGGGGAGGGAAATAAAATAAAAGGATTAGAACAATGGTAATCACTGGTGCTATGTGCGTGTTTAAGTGTGTGTATATGCATGCATAAATGCAAGTGTGACAGAAAGTGAGACACGGAAAAAGCATCCAATATGAATACATCTTCATTTTAAAGAGCCGAGAAAAAAAACAAAACATGCAGGTGTAATTAAAATCTGGGGTCATCTTTTCTTTTTGTGCCAAAATAGCTGTAACTCACATTTTTTTACGGAGCTTTTTACTTTGGTTCCACAGTTTCAGTCTGAAAACTAAAACAAAGTGGAAACACATGTGAATGATTAACGTGTGTACACAACCTTTCAATCTATGGGTGAAGTAAAAGTGAGGAAAAAGTTTACAGTTTGAACCCAGCACAATTAGGGAAGAATCGCATCTGAGCTTCCCAGCACTATAGTAAGAAAGTGGAATAAGTTATAATAATTTCCAACTTTTCAGCATGTCCTTCGGGTCTTTACCTTCCAGAGTTGCCAGATAATGCCCTCTGGGTAGAGAGGTTCCATAACTGACATGAGCTCAAGCATGCAGACAAGACCTAATAGCGCTGGGCCGTATCAGCAGAGCTGGAGGGATGGTAAGGACTGGCCATATTGCAGCCCAGGGTAAGACCTGCAGGAAAGACTCTTTCAGAACAGGGAAGGTCGATGAAAGACCCCCATTAGCCACAGAATGGATTATGTCTCCTTCCCTCTCAGCGCACTGATAACCACATCAGCTTCAAGGACCCCTCAGGGCCAGTGCAGGTGAGGCTAGCTATCTCTCTCACTTACAATCATGAATCCTTGATGCATTAACTGTGTTTCAGATGCATGTGAATATAGAGTGGTCGGCACTAAAAGGAACAGATGGGGATAAAGGATGGAATGTGCTCGTGTGGAGGAAGTGGAAACGGGAGACCAATCAGCAGAAGCACAACAAAGCTAGGGAATGCTAACCTTTGAAGGACTAGCAGTTTGAAAGAGGAGGGTGAGTGGGGATCTGTGATAATAGCACACACTTGATCACACCATTACCTCGAATTAGAGATAATTAGCCTCGGTAAACTGGGCACGAAACACGCCTATGATGTTGGGCCCAGAAGGCATGCTGTGGTACCTTTTACAGCCCGGTGGTTGATTTTGGGCACACACAACTGCTGCTCACAGCACGGCGAGGAAGCGATAAAGAGAGTGGGCCCGACTGGCTGGTAGCAAACTGGGAGTAATTATCAAAGAGAGCTTATAATCAAACATCTGAATCGCAAACACGGACTATAAAACCCCTTTGGCATACATCCAGGAGTCGTTTTATCCAATTAGGTAAATGGCTGTAATGTGGGGGGACTGAGGTGGGGGTGAGGGGAGGGGTCTGAGGCGATAAATGAATGGAGATCCACAATCATACATTGCAGGGGATATTTGTCAATATTTTCTGGTCTTTCAGTCATTATCCCATTGTTTCTTGTGGAAACAGCCCGAGAACCACGCAATGGAAAAACCTGTTTGTTGGGTGCAAATTGTAGTCACTTCAAATCTGGCTACTGCACTGTTGGACAACAACAATAGCTTTTGGCAGTGTATTCCCATTCCAATTAGCATCCACTGTATGTGTATTTAATTACCAAATGCTACAATCGACAAAAAAAAGAGCAAATGTGTAGTTTGTTTTAGAGGCTTGGCTTTGCACAAAACACCTGGTCAAGACCTGCTAACGAGAGAGCAGATGCTGGATAATCCCAGTAGCCACATGATCCGTAGCCAAATTTAGCCTCCTTAAACACTGTATGTACGTACAAATCACCATCAACCATAAAGCAGCTGAGTAAAGCCTGCAAGATAAACCTGTGCATTCAACTCCCCTTTTAATAAGTCCTGGCGGTTTTGATGTACCACAACCCTTGTCACTCCTTTTTAAAGATCAGTATTTAAACACTGATTGCGACAGCTCTCAGTTTAAAGAGCTCTTGCCTCACTTACCTCGCTCTGTGTGAGTTAATTGGGAGCAGGATTGTTCAGTGGTGATGAAATCCAGATACAACCCAGTGTATGTGCAACAACTCCCTACCTCCACCACGCCAGAGAGGAATGTACCAGGCAGGGTAAAGACAGAAAAGATGCTAAACCTGTGGCCTTCGAAGCTCCTAAAACCTGAAAGTCACATTCCACATCATCCTGACACCTCATAGGCCCGCTGAACGATGTGGAGTTCCCTTTTTGTGAGTGACAAGCTTTGCACTGTGGGCTGTTGCCATGCACTTGTTAACCCTGCTCCTCGTCCCTTCTGCCATTCAAGGCACAGCTCACACTACACCAATACTATGTTAAGAGTTATGCAAATAGCAATTTCAGACACCACAAGCAAGAGCAGGATATTTATGGAGAAGCTTTAGAGTCGTGTGCAGTTAACTGGCTGACAGCATGAAACCAGTCTGAGTGGGCAGTGCAAGTGTGGGGAACTATGGCGTTACAGACCCATTTTGACAACATAAAAGCACAATTTTAGAATCAGATATTCACCAATTAAAGGAATATTTCTATATTTTGGCAGCAATTTGCCTTCCTGCTGTCGTACCACAAGATCATTTTGCATTCAGCTCTGTGACTTACTTCGCCTTGAGCACAAAGACTCCAAGTAGATCAAGTAAATCTATTATTTTTAGCATTCCCTCTCGGCTCAATAAATCACTTTCCTTATTCCACTGAAGATTTTGTGCTTGTGTTTTTGTGGCATTCACACAAGGCTCATCATTTTTACTTCCACTTCCAGTTGAAAAAGTCTTATTAGTGTTACCCCAACAGATGCAGAATTCACCAAAGCATCAAATCAATCAAGTGAAAAAAAAAGAAGGTAAAAATGACTCAGAAATAAACACAATACTGACAGGTTTCTGTTAAAAATAACAGATTTTTTTATTGATCATCTCAAGTATTTATGTGTAACCACTAACCTCAGGGATAAAAATAGTTTGAGAAGAAAAATCAGTGAGCGAACCAATATTCAAAAGCGTGTTTTCATATATCAGTCTATGCTTATGTGTCAATACACTTGCATGCAGGCAGACACTGTCTCCTCCAGATGCAAACACCTCCGTCGCTCGGCCTCCAACTCCTCCACTAATAAAGTTCAATATTAGTTACAGCCTCTAAACTCAGGAATGTGGCACTTTAACTCTTTCCTGCCCATACAGGCTGCACTCGGCAGCCCTCCCAGCCCAGGGCCCACCAGCAGACTCACTCAAGCATGAGATGCTGGCTGTGCGTGCATGTACGGGGCATGTCCTACATGAGCAGACATATACACTGCTGCTCGACAGTGAGGTGGCCTCTATCCCTGCGGGGCCCGAACAGGCAAACACAAGAGCAACACGGAGGGTGTTTCCTGTAAACACCTTAGTGTTACTGTGCAGGTGTCTTGCAGGAGGCAGACCGACAGAAGCTTTTGTGTACATACAGGTGCTAGTCAGACAACGTATGCATTCTTCTGCTTGTGTTCCGTGAAAAAGGGGTGGCATGTTGTCAGGAAAGTATCGCTTTGTTGTACTTTATAGCCGTTTGACTCAGTCAGACTAATTCTTTGTCAAAGTAATTCCATTTCAAGTAGAATATTTACTCTTAATCAAGTGTTTTCCTGGCTCTACTGCGCTGTAAGGTTTTTTATTACAAACACAGCAACATTCAGTGTCTTCTGGTCTTACATTAAGTAGTTTGTGGTCAACCAATCACATCATTTCTCTCGGAGCTACATCATTTTGTCAGTTGATGAAGATGAGAGACCCAAGTGGCGACTGATGTGATTTACAGCATAACCTCAGAATATGAAAGCATCAGACTCGCTTCTGTGCAGCAGTTTGAATTCAGTCGACCAGATAGCAGCACTACTGTCTTTCACATTTACTAGTGGCTGCTTTGGCATAACTGTGGGTAGGGATCTTAGGCAGCAAGGAAAAAAAAAACCTGCATGTACCATTTGTTCCATTACTGACCTGATATTTTCAAGCTTTGATTTGGGTTCACTGCTTTTCCCTACCATCTTTGTCAAGCCAGCCAAGAACCACAAAATCCAAACAAGTGGCAGCAGAGTGTGATGGGGTCATAGCTGCTGCAGCCCAAGCAAATACAGCCCCAAACAGGATTCCCTTTAAACTTTAAATGTCCTAAATGGAACAATTATTCTGAAAATCACTACCAAGACACATTCTGTGTAAAGAAATTCAATAAATCTGTGTTTGAAAGGGATGTTTTGAAGTCAGCATAATTGGATATCTGAGGAACTGCAGCTTGAGGCAGTTTTTATAGTAGATTATTTATTATAGATTTCACATTCTATAGAGTTGTGCAAGTGCCTCAACACAACAGAGACATTCGCATGCAGACTTATATCTATGCAAGTACAGGATTTATGTACATTTGTGGTAGAAATGTTTATTTAACTACTACACTGGGCTTTATACACTTGTGCATAAGTGCGTGTGTCTGCATGTGTAAGACAATGAGGGGAGGTAGCCTCTTTAATGAGGTCATTAATCCACACAGGCAACAGATGCAGGCAGCTTCTCTGAGAACTGCACAGGTGGGAGGGAGAAGCTAGGCCTGAGGGGGGAGTTTAGAAAATTTAAGGACAAATGAAGGAAATATTATAAGGATTATAGATTAGATATGTCCTATATGTTCTCAAGAAGTAACAACATAAGCCCATAAGATGTACAGACAATAGCGGCACTGTGGGGAATTTGATCTGCAAAAGGTCAAACAAAAATTGCATGTCACTTTTTTCCTGCTTGTTTACACGCATGCATATGTCTTTCTCAGAAGCGAGCAAGCAAATTTGCTTCACTGCTAAAGCATAAAACAGGTAGTACATGCGTGTTAAACGCCATTTCTGGTTGACATTCTCCAAGTCAGCTAACTCCACCCTCAGTACAGGCAGAAGAAGGATGCTTCAGGCCCCAGGTGATACTGATACTACTGCTGATACTACTTCTATGACTCTAACAGCTACTTATACTACTACTTCTGATTGTACTTTTCGTATTACCGGCTATTGCTTGTACAGCTATCCTACAGCTACTATTAATCGGCTAGTATTTGGTTGTCCAGCTGTTAGCTTGTGTTAGTGTTTTGCTAGTGGCTAACTAGTTAGCGCTCATAGACTCTCAACAAGATTTAATAATGAAAAAAGAGCCAAAAATTATTCTTACCTGTGGAAAATTATTCCAAGTTTCCTTGTCTTGGTCGTCCGACGTAGTGTGCAACTATATGCAGCACAATGAGCTGGAATTCTTCTTGTTTTAGTTTTCGTGCCATTGACATCAATAGAAAACACTGAAACTTTGCCCCCACTAGCTTAGTGTCTCCGTAGGCACGCCATTCAGAGGGGCATGTCGCATCTACTCTTCATATCTATGCCGGGCCCTTTTGCAGCAGGAAGAGTCACATTTGCCACGGTTACGTGGAGTTTTTCGGAATTAACTCATTCGGAATTAAAGATCTGTTCTTCGAGTATACATGGAAATATTAATTCCGAATTACGGTTTCCATGGACCGCACGTTTTTCCCCTTCCTGAAGTCCGCTGTAACGCTTGGGCATTGGAAAGGATTCTGATTGGACAGTGAGTATCTGTGTTTACCAAAAGAAAACAAACTCCATTTGCCCGCATTTCTTTTCCCCAACAACACGGAGGAACAACTAATAAGCACACTTTTCTTTTTTTTGTTTAAAGTTATTTTTTTGGCTTTATTTGATAGGTGAAGCAGAGACTGGCAGGAAACGGGGGAGAAGACATGTAGCAAAAGGCCGCGAACAGGAATTGAACCCGGGCTGCTGTGTCAGGGACCAGCCCAAAAATATAGTTTACCCACACAACCAACTGAGCTACACAGACACTCTCCCTCTTGGTTTTTATTGTCATTTTGAAACAGCAACTCGACAAAGGTGCAAGTCGCTACGTCATCGCTATGTGAGGAACCAAGCACGCGCAGAATGACTGGAATTAACTAAAGCGGAATTAACTGTATACATGAATAGAACGTACACAGGAATTAGTTCATTCGGAATTAACATCGGAATACACCAGGTAGTTTAATCGGACTGAAGTTTATTCAGAATGAACTTTTAAATTCGGAATTAAGTGCTTACAAGGAAATTTTAAAGCGGAATTAACGTTTCTACTTTTCATTTTCAGAATGAAAGAGGACTAACAAGTCGCATGTAAACCCACTGATTATGATTCAGCTTTCACTCCCGCAGAGGTGCCAACCAATCTGTGGGTTGGTGGCAGTGTGAATCAGGAGTGTTGCAACTCCCACTCCCACACTTTGAGACTGATAATGTGTCTTTTGGATTTCAGGTAAGTGTGACTATCAAGGCTTGAGTGAAAATGCAAGGACATTTAAGAGAAAGAGCACAATACTCCATTTAAAACAACGTGCTTGTAGTGATATGGATAGACACAAAGGAATACTTGTGCCTGTGAACTTTATCTTTTTTTTCAGGAATCTCCCCACAGAATTTACTGTTTGACATGATTTTCCAAACAAGCTGTAACTGTAGCAACTTCTGGGGTTTCTGCTCTGTAGCTGAAGTCATGCTTTAATTCAGCAAGTGAATAAACATTGTCCCTACAGAGATCAATAGGGCTTTGTTATTGTAATATTAGAGCTAGAATTGCCATCATTTATGTAAGCAATCACATTTAGACATTAGGGGTGTGTTCATGCTCTAAGGAGCACAGTGTGCATGTATGTGTGGTTAGTGGTCCTATTTAGGTGTCAGGTGGATTGAATGTGTCCTTTAGGGCAGGCTAACGGTGTTAAACTGCAGGGCTGCAGCAGGGCAAGCTGCAAGAGCATGACTGATCTATTGAGAGGAGCATCAGTGTGAATGCAGTCGTGGCTCCAATCAATATTGCCTTATTTGTTTGTGTGCACGCAAGTGTAAAATTGTGTGTTGTCTCTCTCCCTCTCTCTGTCTCTCTTTCAAGTTGTGTAAGTTAGGGCCTCACATTTAGGGAGCGACAGTCAAGAGCCGAGAGCGACGAGGGGTGGAATGGAGAGATAGTTGGCATTTCAATCCCACAGAGAGGCAAGTAAGGAGGGTATTCATAGAGTGATCTTGCCTTCATTCACAAATACAAAAGCCACTTGCTCTTTCCAAGGTGACAAAGAGGCCAGCTCATTCTTTTGCATTTACCTGCTTAGCATCGGGATCGTGTTCCTCTGGTTTTATTCAGTCACCATTATCAAGTGGCCTCTCCTGTACCTCTTCAAGACTGAAGCTTTGAATGAGGATGAGCAGTCAGGGTGTTATAGCTGCTGCCAGGGGAACCTTTAGTTTTTGCATCTAGTGCGAGGAGAACCCAATCCACATCACAGGTCCCAACCCAGAACACTGGGTAGGGTGGCCAAGAGAGACAACAGGCAAGCTTAACTAAAGGCTTTCTTGCGGCCACTCTTCAACCATAAATTGGATTAGTGCAAACACACATTACACACATGAATTTGTGCTACATGACACTATTTTCTCTCATTTACTGTAACACCAACCCAGGGCTTCAATTAAGTCTTCCCGAATGTGGAGAATTTCAAGGACTTAAATGAATTCTTTGCTTTTGCCTGAGGCCCGTGTCTAACAGAGACTCATTCCTTGTAAGTAACATGAATTCACATGTTCAGATGAGGTAATTTAAAACAATGGCCTTTTCACAGTTGCAGAACACTAGCATGAGGCACTTTGTTCCAGGATAAACCCAATTATTGATCACAGACTTCTGATTTGTTCTAACATACTTATGATTACAGTGCAAAAGGGCATACATACCAGCAAGCATGAGCTATTCTGAATGTCAGGGAGGAGATTCACTTAACTGTATTTTTTTAAAAATAAGAATACTTTCATTTAGTTCCTGTTTTGCTGTGTACTTACTTTCTCCAAATGTTTTATCTAAAAGCTCACCTGTGGTCACTACACAGTTTTATACTTAATCCTTACAGCTCTGTTCAAAAATCACTGATTTAAATGTACTTGACGGATGTAAATTAATGTAAAGTCTGACTTGTGTGTCAGTTTTTAATCACAATGTATGAATGAACCTAAGGTGGAATCACTACAATGTCGCTGTCTAGTCTATTTCCACATAGACAATGTTAAACACACAAAGTGACAAAGTGCAGTGTTCTTTCAGCTGAAATGCAAGAAATAAATTCATCCTGCACATATAAAGAGGAAAGAAAAGCCTGTAAAAACTTTGGAATTGATTGGATTCCTGCATTATTTGGTTTTGGGTGATTTGATTTTCATTTATTAAGTCACAATATAGAGAAATACAATGTTTTTAGGCTATTAGCACACAAAGGGTTTAACACACACATTAAGCATCGGCAGTGCTGGTGAAAAAAATAAGTGAACTCTTGGATTTAATAACCTCTTTCGTCAGCAATGACTACGTTTATATGCAGCCAATAACCCTTTCATAACCGGAATATTAGCAATAACCCGGTTGCATACGGCCATGTCAACAACATGTCAACAACAAAAACCCGAATATGCTCATATTCCGGTTTTTAAAAACCCGAATAAGACCCCTGGGTTACTCCTTTTCTAACCCCAATATCTTGTAATATAAACGCGCATCGGAATATCCCCATAGAAAGAAACATTAATTTGCGTTCTGTGCATGTTTCATCCGAAAGAAATCTTGGTCTTTTGAGTACGGCAGCTGCTTGTATGCTGCGTCTGGCGCGCGACCCACCGGAAATACACAAGGAGAGGTAAACAGACATGGCGAAACCCACACACGGCAGCACAGCGCCACACTTTTGGAGCGAGGAGGAAACAGACTACTTTACTAGCATTGTGAAAGACATGATTATAATGTCTTTCATTGACGGCAGAAAGTATCGGGATACCGACATCTACAAGAAGGCGGCTGGAAAGTCATAACGTTGTCTGTGTGTCCCGGTTTGGATGGGAATATCCCAATTGATTATGCTGATCATGTAAACAGGAGTAACTCTGTCTGTTTAGGCATGTAAACGGGTTATTACAAATGTTTCAGAAACCGGAATATTGACGTTAACCCGAATATTAATGGCATATAAACGTAGTCAATGACCTCAAATGAGAACTTTCGGTAAAAGTGGATGAGCTATGCACAATGCTCGGTAGGAATTTTATTCCTTCCAGGAATGCAGTTTTCTTTGTTTGACGTGATTCTGCAGCAGATTTACTTAAATGTTTTGTGTCATTGTCCTTCTACATCAAAAAAACCATTAAGCTTGAGTGTTACAGTCGTACCGATGTTATAATGTACTCTAAAAAAAACTTCTTGTATGAACGGAATGTTACTCCACAAATAGCTTTCTTTCAGCACTACGCCATCTTAATGGTTCAATTGAGTCAGCATAATTTATTGGGGTTAAAGCAACTTATTTCCAAGGGTTAGGTTCAACTTAATTTAATTAGGTCTGGTCAACTTATTTTATGGCATTGAAAAGAACACAAAATTACACTAGGAAATAAAGTTGATCCAATCCAGGTAAATAAAGCTTATCCAAAAGAATAGTTATTTTATTTAGCATTTATTTAACCAGGTTAGTCCCATTGAGATCAGAGATCTCCTTTACAAGGGAGACCTGGCCAAGAGGGCAGCAGCATAGTCACATTAAAAACAGTAAACAGTAGATAAAATTAACAACATTAAAACTTGCTCACATACACTCAACAAAAATATAAACGCAGCACTTTTGTTTTTGCTCCCATTTTTTATGAGATGAACTCAAAGATCTAAAACTTTTTTCACATACACAATATCACCATTTCTCTCAAATATTGTTCACAAATCTGTCTAAACCTGTGATAGTGAGCACTTCTCCTTTGCTGAGATAATCCATCCCACCTCACAGGTGTGCCATATCAAGATGCTGATTAGACACCATGATTAGTGCACAGGTGTGCCACTCTGAAAGGTGTGGATCAGCATATATGACAGCGTGTACCAGTTCCTACCAATATCCAGCAACTTCGCACAGCCAATGAAGAGGAGTGGACCCCCCTCAATAAAACAAAACTGTACATTTCAGAGTGACCTTTTATTGTGGGCAGTCTAAGGCACACCTGTGCACTAATCATGGTGTCTAATCAGCATCTTGATATGGCACACCTGTGGGGTGGGATGGATTATCTCAGCAAAGGAGAAGTGCTCACTATCACAGGTTTAGACAGATTTGTGAACAATATTTGAGAGAAATGGTGATATTGTGTATGTGCAAAAAGTTTTAGATCTTTGGGTTCATCTCATAAAAAATGGGAGCAAAAACAAAAGTGTTGCGTTTATATTTTTGTTGAGTGTATAACACTTGCACACAGACCAGGTAAACTGTAATGATTTCACCAGAACTTTAAAATCATTCAGTGTCACAAGGGCTTGAAGTTTAAGTTCAGATTGTAATTTATTCCAAGCATCAGGTGCAGAGAACCTAAATGCTTTCTTGCCCAGCTCAGATCTTACTTTGGGGATGACAAACTGCAGAGTATCCATAGATCGGAGATTGTGACTTCCATGTTTCCTTGTTAAAGGACAAGACAAATAGAAAGGAACAATACCCAGAATAGTTCTGTAAATAAACACATAGTACCAATTACTGAGCACTTAAAGGTGTCCAATTAACTTTAGAATAGAGCTCACAATGGTGAGTAAGGGGACCACATCTGATTATGAATGTCAGCACCCCATGGCAAACGCTATCCAGCATGCTAAGACAACTAGCAGGAGCCTTCATATACAACACATCTCCATAGTCAATAACAGGCAAAAAGGTTGTTTCTGCCAATTTCTGTTTCGCAAAAAAGGAAAAGCAAGACTTGTTTCTGTAATAAAATCCTAATAAGAGTTTCAGTTTTTTCACCGTACTACTGAATGTGCTCTTTAAAAGACAAACGGTCGTCAATAAAATATCCTAGATATTTAAAAGTAGATACCAACTCTATTTGTTGACCGTTTCTTGTAAAAATGTTTCCAGACAATGCTGATCGGGCAGTTAAATGCTGAAAGACTGCCATTTAATCATATGAAAATAATTTCCACGATTTAATTAAGTTTATCTAAATAATAGGTTTAAAGTGTGAACATAAGATACCCCGATGAATTCAGGAATTATTGTCCAGTTCCAGTGACAGCAAAGCAACTAAAGCTCATGATGCTTCCTCTGCTGCACTTCATCTTTGGGATGACATTTTTATATTGATATGCAACATACTTTTATTCCATGAGACATATTGTGTGTTCTTTGGGAAATTCAGTCTTTCATCAGTCCACAAAATATTTTCCCAGCAGCACTGTTAAGTGTCAGTGTGCTCTTTTGCAAATTTCAGGCCTGCAATACTAAAATTTTGCCGACCAGGTGCTTTTTCTGATGTGATACCATGGACATAACGCTCCATGCAGCCATGCAGGATTATTAGCATATGGAAGACTTATTAACTAAGATGTTAACCAGCTCCAGTGGTTGCTTTTCTCTGGGCTTCTTTTATACCTCATTGACAGTCTGCATTGCGTTTTTGCAGTCATATTAGCTGAGTGACCACTTCAAGGCAGAATAGACACAGTAGTAAATCCCCTCCATTTATAGCCAATCTAACTGTGGACTGATGAATATATAAACTCTATGAGGTTATTTTGTAACCCTTTCCATTTAAATTCAAGTCATCAATTCTTAATTATCTGTCTTCTCAGATCTGTTTTTTTGTGAGGCATGTTTCACATTAACTGATGCTTCTTCAGAATCGCAAATGTTTGAGTGTTTTTTTTATTATTTTTTTTAATTAAGTGGCTCTAGCTCAAACCTTCAGTCTTTTCTTCATTGATTGGACTCTGGCTTTGCTAACTCCTGTTTCTGCATTAGCTTTTGTTTATGGCATTAGCCTCAGGATTAATATACATTTTCAGATTTACACTGTGAAAGTTTAAATGATAAATTCAGTATGGACAAGAACAATACAACAATTGAAAAATGTGGTATTTATACAAGGAATTTAAATGATGGTACCAGAAAACAGATTCAATAAATCAAAAACAATTCAGAACACCTTTTGTCATTTTCTTTCCCATCGTCAAATTATACCTCAACAGCAAAAACAAAACAAAACAAAACAAAAAAAACAAGGTCATAAAGAAGGGTGTATATGGCGCTTCTTAGCTGCTTTGTCATTGCATAAATAATTGCAGTCAGTTTCCAACAGGCATGTTTTAGACACTGAGACACATCAAGGACCTCTAATATTCAGAAAAGACTATCTGCATCTTCTCTTAGATCAGTTGTTGAAATTATCCTTCTTAGTTACAATACCAGAAGACCAGTGACTCAGTTATGCAGAAATTCTACATTTACACCTTAGTTCTATCTCCTACAAACACACAAGTAGACCACTGTTGCAGTAGATGTGCTACCCAGATGACAGCCCCATTATGTGAAAGGCTCAGCGCTGTAGAGCACAAGACAGTCAAAGGTAGCATCCTGTCAGTCAGTCAGTGTTGCAGTGAGATGCCAGGGCTGGGAAATGACAGTTGGTGAACTCTGGAAAAGACATGCTGAAACCTGAACCAGGCCCCAGGAGAGCAGCCCGCAGAAAAAAAAACAGGTGCCCTGAATGAGGCGCCACTGACCATGGTTTAGGGGGTGACTATCACCCCCAGTCCTCCTCATTATGCAATGTCACCAAGCTCATGAGCCAGTGGCCCCTCAGGAATAGCTGTGAGCTGTCAGGACACAGTGTTCTGATGAAATAGCACCATCTTAGCAACTATGTGAGCTCCACTACCAACACAGTGGCATTGACTAACCTTTTTAAAATTTTAAAGCATTTTGAGGCCAGTTTTTTATATCTTGTCAAAAAAGGGTGTGCTGCTACTGAAGCCCATTTTAGCATATTAGCTTAACGCAACTTATATTCAAGCAGAAATAGCAGCAAACAGCAGTCCAACAGGCCAAGGTGGCACAACAATGTGCAGTCAGCCGCTTGGTTGTTTTCTAGCATCTGATGGAGAAGAAAGGCCAAATGTCAAGGCTGGGAACACACAGAGGGGATCTCCCCGCCCTGTGCTAGATGGCCTCTCACCTCATCCACGTCACCGTAATACAAACAGCACACAACCTTACTGAAACATTGAGTGGCTATGAGAGAACTATTTCTGAGAATGATGAGGACCATCTATTATTGGCGTAGTGGTTTGACCTTGCACCTGTTCGGTGTGGCATTAATGGAATGGGGGCTAGTTGTTCATATGAGCGCCTGTCTCTGCACCCCTGTCCCTTTCTCTCATATATTTATATTTTGCCAAGTGCACTCATGTGTTACAGTGTGTGTCTTTAAATGCATGTGCAAGGTTTTCGGTGCCTCTTTACTCACTCATATGTGTGGTCTTGTGAGTGAAATTTGTGTGTGTACTGTATGTGTGTGGTTGCTCCCCTATCGGTAAAGCTTCACCCCCCCTACAGGGACAATGCAATCAAACGTCACCACAGGAACCTGATATAATGATCGCTGTGGAGTGTGCTAATTAACACTGAATAGAGCTCATAAGCGCGGCCCCTTTGCCAACAAATCAGCCAACAGCACAGCATACAGGCATTTGTCAACGAGCTGAGCAGTGACAGGGTCACACACTCGGCACAAAATCCAGCTCTTTCCGAGGAAAGCACACGGATACCTACAGACACATGTGCAGCACATTGAAAATACATGCTCCCTTATTATGGGTGTAAACAGCATGACAAGGCACAAGACTTTGAGGGAATCATGTCCTTATTCAAGTGCCCTTCGGCTGTTTTCACTCCCTGCTGCAGTAAACAGTATCATTATTTATATCACCATTGCCTATGAGGGTGTGTGCATACACTGAGAAAGCACAACACTAGCTGTTAGTCGCACACAAATTCAAACACACACTCGTACACAACCGCTGGTCTCCTTTGAGATGTCAGCGATCTGCTCACGGTTTGGTGGAGCCATTGTTCAGAAAGGCTCATATTCTTTAACGGGGGGCCTTTTGTTGTTGTAAACAGCATGAATTTTTAATCCAGCCCAAGATTCTGGGCTGGTAATGAATGTGTCTCGGCAGCCAGCCTCTCTGGGGAGGGAGGCCCCTGGCTCCTGTTGCTAAGTTTCAGCAATGCCTAAGTTCTGGAGGAATCGGCCTGTTACGCCCCAACAATCTAGCACATACACAAACACACACCCTTATAAATATGGGCATGTGGGCACACATATGTACACACAACTGCTGTCGTGTACATAGACCGATACTTATTTGGGCACACAAACACTACTTATCTAAATACACAACGCCCTTTAACAATATACAGACAGAACTTGAACTTGTGAGGACAAATGCGCTCTGTATAATGTATACAGTGCAATACTTATATTAGTGAAAAAAATACATGTAGGGCTACAGATGCTTGCAAAAATATACACTGAAACTCACCGGATCGGTCATTTGCAGAGGTGGCAACATTTTTCAATTAACTCACTCTCTTTCTATTAAGTCTCTTCCTCTTTGGCCAAGCTGATTTCAGGAGAGGTTCTATGTCCTCCCTTTTCCAGCTTGCTTTTTTTCTCCTCAGAGGATCCATATCTTCGATTCTGCACCAGAGGCTGTCACTCATTTTATTAGTCTAAAGCTTGCTCGTTCAATAGTGTCAATTCCAAGCCTCAGACATTGACCTGAAGGAGTTCCTGCTCAACACCCAGCCCCAAATCAGCTGCTTCCTCCACAAGAAATGTTTCTCCATCATCATCTTCAGCATCCTCATTTTACCGACAGTAATCAACGGATGCACTGCAACTCATGCCAAACAGCTTTCCTCTGACCCCACAGCCCCAGCTCACAGAATAAGGCATCTGCTTAGTTGCATCCTCCAGTGATGTTGAAAATGTGCTTAGATTGTGCGTACGAACAGTGTGCAAGTTTTGACAAAAGCATGAGCATAGTTAAAAGCTAAAGATCTACAGTGGAGTTTCTCAATTATGCCTTACTCTCTTTCTGAAACATTAACCAAGTCTTAGAGTTTAGAGAGAAACAGTAGTTGTGTGATCTTCTGTCTCAAAATAGACCTGCTCCCTCTGGAGCCTCTCCTGTCATTGCAAAAAGCTTCAATAAAACTGAGAGATGTATACTATATGTCAAAGGGTTAAATCAAAGTGTTGCTTTTTTAAGTAAAAAAGCTGTGGAATTCTCTCCCGTCCTCGTTTTTTTTTCTGTCTTCCCCTCCCAAAGCGATTAAATTGCTGATTGATTTTTGTATCTCAGCTCGATTCTTTGCCCCTCGCTCTCCATCTCTCGCCATTGATCCTCACAAGGCTGCTGACTCCAAAGTCAGAGGACCCATCCTCTCTGGCCTCCGGAAATGAACTTGTTAGATGGGCTGTGCGATTTATTGCTCATGAGGCCGGGGTGTCTCTGTGTGAATGTGTGAGAGTCTATAGGGGCTGAATTTGTGAGTGTGTGAGCCAGCGCTGCTTTCACAGGGTTTGGAATTTATTGCATGTCTGCATTTCTCTGCGCACGAGTGCATGTGCGCGTCTCTGTGAGGGAGCAAAGTGCTGAATTTATACTAGTGTGAATGCATGTGTATGGATATTATTCATGGGTGACAATGTTACATCTTATGCTAATAGTTGTTTTCTGATTTTAATAAATCTTCAACGTGATAAATCTTGTTTTTTTATGTAAAGTTTAGTATCTGCTTAACTTTCTAACATTCTGCCAGATTCTGTAAAGCAGGCTGGGGTAGCAGTTTACTACCCAATATATGGAATTATGAATCATGTTGAGATTTTGTTTGGCAGTTTTCTGCTGAGGTAGGATGTTGAAAGCTCTTCCTCGTATTCCTAGGTGTGCTGCTCACTGATCTACCCCATCTACCTGCCTGTGGCGTCAGACACGGCCCTGTCCTCTACTGCAGCCTCCACTGACATATTGATTGGGTTCCATTTAAAAGCCCTGTTCTCCCACCGTTATTTACTCCAATAGTAAATCTTTACAATGCCGTAAAAGACTGTTTTACACACTTGGGTTATACAATCTCCCTGCTGCAGGAGCCAGACAGGCGTGTGTCAGAGGAGAGGAGAGGGAAGGAGAGGAGAGGAGAGGAGAGGAGAGGAGAGGAGAGGAGAGGAGAGGAGAGGAGAGGAGAGGAGAGGAAAGGAGAGGAGAGGAGAGGAGAGGAGAGGAGAGGAGAGGAGAGGAGAGGAGAGGAGAGGAGAGGCTCAACACCTCATCTTTCCCTTGAGGCAGATGCAGTGCAATGGCACCAGAAAGGGCCTTGGCACTACTTTAAAGGATGCTCCAAGAGAATGAGCTGCCTGCTCTGCCTCAACTTCATTCTCCTCTCTACAGTGTGCTTTGGCACTTCTCCATCCTTTTGTTTTAAGCTGCTGATTTTTTCTTTTTTTTTCTTCTTTTTTGTACTAGCTACTATGGCATTAACTTAGAGAGCAGTGCCAGGTAGTGCTAGTGGTTTATAGTTCCGCAGAAAGTCTTCTTGCATAACCAGACCTCAAATCAAAGCAATGTCTTGTGTTATCCAACTAAATTAAGGCGTTTTGTGTGATGGGATTTTTTTTTTTATTAATGATGATTAATTTGAGTGTCTGCCACAGCTAATAAGTATGGAAATTAAAAGCTATCGACAAACAGCACTGCATGAAAGGGCTGAGTTATTAGCATTAGGACACATGTGCCAGGTAGAGTGAAGAAGTTATGCACGAGCCTTGACTCATGAATTTGAGAGGTCACTATGCATCATTGTAAATCACTCAGCTTGGATATAGCCGAGGTCTTTATTTCATTAGAGGACATATGCTGCGCTTGTTCCCACAGCCTGTCTTCATTGCTACCCCAGGCCTTCAGCCTTGCCCAGACGTAGTCTAGTCCACATGGCCAAGTCACACCACCAGTAATAATTACTTAATTTAGGAGCAGGGAGGCGGGCCATGCTTGGCGTTTATTGGTGTTGATGCCGAGCAGACTTCAAAAAGCCACTAGGCCCATAATTTATCTCCCTCCGTGGACCCTGAGTGTTTCAGGAACAGAGTGAGGAAGACATAGAGAGTAAATGAGTGTGAGAGAGGGGAAGAGAGAGAGTATGTCTTTCAGTGGGTGTTTAATACTGCTTGGCTGTTGACTTTGGTGTACTTATTCTTTGATGTCAGTAACACGATCATCAAGGATCCTTTCCCCAACCCCCTGCAGTAGTTTTGCACCGGCAGCCGCACATTCCCCCTCACAAACTCATCCAAGTTGAACTTGGCTATCCAAATCATCTGCTGCTGGTAGTGCTCACATGGGATACCCAAGCTGAAAGTGTACACTCGAAAGAAAAAAAAAGATCATTTGGAATAAACAATAAATAATTCAGCAGAGTGGTTAAATAAGTAATAGTGTGATATCTATTTCTTTGGTGGCGCTATTGCCTTGCTTTATTTATTAATGGGCTTAATAGACACCATGTCTTGCCATGAAAAGCAAAGTCTAAAAAGCCTATGGTGAGTCTCTTGAACTGAGTCCTTAAGGGAAAGAGAAAGTTATGGCTTCGTTCATCTTGTCTGTCTCTCCATATGCTTTTTTGTGTGTCTCTGTGAAGTGGTGAGACATAGAGCACAGTCTAGACTTTTTTTATTTTGTGGGGGATATGTGGGGTGAGGGTCAAAGAGTGACATGAGCCAGCTGTGGAATCCTGATCACACTGGCTCCCCCAATTCTTTCCCTCCTTTACTTCACACACATACAACCATACTCCCATCCCCAGATCTCCAGTAATAACCATGAGATGGTCCAAAAATACCCTCCCCCACTGCATCCAGATGAGGATATCCGCCCTTCTCTGGGGAGATAGAATGTCTCTCTCCATATCTGGCAACCATGACCACAAATTAAGTCAGGGCTTCTGTGAAATATTCCCTTCGTGTGGCTCTGGGTTTAAGAGCACCCAGAAGGATAAGAGAAACTTCTCAGACTTGAAATAAGCATATGTGTGAACACTTTTCAATTCACAATTAGGTAAGATACAACAGCCTTCTCGAACTCTCTCTAACTGGAGGGCTTACTGTCTCTGAGCCACCCAGCTTTGACTCACAAAGTCGGGATAAGAACATTGGGATGAATCCAGTTCACTACACAGTACACCTCTAAGCTGAGCAGATATAAGTAAAACTCTGTTACTGTAGCTGCAGTTATGCAGCTAATGGCTTTTACTGTATCATGTTCATGTTTTGTTGTTTAAAAACCTGATTAAATTGAGCAAATTGAAAACCAATTCATTCGAAGTTAGCACCAAACCACAAAAAGTGACTCCATCATTACCACCTCTGTTAACTTCCTGTAATTCCTGGGTTAATAAAGGTGGAACGATGCAACTGGCAGTGAACAGAGGTGGGTGGCCTTAATGGTGTGTTGTTCAAGTGTTGACACCTTCTAATATACTCACAAATGTGTGCTTTAGTGCCCAGTCAACAACTTGTTAATATACGGCCATAACACTCTGCTGCAGAGGAAGACTGGGGCAGTGGAGGTGTGGAGCAGAGCTGAGGAGTGTAAGCGTTTTAGCAGATATGGACAAGAACACGCCGTCATTCTGAAACATGGCTGGCCGCAACCAGGGGCTGTAAATCAAGGAGCGGCAGAATTTCAACACCGGCTGCAGTGTGACCATGCACCTGCACATATTCGGCAGTCTGTCACTGCGACACTGCAGTATTCTGTCAAAATAAACACTACAAATACCTTTAAGGAGAAATATATTAGGTATTAATTATTGCCACTTCTCCACTCTCTCCAAACTGCTGCTGCAGTTTCTGGTAACTGCACATAAATCTGTGTGTGCAGGTAGATTCACACACGCAAGGACACACATCCCTTTACTTTAGAGATGGGTGAAGAGAGGATTAAAAATTACAGCCAGGTCTGCCCCCTCTGGCCCGTAGCCACTGGAGAAGAGGATGCCTCTCGCCTCCCATTTCCCCTGGACCACAGGAGGCCCATCTCCACACAACCACTGACCCATCTGTCCCGCATGGCTAACTGGGCTCCTGTGTATTCACCACAGCACAGAAACAGTGAGGGGAGGGAGGGGTGAGGGGGCCTACAACATCTGGGAACCATCAAGCCAAAAGAGCCTTAGATCCTGAGATTCCAGTCTCCGACCCCTCTCCTCTTCTCACCCCCACCCCTCCTGCCCCCTCCTCTCATCCCCTCCACCACCACCTTTCCTCTCCATCTGTCTCCCTCCTTCTCCCTTCTCCTCTCCAGCCCCTCCCCTCCTCCTCTTCCTCTCCTCCTCTCGTCCTGGCTGCCCATCATTTCCATGTCTCTTCGGCAGTGGGCCTAATCCAAACAGATTGTCTAACTGTTTCAAAAACATACTCCCTTTCTCAGCCCCCTCTGCTCCCCCTCTCTGTCCTGCGTTCATCCCCGGGAACAGACACTCTCTTTCATGGCGGAGGAGGTGCTGGTGTCAGTCTGGCCTAGGTTAGCAGGTTACTGCTCCACGGAACCATTTCAGGAGGAATGAGCAAGGCAGGCCCCAAAGCACTTTGACAGATCCCCATTTAATACTCAATCCTGACACATTACACAGCATCCGACCTCTCCTCCCCCTCCAGCTCCCCCCTTAAGCCTGTGTAGGAATGACTACAGCTGGCCACATAGGCATACTGTGTGTGTGTGGCTCAAAGCCCATTGTTTCAGGCATATTGTCCAACTCTGTGCCACCTTATTCCACAGGCTAGTGCTAGGCCAGGGAGAGCCTTCGGTAGGGGGGGTGAGGGAACCCCAGCAGGGTGCTTGGGAGCAGAGAGGCATCCCAGGAGACCACCAGGCCTCCCACTGGGTTGCCTGCCTACATCAGAGGCTCCCCCTGACACTGCCTGCTGAACTCCTGCATACTGTGTTTTGTTTAGAAGGAAGCTCTGTCCCTATTTACCATAATTGAATTAAAAGGATTAACATGGTTCCAGTGTTGCTCACATCTGTGTTCTCTATGATTCCACCTCTTTCTCTCTGTCTTGAGTTCTTGAGGAGGGAGGGGGACTGGAGATTTGTAGCTACTTAGAAAACATTTTGTGTGAAATAAATGCAAGATTTTACATAATTAAAACCTGTTTTACAATGTGTAACAAAAAAAAACCTTAAAATCATCCTACTTATAGCTGAGTAAAATGTGTTATTTACAGTCAGAAAAAAAAAACAAAATAGCATATAGAGGATGCTGTAAAAATATGGTGGACCTAGCAGGAGGATTCTCTGTGTTGATTTTTGCTCACTCATGTCGCTGCTATTCCAATTGGATTGTGACTGAGGGTCATAGGGGCAGTGGCCTGCAGATCAGAGGCTGGATTAATTGTTGACACTCTCCCAGTCCAAACAGAACCCTCACTACCCCCATTACACACACACATACTCACACACTCACACACACCCTCCCAACTACACTGAGGCCCTGACAGACACTTTGATTTATGTCTAGCCACCAACAAAAAAAGAGAACAAAATCAATTGGCTATTACCGCACTTAGCACTGGGCTGTCACCACCTGGGAGTAGGGTGTTGAAAATAAAAGACAGAGTCCATACAACACTTCCATACCACTCCATATACTCATTCCCAGAGGGGAGACACAGATCAGTGCTCAATCTCCATATACACAGTCTCCAAACTGACTGTCTGTAACACTTGTGCTCAGGGCAGTGGTAGCCCAGAGGTCAGAGGGGCTGGCTTGAGACTGAAGTGTCGATGGTTGGAATTGCCAGACAGACTGGAAAACTGTGGGTGGAGAAAGCAACAGCCACTGCCACAACACCCCTGAGCAAGGTTCCAACTTCCATCTGGCCAACAGAAGTGTACTGTGGTTGGACTGGGAGGTTTGCAGGTCTGACTGCTTGTAACTCTGTCAGTATGAAGTGCAGTGCTGGTGAAATAGATCAGATTCTGCATGACACAAGTGCAGTAGCGGATTTTTTGCTGATTGCTGGTTGTGAGTAAACTTAATCAGAAACATGCGCCACCCCAGTGCAATCTGTCTGCACACTTTGACCTCAAACAGCCTCATCTGTCTCAAGTTGTCCTTTGTTTCTCTCATTTTTTCACTCGTTTAACAGTTTAGATCACACATATCACCACTGAAGACACCAAAACTAGGGTACTCTTTTGCAAATCAGTCCCATTCCCAGGCACAGTGCAATACCGTTAGTGATGATTAGGCTGGCTGAGATTCTTCTTGTTACTGTACCCCTTCACCTTCCACTGACCCCTTTGTCCTACGCTCAAAATTGTCCAGCTGTATTTAGGTCTTTTTATTCCCAATGGAAGCTATTCCAGGCATGTATCATGCAAGCAATAGAGGATTATTTTTGTGCTCAGGCTTTAGGGGGTGGGGTGTAAGGATGTAGGGAGTTGCAGCATGGAAAGGGCAGGGACATATGATTTAGGGACCCATGATGCTGCAGGACTCAGAGAGAGAAGTTTTTAGACTGTGGTGTAATACAGATACAGTCGAGGGCTGTAGGGAACACAGATTGTGATGAGAAACAGGCTAAAAGGAGGAAAAGTAAGAAGGTAAAACCATACACCTATTGGGTTTCCCTTTAAAAAGGTTGTGCCAAATGAAGTGCAGTTGTCAGTGAAATGGGCGACATTGCATCCTTCAACCCCACCTCCACCCTCCACCAACCCCCAATCGGCTTGTTCCTCCCCAGCACAGGAACCATGTCTGACCCAACAACTGTGCGTCTGCCAAGTGGAATGCAGGACAGGGTCAGTAGCTGAGGCCTCATGGCCTCCAAGGGACTATTCTGAGAGCAGGAGCTCATCTCTGTTCTAACCCTATACTGGCGTCTTGTGACTGTGGTTAAAAATGGCCCTATGTGCTCACTGATTCTAAAACACAATCGCTCTCTCTCTCCCTCTCATGTATACGTGAGCGTCCGCGCGCACACACACAC
This sequence comes from Acanthochromis polyacanthus, assembly GCF_021347895.1. Classification (NCBI taxonomy): domain Eukaryota; kingdom Metazoa; phylum Chordata; class Actinopteri; family Pomacentridae; genus Acanthochromis; species Acanthochromis polyacanthus. The sequence goes on from NC_067119.1 coordinate 26,096,581, forward strand.
ACACACACACAGAGACACACACAGACACAAATTCACAAGACCTCGCTTGGGAACTGCATAGTGGAAACTATTGGGTAGGAAGCCACAGAAGCTCTGTGTGCTCTTTTGTTCTGTAAATTAATCTTATTTTACATTTCCGCAGCTTTGTCCATATAATCAAATGTCCACTGCATCAGGTAGAATGATCAGTAAAGTATGATAATAACTTACATACTTGTAATTAAGCTCAATCAGCATATGTTAAGTGCTGTCAAGATAGCTATACATTAGATCCATGCAGACACATCCGCACTACAAACATACAGTGTCACAGTTTAAAAAAACATGCTCAAACATGAGGTGCCATTACAAAGTGCAAATCATCTTTGTGTCCATCTGCAGTTCCAAGTTCCAGCCCGCTGACCATACGCAGTAATCACAGTGTATTTAGCTTTATCTTTAGAGAGCTGGCATGCGTGAGTCCTCTTTACGACACTGTAAACTTTAACTGCCTGGGTCTTAGTGCTTTAACTCTAGTCCAGCCACCCAAGGGAACCAGGGAGCTTATGGGATTGAATGGGAGAAAGTCACCATCGTACATCTCGGCAGCAGCAGCAGCAGGACGGCAAATATAATAGCCAGCTGTCCTGACACTGCCATGTAGTCATTAAGATCAAGTAATTTTAATGGCAGAGCAGCATGATGAAAAAAATGATATTCATACATGTTGACAATAAGGTAGGTGTACATTAATTTGAAATATACCGTACATATGATAGTAAGCCACAGAGAGTCATATGGTTAAAACAAACATTTGTTATTGTATTTAAACAGTTGTAGAGAAGTCACCCAACCTAATCTATGTATCCGGCATGAATCAAAGATCATTTCTCAATTTAGTTTCTATTTCATTCAGTGAATGAAACTTATGGATAAACTGATGTCCAATCCCCTAAACCGACAGCATACTTCCTCTCCAGCTTCACTTGGCTTTTATCTCCAAATCTGCATGTGATGTAGAGGCTTCTTGCTGTTAAATCATCTATTTCATGAGTTGCTGGCACTATGAGGGAAAAAAAAAATCTCAAGGAGGCTATTAAAGCCTGGCTGTGTTAATGCAGTCACCCATTAAAAATCCCCAGGGAGCTGATAAAGTGGACTCATACACTTTAAGCATCTGAACACATACCAAAAGGCTCACAGAAAAATATTCATTCACACATAAAACATGCAGACACAGACATGTGTACACACATCATTTGCTTCATAAACATATGACATCATGTCAAGTGACATCATTTGCAAATGCATGGACATAAACAAAACCCAGAACAATGATAGAGTGCACATCTACAGTAGTTGTGCAACACAGACCCTGAGAGACACCTGTTGTGACGCTCAGATTGCCAAAGCCCCAAGATAGTCGGTCATCTTGGGTGCTTGCTCACGTGAGCTCCTGTGGGGTTGGGACAGAGCAGTCTTCTGGTGCAATACAAACAGGACTTTTATAGGCATGTTTACGAGCAGGTTGTCGTAGTCCCCCATTTTAGGGCAGGCTGGGTTGAGCTAGTCTGAGTTGAGGTGGGCAGGGGAGGCAGGCAAGGATTGATGGGAGGCAGGACAGCACAACCCAGTCTGGACGTCTGGGTCATATACCATGGCCTCTGCTCTCTCTGGTTTCAGCTCAGGTTGCTGTTTCATGTGGGCTCTCCTACAGGGGGACGCTAACTGTCAACATAGCTCCTCTGTGAATGGTATAGGTCAGTGCACACATGTGGTTGTAGGGTTTCTCGTTGGTGCTCACAATGGATCATGTAGAGAAAGCACCCCACTGTGAAAATGAACGCTATAAATAAGAGTTAAACGTGCTGCTCCTCAAAAATGTGATCCCAGTCAAACAGAGTTGACCTTAATGTTGTCACATCAAGGTTTTACATTTAAGGACAGGATGAACTTTTAGCCAACGAATGGTTGCTTTCTAAGCTTCTGTGTTGTGTAGTATTACCACAACTGTGCTAAAGGCCAGATGAGGCCCTGACCCCGTGGGCCAAGGAATCATTATGGGCTCATAAAGGGCCCCGTGCCAAGCCTCTACTCAATAAGCCTGGATCCACATGAAGCCAATGCAGCTGATTAATTAGTCAAGCAATCAATGAGCTGCGCCTTCCATCCACTGATTTCCTCTAGTATTTTGCCCAGGTACTGCAGCAATTACTACACATGTACAAAAAATGCATGCACGCACCCACAGGCGCACACACACACACACACACACACACACACACACACACACACACACACACACACACACACACACACACACACACACACACACACACACACACGCACACTGTATGAAGGAAAGAATTCATACAGAGTCACAAATACACACACAAGCCATCACACACTTGCCTACAAAATGATAATGAGATACAAAACAAAGAAAAACACTTTGAATTGGGGATAAGAGGCGACGAAGGGAAAAAAAGCTGTGGGAATAAGTAAGAAAGTTCTCACCTTCAAAGCAGTGAGAGCAGGCTGGCTGTCAGTCAGGAGAGGGAGGTGCCATTTGAAGGATCAGTCATCCTTGACAGTGCTGTCATGGAGAGCCTTAATTAGCCAGGATTACTTCCTCACTTAATGAAGCATGCGCTTTTTCGTCTCGGCCCGAATACCACTCTCCCCTCTCCCTATTTTCTTCCCTCAGGTTTTCTCCTCTGTCTATCTCCCTCACTCATTCTCTGCAGCTCTTTCCTGCTCTCTGTGCTTCTCTCCAGGCAGACTGCTCAAATCGCTCTTCATATTGGAGACTTCTCACATCCTGTATCATAGATGCTCTGTCACTTCTACTAACCCTGGTGGGTGTGTATTCATTCCCCCTTCTACTTACTCTCCTTTCTTGCTCGTGCACCCTCGGTTCCTGCTAAACTGCAGCTAACAGTCTGGCTGTTTTTCTCAATTAGTCCTCAATGACCACCTTCGAACCAGACCTTCTGCTTATCTGGTTGTCTACTTGATTGGCAGACCAGCACACAGTTTTAAAAAAGTTACTGAATTAACTCTGTTGTTCTTCCAAAAACCACAATGGCTCATGTAAGATATCGTTAGAATGAATGTGGAAAGACAGTGTTAGTAGAATTTTTGAGATTTATGCTCTGTCACACATTTCTATTCAACTGTTGACTGTATTCTAACTAATAAAGCACAAATCCATTCAAAAATTTTACATCGAATAGTTGGGTAAGACAGTAAGGATAGGATGAGAAGGGAGAGGAGAGCGGCTGGTGATATAGAGGATTGACTAATAAAGAAGTGAGAAGATGAGCAGAGTATGAAGAGAGGAGGAGGGGAGGAGGAGGAGTGAAGGTGAGGTATAGGCTTGAAGGAGCAAGGAGAGCAATTTGCCGCCACAGCGCACACAATGTCCCCTCCATGCCTGTGGGCCATGTGAAGACTGCTCCTTCAATTACACTTCACACTGGTCAGGGAGCAAGAGAGACACGTAGACGGAGAAGGTAAGAGATGAAGAGGGAGACAGAGACAAATAGAGGCTCACAGATCTCAACGTATATGTTAGGGATGCTTTACGAAAAGGCAGAAAGGCTCAAACAATCATCAGTAAGGTAATAGGTTTACTGTTTAGTTGGTAAAATATACTTGTTATACACCTGCAAAACCTTCTAAGGCAGGAATTTGAAGTTTGCATAAGAGATTGCTGTTTCTCTTTCCTACCAACAAGAAACAGTTTCTTTTAGCGATGGCTGTGACATTTCCTAACCTTACAGTAAAAGTAGGGGGGAAAAAACAACAAGAAAACATCGATCTCCAATCATTCTGCTTAGCTAATGCTTAGTTTGGGGGACTTTGGCAAGATCTCTGGCATTGCACTTCCGTCTTGTTTGGGGACTTCCAGGAGACAGATCAGAGGCTAAAATATCCATTTACGGATTGAGCTCTTAAAACAAAACAAAAAAAGTACATTTCCTGCAATGCTCTGATAGTGGTCTTTCGTTACACTCCTTTCCACTGAAAATGTGTAATTTCAAAGGTCAGCCATAATAGCATCATCTGGACTATTTTCAAAGGACATTATGCAGCTGACTTAGTAGTAAAGCAGCAAATTAGCAGATCTTCATGTATAAAATCAATGGAGACAATGTTTAGGACGGTATTTGGGATGTTCTACACAAATTTATCCCCAAGTTACGCAAAAGAATGTTTGGCTACACATGATCAATCAGAATCAGAATCACAATCACAATCACAATCACAATCACTTTATTAATCCCTGAAGGGAAATTCAGTTGACAGGGTTCTTATCTGTTTAATTTTGAATTGAATAGCTTGACTGCTGATGGCAAGAAAGATTTCCTAAATCTTTCGGTCTTGCAGCGCAGGGATAGGAGCCGTCCACTAATGTTTCGTTGTTCATTGAGGCAGATGTGAAGTGGATGATCCACTTCAACTGCACCTCTACAGCATTTTCCATAAGAGACTAAAGGCTGGTGGTGAGTGAGACATCTAGTCCACATCGGACAGGACAACAGGCACAAAGGAACCTCCAGCGGGTTGCTGTCAGCGCAGCCAGATGATGTGATAGAGGGACCACAGTGTAGCAGCGAACATGGCTAAAAGATATGAAATCAACAGAGTGGCTGAGTGAGGGTGACAGGAGGGCATGTTCTAATATGGGCCACAGTCAAGATGGAGGCTCGCTCCCACTTCTACCACCCCCTCCTCAATACATCTCCTCTCAAACATGCCCACCAGGCATGGGCTGGCTGCTGGAGAGAAGGCGGAGGAGGAGGGAGGTAGAGGGCTGCAGGGATTGAGGGATGGAGGTAGAGGTTTGGGAGTGTCGGGGCGGAGGTGGAGGGGCGAGGGGTGCCTGTATCAATCCGTCACAGGCTGACAGCTGACTCCTGTGCTCGCCATGGCCACGGGCAACTGACCAGAACCAGGCCGGAGCTAGCCAGCTGTTTGTGTGCACGCATGTGTATGTGTGTGTGTCTTTCAACTCTGAAACCCCCACCCCCGAAACACAGACACACACACATATATATGTCTCATCTTCCATCCAGTAGTAGCCATATCCTTCTCGCCATCTCTCTGCCTCTCTCGCTTTCCCTGCCTGTCCATGACATCTTACAAGTCAATCAATCAGTTTCAGCGAGCTGGCATGAGAGCACTGCATTTATACAGAGCACACCCTGCCTGTCATACTTGCTGAAGTATTTTTATTTAAACTGACCTTCAAACCAATCCACTTTTCTCCCTCTGTAACGCCTCAGGTATGTGCAACAACATAAGAGAGTCTTCAGAGGGAAAGGAATGGCAGAGAGCAACATCTGGTGTCTTTCAGTTCCACCCTCAGCGGCTTTCACCTGAGCTCCTGGTATTTGAAAACCTCTGTCTCTGGTATGCCCTCAGAAAATAAAGCGATTGTTTCATCTGTATCCATTTGTATGTGTGTCGGCTCTTGTGCGCGCACCAAGGTTCACTCAACAAATGCTCAGATGCTCTTTGTAATATACTTTGCTGATGGATTGCTCCGGAGTATCAACCATTAATTATACCTCAAGTGATAGACACTGTGTGAGCCTGCAAGAATATTGCTTGGGTGGTTTGTTGTTTGTATTATATTACGCAACATCTTATCATAAATATATATATATATGTATTATATAATGCAACTAGCAGCGTAAACAGTGACAGTTTAATTAATCATAACTGTTTCTGTTGTCTGCAGCAATTAGTTGGGATTGTTCACCTTACTCCCACTTTAATTGAGATTCTTCAGCTCCATATGTTTCAGTGTTTCTTGGTGCTTATTCGTATGTTTCTGCGTCTCTACGCTCTTTGCTCCAATTACACACGAATGCAGAAAAACACACTTGCTCCTTTCCTCCTCTCAGCTCCACTTCGCATTTAGGAGGGCCCTGTGTCCCCCAACTCTTGTTTTGCCCCCCTCATCCCCACCCATAATTTAACAACCTCTCACCCCCAACATCACTACCCCCTCCCTGCCGTGCCCCAAGAAGTCTCCCCTCCAACGCCCCGCCACCCGCCCCAGCTTCTGACAGTACCTCAGCGGGAGAGCGCAGTCCTGATGGATGCCACAGATGGGCCTTTCCCTTGGAGCTCCCAGCCTCGGCGCAGTGTGTGCGCGGCAGGGTCAGAAGGCAGGCCTCCCCATGAAATGTATGTTGTAACAGGAAACAAAAGGAGGGCCCCCTGTCCCCACCAACAGCCACAGCACCCCCTTCAGCCTTCTCTCCTATCCCCAAAACAGGGGGGAAAGCTGTGGAGCTGGCCAGGGAGGGTGAAAAAGAGAGAAAGACAGAGGAGAGGGGGCGGTGCTGGCGGGTTAAAAGTCGGAGGGGGTGGTCGGTCATGGGGAAGCAGCACTTTAAGAAGAAAACAAGGGAAGATGAGAGGGAACATTTTCAGCTGGGGTGTCACATGGATGACTCTGCTCTCTGGCACAGGGCTTTGTCTTTTGCTCTTTGTTTCCATGTTATTGTGCCCCAGCCGTTGTGTGAGTGCGTAGCTTTCATGCTAATGCACACAAAAGTACGTTTATAATTGGACAGCAGCTCGGAGTGTGTACATGTGTGTTTGCTGTATTGTGACATACAGTTTCTGCCTTTCAGCTTGATGAATAGATAACTTGAATGGCAAAGAGACTCCAAATGGTATAACTACTTATATAAGAGTTAATTACAGATCGCTGTAGATGCTTAAAATAGAATATATTATTGCAGATTGATGGGTATGTGTAGGTGGATATATAGAAGTTTTACATAACACAAGTTTCTGTGGGTCACAACAACTAATATAGAAGAGTAATGCCAATAATTTTTGTACTACTTCTTCATGCAATAAGAATGTTTAATTAAAAGAAACAGTGTTAGTTTTTTCTCAGTTTTTTTGTGATAAATATCTGCGGTTTTGTCAGCCATTTCTGTTGTGCTATGTACAACTTGCATCATTTCTGTTTTCTGTTTTTGCCTCTTTATGCCAAATTTCAGCTGTCAAATAACTTTCTCAGTTTTAGTCATTTACAGCATCTTTCTCTAAATGTTTCGTTTGTGTTGTGAAAGTGGTGAAGACGTTCCCTTTCTGCTGCCATGTTTCCTTTTCGCATTTGCAGTAAGTCTGTCTCAGCCACTAGATATGTAGAGAGATACAAACATCCACAGTCAGTACATAAATGGACCTCCCACCTTCTCTCTATCTCACACTGAGTGGGTGCATTGCGATGTGTGTGTGTCTCTGTGTGTGTCTGCATTAAGTTGAGCTAAGCTGATCCTAGTTAGATTCCAGCCTGTTGGAGCTGAGAGTTGCACCAGGCAGCGTAACCAGCCTCTGGCTATCCACTAAATTAAAGGCCTAATGCACAATCCTTCGTGCAGGCTGACAAACTAATGAAATGGAGAAGTAGGGGCCCCCGGGAGGATTGGCCAGCAGATGAAGACGCCTCCAATGAGGGATTCAACCCAGGAGCAACCTCCCCACCTTGTCTTTCCCATCCACGTCTCTCTACCCCTCTCTCGCTTTCTTGCTCATTCTCTCAGTTACTCTCTTTCTGTCTCTCACTTTCCCCTTGCTCTGCACAAAGCCAGGGATGTCAACAGCATGCCTAAGTGCGTGGGAAAGGTGCAATACAGTTCTGCAGTATGTAGCTATATGTGTGTGCGCTGCACTGAATTTTCAATGTGTGTGTGTGTGTGTGTGCTAGCTAAGAGATTGAGAGGTGAGGCAGGTTTTTTGGTAGCGGCCTTTTCGTTACCACCAAACATGATGATCCCTGCAGAGGACTGAAAAGACTTAACCCACTAACCTTGGGAGAGATGCTTTGTCTATAAATAACTTTAACCAATTAAAGCTGTTTTTCTGAGTTCTCCCCACTGAGCACGGCACCACGGAGTCCCTGACGACTCATCTCTTGAGCAGCTCAGCGCAGGAGCCACCACCTTGTTAATTAGAGTCGCTATCATTCACCTGCCCCTGTCTTGCTGCTTGGCCCCACTGTCACACACACACACAAGCACACACACACACATACACACATGCACACATATGCATGATATATAAATGCAAAACACCAGTGTTAGTCCACAATATAAATAATAAAAATAAAAAATCTACTGTACTGCGTTATCGTAAGCAGAGGATAAGCCCTGAGGAGATGACTCGGTAATTTCAGCTATTACTTGTTCAACATGAGTGTTTTATCAAAACTGTCAACAGCACGGTACATGAAGAAATTTAACATTAAAAGAGGAATGCGTCGCAAGTGCTTTTGGTGAGTGGGGGGAGAAAAGAGAAAACAAGGTAGGAGGCAAGGGAGAGAGGTTTCTACAAGGGAAATGGGCTGAATTACACTTTAATTGCCATCGCTATTAATTAGAAGTCTTGGAAATCTGTTGCGGTTTGGGTCCCCCCCTCCTCCCTCCCTCCAGTTTGTCGTCCTTATGAAGCTATCTATTAACATCTTAATTGCCGCCTGGTCGGCTGTGTTGTGCTGTGGCAGCTACAGTGAGTTAAACATACCCTCCCTGACATCCCGTTCTGAAAGCTGGCTGACTAGTTAGCTGGATGGCTGCCTGGCTAGCTGGTTCAGGGAACGCTTTTGACTGGGTCTTTAACACAAACAACAGAAATATCCAATCAGCAGGTCCGCACGGTGCAATGACCGTCAGCTACTGAAAGGAGTGCAATATTTGAGACAGAGAATAATAATATCTATTAGTGGGGAAAACAGGGTTGCTAAAATGTCTCCTGTTTCTTTCATCCCTCTGCTCAAGTGTTTGTCATTGTCATGGGTGTGAAATTGGTCGGTCAGATGCTGATGATGAAGTGGGTGAAATGTAATGAATTCTATCTAGCCTGTAAGTGGTTGAGCCTAGGGTTGATCAGAGGTTAACACCGCTTCACCCCTAAGACAGGTCCCATTAGCAATTATATTGGGTTAATCCTACAGTTTGTGCATTGTCTTACAAATGTGTGTATGTGTGTGTGTGAGAGAGAGAGAGGGACAGAGTACGTGATTAATGCATAAGTATTTCAGAAGTCTAGAGCTGGCTCTATGATTGAGTCTAAGCATGGAGAATGGCTCGTGTGTCATTGACACCCACAGACAGGCCACAGCCGGGAACTGTCAGTCAAACCCTATCTGTCTATCAGTGTCTACTAACCAGCCTGCAGTCAGAAGTCTTGTGCTAAATGGCATTTTTACACATTAATGCATTTGATTATACTGAGGGGTGGATGGAAAGCAGTGGCACCTATACAACACTCTCTACCCACCCCCCCTCTACAACATGCACCACACCCCTGACCACATGCCACGCTAATAGCCCTGCCTTTGACATTTGAAGTAACATTATTATAGGGCTCATTTGGAGCACACAAGCCCCAGGCAGGAAGCTCTGTTCATCAGGTAGGCCGTCGCAGCTCGAGACTGGAGGGTCAGGTAGGGTAGGGGGCGTAAAGCAAGGAGGGGGCTGGTGTCAGAGCCTCTGGGTTTGACATTCACAGCACAACAGACAGCAGAGATGGATGCTGGGTAGCATTCCATCTGTGCACGCATGACAGAGTCCCTCCCTGCACACAGCCACATTCAATCCCACATATGACCTTTCAAGAAAACTGGGGTCAACTTCAGGGATTTTTTTAAATCTTTTTTTTCACTGTGCTCCTTTGGCTCTAGCCTGGGTGTGTCTTAAGAGTAGGAGCAGCAGGCAGGCTGTCTGGATTAGTGCCAAGCTGCACACTAACACTAGCAGATCTGAAAACTGGCAACAGGCTTGGTTTTATAGATCAGGATCAAGGTAATCGTCTCGCTGTAGCTCCCTCTCCTTTCCCAGTCTTTAGTCTTTAGTCATGGCGTGAATGCATACCTTACATGTGTGTGTTGTGTGGCTACACATGCTCTCAGAGTTAATGTGTGTACTAATGTGTATCTCTGTGTGTGTTTTTTGTGCAGGTGCATGTAGTGTATGTGTTTGTGTGTGGATGTGTGCAGGTTAGATGGGGCTCACAGGGTCAAGAGATGCTGCAGGGCTCTGCTGACGGCTGCAGGAAACCAATCAACCTTGTCTGTGTATTCCACGACCCGTCGTTTTCTTAATGACCTGCCCTGACAGGCCTGCTGCAGCCCCAGCCAAACCTCCCTGCACCGCTCAATGGATGACCGGCCCCCATCAGCAACATGCTAATGACCCAAAGAGAGGGAAAGCTGGGAAAAGGGAGGGATGAAGGAAAGGAGGAGGTGAGGAAGCACAGAGGGGGAAAAAAGGGTGAACAGAAAGAAAAATAAAATGGTGAGGTCTCAACAGAATAGAGGCTATTAAAATTGAGGCTATTAAGATACAGTGGGCAGGCAGAAAAAAACGCTTTTACATGACCTGTCAGGTGTCTTGACTGCTAACGATTTTAGAATCACACAAAAAATAATAATACAGTAAAACACCATTCACACAACATCCTACCACAGAAGTAAAGCTGCTCATTATTAACTCTGAGATGTATACACCGGGTTGTGAGCAGCATGAGACTGTATTACAGCCTGTGTAATTTTTTTTCTTCAATCAAGTCTCCCTCACATGAATAAGAACACTTGTGTAATCAAATACCATTCAATTCAACCACTCTGCCATAAATTCTGCTTTTGTGATTCTAGATTTCCAGCTTCTTGAAAAACACTTCTACATTATTACTCCGCCAAAGGAGACGGAGCCTCGGTGGAGTTATGTGACGACTGGCGTTCGTTTGTGTGTCTGTTTGTCTGTCCGTTCACAGCATTATTAAAAAATGGACAGACAGATTTGGATGAAATTTTCAGAGAAAGTCAGAAATGACACAAGGACCAGGTGATTAGATTTTGGCAGTCATTGTAACTATGACTATAAGTGAAAACTAAGTCAACTGCCTGCTGATGATCACATGATTGCGATCCTACTACAAAATTGACTGTTGCGGACTGTTCGGGACTTATCCGTTCGAAATGATACAAGGAAAAATTGAATAAATTGTGGGGGTGTTTCCGACTCCCAGCAATTCCTGCCACCCGCTACATATTTAGGTCAGAGTACCGCACTTTCTGAGTACTTTTCTAGTTTTCATTTTTGAAGTCAGTGGCTCTTTGGTGGACTGCATTACGCCTAAAAGGGTCGTTTAAATTTAATCCTGTTCAGTACACTACTGAACCCTCTGCTCCCTCAAACATAAACATAAATTAAAATCATCACCTTTTTGACAATGTCAACGAACACTGAAAATGCAGAAGCTTCATAAAAAAGTACGTTTTCAGGCAGAGCTGTTGTATTGAAATGCATCCTATGTGTGCCTATTAAAGCAGCAGATAAACTGCATTTTTCTTTAACACTGAACTAGTGTCAAAATGCAATGTAAAAAAATGTATATGTGTCAACTTAATATCAACCTCAGCTGTGTAATTATCAGTAAAGATTTGGAAAGGGAAATTACCGTAATTCCATTTACAGTAGTATTATTTTGTCACTGTTAAGATGGTTAAACACAGATGCAACAAAGCAAAAATACAGTAATTTACAAGATGTACTATGAAGGACACAGCCATACGTGTTTGTCCATATTTAGTCTAAATCCTTCATTATACTTCCTTGCAGATGTACAGACAGTCAGCTACAGACACCATGCGTCCGTAGGTGCTGTTAATATACTACTTTCTAGTGTTCAAGAGATCACTTGACTTTGTTATATACAGATATATATAGATATAGATATAGATATAGATATATACATGAATGTTTAGTAGACTGTTGTCTGTGTATTCTCTGCAGGTGCTCTACTACCCTATGTGAGGTTGTTCACAGTTTCATGGTGTCTGTAGCTGTCCGTGTGCACATCAACAGGGGAGTATAATCAAGGCAAATGTATTCAAAGACTTATCATACATATCAAGCCAATATTTTAGCAGGAACATGGCCTGTTGCTTTTTTTGCTTTGAGCCAAGCCTCACATTTATAAAATGGTGAACTAGAGGACACGCTTCAAACACATTTTCCATCCAGATTTTGGCAAAGAAAGTAGCAAAAATCAAACAATACGTTCTTGTGTTTTACTTTTTGTTCCACATGTAATTTCAGAGAGGCCAGGCGCTTCGATCCAAGGTAAGTGATAGATAGTTGTTCCTTTCATAACATTTTACTGTGAAGGCACCAAGGTCAATTTACCACCGATCTTCATCAAAGTGCATAATTAAAACGAAGCTGCTTTGCTTACATTTATTGCCATATTGACTGCCGTATGTGCTCACAGGTATTTATGTTTTTTAATTAACATCTCTCTTGATGCTGCCTGGATGTCAGTGTCATCCACCAGCATTAGAAAGGGGAGCCATTTTAGCAACCCATTTTGGTTTCATTTTAACCCATTCTAATCAGTGTATCTATAATAGCACGAAGAGAAAACATCATGTAGGTGAACCTTGTCACAGTCCTATTGTAAACGTAATTATAGCAGAGCTGAGAGTACTCACTGTGACACTATGTGTTAGCATCAAGGTCTTAGGTGTAATTTTACGACAGCCCAAGCTTTTAAAAATGATTACATTTTCAATTAAAATTTATCAATTCATGCAGTATATTTCAATTTTGTCTCTGACACAATTAACTAAATATGAGGATATGATTCAATGCAGCCTCTCTCAGACTGGACTTCTGCCTGAGAGTCTGTTTTTTTCAAATGCAATCATCTAAGCTTTCTATACTGTTAATCACAAAACTGCCACAATATTTACTGAACCCTGAATAAATGAATTCCTTAATGTGATTAATCTAGCAGAGGCCCTGCTAGCCAAGCTTATACCAAACATGTAAGAATTCTTCCTCCAGTTTCTCTTGGTTGCTGATTACATGTGGAATTCCTTCTGACATGACTGGGTCATCTAATATTGTTCACAATTTAGTACATTTCTAAACTCAGTTTTAACTCCAGTGAGGTGGAGTATTGAACAATCTCTCCATAAGTTGCTGTAGTTTGTGTGTGAAAGCCTTTGTATCAACTCAATCCACTATACTCTACCACTGGGGTGTTTCTGAGTTTTGTCAAATAAGCTTGTTCATTGTGAGCGGTGTAATTACACAAAATGCCAGCAAAATGTGTTGCTACAGGTTCAGAGCTTTTCACCAGACATGATGATTACTATTTATACTGTACAAATCTTGCATAATGAAAATTGGCTTGTCACACCGTTAAAGCACACATATGCTAAGAACACAAACAAATGTAACATCTTGGAATTAGCTACTGCATCTTCACAAAAAAAGGGTATTTGAGAAGACATTGGTTAGAGATTAGTGCTATGAAATGTTTAAGAATTTATGACAAAGGCAGATTACAATGCAGATAGGGTACAGAAATAAAAATTTCATACTGTGTGCATTTCCTATTCAAACTGTATTTTGCATTAGAGGTTGTTTAGAACAAAAACAGTCAAGTGCTGCAAAAACAGACAGTGCAACATGTTACAATTCAAGAAATCCAGTTAGAATAATAGACCCAAGATATCAGTACACTGTACAGTAGTTTATTATATTATCATAATATTATTTAATATGAAACAGGATTTTAAAAGTCTATGAAGTTATCAGTGTTTACCTTCAAACAATTCAGCAATGAAAAGGAAAATGACTTTTCGTGTCATTGTGCACTCGTTTTGCTCTCATTCATATTTATAAGGTAGGTTTGTCAAGCAGTTCCTCTGGCTGTATAAACTGGGAATTGACTGATATGTCTTTTTTAAGTGCCGATACCAATAACGATCATTGGTGATCAAGACAAATCGATAATCCATATTTCAAGCTCAAATGTTAGAGCGGTAGATATCTTAAAGCATTTTTTGTTATTGTTTTCCAGACACTGTTTCTAGTTAATCTGTGCTGACTCCTAACTTGTCCTCTAAATGTTAGCGTAGCAGTAATCACTGTGAAAATAACACATTTCCAATTTGTGGTGATAGATGCGGGGGGGGTCAGTTTTGCAGGTTGTGTCTCTGCGAGAGACATATCTGTTTGTTAAACCAGTTTTCTAAACTGCTAATCTTACTTTACTTTATGTCACAGGTACTCCCGATAGCACTACCTTAGCGATAGCCGTAGCCTAGTATTGTCAGCAAAATAAGTTCCAGTAGCACTGACACTAACAAGTGAATTATTGAACCATTTTCAGTGTAACAAGCTAACTGGTCTTGTTTGTGGCACATCGTGGTGTTTATTGCAACTTCAGCAATATCTACCACACCTTAGAAACCTTTGACCAAGTGAGTTAGCAAGTATGCTTGTCTGTCTCTGTCTGTGAACAGTAGCTTTCAGCATTGAACAATTACTACTTTTGATGTGTCACAATCTGTGGGTGGGATATTGTTGAGATTGGGAGTGAGTGCAGACAAAGAGGCAAACTTGTGAATTTTATTTATTTTAATTGATAATACGTTCAAAGAAATAATAATACTGATAGAACAACGTCGAATATCGGCCTCCATTACCTGTTGGGGCAATAATCCCACATGTAAATGGGCCTGACGGAGCAGGGGACAAATTTTGTGTATATCCAACCCGTTCCCATACCCAGGGCATTAAATGCTGCCATTTGGTCAAATCTGTAACTGTCACGAACTAGGGAGGGCTGGACCAAAGCAGAGAGCCACACCACCAAGACCAGAGGAGATTTAGAATGATTTATTGCCGGGGATGAATAATGGCCGAGATGGGGAAACCAGAGTGCAGGAACGGCTGGTGTAGTGGGGGGTTTTGGCCAGGAACGGGGGGTCCAGGCAGGGACAGAAGGGGTCCAGGCAGGAATGGGGGTCCAGGCATGAGCAGGGGGGTCTAGGCATGAGCAGAGGGGTCCAGGAGGAGAAAACCGGTGATGACTGGGTTGGGGAGAGCCAGAGGGGAAGGAGGACAGCGGGGATCCCGGACAGCTGAATCTGGCGGAGGCAGAAGGAAAAAACAATGTAAAACAACTGGCAAACTGAACAGATCAAACAGGAGGCTAGACAGCGAACTGACTGTGAGGTCTTTGTTCAACGATCTGGCAGAGAGTGGAAGGATGAGCCGGTTCTTATTGCAGAGGTGTGTAATCAGAATGATGTTCGTCAGCTGTCCGGGAGCCGTAGAGGTGGTTGATTGCCTGAGTGGAGTCAGCTGAGAAGCAAGACTCCACTCAGGCACCGAGCTGCAGGGGGAGAGACAGGGCAGAGGAGCGGATGGGAGACAGCAAGACAGACAGGGCAGAGGAACAGGAGAGGGGGAAAGGAGCATGAGAGGGAGAGAGATGGGGAAAAGGTATTTGGGATGCCAGATGGGAAAGACAGGGGATGAGAAGGGAGCTCTGACAATAACATCTGAAAGACACACACAAAATGTCCTTCGTTGGTGACACTTGAGTCAATATTTGACACAAAAGACATATGTAAGTTTTTTCCAGTGAGGAGCCTTGAGGGTTAGAGGTGCCATAAATAACTGAAGATTTTCACCTAATTTTATTTCATATTTTGTCTAAAGCCTTGTTTTCACTTGTTGCCTTTGCACCAAACCTATTTGGTTTGATTTAGGGAAAAGATCACGCTTTTGCTTTATAATACATCCTTTCTCAAAATTAACCATGTTACAAGGCAATCTTCTTGTTACCTGAAAAGGAGAGATAGTGACAACACAATGGAAACATTTGTTGATGGACGCTTAGCAGCTAATACTGACATTCATGTACTTGCATAGGTCTATCAGGCTACTGTGTATTGAAAAATGTAATAAAGGGTATCCTGTGCATTCACATGTGACACCAAGAGATCCCAGCAAAGTGGCAGTATGTGGCAGTTGTGAAAGAGAATGGGTTTGAATTACTTACTTCCAGGTTGAGGGTTATGCCTGACCAGTCTTTATTTGTGTGTTTACTTTGTTCATTTATTTCATTTTATAATATCAACCCAACATTTTGCAACAAGTACTTTTGTAATAATCAAGCATATACATTTTTGTAACATTGCTTTCCCCTTAAGCTGTCTGTCTGTGCTTGCTCTTGCACTTCTGCCCATCATTCACGCAACTTGACATAGTGTTGCAGTGAACCTCACCTATTCTCCACCACTCCATCTGTCCAGGCATCAATCAAGCCAACCGCCATACCAACCATGCTGGTGTTCATTTCTCCACTTTCCATACCTGCTCCGTGCTGCTGTCTGGTCATTAAGGTCATTGACCTGAAATCTGATAGCAGTCAATGAGCTAACCAAATGAGCCACCTAATATCTGAATCCTGCTCCAAGCACAGACACTCTCAATAATGCTGTGTACATTAACAGCATTAACAGAGAGAGAGGAGGAGTGAGGGCAGCAGGGGGGAAAGAGGGAGAGAGAGGATGAAAACTGAGGATGAAAGAAAATGAGAAAACCTTATCTATCATTGAACACTGTGATTTTTTTTTTCCTGTTGTACGAGACACGGCTGCACATGCAATTCATCATCTTTTATTTAGAGGATGTACGGAGGCCCATAAAGCCTAGTAAGATGAAATATGTCTCTTGAATAAATTGCGAATATTCTGTGTTTTCTCTCTGTGTTAGAACTGTATTTCAATCCCTGTCATTGTGATGCTGCCAGAATCCCCTGGCAGGCACGGGGAGGTTTGGGACTTTTAAGCTGTTTGTTTCATCTCAGGTATTAACCCCAATTTTATACCTACGCAGTGAGATAATCATGGTTTCAAGCTGTTAGTGTTTTCTTCACTCACCAAATCTGCACACTTTTAATCCCTGGAAACTAATTAAGATTTATATAATTATCATTTTCGCCAGTTTAGTTTAGTCAGTGTGTGCGCCCGGATTGTGTGTGTGAATGTGTGTGCGCGTTTGGAATGTGTGTGTGAATGTGTGTGTGTGTGTGAGAGAGATTGAGGCAAAGAGAGACAAGCTATGAGAAGAAATTGGAGAAAAGGATGTGGAAACCCAACGTCCTTAAGAGGAAAGTGAATGAAGGTAGAGTGTTAGACAAGGCTCCCATTATGTGTGTTGGGAGGCATCATGCTGCTACAGTGTTTTGAGTGGGCACTGACTGACCACCCTCCTGAAGCCCCCCACCACACATATACACACACACACACACACACACACACACACACACACACACACACACACACACACACACACACACACACACACACACACACACACACACACACACACACACACATACACACACACAGTCAGACCCTGGAAATACTTCACATTCCTTCCACCTCTCTGACTGCTTTAGAGCCAAGGAGAGATAACAAAGGAATGGGCAGGCATTGAATACCAGTCTGCAGTGTGGATTCAGAAACCCTTTTTTTTTGTCCTATTGAAACCACTGGACACCACACCTTATCTTGCCCATCCCATGTAGAGATGTCTGCCTGTTCTGCTAATGAGATGGGGCACACTGTACATGTGAATG
Source organism: Acanthochromis polyacanthus (assembly GCF_021347895.1). Classification (NCBI taxonomy): domain Eukaryota; kingdom Metazoa; phylum Chordata; class Actinopteri; family Pomacentridae; genus Acanthochromis; species Acanthochromis polyacanthus. The sequence continues at coordinate 26,114,041 of NC_067119.1, forward strand.
AGCCACCAGCCCGGCTCACCTGTTAATCCCATTGAAGTGAAACCTCATCCTACTGTCTGAGCAGCGCGTTGGCTCGTCCTCGTCGCCGGGCCCCCGTCTCATACCCTGGCCGACTCCAGCCCCACCACTCTCCCCTGGGATGAGGTTTTCTCTTTCTCTCGGGCTCAGGTTGCCGGCTCAGGTATCCTGAATTCCCTGGGTCTCTCGCTTCTCGTTTCACCTCCTGTAACTTGCCTCCTTTCCTTTTGCCATGCTCAGGTCATCTATACTATTCACCCCCCCTGAGTCTTCATCAGGATGACAAAGAGGGATGGCTAACAGATGCAGTGCAACTCATTCACTTGAATGTTTTGGTCCACTGATGCACAATCAAGATCAAATAGATGATATTGCTTGAACAGGAGACAGCAGATTGATTTCCAGGCCCAGTTCATTACAGTGTAAGGGTAGAGCTTCACAGTCAAGTGATGTTCCGGCTGAAGTCTCTCAAACCCTCAGCTGTACGTTGGCCAGAAAACAGGAGCCCGTAAGCTGGAAGTGCCTTTCCCAGAAAGACTGGCAGGTGGAAATATACTGTGATTCAACCATCACCACCAAGCTCAAACTGTCTCTAATTTTCTCTTCACGCTCTTAGCTCCCCAAGATGTGTGTCGTCTTCCTGGTCACCAATGAAACTAAATTATAAAGGGCTTCTATTATACAACGTCATATACTTCAGCCATTAAACAGTTAAAAAAAAGTTTTTCCGTGATGTGAATAAATTAGGAATACATTTATTTTAGCATACTGTAATGTCATGCAGGATTGTCTGCCTTAACCCACCCATTACTTCAACAGTGAATCACAGCTTTCAATAGTAACAAATGACCAGTGGCTGTCAGCAGGTGCTTGCGATCTTTATGTGCACACACTCTGATGACAGTCAGCTATGAGAGGCAGCATAAACAACAGTCCAAATGTTGGAGAAACTTAGGCAGAAACAGATGCCAAGAGGAGGAATTGTTCTTGAAAAAAGAAGCAATATCTGGCATGTGGTCACTACACGTTGGCCTCAGTAAGCATGATACAGAAAAGAATGCCACTAAAGGTGCAACGACTGCAACAAAGAATCACAGCTTTAAAGAGACACCCTTTTTGGAAACACAATTTGTTTCATCATTAAAAACATACGATCTGACAGGATATGCTGAGTGCAGGTCCAAGAAAAAAGGGCAGCAGTTCATTACACAGGTGTTTGCTAATGCTACTCAACATGCTACACTGTTTAATGTGGTAAGCACTTTTGGTCGGAAATGCAAAGGTTTGCAGTATTTGACCCTCTGAACTCCAAGCTGTTTCTGTATTTATTGCTCCTGTCACATTTTTACTCATGGTTGGCTCATTTTTCATTACAATAAGAGTCCTGCCTATCCATGGAAACACCACAGCCATGGTTAGAAGTGGAGAGAATTCAAAATGTCTTCTATGCACCATGGCCTCGTTAAAATGCCATAAATCACACAAGAAAAGAAAAAAAACTGAAGTACATTTTTTTGATGGTTGTATTTACAAAAATCTTTAGAAAGAGAATCTACAAGTACAACCTACACATCATAGATATTCACCCAATAACATTTTTGCAGCTTTTGACTAATTTGCCTTTTTACACTATTATTCACATCAGTTCTAGAAAGATGTTACACCATGCAGAATGCATCTTCTAGCAACTTGTTGACAACCTGCTCCTCAATATAATATTTTTGAACCATGTTTTCATTTACTTCACTGAAGAAGCATGTTTTTTTCCCTCTCAGTCTCTCTTGTCATTTCCTCTCTGCTCTGCATAAACACAGCCTGCAGTTCAGCCGAATACTCATTAAGCTGTTGTTCCATGACTGTATTTCACAGGTGAGTTACTGTTGGTTTGTCAGTCGTGTTGAGGAGTGCAGAATGCTTAGGTTTTTGTATCAAATTGGGAGCAAACTTTCTTTTTTAAAAATTAAGACCTGTAAAATGAAGTGATTTTGATTACATATCACAATTTTATGATTAGATTTGGTAGATTTTCCAAACAGAACCACACATCTCACATGATTACTTTAGGACCACTAAAACGTTGAAAATCCAACAGTTGTTTCCATTTTTCCAGTTTCTCGCTCTGAAACATGGTGCGATTTTGCCGACTCTTTAACTTTTCAAACTGGGGTTTTGGGATGTAGAGGGTTTAAGTATTTAACTGTTAAGTTACATGAGATGTGAAACAATCTTGTAGTTTTATTTTTCATTTCAACAAATGCAGCAAATGTCTGTGAACCAGAGAATGTAACATAAAAATTTTACTAGAGCAGAGATTTTTCTGTAAAAAAAAAAAAAAAGTGTGTTCTGGGTGACTCCATAGCTGAGCGGTTAGAGCGAATACCACATAGGCACAAATACTGGCAGCAGTGAGCCTCTAGTTCAGTTCCAGGCAGACGGGACCTTTATCACTCCTCTGCTCTCTCTCCCATATTTCATGTCTATTTTCCCTACCTTTGTTAAATAAAGGCAGTGAAATGGTCTCCAAAAAGAATTTTTTAAAAGTGTGTCATGAGTATTGAATGCAAAATTTCTTTCTTTCTTACCTTTCTGTTGATTATTTAGTATAAATAGTATAAAATGTCTACTTTGAAGGTACAGATGCACATATATGTGTAAATTTATGTGTACATGTAATAGGTAATTGTGATAGTGGTATAAGGTGACATGGCAACGCCCTACTAACACTGTCATTCATGCTGTCATTACATCCCAGTTATCCTGCTTTAACATGCTGTACTCCTGTCTCAGTAACCACAGCCTATATCTAAACTTCTACTCATCAAGAATTCTGCACCCAGGCTACATACCAAATCCAATAAAAGAATCCATATAACATCAATTTTAGCTCCCTCACTAGATCTTAAAATTTCATGCCTACGTTTAAAGCATGTAAGTGGGTTGGCTGCTAGTTTTGCCTCATAGATGCTAACCTCTTATGAGCCCAAAATACAGGCGAACCGTGTGCTCAGACTACCAGTGAAAAGCCAACTGCCTTTAAGCCATATTCAATGAAAGCCAGCAAATATGAAGCTTACAAACTGATGCCCAGTTTGTCGCTTCTTGACAAGTGTTGGGCGTTACCAATCAAAGTTGAGCTGGCTTCAGCTTTGTTCCGTGCTCCGATGACGCAGGAAAGCATCAATCAGTTGTATGTTTTTGTCTCACCTCGTCCACTTTCTGTCACTCTAACCACGGTCGGCTGTTCTTTTCTGTCTGAAAAATGGAAGAAAAACTTCTTCTCGCTTATCCCAGTACCGTTCAAGCCTACCCTTTTTTCTTTTTTCGTTGCCACCGCAACATTAACAATGTCAACGAGTGCTTGAGTAACACTTCAGCGGTGACTCAGCAACAATAAGGAGGGCCACACTTGGCCATTTTCTGACTTTGTCGCTCATTGTGTGAACATATTATAAGATTCTCATGCAGGGATGACCTGCCAGGAAAGAACAGGCAGTCTAGATCTGTTTCTTCTTCCAAGCCTCTCGTAATATTTTAAAACTGCACTCCTCTTTCTAGGCTAGCTCATTGCAAAGACGCTGTGAGTACGATTAGGAGACTGAGAGCACCATCTCTTCAGAGTAAATATTAAGCTGACCTGAAGTATGGTGTGAACAGTTTACAGAGTTCTGGCTAAGGGGTTTTTGAGCATTTTATATAAGTTTTTTTCCTCATGAAAAATGGGTAGTTTGCATAGAGGAGGAGAAAAATCATGTGTAGTTGACCTGATACATACTATATGTATATGCAGAACAGTCAGCGAGATTTAGACACTTAAAAGAATCACAAGCCATAATGTATGTCTAAAGAGTATGGCATTCAAAGTAAATGATGCTCCGGAAATAAAATGTACACACTGTACAATAGCATACTGTCTATATTTTTTCCCAAACCAAGGCCAAAGATACCACAAACGCTTTCTTTGTGTACATGAAAATGTCATTTCCCAGCATTATTCATGACCTCGACCTCAAAAGATTGGAGGAGACAGACAGAAAGGAGGAGTCACTCAGATTTGGGTGAATTTTGGAGGCATATGAAGAAACTGGGAGGGGTTAGCACATTGGGTGGGGGCTGAGCTGTGAGCCCAGCAGGAGGTCGTGTCCCCCTGGGAAAGGGTTTCCAAGCATGGCACACCCCAGGGCAAGACAGGCAGACGGGGCCCCATAGCGTTAACATGATGGTAACCTTGGCCGGCATCAGCCTTGCCTCCTCTCATCGCCACATCCTTGCAGAGATGCCAGACCTTTGGGTGGGGTGGGACTGCTTTATGGAAGACAGTGGGTGGGCAGTGTGGCGCGAATGTGTTCCAGTGGTAATCCCATATGGCACAGGAAAAGCCCCAGGTAGTGTTTTAGGAGAGCAGTGGCGGCACTGTGTCATGACAAGCCAAGGCTAATGTGTCAGCTGGGTGTTTCCCCAAATCAGCCTCCTACTCCACCAGGACAGCCCTCAAATGAAATGGACTGCTGAAGATGACATATGCTGAAGGCAGAGACTGACTCTGTGCGCTTGTGTAATGTGTAATTTATGTCACTTCACACACACATAGTTTTTTTTTGCTCATAAACATACACATGTATTCATGAAGGTGTGTGTGTGTGTGTGTGTGTGTGTGTTAGCATCTGCCTGCCTGTCGGAACATGTTGGAGTTTATACAGCACACATGTATGACTGAGCCTGTGCATGGTGCGGACTCAAACCAGCGGTGGTGGGGGTCTTATTGATGTTGATGCAGTCCAGACATCTTTATTTAAAGCTGATATGGTTAAAGTAGCCTCTTAAGCCGCCCTTTCCACGCTTCTGTGGTCTAAGCCAGTGTGAAGAGGCGTGCTAATCGCTATGCCATGTCTGTGTGCAAGTCGAGCAGGAGAGTTCCCTGTAGCCCAGCAATTTGATCACAGCTGATTAGAGACACACCTTCTGCCCACAAGGCAAACAGGTAGAGGGCAGAAGTATTTAAGAATGGAGCATTAGTTATTGGCTCAAAGGCAACAAAGTAGCCTAGAAGGTCCCTGAAGTGACAATCTGAGCCATGCATGGAGCTGCAGTTCGGGTCCTGGACTGTAGCGACCAGGAAAGGAGAGTGAGAAAGGTTGACTGCAGCAGCAGAGCAGCAGCAGATCCTCCCTGCTCTGCTGTTCCTCTCCTGACAGAGCTGCTGCTGATCGTGCTGCCTCAGGCCTGTTGTGGCTGGATGCTGCCGTCCAAGCCTACATGTCAGTGTGAGACAGGCTCTCTCTGACCTCTATAGCGCTGGGGGCCTTCCAGCCCCAAGGAGGGGCCCCCCGCTCCATCACATCCCTTCCAATTACTGACATCCTGCCGCCTTTGAACACACAGGAATCATAGTGAAGAATAGCAGAGGTCAGACTGCAGATGGAGAGGGGTGGAAACTGCAGGGTCTAAGTAAGAGGGAAAGAAAGAGAAAAGGGGGGAAGAAGAGTGAAAAGCTATTTGTGTCATTGATGCCTCTGTAGCCCCTCCACCAACCCTCCATCCTTTTCAAGGCTTATGACTGAACCCTAATCAGGAGCAACTGTTTCAACAACAAAGACAGAGGGGAGGTGAGGGTTAAAAATGGTCTTCCAATCTGTGAAAACAGAGAAAACAAAGCACAAACATCCCTTGAAAAGACTAGCTTGGGTCAGATGAAATCTGTAAAACATCTACCATGTTGGGAAAAAAAAAACTAAAGCGGATTTCCATGTTTTCTTACCCTATTTAACATTAAAAATATCTTTAATTAACAACCTTCAAGTGTACCAGAGATAAGATTTCCAGTTACTTTTAAGGTGCGGATTAAAATGAAGTGGCATTTTACTGAGTAAAACTTTCTGAGTGAGAGACATACACATTAAATAAGCAGTTATGGGAATGACATGAGACACAAGCTGGGACTGGCTGCAGCTCAGTCAGTGTGTTTCATAGCTGAAGTCACTGTTAAACGAATGACTGTTCTCAGGGAATGGCAGGATCCAGGGAGGGGGGGTGCTGGTTGCATGTTTGTGCATGTGTGCATGTAGGCTGTGGCTGTCCTATAACAAATGGCATATGAGATTGGTTGGTGCGCCTGGCAAGGGCCCAGTGCCCCTAAACCCAAATTAGCCTTTCCAAACCCATATCCCTCTGGCACAATGAAAAATCCCGCACATACATATAAGCCCACACACTCACAAATACAAACACACACACACACACACACACACACACACACACACACACACACACACACACACACACACACACACATGCACACACAGAAACCACCAATGACCTCACTCTCCCGAACTGTGGTGAACACTGCCAGGCCAGAAATCCCTCTAAGGCCTCCCTTTCAGACTGTAAGCACTGTGCTGCTGAGTAGCCATATCAAGGGTCATTATAGGGTCAGAATGGGCCACTATTAGATTCCAGCAATCCCTGCAATTCAAGCATATAAAATGCGCATCACATTTGTGGTAATAGCATTACGTCAAACAACTTCTGACGTGTTCATTGTAGTGTGGAAAGTGTAAAAATAGCTTCCCTTTTGAAATAAACCTACCTTACCATTTACACTTTTTTGTATTTTTGCCTGAGCAAAGGAGTTTTGTGTGCTCTCAATTTCACTGCAATTCGGGATTTGCGTGAGAGCGAGTGTGCGACTGTGTGTGTGTGTGTGAAAGTGGAGTTTAAAGGGTGTTGAAAACTATTAGCCTGCTGCGGAGAGGCACTGTGCTGAGAATGAGTGATGAATTATTGAAGTGGCTCTTTGGTGTGAATGAAGTGTTGAAAATGTCCATTGCCACGGAACACTCTGACAAGTCTTTCAATAGCGTGTGTTAAAATGCATGTGCTGGTTCAGACGACCACAGTTCCACGCCTATTTCTTTGGAAACATTAAAAATATGCAGAAAAGTAGGTGGATCCTGTTTCCCTTTTTTACTAATCTGCAGTCCCTCTCTTCCTGTCCAAACATTGCACCTCTCTCTCTCTGTTCTTATTTTTCCTTTTCTTACTCATCCAATAGGATCCTGCGATTTTCTCTTGTTACAGCACATCCAGTGATCAGTCACTGTGATTCCGCTCTTTCAAGTCTTCCCTGTTTCAAAGAGCCATTGCCGTTGGGGGTAGAGCGAGCAGGAATCTGAACCAATGCTTCTCGACAGCAGGGCCGCTCCTGCATGTTACATCCCAACAGCACCAGCGGAGAAGGATGGGAGGGGAAGAAAAAGAGGAAGAGGAGGAGGGCTCTCAAACACACAATCACACCAAAGTCACCTCACTCCAACCGGGAGAAATCACGGGTCCTGACGGAAAGGTAACAGCCGGCCGCAGGCACTCCGTGAGTTGCTAGGAGACAGGGAAGCACTGTATGGTCGATGGAGTGAGTGGATGGCTGGTGTGCTAGCTCAGAGGGAGCTCACTGACACACACTGACAACATACAGTTAAACATAAACAAGGCATAAAATAGAAATATAAAATATGCCTGCATGTGGTGTAAAAAAACGGACAGGGAAATGGAGTTGCAAACTGGTTTATGCTCCTGAATTTGCACAGCATAAAGACACTTTTGCATGCTAACGTGTACAAACTGGTAACACACATTCTCCTAAATGTACTGAAGGTGAACTCAAAGTGTTGATCAGCACTGTCCCCAGAGGTGCATGGATGCGCACGTACAGTCAGTCGTCTTTCCAGTGCTACAGCGTTTTATGGTTGTGGGTAATAAGATGGCTGCTTGCCTCTCTCCTTGACCCATTGCTGAACCTGCCACAGTTGACACGACTACACTCGAGAGATGGGAGATGACAAGAGCCAGGCAACTACACCTGACTGTGTTCAGTCAACAAGAAAACTGCAGCTCCTGACTCATTCAACCTCCTAATTTCAGTCTCTGCCTCTCAACAGAAGTCTTTCCTCTCAGTCCTGTGTGGAGAGCATCCAGGGCATTATGAACTGCATGATGTGTTTCCAGTGATTTAGGTCCCTCACTATGTGGTGAGAGATGCTCTGTGGAATGAGCCAGCCTGCCCACAGATAGGGGTCTTGGAAGGAGCAGTGGGGAGGCTAACTCGCCTTATCTAAAGTATTCGAAGGGGAGGACATAGACGCCTTCTCTTCCATTATATCATTATGTAAACACAGGGCTGTGCCACAGGTTGACAGGCTGTATTTTATAAATCGGCAGAGAACAAGGCTCTGTTGATTATGGTGTGCTTACATCATTCTGAGAAATCAATCTGTTTAATTGGTCAGCTTTTGTCAAATATATTAGATTAAGACCTGTATAGACCATTATATTGAAGAGTGTAAATGAATAAGCTTTCAGCTGTTAAGAGTCAGGGCTTGTTGTTCTGATTTATTGTGCTTACTAAACATGTTTTCCCTCACTTGAACACTGAGGCTGATGAGAGAAGAAAAGATAAGGGGGGGAAAAATAGGTGTAAGGGCCAGCACAACTCATCTTCAAAGTGGTTTATTTTATGATTGCAGTCATAATGAAACAAGATCGACTGAGTCTGGCAACATTGGATGAACCTCACAGAAAGGCTTAAAAAGGTTTTAAAAAGTCTATTGTGCAATGCTGCAAAAAGGGACCTGTGTTTGACACATACTATATCTACTCCAGCTGTTTTGCATATGATCTTTTTTTCAACAAAGCAGGCTGGGTTTATCTTCCCCTCCACTGTTTTTAAGTCACTTTGAGCGTTTTAGCATTCATGGCAAGCCACGGCAAGGCACAATAACAAGTGGTCTATTCAAATTAAATCAGTAATGGCATTGTCCATATTTCAGGCAGGTCATGCATTTTTATTTATTCAAAGAATGAAGACAGGTCGGTTCCTCTCACAATTATCTCTTTTCATTTAAAGAATGAATGTGCATGTCAGGGCTTCTTTTACTCTCTTTCTTTCTATTCTAAGGTTCTCCCATCCTCACTGCCCCCGCCATCACTGGGCGACAGTAGAGGTCGTTAGTGGAAGAGGGATGATGCCAAACTTGACTGGAGTCGAGCCTTATCTCTATTCTTTACACTCTCGCTTTTGTTTCAAGGGCTTTGTTTACACACGCCCCATTAATCACCTTCTGCCTTCCCACCATCCCACAGCATTTAAAGTGGGTGCTCGTCGTGGGGACAATGTGCTGCACAGGTGCCAGTGTAAATCTCTCTTTCTTCTCCTCTTAAGGAAGTGAATGAAGGTTCCCAGAACTCTGATCACCTTCTCCTCTCAGGTTTCTCTGTTCTCTCTTCTTTACTCTGCCCTTGCCCTTGATCACTATCTCGACATATCACTCCAACTTGGCCCCAGAGAGTTGTGATTATCAAACAGTCGAGCGTCGCACACCTGGGCACGAGTCTATCTGGCCCACCAGTGCCACCCCTCGCTGTTTAATCCAGTCCCAGCGGCTGACTGACACTGCCCTCTTGTCTTGACAGCCAAATGTGAACGTATGCAGACTGGATGTTGTTGAGCAAACATTAATCACACCACAGGAAGCCACGGGCAGAAAGGAAGATGGAGGACAGAGGAGAAACCACCCACCAAAGGCTCCAAGGACTGCGGGGTCACCTCTGGAAAGACACCTCTCTGTAAAGTGCCATAAACCCCAAATGGTATGCAGACACTTCTCATCCGCTGCTCTGTAAGATGGAAGCCGCAGCACTGTTGCCCATGGTATACAGCATCCACAATTCCTTCCCTGTCCTTTAAGGTATGGGAGTAAGAGATACTGCACTCCTGGCATTCATCCCTGCAATGACTTTGACACTCTGAATATCAATGAATGTGTGAAAATAGGTGAAAAACGGGAGGCTATGTTATACTATAATGAGGATAGAACATGTGAAAATGGGTGAATTACTTTTCCGAATGTGCCTCTCTGCAGATACATGGCTGCATTTGAATATTGGTCTTAGAGAGTATATGTGCAGTGCATGTATGGGAGCTTACTGGGAGCGCTTTAATGCATAGCCCTGTTTAATTGCATAGTCAATGCATTCATCATTCAGAATGCAGAGCCTGGCTAAAATGAATTGAATTATCTGGCGGGGAGAACAAAGAGATGTACATTGAGTTTGTGCGTAATTTATTGTTGCGGAGTGAAGCGAGCGGGGAGCAAGAGAGGCTGGGAGAATTAGAGGCAGAGAGGGAAGACAGAGAGACCTGGAGGAGGACAGGAGGGGGGGAAAAAGGAGAGAAGGGTGGAAGGAGAGAGGAAGACACAAAAAGATGAAGGAGGAAAGGGAAGACAGAGAGGTCTGGGGGAGGAGGGAAGAGAGGCAAGGAGTGAGAGAAATGAGTAGGAGAGGGGAGATAGGGAGGCCAAGGCGGGGGGGGGGGGGAGAGAGAGACAGGAAGACAGGGAGGATGAGGAAGGAGAAGGATAATAGTGAAGCCTGGAAGGATGAAGAGGAGGGGGAGAGATGGAGGGAATGGGAAAGAGAGACAGATAGGGAGGAGAGGGAAGCTTGTGTGCAGAGCCAGAGATAGACCAGAGACGGACCTGACACCTCCCTCCAGATTCCTAAGGGGATAAAACACAAGCAATGTGTGTGCATGTGTGTGTCCATTTCTACATGCCTGCACAAGTATGGAATGTGACAACAGAGGTTTCTGGGAGATTTTTCCATGTTGTTCGACATGTAAATGTTGAATGGGGCGAACACCTGGCCGCATACACCCACACAAGCACCTAAATTGCATCACTCCGCATCCATGGTAGCACACACACCACACACACACAAATTTACTCTGCCAAGTCTCCATCTTTCTCTGTTGACTGTGAAGTAATTGCAGTAAGTATTGAAGAGAAAGCTGGTGGAGCCCGTGGCGGCGGAGGGTGGAGGGGTGCTGAGGAAAATCTATTTCCCAATACTATCTAACTGCAGCTTTCCTCCAAAGGACTTGCATTCCTGGTACTGGCTGTGTCCCATTGATTCCTTACCAACATCATCTGAAAATCTATGAGCGTAAAGGGCAGCTCCGCAAAGTACAAAGCACATAAATGCACATCATGTCCCATACAGTCGCTGTAGGAGGAAACGCTCACTTTCACCTTCTGTCGTTCTCTTGCTCCATGTTCTCCCTGTCACTTCTTCCCATCATTCTTGCCCCTGTCCTCAAACGGTGGGGGGTAGAAAGGATAGATCCACAAAGAAGAGGGGAAAAGGAGGTGAATTGGAGCAAATGGAGAAAGGGAGAGGGGAGAGACCGTATGGATTATTCTGCACAGGTTGTGACATCTCCTGACGGTGCATTATACATAAGGGAACTGAGCAATGGATGTCCAAATCCTGTTCCTGTGGAGTAACTCACTTCTGAAAACCCAGTAGTGAGCTATATCAAATTTTTGGCTTTGAGATCTGCTGACTATTCTGTATTTTACTTAAATAACTCTTCTGTATTTCATTGTCTTCTTTGTGTCTTAACGCTTCCTGATACAATACACCAAACACAATTTGTGTCTCTTAAAGCAGATATATGTGTGCTTCTTCTTTTTTGAGATACTATGTGTAGCCCTAAGCCCTTAGAATATGATCATGGCACCAGTACAACATTCCTTGGAATGATCCATACTGTCCTACACAAATTCAAGCAGATGGAGACTGTGCCAAACAGCTTAGTGCTTAGACTGGGAGTAGACTACCCAGTTCCTCCTACTCCAAATGCTTGCCAAGGATTTAAAATTAGACTGTGGAAAGATACACACTGTACTGTATGGTTTACAGCTACAGCTGAGCATAACACAACCTTTCGATAACGCAGTCTTGAGGCAAATATTCAATATTAAGATAGAAGAGGGGGCGAGAGTGGAGGGTGCATTCAAAATTCCTGGAAAACTGTCAGCCCTGAGAAAGTGGTTCGAGGGACTTTAAAAACATTGGCGTGTCAATCAGAGGTGCAGCTATTGATTGCCTATACCTCGTGCCATCTAATGATGATTATTTCCTGACTGCAGGCTCCCTCTAAGGCAGTAAAGGAAAAACATAAAGAGAGCTGAAATATCAATGACTTACACTTGTGATGGTGGAAAACCTGAAATATGGTCAGCTGTTCAGCACATTATACAAGGGTCTTCATTTGATCAGTTCCTGGTCAGCTCACCCAAATCACAATTGTTTGTGTTGCTAACACTTAGCAGTTGTCCTTTAGGTTTGTGGATTTTCCCCACATCCTTCATTGCAAATGGAAAGACACATTTAAATCTTTTTCATTGTTTTGAGGACCGCAGATATGTTGCATTCACTTCTATTAAACTAGAATAAGTACAGGAAAATCACTTGCATGGATATTACAAGGGATAAATGATAAAACATGCTACTATGGTTAGTGTAAACATAAGACACTTGTGCTCTGAACAAAAAGGATGTGCACTCGAAGGACCCAGGATCCCTGACCTATCACTATACACACCAGTGAGCAGTGATCTAACACATCTCTGGGGGTCATCAGGTGGAAACCTCTCTACAATGGTGTTTCGCCGACTTAGTCCCACAACACCTCCAGGAGGCTAGGCGGTGAACTCTGGTGTCCCAGATTCACCCCTTCCTAGTGCCAGTTCCAGGGCTGCCAACTTGTGACCAGACCTTAGAGTGAGACTTGGTTTGTATGGGATGATGACAGGGGGTCTGGGGGTCCTCCCCCAGAAATTAATAATATTATAATAATAATAAAAAAAAACCCATTGAGCTTAAAAAATAAACAGAGCAAGGGCTGGCAGTATTGAAAATGGTTCTTCATGTCAAATATGGATGAAAGTTCTGTGGCTGGATGTACACGACACATTTCAGTATTTTCCATAAATATATGCATAATTGAAATAACTCCAGCGACCACTTTGTAACATTTGTCTTGGAAGATTTTAATGCACACACTCAACAGTTTCAAGTTGACCACATCAGCCAACTAAACAATAAAAAGTGCTTAAGCAAAAACAAAACATATCTTCAGAACTTAAATTATCCATACTATGACGTTTTTAGGCGTTCTTTGTGTGAAAACTCAGAGATTTCAGGTATCAGAAGGTGGTTTTCAACTTTCTTAGTTAACTTTCTGCTTCAACTTTAAACTAAGGCCCCATCCACATGAAAACAAAACACTTAACAGTTTCAAAAACGATTGCCTTAAAGACGAAGGTGTCTCAGAAAATGTGTGCGTCTGCATGAATGCACTCGATAGGCATGGAAACGCTGTAAAACACATGCCAGACCTCTAGGGGTGCTGTAACGATATGACGGAAACAGAAGAAAAAACAGTGGGCTTGCGCACTGGCAGCAAAAGTTGTAAACAGAGACCAAGCCGGGAAGCATGAGTGGGCAACTCGGTGGTGATTGAGAAGAAGGAGATTTTGCTGCAACAGGGATAGTAGGGTCACTAGCTTCATCACCACATTTGCTACACTGTACACCGCCATTGTTGTTGTCGTTGCCGCGTGTGGCGCATGCATGTCAATGAAGTTATGAAACTGCGCATGCGTGTCAATGAAGATATGAAACTATGACACAAGCGTATCTGAAAAGTAGCGGAGAGCCAGTAAACACGGAGCTGCATATATGGCATTTCAAAATCTTTCCACTCTGGAACCTGGTTTCAAAAATGATCGTTTACAGATCCCCAAAACGCCGTCTTCGTGTGGATGATACGCAGATTCGTCAAGAAACTTATGCGTTTAGACCTCGGTTTGTCTTCGTGTGGATGGGGCCTAAATTTCCTTCACTAAGCCAGCCCTCTGGACTTCCAGTAAGCTGCGTTCCTATTGGCTGTCCAGGTGGCTGCTTGGTGTTATCAGGAACACCTGAGCAGCTCAGTGTCTTCCTGCTTTATGTCTGCAGTCAAACATTTCCTCTGCTTCTCTTTACTGAACCAAGTTTGGCTCCGTTGCTTTAGTTTGTTCCTTAGGCGTTGGCTTACAGCTTCCAGCAGTAAAATTGTCTTTAATGTGTTTCTTGGTGTGTTTTATGGCTTTGTACTGGATAGTTGTCTTGGTAGATGTGGTTCTAAATTGCAGGTTTTCTGGCTTTATAGACTAGTCGACTAGTCACAAATAAAATTTGAGACAAGTCGGTGGGGAAATTAGTCGAAATTCCCATCCCTAATGCTAACTCTCTTCTCTGGCCAACACACACAAATAAACTCCACAAACTCCTGGGGTTCACTGTTCACATTATATCTGACTCTGAAGTTGAACATAAAGTTCATTAAAACCGGCACTGATCAGTAAATTATCATATTATTTTATTAGTCCTTCAGAGTCTGTGAACTGAAAACTGATTAAAACAAGACAACGGACAGTAAAACTGTCTGTGGAAAATGTGCTGCTGCTCCATTGATAAATACTGACAAGCTAAAACAAACTGGAAGTGTTGCTTTTACTGATTTTTTAATCAATAGCAAATATGAGGCTTTTATTTTTCTGGAAATAAAAGGAAACATTTTGTTGCTTATCCGTAGTTTCACTACCTTAACTTAACTTTAGCTGCACTTTCACCATGTTCTAACTGATAGATTATTTTTTATATTAAAACAGCTACACTTACTTTGTATATTTGGTCTTTTCTTATGTTGCTGCTGTTTCGTTGCAATTATATTTTAATAAGATCACTGTCAATACAGATAATTGAAAAGAAAAACTGGCTCTGAAATACTCAATGAACTGATACGTCATCTAGTGTCAAACTGAATAAGAATTCCTAATAATATAAAATGTAACTGACTGAGCTGTATTGAGATATTTCAAATTGAAAGAAACACAACATTGAAAGACTTCAGTCACTTAAACCTTAAATTCATTTACCTAAGAAAACCATCCTTTAATGTCTTACCTTAAAATGACCAACATTTAAAAAAAACAGCTGCAAAGTATACTGATGAACATTTAATACATTAACTCAGTTATTATGAGGAAACAGATATCCATTTCTAATATTTCTATCAAATAAGTTTACATCTATAAAATATACTGGACATCAATAAAAATGTCTGCATAGTGAAATATATGAAGTCCATCTGCATATATCCATCATATTGATGTTTAAATAATGGGAAATGCAGCCCAGTCAAGGTAGAAGAATTACGGATAAACAACGTTTCCAGGTTTCTCTGACAAAATAAAAGCCATGATTTGTTTTTACAAAAAATGACATGACTTCAAAAATGTGACTTTGAAAATGTAAACAAACTGTAATAAGCGTTAGCTAGCTGCTCAGCTTGCTCTGAATATTTTTGTTCTCGTCTTTGTCAAGCCCAAATGAAAAATTAATTCTTATTTTGGCTACATTACAGACAACAGCATCCATGGAGTGACCGGAAGTTAGCTGACCTAGTGGAAGTGCTAATGAGGTCTGCTCTGGCACGGATTGTTACCGTCACACATGTAGCTTAGAAAAAAAATCTTCTACAAGACACACAGCTGTAGCTCCATTTCAGTGTGAGCTCTAATGTTTCTCTGTTTGACTGTGTCTGACTTCCTCTAATAAAATCCTCTGTTTACTGGGAGCTGCAGCCACAGATATATATTTATCTACTGATTCATATCTGTGCGCGCTAGTCTGGTCAGATGCAGTCTCGATGATGACGTTTCACGAGTACATGAGAGCCAAGTACGGACAGCCATAGTGTGAATTACGGGGGGGTTTGACCCCCTCAATTACAACTTCGACCCCCCTAAAAGGGGTACAAATAAGAGATTGGGGGAGTTGAAACATTTATCTGTCTTTTTAGTGTCAAAAATATTACAGTGTATTGTATTTTCCATATTCATGCCAGGAAGAGGCTTGTGCTAAAACACACACACCCAGACAGACACCCCTAGAGTGGACTATACCATTTTCACTGTCACTCGTTAGTTCCCGGCTGCCTGGCTGAAATCCAAGTAGCCGCGCATGCGGGGAAAAAAAAAAAAAAGAGCTAGACGGAGAAAAAGTTGGCTTTGCGTTGTTTCGGGACATCAACAACTTGGGGAGCACTGAGATGTAAGTTATCTAGCTAGTTTATTTTTATTTAGTATCCCACTTTCGGAGTTACGAATTATATTTGGATTCATATTGTGTCCGGTGTCTCAGACGAATGTTATCATGTATCTATGTGTAAATGTCAATATGTTAATGCTACCTTAAACTGGTGTGAATGTTACGTTAGCTTACACCGGTGCTCATGAGCAGTTAGAAAATGGGGGGCTGACGTTCATACAATAATGAAGACCAGTCCTCACTACTTTTAGCTTTTAGCTCCAGTTCTCTCTCAATGACTGACAGGCCTGTCAGCCTGTATGTCACCTTTATGAATATAGGAAAACACAGAACTGATAGACAACATGTAATCCAATGTCAGTCTGTTACAAAATTATATTATTTAATTTTAATAGTCTTCTGAGCGGTGATCTATTTACGCTTTTGCCTTGATATTAGCTTTTATAATAGGCACTCCATGACAGTAGATTTCATGCAGGACTATAATCTGGCTGATTAGTTGAACTGTTAAAATCAACGTACTAAAAGCTGATTAACTGATTGCCTGTGATAGTTGTATTAGTCCAAATTTATGACTACTTCATTGAACTCAAATTAGATTTCATTTACAGAGCCAACATGGTCAAGAGGAAAGGAGAAGATATCAGGCACTATTTTGGTGCCAAAAAAAGAGTAAGTTGAAAATTAGGACATAGTTAAGAAAATGCAGCCTGTATTTTCAGTGGTTGTTATAGAGGCTATAAATACAGAGCATTATAGCATGGTGAATTTTACATGCATGTGCTGTTGTATTAAGGAGGCAGAGGGAGATATTGAGAGCAAGAAAGGAGGAGGAGAGGACAGTGAGCAGACAGGAGGAGGAGAAGGAGGAAGACAGAGAGGACAGTGAGCAGACAGGAGGAGGAGGAGGACAGTACACAATGCAGACATTTTTTTGAAACAAGTAAGATTTCTGTAAATATTTAAAACGACCTGTTAAAATTTAATGATTTTGTTTTCTTGTATACATGTTTATTTTATGTCTTTTCTCTATATTAAACAACAACAATAATAAAGATTGTTAAACCTTGGACCTTCATGATGCTGTAAGAATTGTGCAAGACTTCTGTTACCTTAAGCAGGCGCCTGCGCTGTACTGGGTTCCCTTTTCACCCTGGCCTCTAAAAAATGTTGACCCCCCCAATTGTCATTGTATAATTCGCACTCTGTGGACAGCTACGTACTGAGAAACAGCCACAGTTTTCTTACTGCAAAGGTACAAAGCTGCTCGTCTTCTCCTCCGCATCAGGAAACGTCTTCAAAGCTTCTTCAAATCCAAACGGAATCAAAAGATGAAAGTAACGTCATTGGTGCATTCAGGTGCACTCGGATAATGAAGTTGAGTTCAGGAACGTCAGAAATCGGAGTATCAGTAATGTAAATTTCCAACGAAAATTTTGAATTTTGGGGGGAATTTTGGTCACTCAGAGACAGCCAGCCTGACAGCTGCACAATGACTGGAGGCCGTGTAGGACGGAAAATGCGGACCGGATTTTCACAAACCTGGCGTTCTCTGGAGTAAAAACCCCAACTGGAATTCCTCAAAGGTTACATATTCCCATAACAGCAAAGTGGAACTTTTTTTTTTTTTTGCCCGTGTGATATTTGGAGTGTGGCGTGAGAGTGTGTGAAGGGACTGAGTTGCGTGTGTCTCATGGCCAAAGCGTGAGAGTTGGCAGCCCTGCAGTTCACACTGCTTCTACACAATCCAAACAGCACTGCCACATTCAACTGACCCAGGCCCGCCTAGGAGATGCTCCAGGTAGTGACCTATGCTACCAGTTAGCTAGTGCAAGATGCTGAATACCTAGTGCCAACTGCTAAAAAGTGACAAAGAAACTATACTTACAAACTCTCCAAACCCCTCTAAATGCTAATACTAGCTGCAAGACGACTACAGGGTGACACAAAAAACAGGAAATTTTTAACAATCCAATAAAACCAAGAGTGATGGAAGAAAAATATTTTATTTATAGTAATTGAAACTTTAAAACATGCCATTTAAGAAACAATGTTGGAATTTTCATTTTTTTTTAAATTACTTCCTGTAGATGGCGTCCTCCTGTACAAATGCATTCTTGAAATCTACCTGAGGCTATCTCAAGAGTAAAGTGTACACGACTCGACCAAGAACTCTGGATGAGTTAAAACAGAGAATTCAGGATGAAATTCACAGTATCCCGGCTGAGATGTTGCAGCGGTCAATGAGGAATCTCAACAGCAGATTTCAAGAATGCATTCGTACAGGAGGACGCCATCTACAGGAAGTAATTTTTAAAAAAATAAAATTCCATCATTGTTTCTTAAATGGCATGTTTTAATGTTTCACTTACTATGAATAAAATATTTTTCTTCCATCACTCTTGGTTTTATTGGATTGTTAAAAAGTTCCCGTTTTTTGTGTCACCCTTTACTTTGTCTAAAACAAACTTACGACTGACAAAGAAACTATACAAGCCAGCTCACCAAACTTGCTAGTGCTAAAGGTTAATGCTAACTGCTAATTGCTAAAATACTTCACTGCCTGGTCTCATTTTATTTAAGTGTGTATGAGTATGTGTACGTATTTTATGGGGACCTAAGTCTACACACAAGGTCACATTTTGGGAACATGTCTTTCTTATGAAGACAGATAAACAAAAAAGTCACCAAAAAAGTTGATCACTAAATAAGGTAAGGATGTCTTGAAAGGTGAAGATAAGGTTTAGTTCAAGTGTGATTACCTCTGTTTATTGCACATTAACTAGGTTTTTAATGCAGTGCAGTGTTTAAAATCAGCACAGCATTTTTTGCCTTTGATTTCATGTCATAATACAAATACAAAAGTAAAATGTGGATCTAGTTTTACACTCACAAGTAGAGAATTTAATGCAAACAATGGACCTACAGTACACACACCAACCTCACTGGCTCATCAGACTTTTTAAATTCACTTGCTGCCTGTTACTTTACCCTCAACTACCAAACAGAAGGAAAAGAGGTAGTAATAGGTCAGAGGTCATGTCCTGAATTGAATGAGATAAAGATCCATGAGTGGCAGAAGTCACAGCTAAGGTGCAGACAGGTCAGACTTAGCAACACAGGTCTCAATGAGTCAGTGGAGTTGGTATCAACGATACAGGTGAGGTCACATTCCCGTTTACCGCAGGAAGCTTCCTGTATTATCAGCCTGGGGTGTATCTGCAGGCTGCACCCTAACACAACTGTACGCTTGTACCATCATTTATTAATTTCTTGTGTGTATAACTGTCAGGATATAAATAAAAAGTGTCAGTGTGTGGTTGTGTGTGGTTATGTATCAGCATGCCTTCTGTGCAGAGTACATTACCAGTAGTCTAACTTGTTCCATGTTGAAACCAGAGGTGAGTTTTCTACCAAATAAACAGGGCATTCCCACGAGTCCCAGGATTTTTGTCAACATGGCTCAGAATTGCTTTAGCTCTTCTTAAATACTTGTTACCACCTCAAAAGTAAGGGCGATCCATTTTTACACCCTTGTACACATGAACGTGTGACTTAATGAGTTTTGACACACCCAACATGCCTACAAAATAACTATCATGCCTGGTAGCATAGTTATGTGCTTCACACATCGGCACAAAATAAACAACATGCAACACGACCAAACTGCCCTGTGGTGGAAAAGCTGGCATGGAGCCACAGCTGTGTCCAACACGATCACATTGACTAGAGGCCTCAAAGACAACATGTCTATGTCAAAAAATGACAAAGCAGTGTCATATATGGCTGCAAGCTGGGCTGAGGAGATATGAGAATCATGAGTGGTGTTAAAGTCACTTAAAGCTGGATGGAAGAGAGCGGAGAAGAGAGCTGGAGAACAAAATTTAGAGAGAAGGTCAGCGAGGGACATAACCACTGGCCCTGTCATAAGAGTTTAGCCAGACAACAGAGATCCCATCGTACATTTAGGTTTCCTGCTCTTGGCTCACCACTTGTGCAGCTCACAGACACAACTATCCTGCAGTTTTTGCTTGAAGAAGAAAACTGGTGTTTTCAGGGAAGCTTAGATGAGAAGATGAATGGGGAGGAGAGAAAGGGGCCAGAGAGGATCGTGGGCCCAAAGGAGGAAAACAGAGAAAGGATGAGTCCTTTCTAAGAAGATGGGGGACGGCCAGAGCCGGGCGCAAAAAGAAGATCCTGTTTGCTGTCCCTTGATACAGTATACACACTAAATAGTCTTTGCAGCAGATTTCAGAGACAGACCCTTGTCTTTGTTCAGCTAATAGGCAGACCACTCTAAATGGGTTGTTTTTCAACCCTCTGACACAAAGACACTTTTTCATGACTCCTCAGTGCCATCGTTTTCCTGCTCTTCTTCTTCAGATATCTGGAACAGAGCGCTCTCTGTGTCTTGATGTGTAGCTCCCACAGCACAGGAGTTCTGAGCAAACTCTCTCACACTGCTCCCCATAGCCAAGCTCACATCCCTAGTAAAACTACCCTCCACAACAGACACAAGCCAGGAGTGAGTAACTACCGGCGCCCTCACAGGGTCCCATAGAATGAATATGTGGGCCATTAAATGGCCAAGATGGTCAGTCATAATACCCAATTGCTGAAATCAACATTTTACTGCAGCCTATAAAGTTTTTGCTCATAAAGATGGAATCAATAGTGGAAAATGATATCCCTGTGACCACCTTAAATGAATTTGTACAGAAAAGTTCCATGACTGAATCATGGCTTTGTACAATCATGATCTACATTTTAATGAGGTATGTTGGCCTTTAGTAAGATGAGCTACACTTGTTGTGAGCTGCACTGTATACCCAGGAGTTGTTGTTACTTGACTGCTCTGAACCCTCAGGCTGTTTGGCACGTACCGGAAGTGAACTGAGTTCATTATCTAATAGCAATTTCCACTTGTGGTTTTCAGCCCCAAATGCAAACTGTAAACAGACGAGCTCCAAATTAATATAGACAGAAAAAAAACAAATTACCTGCACTGATGTTTTCAGTCTCCACCAGAACTCCAACTACTGATAGATCATTGCTGGTAGGTATAATGCCATTCCATGTGCTTCACTGTAAATGTGTATTTTTTGTTTATTTGTTAGTTTTTATTTAATGTTGGCAATTAAAGTGGATTTCATGATCCCCAGAGTCATGAAACATGCTCCTTGTGTAATGAACCGTGTAAAAGTTGGCACCGATATAATCCAAACGTTACAAGTGATTTTCCTGACGGCAAAGTTAACCAAAAATGTAATTTATAATTAAGTCTCTTTTTTCACCTAAAAGGAGTGAAATATTATTACCTAATTAAACATATGGAATTTTCATCAAGCATTTGCTGCCCGATTGACTGCAAATATTTATTTCCAGTGTTTCTTTTCACACGTGTTTGTGTTTCTCGGCGAGCTGTTTTCATGAGTTTGGCATCAAATGTCACATAGGCTGTCTGTAGACTTTGATGGATCAATCTCTCTCCCACCAGCCATCCCCAGGGCTTTCATCTGCTTATCTCTGACCACTGTCTGTCTGCCTGACCGCCTCACTGCTCATTCACACTCGAGGCTTCCACACAGCCCTGCAGCTCTGTCTCTCTCCCCCCCCCCCTCAAAAAAACTCCACACATACCATACTCAGTGACCACAACCATTAGTGGAGGCGAGTTTGCAAGTGAAACGTCTCACCCTCCCCGTCTTGACACTCTTTGTGTGTGCAACCTATGTGGTATGAAGATATGCACGTAAGCATGACTTGGTAACCTACTTCTCGCTGCTGTTGCTGGGCCTCCCTCAAGCCCATTTATGTCCAGAGCTACATGTAAAAGCAGTTTGTCATTCTTCTGCAGAAATTGGGTGGATTCCATGCTCCTCTGCCTTTGGGGCAAATAAGGGACAAATCCATTATTTGTGGCATCTTTATGACTTTAATCTGTACTTATCAAGTTATAAGCATGTTTGTTTCATGGTTAAATTGCGGCTGCTCACAACTTAATCTTGCTGCTGTTCCTTCTGTGATCCACTTAAGTATAATACTCGCACAACTTCAGCCCCTGATCTCTCTGTCTCACACTCACAGTCATTTCTTCCCTATATATATAGATGTTCTCATATAAGCTTATGTACATGAACTACAGAAGCAAATTCTAAATGCGACTGCTGCTTCTGGAAGCCTTCCCACCCTCTCCAGCAGGTCTTTTCAGCCCCGGGGCTGCTGTAGTGATGGGATTAGGGGAGGCCTGGAGCGTGTCCACGTCTGGAGCTGAACTGGACCATGCTCCGACGACCCACCAACCTCAGTGTCATTGTTCTGCTTCCCAGCGACCCACTCCAGGTGCCAGGCAATAGAGAAGATGCTCCAAACTTTCCCAGGAATGAGGTGGACTGACTAAAATAGTTCATTTAGTATCTTTAGCAACCTTTGCCACCCCCCACCTCCTTCACTTCTACCACCAACTCACTGAGAGTCTGAAAAGGAGACTATTATCAAAACACAGGCAGAAGGGATGTCTTTCTTGCTCTTTCTCTCTCTCTCTCGTTTTGCTCCCTCACTCACTCTTTTAAATCTAAATTCCCCTTTTTTTGGTAGGGTGTGGGGGCCAGTGGGAGGACAGTTGTTTTGTCTCCCTCCATTGGCTGATTTACATCTCCACAGCTTCTCTATCAAAGTGGCTATTGTCAGTTCTGACCTATGAAAATTACAGAGGACACTGGGGGCCTTTCTCCTTTGACAGGCTAGCTAGCACACAGACAAGCGTGCGCACACACACACACACACACACACACACACACACACACACACACACACACACACACACACACACACACACACACACACACACACACATATAAAAAAACACAAACAGTGTAAACACACACCCACAAGATCCACACTCTGCCATTTTATTTATTCAGATTTTGCACAGATGATCAGCCAATGGCCTCTCCTCCAGTGTGCTCCTCTTTTCTAAACCTCCAGAGACTGGAGAAAGGAGGGATGGAGAGAGGGAGAAAAAAGGAGGAAGGGGAAGAAGGGAGGGAGGGGAATCATCCAGGAATAAGGAGAGGCATCCATTTGCACACCAATTGTTTTTCCTTCTCTCGGAGCCAGGGAGAAGAGAAAGACCACCTCTCTCCCTCTGTGACCACGGTCCCTCCTCCTCCTCCTCCTCTCCACCTCCTCCCTCCTTCCCTCCCTCCTCTGTGAAAGCAGCGTGAATGGAGAGCCACATTCAGTGGGGATGAATGGGATGGGGTGGAAATGGGTAGGGGGTCATTCTGACCACCCCAGCCCTCCAATACCAGAGCCACATGTGCAGCATATTAACATATGAAGCCCTGTCACTGCTGTGTCCACCCTCCCAACTGACCTCATTCACATTCATTCACACAAACACACACACACACACACACACACACACACACACACACACACACACACACAAACAAGCGCTCACACACACAAGCATACACACACACACGTGGAACCTTTGGGTCAGGTGTGATGCTGTTTTATCACCAGAAATCTCTGAGCTGCTTAAAGGGATTGTGCACCGACGGCAGGGTGAACTTATGGTCAACAAGGACACAAGAGTGGCAGAGTGTAGGTCAGGGGCAAGCAAGTGGGACTCATGCCAAAAAACTGGATAAAATTTTTTAAAAAATAATAAAAAAAAGACAAAATGAGTCCCATAACTGCACTCAAAGACAAATCTTCCTCCATTGGAATCAATGGGGGAACCATTCAGCAATCTGCAAATCCAAAAACCATTGAACTGTAGTTAAGCAAATTGGAAAAACAAGTGCAAAAAAATGTGAGAAGACGGCCAAAGAAAACGTACCTTGGGCCCTTGCTGCACAGGGACCTTTTTTAGACTGCCTTTCCTGTTAGACTTTCCCTCATCGAGACAGTGCGTCACACGCAGGGAGTCTGCAAGCCCAACAGATGTTAACCCTTTGCAAGCTAAACAGCAGTCTTTCCTGAGGAGCGTTCCACAGGGCCTGTTCACACACTGTCTGCTGGGTCCGGTATGTTTGGACTGAGCCTCTTACTACTCCACCATACTCCCCTCGGGCTCTAATCTATTTTACAGCACAGAGGATTTAATGATCACATTACAGCTTCTACCGCTCAGGAGTGCTTGTCTGCTATTTAAAAAAAAACAGGTTTGGTTAGTGGCCAACCGGCACATGTTGAGTTGTCGGAGCCTTAGACAGTTGGTAATATCATAATATGAAAAAAGCGGCACCCCCTCACCTCTGTGCCTACTGCCTCCTCGTGTGTGTGTGTGTGTGTGTGTGTGAGTGTGTGCGCTGGTAGGGGGCTAGTTATTAATCACTGCCTGAGAGCTGACATCAGGCAGCCAGTAAACGTTAATTAGGACCACCCAATGGCCAGGCCAGTGTCATTAGCTAATTGAGTTTGTTTATGTGTTTGTGTTTGCAGGGACAGAATAAAAAAGAAGAAAAAAAAAAGGAGAGAGTGAGTGAGTGGAGGGAGGGAGGAGGCAAGGGAGGGAAGTTGGGAGGCTGATGGGGGAGGAAGAAGGGAGAAATGTGGGCTTGTCTCATCCAGTGCTCTGTTGTGGTGACATGTCCTTCAGCTCAATCCATAGGGAGCAAGAGAAACAGAGAGGAAGAGAAGGATGCAGCGATGGAGAGGAAGAGAGGACAGAAACACACACAAATCCCCTCCAATCCCACCCCCACCACCACCGATCTGTCTCAGGAACCTGAGGCCTTGGCCAGAACCTTGCTCCGCAGGCAAACCATGGAAAGAAAGAGAGACATAAAAAGGCACGACAACATGCTTTTCCTCTCTGTTTCTCAGAATCTACAGATACATTGTGTTCTAGCCCCAAACACTGATTTCCACAAGCATTCATTGTGTATATCAAATACACAGACACACATACAGTTAATGCACGCACACATTAACAAACACATATCTGAGCTCATGCACCCTCCAGCCTTTCCCTTGTGTGTGTTTCACACGCCACCTCTGTTGCCTCCCCAGGGTGTTTAGAGTGATGCTGTGTGCAGAGAGCAGCCAACCACCAGCACTGCATGGTCTCAGATGGCTTGGTGTGGCTGGCTGTGGTTATGCCTGTTGAGTCCGCCTGACCACCACATGATGAATCACATCCTAGCTCCGTCCAAAACGACACACACACACACACACAGGCCGATACTCTAGGTCTCTCACCAGCGTAGCTTATAGCAGCTCAGGCAAGAGAAACAACTGTCCTCTTCCCTCATCGTGCATGGAGATTAATTTTAACAAGCCAAGTCAGAGCTCTCAACAGCAGTACAGAGAGCAGGAAAAGCAGAAAATCCACCAAGGAGCAAAGGGGAGGAGGGAGAAAGCTGAGCTGCAGCCCTCTGCTGTCAGGGTCTCTCTTCTTCTCTCTGTGTGATTTGTGCCCTTGGCCAGGTCCGATTCATGTCCCACAGATAGCTCAGCTCATGCCCCAGTAGGCTTGTTAGAGCAGTTGAATGAATGCCTACATGTAAGGATTTGGCCCAAAAGCTAGGACAAAAACAACAACAAGAAAGCAAATCTAGGCAGACAGACGACAAAGTGAGACATTGCCCAGTTTGTTTTGTAACTTTCTGCTGCTGCTTTTTATAGGCAGCTCAGCGGTCATTGAGATCATTGTTGTCTGTTGGTAAAACACTTCCAATTTCAATTACAGATTGTGATACCCAAAAACACAGTGATAGTGTAAAAGAAACACAATTCCAGGAAAGCATAAAATTTACTCGGCCCACTTTTCTACTGTGCTTTTTCAGGGGCATAGCCTCTCTGTGTTTGCTCACACCAAACAGAAAACAATAAAACTCAGGCAAGTACAAAAATGTATTTCTTTGTATCGTCCATAATATTGGAATATGTGTAGCCATGTCCACTTTATTCTTAAAATAAATCTAAAGTGAAACAATCTTTTGTCATTTCCATCATCTAAATCATCAGGTCTGTTTACTGTTATCATGAATCATCCCTTTGTTCAAAATGAGTTATATAGAAACTACTTTAATTTTATTTATTGACAACTGTGCTAATTGGTTGTTATATTCAGGCCATGGATTCAGTGTGATCATGTGTCATATACATTAATCACAATGGTTAAAAATCCCAGCAAAGGTGCTATAATGAAATTTTAACCACTACAGACTGGAAATAAAACTATCCTTTTTAGGACACGTTGAATGCAGACATGTATGTAGATTGTACTTTTAGGGTGTGTTTGTGCAGCTGTGTATGTCCCATTTCAGTTCATCTGACAGAAAGCTGCCTCTTACCGTGTTCAGCACACTATGTGGTGCACTGTCTAACTGCTAATAGATCACCAGGGATTCTCCATAGCCAATCACCTGTGAGCTTACACTCCTGAGTGGAGAACAGCACTCTTCCAGTGAGTAGGGTGAACAGTAGGGAGAGCAAAAAACAAAAAACAAAGGATAAGGAAAAGAAAATCATCCATTAGAGAGGTAGATTCCTGTTACCATGGCACCTTGGCATGGTTAAAGAGCAGAGAGCTCTGAGCTAACCTGCCTCCATCCCCCACTTCTCTCCACTGCTCCCTCTTCCCTCCCCTCCAGCACACCTTCGACATGCCCTAGAGGAACGCTGAAGCACTCCATGGAGCACATCCATGAGAGATGCTCTTCAGCAAGGCAGGAGGGGGGGAGAGACACCTCCAGCTGGATGCTGGGATCCAGGGAAGAAGCTCTAAAATTAGCCTCAGCATGGGGTGCGGGAACAGGGGAGAGGAGGCAGGATTCAGGGAGGGAATGTGGAAGAAGAAAAGTAGAGAGAAAGAGGGTGGGAGACTTGTAGAGGAGAAGGAATGCTGGTAGGCAGAAATGGGGCGGAGAGGGTGGTGACAGCACACATCCACTGAGACGCCTCTCTGCACATTCACTAGGCTGTGGCAAATTAAATGTCTGATCTAGCACTTCATAAATATACAGACATGCACACACCTCTCCACACACAACCGTTCACAACACTGGCTCCCTAACATCCGCACCTTTATTCCTATAGTGAAACACATACACAAGCAAAACACACACGTCATTAAATGATTTGCTCATTGTGAGATCGGTGCGTGCATGGCTATGCCGGGGCTTAAGCTCCCTAAATGGTTGAGTGTCAGTGGGCATCTGTGTCCCCGTGTCCCACTTAGTCCCCTGCCGAGGAGCCCAACCTGCCGCTCAGTGTGGGCGAGCAGAGGGCAGATGGGTAGAGTCCGATTATAGAGTTGTCTGACCTCCCTCACAGGCAGCTAACAGTGCTCCATGCCCAGGGCCTTCACAGAAAGAGTGTTTGTTGTTGG
This sequence comes from Acanthochromis polyacanthus, assembly GCF_021347895.1. Lineage (NCBI taxonomy): Eukaryota > Metazoa > Chordata > Actinopteri > Pomacentridae > Acanthochromis > Acanthochromis polyacanthus. Next base: position 26,141,399 of record NC_067119.1, read on the forward strand.
TATTAGGAGCTAAACGGCTTAACGGTTAGCAGACGTGCTTCTAGAGGGTCGAGCACGCAGTTTTGACTTGCTGCCAGACCCTGAGAACTGAGGCAATTCAGGGGCGCTTCACAGGCGAAGAGGGGGAAAGGAAAAGGAGAAGGAGACGGAGAGGAAAACGGGAAAGAAGATTTCACTGTAATTATAAGGCACAGGTGTGCATAAAATCAATGTTGTGCTTCAGAAAAATTAACATTTAGCATTTTATTGATTATAAACATTAATTTTGCTAACTGATTCACTATCTTTCAGGAATTATTGTCTAGTAACACATTTATTTTTGTACTACATTCTGTAAAAATGGCTATGAAGTTGTAAAGTCTTTGTTGGCACTCATACATACCTTTGCACCTCTCTGGCTCAGGTGTCACTCAATCCCCTGACTTCCCTTTGGACTTCTCGCTTCTTGTCTCCACAGAGACACCCTCTGAAGTTGACAAAAAGTAGCAAACACATTTCCCTCAGCAAAGCCAGCTAATCACGTGTGCTGCATGTGGTTGTGAGAATGGATGGATTGTGTATTAACTTAAGTGTCGTAAATGAAAAGTACATGCTAGACAAACATGAAACTGATGCCGTCTGTTATTTCTGTGGACTTTGCTACAATTAAGTCTATGTACAAACCATGGCTTACATAAATACACAAACTAAAAAGTAAACTGCACTCAGATTAAGTTGAAGTACTGCTAACAGACTGTGTCAACTGTGAGCACAGCCCAAGATGAAAAGGCCTACAGTAATCCCCTCTAGCCTGTCGATTTCCCTAATCTCTTGCTTTTGTTGTTGCTGGAGCCCAGAGGAGGGTGTGACAGGGTCAGGGGTGAAAGTTAAGAGCCTAGATGGATGGAGGAGAGGACAGATGAGGTTTCATGCCTCGAGAAGACTTCGTGCCTTTGGCTGAAACCACTACTTCCTTTGCACCCCTTCATTCCCCCCACCAGAAAGGAGATAAGAGAAAAAGAGGAGGGCACTTTTAGAAACACAAACAGGTTTCTGACTCCAAAAGGTTGAGGGTCAATGGAAGAACTTCCAGTGGTGAAGTTCTGTCTCTACTGGACATCCCATCACAAATAGTATCATAAACATGTCTGTGATTAAGTGGGACTTCTGTCTTTGCTAAGGTTTTGGTCTGCAGAAAACTGCTTTCAATTCCTTCACAGAGGAATTCCTTCTGTTTGAAAATTTGACTTTTGTATTATTAAGTCAAGCCAGTTTCAAACTTGTTCTTTGTGACTGCAGAGATAAACTTGGAAGGTAAAGTCATTGTAAGACTGCAATTGAGCTAACAGTTGTGCTACCTGATAGAAATATCTCCTGAATGTCGACTAACTGGAAGAGTTTAGACAAAAACAGCTCAACAAGAAAGACAGAGACTATGACGTCTTGGCCTCCACACCTGCATGCCCACACTCTCTTCGCCCTGCACTGTTTTTGCGGAGGTGTGAAGGTCCCTCCCTCCAGCCAAATACCTGTGGGATTATTACAGCGCAGCCTGAAACACGCTTGGCCAAAAGACCTACCCACAATCTGGGTAAAAACAACATCCGAGCCGGTGCGCTGGAGAAATCCCCGGCCTTTATGTGAGAGGCGACTGGAGGAGATGAGGTTGCACTAGCATGTCTTCTCCTCTGTGACCCTGGGGGGTGATAGGTTGAGAACAGTGGCTCGCATTGTTTGCCTGTACCACCCCCCTCCCCTCTCCACTCCTCCACCCTGCCTCCTCTTCACCTCGTACCCCACCCAGCTGAAGATCGAGTTAACTCTTGCCTGCGGTCACTCCACCTCGCAGGAACTCAATCCTGCGCCGCTCTCTATGTCTCTCCTGGGCCAGCTGGCGAGAGGTTAAAGCTTCAGTCCCTTTTCTCCTATGATTCATTACCAGCAGAGCCTCACTGAGGAGCATAAAGGCCATAAGAGAGACCTGCTGCACCACTGCAGGCAGATATCAATCAGCCAGTGTTGCTGATACTGTGCGCTTTGAGCCTTTGTACTCTTTTAAGATCTCGTGTGCAAATGTGCTCCTTGGGAACAGTGTAATTATCAGTTTGTGTGTCGGTGCTTCAAAGTTTGTGATCATGTACGCCATGTACGTGCACTGATGTATGAATGTGTGTTGTATGTGTACAGAGGGAAGAGCTTCCTTTGTCTTGTTCCCAATGCTAAGGGGCAGAGCAGGGGAGCAGGGCTGGCCAGCAACTCATAAATCACAGGAGAGGATAGAGAGTAACAGCTCAAATTAAGATAAAACCCCCTTAATTATCAGCTAAACAGCCCGGTGTCCCCTCTCTCCCTGGGCTATCTGTCACCCAGCAAGTAGGCCCAGTCACTAGGGGACAGGCTTTACTGCTCCTCACACACAGAGTGGAGCTGCTGACACACACACACACACACACACACTATCTCTTTACCTCGCTTTCTATCACATACAATATTTCTCACATACACATAAAACAAAGCAAGGAGTCACCCAAAACTGAGCTAGTGCATCTGGGTCCTCCTATATCACCATCCAACATGTGGCTGTCAATCAAATTAACTTGTAACGTATCACCTCTTTGCATCTGTTTAACAGCCACCCCCCCCCCCCCCACACACACAGCCACACATACACACATGCATTATACCCTCCTCCCCCTTTTGTCTCTTTGCTTATTCACCGCGCCAATTATCATTACCCTAATGACTTCTCAATGGCACTCAGTGCTCTCCCTCTTCAAAGGCTATCTCTACCTTGCCCTCCTCCTCTCTCTCAATTTGCGGCCCAATGAGATGTCCTGACATTCTTGCGTGCTTGCAGTGACACACACACACACACACATGAGCAGGTCCCCTCGCCTGCCCTGGAGGTACATTATGAGGCAGTATGGGGGGGAAGTTCGGCAACCGGGGTACTACTCAAAGCTGGAGAGAGTGGTTGAAGCATACTGACTCAATTTGTGCGTCTGTCTGAGTGTGTGTGTGTGTGTGTGTGTGTGTGTGTGTGTGTGTGTGTGTGTGTGTGTGTGTGTGTGTGTGTGTGTGTGTGTGTGTGTGTGTGTGTGTGTGTGTGTGGGTGCACATATTTGTGTCAGAGAAAAAGACAGGGAGAGAAAGAGGGGAAGAAAGAGAGACCAAAGAACTCTATTTTGGCATTTGTGGTGTTTGAATGTTCTTTTTTTCACCAACTCTTCTTCTTTTTTTCCCCCTCCCTTCAGTTCTCTTGGAGGCAGCGTATTGATTTTATATTAGGCCTGAGCTACCATCTGGCTGCTTTTCATTCCTCTGTTTTTATAAAGCAAGGAGAACACAGAGAAAGAGAGACAGAGGGAGAGAGAGAGAGAGAGATTCATTATGCGTTAAATAAAGACAGGGAGAGAAAGGATAGCATACCGAGCAGTGTGTGTGTATGTGTGAGTGCGACACGGGGACGGAGTGTGTTTGTTCTTCAGCATATATGTTTTTGTTGCTGGAGTATTATGTGTGAGTTATACATACATGTGGGCAAAGAATGGTGGCAAACAAACAGCTTGGATCGCCAATGAATTGCAAAGAGTTCAACCGCATTTTCTCAAGGGGAAGCTCTTCCCACACACCTACACACCCATAAGTTCCCTCAGCCCTTTTCCCAATGCTTGTCCCTCATCTACAAAAGAAGAGCAAAAACAGATAGGACCCAAGAGAAAAGAAAATCTCAGCCCCTGAGAGCCACAAATCTCCATCTGCCTCCATCTTTCCTTCCCTTTTCCCTCCCATTCCCTCAGGAGCTAGGTAGGCAAGCACAGCCTTGCGTTATTTGCTCCTATCAGCCATTGATCTGTTTCATCAATGTGTGATCGTCCGATGACAAATATTTAACATCCTGCCACAGTATTGATCCGGGTGTAAAGGGAGTCGAGGGTGTGTTTTTCCCTCAAGAGGTCAGGTCTGTATTTGCCCTCTGTCTGCAGGAAGTTCTACAAAATGCATGCATTTTTTCCATGACTTGACTGTAAAGATACAGTTTGATTTGGAAGTTTATATCTATTTCCATTGTCATAGTTTGATCACATCTTGGAGGAGGGTTCCAAACATCCCCCAATAGAATTGTTATTATTGGCAGCTTTTAGTTTCATATGCAGAATAAAACATTTTATAAAGGATCAAGACAATGAGTTGTAACCTTTGACAGCCCATTGGAGGCAGAAAAACACAACAAGCTTACCCCTATATGGCTACACTGTATGTGAGGATGCTGCCGACACAGGGGTGCTGATGCTGAGCAAGTTGTCAGCGAGTGTGGCTGTTGGGTACTGAGATCCAGGACTGTTCTGTGATTAATGGTAGGGGACGCGCCCCACTAATTGTGGTTCCTGACACAGGCACACGTCCCCAGACAAAGCAGGACAGGGCTGGAGCAGGGTGCCATGCTCAATCACCTTCCAGTGGAAAGCCAGTGTGCTGCTCTGGGGGACTCGGAGCAACGAGAGGTCACAGAATATCTGGCGATGACAGTGGAGGAGAGCTCGGAAGGGACTCGAGGATCTAACCAACTGTACGGGAATGTTCTGGGCTTGGTATACAGCTGGGGTAGGGATTTACTCGAGACAAACAAAGACAGAGTAACAGAAACTTGAGAGGCAGACAGTCCTGACATGGTAGAGGGAGATTTATTAGGCCTTACTTTATCCTCACTAGATTATCCTCATTGGATTTGAAATAAGTCTGCCTGCGGTCTGTGTAACTAAATGCACCTGTTGCAACGCTATTGTATCATTACCGCCATATTGTTTAATTGCATGCGGATGTGTTTGGAATTATCACAAGTAAGAACTTTATCACAACACAAATAAAGTCTGCCATTTCTCTCTGCTGTATCATATCCAGATTCCAGGTCCATTCACCTCTCAGGAGTGCTTTTAACATACTTTAACTCTGTAATTTTACAACGTGGGTAAACCTTTCACTCGACTGACCCGTGGTCTCTGTAAAATCAGCATAAACGGCTCCAAAATGCAAATGCCTTGTGCTTTTCTTCCACCTGCCGCCATCTTTTGAGAGTGAGGACAGATGGAAGTCATGAATTGGGTGAAGCGAAAGACTCTAGACATTCAGCTCTATTAAGAAATCCCTTTATAGGGGGAGGGAGCCAGGCTGTTTTCATATTGTTTCAATCAGTAAGGAGGGTACTACAATGGGACAGTCCTCAGAAAGGCAAGCTCCGTTGTGGTTCCTCTTTTATTTTTTCAATTTTCGATTGAAGATTGAAAACTTTCCTGTTTGTGCCACTAACAGCTAAACTTTAAATTAATTTTCACAATGTATATGTCTGTAGTTTTACCAAACATATGTTTACATGTGTATAAGTGCCTGAATATTTCTTAATTGTACCTTAGTCTCTCCACTACTCTGTTGTCCTGGGTCCGAGTCATTCAGGCAGAGCCCCCCTTGGTCCCTCTTTGGCCCCCTAGGCCCCCAGGCCCCTGTGAGCTTCCCACAAAAAGTCCACAATGCTATTCAAACAATAGGCCAAGGGACAAAGAGCACATTTACACAAGTGGAGCTTTCTTTGAAAGCAAAAAGGCACTGTTTGGAAGATTTCCAAACCTCTCTCCCCCCAAAAAAAACAGATCCCCCTTTGCCCCTCCACACCCCACCTCTCAATTCCTTGGCTTAAAAAAAAGTTCACCATTCCAGTGATGGAGACGTGGGAGCCAAATATACTACACCCAGCCCAATCCCACCCGCCAATCCACAAGCACCCCCAATTTAGCCAAACCCCCTCTTTACAGGACAAAAGCCCTTTAGAGGCTGAGTGTATGTGAGGGCTCTGGTGGATACCATAGTGGCTTAAAGACCGTGGAGGCCTCTAAGAGACACTTCTTTTACTCCCAGTCTCCTTCCATTTCTCTGTCCTTCTCTCCCTCTTTCTTGCTCTCTCTCTTTCTTTCTCTGTCTCTCTCTCAGGCAGTGAAAGGTTCAGCAAGGGATAGAAAGAGTTTGGAGAGAGAGGGGAGGGGGCAGCGAAAGGGGGAGGTGAGGGTGTAGAGGGTGCTCTTATGTCAACATTGTGGTATTTTCCCAAAGATGCATATCGCCTCTATACAAATAGGAGATGTATTTATAGGAGTACATAGAAAGCTGCATGAGTGGAGAGTGTTTGGCCGAGCTTTCTGGCCACGGCCCCCATGGCTCCATGGATGGTCTTCATGGCTAGTGAAATTGTTATTCTTTAGATGCACGTTGGCTGGGAAACACACAAGTTCTCAGGCGACCACACAGTATTCTCCCTCCCAATATGGCTGCCACGCAGAGGAGCCCATTGACGGAAAAGGTCCAGCATCATACATCTTGACTAGAGCCAATATCCCAAGGCCTCTTTGTCCTTATGTCCCACATGCCATGTGGCTGGGCAGAAGGCATGTTCGGGAAAACAGGGTACTTCCACAGTGAGTTTATATAATACATTCAACAGAACAATTAGTCTGTCAAAAATAATTGCTGCATTCAGATTGATTGCAGCCTCAAATTTAGTCGCTATGTCCACGTTTATACATTTTCATTTTAGAACGCACAAATTCTGCTACATCTAAACCTAGTGTTCATACTATTCTGGCATTTTAGGACTCCTAAAATGAAGACTTTTGGACCCCTTCTTAGTCTAAAAACTTCAGGGTTGCATTTTAGACTGAATGGCAAAAATGTAGACTATTGGAAGCAATGATAAATACATCCATGTTGCCTTCCTGACTGGGCCTTATTGTCACTACGTCCTATCTTGTGACTGTTTTCCAAGAGAAAATAAAGACGTGGGTTCACAACCAGTTGTTAATTCAACATAGATAAGGAATTAGGCTACAGGTGTTACTTACCTGGTTGTCTATGCTTGCAGCTGCTATGCAGTTTAGGAAATCTCTTGTCTTACTTGTTTCCATTGCTATCCTTCCTCCATAGTATCTTTTACAACTCCCTGCTTTATGTTTACACCGGCACCCACATGCCCAGTGTATGTGAATGATCACGTGACATGCCTTTTCAGGTGTATTAGTACACACACAGATTATTTCTGAAACGGTGCTAAACGGAGAACATAACAGCATTTTAGAATGAAAACATATTCAAGTGGATATAGCCTGAGGAGGATAATGTCATTTTAGACTGTAATTCTTCTCAGAGTTCTGCCTCCAAGAAAAAAGAAAACAGTCACCGGGTACATAACAACATAACAGTAGGCTAGTATTTACAAACTGTGTGTGGCATCAGGAGCCTGTGAGCACAAGCCCTTGTCCTGCCATAAAAGAGGTCAGCCAAACCAGATAGGCAGGTAGTGTGTCACCACAGGAGTCTCCTGGCATATCAGACTGTGGTGAATCTTCAAGGAAATTTAGCACCTTGGCATGAGCAAACACAAAGCACAAAGCTCAGCCCAAGATTTAGTCAACAATAAGGAAGCACTTGAATGTTTTTTGATCCGTTACCAGTCACCCTACCCAACGACGAAAAAAAAACAAACCTTTTTGATCATCACGACTCAGTCTTGTTGGCGCTATTGCAGTATGCTAGTCAAACCAGAGTCATGAATGACGGTGAACTTGCTGTCCTTTTGTGCACTACGCCCGTGAACAATAGAAAGGTGTCAGATCTAATTACTGTGCATAACTGTGCCAAAATGCACTACAAGTTGACAGAGATTAAGTGCTTTAAAATGTTTTGTACATATATATGCTGTATACGCTGCCGTTCAAAAGTTTGGGGTCACCCAGGCAATTTTATGTTTTCAATGAAAACTCATGCTTTTCTTCATGTGTTAACATAATAGCACAACAGTTTTCTAATCATGAATTAGCCTTTCAACACCATTAGCTAACACAATGTAGCATTAGAACACAGGAGTGATGGTTGCTGGAGATGTTCCTCTGTACCCCTATTTAGATATTCCATTAAAAATCAGTCATTTCCAGCTCTTCATTGAGAAAAAAATTGCTTTTCTTTCAAAATTACATGCATTTCTAAGTGACCCCAAACGTTTGAACGGCAGTGTACATATGTATTGTATGCAAAAAAAATAAAAAATGTGTGCAGACAAAAGAATAAAAATGTCTGTATATTCGCATAACATTTTACTGATTCAGTGACTAAACCTTACAGAGAATCTCCAGCTTCAGTTTCATAGCGAGCGGTGCAATCAGCATTTATTCCCCAGCCGTCTCCCACTTTCTCCCCCATTCTCCCCACCCTAAACAGGCACTCCCGAGTGACATGACAGTCTCTCACATAACCAGTCTCTGCTGTTTGCTAACGCTGCAGCTCTCTGTGCATCACATTCACAACAGGCTGTGCAATCCTACACAGCGGGCGCCAAGTACAGCAGCAAGCACAAACACACCTGAATAACACAGACAGGGTCCTGCAGGGAGCTCCACTGTGTGTGTGTGCGTAGAGTAGACAGCAGTGATGCAGGCTGATCACTAGCCCTGTTAGGTAGCATTGACGTCTCCACCTCAGAGCTGGCACACGGGGGAGTTATTGATTAGCATTAAGCATCCATGCAGATGGCCAATAAAGAGCAGGTGAGCCAAAGAGGGTCTGGGGAGTGGGGAGAGGAAGGGGGGCTCGTGTGTGTGTGTGTGTGTGTGTGTGTGTGTGTGTGTGTGTGTGTGTGTGTTAAGGCTACGTGAGGAGGAGGAGGTAGGATGGTGTTAGCCTGCCAGCAATAACAGAGATGATGAGGAAAACAGGAACATAACAGCAATCTTAAAAGAAGGAAAAATAAATTTTTACAAAATGTTGGCAGGAAAGCTATTAATTAGCACTTTTGTTTTGGTTACATGCATCGAGTTGCTATATATGTCATTTATAATTGCTCGGCTGACACATTGGAGAAAAAAAAAAGGACTGGGGTAAAGACTTTAAAAAGATAGGGGGATAAAATGCGACACAGGTTACGTGGAATTAATTGTCTTGGCTTCCAAATCCACCAGGAAGCTCCATTTTCCAGTATCTGTGATGTTGCTGCTTCAGGCTTTAATATGACGCAGGTTCCTGCATGCTTGTCAGGTATTGTGCATCAGTCCACAACTTTCCTGTCATATCTGTCACTTGGAATATACTGTCGACACCGATGATCCTCAGGGTACACACAGCATTCTACAGTATTGAATATTCCTTGAATAGGGAATCTGTGTGATAGACTGTGCACGGAATACTGAACTATACGACTACTTTTGATCTTGTGTTTGCAATACTTTTTGGACGGCTTCAAGAGCAAAACCAACAAAGGAGAGGCAACGGCCACCTTTAACGTCATATTTATTGTTATTTAGTTACTCAATAAAACATATACAGATATATACAATATGCAGGAAAACAGACGACTGCACTTTACATATTATTAAAAAAAGAAAAAAAAAACAAAACAAAAATCAGTTTGTAAATTGCCGTCACAGTCCTCCATCTATTGTTTCAGAAATTCAAATTCAACAGAAGCTTTATTTAAAGATTACAAGATTGCCTAACACACAGCAAATTTTCTCTTATTATACATGTGCAATACCAATAATCTTTTTTTCAATTCCCTTATTAAACAATCCCTTGACCTCCGCGGTTTTTTTTTAGTTACCATTGGCTGAATTGTATACAAGTGGTTGAGCTCATAAGATCTATGGCAGAGAAGAGAAGAGAAGAGAAGAGAAGAGAAGAGAAGAGAAGAGAAGAGAAGAGAAGAGAAGAGAAGAGAATGAGGAAAAGGCATTCCCAGCAATACAAATAATAAAGAAATACAATGAATCGTATGATTAAGAGTAGCAAATGACAAAAAATTTGCTTGGACAAAGAGGGGAAAAGTTGTGTTAAAAAAACTGCTGAGTTACATTCATGCATAATCACTCCTCCTCCTATCTTTCTGCCTCTAGTTCTGCTTCTCAGGCCACTTCCACAGAACTAGAGGGGTGCTCTTTAATTCTCAATTCTGTGTTGTTAGGAGATTGGAAATTTGAGGGGGCAGAATTTTGTAAATGGTAAAGCTGACTCCCCTGGAAAGTAAATGTACACATCTGAGGTGTAACTATAGGTGAGGCGGGAGCAGGCAGGCTGGGATAAACAACAGAGTAAAGGTCAAAAGATCATGGTCACAAGACTAAACACCGGTATACAATCAAAGCCAATGACAACTGATATCTCTTCTTCTTCTGCTTCTTCTTCTTCTTCTGGTTTTGTGTACTCCTCCTTAAACATTTCTTTATTTTTCTTCAACAAAGAAAATGAAAGTAAAAAAAAATAATGATTTGAGGTTTTCCAGATGTGGGCGTCGTTGAGTGGAGCCCGCGCTGTGTAGTCCAGCAGTGTGTGAGCGCGTTCTTAAGTGTGACTGCATGTGTCAAGAAAAAAACATGGTATTTGCATGTACGTGTGCGAGTGTGTGCGAGTGTGTGCGCATGTTTGTGTGTGTTTAGCGGTGTTCATGTGTTGCATCTGTGAGTGTAAATGTCTTTCTCTCCCTGAACAGGCAAGAGCCGCACGCAGTTGTCTCCTCAACAAATTCTCAACATCGCCATCCTCATCATTATTTGTCTCTGAAGCCTTCCTTCGTCTTATTTTCTCATCTTCTTTCCTTCCTTGCTGCCGGGCCTGCTTTTTGTTCAAGTCAGTGCCGCCACAAACGTCCCAAATCGGTTTGAGATATCAGAGTGGAGCGAGCGCCAAGACGAGACGGGCCCCCCTCGGCCCTTGCTGTCCCCCAGCTCGTCTGTGCAGTGGACGGACAGGCACTGCAGGTGGTTCCCTCCACTGCTCCCACCTCCTCCTCCTCCTCCTCCTCCTCCTCCTCCTCCTCCTCCTCCACTTCCGGCCCCCGGGGCCCCGGCTCCAGCCTTACTCTGGGAGAGCTCCGATTCTGCAGACAAGCAAAGGGAGGAAAAGGTTAATTAAGACTGTACAAGAAAAAGAAAAAAAAAGGAAAACAACTTTGAGCAAACGGCATTCTCTGATACAGATGAACCATTTAAAATACACACTTTTAATTAAACCAGCGTCATTTTCACATCCCACTCTAAATCTGCACTGTGAAATTAATTCAACACTATTCCACCCCCCCCTCCCCATCAATAAGACCCGAAAAGGAGGCTGTAAGCAAAGCTCTCTCTCCTCACACTCCACCTCCTCATGCCTGATATAAACACGTGAAATCACACACACACAAATATATATGCATTCACTTGGTCCCTGCCTTGTGGATCTGAAACACTCCTGCGTGACCTCCAGTCTGTGGGTCAAAGGGCACTAAGAAAACTGTCCTTTAACCCTGCTTGACCCAATTTACTGCTATAATGACCATGCCACGGTATCGACCCTGTGTCACCAAGGTGTGAAGCCCCATATTAAATGGTTGCACCGAGCGTCCAGAAAATCCATACACAGGTTGATTATACGTTTTATATATATTTTTTAAAAAAGTGGACAGAGTAAATGCTGACACCTGAGACGCCTCACACATGGAGAAAAAATCACTTTGTGCCGCGGAACGAAAGAATTAGCCGAAGAGAAGATTGACGAGGACAGGAACTGCTTGGCTAAACTATACATAAAAAGTGCAGCGTCACATTTCGTCACACTTATCTGCCAAGATATATGGAGGGAGAAGAAGGCAGGAATTAGGAAAAGTTTGAAACAAGACGCACAAAATATAAAACGGGAGAGGGAGACGCGCAGAAACTAGGAAAGAGTTGGTGGTAGGGCTATGTGTTATGACACTAGTGTTGCATCCTGTGCTTTGGGTTTTGCCTCCAAGCAAGCCCAGAGCACAGAGGATGTGCGTGTGAAGATGTTAGCGCTCCTTCGCTTAAATCAGGCCGATTAATCTCCCATCTCCTCACCACACAAAACACACCACTGCCTTGCTCCATGCGGATGGTTGAAGCAGATCAGTGTGCTGCATGAAGACACGGGGCTTTGAGGTGCAGGGACAAGTTGGTGTCTGAGTGTAGAGACAGGTGGAAAACAGCTCTGACAAGCTGAGTTACATGTGTCAGAGAGGGGAGAGGCTGTGATAGACAACAGCCTGGGCACAGAGGCTGCAGATCACAACACTCCAGTCAGGGTGCTGCTCACCTAAGAGAAAAAAAGAGGCGCCGCACAAACCTCCAACATCATCAGCAACCCCGGCTTTCCCTTTTTAGCTCATCCGTATCCGCTACTGAAAGCAATTTTTTCCTTTTTTATTTCTGATTTGCTTACTGTTTTCATCTCCTTTCCTCTCTGCTTGAACAAAACCTGAGGCAGCACTGATACAGTTTGAACAAAATGCAGCCAGAGAAGAGAAAGCCAGCCCAGGCAAGGCACTACACCAAGCAGCTAGGACAACCAAGAGAGGCAGGCAGGCAGGCAGACATGCAGGCACTGAGGCAGGTTTGCCCCCCAGCCTGTCTGGGCTGCGACCACTGGAATGGAAAAGTGGGGGGATTTGGTGAAAGGTCAGGCAGCCAAGCCTCCCGTTGTTCTCCGTTTCATCTGCCTCTCCGACTGCCGGTCTCTGTAAATTTCTTTCTCTGTCTCCATCTCCCTCCCAAGGACCGGGGACACGGTGTAAGTGGGGGCTGAGGGCGCGGAGGGGGGGCGAGAGAGAAATGAGGATTTAGAGCCGTGTTGGTGGTGGCTGTGACAAGATCTCACGTTTGCCAGAGGGTCCAGTCATACACCTCAGCATGGATGATCCCCACCCCCTGCCAGTATCGCCCCCGCTCCCCACCCCACCCACTCACACTCCCTCTTCCCAGCGCTGTGCCCTCCAGCACCCGCCAGCAGCTCATGCTAGCCGGGCACAGCAGGGTCCGCACCGGCCTGAATAGGCAGCCAAGCGTTCCCCTGGCTCACTGCTGACACACAGCAAACTGACAACACACACAGCCAAAAACACACAACAAGCCAACCACTGCTGCCGCTGCCATACTCACACCAGCCCTCAGCTGCTGCTCCACAGGCGCACACACGCCCGCGTACATATGGACGTGTATGGAGAAACACACACACACACACACACACACACACACACACACACACACACACACACACACACACACACACACACACACACACACACACACACACACACACAGCTAGACACATTAGTCAGCTTCAATGCAAGGACGAGGGTGGAAAATACACCAACAAAAAAAAAAAAAAAAATACACATAGCTCAAATGTCAAAAAATGTTCTTTTCTTGCACACACGCACTTGAATTTATCGCTTGTATAATCCCAGGATTCATCTTCAGGTATGAGATCATATATAAGCAGGTTTTGTTTTTACACTTTTACACATAAGAAATGAATTCAATATATGTATATATCATCAAGCTCAAAACCTTCAGCCCCTCTGAAGGAGCTGATTGCCATTTGTTACAATAGACCTTTTTAATTAACAGCACAATCCACCACTTGTATAATAAGCCAAACACTTGACCGCCACAAGATTAAAATATCAGTCAGTCTTATAAAGGTAGCCAGGGGGATTCAAGGGGTGTGATTTTTATGGTAAAATCAAGACAGTGCACTTAAATTGTGCGCATTATCCATGGCGCTGGATTCGTTCAAAGGTGGAAACGGCACTGTGAAATTTTATATCACACAAGTCTAAATCCTAAAAATCACCATGACATTTTACAAGCAGGGAAATCTTTTTCTTTTTTTTTCTTTCAATAAGCTCTATCTTGTTATGGTTGTTCATTGACTAATGCAGAATTCATATCCACGGTAATATCTCAATAATGGCCTATTCATGTGACGGGAACAAGTGCTCAGCTTCAACAAGCAAGAGGGGAAAATACCTAATAAAAAGGCACAAGCAGCTGCGCTGAGCCACAAACACACCTAAATATCCTTAACCACATTACAGCCACAAAAGATTACCAGAGTAATGAGTTAAGCAAATACTGAATTTAATGTGATGCACTTTTATCAGCGTATCTTTCACCCCAAGTGAGGTACATTTTTATTTGTGCCTGGTTATGATGCTCACACACACACACACACGCACTCGCAGCAGCAGCAGCAGCAGCAGCAGGGTTGTGAAGGCGTCTCACAGACACAGCCAGAAACGATTTACAGAGATGAGTAGAGCTTGAATGCCATGAAGGCAGGGAGCACAGCGCACAGCTCTGGTTGTCTGGATGACACCAATGTGTCTGGGAGCTGACGGCCTGACACGGGTTTACATGTCATACCGCACACGCTCAACACACCCCAAGCAACGCAGGAAGGTAAACAATGGCTGCTTTGAGACTCTGTTTTCTACCAAAGTAATAATAAGCATGCAATTATTTTTTTCAATTAATCTTACAAGCAGCAGCACAGTTTAAAAATTACGACAGCAACCTTTGATGCTGGCACAGATTATTGGGAGGATTTGTAAAATAAGTAGAGCAAAGAAAGAAGCTGAATGAGATGAAGAAGAAGAAGAAGAAGAAGAGAATAAAGTGTGTGTTAGAGGGTCTGCATGTACAAAGCTCCTTTTCGGTGCAAGTGCCTCCGTCACACTGATTTCCCAGGCTCCCAGCATCCCAAGTGGCAGGCTGCTGCCCTTTCTATCCCAAGCTCTATACCTCCATGACGACACTTCACCTTTGACCTCGTGATCCCGAGGCCGCGACCCCGTCCTCTCTGAACACAAGCCAGACCAATCAGAACGCTCCGTTCCCTGACAAAAACACCCAAAGGCCTCCACTCCTATGACAGTGTGTGACATCAGGTCAGATTCCTTTAGCATAACAACTACCATTCTGGTCTTGCGTGAGGAGACTGTCTTTGTCAGCACAAAACCCCCGTTAGAATCCACAGGGAGAAAGTCTGATATTTCATTTTCTTTAAAAGGGAGACAAAGAACAGCCTGATTTTACCCAGGAATGAGATGTAACCAAAGAAAATATACAGTCCTCCATGTGTTGTCGCCCCACAGTCTAAGAGATACAGGTCAACTAGAGGTAGTTAAAAAATCAAATCGCATCCTTCAACTACAGGTACGCTGGGGAAAGTCTTAATGAAGTAAAAAGGGGGATTGTCCCAGGTATCCATGAGTAGGAGGCATATGAGGCTCCTTAACTCCACCCAAATGCCGTAGTGTGACCTTTCCCTCCGAGCAGGGAGGATATCTGGAGGGGGAGCAGGGGGCACATTTCTCAGGCAAGGGCACAGGGGTTATTTTGGTTTGAATTTCCTCTCTGTTCTCTGCCCTGCAACATAAAGGGGAAACAAGGAGAAAAACTTGCCTAGGCAGGCGCTGCCCCCAGCATTTGTTACCTTCTCTCCAGCAACACACCCATTCCCATCCACACACACACACACACACATCTCCCCCTCTGGCCACAAGAAGTGTTTAGGAAACCAGACACAAATCAGAACATGGGAAGTGATTTAGTGCCTCCTTCATAACTCACAACCATGTCCAGGATCTGTCCAGCATGTCATCCAAGTCAGTGACATATTGATCTACTTCACCATCTCTATTTTGTCTCAGCACAGGGCTGCACACTTTATTTTCTGTTTGCACCTTTTTGCTGAAGCTTAACCACACATGAAAACAGTGGCAATTTTGAGATTAGGAGCGGATGAGCTCTAATTTAGAATAAAACCAATGATAAGGGTAATTATGAATTCTCTACAAACTGCTTCAAATGTTAAAAGTAGAAACAAATCATTTTCATCCATGTAATTCAACGCATAAAATTTTGAAACGATATGGTCTATTTAGTGTTTTGCTGCTCTGTGGTTGCTAGTAAAGAGACATGGATATATAGGGAAATATGTTCCTAAAACTCCTACACGCAGGCGTGAATGAACAATAGTCGTGGAGCACGAAACTGATGGAAAAAAATGTTTTGAATTGAATTATTTTCTCTTCCATAAATGCAAATGGTAGCTATTACCCAGTCACTCGCCTCATGAGCGAAACTACAGATGTTCCCTGAAAAAACAACTTCTCTCTATCTCTCTTACTTTCTCCTGCACTCCATCAGTCTCTGCTTCTGTCTCCCAGGAGAACCAGCTCCAGTGTCATAACTCATTTGTCAATTCCTCAATACAAATTAAAAGGCGTCTGACGACTACCTGTATGGAAAATAACATAACCAATGCTGGCAGCGTGACAACACCTACACGTCTGAGAACCTGAAAGCACACACACACCTTCTCACAGCCAACACATGAACCCAGGACACCTTTAAGGAGCCTTGTATCAAACTCATGCACTGTTTTGTCCTCTTAAAACCCACCGTGGCAGCGATTCAACAAGACAATGGGCATTTGGAGGCGTGCCACATACATCTGCAATCGAAGGTTTGGAACTCCTCTCTCTCTCTCTCTCTCTCTCTCTCTCTTTGTGCGTCTCCCAGATAAATTCGGCTTTCCATTCCCTGCTGCATCCGAGGAGAATATTTACCACATGCTGAGACAAGTTTCATTTTATTCTAACACCCTTCCCCAGGGAAAACAAAACACCGGATGAGCTTCTATTTTGAAGAGTTGAAAATGCAGCAACGCAAAAGGCTTGACACCTTTGTTCATCTTTTTCTCTCTTCATCAGTCACAAATACGCTTCTTTAATAGGCTTCCTTTGACTGTCACTAGTGCTCAGTGTCTTGCAAAAGCCCAGGAACATAGAATGCACACACACACACACATCAAAAAAATGCACGTACACCCACACACCCTATCTCAAATCCTTAAATGCAAGATAGCCATTTTTATTAATTTTTTTTGTCCGGTCCTGCACTATTTACAAGCTGAGTAAATACTCTTAAATATTTTCAACACCTTAGAATTAGGCGCACGTGTTTCACCAAGCGACACCTGAGATCGGGAGGCTGAAGCCCTGAGCCTGACACCGAGTCTAAATAAATCAAACTTTATGTCTACAACTGACAAATCCAGACTATCAGATTGCAGTGTATACAATCCTGCCCTTTGTCACATATTCACATGCATAACAGCACACACACACATACATACACACACAGAGAAAATAGCTATATATGTTTCTAAATATTATTATGTAGTATTTTCTTTGTGTTGCTGAAATCACAACCTGTTTTTTAGTGGCTCTCATGAACCTGTCAGTAACCAAGTCAAGTTATAGTAGTTGCTGAAGGATGAATTGTGACTTTTGGAAAACAATATTACCAATGCTAATTGCTATGATTATCATAATGATTATCATTACTGCAGTACGGGAGTGTGCGAGAGGCTTTGTGGATGCGTGTTGTTGAAAAAGTCAATATGAAACACCTTGTAATGACAGGTAAAGAACACAGACTGCCCAAAGCTGTTTCTTTTTTTCCCCCCTCCACATTCAAGCACGTGCCAATCACTTTCTTCTCTTTTAGAAAGAGGAAAACAGAAATTACTGGTGTGATTTGTGGGGCTGTTGTCGTACTGAAATGTCAAAGCCAGGTAGTCTCACAGGATTGTTCTCCACGGTGGAATATCAATACGCCTCTTTCTGCGCTTTAAGTGCTTTCTAGTAGGTGTGATAAGATGCAAGTTCCTTCTTTTTCAGAGCTGTCAAAGCCAGAGTGACAGAGATTTGATCATTATTAGAGCTGTTTAAGGACTGATTACTGAGCGTGAAGAGTGAAACTATTCCACGAGGTCAACTGTGAAGCGTTTTAACTGTACTGATGAAAAAAAAAAAGAAAAGAAAAGTCACATAAGTGTATGTGGCAAAAACTGTGAAAAGTAAAAGTAAAAATAACTGAATCACTTCCTACGCCTGCTGGTTGCGTGTTATCAAGACTATGCATGAGTTTCCAAATGAACGGTCAGCGTCTGGCTAAGATAGAGAGAAGGGAAGAGGAAGAGCGTAAAAAAAAAAAAGTTCTTTAAAAAGGAGAAATAATATTAACTGACGCTGTATGAGGAAGAACTGATAGTGTGCAGCTAAGCTCCTTGAATGCAATGTAGAACAACAGACTCAGCAGGCCATGAACTTATAGCAACTGGTATTACTGTGAAATATCTGAGCTACAGAATGTCACAGAGAGAGGAGGCCAAATATGGGGTCCAAAGGGGGATATTACAGCCACACGGATCACTTTAAACAGGCGCAGAGGGACCACAGGGAGGGTGGGCTGGAGTGACCCGACTGAGAGTACAGCACAGTTTGACTTCCACCGGTTACTTCTCTACACATTCAAACATTCACAAGAGCACGGATTTTTAATATGTTGTTTGGATCATATCAAGGCACGTGGCTCCTGCAGTCTCTTTTGTGCATGCGGCGCTAAAACAAACGCACCTGACCCTCAGCGTTTTTAGTGAAACTGCGACGAGCAACCGACCCTTGACCTCCAGCTCTTTCACTGTCGCTGCCACCAGTCCGTCAGCATTACCAAATCAACTCAGAACTGCAAAATTGCTTCAGTTCTCAAGTGAAATTCCTTCAAACCACAGAGTGAAATCCCTAAACTGAAAAACAACAACAAATAAACATCACATAGTTCTGAGGACAAAACCGGAACTCTCACCAGAAAAACACCACACGTTCTTTTCAAGGCTGAACGCAGAACAGCGAAACACACATGTAGAAATTAAATGG
The DNA here is from genome assembly GCF_021347895.1 of Acanthochromis polyacanthus. Taxonomy (NCBI): domain Eukaryota; kingdom Metazoa; phylum Chordata; class Actinopteri; family Pomacentridae; genus Acanthochromis; species Acanthochromis polyacanthus. The sequence continues at coordinate 26,159,973 of NC_067119.1, forward strand.
AAATTTAAAAACCGACAAAGCACTTAGAGGGCTGCTTCGAATTAATTACGCTTTAACGCTTTTTAAATTACAGTTTCATTTTTCATTAGTTCAAATAAGATATAAATCTATGTATTTAACTGCTGTTTGTACTTATTATTAAAGGACTGGAATGCTAAGAACAATAATCTATACAGAATTCAATATAAGCACAAAAAGAGCAAAATAAAGCGCATATTGTCTGTCAATGAAATTCTTATGACAAAAGATGCTTTTTGGAGTGAAACGGTATAAAATTATTTCACCTAAAAAGGAAAAAACACGCCATATCTACCACTTTAGAAAACAAAATACTTATTCGCCAATATTACAGGCTTATATAACTGTTCAGAATATTTCCACTGCAAAAATACCACAACAGGTTATGTCATCTTGTGCGGATGAATAAAATGTTTAATTCAACTTATTGTAAGTAAATAAAAATCACTTCCTCTCACTGGGATAAATTAATATAAGATATTTCTATGGCCAGGTTACATTACGTTAAAGCCAATTAAATAAACAATTGCCCTGATTTATTTGAAATTAGTGTCACTGGTACAATCTCGCCAACGGCAGATTTTTGTTTACAAGACTGAGGACTTCAAACCACAGCGACTGGTTGGGGGGTGGATATTTTTTGCAGTGTGAAAAGCCTGTGGGATGTTGGCTCTTATGGAACTACACTGTGGGCTATGACTTATCTTAAATTATTATGTTATTTTGCTCCCTTCTGTGTAGCCTAAGCATCAGATTCAATCTCAAAATCCCCCTCCCCTCCCAAATACACCTCCACCCTTTTTTCATCTTTGCTGTCTGAAGCACTCAAATGAGAAACTGTCAGGAGCCGTGATTTGTGCTAACTAGCTATCGATCGCTCCAGAGCTGCATGCCTTGTGTCCATGCAGGGAGGGCTGAAAGAGGAGAGGAGAGGGGAGGAAAGGAGGGGAGAGGAGGGAGAAAGAGAGAGGAGGGAGAGGAAGACAGGGCAATAGACTATTCTGCTTTTAAAATACTTACAAATTTCCTTTGCAAATTTATAGTGTTAAATGTACCAGCAGCCCCAGAGGAATTAAAACAACAAATGCAACAGGATGAGTGTTGCTGGCTGCTTATCAGTGTTTCTACTCAAAAGAATATTTATCAATCTTTATCAAAAGTATTGATGGTATTTATTATCACTCTCTTGCAACAGGAGGCGTTTTTTTAATGTACTTGGGGCTGGCTGAGGTGAGGTGTGCTAGTTTTAATCATTCTATGCACGCTGCTTGTTATTATTCCATTGATTTCTAATTGGTTTGAACAGTGATACAGTCCACAAGCACGATCCAAATGGTAAGTTACAGTGCTCGCTCGATGTAATGGCATCAGTGTTACAACCCGACACTCTGTGCTCAGCCTCATATAAACAATGTGCCTGGACTCCAGAGCCCGTACGATGTGCACCCCCGCCCCTCTCTGCACCCGCGCTGATCAGAACAAAGAGGCGCTCAAGACGCGCTCGGCGCTACGCACAAATACATATCCATATTATTATATATCCAAAGATCCACAAGCCTTTCAGCAGCGCAAACCTGACAGCCGGTGACTGAGATTTCAATTTTTTATGCAGCAAAATCTAACATTTCTTTGTACTGATTTGGTTTGAAATGCCCAACATAAAAAGAAAACACAAAGAATTATGAAAAAGCACACATGAGAAAATATACAACACCCAAAAATAAAACCAACATATTTGAATACATGCAACTTGCTTAATTTTGCAATCATAATGCAAAACATGTTTTCTGTTGGAATAAAAACACGCAAATTAAATTAATAATAGTTGAATAATAATAATAAAGTCATAGTATAAATAAAAAACTATTTGTATTTTTGTTAATATCATAGGAAAAAGAAAGAAATTATTCTACAGTTGAACAACGTAACGACAGTAAAATTACGTAGCTGCATTTTGTTTTAGAGTCACCATCAGAGCATTATGGTAAAACTAAACTGTAAGCATGGATCCACCTCTGCAGACTGCAATCAAATCTCCAGGAGTTGAAAAACTGCTTGTGTGCTTTTAGCTCAGAAAAAAATTCCACTTTCCTTCACAGATAATGCATTTTAAAGAACTTTAAAATTACTTCCAAAAATATTTGTACTCTAATTGAGTAAGATAATAATAACAAGAATATTTAATCATTTAAAGGTGGCAAAAATAACAACATTTTTAAAACAAAATATAGAATAGGATATATTTTAAAATCTGCATTTTTAATAAATAATAATTTCCATAGAAAATTAAATTGAATGGCAGTAATTTTACCATGATATCTAATCTGTGAAACCCTGTCCAGCCAATCTAAAATCAATCCACTTTCAGCAGCTCTGTATTATCCCATGGTAATAACAAAAACAAACACGTAACAAGGCAAGGGAAACCCCGCTGCGCAAACGCATATCCTCAGAAAGCTATTAATCTTGTCAATGTAGTTGTTCACCCTGAAAACCGAGATAAAGAACCACAGGAAATGTTTACTTTTCTTGAGCTGTTCTTTGAAGTGCCTGTACAATGAAGAAACCTATGAAATACTTTGAAGGTACAACCTTTACTTTGTTCATTAAGATGGCATTTTTATTCTTACAGTTTTTCACTATTTTTTTTTTTTACGAAGCCAATTTAACAAGAAAAATACTGCAGAAATCTCCTTTTTTTTTCTTTGTAAAAGCCTGAATGGCACCACCATTAATTTTTTTTATCTTCATAAAAGCTGAACCTCTAAAATTCAAAGACCCCAGTTAAACAGAGACGGCTGCTTTCTGCCCGCACAATATGGACAAAAGGTCCTCTATTATTACCACCACCAGAGCATTTTCCCCATTATGTGTGTGGTGTTACACTGCATTTCAGATAAAATAAATAGCATTTTAAAAGGAAAATGGACTAATTTTATGAGCAAAATGGATCTGCTAATGTAGTCTGAGTTGCATGTAAGAGAGTGAGTGAAGAGGGTGAGAGAGAGAGAGAAAAAAAGAGGGAAAACATGAGCAAGAGAATGAACTGTTTCATTTACCTTCTTTACTGTTGTTTTGGCTCTTATTTTTTTCCCAGGGTCCCATGGCCTTGTCATCCTCTGACCCGTCCATCATGGCCTTGTCACTGGGCACGTACCAGGTGGCGTGCTGCTCTGCCATGAGGGTGTCAAGGTCAATAGTGCCCATTGAGCCCTTCCCAGCATCCGGGCTGCAGCTCGCCAGCTCATTGTCTCCGTTCTGTGAGGGACAGTCGCCATTCTTTTTGCCATTCTTCATGGCCAGGGGCTGGTCTTCAGAGATACTGAACTGTTGCCGCTGTAGCTGGATCTGGGCCTGCAGAATCTCCAGAGGATGGATTTCTTCCTGGCCAGAGGTGCTGGATGGGGTGCGTACCTGCTCCACGCCAGGAGTGCCCGGATGGCTTACCCCACTGGCCCCTGTGCCCACACCAGCATTCAGTCCATAGCTGTCTGGTGTCGAGGTAGTATGATTGTTAATGCCCATGGTTAGGGGCTTTTGTCCATTTATCAACCCATGGTCACCCCTCTGCATTTTGGGTGAGCCTGTGATCATAGGGCTGCGATTAGGCTTGGTGTTTGAGGCCCCTCCTGCATCTGAGCTGGAGGACACCTCATCCTCGTTGCCATAGTGGGTGCTGACATCGTCAGGAAAGTCCACTCTCGGTGAGCTACTGTCAGACTTGGCAGCAACACTTTGAATGCCACTGTCTAAAGAAGACATAAGGTCAGCCTGGTCCCCCAACATTAGGTCGCCTCCTTTTCCCCAAGAGGGTGACTGGAGGTGTTTCTCATGGGGTGTGCCCCCACCCCTCTCCCCAACGCCAGCCGAGGGGGTCTGCTGGCCTGGACTTACAACAGGGTTACCATTGTCAGAGGAAAAAAAATTCCAGGGCTCACATGTCCGCTGTCTCTTTTTCTCCTCCCTCTCCCTCTCCCACTCCCTGTTGTTGCCTTCCCCTCACTGCACGGGGTAGCGTCCATGTTGTAATTTGGGGAGAGGGCACTGGCTTCCCCCTGCACCGTCTGGCTTTGACTCGCAGGCTTAGAGTTGCTATTCCCGGTGCCAGGCATCTGGCTGTTCTGGGAAGTGCTGCTCTGAAAATATTCAGGACCAGCACTGCCAGTCCCATTAGATGTGCTGCTATTAATGTCCTGCTCTGTCTGACTCAGTTTTCGCTTGCCCTCATTTTGGTTCTTCTTGTTGAATGTTACGTTAAGATTGGGGGCCCCTAGGCTAGCGATCATGTTCTGGCAGGCCGTGGAAAGGGCTGCTAGGCAGCTCTGGCCGAAAACACTGTCTTTAGTGCTGGTTTTGCTGAAGTTCCCGAGGGACAGAGCTCCAAGCTTACTAACAGACGATCGCTGGCCTGAGGGGAACTCAGACTGAGGAGGGTAGCTCCCCGGTGAGGTGCTCACCCCCTGGGGAGCACTGTGGGCCGGCCCCTGACGGTTAGCCCCCCATAGGGAAACGCTGGCTGTGCTCCCATTGGAGGTGCAGGAAAGTCAGCTGGCCGCCTCTCTGCTGGTGCATTTGGATGTCCTGCTCCTGCTCCTGGAGACTGCATTTGTGAGAGGTTTCCCATGTTGCCACTGAACTGTGAGTGCATGCCAGGGGAATGAAGGGTCTGCACATGTCCATCTCCTGGTATTCTCATGGGCTCCTGCATGCCAATGCCAGGCCGAAACATCATCCCAGCCCCGTTCTGCTGCAGCCCCATGTCATGGGGCCCTGACTCACTACCTGCTCCACCCATACGCCGTGACATCATCTCTCCTGGTGGGTGGGACCCCTGAAACCAGGAGTTCTCCTGAGTTACATGAGGATTTTGTCCATCAATATTGGGCATCCTGCCACCATTCTCCCTGTCAAAGTTGGGCTGTGGCATGTTCCCAACGGGACCTCCATGAGCCATGGGGCCAGGAGGAACATCGCCATGGTGACCCAACTGCTGCAGACTTGGCTGTCTCATCCGCTGTTGCTGATTGCGAGAGGCCATCTGTTTTATCATCATGGCTGCATTCTGCCGCTGCTGCAGAGACTGCTGCTCGGGTCCTGGATGCTGCAGGGGCCCTGGTGGGAACCCATCATTCACAGGTGGGGTGAACTCTCCAGGAAGCCCGGGGTAAGCCGAGGGAGAGAGGTGGTTATCCATACTGCCACACCAGCCTTCGCCGCCATGTGCATTAGGAAAATCAAATCTAGGCCTTTTGGCCATGTTCATATAAGGAGAGTCAAAGTGTTGCAGCCTCTGATTTGGGGGCTGTTGGGAGGGAGGAGGAGCTGGCTGTTGCATATTAAACATGGGGTCCCCATAGGGGTGCAGACCCCTATTTTCCAGTCTGTGAATGGGATATTCAAACTGGTTGTGTTGGCCAGGCATCATGACCCCTCCATCCAAAATATTAGGGTTAGCAGAGCCGGGCTCAGCCTGAGGGGGTCGTGGGAGGCCAGGGGGGCATGAGTTCTGTCTGGCTATCAAGCCAGCCTGTTGTTGCTGCTGCATCAGAGGATGTCTTGCATTGACCCCCGACTCCATCCCCACGGGCACCTTCCGGCCGTTTCCAAAACGCTCAAAAAACACTCCATGCTGAGGCTGCTGGGGCTGTGGCGGCGGCTGGTGCCCCTTAGAGATGCCCTGCATGCCAGGTGTCCGGGGCATGCCAGGGTTCCCTGGAAAATTTCCGCCGGGAACTGGCCTTCCTGGCCCAAAATGTGGTAACTGAGATTCTGATTCTGATGGGGAAAATACAGGTACATCAAAATGTCCAGATGGAGGTTCACTCGGGAAGTTATACTCTAATCCTTCTACGGCTCCCTGGTTGGGCATCCGTCGCGGCTCTAAACCATGAGACTCAGAGGAGGAGGATGAGGAGGAAGGAAGACCGTGGAAGGATGCTGCTCTATTAGGTGACTGGTCCAGGGGTAGACAGGGGGCAGGGACAGCATGGTTGCCGGTGGGAGGCCCGTGATGTTGAAAGTCGGGCATGTTACCAGGCCGCTGCTGCTGCTGCTGCTGCTGCTGGGAAAAGCCATCCCCTGCCTGTCCCTCAGCAAGAGGATCAAATCCTTCTCCAAAGCCCTGCTGTGGTCCCATGCCATTATTGTTGTAGCCCATTAGCCTGCCACCGTGCAGGCATGATGAACCTGGCTCTGGGCCTCCAAAATTCCCACTGAAATGAGGGTGATGTTGGTGGGGGTGAGGTTGGTGACTGTGAGGATGTCCTTGGTGAGGTTGCTGGTTGTTGAAAAATCCATGCATCGGTCCTTGCTGAGGCTGCTGCTGAAGTCCGCCGCCTGCATGCATGTCTGAGTGTCCCCGTGGATGAAAGCCCCCGTACTGCTCTCCGTTCATGTTCATATTGAGCCCGAGCATTTGCGGCTCGCTCAGAGGGCCCATACCGGGCTCCACGGCACCGGGCGGGCCTCCAGCATGAAAACCTGGGCTTTTATAATGGGAGCCCATGTTCAGTCTTTGTTGGTTTATGTTTCTCTCTGACTGGCCAGGGTTTCTGCTATTAATTTGAGAACCAAACTGTTCCAGCCCAAACATACTCCCCTGCAATCAATCCCACATGACGGCCAGTTTGCCAGACATCGGCGTACTGTCTATTTTTCCGTCTGCTTCCAAAAGCAAAAAGGAAAAAAAAAAAAAAGATACACACAAAAAAAATCTATTCAAATGTTTGTTTCACACAGCTGATTAATCTACTTCAAATGTTTAAACTCACCAAATAAGTTCTCATTGCTGTGAATCAATCGGGTGCGCTTTTTTTCAACTTCTCCAAGGACGCGGAGGAGAGAGGGGACAGACTGTGTCCAAATACGCACGTAAACTGAGTGTCTGTTCCCGCATGAATGCGTGCTGAGGACTGCTCTTCTTCTGATTTTTGTCTAAGCACACAAAAATGAAACACTGCTATTTAACTTGCTTCACGACTGACCTATCACATTCCAAAGTTTTTCTGTGCGCATTTCTTCGTGGCGAACATGGCACAAAAAGCAGCTCGCTAACAAAGATTGGAAGCGCTCAAACAGAGAATACAAGAGTTTCTCTCTGCTATTTCATTATTCCAGCCCGATGTCAAATGTCCCAGAATGATTTTCTGTGTAAGGTCCCATGCTGGAAATAAGGAGGGGGGGAAAGTCAATTTGGAGCCGTTTGGTTAGAACTGTCTCTGCGGGCTTTGGGTGAAGAAAATCTTTCTTTCAAATAAACGCCTCCAACCGATGTCCTTTAAATTCTCGTAAAAGGCTGAGCAGGCATGTGGCCAGAAGTCCAGTGTGATGGAAAGTCCACAAACGCGGCTCTCCAAACCCAGGCACCGGGGCGTCTGTTTACGCGACCTAAAGCCGGAGCAGCGCGGCGTGCACTACCTGCACTCCACAACCACGGAGCGGCTTGACAGCATCCTTCACCCCTCTGCCGGTCATGCGCTCTGTGGAGGAGCGCCGTGCCTTAAGTCCTTTCGGTGCGTTTCGTCCCTAAACCTGCGCGTCCCTCCGTTTGCCGACTCTCTGTCTGGTGTGGTCTGAGTGCACTTGGGAGCGATTCACAGATACACTCACACTCCGCTCTACCGCTTGGCGCTGTGTGAGATCAACGCGTCCAGAGGAGCCAGCAACAAGTTTTGCATTTCTGCAGCCACTTCCATCCACGAGGTCTCAGCCAATCACAGCGGCCAAAGAAAGCTTCGAGGGCGGGACAAACGCTGTTAAGGTGGTCCGCAGAGTCAACGAGGCTGGAAACTCTGGTGCGTAAATCAGGCTTTCACTTAATGTTGAGTCCAAAAAAACAAATATTAGATTTGAACTGGACGCGATCAGACAGATAAAAAACATTTTTTTCCACCAATTAAAATGATCTATTCCCTTTGCTGCATCACAGATTTGTAGGTGAGTTCAAAAATCCTGCAACTCACATTCTCCACTGGAATAACAGCTCGGAGTGAAATTTTGCACAGTGCTGTTTTGAATGTTGCCCTTCACCTGACAAAAAGAAAAACAAGACAAAATTTATTTTTATGCCTTGAACCCACTGATCCGTGAAGTGAGTCATTTTAGTTGGGACATGTTTTCAACAAGATATAATGCAGCAGCCTGACTGACAGGCCTAACTTGACAGGAGATGTAGTTATACTACTAATAACAAGCTGCAACTCAACTATTAAACGAGCAGCGAGCAGTTTATTGGCTTTAAAAATGTGAAGAAAACATGTGGCATGTCTTGACAAGCTTAAACTGGATGTCTAAATTTGTTTTAATGTGTGAACAGTCATAATCTCAGTCCGTAATCTAAGATAATGCCTCACTAGAAAGACTTACTGCGGATACAGACTGATAGTCAGAAATGTTTCCTAAATATGTGAGCTGATATTGATGTCAGGATGAAAGGATAAAGCAGACTAATATTAGCCTATAAAGAGTGTGTCCATCAAACTCACCCCCATCTTGCGTGTAAAACTCAGTCCCAGCGGGAAAAATCCTCCTTAAAACCCCATCAGAACTAAATCATGTGGATGATATTGGGCCTCGGTTCCGATAATCAATAGTGTTCTCTTAGTATTATGGTCTTTACAATAGAGCATTTTTTGCAAGGCTAGATTAAGATAATTCACTTTAAAGCTTAATTAGCTGCTCAGGTTATCAGTAGGAGGTTAGATGGAGTTTTATCCTTAAATAACATATATAAATATGTTTAATGTGTTGGAGACAGTAGAACAATGTCCGCATGTTTGTGTCCCATACTAATCATATTTTAATAACGCAAATAACCTACAGGCATGTTTTTTTTTAAATTTCATGCTGTGTTTTTAATACTTTACTTATTGTTGTGTAATTCAAACGGAGTGTTATGTCTGCATCTCTCTTTCGTTGTTTTTATTTTATCTGAATTCATGACTTTTCCTGCATTTCGGTCAAGTTCAATTTCACGTCCCTTTGCGATTTCTGAACCACTTCACAACAAAGATTAATAAACATCAGCTTCATCCCGCATTGAATCCAGGTGTGCATATATTGGTGTCTGTCCCTCCTAGACACTCAAGAGGACTCTAATTATTTGAAATTAAGGACGCATGTGGGCAAACTGAACAAAACGTTCTTTCATTCGCCGCCATGGATGTTTTCTTTGGTGAGACGAGAACACTATATCATCATCCTTTTCCGACATTGTGGACAGTGGGAGAATTTGGTGTCAGACAGCTCTGTGCCTTCGGGGTTGGTGGGGGGTGGGGGGAGACTAGGAGGAGTTTTACCAAACAGACACAGTGCCACCTAGCGGCTGGCGTCAGACAGAGTGGAGGAGAACAGCAGAAGTTCAGGCTCAAGCTCCCAGAAAATAGTCTGACATAGTGTGAGGCATAAAGGTCTAAACTAGAACATACTGTAAATGAAAATGTTGAATTTGAGGTGAGGAAATACTACAAAAATAGGTTTAGAAATAAGATAAAATCAGAAAATACTGGAAAATAATGAGGAGATTGAGGTAAATTATTCTTTTACTATGCTGAACCACCGTTGTTATTTTAAAGAAACCTGAAGAATTCAGTTAAAGGAAAGCAGAATTAAGGAAAATAATTGTTTACTGATTACATACTTCCTTCTTCAGCAGAAACAACTGAGGTGTAGGGGATTAAATGTAATGTATTTCACTATTAATGTCTCATGTTCTATGCTACAGTGTGTTTTCTAATTTGCTTTACATTACACAAGATGGTCATTTTAGCCGTATGCTCTGTTAAGACGTAACTAGCTCTGAATTGCACAAACTTCTGGCCTACGGAAGGAGACAACATGCTTCCAGCCTTGCACCCAGTGCAGAGAGCTGTATGTCAGAGTTGAGCCTGAGAACAGGTCAGGACAAGGCACTGAAATGTGCCGGGAAGGAGCATGTGTGTAAAATGCACTTCCCACAGCCGAGAGGAAAGACGCTCAGAGCGAGGAGGCAGAGACAGACACAGAGGTTGTGTTTTGAAAAGGACACACAGCTAGAGAAGGAAGGAGGAGAATATCAAGATGTACTGAAGTGTTTTGTGCTTGTGCATTGTGTTGCGGGAAAGAGAGAAAAAAAATCACACTCTTTCTCAGAATCACCTTGCTGATGGCCTGCCTCCGTATCTGAAAGCCATCTGGATGTACGTAGCATCATAAGAATCTAACCTGGAATCATGTGCGTGCTGCTGCGTTTTAGCTGTGGCTCCCATCACATCACTCATCTGTGAATACCAGGATTCATGTTAATTTCTGAATTGGTAAAGGCCAGCTGCATCACAAAAAGCAGAAACAAGAATCCTAGAGCTCAACAGCAGAAAATAACAAGCAAGATACTGCTCTGTCTGATTGTAATCCTAATGACTCTCTCATACACTTCCTGCTAGCACCGTCTCCACTGTCTTCTCAAATGGAGACGGACAAGTTAAGTATGACAAACCGATGGCACGGTCTCTTCCCTCCTGAGTCCCCAGTGATGATAAATGTAGCCCAGAGCTGCTGCTGCTGCTGAGGCGACTTCATGACAATGGACAGTCTACAGGCTTTCAAGCACTGTCACAATACCACTCTTCTCTGCAGTGATTTAGTGCTCAATTTGTCTCAATATTTTACTCAACAGGACAAGATAACAGAAGTGGGTGCCCTTCTCTACCCTTAATTCATGGTGTTAAGCTTTTCCTCAGTTGGACATATATAACCAGGAGGGCTGCCCGAAGAGACAGTTCCTTCCCTTGTTGGGGGTACAGCGTCCTGTGCCGTTGAGGCTTTGAGGGCCGGAGCCTCAGCGCGTCCTCTATGGGCCTGTCACTCAGCTGAGCCGTCACAGCTCCCTGGGTCAGGGCAGGTTAAGCAGCATCTGTCATCCAGAGGAGCACCATTGTATTAAAGGGAGGGATGCAACAGACCCACAACACACACACACACACACACGCACACACACACACAGGTCAGCTCCACACCTCTTGCAGAACAACAGGAAAGACTCAGGAGAATCTCTGTGGCTAAACTTGACCCGCGCCCGGAGGATGAGGAAACACTCGTGACATCACTGCCAACCCGTGCACGCCAGAAATAACTTTCCTCTCCAAGAAAACCTGCTGCCCCTGAGCAAATCTGGCCCCAGGGGAGGGTCGGATACACAAACACTGTAGGTGTGGACCAAACTGTGAGTTTAGTCTTCACTGTGCCACTTCCTCCGAAAACAGAACCTCTCGCCTCAGTGTGTTGTCTCGTGGCAGGAAATGCAACCATGTGGTGCACGAACACTGGTGCAGCTTTTCTTTTTTTTTTTTTTTTTCCTTTCTTTTCTTAAGTGTTGTAAGCTCACACAAATTATTTTGACAGATTTAAAGATGCTGTGAATTCTGCTAAGGCATTAAAGCAATAAGCTGGTCTCTCTGGCTACCATAAAGTGTTTTTAGCTCTGAATGTTGAGACTTTCTTTGGTCACATGCCTGGATGTCCTGCTGTGTCAAGTCTCGAGCCTCTCTTTGAGATTCATTTCTCCTCTTCATCTGTTGCTGTATCTATTTAAACGACAGGGGCTCACTCATGACATGTCCCTTCATCTTCTCTGCGAGGGAGACACATGGATGGATGGATGCCTGCCTACTGTAGACTACTGTGAGCTGCCACTTAACAGGAGGTGTGTGGGCGAGTCTGCCCATCTCCTCTTTTAGAAACAGCATTATTTGCTTGTTCTGTGGCAGATATGACTGGTTTCCTTGCAGCAGGCCCATGTGACCGTTCCTCCACAAACAATAAAAAAGACGGCTATCTCAGCCAGCAGACTGGCGGCTTTTCCTGCTCTTTAGCACAGATTCCGCTGTTATTGTGTGACTCTTCTGACCCGCGGGTCGCACAAAGTCGAGTCCACACCGGAGACACCAGTAACTTTGCTGAATGTATCTGCATTTAAAGCAGAGAACTAAAAGTTGTAATTAAGCCTCAGACCTTGTCAAAGCTACACGAATTGAATTAAAGCACACAGCATACATATTCAATCAAAATGTGTTAGCGTGCATCATTTAAAAGATGGTGACTCAGATAAGTAGAGCTGGATATTTAGTGAACTCCACACACCCACGGATTGTTTATGTACATCTGTGAGCTTGCTGTTGTCATCAGTGGGTGTAGTTTTCCCAAGTAAATAAATGGGACCGTGGCAGATCTCTCAGCAAGCCCACTGGCCTGAAACATGTACACGAGCACTAAGGGAAGAGTCTGACCACATTCCCTCAGGCAAAGTCTGAAATCACCAACAGCCACCTGCACAAAATCAGCTCAAAACGTCATTTATTTTAGAGACAAAATTTATTGATACTTCGGAACAATGTGTAGACTTAATGGCACAAAAAGATCTACAGAAAGAAAAGGCACAATGTATCATACATTCACTACCATGTCCCCTGATTTTCAAAAGCTGATCAGAACCTTTAAAAAGCACGCCATAGGAAATTAAACAGTTGTGTATTTTATAAATTAGGAAAAGACTATACAGCTGCTTTGTAAATACTTCCTCTCGCCATTATCATTGTCTTGACATATGGTAAACAATTGATTTAAGTTATTGTCTTAAGCCACTGGGTCTGTTCTTCAACAGACAGCAGGAATCATTAACATTGACTTGGAAACACTGATTACACTGTAGACCAACTGTTCCACGTTTCTCCATGCTTGTAATTCTAGTACAGTAACAAAGACCAGGTGTCTGTCTCCAATACGCAGCGACAACAATGGAATAAGCTATATATGACCATCTTACTATGTTAAAACTGGCATGCCATACTTCCCACAGAAAAAGAATATGGTACGGAGAACGGACTTCAATTATTTGGCGCAACTGATGAGCAACTACATCAAAAACAGATCTTTGCGATTGTTCACCTGAGAATTTTGTCGTTGAAAAAAATGTCACCTCGGACAACTGCTTCCTAATTTTCCTATATTCATCTACAATTGTTCAACACATGTAAACATACCAGGAATTCATTTACACTCTTTGGACAAGCCAATAAGCCATTATTGAGGAAATGATCACTTTCCCTCATTAGACTGACAGAAAAAAAAACACTAGACTCTTTGCAACAAGAATTATACATCTGTCTTCAAATACAATTCTAAAAAGCTTTTTCTTTTTTACCCTACTGAGAATCATCGCTGGGGGTTCATTCCATGTGGTTCTGAAGCCTAAACTGAGAAAGTGCGCTTTCGAGTTGAGAATCAAGACTCATTAATATGGCATATCTATCCAACAGCTGGTCTGAGGCAGCGATGCAAATCCGCAGCCCTTTTCAGTGACACCACTGTGCACTGGCTGTTATGGCTGCGACTAACACATTTTTTGCTTGCTGAAGGAATTGCACTTGCTCAGGTGGTGTGACACGCGTCGGGAAACATAAGGAATCGCATGCAGCTCCGCACCCTGAAGAAAAATCGAGAGTCATCACAAACAACTTGGCTAATAAAGCTCTGTCTGCCAAGATGTGCTCCTAACAAGTAAGTGGCTAACAGCTAATGCTATCCCTTAGGCATCAGGGAAAATTGCCAGTCAGAAATGAGGGAGGTAGCTAGAGCAATAGCTGGCAGCAGAGGTACAATATGTGTAACAGGTCTAGTAGGGAGAAAGGTCCACAGATTAAGGCAAGCAGTGCGTGGTGCTGGTGTTGACCGGACACTGATAAGGCAATTATGAATCTGTAAACACGGATGGAATGAAGCAGAGGAGGAGGAGGAGGCCTGTTTGGAAACCGTCTACCTCGGAGAACCAGATGAGTGAGAAGGGCCTCTGGGGTGGGCTGGGTGACTGCAGTACAGTTTGGCTCGTGACAGAGGCTGGAGGGGTGTAGCACCATCTGTGGCTGTTTTTCAGTGCACTTCTTTCCTTTAGGGACATCTGTTAGGGAGGTGAATGCTGTGTTGTATGTTATGTGTGAACGTCTTCAGAATAGCGAGGGTGGAGGGGGGGGGGGGGCGTCAGAGAGAGCGGTGAACACATCCAAAGTAACAAGCATGCAGGGATCGGCCCACTGAGAGCTTTTAAGGGACCAGTCAGCGCAAAGGTATCCACACCTGGGAGAGCGTGTGTGTGTGTGTGTATGCGCAAGAATGATTTTTGGAAGGTGCGCAATGTATGTGTCATATGCATGTGTGTGTGTGTGTGTTGGGGGGGGTTCTATTAAGTCTGTATGAGAGTGAGAGCGAATACCTGTACAGGCATGATTGTCAGTGTTAATAAGATGCAGTGCTTTGGGTAAGGTGGGGCGATAGGAGAAGGATTACAATGGGCCAAGGTGCCAAGGGTGTTAGTAATCACTTAATGGAGGCTGTGGCAGGAAGGAACATGAGTATGACAAACAGTCTCCTGCCAGGGAATGCAAACCACTGAGCCACAGTGTGTACAGTTAAGACGAAAGAGGAGACAAAGAGAGGTCAATACAGGGCATCATCTGGTGAGGAATGTTTTGGAGGAAATGCTAAAAAAGAAGAAGAAGAAAAAAGTAAATAATACAAAGCAAGTATTTGGTCCAACACGTACCACTCTGGAATCAAGCTGATGAATTTTGCTTGTGTAAAAACGTCTATATACCGCTCCTCTTCATTTTTCTCCCGAAGGCTAGGTCTCAATAACATGATGCTGATAGCTGGCCTTCCTCTGCCCAGGAGATCAAAATTAACCAGAGCCTTATCAGCTAGGATCGTGTTGGTTTCTAGAAATCAATTCCTCACTGGATAGAATGTCTATGATTGGGTTCAAATCAGGGATCTGCTCTATTGATTGCAGGTAGCAGTGCTCCCTCCTCCACAGCCTGAATCAGTTAAGGTATAAAGTGGCACCAGCGGAGCCCTCTTAGCAGTCTCCATCACTGCTGTCATCGTGGGTGTTTAAAATCCTTTGCCTTTTCATTCGTCTGCAGCGCTGGTTCCCCGCACTTCACCCCGTTTGCGAAGCTGTGGGGAAATGGAGAGAGAGATAAACACACACACGTTAGATTTATGCAGGCGAAAACAGGTGAGGGTGGGTTCAGTGGATGCCTGCGTTCAATAGAGAGCTTCATGAAAAGCTGCTGGTTACAACACAAAGGGTTTACACTTATTTCTATTCATTACATACGACTTAAGGTTTTCACTTCTTGCTTTGCACAAACCATTAAAAGAAAACATTCTTTTTTGGCCAACTGAAATCCTCATTTCTTTAAAAATCGGCACCAACAGTCCTTATCAGGCCTCCTGTTTGTCTTCCAGGTAGATAAAAGCATCACTTTCAAATTCTCCCACCCTGAGGCTGATGGCTTTGGAAAGTCAATTAGTGTTAGAATCTGATAGCCGAACACCTTAATGGAACAGTTCAAACTAACACTGGCTCTAAACAGAGGAATAGACAGATCTGATGAAATGGCATGAGGATTCACCCTCCCACTTCTCCATCCTTTTTCCCCATCCTCCCTCCCTTTTTTCTCAATCACAGCACAGACTCTTTCTCAACTGCAGAATTCCATTTGTATGTTAATGAGGAAAAAGGAGCCATCTTGAAGCAACCCACCACACCCCACACGCACCCTTCCCTATTCTCGTGTCTCCCCCTTCTACACCACCCAAACACTATATATATATAAAGACTACAGACATTACTGTTGGTGCATTGTCTAGTTAATGCTGAGTTTCTAATTCTGAGAGTGCAGTCTTGTCTAGAAGGTGAATGGCAGTGACTGTAGGCCGTGGTCACTGTCACACGTCATCCCATAGAGTCCAACTGTGACCCTGCTAACCTCTGAGGTTCAGGTCTTGTTGGCCTCCTCACCACAGCACTCTTTGATGGCACCCGCCTGTTTACTTACTCCAGGGGAAAATGGGAAACACATGCTGAATTGGGCGAGATGTGAGGGGGGGGGGGGGGGGGGGGGCAAAGCACAAAATGCTGTATGCTGGTAGTAAGCCAGGAATGTTTGAAACTGGCCCACTTTGGCCAGTCCAGCCCAGATTCCACCCTTGTTCTCCTTGTACGGCCAAAAGCTCCCAGACAGATCTTTGGAGTAGCTTCAACAGCAAAGCAGTGGTAAGGGTTTACAGAGAATGTGAGTCGCAGAAATTAACGCCCATGATTTCCAAGTGGACTGTTTTTCTTCTCCTCCTTGTATTCCTCTACGGGGATGCTCTGGATTGACAGGACTGAGGCATGCCTTCTGTGTATGTTTTCACTTGACACCTTTTAAAAACGGCATGTGTGATTCTGAGAAAAATGGATGAAGCAACAGTTACATACATTAGTGATAGGACATTTGCACTGGGTCAGCAAAACACCCAGCGACCTCGCACATGCATCATATTTCTGGTGCTACTGATTAACTAATTCAGAGTGAGCTCCGGAGTGAATGTGAAAGTATATACACCCATGCACATACACACAGTGGACTAAAAACCCTTTCACAGCACCGAAGAGTCCAGAGTGAAAGCGGCATTGGAGTGCAGCAACACAGAAGCCCCACAGGGACCAGAGAAAGCATCTAATAGGGGTTTTGCACTGGGGTGGTTAGTCACACCGTGCCATGGAAAGCCACGATCAGTTGAGCTACGCTGGCTTGCTGTGAGGGTTTTTCCACTGCATTGCACAGAAAAACTGAAGTCGAGTACCTGAGCCGCTAATGAAGCTCTGCTAACTGTCGGATAGATGTGTTCTATTTGCACAGGCTCCTTCACAATAAAAGCATACCACCAGTTTAGCAGTAGGAAGTTAATAGTATGAAGCACTAAAGTTAAGTTTATATTAGCAGCATAAACACAGCTCTCATATAGATTAAAAGTATTAGTTAAACATTAGTTAACAGTAATATAAGCCTGATGTCTGAATGCACAAATGGGCATATGCGTTCAATCACACAGATTCAGCTAGACGTTACACATGAACTGAGAAACTAACGCAGAGAAACTATACTGGCACGGGTTGGCCATGTTTGGCCCTGCAGCAGAGAAGGACCACATGTCTCGGAGGCTACAATGTAAAAACCAATAGCACGGTGGAGCTAATCCAAATCAGGCTCGTGGAAAACCCCTATAAGAAACTACCTTACACAGACGCACACCTGGCCTGGCTACACGTCTGCAGCCTTTGTACCTCGCACAGAACCCTTCTTACGTATCTGGACAAAAATAAAACACAGGAGATCACAGAAATACGGGTTAGGATTCCTGTGGAAGCAGCTGAGACTGAGAAAAAGCTACATTTGTGTCTCTCACTTCTAACTTATGAATTTAAGTCTTGAAAACAATGAGCATCATGTTCATTTTTACATTCTGAATACTTTCCTTGAATTCTTGTTCGTCAATTCTGTTTTAAGATCAAGATATAATAAAAGCTCACAAAAGCAAAAGAGAAATATTTTCTGAAAAATTACCCACATTCAGCTGCTCACCAAATTTTTTTCAAGAAGACAACAAAAGTACAAAACAAAATCCATCTATTAGGAAATAAAAATAAATATTATTGGTATTATAAAGAAAAGAAAATACAGGCTGGTGGGTCTAACACAAACTCCAAACATTTTAAACTTGCAAACATTTTCGGTGGACAGCAAATAATGATAGTGCATAAAAGTGCAGTAGGTAAAAAAGAAAAATGAATACTCATCGTATTAAATGGCCAATGCCAATAAGCTGTGAAATTAAGTTGCTACAATCAAGCTAATAGCTAAATAAAAGATTTGATATATAAACTGTAAATATGGAAATAAAAGGTAACAACTCTTTGATGTCTAGCATGCCTTAAAACCAGGCTAAATGGTACCAGGTGGAGTTTCCTTAGAAATAATCACAGGTTACGCTGATGTTCAGGGTTATGGCCTGTTCCAGTTGCATGCATCATGAAGAATGAGATGAATAATGTTATGAATGTAACACTTAAACTGTTCACACTAAAACAAATACACTTTTACTAGGTCTCTTTAGATGGCACTAACAGCAGATCAAGATGGAACGTGCACTTACAAACATGTCCAGCACTACCTTAAGCAATGACCAACATTTAGATGCATCTTGCCCCCTATTGTACAGGAGTATGAAGAACAGGATCTTAATATTAGATTCAATAGGGGGGCACAGAAAAAACTAATGTTCATTTGGTTGCATAGTTTCAGGACCTGCCATGAAAGTGCCAGCGCTGATATGGAAAGCTAACTAGCTTAGCTTACATGCAACTTCATCTTAAGGTTCCAGTCTACTAAGCAAAATCAAGTATTTTCAAATGTTGCTTTTAAGATTTCTCAGAGTGCAAATGTGGTTGCGTTGGGTTGTGAACTCTTTGCTTTTGTTACCACACAGCTGTTGAATTATTCACATGTTCAGCTTGACCTACATTTCATCGATAAAAGTGACATTGTGTGACTCTTGTCCATCATGCACCAGCCAGGCCCACGCATAAAGAGGCAGACAGCTGCTTCTTTTTGTCATCAGTCAAATTTTCATTTTTACAATCAAACTACAGCATTTTCAACATTTGATTATATAATCCATTCTGCAATCTTCTTTCACAGCCCCAATCACTGTTCTATTGCCCATAAGGATCATTGACATTTGATGCTACTCTCCAAAAAGGACAAATTTTAGATTCTGACACTATGAGCTATGCAGGTCCAATAGCATCAGCCTAACCCGGTTGCAGTGAATTTTAATTTACCCACGACTCTACAGGACAAATGATGCGTGCAGTGGGAACTGGCCTTCACTCATCAAAATGCACTGTCTATTATCTTTTGAGATTTTCCTCTTCACTTGTAAAGCCACCCACACGCACGTGCATGAGGCAAACAAAACGATGACCAATGCTTAGAAAAGCGGCTCCATGGGATCACTAGGGGTCAAGAACTCCACAGGGAACCTTTAAGCCACTAGATTTACTCCAGCAGACCTCTTGTTTCATTACAAAAGCATACATCTTGTCTACTCAGTTTATTTAATGTCTAGTGAATGGATAACAACAGTTTTATTAGGATAAAAGCATGTCTTGTTTTTGCGCTGGTTCATCTGAAGCCTGAGCGAGTTTTATAAATTTAACACCAGAAACTGCACAACAAAGTTGGTGAAGGTTTGCTGTACAAAGCTCATCGCTGACAGATAGGTACATCATATGAACAAGGTTTAATTCTAATTATGGCTCATATACTCACCTCATCCAGCTCTCTCTGTGTTTCCGCCTCCATCCTGCGGATATCCTCCATACTCAGCTCCACCCACTTATCAATCCAACAAAAGAGTTGGCGATGGAAGTTAGTGAAGATCCTTTTCTCTTGCTATGGGAGATAGTGGCACACTTGGTTAGGGGCTGAGTGCTGTCTGAAATCATTTTCACCTCATTAACCCTTTATGCTTCAGTGCGTCGTAGGTGTACCGCCGGCGGTACACCTACTAATTTGCATAGGAATTTCAAGAATGTCCGACGGCTGCAAACGCGATTATACAAACACTATACGCCGATGGAAAGCTTAGATTCTCATGAATCCGCCGGTATAAACCACTTTCAGATGTGATTACCACAGCGGGTGAGAAAAACACATTTGTCCGACAAAAACAAATATTCATTCATCCGTTCTCTATACATGGCTTCAACGTACACAGCGCGACTCACATTTCCGGGTTCATTATTACACACAGAAAAAAAGATTCCACAAAAAACGGCCATAATCCAACATTTTACATCCAGATGACACAAGCCAGTAAACTATTTTGTCCAAAACATGTCCTGAAGTTGGTATAAAATCCACGAATCGGTCGTTTTCAAGGAAATGCACCTCTCGATGTGCGTCCAATATTCCCCGTATTTTTCGTAATTTTTTAAATTTAAAAATAGAATATTAGCGATTTTTTGTAGTGAAAACGGCTGGAATTGACTGAAGCTTAAAGGGTTAATATCATTCCATTTGACACATATGGAAATTGTGTGTAAATTTACATAACAATAGTCACAATGTCACAGTGACGTTTAATGCATCAGTGTGACTATTGACAAAACTCCACATGCTGAAAACATTAATACCTCACTCTTGAATTTGTTTGTATCCATTACGCATTTGTAATTCAAAATCTCAATATCAGCTCACATTAGCCCTGGAAGTAAAAACAATAATACTGAACTAGCATCCAGCACTAGTTTTGGTCAGTCAGACAGTCAACATGTTCAGCATTGCTTCTCCACACTCGAGGTCTGAGAGCTTGAATACAACACATGAGCCAAAATAAACCGGCTGGGCGAGGTTTCACTGCATAAACATGTCACTCTAACCTCATGGATGAAGTTCTCCACTTTGGTCTGCAGGCCCCACCACTTGAACTTGACTGTGACTAGTTTGTAGGCACACATCCTTGGGCATTCAGGTTTACTAACCAGCTCTTTCTGTTGGAAAAGAACAGCAAAAAAAAAAAAAAATGACACGTACAACCCATGCCTTCTTAAAGCACAGTATCAGAATAAATAACCCAGCAAGAACTTGACAGAAACTTTCCAATGAGAGAATAATTGTAAAAACAGCAGAAGGCTGACAGAATATTATTTTAGACTAATCTGGGATGCATTCAAAGCTAAAATTCATTAATACATAATGCTTTGGGTATGGAGCTTGCTGAAATAATTATCAATATGAAGATGTGCTGTGCGCAGATAAAAGTGCCCTAATCTACAACACACTTTCTAAATCCATCCGCCGCTTGCACTCTGCCTCGCTCTGAAGAAGAGAAGAAAAGTAGGAGGGGGTTGGGGCACAGCAAAGTGGATAAACTCCAGATGAAGGGACCATTTCTCTGCCTTCGCCCTGACAGCGACACCGTTCCCGACAGGCATGCCTTTGTGGCCACAGAAGGCAGATAAAACGGTGCTCACGAAGCGATAAGGGCGTCGCAGTGCAAAGCCGGCTACATTATTAACACCTAGGACCTGCTCGCCCCCAGAACACACACACTCTCCCTCCGAGAACACCTGTTTAATTAATCACTTCATTCTGGTTCGGCATTCCAAGAGAAAATGCCACAGACCCGCCTCAATCACCCTCATACCACTGCCGTTTGATGCTACGATCATGGAGGAGTGCGAGAGAAGGGAAATGAGAAACATTTCTAAATTTGCAGTGGGTTTAGAAAAGTTGTCATCGCTAAAGGAGAACTTCACATGAAACGGATTCTACATCAAAACACTTACGGTGACATTTCTTCTCTCCCTCTCTGTGCCCCACTCAAAGGAGCAGAAGTTTTCAGAAATACAAAGGGTACCGATATGCAAGCATGTGTGCATGCAGAGATAGACAAGAGTTTTATTGCTCTGAGAAGCTGGCAGAAATTGTGCCTCTGTTGTCACATAACTACTTTTTTTTTCACCTTTTCAAAAACAGTCTTTTTCCATGTCCACAGCGGACGGGAAAGTGATCTAATTAAAAACACAAAATAAAAGTTGTGCTTCTTTATTCATACTTTTTAAAGCTGTTTGGCTGCCTTTGTTCTGTGAAAATTCTTGAAGCAGAGGAAAGTTTCCCATGGTGAACTTTGAGGGCTCCACTACAGAATAGAAATTCTCAGTGCTCTAACAGTGAGCAGGACCAGTTTGTGAGGCTGTAGGGTACGACGGGGTTTAGAGGGGAAAGCAACAAAACTCCTGACAAAGTTTCTCTGTGTGGATGAGCTACTTCTTATTGACTTTCTACCTTTTATCAAAAATACATCAGTCTTTAAACAGAACTGCTGTTTGTCTAATTTAGAATCAATGTCCATAAACAGATTCCTTCCCGTTTTCCTTTTGTCTTTTGCCACAGGCAAAATCTGGCAGACGGAGTTCAGACAGTAGAACCTCTATCTGACCTGATGACTTGAAATTTCTATTTCATTCAATTAGAGCTAAGAAAGAGGTGATTTGTCTTCATCAAACTGCAGCCTTACAGAGCAGTGGACATCACTTGAGCCTTCCTCCAGCTCTGCGCTTTATTATTACTAGAGGCAATGTGCTGCTGGAAAAGGCTTGCTATCTATTTGAAAGTCTATCTTTACAAATTGGTTTTAAATTATATAAAATATATAGCAAATTATGCATTAGGAATATAACTGAATGTCATGGTAAATTTAGCACCGATATCTGTTTCAAGCTTAAAGGTTCTCCTCTAAGTGAATAGCAGGGATGGGATCAGCAAGTTCTGATTCTAGCGGAAAGTTGTTGACCGGGGGGGTGGGGGGTGGGGGGGTGGGGGGGGACTTCCAATCGCTGGTCCGTTTACAATCGTCGTTAACAAGCTATCGTTAACGTCGTTACCATTAACAAGCTATCGTTAACGTCGTCACCATCGCACGGGAGTATCAGCGACAATAAAGTGTTCAAACTTGAAATGAAATCGGCGGAAATCCGTGGATCTGCGGTAAATTCCCATCCCTGAAAAAAAGCGGAATTCCGCGAATTCGCAGAAAAATCACATCCCTGGAATAGGTCTCCATAAGCTGTGCACACCTGCACTTATCTCCACACTTCTTTAAAAACCTACTAAAACTGAATGACTTCTCTGTATTTTGCTACATTTAATAAACCTACTGTCTTCATAAACCTGCCACAGGAGCGTCACCACAGCATTATGGTGCCACCAAAAACCCCACAAAGCTCAATGTTTTGGTCTCAGACTGGAGTTATATTCCCTAATGTTGGAGCGTGTTCCACACATGTACTGCACCACCAGCCAAAATGATGTGTAGAATTTTCAACAGTGGCTATGTATTTGCTGTTGGTTTCTCCAATAACTGCTGCATTCTGTCTGCCATGCCAGCTATTCAACCATGTAGCTTTTCCAGAGTTGGCAAAGGCCTCTCTGTGGGAAGGACAGCCTGTCCTAGTCAGATTTACAGATGTTTCAAATCCTCTCCATTTTAACGTGACCCACCTTGTTTTATTGAGTGTTTTGGAATTTTTTGTTTTCACTGCTAACTTGCACCAGCCAACTTGAACTTTCTAGATAAAAATACTGCAGCAACCATCATGTCAAATAATGACGAACTACACCGTATTACACAAGGTTGTGGAATTACAAGAAGCAAAATGTGCAAAAGCACAGCAACAGATCTTGTAAATAACGACCAGGTAAATACATACTTTACCCCTTGACGCCTATTGTCGCAAATTCACAACATACCACTTTTGTTTAGACTGCAGCCGAGATAGCGCATCCATTCCCCCAATGCCGGCTTGTGCATAATCAATACGTACCTCGGAACCTTTTGCAAGCACTGGTTTCTCGTAGGACTGGTTATTATCATTATATATCTGTTCTATGTGTAATAGATAAATTAACAATCTGCACTTATTTTAGCCTCAGTGAGAAAGCATAAACACACAAAAAAGTTTTTTTTATTCAAGTCAAAATGAATTCAGGTGTGGAGGGGTTAAATAAACTAGTGTACAGGGTCAAATGTGGGCTCATTTTTTGCTCAGCCTCCTGTGACATTAACTGCCATTTGTGTGTGAAAGTGATACATCTACAATAATTTCCAAGGCTCAAAAGATCATTACCTTCCAGGACGGCCCAAGTGGTCCTCTGCCGGTCTTGACAGACTTGAACGTGGCAGGATCCTCATCTGGCTTGTAGTCCTATAATGAGAAATTTTAAAAAAGCACACCATAAAATAAGTAATCAGCAGTCGATTAGCCTAATTTGTTAAGAGTTTAAGAAATCTAAGATTTGCTTCCAAAAAAGTAACTGAAGCATGTAAAAGATAATAGTTTTCTGAATAAAAGACAGGTACATTTCAACGCAGTCTGTTGATCCAACACTACTATTTACCAACTAAACTGTCGTGGCCATAGAAAGGACAGAGAGTGCTGCACTAACTCTCCAAACCCCCACAGATAAAGTCAGGACCAGAGCTCATAAGTGGCTCAGAGATAATTTGTCTTTGGGGCACTGAGGCCACCAGCAACATCTGTATAATTTGGCTGAAATTGGTGTCAATTCATGTAACTTGCTTCTATGTACCCGCTGCACATCAAGTCTTTGTTTACCTCTTCAGTGTGAGCTACTACAACACTCCTTACCCTATACATGCAGTTCATATACTCATGTCCTTCCAGCCCTGTTTTAGTGAAGTAACCACTTATGCTCCATTATACAGGAGGACCTTGGTAATACGGCAAAAAGATTTTTAATGTGGAAAGAAAAATAAAGAGACACTGAGCACACATGAGCACATGACAAAAATGACAAAGTTGACTTCATAAAACAGGCAAGAGAAATAGTAATACAAATAAATGAAATGGCTTTCAAATTATCAACAGCTCAAGGGCCCAGCAATTTTAAATAAATCATGATGCGCCTGCAGCTACAAGCTACTTTTTCAGGGCTACTGGCCAACAGGAGGGTGCCAAACGTGTGGAAAAAAATGGAAACGCACCCCTACTCACACACACACACACACACACACACACACACACACACACACACACACACACACACACACACACACACACACACACACACACACACACACACACACACACACACACACACACACACACACACACACACACACACACACACACACACACACTATAATTTGGCTGTTTTAATGCTGAGAGCTCCATCACTATAACAATACGCTGTGCTGCACTAATGAGGTCTGTGAATCGATGTGCCGTGGTACACGAAAAGGAGCTACTCCTCAAGTAAAAGAGTGTGTGTTAGAGCGCCAGTGTGTTTACGTCGTGTGTGTATTTGTCTAGTTCCGGCACACGCAGCACTGTGAGCCTTAATTACACTAACAAACTCATCTGTGCTGGCGGTACGCCCCAGGCCCTGCAGTCATGCCTGAGGCTGAGGGCTGATAGGGCCCTCAGACACAACACACTCCTACAGCAAGGCAAACACGTCTGCCTCGTTAACTACCCACCGCAAACAAACATGTACACACACCGAAACCAATGCTTCTCGGCAAAATAGCCACACATATGCCGGCACGCGCTTAGACAGCACCGCTGAAATGAGGCAATGTGGTGTCAAATAAGAGCAATAATGTGTAACATCTTCAAATAAGATTTCAGAGTTTCCAAATGGAGTATTGGAAAGTCAAATTTATATTTATTTGAAAATATCATCAAAATATTATTGGGGCAATCTTTGGAGGCCCAAAAGTGAGGTGTGTAAATTTTAAATAAAAGGTTTCGAGTTGTTTATTCTTGTCAATTACAGACAACAAATTAGATACCATCTACCTGAAACTACTGGTGAATTATTCAAATAGTTGAGTGACAGAAAATTACTAGACAGCATCTATCATTACTATTCTTGTAATTTTTTCCAAGCAGAATTTCAAAATTCATATTTTTTTGTTTTACATCAAAGTAAGCAGACTATCTTTGGGTTATAAACTGCTGGTCAAAGAAAACAGGACATTTTTCCACAGTTTTAATACTTTACAGACCACACAGTTAACCAACTGAATAATTATATGTATATAATGTGTTTTGTGCTATTTTATCTTCTGGTAAGGCACACAGTTCCGTCAAATTTCCAGCCTTGGATCCACCATTTCCATTAAAACAGTTCCACTAAATACAACACACATCTACAAGTATTCCAGCTTTGTTTAAAGCGCGACTTCAAAAGACAGACTCAGAAAATAAATAAATAAATTATTCTGCCTCGAAGAAGCGAGATAATTTTTCTTTAGACAACTAACGAGTCGATCAACAGTATATTAATCAACACTTTAAATACTGCCAACTTGCTGAAGTGATTTGTCAAATAAAAATGTCAAACGTTTCTAGTTTCCAGCAGTTTCTTTTCATGTTTGAAATCAAAACGAATACAGTATCTGTTTGTTTTTAAAATGTGGGGCTGAAAAAAAAAAAAAAAAAATTAGCAACTGAATGATGTCCCGTTAGGCTGAGAGTCTGTGATGGGCTTCAGTTCTTATTTTCAGACGAACAAAATTAACTAATCAACACAAACACTTACTGAAGAATGATCAGTTGAATACAATTTTAAATGCAACAATATTTACTGATTATTCTGTTCTTAAATACCGATTCTGCATGTGTTCCATTCACTCCTGAAATGACTGTATTAAGAAAAAAGAAGAAGCTGAAAAGTCAATGAAATGATATGATTACCGCTTGTTAAAAATAACATCTATAACATCCACTTTTCCATCCCTTACTGTGGATGGGTTGAACAAATAGTTTGGTAATGACCACTCTTGTCCACACGAAGGCGCCAAACTGTATTTTTATCTTGCGCTAGCAAATGCGCGTGAAGAGTTTGCACTTACAGAATTGGACACTTGACTTCCGTCTGCAATGTCAATGGGCACAACGGTTACAGTCTTCCATGTGGCTTCATCTAATCTGTGCACCTGAACAAAGACAAAGATCTGTCACAAGAGCAAACAAAAAACTAAAATTCATGATTGATATTTGCATGATTTGATGTACTCACATTTTCTTGTGTTCCAAGGTCTGGTTTGTGCCACGTCTCAATTTTAATAAAGAAACTGTCTTTCATATACTCATTCTACAATAAAGACACAGAGGGAATCTCAGTGTATGAAAAAGTATACAAACATACACTTAGGAATGTAGGAAATTCTATAAAATAAAATCTATTTAAGGCTACCTACCGTCACAACTTCATCCAGGTAAAGCATGATGAGAAAAGGGAGAGGAAAACAAACAAACACAACAATATATAAATGTTTATGATAACGACACTATAACATGACACGGGGAAGACAAGTGCTTTTAGTCAGAATGTCACAACATGGGGAGTGGGACTCACTGGTTCTGCAGTAAGGGTAGGCATTCCAAGCTTTTTCATGGAAAACCAGGGAGCCTTCAGGGGCAAAAAGCTTGACAAACCCCGGGACTTTACTGTAGAGTGAGGAAGGAAAGGAACAGTTTGGTGTGGGCAAAAATGAAATAAGGGAAACACATCGGTTCAGGCGTTTGAGACGCAAGATGTGATGTGTAGGAAGGCAAACGTACACTGAAAACGTTTCACATATGAGACAACACTGCCACTGGGTGGTAAAAACGTGCTATTACACTATGAGAAAAACATCATGGAAGTCAATCTCATTTTAAAAAAATGGTAGAAAAACACTTACCTTTTGAGGTGGTAGATTTTGTGCGTGTACTGTCCTTTCTCTCCATCTTTTTCATAGGGCTCATTTTTGAGTACCTCAATGCCCTCACCACCACCCGTCTCATTTTTACTCGCTTCAGCCACAGAAAACAGCTGCCCGACTTGATACTGTAACACAAACAGCATAACTTTAACATAAACATACAAAACCCTTGATGGATTACCGTTAATAGATCATCAACTATAATTGTTGTCCACAGCAGTTTGACGATACTTTCTTATTTTCGTCCAGATAATTCTAAAAGTTGACGTGTGAGGATTTAAAATGAAGCAATGCTAACCTAATTACAGTCTATAAGCTAAGCGTTCACATAATCTGGAGCTTTTGTTGACTAAGGGTACAACTAACAATTAGTTTCATTGTTAATTAATATGTAAATATTTTACATTTTCCAAAAGACATTCATTTTATGGTCATAGAGGAGGAATGAAACTAATTTTAAAAGCTGGAATCTGAGGATTTGGGCTTCTTTTCTACTACAAGGTTTCTTTAAAAAATAAACTTTATTACCAAAATAGCTGGCATTTAACTTCATATTTGATTGCTTGTCAGTAATTAAATTAATTGTTGCAGCTCTGTTTGTAACCAAACAAGGTTTTCTCACGATCGTTTCATTTTCAGGTTGTCCAACATTGCACAAAAAGAAAGAAAAAATTACCATAAAAATCACAAAAAGTACATTACATTTTGTACAACATATTTTTTCCTTCTTGTACTTCACCTTGTGCCACCGCTCCACCCACTTCAGCATTTCAAATTTTAATTCTAACCCGCAATCTTAAAGCCAAATTAACTGTCTCATGTTGTGATGATCGAGCAGCAAACAGTCCAACAGAAGTGTGGCTGCTGACTTATGCCAGAGCTCTTCTTTATTGTGTCTCCCCCAAATAAAAAAAAAAGTTACTTTCACTTACATAGAATTGTAAAATACAGCACTAATTGCCAACAGATTTTTATCTCCATATAAGGCAGCAGGCTGAGTCTGGGATTCATGACACAAACCTCTATAAACACAGGGAAACACTGACTGGTAAAACAGTCACAAGCACAGATGAAGGGCTTTTTTTCTGGATACCAGCGTTTTGGAAAAAAATTAAACAGTATTTCTTTCTTCAGTTGTTTCAAAGAAAAGCAAATTCCAGAAATTTGTTGCAATTCCTATAAACCATTTCTCTCTGTCACTTCTTTTTAGCCAAACACTCCCATTTGGCTGTATTTTAATTTAAAACCACAATAGAAATAATATAACACAGAATGAAAGATGTGTTTGTTTATGAGCTTAGGGTGAGATTTCTGGTAATACTACTACCAACAACATGAACAGGAATAAAAAAATACTCACCTCCTCCACACTACAGGGTAAAACCACACGGCTGTAATAAAAAGCAAAGTGCAATGAGATTTATAGTACATTTGTTCCCCAAAGAAAGTGTCAAACAGATCAGACAACTGTGTGTGTCAAAAACTAACAAATAAACAAGAATAATACATATACTTAAATTTATTAGACCACCACTCAGTGTAAGGTTTTTGCCACTGCTGCCCTAAATTAACAATATAACTGGCTACCAAAACATTTTTTATGCTTTTGTAATTGTTAATCCACCAATACGTGCAAGCTATTTATACAAAATGAAATATTTAATGCTAAAATATAATTATTGTTGTTATCCACGTATTTCCAAATTTACTGTTTTACAAAAAAGTTGAAAAAAAAATCAGTAAAGCACATTATTATTTTTTGATTGAGATGCTAAAATTATTACAGTTATTTGCTTGCATTCCTGAACAGAAAAAAATGTTTTAGTGGCTGTACGTTACTTTTGATTAATTTCTGATTTCTCAGAGAATTCCAGTGTGCTGGCTCAAATTTGGGTACAAAAATGTGACTTCAGTTTGAAATTCCTCACTCCTGTTCGAAACAGTGAAGCGTGGGGAACTCACCGAGAAAGACAGAATCCCAATAAAGCACTTCATGACGCAGGATGGTCTTTGAGACAAATAGGCAAAGACATAAAGTGTTCTCACAGTGTGGTCAAGTATGAATTGGACTCCATTGTAGAGACTGATGAATCCTTGTTACAAAATGCAGCAAGGATTAGGTGATGTACTTATCCATAGTCAGTATATTACCTACAGTAGATGGCAGCTGATATGCCTGGTAAGCTAAGCAATGGTCTACAATTGCCTGGATTGATTAGTTTGGTGATTGATTTGTAACTTTAGTCAGTAACCAATCAAGACAGTGGAAGGGCAACAACTCCCATGTTCTGAGAGATAAAATAACTGTTCATATCCAAAGAGTCGTGTGGCTTTAAAGAGTGAAATGTAATGACTTCTTGTCTGACAGCAATGGAAAGCAGTGAAAATATTTCAAACATTCATATATACATTTACACACAAGGTTCCTTGTCAATGTCTTATACTATTTTCCACGTTTATAATGATTTAATGTGCCAATTGCACGTCACACAGCATACAACAAACATGAACCGGTGCAGAGGAAGCAGTCTAACCCATGTGTGCTCATGAACACGAAACTGAAATAACCTCCACAGTGCTGAAAACCCTCTAAGGATCACGAACAGAAAGCCAGCTGAGGTCACTGTTACTCAACAACAACAAAAAATCTACTATTAACCAGTCTGACACACTGCTGACTTCAGCAAAATATGAAGAACTCATCAGTTGGGTTTCACAGACGAGTGACAGAAAGTGTTGAAGCTTCAACAAGAAAGACAAAGATGATTACATAATATATCTAATAGTTTAAAACGGTCTTTACTCAATGCAAACATCAGAACTTTCTCTTGATGTGGAAAAATAGTTCTACTGCAGGGTGTGATAGACTGTGTTCAAAGCCATTGCATCATTTAGAAGAAGTTTCCCTCACTAACCACTAACCACTCAGTGCAAAAGAAAAAAAAAGTAGGAAGAAGAAAGCTCTCTCTAAGTATGAATCTAAAGAAAGGCTGTACTGTACTGTTTTCTGAGTGGTCTTTTTCCTCCAGTGTGCTCCTGGATTATGCAGAGCTGGAACAAACAACGACAAGGAAAATTTGCGTTTCGTCTAAAACTAACACTGCACCATCAGCCTGCGTGAAAATAAAGCTAGACTTCCAAAAGACACCCAGGCGTTTCATCTCTCCAAGCTGCCATATGATCACTGGCTACTCAAGAGCAAAGCCTTGTGATGAGTGACAATCAGGATGCTCCTCAAATTCAAAAAAAAAAAATCACCTGGACACTCATCTGTGGTGAGCATGTTTTTAAGGATGCAGCAGCTCAAGAACACAGATGAGGACAACCTATCTACCTTCCGTAGGTATAATCACCGAGTGACTTCATGCATTACAGCAGGTTATCTTAACTTCTGAATATTGGTGTGCTTTTCTGCTCACTGGAACTGGACTGGAATTAAGTTCACATAGTGCTCAAGTGCACTGCTGTGTTACATTTGTGGAGTAAAACACTGAGGCAACATGACTTTCTATAATTCTAATCTGCATCTTGCCTAAGTTTCAGATTTTCTGTGGAATGCAAAATTAAACTAACAATCCTCGTCCATCCGTCCAAAATGTCAATAAACAATGTAAAAGTTAAATTTATGGACTTAAGGAATCCCAAATAGATATAAACAATCACTTGCAAATGGAAATAAGTGGATGCAATCTGCACAAATACGAGGTCATATGTTTTGTTTGTCATATAAACTTTACTGGCATTTCACTAGAGGATGGAGAGAATAGGGTAATAACAGAACTGTTGCTTTGATGGAGTTAAATTAACATCCTTTCATTTCCCGATACAGTAGGAACACATTTGACAAGTGTTTCAAAAAGTCAGCTGTAAAGCTAACATTAACTAACCGCTTTTCTGTGTTGGGATTACGACTAGTTTATTGCTGTGGTTTGGTCTAATTGAAGACGGCTTTAAATAAACATCTTTAGAGCCAACTTCATGACTCAGACCACTAACAGCTAACGAGCGTCATTTTAATAGTGCTACTAGCGAAAAGCTACTTGATGAAATAGCCCAGTTTAACACGACAAAAACAATCAATAAACTCGCTTATTAATCACAGTGTCTTCTATAGGGTAAGATTAGGTGGCGCCGAGATGAGCTGATGTGTCAATAAAGCTAAGATAACAGTAAGTGAGCAGCGCTAGGTGACTTCCCATCCAGGTTACACCATTGGGTTAGCTAACTTAGCGTTAGCAAACCGAGAGTCACTTCTGAGCTTGCAGGAACTGAAAACACTTCAAACACCAAGCAAAAACCCCCAGACTGGAGTGTTTAGCAGCCTGGAACTTAGCGTGAACATATGAGAAACTGTAGGAAGCCAACAGCTGCCACACAACGCCGTCCTGCTGTCAAAGCCGGTAGGCCAGAGCGGCTCTTGAGCAATCCCACCCTTCCCTCGTGTGCCTGACACGGACACCGAGACAGATGAAAAGTTTTCACTGATGGCCAGGCGGTGACAAAACTGCCCTGACCCACCAGAACCTGTTATTAAACCATACATTGGTTTCAAAATGCTCAGAAAATGACAGTTTCAAAAAGAAATTGCGAACTTACTACTCCTTGATGAGAACCATCGTAACTCCTCGCTTTTGGTGCTGCTGGTACTGCCCAGCGACCGCCGACCGCTGCTGACGTCATAGACTCCGAAGAGTGGCGGCCGGACCCTCCCTCCATAATGATGATTGGCTGATGGAAGGAGGGGCGGGACTTACAAATTAGCATGAGCCAATAGAATCTTTTTGCTGCGGTTTAGCCCGCCCATTATACTTCTAGTGTTGTTAGGTAGCACATTTACTTGCAAAGTAATTGAAAAACATCAGGAATTTGATAATGCCTAACAACGACTTTTAACTGCAGTTTTCATATCTATCTGTTAGGGCTGCAATTAACAATTGTTTTTCTTGTTATCAATTCTTCGATTATAGTGCAGGTTACTCCATTAGTTGTTTGGTTTGGACTTCCTAAAAAATATTCAAATTATCTATCTATCTATCTAGGCTGCAAAGAAGTATTTTCAGTGTTGTTTTTTAATGTGAATTATTTCCATGATTAATCAGGTAGCTAATGGCGACTAATGTTGGTTAGTGTTCCCTAGAGACCAAGATATCATCCTCAACTGCCTTGTCTTGTCCTCAACCCAAAGATATCCAGTTTACCTTCATAGAGAAAGAAAGAGTCAGAAAATAATTGATTTCAAGAAGCTGTAAACATAATTTTGACATTTTTTCTTGAAATTACTCAAACTGGTTAATCTATTTATGAAATAGCTGGCGTATCTTCACATTTCTATCTATTTATGGTATATTATCAGAATAAAGCAAAGTCAAGAATACAAGAAAGCAAACATGATGTTTTTATTGAAACAGTTTACTGATAAATGACAGATGGTTGTCATGAAACTTCCATGTTTAATCTCAAAAAATCATGGGCTAAAAAGTCATACATGGTACTTAACATTGAATAGCAAGAGAATCCATGCTTCAGAGCAGACACTCAATTCACAAAGAAATCAGGCAAAATGCCCTTTTGATTTCAATAAAAAATATTAAATCTTTTTTTCCACTCTATCCATCTTTACATGGTACAGGTTTGTTCACTTTTTAATTATATAAAAACGCTTAATACTGATTGTGAAACACTGGAATTAATTTACAAAACATAATAATAATTATTATAATATTAATAACAATAACAAACAATAATAACAATAACCATTAAATTTAAAAACAAAAATAAAATGAAGGAAATCAGTCATAGCTGTTGCATCTTGACCCACACAAACAGCAAAGTTTTGGGGGGAAAAAAATTCCAAATGGCATTTACATCTACCTGACACACAGTTACACACAAACACAGTATCAGGTCGTTGAGTATTTCTCATTGCCATTTACAGTGTTATGGGCACAAAGACAAGACACTCCCTAAAGCATTCATGTGCCTCTGCAGGATAACACTCACTAACCAAAGAAATCCTTCTCGATTCATCAGTCAAGCTTAGTGGACCGATAGTGATCCTCCAAAAGTGCCCTTCTCCTCCAGCACACAGGATAGTAAATGATAGATAAAAGTATAGAACTGTTTTACATGTCTCAGCATTTAGAAGAAGGGAAAAATCTTCCAGGCGACAGGAACTTGTATCCATTGCCAGCAGGTAGTCGGATAGAACGAGCACCAGGGCTACTGCTTGTGGAAATAGTAGGTGATGGGGCCACTTTTCTGGGGTTGGAGCAGTGGTGTCCATTGGAAGAGTTCTTGCTACCCCTGTCCAGTGACTGCAGCCCCAGATCCCGCAGCTCCAGGCTGTCTTGGGTTTCATTAGGGGAGTAACGGCGTGGGGAGAGGTTCAGAAGGCTCAGTACATCTCTACTGGCAGAAGCAAGAGGTCCAGGAGTGCTGTGGACGGCTTTGACAGGACCTAGATGCTGCTGCTGCTGGGCTGCCGCATTAGCCCAGAAGGTCTTCAGATTGTGGATAGCCTGGACTTTTTCATCAATGACCCCTCTTCTTAGTCGGTCCAAGTCTGGCACATCAGTTGATGTAGAGCAGGCAGAGCCTGTGGAGGAGTAGGACAAAGCAGGGGACGGAGCACTTCCAGCTGGGGACTGGTGACCAGAACTGGGAGACACGTTACTCGGAGAACGAGAGATGTGGCCACTGTATGGGGAGCTGGGGTACTTTAGTTTGAACTGTGCATGGCTGTCGAGAGTGGGTGAGGGGTGGCTGCCCTCCTTTTGGGAAGACTCAGAGACTGCAGGGCTATTGTAGCCCGAGCTTATCTTCTGCAGTGAAGAAGAACGTGAGGGAGGTTTCGGTTTTGGGGAAGACTGAGCTCGGCCACTAGCACTGCTGTTAGGACGGCTGAATGCACTAGTTTCAGAAGAGCGGAATGTGCTACTCCGAGCTGAGGTTGCTCCAGCTGTCCCACCTTCGGCACCAACCCGCTGAAGACTACCCACAGCACATAAATGGCTGTGAGTCTCCTCCAGAATCTTTTGGGCCAGCTCCTGAGGGTCCAGAGAGACAGCTTTTTCTTCCTGAGACTTGACAGTACTGTCCGTCTCAGTGCTGGACTGGTCGGATTCACCTGTATCCGAGCTGCTCACCTTACCCACTTTCTGGAACGGTGAGTTTGGGCTGGGCACCAGGCATGTTTTGACAGGGGATGTTGGGGTGCTGACACTGCCCCTTGATGACACCGAAACAGTGTAGCCTCTGCCTGCTCCTCCGCTGGACCCACCACCAACCCCCCTGCCCCCGCGGTGGTGGCGCTGACCGTGGCCTGGCGGCAAAGGCAGAGAGTCACAGTGACTTCCTAGTGGCTCACTGCTGATAATGGAAAAGCCCTCATATTCCTCCTCGTCTTCCCGGGATCTTGTCACGGCAGCAGCCGCCCCATGAGGAGAGGAGCGACTACGAGGAACGTGAGGGTGTTTGTGGACAGAGTAGTGTGCCGTGGCGCCCATGCGTTGCCGATGCCCGAGGAAATCACATTCAGACTTGGAAGCAAAGCTCATGGACGAGGCTACAGAGCTGAGGCTATAGACAGAGATGGCGTCTGATGCTTGATTGTCCAGGCAAGGTGGAGAGAAGGGAAGGCTTGAGTATCCCATGGGCAGGGGGTTGGACACAGACTGGGCTGAAGCTAGAGACTCAAGTGAAGATGAGCTGTCCAGGCTCAGGCGCTTGGGCAGTTCTGTGGAGTCTAAAGAAAAGAGAAGATAGGAAATGGAAAAAATGTGACACATAATCAACATTTAAAAAACTTGAGGTATTAAGAGAAACAGAAAATAAACAATGAGACCAAAGCAGTTTTTATACTCACCAAATAGCGCCAGCAGAGACTGGAGAGCAAAGTGCAAGGTGCGGCGGTTGGCTAGCTTGCCTGTCTTCAGCACCACTTCTTCTTGGCCTACCTCACATAAGTCAAATCCTGCACACATACACAAACAAAAGGACAAACACTGTAACTTTGGCAATGTGTCTGTGAGTCCGCAGGGACTCGGTTTTGATTGTGTAACAACTGACTCACCAAGAGCAGCCAGAAACTCATGACATCCTGGCAGTCTCCATAGCTGCACACTAATGGACACCTGAATTGGCAGGAGGGAGAAATCCTGTTCTTTCTCTCCTGTCTGGAGTTGGACTAGCACCTGGTGGAGCTGGACAAGAAAGTGGACAAGAACATAATAAAATGAGCACTTCTGTGGGAGATGTGATTAATGATTAAAATAAGTGTGATCAAACCATTTCTATTCTATAAAGAACTTAAACTAAGTGAAAAGTTATTCAGCTCTTAATGGTTTCGCATTCATTTATTTAATATCCTTAATATAATGGCAACCACATCTTAAGGAAGGGACTACTGTAAAATTAGTTTCTGTAGTTTGTATGACTTAATTTCTT
This sequence comes from Acanthochromis polyacanthus, assembly GCF_021347895.1. Lineage (NCBI taxonomy): Eukaryota > Metazoa > Chordata > Actinopteri > Pomacentridae > Acanthochromis > Acanthochromis polyacanthus. The sequence goes on from NC_067119.1 coordinate 26,195,595, forward strand.
TACATATTTCAGTCCTGTGCAGGAGTATTCTGGCACAAAACATCTGCAGGGAACCCAAATGAAAAAGGTTTGAGCTGTGTGGGGGTTTACACGTAGCCTGGAAGCACACTTGCCTGTTTTGTTTCAGGATTACTTGGCTTGGAACAGAGACACCTTTGTAAAGTTGACGTAACAGTGCAGAAAGTAAAAACGTGTCTCCTCTAACTTCACTCCATGATTGTGCGTGGGCTGTTTTTACATCATAGTTTTATCCCTGGTACCACCCTGAAACATTCCGTTGTAAATCCCTAAATACTCAAAATCCCTAAGATCTGGCAGCAGGAACTCGCAGTGGAAAGGTTATGAACAACACAACACAGTAAATGTCAGCGACACTTTATGCACGCAAAAAGCATTAGAATGGCAAAACTGATTATTAAATTGTCATGCAGCTTCTAAGATGGTGTTTTAGAAAGTTTAGTGAGACAGAGAGTGGTGAAACAGGGAAAAATGGGATGAATGCAGATAGGTGAAAGCAAACTTACCATTGCCACCATATTTTTAACAGCCTTCAGATCACACGTTAGGGGCAGAGGAGAGAAAATAAGCTTTTAATTGCATGCACACAGGCCATTCAAAGAGGACACAAGGGTCAATAAGAAGGATAACAGTAACAAGTAACATTAGTGTTTAAAACATTTAAGAGTTTGATGCTGTCAGCATAGATTAGGTTGAGCAAGTCTAATTTTTGTGCATTGAAACGTATATTTGCAACGAGAGACAACAACAACTGCCAATCACAAACTAGCTGATGGTCTTTCACTCTAAGCATGTGACAGCCACATGTTACACACAAACAGGGATAAACCTCTGCAGGAGAAGATTAATTCTCTGGTGTCACAAGCTCGGGTACAAAAGAACAGGACTAAGATTGTAGCTAAGACTTTGTACTTGAAGCACTGCTAGCTGGGCTTCAATGTGGCATTTCAGTGCAGATTAATCTGCAGCTTGAGTTGCCAGTGTATTAGTATGTCTCCAATTCTGACGTAACTAAGTTATAAAATGATATATCCCTTATATTCTCTTCCAGCAAGATCCTTATGCTAGAAAGGCAACATATTTTTGCTAATGAAAGAAGGAATGCCTCCATAGTTCTTATCAGTAAATATTAGCAGTGGCAGTCGTCGTTTGAGCCAATGACCAATTTCTATGTGGTGCATTAGATTTAAAAATCTAGCAGCATTTGTTCAAGCTGCAGGGGCCTACCCGGTTGATGAGCTGCTCTCCTGCCTCTGAAGCTGTGATGAGTTTGCACAAAGCCTGGAGAGCTGGTGGTGGCAGACCTAAGGGATGGGATCAAAGGAATTTCTTAATTATTCACACACAAAGCACGTTCTTCATACCCCAGGCGAAGTAGCGCTAAACAGGTGATATATGGTGTGATATGAAATGGTACAAACACAGACTACAGAAATTTTAGGCACTTTAAATACTATCATACAAAATAGTCAGGGAGGTGTCTGATGGGTCCCAAATGCATCCTGCAGCTTGACACTGACCTCACACATGTAAGCTAAAGTCATTAACAACAATTTTCACTGACAAGAAGAACAAGGAGCTCTGTAAGAAATGGCACAGTCTACATATAGCTTTTATCTCAACCTCATGGAATCAGTCGGGTTTTACATGAACAGACAGAAGAAACAGACAGTTTGAATCCACAGAAGGACAGTTTCAAACTCTTCAAGATTAGGTAAAAACCTACCCATTAAACACAGTGAAAAACTTAGCTACTCATGCATGTAGGAGAGCTAGTACTGTTTTATATAGAGAAGGTGGTCACCAAACTGTATTAAGCTAACAGATGAATTGAAATCACTGATATTTTTTTTAAAGAACCTTCAGTTCAATTTTAGTGCCTAAAACATTTGTTTATGAGGAAAACAGTGCAAAAGTCTGCCCAGTGTTGTGTATATACACTGGGCAGACTTTGAACCTTTCTGATTAAATGTGACGTATGATCTATTTCAAGTGCATACCCAGTAGTGACTGTAAAGTAGTGCTGCACTGTTGGAGCCTGTCTCCTGGGTCAGCGGTGGGAAAGAAGACAGCAGCAGGGATACCGGTGCCTGCAGAGTCAAGGCGGAAGCCCACAGCTGTTAGCAGGGCCTGCCAACCTGGGACACCCCCCACCTTGTTCTCCACACTCTGCTGGGATGTATACATGGAGTTACGCTGGCCATTCTGTATCCTCTGAAGAGACTTCTCCACCTGCAAGAAGCATGGCAGTGCTGCATCAGTATTTTTGTCTATCTTTTTGTCCTTGTGTGTGTGTGTGTATCTGTGCAAGATGTCTCACCAAGTGCAGCAAAACTCTCAGTGCATCACGAGCTCGATCTGGATACTGCAGAATCTCAGCCAAAGCTTGACCGATCAAGGAAGATGGGCTGTTAAGCTTCACATCGTTGCCAATCAGCATGTATCCTGGAAAGAAAAAAATGCAATAAAAACGGCTCCATTACAAAATCGCCTTTTTTAATGTGCAGATGTAAAATTAACGCATAAATGAATGGCCTCTCTTACCCGCCCAGTTGGAGGGGTGTGAGTACTGCTTGCTGCTCTGGACAGTCTTCATGGCATCTGCCAGTGCTGCACTGGCCTTGGTCCCATTCAGCAGAGCAGAGTAGAAGGCATGGACGAAAACCTTGGAGGCAGCAACAGGGACGGGCCACAAGGACACAAGAACACACTGAGCCCCAGCAGCCAGAAAGGCTCTGGTCAGTCCCACGACACCATCTGCTGTGACCTTGCTGCTGGACTCCTGGTATGACCTAAACCGAAAAGAGCACATAAGGCACATGCACAACTGAATTTCAAAGCTAAGCAGCTTTACAATCCAAGTACTTTCTGTCTTTTAGTATCTTTCTGTGTTATGCTATCCTGTTCTCATCAGGTACATTACAATGTTTAAGTATTTCATCTGCTAAAACAACTAACTTACTGCCTCAAAATTTGGACAGAATGAAATTTGGAGCTAAAATCAAGAGAGAGAGATCAGTTTGAACTTCTTCCCACGTCTAGTCCACATACCCCAGCACCACCAGCTTGACAGGCAACCGCAGGTCCAATATATCTGCAGCTGTAAGCAGGAACTCCTGAAGAGGTGGACTGTCACACATGCTCTCCACATCACTGCTGTCATCCTGCATGTGAAGAGACTCTGGGATGGTGTAGCCGCTTCCGATGGAGCCCTTCCTGCCTCGGCCGCTGCTGCCTCTCCTCCCACCTGCACCTCTTCCCACCGTTCCCACTCCCACACTGCCACTTGCACCCCCATGCCCACCCTCTGGGTTTGGGGTGAGCACCAGAGCTGCCAATTTCCAGGAAATATGGGTGGCAAAGTGGGCGCATTCAGCTTGCGTGAGGGCACTCATCACCCTCTCCTTGGTGGCAGAAGAGCCGGCCAGCGGTTGGCACCCCAGCAGCTCAGCAACCATTAGAGCCTCCTCCTCTGCAGAGGGCATAGGTCCCCACAGCCAGCGGTCCATCACAGGTGAGGGCAGTCGAGGGTTCCCTACCACTGCCGCCATTGAGACACCTCCGCATGGAGCTGGTCCAGGACGGCGAGAGTGAACCTGAAAGCACAGCAGCAAAGTTTACATTGCAGCATAAGGAGCCAGAGAAAAAGGTTTAGTAATAACATAAACTGCTAGCTTGGAAAATCCAAACTGAATCTCCATGTAATCTCCTATCTCCATGTTAGGAGATACAGGAGAATCAGTTTGGCATTGGGCGAATTGAATCGTGCTTCCCTCCCGGTACAGTTTGGTACGACCAATCACAGCACAGGAGGCGGGAGTTAATGCTGCGTCATCTTCAGCGCCTCGAAGATGATGCCGGAGGAGGAGGAGGGGGGCCAAAGCGAATCTTTTTGTGGTCTCTTGGCGTTTTGGATGGCCTTAGTCGTTGCCTCTTTTCACTTGACGTTTCGACGATGAGGAGGCAGTGGATGGCTCGTTACTTTCGGCTTCTTGCCATTGTTTGTACAGAGGAAAATCCCGTTCCAAACGTGTGAGTAAATTTAAGCAACTTTTACACATACGCACCGACTTGGTTTGGCTCCGATTTAAAGTTATTCCTAACACCGCTAATCGTTCGGAAGGAGTCTTTTGTTGCGTAGCCTTTTCAAAAATAAGTGTTGTACTTGAGAGTACCCCAAGTATTCGCAGATTTTTGTGACAAAAACGGCAGTAATCATTCACCGTGACGCTTTCTCGGCTGCATGCCATTGTTGTTTGGACTACATGGACTTCAAGGTCGATTTGTTTGTGCGTCACATCCGTGTTACGCTGATTGGTTCTTTCTCGTTCAAGTTGCATTCGTTAGCCCCTCCTTTTTGAAATCGTCTCGTATCATCACAATGCCAGACTGCCTTTATTTGTATTGATATTAATACATAAATAAAGTCAGTCTGGATTTTCCAGGCAAATAAACTGCGACCATAAAAGCCCTTATTAGTTATTATAGGAGTTTCAGTGAGAATGAATGAGAAGTGAAACCTTTGCATTGGATCCAAGGCCATGGATGGAGGGCACGGCGATGAGGCTGAAGCGCTCATACAGGTATTCATTAGAAGAGCTCCCTTTGAGCAGGGCAAAGGGGATGAGGTACAGCTCCCCTTCTAGCACCATCACCAGCTGTCTGTGTCTGCCAACAGGCCCACTGGAGTGCATCAGGCCCTGTCACACGAAAGGATTAGCACGAAAACACAAATATGAATTGAAATTCAATATGCATTGCTTTTTTTTCTGTTCCTCCCAAATGCATCTTGTCTGATCTTCTTAATGGCGCACAGAGCTGGTACTCACCCCCTCCATAGGTGCAATGAGCAAATCATAAAGTGCCCGGAGTGGAGGTTTTCCAAGGTTGCTGGAGCGACGAGGCAGGGAAGAGTTACCATCTTTGGCAGGAGACATTGTGTTGCTGAAGAGGCTGGTCATACTCTGACAACTCCTGCGCAAACACAAGAACAGCGGTTTTATATTTTGTACATTACACTTCAAAGCGGCAGACTCAAGGCAGTGTTAGGCAGTTTGACACATTACAGCACTTGCAGTAAGCTCCAGCATTAAATGCACAGACAAGGCTTTGTGTTTTCTTACAGTTAAAGATGTTATTCCCTCCTCCAGAGCCCTAGGTATTCAAAAACTGTGGCCAACCTGCTTCGAATCGGGATCTTGTGCACTGAACTGTCCTTTCATGAGCGTTACAGACGTGCAGGGAGTGAAGCTGACGAACTTGCTACATAGCGTTACATCAGATGTGACTGTATAAAGCTGCAGCAGAGGAGAGTGATCAAAAACTCTTATTCATGAAGGCTCATCTTTCTTTCTCTGAAATGTTTGCTTTCAGATCTAAGTTGAAACATTTTAGAGGCAGATGAAGAAAAGCCATACTGGATTTCTAATGTGACGTGCTCTCATCCCTCTGTGAACTCGCGTATGTAAGTTCACACAATACAATTCCACTGAGAATAGTATGAGAATATGAATTACACCACTAGATGGCAGTATTGCACCGCTGTCTGGAGCTGGCAGACCCACAAACTAGCACTGATCTTGGCATAATCACCACAGGAGGAAGAGAGCAGAGACTGCTCGACATATAATCAAATCTCTGAGTGTCCAGTTGGTGGAGGATAAGTCTGTGAGTGTGTTCAATGACCTGCCAGTGACTGTATAGTTTTTAGTGTGTGAAACAAACAAAAATAAGGTGACAGTCTGCTGTCTTTAGAGCGATGTCTGCTGTATGATGGGAGTGACAGCTCTCTGCTGAGGCAGAGACACCCAGCATAATGACAACTGTGCTAATGGTGACCATGGGGTTAGAAGCCTTTTGCTTGGCCCTATAGACTCAAGCTTTATGGCCATACTTGTCACTACTCTCCATCTGTTCCACCAGTCAGAGTTTCTTCCGGACTCCAGCCAGCAGACATCTATCCTGCCCCTCCGGTAGCCCCAGGCCACTGGCTCCCCTCCAGCCTCCCAACACTCTGTCTCTCTCTCAGGCCTTGGCATGAGCTTCCATGGGAAAGCAAAACAATCGTTTGTTAGCCTGACGGGAAGAATGAGTGAGGAGGCACGAGATAAGCCAAGAGAAGGTGAGTGTCAAGTGTAGGGGATAAACGGTGAAAAGAAAAGACGGAGAGCAGTGAGGCTGAAGGTGAAGACTGCATTCAGTGACTGCCTGTTTGGTCTGCAGTTGAAAGGCGAGTCCTTAAGTGTGTTCTGAGTGGCAAACAAAGGCAAACAAGTCAACCTCTGTTACTCGCTTCAGGGTTTCATATTGACTGAATTTCTAGCTTTGATATAAATAACCTCTTGTTTAATCTTTCAGTGCAGTGGCCCTGTTATTAGTGTTTGCTGATTTTGAAATGACATCTTCATGAAGATAATAAGCTATCTCCAAATGATGAAAAAAGCATTCAGTTATACACTGAAGATGTCAGACACGAGGAGACTTCTATTATCACCTTCCATAGCACTCCTTTCAAGATTGCATCTAAGTGTTAAAACAGATCTTTTAGTGCCGAGTATATTGTACCTATACCTATTTTATTCAAATATTATTCAATTAACGCTCATTGTATGTTGTAATCTTTCCTCTTTAATGTAAATAATTGAGGAACCATTACACTGTTCATACCAATTCATTCTAATGAATGCTAATACAAATACTAATAGCCTAAACCTTAACATGCAAGGAATAAATGGTAGAATAAATTGAAGTAAAGAGCGCCTTTCAAAAGCCCATACATACACGTCAAGATATATGGCTTGAAACGACAATGAGGTTTTCTCAATTTTCTCTTGCTTTAGTATTGTGATAGACGACGGGCTCAAAGCATGAGGAGCTTTATAATGCAGCGTTTTTTTGAGGCCCAAAAGAATGAGCGGATTATTACCGGCAGCCCATTAAAGGGGCTTAATGAGGACCGAGACTCAATTAAAGCTGGAATTACCCCCTCATCAAAGAGCAGCTCAACTGTGGACGAGGACAGGGAAATATGACCCAGACACACACGTATGCACGCACATGAACACACTCGACTCGTATACATTACCAATCAGCACAATGTAAATGAATACTTTGCATAGTGTCAATAAATAATACTGCGAACAAGTCATTGGCAGAGTCACTGAAATCTCATAAATCTGCACAACAAACAGAGACAGGGCAAACATTTTAAAACCACACTGGTCTCAGTGTCTGGCGAGCAGACACACACACGCACTCGCACGAGCACATCCACACACACACGAGGATCCATCAGAGTAGACAGTTGATAAGGGCTTTAGCAGCTTGGCTCTACTCAGTCTATTTAATAAGGAGGATTCACATGCTGCCTCTGCGCTGGCTAAACAATGGAGAAAAGAGTCCTTTCACAGATGAGCCACAATACCCACGAATCTCCTTACCCAACCACATATTTTTAATCTTTTTCTTTTTTTTTGTGGAAAAGTGGGTCTAAGTAGCACTCGGTGATTGAGACTGTCAGTCATCAGGAACATTCAGGTGAGGCGCAACAGTCTCCTACCTGTTGAACAGGTTGTTTCTGGACACCATGCGCAGGAAGCCTGTTGGATCAGTGACTGAGTTAAGCTTGTTGTTGAGCTCCTCAAATTGTTGGTCCAACAAATCTCCTGCCTCGCTCTCCGTCTCACTGCTCGAACACCCTCTGAAAGGGAGAGAAAGCGATGGAGTGAGAGACATTCAGAGCCACAGAAATGCTGGCAAGAAAAAGGCACTTGAGCGCAGTAGACAATACACAGACTTACATTGTTTCTCTGCGGATAAACCTACGACGCACACACATACTCTTCATCTACTCAAAATACACGCTTTACAACCCACACACGCACATGCTCTTGGCCTAATTTCCCAGACTTGAGCCAACACCCTGATGGTAAGCAGAGTTAAATCCTTTCATTATAATGCTGGTAATTCTGATCCAGTCAGGGGGGAGTCAACCACCCCCACCCCACTATCGCTACCTCGCCACCGCTCTCTTCCATCTCGCCCTTCATGCCTGAACCTCTCCTCCGACGCACCCATATCACGTACAATATGTCAGCTTCTTGTTCTCACAGTAGCTGAGAGTGAACTCAGGACCTCTCGGGACCATTATGGGATCGCTCATCATTGCATGCTCACACTACCATCACCACAGCTTTTTCTAAACTCTACAGTGTGCAGCTCATTTGAGATTCATTCTCCAGGGAGGCATATACTCATGGACCTTGAACTGCTGGATGCAGAATACAATGTAGCTTTGAGGGATGAAAAGAGTCCACAAGTTTATGTGCTGATTTCTACTGTCATAATAGCAGCATCCTCTGCTCTCTTTATTATCCTTCCCTTCATGCACATATGCTCTCCCCATTTTTCCCCATCCCATTCATTTTCTCTCTGCGATCATTTCAGAGCGCTGCTGCCTCCCTTTTCTCTGCACTCTGGAGAGTGAATGGGCTGGTAAGTGGCGCCATATTGTGCCCATCCAGGTGCAGTGGCGTGTAAGTATCTTCCCATTGGAGTAGTAAATGAGGTGGTAATGGGGCAGGAGGGCCGGGCTGCGAGGGTGGCGCCGACTGGCACTGGGCGGGCCAGCTGGGCACGATGGATCAAATGCCAACTAGAGAAACGAAGCTCACGTCAAACGCAGCGTAGGAGCACGGATACCAGTAGGTGGTTTTAACATTCAATATATCTCACCACCAGTCCCTCTGGCCGCTCCCCTTTGGTCTGTTAGCTCTTCATTCACCATTGATTTTACCACCTCAGTGGAAGCCCTTTCTCTCTTCCTTTACTTGTCACAATTGCTGTTTGTTAGCTGGATTCAACTTCTCCAGCTATCCAAAGAGCCATTATTCCATCTGATTTATTTCCACTGGGCAGAGAGTAGACTCCTTTAGACAGGTAGGAGGCCTGTCATCATGGAGAGCAATGAGGCAGAATAACACTGTTTTATGCACGGACTCATGGTGAAATAAGCATTCTCCAGCTAAATCAGGAGAAAGGGCTTAGTTTAATTTTTCAAATCTCTGTTTGGGATCCATTTTTAAGGGAACATTGTGTCCTCACTTCCATATGAAGAGCAGCTAACACGAGCTTTCTAAAGAGCACTTAATCAATGTGGCCTGTAGTGTTTTGAATTCAAGTTTCTGCCGATAAAGTTTATGTAGGTATAGTCTTTTTTTTCTTGGCAGTCATCCCTGCTTAGTAACAAAAAACAGACACAGTGTCAAGAAAAAAAAAATCACACCGAGTACAAAAGAAAAGGGGCCTTGTAAGGAGTGAACACTGAAAAAGCCACCAACTTACCATGTTTCTACTTGATCACAAATAATGTTGAATTCTATGATTGATTTTACAAGAGGGGCGAAGGAGAGATTGGCAAAAATCCTTACAGGTGGCATAACTGCTTCCATATCTTGAATTGCACAGTATAATCCATTAAATCTTTTATCTTGGCTATTACTGAGGCTAACCATACATGCTGTATCTTGTTTATTTTTTCCCCCAAGAGTCTAGGCTATGTAGATTTTTCATCATCTGATATGATAATACTTCCAGATTTTTTGGATTAGCCTCTATGTCAAGGAGGAAAAAAATGTATGATGAGACTGTTTTTGCATGTCTCACCATAAAATGTTGGCAGGAGAGATATGATTTTTAATGATTGTGCAGAGGAGATTGTCTGGATTGCTTTAATAACAGAAAAATGGTGGTGGGTTACTATGTGACATAGACATGGGGAAAAATCCATGCTTTGTATTTAACAGAAGTAACTGTCACAACTGTCTTTTTTTCATATAGTTGGATCTAATATTATCTCTCTTGTAGAAACAATGAAAAAACAATTTATAAACTCTTTAGCACATAAAGAAACAACTAGTAAAATCAGAAAGGGTAAGTACTGCTGTTTGTCTTGATAACATATTGCAGAAGTGTGATGTGTCTTTACGAGTACCAATATGTAAGAAGCATAATTAGAAAGTTCTTGTTTCCCTCTTTCTTGTTTCTTGTCTGATAATAATATGCAATGATTCCACTGCATGCATATTAACATATCTAGATAATGTTACATTAATGTGATGAACAGAACAATGGGTGTGAAGGCAAACACTCAGCTGCATGCAGGTTTGAATAAATTCAATACATATTCAAGTGTATTTATCACTGACACTCTGTTGCACAAACTTGCAAATAACACTGTTGCAAAGGTCAAGTCATGCAGCTTCACTTGATATGCACTACACCCCGGCGCAATAAATAGTTTGAGAGCAACTCAGCCGAGAAGAAGGGATGTGAATTGGGATGCAAAGTGCATCCGTCATGCTCTAAGGGTAAATAGAGAAAAGCAAGCAGCTCACTGATAGCAAAATAAGTATGTTATGATGAAGATAATGAGCTAACAAAACTTTTAATCTGTGAACATCTCACCTGCTGTAATAAGACTCCACTCCGAGAGCCTCGCGGGCGCTGGCAATGTGCTGCTCCAATGACGAGCCGCTGACCACGCCACTGACGCTTCCCTCCTGGAAGTCTGACCCTCCTTCCGATACCCCCTCGCCCAGATACACCTCATGAAACTTCAGGATGCCTGTGGAGCGAAAACGGAGGGCAATCACGACTGTCTGCTTTCAGGTGTTTACACGGTGAACGTCTAATAACAAAAAAAGAATGCATTCAACCACTTTCCACCTTATTTTTCTAATGCGTTTCTATCACTCGCTCATGGCGGGGGGGATATTGGATTATTTCGGCTGAAAGCTGTGAGTGAGGCGACATGTAGCAGTGCATCTGTGGGGAAAAAAATGAATAAAACAAATAATGTTCAATAAAAGATAAGAGTAGGCTGCCTGTGCCATCTGCTGCTTGCCATGAGAGCGCAGTTGAGCTTCAAGCAGGAGGGGAAGAGCTCACTGGGAGACGGAGTACAGGTGGCGTATGTGTGTGTGTGTGTGTGTGTGTGCATGCGTGCAAATGTGTGTGTTTGTGGGCGTGTCGGCACTGCGTACATGCATGTCGTCGCATGTACGCTTTGCATTAAGTGCATTTAAATAAAGAAAATATGGGATATAGGTGCGTACGTGTGCACATTAAGGTCTGAAAAAACTGCAGAATTTACATCAATTAGGTAATTATGACTTCAGTGGCCCTCTTTATTGACAGCAGCCTCTTTGAGCAGGCCATGTTTGCATGCCAGCTGGATGCCAGGGAATGCCAGGAAGTGACAGACAGACGATTAGTGAGCAAGTGGCTCCCTCTTAGCCTTGGGCAACGTTCAACGCTTTGAAGATCTGCACCGGTCCCAGTAGTGTTCCTCCCCTCCGTATGACTAGTGCTGGGGGGTCAAGTTCATCTGCTTGCCTGGGAGCTGGATTTGATCAAATGTTCAGGCCTTGTGGCGTGGGACATGGGTCGCAGCTCTCATTTCCTCTCTTTACAACAGAGAGCAGAAGAGAGCCAAAGCACAACTAGCAGTACGGCAGCCTGAGGAGTCAAGTGACATGCGCCGCAAGTTCACCCGCAGCTTTGCCTGTTCCCTTTGTGAACCCGGAATTTTTCACGAGTCGCACAAAACGGGCAACACCTTAATCTCTGTGCCTGAGCTGGTGTTAATATGTGTGTCAACAAAAGAGACTAAAAATGGGGAAGCATACACAAAGAAGTGCCAGGAGCAAGCGATGCCGAAGGAAAATGAAAAGCAAACGCAAATAAAGACACCAAAAAACAAAGAAAGAAGTCAGAGGGGGAGAAAGAAAGAGAATTTGTGCTTTGACTTGGTGGAAGAGCAAAGTGCTTTCCTGGTGACACGTGTGAAGATGTTCCCAGTGCTGTTTGGCTGTGTCACTGTCTGTGTCACAGTCGATTAGCATGGTTCACTGGCAGATGCCTTCTGGGGTGAAAGGCGTAGCAGGGGGGGCAAATCCTAGCAGTGGAGTGGCAGGTGGCACTGCGGCTTGGTGTGAAAGCTGCCCTTCCTACCCCTGCAGCTGAAAACAAGCTTCTCACTTCTAGGCCTTTTATCTGCTTTGATTCGAACAAGCAAGTGCAAGTGCATGTGTGTGTGTGTGTGCATGTGTGTGTGTGTGTGTGTGTGTGTGACTGCTATAAACTATGCACAAGAATGCTGCTTTCATACAGACAAAACACATCAGAGTTTTTGATTGATTTCGTATTTTGCGCTCATCAAGAAATTGCCGTTCATTTTGTGTTTGAAAAACAATTTCAGTCTTTAGGGTCTATGCTGTGTGCAAGGGGGGGGAAAAAAATCAACTTTAGCTTAATAATTATATGCGCTTAAATAAGCTGAACAAGGGACTGAGAAAAATAAATAGGCTCTGGAATGATTTGCCCGTGTAAGTACAGCTGTCAGTCATATGCTGCAGAAAAGATTGTGTTAAATAGGGAAAAGAGTAATAGGAGAAGGATGGGATTTTCACTTCAGTATAACAAAATAAAGTTTGAAGAGTAAATCAGGCAAAGTCAAAACTTGCCTGCTCCCGGAGCCAGCAGCCAACTGTACAGGTATCCAGCAGCCATGGAGAAATAAAGCACCAAGGCCCTCTGGCTGTTGACGGTGTCCAAGATGTGCTCCACCGTTACTGGGGTGTAGGGGTCTGAGTCCTGCTGGCCCGTCTGCCTCTCCACCAACAGATCAGCAAAGGCTCGCGTGCGACCTCGCTCTGCCACCGCCAGGGCCTCATCGTGGTGACCTGTGGTGTTTGAAGTTCACGCAGTTTACCAGATAAATTCCAAAAACTACCCTAAATGCACGTAAAGAGGCAAAAACAAATTAAAAATTAACAGCATGAGTATGTGAGAAGTGTGTGTCGGCATACCTAGGCTGACAAGGACCCTTTGGAGAGCCTGGTAGCAGGAGGTTTGCAGGTCAAACAGAGAAAGTTTGTAGTCGGTGCTGTGTTGAGCTTCATGGCGGATGGTTTCAAACAGTGCAGACGCCCGGTAGAGCTGTGGATAAAGACGAACGACTATATTTTCCAAAATTCTTTTTGTGTCATTTAAAAGCAGTCATATTGGAAAAATATAACGAGACAGACTGCATGACTGAGGGTCAAGGGTGGTCCTGTGTGACTTTAAAGACAGGACAAGGCACCAGAACTGCCTCTGCTGTAGGTTTAATTCAAATTGAACAGACCACACTAAACATACAGGCAGTCATGATGCTACTAGAAGGACCTCATGAATAAAAATGTCTGCCAGTCACAGTGTGTGCGGGATTATGCTTTCAGACAGGCAGAGTCATTTTGGCCGCTAGATGGCAGCATCCCACCTCACAGGTCCATCACTGCTCAGCCTTTCCTTCACTTGTGTTTCTCTCTCAGCAGAGGAAAATGCTGTACTGTAGCTTGATGAATGACCATCAGACACAAGTAAACCGCTCTGCAGCTCTTATTCGCCAGGACACTGGAAAGGGCAGTGAGAAGCTAAACAATTACCTGGGCATCTTGGATAGACAGCATCCAAGGAAATAAATGCTTTGTGAATTCAATAGGCCTGTCTGTCTTATTGGGCCTTTCTATTCAACGCCGGACATTGGATTGAAGGAAGGAGAGAGACAATGGGGAGGTGGGGGTGGCAGGCAGTGTTGCACACTGGCCAAGCAAAGCTGGCCAGGATTGCTGATTCATGGGAGCCTTTATTGATTTCCTATTTCTGCACCTATAGCAGCCCTGTGGGATGACTGGACTGCTATAGAGACACTCTCCAAGAGTCCTGGGGCCAGCAGAGAGGGTAAAACACTCACACGGGTGGACCATAGTTCATACGAGACAAAGAGCTGCAGCGGAGAAAAGGTTGTTGGTATGGATTAAATGGATTCTATCAGCACTGTGGCTTTGATAGGACAAACAGGAGGCAGAAGAGTGTGTGCATTTCTTGGGAGCATGCATACAGTATATGCATACAGTGTAGCTCATCTGGCATATCCCAAGGTCATGCAGAAAAAGTGTGTCAGAGGGAGTGAAGGGGGAGCACAGAGATCAGTGTAGATTCTGTGAGTTCTGCTGCATTAGTGCTAGTTGTCCGAGCTGCTAGTCTCAGGCTGATTTTGCAGATAGGGCTGTGGGCTGATTGCTGCAGTGCTAGTTTAATCTGTTCGGCTTGCAGACATCCCTTTAAGAGTGGGGAAAAAAAATCACCCAGTGCCTTTTCTTCTGGCCTGACCCGTCCTGGCACAGACGAAAAGGGAACAATCCCAAAAGTGCTGCGTCCACAGCGACTTGCTTGGCTGCCTTACACGTAAAATCTGCTCCATTCTTCAGCTGCTGTGCATTCAGATCATACCCCCTTGTTTTACTGTCACTAACGTGGCTTTTATCTGACATGTTAAGTGAATGTCAATGTCATGCTGAATCGGTAACGTGAGCAGAGTTTGATACAAGCAGCCCTCTAATGATTTTTAGAAAATAACCTCCCTGGGGAAACTCTCATCCTCTGTGGCAGATGATATCAGAGGCAAAGGATTGTAATCTACAGCGCACCGCCAATTTTTAAGTAAGAACGAATTTATTGATTCACGTTTGCCGAGATATGAACGGGAGTGCTTCTCAGAGGAAGCACGCGTTCGGATGGCTGATTAGAATCAGGACACGTCGGTCTGTATGTCACGGTGAACACCGGGATCAGAGCGAGGCTGGTAAAATACAATTAACTTGAAATATATAGACAATGAGGAACATGAGGTCAAGTTCTCTCAGGCTGCACCTATGGATGCTTTATAAATGTAAATACAAGCCTTTACAATTGTGGTATGAACTTGAAGTGGGTCAGGGCATTTACCAAGGTCATGTGCAGCGACAGGGCAGCTCATGAATAACCATTTGATCTATACATTGAGGACAACAGTGTCCTTTCCCACCACCAATTCACCCTGGGGGCTACAAGCTGACATGGAGAAAAAAATACTTCAACATAGCTGTGGTACAAAGGACTGGATCGCAGTTGGTTGCAACAAGGATAACACAATATTAACATGGAATATTAGGGTCTGAAGGTCAAGCATTAAACTGGAAAGCAAAGATGCAGTGGAAAATATGTTGCATTGGCTTGTTAGAATAATATTTTTGCTTTAATTGAACACAAATTCCTCACTATGACTCATGAGCATTCAGCCTCTGCTGTAGACACCACCTTGGTTTCAGTCTTTCTTTCCCAGCTCTTGTTTCAGATAATTGCAAACAGACAAAGTTACTTTTTGAAAAGTATGATGCAGGACTGAAAAACAAAGCTATCTGGGTCACATGGGTGGAAGTCGTGTGCGTGTATCATAACAAAAATGTTTTGGACTAGATTTTGAAAATGAAAGCAGCTGAAAAACATCCCTACAGACGCACGTGACAGCAGCCGCTGCTGTTGGCTCACTGTTCACAGACTTGTGTGTGGATGCACAAGTTACGGAGAAAAAAAAAATGAAATCTTGAGCTGCAGTGTGGACAGACTGCAAAGAGAGACGTTAAGGGGATATTCCATGCTTGCCAGGTGGGCAGTGGGCTGAAGAGGAGCGAATATGTGTGTGATGCACAGGCTTGGGGCTCCTGAGACCATGCACATAGATACGAAAAAAAAAATCTTCACTCATCTGTCGCCTGTCTGCTGAGATGACAGCATTTACCAGCTCAACAGACTCTCCCCAGCATATTGCCAGCAGCAGCAGCAGCAGCAGCAGCAGCGTTCAAGCTCTATAGTCAACTCTCCTTTCTTCTCCTCCTGTTGTTCTTTCTCCTCTGAGCTCTTTCTTTCACTGTAGGGACATTACTGAAAACTTATAGTCCACCCTCACTGTGTTTGGACATCTACTTCCACCTCTCATTTGTAATCTTTGCAGACCTGTAAGCCAACAGATGTGGGCTTATTGGAGGTCAGTTTTAACTACAAGAGGTGGATTTGCTGGAGGGAGTCCAGATGGAGGGAGAGGAGAGGAAAGGGGGGAGGAGAGAAGAGGAGAGGAGAGAACCAGGAGAGACTGATTCTACCTGATGTTGGGCCTCCTCCAGATTCCCACTGGCCCACAGAGAGAGTCCCAGACGATGGCGGATCTTCGCCTCGTCTTCACGCCGAGCCAGTTGCTCTGCAAGCCGTAGACCTGTCAGAAAAGGGGAAAGGGAGCAGATGAGAGGGAGAGGAGAGTAAAAATTATTCAGAGCAGGCAGACTCTTCGGTATATTTCAGAGTAACAGATGTAAGCATAGCGTGGTACTGATGTTCTGACAGCGAACAGGTTTGGGTATTTGGCCTCAGTTGTAAGATGCTGCTCGCACTGGTTCTAAAACACACACGCACACACACACACATGCATGCCTCTGCCAGAGTGGGTGTTAGAGCACTTATCGGGCTGCATAGTAATCAATGCCGAGGATCGACTGGCTGAGCAAACACAAACACACGCCTAATGCTTGCATAAAATAAGCCACACAATATGAAGATGTCTGCAAATATTTGCAAACACAGTGATGAGATAATAATAGACTGAATGCAAACACGCAGCCTACTTTGTGACACCTTGTTTGAGAGACTTTCAGACTTTGTTTGGGAAGCCAGGGGAGGTCTGACTGTGCATGTGTATCTAGGTGTGTACGTTCGGTAAGTGTGCCTGTGTCACATCACCTGGCGAGTGCACAGTTTGTTTTTCACGTCCAATTCCTCAGGCAGTGACGCGTATGTCACATCTTTGCGTGTGTCCTGAGTCTGCCTGCCGAGCGCCCGGTTCTACCCAATTACCGAGATGAAAATGCCACTCCGCAGAGGACAACGATGAAAGAAAAAAAAAAAAACAAGTGACAGCTGCCGGGCCACGCATCACCCACAAGGTGCTAAATGCACGGCAGGAATTCTGCAGTTCGCAACGGCTCATGCACAGTCTCACTTAACACGGGCTCTGTATTTGCAAGTCTATTCTTGCTTGTGTGATGGAGGGGTCTAAACATGCTTTTGGTCAAAGAGAGGAGAAAATGGGCCAAGCCACCCTCGCCCGAGTCTGCTTTTCTCTGCATTCCTGGAAAACAGTCTGTGGCTGGACCCGATAAGCCAAGAACAGAGAGCGTGACCTGAAAAAGCCAGGCTATTCCGCAAGACCAGCACACCACGCAGCAGCCATAGACTTCATGGCTCCTCCATGGCCACGCTAGCAGGCAGCCTTTGAAGCCTGCAACAGTCTCCCCTCTCTTCCTTATCTTTCCGCACGCCCTCCCTCTGCCAGCCCGCCTGCCCTCTTCCCCCATGCATCCGCCGTGCTCCTCTCTCCCTATACCTCCTGTATTCATTTACTCATCTCCGTGCCTGTGTCTCTGCGCCCCCCTGCCTTCGCTCTCTACCTGTTTCATCTTTACTGTGGTGGCAGTGCTTGCGGGGGACCCGGCACTGCTTAGGGCTCATTAGGCACTGGAGCAAGAGAGAGGAAACAGATCTAAATTATCCTTTTCATTCTCTGACAGCCTCACCCCTCACTCATCTCAACTCCGGCTCCCAGCCTTTCATCTGCACGTACACACACAGAGACACACACACACAACTGAAAACCTTTCTTTCTCTGAGCTGCTCTGTGATAGTTCTTTATGATCAAGCCTGAATGTCAACCAACTCTATGTTTTCTTTATTCTCCAGCTGACAGTGAAATAATACATGTGAATTATGACTCATGCCGATCCCCGTCTTTCCCCTCCACCCGGCTGCCATCCTCCTCTTTTCGCGCTACGTCTTCTTCCCTCCCTAACTCTCTCATTCCCTCTGTATCATTCAGTGTCTGTCACTGTCACCGTGCGTGCCTTTGGTGCGCCCTGCAGGCACAGTCACGTAGCAGCGGCTGACATGAGGATGTGGCCGTGGCTGGCTGCACCCTGAAGAGCAACTAGAGAACACTTTAAAGGCTGCTTGACAGCTGGGTGAGAGATCTCGTGCAGCCCCGGAGGCCCACGCACCTCTGCCTTCAGACACCGCACACGCATCGCACGCACTGCACAGCCGCAAAGCGCACTGGGCTGCGAACAGACACACACGCACGACACCTGACAACACGCTGCCCTTTGATCATGACCGCATACGGAACAGTGAACAGTATGCGAGATATTATTTAAAGGCGAGGACGATAACAGCTCACATTTTCGCACAATCTCCCCGGGGAGACAGCGCTGGTGATGTGGTGCCGGATTGTACAGATGGAAAGTGCCACAAATAGTTGAGTACCTGATGAAAAATGAAAAAAAGGCGAGAAAGAGAAGTGCAATCCCCCCCCCAACCTCAGCTCAGCCGGCCAATCGGGCACTGAAGTGGCTGCGAATGTCAGACACAGAAATCCCCTACTAGACGTCACAAAGTTGTGTGAAGAGGGGTTTCTGAGGCGATCCAAAAATCCAACATGTGGTTCAGACGGAGCGTAAATCCTGCTTATGTGTAACACCAGCTATTTCTGACGGAAAAAGACAATCCTAGAGACATTTTGACAACACAAACACTACATTTTCTTCTATTTTGTCTGAATGAATAAATATTTTCCTCAGATCTTTGCTACGTAATGAAAATACTAATGATGTCAAGAATATGGATTGTATAACATTGAAGACACATCCAATCCTATTTGAAATTCGTCCTGCATAAACAAATTTCTACGATGTTGTTATCGTAACTGCATGGTTCTAAAGCAGGATTGGCATTTTCATTACGTTGAGACCTAGATATCGGTATTTGTGGAAGCTCGCTTAATAATTTATGAGATAGTGGAAAGCTGGGATAATTCCTTTTTTCAGCTTTTTAAATGATGTTCTTCGAAATAGATCCACTTAAGGTGAAAGATTCAGTCTCTTCTGAGTCTAAGGAGAGAAAAAGCTAACTCGAGCACAAAGATAAGTCTACCCGTGGCTCCATGCTACCAGCCTTAACTGCCACTTTAAAAGCAGCCAACATTCAAGATTTACAACATAAAAATGGTAGCACTGAACACTGTGAAAGGATGCCTACACATGATGATGACCGGTCTAGATATTCTGAGACACAGATAAATATCATCCAACTGCATTTAGTTATAGATGCCTCCTGACAACCTCAACAACATGAGGCATCTCCTACTGCATCACCAGCTGGTCACAGGCCAATAAAATGAGTTTAAAACCACTGGAATCCATATACAAGAACGCGCTCAAAATATTGGATAAAAAAATATCATCATTGTCACATACTGAACAAATATGGGATGCTTAGCTTTGATAATATTGTTTCTCTTTCACATGTCCAACTAGTCTTCAAGATTGTCCACAACTTGGCCCCACCGCCACTCAAAGTTTTTGTCCATTTGATTGCAGACACAGCTAAAAGGGTAACTCGAAGTAATACTAGGGGGGGAATGTAGTATCCCAAGTTATCGCTCCACAATTGCAAAGTCTGCATTTTCTTATGTAAGTATAAAGAAATGGAACAAGCTCCCCACAGACATACTGAGCTTAAGTGAGTATAGAACCTTCCCCAAACAAGTGAAAGATTGGTTTATGGAGAACCAGAGGTGTGCACATTAAGAGTGTGTGATGTGTAGAAGTGAATGTTACCTTGTACGTGATGGGTGAGGTTATTAAGTTTATGAGATTATAAAGGCATTTGCTTGGGATGATGAATGGCTGAGATGGTTTTGAAGAATGCTGAGTTTTAATTCTGTAACTCTATGAATGGGAGTATTTGGAAATAGTCAAATGTATTTTATGTGTATTTGCACCTTGGCCCCCGTCCCTTTCCCTAAGGACTACAGATGGAAATTAGCTTGGAAAGCTACAGTCTGGGACAAACATCTTTGCTCCTGAGCTTAATATCATTGTACACTGTCCTGATAAATAAATAAATGAAATGAATATATTTTATTAGAATTCTGCATCAGTTCTGCTTTTTTATCATATAAATGATTCAAATCACTGTATGAAATAGTCCTCTAAAATACACCATGTTTGACAAGCTATGATATTTGTCTCTAGCACACAATTAAGGCTCTATTTATACAAGTTAATTCCTCCAGCTGAGTTTGCATATAGGAATTTACTGTCCCATATAATTTTGCTTCTTGCATACAACTCAAATACTATTAATAGAGTATTATAAAAATAAATATTTAAAGTAATTTTGTTTAAAATAGGAAGCCACGATGCATGTGTATTGCATATGAGAATATGCAGATAAAATAAGGTTAAATAATGTATAAATTCAAATATACATACAGTATATGACTACTGGATTTTATCCATAAAGGGATATGGATTTCATATT
This sequence comes from Acanthochromis polyacanthus, assembly GCF_021347895.1. Taxonomy (NCBI): domain Eukaryota; kingdom Metazoa; phylum Chordata; class Actinopteri; family Pomacentridae; genus Acanthochromis; species Acanthochromis polyacanthus. The sequence goes on from NC_067119.1 coordinate 26,215,899, forward strand.
TATTTACATATGTGCTATGTCACTTATTTAACACTGGCTTACGTATTAGGTGTCAGTTACATTAAAAAATGATTTTGTAGGTCAATATTGTCTTTTCATTAGTTAGTTCCTTCAGTTATCCCATAAACCTGGCTTGGAGAAGTTGTAATACCTCCATTAGTCGCTACAATGACTGCATTGATTTAATGACAACATTGATTGTGTTAATCGTTGTAAAGTGCATCTTGGTGTGAAATGACTCTTTTGTTTAAGATTGAGAAAGCACAGTGTTCTACAATGTAACATTACAGGAACATAACATGGGGATTAGTGTGAACTCCTGAAGTGACAGAAAGCTCCGTCCGCCCATCAGCACCTAATTGGTGTCTCTTATGTCTTCCACTGTAGGCTTATCATTATGTGTCGCTGCACAACACAGAATAACCATCAGATACACATATAGAATCACACGCAGTGATTTGGAGGTCACATGTTGTCGTGAGTATCTGCGCTAGCTTGGCGCTGCATTTCTCTCTCTCCTTCCAATTAATCTTTTTTGGGAAACAAAAACAAAAAAACAAGCAGTGCAGCATGAAGAATAATAATAAAAAAAAAACTAGCAGCAGAAGAGGGGGGAAAAAAACAGAAAAACTGAAAGGAAAAAAACCCTGCCAACTTTTTGGTCTGGGTAGGTTGGCCAGAAATAATTGGCTGTCAAGGATAGTGAAGGCACTGTGCTTTTTCACAGCCAGACCAAGGAACAAAACAAGGACAGTGCGGGGGACAACAGGAGGACAGGGTGGAGACAGAATGGCCTGTCGCCTTTGCTTCCATTAAAGCTCAACAAGCAGGCCTGCAGAGGGTGTACGGGTCACTGCGGGCCCAGCTAACTCTAATACAGCGGGCGGAGGAGAAATAGAGGAGATTTATTCCTGTTCCTTTGCATTCACTCCCTGCAGGGTGAAATATACAAATGCCCTCTTACTCCAATTTTCTGGGATTCAAACAGGGTCTGGGTCGTAACACTGTGGGTGTGCCTGAGCATGAAGTCTGTCAATGGACACGGGCGAGGCTGTGGACATTCAGGTCACATATATGAATGCTTCCACTTATCACATCTTCAGTGACAAACACTTACGGCACTGTCACTGACAAAATGAATTTTCGAGAGGCCAAGCTGCAGGTTTTTATTTCGCCATAATCTGTAGGGGACAATGAAGCGTGAGAGGCAGGAGTCTGACAGCCACTGCGTAAAAAGATTCTTTGGCGGCTCGCTGTAAAAGAACCCTCTGAGAAAGTAGATACAGAAGTGTGAAAAACAGCCAGCAGGAAACAGGAAAAAAGCCCTGGCATGCATTCTGAAAGGTTTGCACAGACATACACACACAAACGCTGGTGTACCTATACAACTCAGAAGACAACACAGATGCATAATATGCGCGCAAAATCCCCCTGTGCACTTATAACACATAAGCACAAAAGCCTAAACACACACACACACACACATGCACGCAGACAAATAAAAATGTGGCAAAGGCTTAGCAACAAATAGGCTCTGAATTTCATATTCATGAATTCACAAACTCTAAGCCTATCAGCTCAGGCAACAAAGGCAATCCTCTCCCCTATTCCCCCTGACTCACTCACCTTCCTGCAGGTACATGACAGCTTGTGAGTAGTTTTGCAGCGCGTGGTGTGTTCTCCCCAAGCTGCCATAGGCCAGTGTCTTGGCAGCCAAGTCATTAGTCTGTGCCGCGACACTTAGGTGCTGCTCCTGGAACACGACCGCCCGCTCATAGTTTCCTAGCGACTCGTAAGTAAGGCCCAAGTTGCCATAAGCTCGGGCCTGACGTGTGGTGCTGCCGGCTTCCTCCGCAATCTCCAGGTCACTTTGGTGGCATCGCAGGGCCGTCTCATACTCTCCCATAGCTTGATACACAACGCCCAAACCGCAGCTGGCGTCGCCCTCCAGTAGTCTGTCCTGGGTGTCTCGAGCAATGGCCAGCTGACGCTCCAAGCAGGAGATGGCCTGCTCGTAATTGCCCAGCTGGCTGTGGAGCGCCCCCAGTTCACCGTAGGCCTGAGCCTTGCCTCCACACTCCCCTAGCTCATGAGCCACCACGAGGCGTTTCTCAAAGCACACCAGAGACTGCTGTAGGTTTCCCATTGCCCTGCACACGACGAGAGAAAGAAAGCGGTCGTTAGAGTCAAGTAGCGAGATATGCAAGACGCAGCAGACAACAGAAGTGAGTGCAAAATCATTTAAATGTGAAATTATTCAAAACTGCATCCACTTTCAGTAATTGTGTTATTTCTAATTTGAACAGTAAGCAGTATTTGCAGCTCTGTAAAATTTAAAAATTGTAATTTAGATTTACCATACTAAAATACAGGGCCCACAGTAGGAAATGAGTGTAAAAAAAAGCAAGTACGGCTTTCATTACAGGATCTTTTTTTTTTTCCAAATAAATATGAAAAAGGGAGGGGGTGTGTTGCTCTACTTTTTTCCTTAAAATACCCAAAAGATTTTCTGTTGGATTCAGATCAGGCAACTTACTTGGCCGTATCATCACACTCCTATCTCTGTGCTTCATTGTCAGCACTATGCACCAACTGTGGTAGTGATGGTCACGTTCCTGCCAAACCTGCTCAACCATTTCTGGGCTACACAAACTGTCTGACCAACAAACCTGCTCCCAACATTGACGTTCATACACTGTACATACGGGCTGACATTATCCATGTCTTTTGCATTGTCTGAGCTCTCACAGAAAGTCCAGCTTCCATTTATAACCCCTGTGTTAAGTCTGAAGCACTCGCTAGAGATCAGTCGTGACAGGAGGACAGCAACTACGTCTCTGCTTAGTGGGTATGGCTCAATCACTGCTGTAACTATGTTTTGACTGATTTTCAGATGTTCACCGATCTTCCTTGTACATATTTGTGACGTCTCATAATCAGCTCTGCCTCTGTCTTTTCCATGTGGAGCTACGCCGCAGACACAACATATAAATCCAAAACTGAGGAAGTTCTGGGGTTGACGGGTGATTTGACAACCATGTGCATGCACTGAGGCTCCTTGGAAATCACTCGTGAACTCTTATGTGTTTCAGGAATCACAGATTTTCTAATTGCGTGTCAGCGATTTTGCTGCATTGAGTTTCTACTTTTGATCCCATATTTCCAATACAGTCTTTTCAAAATATTGAGACGAAATGCTGTTGTTAAGTTAGAAATAATGCGATAACAATGAGAGGTACTAGAAATTTCAATCACTCAACATTTAACGCACAGGGGTAATGTAAACAATAAATCTATTTTTATCCGTGCTTAATTCACATCTTGGAGAAACTATATTTTTATCTAAACAACACCTACATATTAACAAATACCTTTTAGAAGACTACAAAGAGTGTACATTGCAGGAAGACTTTCATTTTGCAAAAGCATCTATTTCAGTTTTGGCGTCCATGAAATATAGATTTATCTGTCTAGTGCTGATAGGTGCTGATGTGACCAAAATTGTGTGTGAAAGGCTATATGAGAAATGTTTGAGGCATGATATGAAATTTGAAATGTAGACTGTTTTTGAAGGATAATGCTGTTTACCATCCTCTAATATGAGATGGGTCATCTGTCAAAAGATGCCTGCTTCCATCCTCTTGTGTATGTGTTGACAGGGTGGCATTCATCCCATCTGAACATTTCAGTTGGCTTCACAGCTTTCAAAAAGACTTTATTCACATTCTCAGGCACACCAACAATTGCTGGATGCTGGTTCAAATGGAGCATTAAAAGAATAAAAGCCTTCAGCTTAATTAATGTTGTGTGTGATAATATATTTGCCTGACTAAGAGCTGCTGCAAGATGAGAAGGGTTTGATGTCTATTATTCCCTTCTGAACTCATGCATGGCTAATACAGCTGCGTGTGATTGCCGTGGTGCCATGCCGATGACGCACAATGAGAAGAAAATCATCTCTGAAATGAGGATTTCGCCAAGCCTTTCGTGTTTTATTTTGCAGGGTAGTCTCCCAGGTTGCTATCAGCTCTTTGAAGCATAAGGGAAAATAGAAGGGAGAAGAGACACAAGATGTAAGAGGTTGTCTAGAAATAACTGTGCTTCCGTCTGTGTGCCAAAGCCACTTTGCATACAGATAAGGCCAGGGCCACTAGGCTGCTGCTGAGACAGCTAGCACCAGACTAACATCCAAGCGCTGCTCACCAGCAAGGGGTCTGTAAACTATGGTGGTCCTTGATAGTGAGCACAAAAGGGCAATTATATGCAAAGTACTGTGATTATTTGTAAAAAAAAACAAAACAAGTGTGAATACAATTATCTGCTACACAAAGAGCTAGAGGAAACTGACACTGATAATTATTTTTCCCATAATATGACTCTCACCTGTGTCCATTTCCTAAGCCTCTATAGGCTTTCTCCTGGTCCTGCATGCGGTTGAGGCTCTGGGCCACTGACAGATACTGGTCATAGTACTTGATGGCTTCCTCAAAGTCTCCCAGGGCCTCATAGCAGTCTCCCAGGTTTCCATAGGCTCTGCCCCGGTCCATTACTGCTTCATTGCCACTCAGCTGCTGTAAAGTGGCCAGCTGCTGCTCCAGGTAGCCGATAGCTTCCTCCATTACACCTACATTCATTTTGGTGATGCCCATGTTTCCATACACCTGAGCCTCCACAACAGGATCCTTCAGCCTCCGACCTAGCTCTAACTGCTCTTCGTAGCTCTTGAAGGCCATGGCGTACTTCCCAAGGGCCATATAGACAGCTGCCAGGTGACCGTGGGCTTTGCACTCTCCGGACACATCACCGAGCTCCTGGTACACCTCTAACTCCTGAGTGTGGTAGCCCAGGGCTTTGTCATATTTCTGTACAAGTCTGTAGGTGGCTCCGAGGGCGGCGTATGCACAGGCCTCCATTCTACGCTCCTTCACCTGAAACAAGAAAGAATTTCACCATATTAGTATGAAGGACGTGAGTGAATATCAAACTGTATTCCAAATAACATTTTCTATGTATGTTTAAAGTTGGCCACACCTGGTGAGCTAAAGCCAGCTGCTGTTCATAAAACTGAATGGCTCCAGCCACGTCCTTTTTACAGACAAATATGTCTCCCAGGTTCCCGAGAGCTCTGAAGCGAGCCTGTGCATTGTTCAGGGACTGGGCCAACGACAACAGGTACTTCTGACACTCTTCTGCCTTTGTGAAGTCTCCTAGAGCCTTGAAAGCCAAACCAAGGTTGCAGTATGCCTTGGCCTGACTCAGTTTATCATGAAGGTCCTTGGCCAGAGCAAGGTCCTGCTCATAGTATTTGACAGCATCCTGGTAGTTCCCCAAGCAGTAGTGGGCATAACCCAGATTGTGACAGACTTTCCCTTCACTCTCCATGTCCTGGAGGTCAGGGGACAGCCGGAGGTACTGCTCATAGTAGGGTACAGCCTGAGGAAACTCTCCCCGAGAGCAGTGGAAGTTGCCGAGGTTGCCCAGAGCCCGCGCTTCACTCTGGACATCTCTGAGCTCACGAGCTATGTTGAGGTGGTTCTGGTAATGCTGCAGAGCACGGTCATGGGCACCCAGAGCTTGGTAAGCCACAGCCAGGTTGCCGTGCGTAGAGGCCTGCGAGGCCCGGTCATTGACCTCCATGGAGATCTGCAGCTCCTGGCGGTGGTAGCGAACAGCCTGGTCAAAGGCTCCCAGAGCGTTGTAGGCGTTACCCATGTTGCCATAAGACCGGCCCTGAGCAGCATAGTCATTCAGCTCCTGAGCAATGGCCAGGTGTGTTTTGTGGAGTTTCAGTGCAGTCTCATAGTCCCCTTTCATCTGGTGGATGATGCCTGTGGAGAGAGACGAGAGAGCAAGAGGAGGAAGTTAAAGACCTATTCAGGGGAAAATCGTAATTGAGTAAAATTCAAGTGCCTCGTCAGCTCTTCATGTACAAAACAAGTCATTTGGTTGTTAAAATATGCTCTCTGAGCCATCTGTTCTCTGCTTACACAACACACTCTCCCACAGAATTATGGTCATTAAAATGTAGTGCAATCAAACAGAGTTATTATAACACAAAATAGAATCTTTTGATTGTTTAAGCAGCCTTTGATGATTGCGTCTTACAGGGATTTACCAAAACCAACCAACTTTTGCAGAGGGTTGGAAATAGTTGTGAGAGAGCAAAAAAAGAAAGAGAGAGGGGAAGTAAAAGTAGGGGAGAGCGTGAATAGTAGATGGAAAGCTCAGCAAACAACTTTAGAAAAAATGAGATAAGTGTGGAGAAACAATAAATAATACAGAACCCAGTGAATTGAGCGTATTATCTCTGATAAAATACCATCCTCTGAAAAATAATAGCTTTACCCCACAGCCAGGCAGCCATCTGGCACACACACACTCATACACACACGCAACACACACCCAAACAAACGTGCACCCACACCTATACACTCATGCACATTGACAAATACACAGCAGAGTAAAGAGACATCACAGCATATCTACCCTATCTACCCTTCTTCTCTCTGAGACTCACTGCTAATCTCTCAGTCTCCTCTTTTGCATTGTCACCCAGCTTTCAGAGATAATAATTGCACTGATAATATTAAACCTTACTGAAAGAGAAGACAGAATGGCTGCAGGCTGGTGGATGGAGACAGAGAAACCAGCTGCAAGGCAAATAACTAAGTCTTTCATCCACCACACAGCCTGACCATCACTGCTTTGCTGCATCAGCATGGAGGCTAATGGGGTAGTAGGACGGGGTACAGCCACTGATGGGACATGGGGGGATGGAAACGGTTCTGGAGCCAGAGTGGGTGGGAACCATGGACGGAGAGGGGCTCTGTGGCTTGTGGTGAGCATGTGATGGTGCCGCTGGGATTAGTTACCGCCATGTGTGTTTTCCCATTTATTTCATCCGAAACCTGCCACATTATGGGCCTGAACACAGGCTACATAAACACTGGGACTGAAGCTAAACAGACCGCTCAAACGACTGCACAAGTTACATGTTGATGTGGATAAGCAGTCTGATGCTGGATGAAGATAAAAAGCAGCACATTACACCAACAACAACTGGAAATTTGGATTTGGTGCCGTTACAGAATAAACCACGGGCTTTATATTAGCTTACAAGCTATTTACATATATTCATACATACTTTACTGGGCTGGTGTAAGACATTGACCTAGTTCACATATGTGAATCATGCATCAACAACATTTCACTCTAAATCAAGTATGAAGAAGGAGGTTAATTAAAAATTAAACCTGCCTGAATTGGGTGCCTAAAAATTAGACATAGCAAATAAATCCACCAGCTTTCTGCAAATAAATTGGATTTTTTTGGGGGGAGGGGGGACATAATCACACAGATCCTTTGCCTACTTAATTCAGACCATGATTCAGCATGTAGGACAGACCTACCGACAAATCAAGCCTGATTGGCTGTTTGTTTGCTTGCTTGTGTTCTCAGGATAAAGTGATACAACCTGAAGTGACCCTGTAATCATCAGGTCACGGCCCTGAGGAATTGGTATGCTCGACATCTCACAGAGTAGAGCACAGAGAGACGGAGATGCAGTGCTGCCAAATGTTGAGAAAGACTAGTTTGCAAATGAAAAAGCAATAAAGACCTTGACAAAGAGTTAAATCCGTATTGTTGTTAACTATGAACACTACAAGTACAGTAAAAAATTTGCCTGTTTGGGTTTTAAAATGATGCTGGCACAGACATTTCCTACATCTTGGACGAACCCCTCAGCTTTGCTTTTCCCTCTGCTCTTTCCTATGAGTGGAAGCATGTTAAGATTCACAGCAGGCTAGTTGGAGAAGCAGTGACAGCTCTCGCCACAAAGTCACTCCCAAGGTTATGCTTTCCCCAATGGAGGCTGATCTTACTGAGGCTATAATGCCTACTGATGTATTACCAGCAAACATGTTCCATGCTGCAGGCTAAAAATGGATCAGGAGCTCAGTGATGGACGTGGGGGTAAAGGACACCGGCTGGACAGAGGCTGTGGGAGTATGGGCAGGTTTGAGGTTGGGCTTGGAAGCTGCCATGGAGTCAAAATTGCCATAAGCCTTAGGCTACGCCTGGAGCCACACTTGAGGCAAGAAAATGTTTTCTGAGCACCCCCCATATGGTAAGAGGATTACGGAACCCTTTGGGAATACTATCCAGCAGAACAGTAAATAAAACCATACCAAACATGATGGTAAATATTGCTGCAACACAGAAATTGGGAATTATTAAGGGGCGTCTGGCTCATGTGGTCACTGTGGCATGCTGTCCAAATCTAAATGACCTCAACAAAATATCAGTCCTGGGATTAAATTTAACCTCCGATTTCACTGTAAGTCTGTGGTGCATGCTAAACGCATTTGACTAAGACAAAAAAAAAAAGGCTCAAATATTCATCGCACAGCTTGAGACAAAGCAGTGAAAAAACAGGATAAAGCCCACACCACACCACTGAAATACTTTTAAACTGAACCCTATCCATCCCCCCATGACCAAAGACATTAAAAGCATGGCAATGTGTTGTCACTTTTCATTACACAGCTGGCTGTACATAGAGGGATATGCGGCAGTGATGACTTTGAGGGATGGTGTCGTGTTCTGAGTAAATCACTGTGTCATTCCTCCAGGAGCTGGGAAGGTCCAGAGAGCTGCTGCCTCCAGTTAGCTAAGAGGATTTTTAACCAACAATAGCGTTGCTGCCACTGTGCTGGGGCGATACTGGGACTAGAGGAGAGATGACCACCCTGAGCCCAAAATAATGATTCGATTTTCTTCCTCATGTATATTTTCGAACGAGGTCAACATTAAAATTTACGATCACGTTTGAGAAGTAAAAAACCAGAGCAGGACATCAGAATTATGGTGTTTGCGGAAATTTTGATGCTAATTTGAGTCTCGACTGGAAGAGGCTGGTAAAATATCAAAATGGGGAAATCAGACTTTGAGGAAAATCCCAGTGAGGTTGGACAGCATTCACGAAACATTTTATCCGACCGCAGTTAGCATAAATAGTTAAGTACCTCTGAATACCTTTCATAGTTTCTGAAATGGAAAGAGTTCAGGGTCATTATTAATGAATGTAATACGTGTAAGAAATCAAGACTATATTAAAAACACAATATAGTAGTGTTTGAAAGAGCCGGAAAAAAAATACTTTACAATAATAAACTGTTGAAGAGCACCACTTAAGGAGATAAAGTAGGGTAGAACATCCACATTGATTTTTTTCCTAAGTAGATCTACTGGTTCTATTTTTCTAGCTGTGCGTATTAATTAATCAATAACAGAATACATACATTGAAATGATAAAGAGCAAATGCGGCTCTCTGTCTTAAAATGTGGTTAAGGCTATAGATTTAGGTTGAAAAATACTGCACAACAGTAGCATTATTTAAGTCATGGATGGTGAAACAGAAACATGAGGAGCACATGTAACCTCTGAAGATGGCACGTGGATGATTGCATCATAATGGAAAAAATAAGGGGAGACTTCAAATCACATCCGTGAATGGAAGATGAAAGACTACATGCTTATATTAGTTTAAGTGTCTCAACAGAGAAGCATGATAATACAATATACAATGGTGTATTTTACGATCTGCTGGGGGAAGCAGTGAGCTAAAGCAGACATCGGATCCTCCTGGGGTCTGCAGAAAGGGGCGGAGTTTTTGGGGTTTGGGCTTAAGGTAGCAAATCCTCACTCTCAGACAGACATCTACAGTCTGACTGGCAGAGAGAGACGAAGAACGGAGATAAAAAAAAAATGACGGGGTATGGATAGATAAATAGATGCTCACTGGGTGGTCTGCCAGCAACAAGATTCAGAGTGCTGTGCTCGCCCTCTTCCAGCCGATCTGCTCTTCTTTTCCGCTCACACTGACCTTCACCCCTCACTAAAACAAATCTCTCTGCACCGTCCACACGCATGACATGTGATTCCTCCTGCCTCCTTAACAACAATGTTCAGCCTCAGTTGCCTCAACTTCTTTTTTTGTTTGCAATCTCTTGTCTGTTTAGGAACAGATCACATTTCATGCTGAATTTACAGATGTGCCAGAAAAAGGGCACAGTTCCTTAGTGCAGAAGAATGCCACACTCTTTTGTTTCATTTAATAGCCCTGCAGTGAGTGGAACAAGGAGTGCATATGGACGGTGAGCTACACTCTGGTGTGAGGATAAGGACTGGGAGAGTTTGTTTCACAGGGCCTCAAGTCCAGTTTCTGGCTCAGTCCTCGGTCATGAGCTTAAGGGGGCCATGAGAGGGGAGGCAGGGAGCGTCTGCTGCTTTTCCAGCAAACAGAAATTTGGAGCCAGGCTAAAAAGATCCACGGGCTAGCAAAGACCTCTCCAAGAGAGAAACGTAAGACTGGCATCCTAATAATCCCACCACCACATCACTGCTTCTCCAGCCACTGCTCCATTTGTCCTCATTTTTCCTTTTGCAGGAATATTTACACAAGGCATTTACATGGTCATTAATGAGGAGCTGAAGATGTCACCGATGTCAGATAAATGCTCTTTTTTGTGTATTTGTGAGGCTCTTTCACCGTCTTTCTCCTTACGTTGTTCCTTCATTCATCCCGGCTTGGCAATTAGGCTCTCTAAATTCCTCTGTAAATTCTGCCCCTCTGCTGCTCGCTTTCCTGGTCAGACTAATAATATATCTACAGTCACTGCTGTTTCCAAAGGCTTAGGTACAAAACCGAATAATCTCTATGCTTCGGCGCTCCAGGCAAGTCTAGTCCCTGTCGGTAGTTTACTCCAGCTGTGGGCAGTCTGCTTACAGCATGTCGGAAAAGTACAGGATTTATGTCCACACAGCCGCAGTGTTATGATGAGGATGATAATAATGATGATGAAAAGGATCTACTAATTATTTGATTTTTCTGGCTATTTATACGCCACTCACTCAAAGGGCTACATCCATATAATTTTCTTTCACAATAAGAGGCAGAAGAGCTCTCAGTCTCAGGGTCAGTGTTGCTAGATTTCAACACGACTGACAACAAATTGCCTATTAAAATCACTAAGCTCAGCCTGCTAACGGTGTTTTTGTCCGACATGTTACAAAACCTGGTAATCAGACGTGTGAACAAAGCAGCTTTACACAACAGATTTTCTGAAATGTGGACTCCAGTGGTTACTCTCACATGACTCACAAATGGAAAAAGCAGCGGTGCGAAAAGTGCACAAGGGGTTCATCATCAAAGGTCTGAAACTGCTTCAACACAGAAGTCGTGTCCTGTAGTAGTTATACTAGTGACAAGATCTAAACACAGAGCATCGCTTTGCACGTTGGGCGATTGTGTGCCGTTTTGTGATCTCTTCTCTCTATTGTTTTGCTCTTTCCTTTGCTTTTGTTTTCGTGAACATCAGCAGAAAGCAATCCCCGGGGACGCTGGATAAAAGGAAGAGAAAAAAATATGCCTAATTAGGACTTTCACCTCCAGCCGTTCCAACTGATGGAGTCAACACTTCAAGTGACTTCTTGCAGACATATGGTCAAACGAGGAGGTGTGAATCAAGAGAACCAAACACATACACACAGAGAAAGGCCAAGCTACATACAAACACTTCCAAACAAACTTATTTAAAGTCTCTTTGAAGAGAAATGCAAGAGAAAATAATACAATTTGGATTCTGTTCCATGAATGCCACAAATGTGAACTACACGGAATCCCACCGCTTCAGTCCTCTCAGATATTAAATATTGCTGACTAGGGGGGTAAGCTAGCCAATTAATGAATAATAAATGGGCTGGAATGCAACATTTTCATATCCTTTATAGGTCAGAGTGTGCTGAGCCAGGGCTGTTGGTACCGCTGGGCATCATGGTTAGATATTAAAGCATGGCAATCTCTATACAACTGTACCTCAGAGCCATGTCAGCTGCTGCTCCACCCACACTGCACGCAACATTAACGACAAGCTGAGAGGGCATAATAAAAGTTCTTGTTTCTGCAACTTCCTCCTTCCCATCTTTTGTTTTTCGCTTTTATCATTGCTCGTTAATCTTCACTCGATCATCCATTCCCTCTTTGTGCACAGCGTAAAGGCAGTCTTTTTTTTTCTTTTCTTGAAGTCTGAAACAACATCCTGTTCGTTTTCGCCCCGTATCTTCTTGTGCTAAGCAGGCTCACGGGCGCCGATGACGGAAAAACAATGCACGCCCCACTGCCGCAAACAAAAACAACAACAATGGGGCAATTACAGACTGATGCTTCACAACCTCCACTTCATTCTCTGTTATCTTCATTATTCAGCTCCTCTTGAATCAGCTATTAAAGGTAATTAAGCGATTCATCAAGTCAGTTTCAATTACTGGGAGCTTGACAGCTGCAGATTACAATCAGTAGGGGTGAGGGGAGACGGAGAGAGTGAGGGAGGGAGGCATCAAAAAGTGAAGAGGGAGAAAATAGACAAGAAGTACCGACAGATCAGGCAGCACTGAGATGGGCAACAAGCTCCCCTGGGTGTCAAGTGCTACTGTATCCACATGATGGTCAGGATCGTCCAGGCCGTCTCCATGGAGCAACAGGCTTGACTGCTACCACCCACTCATTTAGCTTTTGCTCTGTCTCCAGCTGCAGGTCTTTGATGTCGAATCAGCTACACTATCATTACTCTGTCATGGACTGGAAGAACTGTAATGTTGCTGCTAATAATGAACAAAAGTGCTGTTACCGCCATAATGGCAATCACATGACAGATAGGAATAAATTTGCTGCCTGACACACAGTGCCCACTCGTAATAAAGCTCACATGTACTGCAACATCATAAAATGTTCTTTCAGGAGCCCTAATTTATGACAACCAGTCGTCAGCTCACTTTTAACATCAGGTGTGTGTGTGTTGAAGCTAAGAGCTGACCAGGGTGTGCGGCCATTAGGCTGGTCAAAGGACGTCTTGAATTTATGTTTGGATGATTAACCCTACTCTTTACTTGCACAATTTCGCACATTAGGTTAAAGAATAATTCATCTGGAAGAAACTACTATGCCTCTTAGTTGTCCATTAGAGTCAGGTTTACTGCCGTCTTGATGGCTATCGTAAGTCATTCAGCGCAGGTTGTAATTGCTCGACTAAATACAGAAGAATTGCCCATATCATATATCTCACAGGGCATTGAAAATCCAAAGGGACACCTTTATCCCTAACATTCCTTTCATCTTTACATTAGCAGACGCCACAGGGTTACCTTGCTAATAATTTCATTTGAGCGGGATTTAGCTGTAAAACGCTGGACTGTATGGAGAATGTTAATTACATTTTGAGATTCCGCTCAAAATACTTTATCCTATGTTTAATTTCTCCCATCTCATTTTTATTTATCTTCGCACCACATTTCACTTCAAGATGTGATTAGGTCCAAACTAGTGTGAAGGTGAGAGCAGAGCAGATTAATGTCGGGAGATTTCCCTGTGAAAAATTATACAGTTTTTATAGGGTTTATTTATACGCTGACTGTATGTGATATATGCTGGCATTCCACCGCTTTACAACGTCTTGGGATCACAAATTACTTTAACACACCATCTTCTTCCCTGATTTCCATGCAGACACCCTGCACTTAAATAATCCACAGGGCACTGTCCTCTGTGAACTTAACTTAACCATTAAAGTGTATCTACAAACAACTTTAAATAAAGTAGTGATGATATAGTGCATCATCAGTAGATAATAAACTGCCTGCCTTTGCTTAAAGAAAAAAAAAAAACACTAAAGTTTTACCGACCATAAGCAACAATAAGTAAAGAGTGTATTTAAATGAAGACAAAGAAGTGCAGCCAGGAGCACACTGAAAATATCAGCAGGAAATGGAGGCTCCGATACTAGATCCCCAGACAAGAAGACAACAAGCTGGACTTTACATATGTAGCATAATCACAGAGCACCATGATCTTCAGTGTCATCAGTCACCTTCCATGTTCTGACATGTTCAAGCTAGCTAAACATACACCTAAAGCCTCATGTTGCAGAACACAATCAGTAAACGCTTTTATCAGTAACCTATTTCAAGGCTGCAAGATTTCTTACTGTCCAACTACCAGGTGCTTCCTTATCTCGGAGGATGTGATAACACACAGGGTGCTTTTAATTATGCTAACATGTCTCCTTGCTTCCCTCACTCTTGACTCTTTGCTCCTATCAGCGAGGATGTGAGAGCTAGCATACTGCAGCGTTTCCTCTTTCTGAACTCCTCCAGAAGCCTCTCCTCTTCAGATCCTCCGTGACAGTGGTCACTGGAGGAGAGACGATGCAAGGAAGCACCCTTAGCTTTGTCATTCTGCTCCTGGACACTTTCACATTGTTCTGACAGCTATGGTTGAAACTGAATGTCAAAGGAAGACATGCATTCACGAGACACAGCATGGACTTCCATCTGAAGTGATGGGAGGATACCCTGAGTGAGGGATTCCACTAATCATTTGTAAGGAGAATACAGATGCCAAAACCCTTCTTGTGTCCCCGGGAGGTAACCGGTGCTCATTAGCATAGACAATGTTGATTGACAGTACAAAACCAACACACTCAGTCTGTGATCAGACCAACAACAGACGGGCCCTGAAACAAAAAGGATTCCCTGGCTTAATTTTCGCCACAATGCAAAGCAATGCAACCAGTAAGGTGTTTCTGTCCGTTCTGTGAGCGAGCTGAAAGCAAAAAAAATTCCTTTGTTCACGTACAACCCTCTCTCTGTAAATGGGAAGCAGACAAAGAGGCTCAGACTGATCCACACATCACTATTCCAGCATGTCCTGTGCGCATTCATGACCGCGCACTGCACAGAGGGAAAGGGAAGGGGAGGAAAGATGGGGGTGAAGGGGGGAGTTGCAGTGAGAGAGATGGTCTGGTAAATACCTAAATATGGTAACTGGTTTAATATAAGCCATCTTTCTCTAGAATTGCTGACTCAATCTTTAAGTGTATGTAAGTATCCTGTAAATCCTGGCAGACTGTTTCACTAGTAATTCTTTTCATTATAGGTTAATCTGTCGAATATTTTCTCGATTACCTTGCTAGCATTTCTTCCTCCTTTTTTTTAATTAAATAAAGACTTAAACTTGGAAGAATTTTGTTTTTGGACAGTAAGGAGAGAACAGTGAGGAGCTGTTAATCCTCAATTACATACTATTGAGACACGCATGGACAGCTGCAGACACTACGGATGAATAGTTATTCTTCTACTACTTTCTAGTCCACTACAAGAACTCTGCTCCATACATGCACAGTAGATAGTATCTATGTATTCCCTTGTAGCAGGGGGGATGTCCACATATTCCAAAGTGTAATCTTGGTCTTAGTGAGTATGTGGCCCTTGTAAATGACAGAAAGTCTGAGGAACATTTTGCTGTGTCTGCAATCTTACTGCAAAGTAAGCAACTTCAGGTGATGTGGTATTAGCACAGCATTTTGAATCATAATGTTATATGCTTTCAAGCAATGGCTAGTTTGTCAAATTTGATTCAAAATGGTTTGATACCATTAAAAATTTAGTCTTGCAAAGCCAGACCCATCTCCACAGATCTGTGTCAGCGCTGGAGAATGGTCTGGTTGCACCACATTATCATTCAGCCATAGGGAGAACAATGCTCTGGAGTGTTTGTATTTATTCAAACCAATCACAGTTGTTTCAAGTGGTGCTAAGCCCAGGACACAGCAATGATATCCATGCCAAACAGTAGTGGTAGAAACATTTTGGTGGAACATTTGCAAACAGAGAGGGTAGCGCTGTCGATAAAATGTCTCATTCACCAGAAATAAATGAATGAATGGATGAAGCAAGGCTACTTTTCTCCCCAGTTCAAAACTTGCAATTTTCAGCATGTAGGTTCCTGCTTGTAGGTTGTTGTTGTTGTTCGCCGCTGCAAAGGGAATTCGAAAACTGATAATATGCAGATAGAGGAAGGATGAGAACGCTGTGTGAAACGAAAAGTGGAAAAGGCAGTCTTCTACCCGCAGTCTACATCCAGTGACTCAGACTAGTCAAAATAGTGACTTTAATATGGCAAATCCCAAAATAATATAATCAAGTTGCTTATTTTTTTCAATAAAAATCAACAATGCTAAGTTTACGAGCAGATATGACACAGAAAAGCTGATTAATTTTCTCCTATGTGAACTAATGAATTAATTAACTCATCTTTGCAGCTTTAAAAGTTATTTATACAGCGTACCTCTTTGTCATTACATAGGATCACATGATTGCTAGTCTAACAACCTTCCAGATTTGCAAAGTCACTAAGTTGATTCTTAATGTCTTATGGACAGATTACTTAGACTGGCTTCTAGTTATTTCAGTATGTAACTGACATTTTAGGCAAAAGACCACTTACTTTTTATGATCTGAATACTTGCTAATGAAACCAATCTTACATTACAGCAAACCAAAAATACTAGGCTGCTGTTTATTTCCCGTCACATTGGTATCTAAAATACAAGTACGTCTCATCATCTTAGTTTTGAGGTCATTATACTGTGGTTATATGTTATTATGCAGCATTCTGTATGCTACCACAGAATGCCAGGAATATATTGCAGACTTTAGTGTCGCCACTCAACAGCCAACTTATCTCACAAATCTTAACATTTTGCATACATACCCAAATTGGAAGAGGCTCTTCCCTCTGCGGCCCTGTCCTTCAAACCCTCAGCTATAGACAGCTGCTGTTCATGGTACTGTTTGGCTCTCTCCAAGTCCTGCATACAGCGAGCAGCATGACCCAGTCCTGCGTAGGCTCTCATCTCGATGGACTTTTCCTCCAGCTCCTGGGCAAGCTCCAGAACGTGAGTATGGTAGGACATGGCCTTGTCAAAGTTACGGTGGTAGTGGTAGGCGCTGCCCAGGTTACTATAGGCCCGGGCTTCCTCTCGTTTATTTTCCAGGGCCTTGGCAATGCCGAGGTGCTGCTCATGACATTGGACAGCATTATCAAAGTCTCCCATGGCAATATAGACGGCCCCCATGTTTCCCAGTTCACGAGCCTCAGACAGCTGATCCTTGGACTGCTTGGCCAGCAGGACACACTGCTTGTGGCTGGCCAGGGCGTTCGGATAGTCCCCTATGGCTGTATACACATGGCCCAAGCTGCTCAGTGCCATTGATGCAGCCTGTGGAGAAGGAGACAGAGAGAAAGACGGACAGGAATTGAGACAAACAGCAAGGTAACCAACTGTAGGCAAGAGAAAAGAAATCTCAAATAGCCCCATTAATTATACCTACATTCCATCAACAGTGAGTAATTTTGTTGCTTCTGCATCACAGACTTCCCACCCACATTGAAATGTCCCTTTACCCAGAAGTACTGCACACAAATAATTAAAATAAAAAAAATAAAAAAAAATCTAAATTCCCAAGTCTCTTAGGAGGCTTAGTGCTCAGAGACCCAACAACAAACAAAACCTGATTTGATTTTGTCGTTGTTGAGCAAGGAGGGGGGTAAAGTGTGATGCAGATCAGCACAGCAGCAGGCTTGTTTTAAAGCCGTCAGTTTGCCCACTGCAATCACGCTTCATGGCGTGCCACCGCCAACGGAACAAAGACACTGCTAATCAGGAGGGAGAGCAAAGGGGTTTTAGCTTCACACTAGCGCTGCAGGGGAGCAACTGACTGACTGACTGCTGGCAACACCTCTCAAGCTTTAAAAAACATAGAGAACAATATTCTGTGTATTTTCACCTACTCAAGCTTCCATTTTCACAAACGGTGTCCACCTGTGAAAATAAATGTGCAGAGAACAACTTCATCTACGGCTGCAAACTGAGGGGTATAGCAGTAACATAGATACGCTTCCGAAAATGCAGTCTTCACCTCCCATATGAAACATCCACTACAGGCTTATTAACTGTTTATACGGAGGATAAACAGTTGGGATTTGGGGTCAGTTGTCTTTGTGTGAACAGATGTTCAATTAATCATGCAGGGGCAGCTAATAAAGCATCTCCTTCCTGAGGTCCCACTCTGCATCCTGCAGCCAGGAAAAGGAGGCTGGATGCAGGCCAGCAGAGAGGACAGACACCCTGACAGTGAAGGCCACAGCGTTGCCCATCTTGCATAGCTTGGAGCCTCAGCAATACCAATGACCTGGATCATCTTGGGGTCAGAAAGTCACAACTGGAAATTCAAAAGTCAGCAACAGTGAAGGGCGAACTACTCAAAGTAGTTTCATCAGTAAGATGTTTAGGAAAGTCGTTTTCAAAGCCACATGGTGCAAAATGTGCCACTGATACTTGCCTCCATCTTGAAGTCAAACTTTCCATATTATTTGACAAATACATTAGGATGTAATTTGAAAGAATGTGCCGGCAAAGAGCAGGAGACATTTTTGCTTTGTTCTAGCGCCACTTAATGAAAATATTGAGCTCTGTGAATAAATGAAAGGCAGAGCACATTGTTGAGAAAAAAAATCAATACCATTGGACGCTCTTGAAAAGGCTTATAAAGACAAACACTTTTCTTTGAATCTTTCATACATTCTTTTTCTAAATACACATACACCCCACCAACCTATCTTTCCTTCATTTCACATAGCTGCTGATGCCTGGAACCAATTACCTGCTGACATAAGGACTTCCAGCAGTTTGCTCAAGTTTAAAGACTCGACAAGGCATTATACGAGCCCGGGGAGGCAATTACCCTCCGTCACAACTGTTGCTGTTTCATGTTCCCAGATAGCCTATCTAGAGCTGCTCAATTACATGTGCCTTTTGAAGCTTCGCTCCATCTCTCCGACTCAAACTTCCACTTTTCCAAGCAGAAAACAGAGAGGATTCCTCATCTCGGTCTGTCTTCAACCGAGCGCAGTGGGAGACAGGGGAGAGAAAGTGAGAGGGGGGGGGGGGGGGGGGGGGGGCGCAATCTTTCTCCAGTTGAGATGAGTTGCTCTTGTGATCAGTGTCCTTCTAAAGTGAGACTGCAACGCTGCATTTTCTCCTCAGATGGAAGCCAAGATAGGCAGATAATGAGGAGCCAGCCTTGCCAGTTACAGAGGATGCACTGTGTTTGGCTCAGGCTGAGACACTGAGACCATATGTATCTCTCTCACTTCTGACTGCAGTCCTCCCCACCACTGCTCATTCTGACTCCCCAACCGGTATTGCAAAACAACTCTCTGTCTGGAACAGAAATAATGCCCTAAAATACGCAGTTTCTGCCAAATTGACTTCATTCTAATTTCATTCCATTTCTTTTCTGCACTTATCTTTCCTCCCTGCTCATTCTGACTCTCTTTCCTCCACTTCTCTCAATTGGTCTGCAGAGTCAGATCTGATTGTGTTTACAGAGTCCGGCCCTTCTCCGGATGTGTGCTGATTTGATTAATCCCAACGCCATCCATTATAAACTGTTGATAAACCGCTGGCTCTTATCAGCAAACACATTCTGCACCAAGGGTCTTCTAATGAAAGGTAAACTAGTTCTGCTTGAGAGACGGGAGAAAAGGAGAAGGGAAACAAGAGGGGACGGCTGTGATGACATGTTAATCAGAAATGCTTGGCTCCAACAACATTATTACATTTCTTTCCTCTGACAAGGACATTGGTTTAGGATTCCTCGCTGATTCTCCAATGTCAGCCTTCACTACTAAGTGTGTTTAGATTTTGTAGTACATTAGAGAAACGGCTGCTTTCACAGCACAAGCTAGAGGTAATGTATTATACTTAGCATAATTAGCCCCTTATGTCATGCAGCAGAGCTGTTCTTGATAGCTGGGCTTGGTGGTATGCGAGTTCTGTGACTCTGAGCCCCTGGTGTGTGTTTTATTTCTTACCCTGAAACGTAGGAGTGCTGCCCACCACTTCACTGCTGTGTTGAGCTATGTGGTTTTGCCTCGCCTTGCAGCTGTGCGACTATGCCTTTGAAAATCCTCCTTATTTCACTTTGGACCTCTGAGGTCTGATATACTCCAAACAACCAAGGCTATCATCACAGACTGTCAGAGCTTATGGGACAAGCCTGGTTGTCATGGAGACCTAAACGGTTGGATTAGGACTGGCCTTGTTGAAAAGACTACCACTACCAAGCTTATAATCTCAGGTGGGTGTGGGACCTCCTTCTAAATGAACCAACACAGGAAAACAAAGGCCTTGGCAAGTGTACAAACAAGCATCCACTTTATTTGACAAAAAACATCTCGCCTGTTGATTCTGGTTGCTCTATTTGGCTAGAGGGATGCTGCTCTATGACAAATTTACACATCTGAGGTATCAGAATGCTCTGAAAGTCGTACAGCTTAGTAATACGCAGAATACACCTAAGTATACACATGTTCACAGGAAAAATGAGGTGAGATTTTTCACAAGAACGAACACAGCTAACATTTTTGGTAACAGCAGAAGTGAGAGACAGAAAATGAATCAGCATGTGAGAAAGGGAGAGTGAGAATCAAGTTTGAGAGGTGTAAGGTGTTAAAGAGCCCACAGTATGCCCTCTGTCCAAACAGCATGTGCTGCAGAGGGCAGGGCAGCCACTACTCCAGTAAAGTGCTGTTAATGGGATTATATGGAAGAAGAGAGGAGTCACTCTCTCTTGGCACAAAGGGATGAAGAGCAGGTTTGATTCCATTACCACAGAGGTGGGAACAACCTCGTCATTCACTGTACCAGTACAGATGTTAGGCTGTTAGCCTGGTATGTTGCATTATTATCCAATATTGACGCTCTCTATTAGCCTAGCCGCGCTAGACCCAGCTCTGAAGACACAAGGGTCTAGGAACGCTCAACAGGGAGGGAGGCGGGCTAAAAGGTTGTCTTTCAAATCACTCTGCAGCAATTGGATAGGTATACAACCAATCAGTGCAACGAATAGGCTGACGTAGTTCCTAGAGCGCCGGATTGTGGCTAAGTCCCATTAGCTTCCCAACCAGCGGAGCCAACTGGTATATTAAGGATTTGCCATATCCCGTCGGCATAAGTCCAAATACGTCTTTCTTCTCAATGAAACACTTCAGTGCCGTCCTTTGTTTATCTTTCAAGTTGAATTTTAGCTTCAAATCTTTAAGGGCTGTGGCCAAAGCCGAGTCGAAAGACAACTGTTTATTGTGCGCTGGTTGTTTCTGTCAGAATCGTCGCGCCTCTGTCGTCACTTAGTTACGCCCGCCTTCTGACTCTACACTTCATGGTGATTCGTCCGGCCAGTTTTAGGAGCATCCAACCTCGAGCCTTATGGAGGATAACTAGACCCACCCTGGCAGAGAATTAAATTCGTTGCCGTGGGTTGTCTAGCATGGCTAGGCTAGCTCTCTATCAGTACTCATGAAAGAATCTGCCCAATACCACTGATATATACAATATTGTTATTTCCACATCCAGAAGAATTTAGACAATCTGAAAATTCACCAATTAAAGAACCACTATGTATGTGCATTTCTTGATCATTTTTGTTTTTCTCATCATATTTCTCTGTCCCTTTTGCTGCCGTAACAATGCAAATTTCCCCACTGTGGGATTAATAAAGGCTCCTATTATTACATCTATGTGATATGATTAACGTCGGAATAAAAAAGTGGCAAATTCATCGAATGAATGAGAAACAAGCAACAAGAAAGATGCATTGGTAGAACACAGCGCAACAACCACACACCATTAAAAGGTTTTTTATTTGATTACTCAGCTAATTAGAACATGTCAGAAAATTGCGAAAAATGCCCACCACATATTTCAAACACATTCTTCAAATTGCTTGTTGTGACTGACCAACTGTCAGCGATATCAAATTAATTCAATGTAGTGCTGTATAAAACTTGATTTCTAAAAGCTAGAAGCAGCTCGTCAATGTCATTTTGTGCTCGATAAAAGCTCCGTACGGTGGGTATTGAGTGCAGACCACCGTTTAAACAAACAAGCCACTGTGATACCAATCACTTCAAAAAGACGAATCTTGAGTGAAGGCGCTTTTCAAACACCACACACACACTGAGCCGTGGTGTATTCCACTTGCACACACACGCACACACGAACAGCTGTCTAATTAAAAGGCAGTGCAGAGGGAAGGTGAGGAGGACCATGCACCAGTGTTTCCCTTAACGAGCTGGGCTCAGCAACAGGAGCTGGCTGGCAGCGAACAGAACCACACACTGGAGGGAGCGAGGAGCTGGGGGGGCAGAGTGGGAGGAAGAGGGGGGGGGCAGAGTGGGAGGAAGGGCGGGGGGAGATAAAAGGCTACGGGAGAGATTGTGTTTGAAAGATGAGAGGAGAGAATGCTGGAGACATCCCCAGGGCGAGGATGTCTTTAGATCTGAATTCACCTGCAGAAATGCATTTCAACAAAAAAAGGAAACATCTCAACTGTAATAAACTCAAACGCAACAGACCAGGCACTGATGCTCTCAAAGAAACTTGAACGGTGCTTCCTCTGGGCGCATGTTGTTCCGTGTTGTGCATCGCATGTGCGAAAAAAAAAACGCGCGTGCGGGAATAAATGAGGAAGAGAAGAAGGAGTATACAGGAGGCATGCTGGTGATGTCAGTGTGAGGGCTGGGGGGCGGGGATGGGCACGATAAAATATTCAGCTGGTTTTATGGGTGTACACTCCATTTTCTTCCCTCGCTCGGTGTTTGCACACAGATATGGATCCTATGGGAGCCACCATTAGATCAGCCAAATGACTGCTTCTCTGCCATATCAAAACCTTCTGCTTTTTTAAGCAGGCAAATGCTGTGCTCTGCCAAGCGAGGGCAGGTACAGCTGTGCCTGATTGCTCTCTTTCACACACACTTGCGAGCAGACATGGACACACACATGCACACACAATTGTGTTTCCATCACTTCGGAGGACATTACAATGAAAGTGAATGATTTCCTGGAGACTTGCTCCAACCCAAACCATACCCACTGCTTGCTTTTTCCAAACCTTTATCGCAACCTTAACCTGAGTCTTCACACTAAAATGTAATCATACGTGAATGTGTCAACAGATTTTTGTCCCCACAACACGAGTAATACATGTATACACACATGGAGGATTTAGTAGTCCACTGTGGCCGATAAACTCACCATCAATTCCAGTTGAATTTGAGGCTGCATCTTCTTTAACTAAATTCTAGACTCCTTTTTCTTCACTTCCAAGTAAAGGCGGACCAATACTGAGTTTTCGGGGCCAACACTGATTTTTTTGGGAGTAAAAAAAATTTAAATATTGATATATTTCACAATATAACTTAATGTGAACACATCAACTGACTCCACACCATTATCTGGGTCAATATACTGTATTTTGTAACATAGTTGACATTTTTGCTGTTTTCAGGCCTAAAATCAACATTTCTTTAATTCTAACCAAACACCACATGGCATTTTTAGAGAAAGATTCTTTGAAATATTATATAGACAATTCAGTAAAATTGAATTTGAAAATAATTTACAAACTTTGCTTTATATTAAATAATTAAGAAAGCCTTGGAATCTTGCCAGTCTTTCTTTCAGGAGGAAATGACATCATGTGGAGCAGGTCATGTGATCTAGAATTAACACACTTCCTTAAGAGATGTTTTCGTAATGGGTAACTTAGTTGAAAGTGATACAATTAGTTATTGCCAAAGAAAGAAATACCTGTCATGATTATTTCAACTTAATAAAAAGAACCCAATCAAAACAATTTTTGAATAAACTCATTTTATTATTGTTTAGCTAAATAGAAGCTGGTGGATATTAAATTGGGACGTTATTTAGTTGACATCTTAGTGACATCCAGTCCTTTTTTATTAATAAGTGACTATTTCCATAATAAATAATTACAGAATTTGTAAAGACACAATCAAAATAAACACAGAAACACTTGTTTTTTTTTGTTTTTTTTTTACTTTTAAGAAAAATGCATGCAAGATATATTCCATGAACTTCAATAGATGGGCAAACCATACACAGATACTGACAGAGCTGTAATAAGCCAACTGATACATCAGCCGGACTACATTTCCAAGTTTTGAAACAATTTTTATGAAAGCCATAACTCTATTTTTCCCATAATTATTAATCCATGAAAGGCAAGCAGCACTCTTTACACTACTGTATACAGCGGATTTAAAAAAGACTACTTATGAAAAAGGCTCTTTGTATGGGTAAGATGAAAACAAACACAGACACCATAATTTACCTGGTTGTGAACCAATTTCTTTAATCAATAATCAGAGTTAATCGGATCTATTAACGATGATGAGATACCAGTGGAGCCACTTGTTTTTCTATGACCTGGGTAACCTCCGGCTTGTAGATAAACGACGCCAGAGGGCCTGCAGCTTGATAATTCCTTTAGCCTTTGCAGAACACGTCCACAAAGGATTGATTGTCACTAAAGGTCAAGCCACGGGTAAAGGCGGCGGTTACAGCCACGACGCTGTCTGTCAGACTGTCTGCTATGGTCACACGCTCACCTCACACAACTACATGCACTGTACTTTGAAAAACAAGCATACAGACACTAATATCCATGTGGCGTCACATGAAGCCGGCTAATGATACTGTCGAGCCACGGTGCAGGCGATGTTTTGGTGTGGGATGTCTGTGCACTGGTTATTCCAGATGCCCAGTATACATCCGCTCACACAAACATACAAATACATCAGATGTATCCCTGAGCTCTGTGGGCTGCTTCTCTCTGTGCGTGTTTGGACTTCTGTGTGTTGTTGCACTTGCGTGTGAGAACATCCATCCTCTCGTATGCGCTCGTGTGTTTGTTTGAGGCTATATCGCGCAGGTTGGTGGCAAACAGACGCCGAAGGAAGCAACACAAGAGGCGCAGAATAAAATTGGACTTGACAGTCTCCATCGGTGTTGGTGGAAAATTTGACTGTTCCCTTTAAGTGGTGTGGGGGTTTGATATTTCCAGCTCCCTCTCTCTGACAATACGCTAGGCAAAACAAGGTTTACAGAAGTGGCCAAATGTTAAGTGAGGAAAAGATAGATAGGGCTGCATGGTAACTGAGCTTCCCAGCCCCCACAGCCCCTTCCTCAGAGTGCCTGCCCCTTGTGACAGGATGTCAGCATTGTTCAAATGCATAAACAGCCCTTCTGCCTTCTGATACAAACACGTGAATCTGAAGTCTGGTAGAGGAGGAAATTGAAGAGGTGGCACACAAGGGAAGCAGGGCACTGTGAATGAATCTTAATGTCCTCTAAATCAGAGCGAAGCCTTGAAGGGTTGCATGGCACTGCTGTTTATTTCTGTACTAAAGTCAAATCTCCACAGGCATAGCTGTGTGATGCCTGCTGGTGTAGGGAATCAATTCTTGAGAGACCTTGTGGTGACAGAAGGGGAAATCACAGAGGTGTTTGAAAGTCATTCCTGGAGGGGTTTAAGGTAAACATCAAGGTTTGCCACTTTGCAATGCCTCAAGCGATGGACAACCGAGAGAGAGAGATGCATAATGCTCTATAGAGTGGATAATTCCGTCTTTGAATGCTAATAGGGGAGGGGAGGAGAGTGCGGTTAGAAAAGACTGTACTGATTCAAATCACATGACCCGTTGGCAGCAAAAATCTTTTGCAACACGGCAATAAAATTACAGCAATCTGAAGATAATGCAGGTGGGACGAGCAACACGCTAAGACTCTGAAGTTAGATTACGAGGGATGGAACATCTGATGATACAACGTCATTTTCAAAGTCTATCCATTAAAAGCTAATTAGCTGTTGTTATGGTTTCCTGCTGGGTCTGAGGACACAGTGCCAAATATAGAATAGCTTGTAGGCCCCCGCTTACATCTGAGAGCATTCAGCAGGATGCTAGGCAGCCAATCCAAGGACGCACTAGCTGAGGGTTATTCAAGGGCGTTTCGGAGGCCTAGGGATGGGAGGTGTCCCCGTCAGCCCACACAGCTGGACAAATCAGGCTTGACGTACGGGACTGCATTAGTTCAATCTTTTTAATGGTACACCAAAAAAAGATTCCATTTACTTGGTAGGAGAGGAGAGGAGAGGAGAGGAGAGGAGAGGAGAGGAGAGGAGAGGAGAGGAGAGGAGAGGAGAGGAGAGGAGAGGAGAGGAGAGGAGAGGAGAGGAGAGGAGAGGAGAGGACACAGGTTAAAGTCTGAGGACCCGGATCAATATGAGCTGGCCGCAGTTGTTGCCTGGAGCAGCCTGACACAATGACTGAAATGAAGAGTGACAACCAAACGTCCAGACTCTCAGCACCTCACAGTTCTGTTTGAGAAGGGAGACGGAGCTTTTGTGCTTCTCTCCACTAATCCATCGGCAACAGCAAGAAATTCAAGTCTAATGGGTTTAGACCACATAAGATTTCTGTGAAATAGAAAGACACGTGGCTTCTTTGGATCTTTTTTTCGTTGTTTTTGAGTGTGTTTTGCTTTTGTGGTATAAACAAGTGAGGTTCATATACTGACTGTGAATCTAAAGCAGATCAATGCTCAAAGTAGAGCAAAAAAAGCTGCTAAGTAGGCTAAAAACACGGTTTGTACTCGAGCCCATCAATTTTATTGTCCGAAATTGGCCCATTACAGATATATTGTATATATATTGGGAGGACTTTAGTTTAACAGAACATAATACAGAAAGTGTTGCTTGAAGAAATTTAGATAACGTGTCATCACATAGTTTGTCACGCATAGAGCCTCGATATGTTTACAATAGCCTGCACTGTCTGCAGCACATGCACACTCAAGTGATGTCTTTGTGGTAAGCAGTGAACTAACTTGTGAAATACACTGCTGCATAGTTAATAAATAATAACCTATTCATTTTCTCTTTTCAGTAGAACTCAAATAAAACCCTGTCTCCGAAATTTGCACTTCCTACGATCTAAAATTGGCATCAGCAGTCGGCCCAAAAACCCAGTTTTGGTCGAGCTCAAGTCTGGGGTTATGAATATCACTGCACATCTTCAGAATGGCTTATTCCCTCTGGTGTCTTAATGTAAACTGGGCAAATGCGTGTTTAGAGATACCCCTAACAGCTTTTGTACTCTACCTGCGAAAAGGAATAATCTCATTTCTATCAAGAAACTTAAACAGACACTGTCTAAACCAAGA
This sequence comes from Acanthochromis polyacanthus, assembly GCF_021347895.1. Classification (NCBI taxonomy): domain Eukaryota; kingdom Metazoa; phylum Chordata; class Actinopteri; family Pomacentridae; genus Acanthochromis; species Acanthochromis polyacanthus. Next base: position 26,242,887 of record NC_067119.1, read on the forward strand.
TAATCAGTGATTTTTATATGAATAGTGAAACAGGTGAGAGTGTTCAAGGCAGCGATGTCAGTGAACAAACAAAGCTTTTTAGCTTTTATTTTCTCACAAATTCTGTTCTCATCAATCCTGTTTCCACCAGCAGTAGGCAGATGCTTTCACGGAAAAAGCTCTGATAAACCCACTGTGCACTACCTGCCCAACGGGACAAATAAAGTTGGCAACTAGCCAGTGAATAAACTGGAGAATCTAGCAGCTAATGAGCCACGCATGCTTTTAAGGAACTAGTGGTGACCATGACACAGAGCGAACTTTCATTTGGACTTTCATTTGTCAGGTAGCCATACACACAAATGAATGCTAATATATACACACACACACACACACACACACACACACACACACACACACACACACACACACACACACACACACACACACACAACCAGTCAAAAGTTTGGACACACCTTCTCATTCAGCGGGTTTTATTGAATTATTTTCTACATTGCTGATTAATACTGAAGATTACCACTTGTTTGTTTACAGCATAATTCCAGATGTATTCTCTCTCATAGTTTTGATGTCTTCAGTATTGATCTACAATGTATAAAATAAAATAAAACCCACTGAATGAGAAGGTGTATCCAAACTTGTGACTGGTACTGTATATGCATAATATAACATATACATTAGTGTTTTCAGCTTCATCCTGTGCCCTCTAGAGGCCCAAAATTTATTTCAGGATGCTTGGCTTAAGTCAACAATGCATCACTAATGAAAGTTAAATGTGATAAAATAGGAAATAGAAACACCATGTGTGGTGAAACAATATTATTTTCAAAGTTGCTCTCAATAAATCAAGAACACAGTATAAAAAAATATCATTTGTGCCCCAAAAGCTGCAGTGGAATTTTACTTTGTTTCTTCAGTACAATAAAGAAATGCCTACAGCTGTGGAAAAAAACACACAATTCTATCAAAACAACCTCTAACCTCTCATTTGTAAGTGAAATAGGCTCAATCATCCCTTAGACTGACTCTTGTCATCATGTTCTGAAGTGTTGGGCAAAAAAATCCGCAAAGACGTGCAGCTGAGAGTGAAAGGACCATGTTCTACCCCCAGCACACAGACCATTTAAATCCCTTCCTCCCTCTGTGCTTTTATTCCCCAAATGTAATTACAAGCCTGGTGAGGGTGGCTACCGTGGCCTGGGCAGCCTGCAGAACACACCATCAACACCAACACTCGGTGGGATCAAAAGACGGGGCTTTCCCTCCAAAGCACCTTCGCACCTCACTGCTCCATAGACTGTGGCTCCTCTGAGCTCTACCAGACTAACCTCATGCTTTCAGCACTGCTGGCTTCTTTGCTTTAGCTGCAGGTGGACAGAACTGGTTTGCCCGATAAAGACTAAAAAGAGGATTTTAGCACTGGCCTGTATTATACATCCAGAAACATATTATGCACATATGCACACATGTTCTCTGAAACATGTCTGCACACACTACCTCCCACTGTGGCAAAGATTTAAGACAATGAGAATTTTAAGCTCCCTTAGTGCAACATGATGGAAAATAAACCCCAGGAACATTCCATTCCATGTCCCATATGAGACCCATCTGCCTCCTGGGGGGACAGCATGTCTATTCTGAATGTGTGTATGTGTGTGTAAAGGCACAAGGATCTAAATCAGAATCACCTAATTAGTTTCCTTAAGTCCACAGTTTCCCAGGACGGTACAGCAGAGCTCCACTGATGCCATCCATTTGAAGGTAATGTGGGCTAGTCAGAGTCAGGCTGACAGATAGGAAAAAGATGATGGCAGATGCAAGATCAAGGGCGTGCCAGGTTGCAGCGTGGGGTGTGGTGAGGATGAGACAGGAAGGGACGATGTGGAAATAATCGCTGCTTTTAAGGCATGTTTTCCGGGAGATGCTGGGCCACCTGCCAGTGATGCCTCCAGCTGTGAGCACACGCCACGGGACTCTGATTGACAGAGAGGGTAAATAGTTGCTAGCAGGGGCCCTGATTGTATCTCTCGCCTCTGGCAGAATAGGAGCCAGAGTGGAAGGGTGATTGGCTTTTGTTACAGCCCTTCAGCCACAAATTAAGTTGGCATCTCAGCCGAGTCACCAGAGATGCACGTTTGCTTAGAGCTGATTTCTGCTCCAACAACCCGCCCTGTGCCCACAAAAAAAACAAACAAAAAAACCCAACACACAAACACACATCTGTCTGCACTACTTTAACATAAGCCTTCTGAGAAAAAAAAAAAAAAAACAGCAACAAATCCTAATGGAGAAAGATACATGGAGGGAATTTCAAGGAAAAGGGGTGTTCAGGGAATAAGAAGGCAGAGCTGGAAAGAGACAGAGAGCAGAGAGGAATATGTTTACCAAACACTCTGCAGGGACCGTGTTGGAATTTGAAGGCCTGATTTTTCTGGAATGCCAGTGGTGTTCAGGTCACGCAATGTAAGAAGGAGGATTTACCAGCGTAGGAGGAATACTTGGCTCCCTTTAATTCCCCCCGCTGAGGACAAGCTGCGACTGAAAGAAGGTGGTCCAGGTGGGGGAATCTTTGTATGCTGAGCAAGAGTTGAGTGTCAGCTGACTCAAAGCAAACACACAAGCAGCAGTCGAGTCCCTCCAGTCGAGAGCGAGAATGATAGGGAAAACACCAATGCGGCTTCAAACAAAGTGGATTTTTTTTTGTCTGTGTTAGATTGGCCACTTCACACTGGAGTGATGGAGCAATCACAGACCACTTCAGCGCTGCCGTTTAGTGACAGGACGTAGGTTTCACAGTCATAACATGTTCCTAACGGTTGCTTAACAAAGGCAAGCTGCCTGGGACACAGGAGAAAGGGAGAAGGGAAGAGGCGGAAATGAAAAAGGAGGGGTGGGGCGGAGGAGGGGGTTAGAAATACAGCTGAGCCAACACCAACAACTATTACATGACTCATCCCACATCTGCAGCAACAAATGGCCTGGACCTAGACGAAGGTGGACTGTAACCAGAGCCTCACACGAGTCCTGTGTGCTGTACAGCCAATGGACACGCAGCTATGTGTAGGACGACTGTTTACATGATACTTCCCCTATATTACACTGCTGTTAGACCTATCAAATAAGGCCCTGACAGCTTTCTCTTTTACTTTTCTTTCTGTTTTAAGCTAAATAACAGCAAACTGGTTTCATGACACACTGATCCTAGAGCTAGGCGGCCATATACGCTCACTAAATAACTTGTTTAGGACACAACAAACCTTATGTCAAAGCATGTCTCAATAGGTACATCTCCCATGATGATATGAGAGGATGAACTACCCTTTCAGTCATGAAAAGAGAAAGTGAGAATGATTGCAGGAGCAGCAATTCAGGAAATCTGTTCTTTCTCCACTTCAGTTTTGCTGTCACCTAATAACAGCAATGTCAAGTTGATGTGGTAGCTTACAGTGCATCTCTCTGTATTCCGTCTGGCTAACCAAGCTGGGCATCTCTCGGTCTGGCGGGCACCCGTTCAAGATATGTATATACAATATATTGCCTTGATGGCACTCCTCATGACTGCAAATGCTTTTAAAGCCTGATGATGAGATGAGATGATTGTAAAGGAACTACCGAGGTGTCCTATGTGACTGTGTGGGGATGGCAATCGGTTTACGTGGCTCATGGGTCAGGTGGGAGAGCCTCTTAGCAGAATAAGAGCCCCAGGGAGGTTAAGGACCGGCTTTGACTGAACCAGACATAAAATCTGATTTGTTCACTGTCCATTGTTCAGTGTCTGTCTAACAATGCATTAGTGCACAGTCTATATATACGGCATGCAATAAACAAGAAGAGTGCACGCTAGAGACAAGCCCATACAAAACTCATCATCTTTCGAAACGTGAGATTCCTGCACAGCCCAGATGACAACCATAAAGCATTTTTCTCTTGTGCATCTCCTCCGAGCTGCAGGCACACATGTGCAAACACACAAACTGCACACACATACAAAGACAACAGTGAAAAGGTCCCTTTTGTCTGCTCAACACTGATGAAAAGCTACCCACTGCGAACTTCAATCACATTCGAAAATGAGTTGGAGACATGCTGTAACCCCGACAGTGTCATTAAGCTTGTCAGTCAGTACTGTGAGGTGTGGGGAGGGGGAGACCGCCATCGGCCTTCTACAGTGTGGTTTGCAGGCCTGAACTAGACCCGGAGGTACCAGGAGCCCCTCCTGCGCTGGATCTATGTCTGACACTAGCATAATGAAGCTATATGATTATGGATTCTGCTTTGTGTGTCCATAAACCCCCAAATGTCAAACAGCCAGACAAAGGAATCATGCATATTCTAATGGTGTTCAGGGTAGATGATAACAAACACTATCATGTGAGAAATGATAGCTGAAATCCCATCATATATGTTCCCACGCAGTAAAACCCATGTGGTGCGCACACAGCCACACACACACACACACACAGCCAGAAACACGCACAAAACATGGAGCAAGATAAGCCTCCGCATGCTGTCAGAGGCTGGTGTGTGATTGGCCTCTGTGGAGCCACTGCTTCTCTCATCATTAACTCTTCAGAGGATCACACTACTCTAATCACGCTAAGCCTCTCTGAATGGCGATGAAGTCAGAAACGTGCTCATGCACATATTCACAGATGCCCAACTCATTTACACGCACACACACGCATGTGGCAAACACTTTCTTCATCTCCACAATCAAAAAACATAACACACACAAGCAGCTGTGTGCAGTCTGTAAAAGCAAGTCTGATACCAAACACAATATGAGCCAATTATAGCCAATTTGCAGGCAAATTATAAAACTAAGAATCACTTCTATAGTCAAGGGCGTAATTTCCACTGAGTATGGGAACAACATGTCCTCCCCACTTTTCAACATTCTATTTTTGCAGCCTGAATTTTTTTGGATTTTCAGTTTAATTAACTCGCTAAAATGTCTCAACAGTGTCATCTTAGTGTCGGGCCGCCAGAATTCACTGCATCCCAATCTTTATCACCTATCTGAGTCACCTTGAATTAATACCATGCACTCCTACCTGCACACTTAACAAGCAGCAGAGAGTAATGCATGCAGTCTTTTTTTAACCTGGAGGTTTCTCTCTTGAGCAACATGTCTTATTACTGGAGGTCGTTGGGATTTTGTGAGAGCACCGCTGCAGGTGCTAACTGGGGCTGAAAACCCGCTGCCACTTTGTGCATGCTGTTTGGGTAAAAAAAAAAAAGAAGAAATAAATAAAAACCTGATCCGTGTTTTTATTTGGAGGTAATAAGCTCCTGAGAAGGCAGTGGGAATAGATTTATCAAGAATAACACAACAATCATTAATCATCATCAATAATCAGGTCTCGATCAAGGGGAAGTAAACATGATTTAAGTTGAATTATGTCATCAATAATAAAGTGATTTACACAGCATCTTATGGCAAAAAAAGGCAAAATTGTTCACATCTTTAAAAAAATATATTCCCAGCCCGACTGAAAGGCAGCGTATTTACAGTGACTTATGTTCTGTGATTCAAATTAAACAGAGAAGCTCAGAGAAACCTGCATTAATTCTGTTAGCATCAGCTAGCATATTTCCATATAGCACAGAGCTGCTCTGTGTAGTGTAGCATAGTGTGTTCTGAAAGAAGGGATGCTACAGATCTGTGTCTTTCAATTAACTTAAAATGGCTCATGTTACTGTTAGCAACTGAGCTAATTAGCTAACTGTTCCCATCCCTTTAGGAGGCCAGCATGCTAACATGAAGTGATGCTACAAATGCGTGTTCTTAAAATATCCGTTGAACTCACAAACTGTGTCCACGAACACAAATACACTATCTGTGCATGTCTGTGTGTCTTTGTGTGTCTCAATGGCACCACAAGACAACCGGTCCAACCTGAGATGGTCACACCTTGCCACCAGCAAAAGCCAATGGCTGCAATTAAATCTGATGACAGCACCAGCAATAGTTACTAACTTCTGAAACTGAGTAAGGCTACGATACAATGAACCCGAGCAGTGTTTACCTCTGGGCCCTCTACTGAATATTTTACAACCTTGATTTCATTCAGTTCCTCTCTATATTTAAGACGGCACATTAAAGACTCTCTTTTTTTCTGAGGTTGACGTGCTGCCAGATAAGACCTGTCCTGACTGTTATTTAGAGACCTGAACTGTGTGTGCTGCAAGGTCAAGTTTAAGCAGAACCCGTAGGCCTCCATCCCCTTCTAAGATGGAGTACTTTCATTTCGCTCACTTGGGGCCTCGTATTTTCTCTCCATTTTATTGCTTTCTCTGAGGGCTTTCCACAAAGACACATTCCACCTCCTCATACAGACACAGGGCTCTGGTCCAAGAGACTAGGGGAAGGTCTGGATACTGTGCCACAAGGACAGGAATGCTGACACTGCTCTATAGGGACAAAAGCTAAAGATGAGAGTGGAGAGAGACAAAGTGAGAAAGAGTGCAAATCTCAGTGTATAGGCGTTGTTAGGAGGCTTCAGCCGAGCCAAACTTGAACAGCTATAATCCCTGTCTTTGGCGTGATGTCAGAGATTCTTGCAAAAGACCATTTCCTCACTTTGCAAAAATGCTGTCTCCGACGTCCCAGTGTGTGCCGCAGCTATATATAATGCAAACATCAAACGCTTGTAGCTGCGCTGACCTCTCTCCCCCGAGTGAGACCCCTTGTTCTCTCGTAATACAAAAACCATTCATGGGCAGGTCCGAAACTCCACTGCGCCATCTGAATTTCACCTTATCTCTAAGGACAAGCTCGTCTCTCCTTTACAGATGGCGGAGTGGTGGGGAGTTATCTGGTTCCTATCTTCAACTATACTTTAAAAGATCTTAGAAAGGCAGCGCACAGAAGAAGGGGGCACTTCTTCGCAATGCATCTTCTTTCAGGGATAAATGAAAGGGAAGGAAGAACGAATTATATGACTCTGCCGGAATTAACTTAGAATGGCTTTGTTCTTGTTATTGTTATGTATATTGTATTGGTATTTATTGGGAAAAGGAATCTGGATCTAAACCAAACTATTTGCACATTCACTCAAAGATACAGTACATCATCTCAGGAATAATAAACACATTCCCCATTCATTTGTTTAATTATTTATTGCATACTTTTGAATATATTTTGAGAAAATGTCAGAAACCACTGACAGAAGCCCCATATACTTCTTAAAGGTAGATTCAGAGAGCGCTAACGCCAGTGTCACAAGTTTAGCTGTCACAGTATCACCTTGCGGTACTTCTTAGCCCTCTGAACCCCAAGCAGGTTCTGACCATTTTTTTTGCTTCTTTACTTGCTGTTGACTCATTTTTGCGGTAATATGAAGTCCCACACCTTTCTGGAAACAGTACAACTATGGCAAGAAGCAGAGAGAACTTTTTGTTTTGTGCAGAGACACAGCTACAATGCCAGAAATCATAAAAACAATGGAAAAAACCTGAGATCAAAATGTAACAGGTTTCCAAGTGCCCACAGGTGTTACTAAAACTGGAAGAAAATGGTGACTCTACACACTATACATATTAAACTAATTTTTCGCGGACGTTACCGGGCGGAAAGAATATGTGGCGTTACTGTCTTCCCTCCGCTTTCAGCACACATCGGCACATATCAGCTCATCCCGTCCTGTGATGACATAAAAATGTACACATATGTCTATGAAATACACACATATGTCTATGTGATCACCCCTTCCTCCCCCCCACACGAACATATTCGGAGCTCGTCTCTTCCCTTCGCCTTCGGCCCACTTCGGCTCATCCCGTCATGTTCGGCTCATCTCGGCTCCTCCATTCGTGTTTCTTACCATCACCCGAATGGCCGGGTGGCTGCCAACTCTGACGTCACGCTTCACTCCGTTGCATAAACACATGCTGAAGACCTCCGCTGTTTGGGAATTCTTCAGTTTAAGTCAAGACAAAACGAAGGCAAAATTTGGACCCAGGAGACCAGACGAACGGATCCGAATATTTGGGCCGTCTCCGCCACAAGCCTGAATATTCGGAGGCCAGAAACCACTATTTGGGCCAGCCCTACAGACATGTAGATTAAAGTGACTGTGTCTTGATTTCTGGCTTAGATTTGGGATAGATATCTGAGATAGCTTGGATAGATTTCTGATTGAATGGCCTGTCACAAGGACCATTGGAAAGTTGAAACTCCTACAGGTCTTCCTGTTTATACAGTTTTTGGTTGTAATAAATGATGCAATTTTGGCCACTGTTCAAAGAAAACGTTCTGTTTAATTCCACTGATGGGATTTGTGGTTCAGAGGGTTAAAACAGACAGTAGTAAAAAGACTGTCAAGAGTGCAGAAGAGGGAGTAACAAATGAATCCTCTGCTACAACAATCACTCCCTAAGTCTTAGTGTTTCCTTCGACTAGTTTTATCTTTCATCTTGCATGTGTCAGTGGTTTTATCAGGGTACTGACAACTGATTGCTGCAGGTATTTGAATTTATGCATAAACAACAATCACTTCAACAACTGCACCGACTAATCAGAGCCAGTAATTGCTCCAATGAGTTCGGCTGAGCCATCGCCCAGAGGGGACTGTTGGTCTACACCCACAGCTGTGACTAACCTCCGACCTCAACTCTTAATCACCAATTAGCATGCAGCCTTTTCTGCATATTGACGTAAGGCGAATGGTATCAGCTTGGAATGCCTATTAAAACAAGCTGAAAACAAACAACCTACAACATCAACAAAATCCTAAGTTAAATGCCTGCTCCAAGGACATCTTCTAAATGCAAATGTACTCAGAACTGTTGATGCAAGCTCGTGTGTTGGTAGAGGGCAGTTGCGGTGGGAGATGCCTTGGATTTGTAGCTCTCCCCTGTCACAACAATGTCTTTTTACCACAGAGCAGCTGACATGATTCATGAGCCAGAGGACTTGATGTGGTGTTGGTGTGGCGGCCAGATAAAATCCCCTCAGTCCACTAATATAGGTTTCTGTGTTGGTCTGTGCTTTACAAGTTACTGTAGCTAAGGAGCCATTTCACGCTGCTGAGCTAGAAATAGGTCTTACTGTAGCTAAATCAGCCCAGTCCACCCCTCCCCAACCCTTGTCACTGTAGACAGTAGTACAGAGTACACACATCATTTTACACACACGCTCAATAAACACATACACACATTCCTGCTCTGCCTGTTTTTTACCTTTTCTCTCTCTCCTTATTTCTTCCTTTCCTTCATAACTACCTCCAGGGCCCTCCCCTCTCTCTCCTTGTGCCCCCACCTTTTTCCAAGCACCTCTTTTTCCTCTGCTCCTTCTCCTTCATTAAAATGGACTTCCTAAAGCCTCCATTCGTCTTGCTGACAGCTCCACTATCGATCGGGCTGAGAAAGGGATGCAGTTCCAGAGCTTTAAATGGCTCTCTGGCCAGCCTGTTTGAGGGCTGGGCCGGACTAAGGCCGGAGGGTAGGAGGAGGAGGGAGTGCCAGGTTTAACTGGGAGGTCTGTCTCGAGTATGGACCCTGATGCATTTTTGGTCAACAGTGAAAAACACTCAGACTTCCCCGACGGCACTGATCGGGAATCACATGAAAAAATGACTCACCCACTCTGTAATAAGGATTACGCTGATGCGATAAGATAATGAATTAATCACACGGACTGAAAGGCAACACATTATCCAGCCTCTCTGGACCACTTGCAAGCTCTCCAGAAAGCGAGCACTGCAGTGGGACCACTCAAAATACTGGCAAGTGGGAGGGGGGTGTTTCAGTTGGCTACACTGACATGCACTTCAATCAAAGCATGTGAACCAACGTTCCGCTGGCTGGCACCTTTAATCGGGCTCCATCCCTTATCGTTACCCATTATCTATAGAAGATGAGTTGGCACATTCCGTCTTCATCCCTCTTGCCATGTGACATCAAATCCCCCGGCCAAGATTAATGATCAGACATTTGCTTTTCCCAATGATTAAAATTTCTATGGCGGTGTCCTGTGGCGCAGCAGAAACCCCAAGAAGCACGATGGATCCTGTCCTCCCTCTGATGAGCTCTATCTACGTGTCTGTTGGCTGTCATCTATAATCATATAGTGCATCACAACAGCGTACCAGGACACAAAGGAGCCTCATGTGACCATGTCACTCCCTATTTGTTATCTAATCTGTCCCTCTGTATTGCCATTGATTGGAGGTGCAAGAGAGAAAAGATAGACAAGGTGTAATATTCAAGATAAATTACTCAATTTCCCAACTCTGAGCAGTTCAATCCTCACAAGGCACTGCAGTGTTTAGATTAAGGTCTTGTTAGAGTAGCATTACCAGCAGGGCTTGTGATGCTTGTGTATTGATGCTTTAATCAGTAAATCAAGGAGCCCGTATATCATTCAGCTTTGCAGAGTCAATTTAAAACGTCAAGCCCATGATGGCAAATAATCCTTTAGGAGCAGATTCTGTCTACTCTTTCTAAAGGCAACTCTCCCGCAAAATATGGTGGCATGGCCTGCGATTCTGCAAAATGAAGAAAGAATAAGACAAACGGGGTTTCAGAGGAGGGAAAAAATTAGATGTCGAGAATGGGAAAAGAGGTGTGTGGAATTGGTGAAATGGAAGAAGGAAAAAAGAAAGGAAGTGGAGGTGATGCAGAAGGGTGGAGGAAAGGAGAAATAGAGCATGGGGCGCCAAGGAAGGAGGGAGGGAGGAGGCGGCAGAGAGCAGTAGTCGATACAGCGGCAGTCATTCATCTCTCTGACAGCCTTCCAAATGCTCCACTGGGGGAGACACAAAGCTGCGTCACCTCGAATGCAGCAAATGCACAGCACAAACACACACCTTTGCATACATGTGCATACACACACAGAGGAAAATGCACGTCTATGAACCTTGACTCTGGTGTGCACTAACACAAAGAGCTCTATATTCTGGGTCAGTAGCGTGTTGTGTCAGTCAGTGCAGGCAACATCACACTGCAAGCTGGACAAATCTCAACAGCAGGTCAAACCTAGACGGGGTGAAAAACCGTCTCAGATTTGCCTCACATTTTACAATCCTACATTCTTCTGAGAAATGTGTTTAATATTAGCTTAAGCTGAAATGTTCCAAGACAAACAGGCTCATGAACAGGACATGACACGTGCGCATGACACTGGAATATGGGAACGCAGATGTGTGCTCCCATTAATGCACACATACACACACGCAAACACATTCACACAGTCCTCGTTCCCCACTTCTGGTCATGGCCCATTGGCTGATGCCTCCCGTCCATCTCTCATGATTCATGGCTAAGCGAGCTGCTGTAAAGCAGTTCTGAACCAGTGGGCCGAGGAGAGCCTGTGTGTCATTAAGGCACAGCAGGCTGGACATGCTGGGAGACTCTGGTCGGCTCTGTGCCTCTGTCTAGCAGGAAGTGAGGAAGCAGGTACTTCTGTACGTGGTAGTACTGCTCATAGTGGTTTTAAGAGAAAAGGCGTATCAACAGCTGAGTGCACTCACAAACTACCTTGCTTTATGAAGTGTGCAGAGGGAGCAGGAAAAGTGTTGCCTTTTATTTAGCTGGACACCCATCTCTTCCTGCCCCCACCCATCATTTCAGCTAAATTAGCCCCTCTAATCATCCCCAAATCCTCCTTCTTAATCAGCAAAGCAGCGGACGCTAAAGAAAAGAGACAAGGGTGCCAAGTTCCCCCCTTCTGCCATCGTCTATTAGTACGGGCCCCTAGAAAGGCGGTGGAGGCACACGTCCATTCACTAATGACTCTTTAATGATCCCCTCCTCTGCTAGAGTGCTGACAAACACTGACAAACCCTGACCCTGACAAGAGGAACACCCACACTTAGCCCTCAACCTCAACCCTTATTTAGAGGCTCATCTCACAGGCCTCAGTTGCATTATACCAGCTGGGGTCCGGCAGGATGCATACAGCCCCCAAACAAGCAGCAAGATAAACACCCGTGACGAAATAGTTCGTGTCACTTTCAGGGTGAGGGGCAAAGTTTGAGCAAATTCCTCGCAGCAGATGGAGTGCAAGAGAAAAAGAGCTTAGATAAATAAACCCGGGAGTTGAAAAAGAGAATGGTGGTAAGAGACAAAGTAGAACTGCGGAGGCTATGGAAAAAAACATTGTTTGTATCCGCCTTGCTTTTCCCTGATTGTGATTTCCATTTCAGCTCGGGGTTGGGGGAGTCGGCGGCAGAGACTCTTTTTAACATCACACAAGTCATAATTACAGAGTGCACCACTGCCAACCCGCCTCAGTTTCTCCTAAATACTCACACCCCAAATTAGGGGTTACCTCCTTCTAGTTAAACCTACTATTTAAGAAGAAAACGTCACAGACAAACAGAGGGGACGAGAGAGGGAGCACAGAGAGGAATAACCTAGTTTAACAGCTTTGTTTCGCAATGACAGAGAAGGCCTTTGTTAAATATGGTTACTGGCAGGCCTCGGATAAAGCCAGGTGTGGAAACTGGGACAAAAACAAAAGTTGGAAAAGACACACGCAGCTAGGAAGACTAGCGAGTGAGTTTATGTTCTATCTGCAGTATATATGACAGCTGAAAATCTGCTTAGGATATTTCCAAAAGTCAGCGAGCTAAAGAAAAACACTAACTTCACGCTAGCCAATGACCTCACTGGTTTGGACCGCAGCTCCCAGTCCCAGTCGTGGATGACAGAGCACTCACTCTTTGAGCCTTTCCCCAGCTCGGCCTCCTTTTCTGTTTTGTTTTCTTTCTTTTTTTCCCCCAGTTCTTCGTCTTTACAGTGTCCCGCTCAGATTCCGAGTGATCTGTTAGTGTCTACTGGTCAGCTACAGGAGAGACGCCAACAGTTTTGCAAGACTTCTTTGCTGCTCTGTGCCATAAAGAGCCACAAAGATTTCCCCCAGTTATTAAAGATGAAAAGAGAATATATGCATGGCGTCTTTACTGATATAACAGGACTCTAAACTGCCTCTTGATTTATAGAGAACATTCATGTGGGATCCCTGCTTTTTGTCTCTCTCGTCCCTTTCACAGACGGACCACTGTTCTCCCTGAAGCACAGACTAGTAGCTGTTGGGTAAACTAAAGCTTTATGCTACACTAATAATTGCTGTTAGTTGCGGTATAAAGCTCCTTTCAGACATGCACTGCTTTCCATTAATCTGACAACAACTTAATGTGCGGCTTCATGTCTGACTGAGCACCCTGCTGTTTTTTCTGCAAAAGTTGCAACAGCAATCCTACCAGGATAGACACAGTAATAGTTCTGTGTCACTTTCAACTAAATCTGAACCACACATTAACAGACAGACACACGCACGCACACACATACACACACACACACACACACACAAACGGCACTTTAAAGCGTGTGAGGTGATTTGAGGAAGATTTTTCCAGCATTTCAACACCAATATTTGTCCAAAAACATCACACAGAGCACCAAAGACAAAATCACAAAGCACATTTCGCATTCACTTTGCTCTACAATTTCACATCTATTAGCTACAAAGTGAAATGTCCAAAAAAAATAAAACTTCCCTGTGATGAAAGGTGAAGACCCGAACAGGTCAGAATAACGAGACTCACCAATAATTCATCTGTTTATGTTTGCTTGTTGTTGTTTAGGAGAACAGGAGCTCCCAGCTGTTTGTAGGAGTGTTTCCTCTGAGTTGTTTAGATAGCTGCAGCGTCAGACAGGATCCATATGAACGTGTCCAGAGAGATTTGCATGTATATTACACAGTCACACTGTTTAATTTTCTGCACATCAGACCATGGAGCTGTCTCACACACAGTCATAGTATATGAGCTGCAGGTTAATCATGTGTTGCACAGCAGAAACCCAAGTTCTGAGCTCCATCTCAGATGTTGGGATATGTTTATTTTACAGCTGGTAAAGTATTTATTAGAATATTGTCACATATGTAAAGCAAAATTATAAGAAAACTGGGCTACTAGTTATATAGGCAGTTTAAAAAGTCTGCTATTAGCTTATATTTAGTCTTATTTATTGGTGCAAAATTAGGCATTGTTCCATGCTTGATGTTCTGTCCAGTCTTACGTGAATAACAAAAATTGCTTACCATAGCTCTCTCGGACACTGAGGCGCTTTTGTATGAATGAAACCAGAAGGAACATTAATGGAAAAGTGATCTATGTCTGAAAACAGAATGGCACTACTTTAACAGCCAGCAGTGTTGCATACCCAAAGTCTGAAAAGTGCTTAACTATCAGCAATGCAAACACTACATTTCCACCCTTATGGGATTAGGAGATAACCATCAGTTTATAACAACTGCATCTTATTTTGTGGGGTTTCTCGTGGGTATAACATTGTGCTCACTAATGTAATTTCTGAGATATGGAAACATGGTGGCAATGCTACAGGGAAGTCCATAAACACAAGCTGTCAAATGATCTGTTGGGTGTCAATCTCAAGTCAGAAAAATTGTCTAAACTACCTTATCTGAAGGGGAAACAAGTAACCAAACCTTAATGTAATAAAACGCTATAATTCTTCACTGCACAGGGAAATGCATTCCTATACCATCCTGATCAAACATAAGAATGGTGTAGGTCCAAGTTGAATTTGACCTTTTGTTCTCTTTCATAATTTGTATGATCACAGAGCTACTTGACTAGTCTTTAATGATGTCACCACATGCCCAGATGTCAGCAATTAACTTGATGACTGCAATCTTATTATAATCCGTAGCGCATAACGGCTTAAAAACTACAAAAACAAGATTTCCAATAACCTGAATTTGCTTATAAAAGTGGCATTATTAATAGCTGATGCTGGAGAGTTCTGCCATAAATTCAACTTTATGAAGCTTCCACAGTTTCAGTTTTTGTTGGTGTTGTAAAAGCGGTTATGATCGTACTTTATGTTTATTATTGAGGTCATAGTGGCTGGTGCTCTGGACTGCATTACACATGTGTGGGTATGTGTGCCGTCGTACTGACAAATAAAGAAAAGATTTTACAAAAAGCAATCTTAAAAACTTGAAATTTAAACTCATTCAGGACGGAGCACACTAGCGGCGTGCTTTCTACGATAAAAATTAAAGATCGTTTGGAAAGTTTGTTCCAACATTGTTGCCAAAGATCCCACAAAACTCGATGGATTTTAAGTCTGGCTGAGACTGAGCTGGAGAAGTTGACCGTCTAGTTCTTTTCTTGTAAAATTTGGAGTGATTATTTTGCTTCAGCATGAACTCCTGACCAACCACTATATTTTCCTTTAGGACTTGCCTTTTTCTCACTATTCTGACAGCAATATGCATTTTCAGCTGTACTGCCCCGCTACATCACATAGTAACAGTTTTCTCTAGCATTGTCTTCCTGACCTTAACTTATTGTTTTTTTACACCTTACACAGTTTACTGTTTACCTTTGTTCCATTTAACGTTATTCCCCAGATTTTAAATGCTTACACATTCACAAAAACTCTACTAACTTCATAGCATTCATTTAAATGTGTCTGATATCATCTTCCAAGATTTCTACCCTCATGATCAAAACCTTAAGCTTAACAGAATCAAAACCCACATCCAGCGTCATATCAAAGCCACATGGTCCACCAGGTCCTTTTAAAACATCAAACATTCCATCTTATATATAGTTTAATTAAAGTCTCCAGGAAATTCCCTGAAATTGTAATACATTCTTGAGTTGTTTGAATTCACAAATGGTACAAATTCTTGAGGATCACAGAGGTTTGGAAATCAGTGCTACTTTTTCTGCTTCGGTGTCTCCTCAGCCCTCACAGACTGTAGGCCGCTCACTGGAAATCCAGTCAGAAACAACATCCTGTCCCTGGGCCTCTAGGAAGTGACCTCAGCTTCAGAAAGGCCAGATAAAAAGTCCACATCAGGAACAAAAACATCAGGCTGGCTGTAATGAGCTCTCCGCCAGGCCCCAGTGTGTTCTGAGGGAGACCAGGTGGTGTGACACACATATGAATCTGATTAGGGGGCCTTCAGATCAACAACAGGAGACATGGGGCAGTGGGGTGGGCTGCACGGGGCCAATCAGGACGTTTGTGTATGATGCAACTATTAGTGGTGTTCAGTGACCTCCATCAGGCCCCGGAACGCTCTTGTACTCCTGAGTGGTCAATTTGCAATTTGTGAGTTAAGTATGGAGGTGAGGTTTGGGCATTGTTCTCATGTAACAAGCAACGTGTGAGCAGTCTCAGCGGCTGATATTCTGACATACTCGTGTTACTCTACAAAGACTTTAACCATCTGCAACCCAGAAGCCACCGGAGAAAACGCACTGATAATAATGGTGGAGGCTGCAGTGGCGTTCACGGCCCCGTCGTAAATGACAATGATGATGGCTGGGTTTGCTTGACAGATGAGGAAGAGTATCACAAGTGGATCAGACATTTTGATAAGCCTGTTGGGTATCGTTGAGACAGGGATCTGACAAATTATGAGCCAAACAATGCCATCTTGATCGATAAACATCAATAAAGTCATGTAATCCATATGTCTGCCGCCTGGTGATGTCATAATATGCAAATTAGATGAGTGAATTTACTCCCATCATAAACTTTGGGTCATACTGATGATTTTTCTCATTTACAGTTTGCTTTTATCTCTAACCATTTTCAAGGTACAACCTTTTGAAAAAATGATATCAAAACTGAATATTTTATTGAAAAAACTCTGGTGCCTAAAGGGTTAACTACCAATGTGTGACTTTGGTGAAATCGGAAAAAACAACCAAATCTCAGCTTAAGATCAGGATAGTTCATCAAAATCCTGAGATTCTACAGGTTACATTTTTTAAAAAATGCAAAAATTAATCATTTGATCCAACAACTTTGCGTTTGACTTTTTGGTTGAATTGCAGGCCTTGTCTACACAAAGAATAAGTATTTAACATGTAAAAACGCAGACATTAAAACATCTGGAGTATGTAGAGTCACTGCACATGTTGATTCCAAAATTTAATACAATGAATAAACAAACAAAAAAAATCTACTCTTGCTTTTTTCTTTTCTTTTCTGTGTTGTCTGGCAGTATGACAATACAGCACAGAAGGCATATTTGATTTCTCTCCCCTGCTAGCCATGGGGGTGTTGTTTCCAAACAGGTGCAGGACTTTATATTGGTGGTGAGAAAGGATCCCACAATGAGTAAAAAAATGGGAGCAAAAAAACACCTTGAAATTGTTTGGGGTTCTGAGAGTTAAATGTCATTATGTGGAGAAAAACTCTTACAAGTCTGTATATTGAAAGCAGTATTGGGCTTAGTGTACACATACTCGAAAGTTAAAGCTTTTAATTAGGCATTTGGACAGCCAGTCGCTGCCACAGCCAACTACGAGCAGAACAGTCAAACTCTCAGACCAGACACTAAGGACGTTGCATGTGTCCTCTATGTCTCTCACCAACCTCATTAAAAGACAGTGGTTTTTGGCACTTGTGTCTGTAGACTCATAATTATGCTTCTGTACTGCAAATATCCTGAAATTGTACAAGTGAGAGATGTCAAGGGCACTTCTGGCCTCATTCTTGAACAGTTAGTTCCATCCTGGAGCATTGTGCTGCATTTGACTGGACTGTTTAAATGTCTCCTGATATCAGGCAACACAAACAAGCAGACCTGCCGGCCTGGTGGGGAGGATAAGGAATGAAGGGGAAACAGAGGCCATTCTTCTCCTTGTGTGACGGGAATTGTGTTGGAACAAGCACCTGTCACCCTCCAACAATGACCACAGAGGTCGGCCAGCGAGACAGAGAGAAGTGGGAGACGGAGTGAGGAGAGAAAGAGGACACCGAACAGGTAAGAAAAGCGGATCGGTCTAACTCATCTCTCGTTCGCGCTCTTCCTCTCTGCCTCAAACAATTTAATCTCTGTAAATTGCATTCCAAAAACAGGCACATGTCACAGAGCCAGGGCTTTACTGCTTCATATAAACAGCTGCATAATATCTGCATAAATGGTTTGCATTGATAATAAGGTGAACCAGCTGCTAAGGCTATTCCATTGGCCTTTCCTTCAACCGCCACATTCCTTTTCCTCCCCCATCACCTTCATCTGTTCACTGCACCAACTTCACATCCACTTTTTTAAATAGACAAAAAGCAGCAGCATCTCAGTGTCCTTCAGACTCCTTCACATACCCTCTACACAGCCAGAAAAAGAGGAATGCTGGGCACAGCACAATCTCACACCTACAACATGAATAGAGACTCAGAGAGAAAAAAGAAACTTTGTAACCTCAATTCATTGTCCTCTGCAATGACAGTCAGCCTGCCCTGTCCGTCTCTTCACATGGCTGTAAATCAGTCTGAATGTGCGCTTCTTACCTCTCTGTCCTTTAACTTCATGGCCAGAACCAGCTGGTTGCGATGGTTGGTCAGCGCCTCACGGTAATTCCCCTTGGAGAAGAATGCCGAGCCCAGATTTCCATGAGCGCGGCATTCCCCTGTTTGGTCACCTGGAGAGAGGGAAAAAAACCAAAAGAGATGAGAATAGAAACGAAAAGAGTCAACAAACAATATTTACAGCACAGCCTGCAGGATTACAACCCAAGCGGTGTTTATTTCCCATCATCCCGCTGCCACTCTTGAACGGCGATGTGATGAACCACATCTATGCCGCTGACATGCCACTGCACCCTTAAAAGGGAAAGTGGCCGTTCTAAGTTCTCCACAGTAGAGCGGCTTCCCTGACAGCTGGTAGAGTTGATCTCAATGCTCCAGAGGGTGAGAGGGGAAAGCCTTATTATTTCTGCCTGACAGAGAGGCCCCACAGACGGGGCCAAAGTAAAGCGCAAGTCTCCGTGCTCCACCTGAGAACCGCAGCTCCTTATCTCCAGCTGCTCTGCCCAGTCATGTGTCAAAATGTGTGGGGGTGAAAAGAGTGGAGCCAGTCTGTGCTACTCTCTGTTTTCAGGGGTTTTTTTCCCCCAATCCTACCTTCCTACGTTTTTCCTTTCTCTTACCATCTCCCCTCTTCCGATATTACTACCAATACAGCAAATCTATACTTACAGTAAATAGCATCTATTTTTAAAGGAAAGAAACTTGTGCCAACTTGTTGCATAGTTAAAAAATGTTCAATTAGAGTGCAATACTCTAAGAGATATAAACAACTAAATATTATATTGGAATTCATTAAGATACACAAGAACAAGAGTCTACAGCTGTGCTAGCTGCTGTGTGGTCTCACATAGCCAAACCTCTCTGGAGAAGGGTCTGTATGTACCCATTATCATTCTGCTGAAAGGAAGGACAAGCTCTGAAAATGAAACCATGTGAGAGTTTTAGAGACAAGGATTCGTGTTTTGGTGGTGATGTAGACTACTCAGACATCTGAAATGCCATGTAGACACACACTGTCTTTGTTTAGACATCAGAGGCCTGAAAAGATGGAAACCACTGATGTAATTCTAACTAATGGGTTGTATTTGAACAACATGTTGTATTGTCCGTTGTGTAACATCTTCATGTATAAAGCAGCTGAAGCTTAAAGTACAATACAAGTACGACATTTCCTTGTCAAACGTAGTGAAGTGAAAGTATAGCCGCATGAAATGGAAATACGCAAGTAAGCTACAAGTTGCCTGCCTTAACATTAATATGCTGTCATTTATTGGACATAATATTTACAACTGTCACTGTAATATGTCAGTGACCGAACGTCTGCAAAAAAAGTCCAAAGCACAAAGCATAATTGCAGCTAAAAGGGAATGTTTGATGCCATTTGGTCAAAAACGAAAATAACACACAACTTACGTCAGATTTTGATCTGACATAGGCACTAGATGAAAAGCAAGGGAGTATCCTAAAACAATATATTCCATGCAAAATCTAATAAAAATCCATCAAACGGCTGTTGAGATACTTCACTCTGGACGAACCGCCTGACAGACATTACCTTTAGAGCCAAAAATATGTGGATGTGAATTGGTCACCATCTGAAATGAATTCTCTACCTCATTACTTTCCACAGTATATCAAACAAAAATTCCAAACATTGTCTTGTGAGAATCTGGTACTCCCCATGACCCTACTAAAAGATGTAGCGATGAACAGAAAAAGAATGGATGGATGGATGGATGGATATATAAATCTGACACTTTTCTCTTGCTGGTCATACTGTACTCTGAGCCCTAAGTGACTGCAGTTCATTACAAAAACAATCAACAAATTAACAAATGATTGAGTTAATGGAAGTTAAAGCTATAATAGTACTCCCTCCTCCCCAACTAGGGCATCTTACCTAAGGTTTTGGCCACCTCCAAGTCCTGCTGCATGTAGCCGGTGCTCTTCTCTGTGTTGCCCAGGGACCAGTGGGCGCTGCTGAGGGCCGAGAAGACGGAGCCGCGGAGTTTGAGGCTGCATGTGCCGATCTTCAAAGCGGCTTCCAGTACCACAACAGAGGCGGTGTGGTGGCCTGCTGTCAGCAGCTCCTGGCCAATCACAGACACCACCACAAATGGACTTTTGTCCAGCTTCATCTTTTGCAGCTGCTGATAGGTGGGCTCGAGAGAATCTGTGCAGGAAGGACACGAGTAAGACGGAGATTAGAACCAGACTGCAAAATATGCCAAAAACATAACTTTGTGCTGACACGGTGGCTGACAGTACATGACACTGATTGCAGCAACAGCGTTTACCAACTCTGACAAAGGTGACTGCTGCCTGAATTCAGATTCTGCTTTTCTCCAGTAATGGTGGTGTTTTGTCTGCCTCGATAAGCATAGCCTGTAGCCTGACTGAGTGACGGCTTTCACTGACAATTTAACAATAACTCAATATAGGAGCCATTTTTCTGTTCTTCCACTCTGACTGGGGTAATCTCAGGCATTTTCCAACTGTGCTGCATAAAAATGGCACAAGTTTAGACCATTGTGGGCAACGGGCTTTACAAACCACGGAGCGAAAATTTTATTTCTGCCTTTTCTTTAAGACGATAAGGGCTGTGTGAGAGAAAAGAGACCGATGACACGGTTTAGAGATAGAGTTTAAAGAGTGACGGGGAAATGAATGCAGCTAATGCACAACAGTAGCAGCAGCGGAGGAATGCAGAGCAAAGGAGACGCGCAAGGTGACCTCTGAAGAGGCTGAAAATGCACACAATGACATAAATCAATGGTGGGCCGCGTGGGATTCGGGATCCACAGCCCCTCCAGATTACAAAGCCCTCTGGCAGACACCAGCATCGAACCACATGAAGGAGGGGGCAAGGAAGGCACGGCCAAGTATGTGTGTGTCTTTGTGTCTATTGATGCATCCGTGTCCCACTGTGTATATATTTGAATTCATGCATAGGACTCTATCTGGGGAATGAATACTTGTCATGGCTCTGTATTTGCAAATATTTTGAAGACAGTTGCTACTAATTAGGTCAAATCACTTTACAGAAGCATGCATGGTGTTACTGTGCCTGTGTGGCCTTGTGTGCAGTGTACATGTCATCAAAAGGCCCAAGCTTTCACGAAACGTTTCACTTGCTCAGACAAACATTTAAGCAAAACAAGTACACAGTCACAATATCTGAACCGACTCAATTTTTCTTGGAAAGCCGCACACATGCTAATTCACTCACACACACACACACACAATGTGAGATGCATCCTCACACAAGCACTCAAAAGCATAACTGATGACGCTCTTTCAAGAGCATCGCTTCTGTTCCAGCGCTTGGCAGAATGTCATGCATATGGAGACGGTGCGTGCATATAATATCCATTCATAGCTTGTAATTGCCTTCAGAGTGACACCGAGAGCTGAGTCATAAATCAGACGCCGAGAGAATGCTTTTTTTAAAAAGGTGTCATGACTGCTGCATTCGTAAACAGGTAGTTATGACAACACCCGAGTGTGTTGTTTCACACACATACACACAAGCAAATGCTTGTGCCAGTCTTTGCCGAGCCTTGTATCAAGATGTGAAGCAAGAATTACAACCTCCGTCTCATTGACATGCACTCAGGTAACACTAGAAAGTCATAACTTCTCTCATGCCTTCTTAGAAAAGCCTTTTTAATGTTAGTTTTGCAGCCAGAGCCACACCTTGTAGCGGTGACAGTGTTGCTGCAGCCAGGAACACATATCTCCAAAGTATTCTGCCTTCCATGTCATGTGAATAAAGACATAAGTCATGCATTCCTCCTCTTGCATTTGACTGGTGAGGATATGAAATAATGTAAAACTTTAAATACGTTTTTGAATGTTAATCCTTGTTTTCATGTGAGCAGCTACTATACTAAAACACCCATCACCCACCATCCTATTCAGTTACAAATAAATTAAATTCTATAACCAGCTGGATTTAATGTGTTCATTTGTGGTTACGAAAAGAAAAACACAGGAGATGGAACAAATCCCATGCAAAAACCAAACCTTTATTTTCCATCTTGCCTATGGCACTCAGCACCAAGTCTGCTGGTTTCCACTCCAGACATAAACTTTGTGTAAAAACAGATCAGGGATATACACTTCCATAATCAAAAAAGCTCCTGTGTGTAGCTGTGCACTGCTGCTGCTCAGAAAAGATTACTCAAACAGATTTTTTACATCGGTGTGGTGTGCCAGAGAACATTCATGGCAGCAAGACGGTGAACGTGAGATTGAAAGTAAACTACAGTAACCATGTTCTTTGTAATGAAGGAAAAGGCCACCCAATGTGACTCACTGATGTATTTTTCTAGTTATGCAACTGAAGAATAGGGCGGCAACTATTTTCATTTTCGATTAGGGCCGAACGATTTCTCTGAAAGATATTGCAACTCCCATTTGATTTGTAATAGAATATTTTAAAGGCAAGCTTCAGTTCAATATAAACTGTATAATTTGAAATGTGATGGGGCATTACCACATGAAATACTGCACACCATACATCCTAAAGTGCAGCAAATGTATGCTAATTGCATTGCTTCAAATCGTGAGTTTGATTTCAGACTTTTGCTAGTTGATCTGCTGATAAATAACTTATTTATCTGGTATAAAAAAAAAAACATCAGAAAGGGGAGAAAAAATTGTGTTTTCAATGTCTTGTTTTGTCCACGACCCAAAGAAATTCAGGTTACTGTTGAAGCGGAGTAAAGAAAACTGAAAACACTTAAAGATTCTTCTTCCACACAAAATGGCAGATGTTGTTACAACAGAAGTCCATGAAGAATATGAAAGTTTATTATTGTAAATGATGCAAGAGAGGAATGCTGTAAACTGCAAACCATGCATGTAAGTTAATATATTTATTTTACCACTCAGTGGACTCTCAGCGTCCTGCTGCTTGTTTCTAACATGACAGCTCCACATGAGCTCTGTTACACTGTAAACCTCATACATTTAAACATGATACTCAAGAAGTGCATTAGGCTTAATACTGTCCAATAATAACAGATAAATGGAGATCACTTCAGTTTCTTGCTGACTGTAATTAACTGTAATTAATGCTACTGACTCAATATTTGCAGTGACAAATACTAATAAACAAATACATATTCTATCATGTTCTATTAGCTGCAGTATCAGCAGTGTAAAGTGGACTTGGAGGCAAATCAGGAACACACATTAAAACATATTTTTGCATTTTCTGAATCACCAAGTGAATGCAAGTAGGCAGCACAACACATTCAATTTGCCCCCCGTTAAGGCGTGGCGTTATTCAGTGGCATTA
Source organism: Acanthochromis polyacanthus (assembly GCF_021347895.1). Taxonomy (NCBI): domain Eukaryota; kingdom Metazoa; phylum Chordata; class Actinopteri; family Pomacentridae; genus Acanthochromis; species Acanthochromis polyacanthus. Next base: position 26,266,501 of record NC_067119.1, read on the forward strand.
CTAACATATGGCTCAACAGGTTTGCAGTTACAACATATTTACTCAGCTTAAAATCTCTCGCTCACAGAGAATCAACAGGAGCAGAACTGGTGAAATGGTGGCACTTCTTAGAGCAGATCATGTGAATCAAACTCTGAGCAGAACGTCCTCCGGTGCAGGTTAGCTGCAGAGCATCAGTTACCATGGTGATCTAACCAGGTTAAAAGCAAACCACCTTTGTGACATTGAAAAATCTGGCTTTAGGCTCAACGTGCCTCACTAACCCATTAATCTTGCTTGGTAGTACACCCCTCTGCTGTCAAGTTAAGTTACATAACAGCCCCAGTGGTGCTCGTAGTGTTTAAGAATCAAAGGCACTTTGCTCAAAGGCACCTCAGCAGGACAGATTCTAATGAAGACACTGGCCAGATTCTGTAGTTAAAGGACAATCTCGTAACAGAAAATGATCCCGGCTAGGTCAGTAGCTGCCACAATGTCAAATAATCCCCTCTATGGTTTATCTGGAGGGATCTTCAAGCGAGAAGCACTTTCAAGTTAGCATATGTGGAAAACAATACAATGATTAAAGCTAATTGACCCTCTGGACCCTCTCCCTCCCCAAGCAGCTGAATGAGAAACAGAACCGGCGCAGGATGAACAGTAAGACTATTACCCCTGTGACTGCGTACATACTAAAACAAAGAATGGGATATATAAAAATGTGAAAAGCTGATTTCCCACAGCTCGTTTGAGGATACAGATGGACAATGCTGATATTGGAGAAAAAAGTGTTTCGAGGATGATTGGACAGAGACTAAAGTACAGTAAGGAGAGGAAAGTAAGACTGCACCAGTGAACAACAGTGAGTCGACCCTTTGCTGAGTGCTGAATTGTGCACGATGTAGAATCCTATAAGGAACTGAAGTATTATACATATAAGACATCTAATATTAAAACTACAGTGAAAACCAGGCACGCTTTGATGAATTCACTCCCCACTGAGTCCTCAAAGACACTCATGTATGCCTTCATATTGATGCCTGAGGTTCATTATTTGCCTTCCTTTGTCCTGATTTATTTATTTGCTTCTTTTGATATGCATGTCATCAGCAGGATCTCTTCAGCCCGTGGCAAAAAATAAACTGAAAAGTGCTTTGAAAAAAAAAAAATCACAATCTGTCGAGATGTCTGTTGTTAGATAAATGACTGAGATAAGTGAGCACCGCAGTCACAGCTAGATGCAATCAGCTCTTTCTTGGCAACGGGGCAACTACACAGAATGAAAAACTGCAGTGTGTACAGAACATATACTCAAGGAATTTAAGTGTAATCGTAAAAGGATTACAACTTTCTAGTGTAACACGAATGCTTTTCAAATCCAAAACAAGCTAGTAGAGAACCCACGAAGAACAGAAATTTAAAGACTGCCCTTGATTAAACTTTTTTCATCTTTTTAACATGTCTCTATAGTGTTTTTATATCATTAGCAGTGAGTAGTCGGCGTCATGGCTGAGCGTTTCTGCCTTGAAACTGCAGTGTAGCTGTAGTTCCATACGTAACAAATCAAAGGAACCAATGCTGTCGGCTTGAAAGGGGGAACTTTCTGTACGATTTTTCTTCTTCGGAATCAGTTCTCGGTTCAAACACGTATAGCTGAATTCCTCCAATTTGACAACTTGTTCTTGAACTGCAGCAAGCGATGTCAGGAAGGGTGGAGCAAGAGGCAGCGACTGAGCTGCATATCCTAAAAAAAAGCAACAGCGTCGATCTACTGTACATCTAAGCCATTTTAAAGCAAGAAGGGAATATTTTTATGAAAAAAAATCTTAATATGCAACTCTGACGCACAGATGAGTTTTTAGGGGTTTAATCAATGAGCGGAGAGGGACTTTAATGTGTATATAGGCTTTCACAGGATCAACAAACCATATTTTTGGTTCAAAGTGAAGCCACTTCTTCAAGGTGTTGTGATAAATTCTCTTGAACTCAGATTAAATTGGCAGGAGCGGCAATCAACAAACTGAATCCTGGGAGAAGTGTGCTACGTGGCCGATAAACGCGGCAGGCAGGAACGTGGCGCTCTTCCACCTTGAAGGAGAGAGAGCAACACTCGCCTACCTTTCACTTATCGGGGGACTTTGGCTGAGTAACACTGATTATCCTCCCTGTTTGCTGGCGTAACATTGATTACCATCTCCCAGTGCCAGGAGCCCCTCTGAGAGGATCATTGCTCTTAATCCTTTGACCTAGCTACCTCTCCTCAACACACCTCGGATTAGGTCCTCCGGTGACTGCCTGGCACTCAGGGAAATAGGGTAAACAATTAAGAGATTAAGTGGCTTGGGCTAAATGTTGGTCTTCCCCCTACTGCGAGAACCCATTCTGGTCCATAATGCGCTGGTCTGGGCTCACTCCCAAACCCTTTTCTTGTTTTGCTTCCAATGACAGGCTTATATGCTCACTGTCACTAAGATGGGCTCTTCATTCTTTACTCACTTCGCAACATTTTTTTCCCCTTTTGCATTTGCACACAAATACTCTGAAGAGCGCTGTATTCAATCAAAGAAAAACTGATTCCTCGCGGAACAAAGCCCTTCAGAGCTACTTATCTCATTGCACAGTTCAGTAATTTCTGGATTATAAAACAAGGCCACATGTATTCAGAGGTGCAGTTTCAGCACAGTTTGGCAACAGAGGTGATGACAAAGCAAGACTGCAGGATGACTCAGTCTGTTCTGGCAATCTGTGCCATCCAGATCTGAAGCATATTAAATCCTCTGCAGTGGTCATCTGAGGTAAAACCGTTGCCAGGTTTGTTTTGAGGCTCATTAGGCTGGCCCGGGCTGATTACTCATGGACAATCAGGTCACTGCAGTTGCCTGATACAACCGATAATAATGCATAACAAAAAGAAACACATTTTAGCGACAATCTCGGCCTGAATACGCTACTTATAAAATCCGCTCAGCTTTAGGAAAAAGCCTTACACAGGGGCAGACACACACAATGGTATTAGTGTTGGATGCTCATTAAGATAACAGGCTATCTATGTATGTGATCAGCCCGCCTGACAATAAGATGTGCTGAAGCTGCAGGCGGTGTGCCGCACAGTCCGGAGGTAAGTACTTGACACCGACGGTCAGTCACAAAGACAGAAAGATGGACAGATAGAGAGATGGCCCGCCTGCAGAACGGGTGTGAAACTGACAGGTAAAGTCAGCCCGCCGCATTCATTGACTGACAGAGCGAGGATTATCTGTGGGACAGGCTTTAGGGCTGCTATGGGACAAAATGAAGAAGATGGGGAAGCACACAGCCAGTGACGTACCCACCAAGCCCTGCTGACACACACTTGCATTACATGTTGAGCTACGGCATTTCTTACCTCGTAGCGGTGACTTCATGGCGGCTTCCACCATGCCCACCAGTAGCTGGAGGCTCTTGGGGTCTTGGGCCAACCCGGAGGCGAAGGCGGCCAGTGCGTCGGCATGGCGACCAAGGTACTGAAGGGCAACACCCTGTCGGAAGTATGCCTGCAGAGAGAGAGGGAAGGAGGTAAAAGACAGAGTTATCGGGGCTCCAGTCTTTCGCCACAGCATGAGGCTTTATTCAAACACATTAACAGACACACTCATTTCACGCCATTTGCATTTTTTCCACATGAGCAGTTTTCCGAACATGGCACCTCTCTCCTTTGTATTTCCATAATAGAGTGATCACTGGGCTTTTTTGTACTTGTTAATTGGATTATAAGTTTTACATAAATGCACGTTACACTCTGGCTGGCTGCCATCTCAGGAGCAACTATTGTTTTTCTATTGCGTGTTTTTTTTGTCTCTGTTTGCTGTGGGAGTAAACGGCACAAGTAGAGTGCTGGGATTTCTGTTTGGCTGCATAAGAAAACAGTCAAGAGAAAGAAAAAGAAGAATGAGACAGAGCTACTTTCTCAAGTCTGTCTGTAGCTCAAAAAGGAACACTCATAAATACTTTAAATTGTGCATTCCCTTTGACAGGACGCCGTTGTAAAATAGTAACGCAACTGGCCGGATTCTGTTTATGCCGTATTTTTACATCAGATATGTACTTGTGTCACTTTTGGGTACGTGAATGGATCTTCAAACAGATAAAAATTAAAAAGATTTGTCATCCACTCACTTATTCATGGCCCTGAGACAGTAACATCTTTGGAAGTATAATAATTCAGAACCACTGAGACATTAACTGCATCTAACTTGTGACATACTGTATCTTTCTGTGGGAGACTAAAAATGCTTTGGAACATTCTGCAGATTGAAACCTAAAACAGACGCTGTCTCTGTGATCCAAAGCCCCATCAATAAGTGCGGGTTTTTTTCCTCAAGCATGTCTGTTTGGACTCACTAGAGAAAAGACATGTTTCATCCAGGCGAGTGTGTTTGTGTCTAAGACCCGATCAGACAATAATCCTGGTTGGTAAACCTGACTCGGGTCCAGTCTAACAACAGCAGTAAAGAGAAGATGGAACAAGATTGGGCTCATTATTCATGATCCAAACCACTAAATCCCCCCAAGAGAAAGCAAAGTGCCTCTCAGAATAGTCATATCTAGGCTTGTGTCTCAGAAGCACACAATTACAGCAGTAAAGCATGGGGGAAATGAGGGATGAGCATTGTGTGAGGCAAAGAAACAACAGACTCCGTCTCAAATTGAAACTGTCATGTTTAGACTCCTTGTTTTTGTGGTGTTTCTGCTTGTGTGGAGCTGCAGCAGTCCAGACTGTCTGCTGGCCTCCTCCTCACTGAGCAGCCAGTCACTCCACTCACTGCTTCCAAAAGTGACACTAGGGCTAATTTGCCATTAGCATCTAAGAGGCCTTTTCATTAGTCTTCCCAAGCTTCTCTGTTAGCACCATGAGGAAGTGAGAAAGGCAGGGAGGATTAGGGAAAATGAGACATGACATCGAATTTATAGAGACCAGTAATTAATTTTGCTTCCGTCCAAGCCCCCCTACTGACGACCAATCTCTCTACAGACCTGCTGCCCTCCCTCAACATCTCCACCTCCCTCCGCTTGCATCACAACTCCATTGAAAATGACGAGGACAGAGATTAAATTCAAAGCATTAACCTTTGTTCTAACACTGTTATTATATGAGAGGAGCGCGGGCCAGGGTATCCGCTCAATATTAATTGCATCTCGTGGCGGTGGAGTTTGGGCAGGATACGTTAGGGTTGAGAGGCCCACAAACGTTTCGCCCAAGGGAACGAAAGACATTTAAAAGCACTTCTCCCTTTGATTAGATTTACCCTGCAATATGACTGCTCTCCCTTTCATTCTCCTAAGCGCCGTGCCCCGACTAAGACGTCCAGGGAAAGAAGATGAGGAAAAAAAGATGAATTAAATAAGGCTCCCTTCAAACAAAAAATTGGCATCTTCTTTAATCATGTCATTGTTTTCCATCCTGTCCTATATAAGGTTGAAAGACTAGACTGAGCAGAGAATGCATTAAAATCCTGCAAACACAAGCAGCAAAATAAATGCTCAAGTGAAAGCGGAGAAAAATGACAGAATCAATGTGCCGCACAACCTTATACGATTTTTTTTCCTTCCATTAATCCCCCACTGCCTTCAAAACACATCGTGAGGCTGCACAAAGACATACACATGATATAACCTCAGCCTCTACGTAATCCAACAAGTCAATTCAACCAGTGCCGCTTATAAAACAGAGGGTTCAATTCAATTTACATTACAGTGGCTGAATACTAATTAAGGACAATGGTGGGGAGTGATACTGATGAAAGGCTGGAGATAAACTGAAGCTGACATTCTTAAGTAAAAGCCTGAATAAGATAGGACACCACCAAATAGCGCTCAAGGGTTAAAGCTGCAGAAATAACACCAACAGGTTGGCTATGCTATCGGCACAAAGCATTTAAGTGAAGGGAGAGCAAGATTGTACCCCTACACATATTTATTTTTAATCCACGCTTAACAGGATCTTTTCTAAAAACACAGCAATATCTGCTTGGAGCCGCCGCTACAGTGATTAGCACAGCTTCTAGCTCTTAGCCAGAGACAGAAATTGAGAGAAGGAGATAGAGGGATGTTCAGCAGAAGGGGAAAGAAAGGAAGACAGAGCATTACAGCAGCAGAAAACGCTACACAGATTAACTTTGTCCTGTCAACACACACAGCATCAGATACAAAACTGAATGGTACAAGTCAGCGCTTAAGCTTTCAGCCAAATGCCAGCTCCATAAACAGGATGCATAATAGAATATCACTCAAAGCAAAGTTCCCACAGACAACATGCCCTCCTGAAAATGTGACACATCTGTTAGGCATCTTGTACAACATGACATCCACAAACCAAGGCTTCTAATAACGTGATTTGCCTGGGATTCAATCCGGGCTAAATTATTGAACCTTCCTGCATCTCAGCCTCCTGTATTTAATGCAGCAATGTGCTGATGCCACAGAAGAGTGGATGCAGAGAAGAAGGTGCGCTGTTGTTACCCGTGGGTAAATCCTGAGAGCACTAACACGCATGTGCATCAGTACATGTGTGTACATGTGTGTGTGAGCATAAAAAGAGAGGGAGAGAAAGAGAGAGGCTACAAAACACTTACGAATAAGGGAGAGGATAAAAGCTTTTCTTCTTTCTCGAGCATTTTAATATTTCATGAATGCTTGTTTGATGTAGTTTTAAATATTCATGTTTTTATGCTTAGGAGGAAGAGGGAAATGATGCAAAAAAAAAAAATCACTCTGATATACTGTGCTGCACAGTGTGAGGAACCAACATTCTCCACGCACTTACACACAAATAAGCTCAAGCACACGATGGCATACGCTCTCCTTCGCTCTAACAAGGCACTTACAATGAAACATGGACAATTTTCTTCAAGTGACAGCTCTGTTGTTCACAATAAGGCTCACAGTCGGAGCAGCTGAACAGAAAGTTGACAAGATTAAGATTGTAAGTTTGGCGCAAGACCAGCTGTTGGAGTCTCTTTTTCTATTAGCAGATTAATGTCTCGGCAGATGTCCTTGCCCCTGTCTTGGGCTCCTCTTCAGTATACTATAACCCCCAGGGGTGTTCTCAGCCCCTGGGAGTACCTCTGTGTTTGCACTTGTCTATCCTGATTCAAGATCTGGGCCTAACAGGCTTAAAGGAAGAATTCAATGAAAATGTATTTGACTGGCTCTATTGCTACACTCAACTGATGTGAGTAAAGAGCAACAGAAGTACGATTTGGCACATGGCAATGAAGATGTACTGTATGCAAGCACCCTGCCTGATACAAATGATTGTACAAAGTTTGTTATCTAGCAATTTATAGTAGGATAAATGCTGACAAAAACATGCAAACCTCGTTCAGTGAAAAGGTCATTGCTTATTTCCATAATGTATCCTCCGTCTAAGTCCATTTACCAAGGTTTCGCTATAAGATGTATGAAATGTAGTGCGTCCAAGACTAAATGCATACTAAAGACTGTTGGATCTACTTGTTTACCCTTCCCTGAATATGTCATTTCCAGCAAGAAATCAAATTGCCAGAGTAATTTGTAAATGCTTCGTATCAAGGGCACTGGCGCTGGAAGCCTGCCCACGTATTCAGGTTCTTTACAAAGAGCCGAAGCTGCTTCCTGCCACACATTCAGAGGTATAAAATCTCAGCGGCATTGATGTCTCTCTACACAAACAGCATAACTCCTCATACACAATGCAGGCAACCCGTCACTGAACCGACAGTTCCAGCTGTGCTCCAGTAGCCCATAGCCTTGCGTAGCTTCCTGGGTCCTGATCGGTGATCAGCAATAATAGAGATGCACTCAAATGTGGAAATCGATAAAGGCAGCGTAGGCCCCGTTTAGACCGTGCCACACCCTTCACTGCTGTTTAGGATACGCCTGCTGCAGCTGGTTTCTGATCCCCCACAGGGCAAGTTGTGCCAGTGCAACGACTCTGAACAGAAACCCCGCAGGCGACATAATGGAACCCAAATCAGTCCATCAAATAGGGACAGCGGGCTGCAAATACACTGCAACACACACACACAAATACAAACTGCAGAAAAATACATCAATATCTCTTCAAGAAAACCAACCATCTGTCTCCAACAAACATGTATTACTTGAAATCAGCTTTCCACACAGGCCAGGATGCTGAGATGAGATTAACACTAATAGTGTGACAGGAACAAAGGGATTGCTGATGTTCTTCCCTCTGTGCTCTTTAACTATAGGTGTTGTTGCCTGGTTTCCTGTGTGGCCCAGAAATGTCATGTGTCGACCAGGGTTTAAGACACGCGCCAGCGACATCCCTTGCACATATCTGCCTCTACACTTTCAAGGTGACACAGTCGATTCGCAGGGTACACAAAATGTCAGCTGCTTAATTTAATATCCAGGGATAACTGTCGACCATGACAAATTAGCTGGGAGAACAGCTGAAAAAAGTGAAATGGAATGATTGCTGCTTTGGGCCAACTGCCCTTCAAGTTGACAAGCTGAAAGCCACAGAAGAAGCACAACAGAGACTACTTAATGAAAACTGTTTCTGAAGCAGAACGTGTGAGTTTCTATCTATCTGCTGCATCTCCCTGCAGGTACAGATCACTGTCCCTCAGGAATGAAGAGGTCTGAGGTCAGTCATCACACAGGGGCAGTGGGGGGACGTTACACCCGTCGCCTTGGGCCAAACATAAACCTCTGCCCTCAGGGTCACAAGGATGGAATCATGACACAGCTGCCTGTCTATTACCGTCTCCCCAATCTAATAAGCCCAAACCCTAAACCAGCAAACAGCCCTGACCTACATCGATCAAGTGTGTTTTTCTGTGCACGTGTCGTGTCGTGAGAAAAAAAACAGTGACAGACTCAATTTTGCTCACATCAAGTGACAGACTTCTTCGCTAATCGAGCTAATCAATGAAAAATGTTGCTCTTTCAGGGTTTTGTTTGCTCTTATATGCTGACTTAGAAGGCTTTTGTAGAACAGACCTGGTCAACTGTGTGGGGATTTGTATTGTTAACAACATAAGCTACATCAAAGGTGCATGTTAAGCACTTATGCAAGTCAAATGGAGGCACCTTACAATCTGCATGAAGGTAGACACAGTAAAATATTTATGATGCATTGATGTATTCCTCCCTGAGGGTGATGTAGACTCTGGTGATTGCTGTTCCATCTAAAGCCCTTAATTAGCCCATTAGATTAGATGGCTTTAATGAGAGCAAATTGAAGAGATCATTCTTTGTGGAGCTGGCAATTTAAGGGTAAATGTTTCATTATTCAGTGAGTGGCGACAATGAAACGCAGGTAAACTCCAGGTTGCCTGGTAGAGATTTCAGCATGAGAGACTTTGTAGTACTCTCTCACGGCTGCAAGGAATCGATTAGCCGGCTCACATCAAACTGGCAGGCGGCGCAGGACTTCAGATTGGAAAAGGTCATCGTCAGGTATGTGGAATCAATGCTGAGCACTCTGTATTCACTGTGTCTCGCATTATCTGGCTGGGGGATGGTTTAACGTTTTCTAAAAACAATTACCAAAAGACAAAGAGAACCTTCAATAAAAAAGGTCAGGCCTTGTGACCAGCAAAGTGTCATGTGGTGCACATCTATTGTGACAGTCAAAGTGAAACAGAAGGGAAAAAACTCATATTGCTCATTTATCACAAACAGATGAAACGGCACAATAGCGGCAAGCTGTGGGGTCGTGCAGTGACACGCTGTCACAATGCACTGTTTGGCAGAGGAAATTCAATTTTCTTTCTGCTACGTGCATGTCCACCATAACTGATGGTTTTCACAAAGGAAACAGACCAATAGAAAGTGATAAACCAGCAGATAAAATCGCAATATGCCTGTAGCGCATTCCAAGCATGTTAATTCCAATGTTAGAAAAGCCACGTCACACTCCACTGCTATGATTTATAGCCCGATTTGTCACATGGATGCAGCTAGCATACTTGCATTCCCATTAGCATCTTAAGAGTCCTTAGATGTGCGGCTGAGAGGGTCAGGGTGCTAAACAGATTTCCGTGCCCCTCTCAACTAGATCCTTAGCTCTGCTCTGCCTGAGCATTGAGCACGATCCCCACAGCCACAGGGGCTGACTCTCAATTAAAGTAGGCATTAATTACTTAAAGGAGCTTTAATCAATCAAGGCCAGATGGTGAACCTAAAAAAGAGAGCAAACTCCAGACTGCAGAAGTGCCTTCCACTCCGACTAGACTAAAGGTGCCCATAAAAGTCTTTATTAGAGAATACCTCCAAGGCTCACATTTTACAGACTATGCTTTATTCAACCCAAAAGGGCTATCATGCAATCTCAACTGAATCCTTTAAGTGTTGATTGTCAAAACTAAACTTCCTGCCAACTGCCAACCTATTTAATTGAGAAGTGCAACAAATAAGCTCACGTATTTAATACAAATTGAGGGTTCTGTTTATTTCTATATAATGTCGACTGAATAAACCGCCCAGACCATATGTGCCCCTAATGGGTTTCGCCCCACAGTGACGGCAGAGGAGGATACTTGGCCCTGGTTCTGTACTCTCCTGGCCTGAGGCACCGCGTCCTCCATCTTAATTTGTACACCCTTAATTGGCTTTGACAGTGAACTCAAGCATGGCTGAAAAATACCCTCCTCTTAGTAAACACTGGCTGAGAGACACATGTTCCCAACATGAGAAACCCGGCACCTTCATTAACCATTAGGATGAAAACTTGAGACCAACTGACCCTCTTTTCATCAACTCTTCAAAGCACGACACTCACGGCTTCACATTCCACATGTTGCGGCCATCTTCACTAATCTATTCAATTCGTAGTGGGAGACAAAGGCAGATGTACTGGAGTAAAAAAAATGCAACAGCTTATTCACAAACCATAAAAACGAAAGCAGTTTAAACTAGCACTTTCTGAGGTGTGAAAAATCTGCTGCCAAGTCAAAGAAGCTTTTCGAGCCCGAGGTATTTTTGAGGCTGGTTGGCACTGAAGGTCCCAAAGAGAGACAAAGTCCACCAAGTCATTACCCCCTCACACTGTCACACAGCATAGGCACAGCTCCTCTCCACTGTCAGCACTCGTGTGGGGTTCATTATGGTGCTCTGGCCTTAGTGGGAAGTTGCTTCTTCAAACAAGACTCGGCAGCACAGGCTGCCTGACAGTGTGGCTTCTCCAGAGCGGCCCTGCAATACTTCAAAAGACTCACAGTCAGCCTTTAAGGAGAGGTCTAATGAAAAGCATAGCATGAGCCCTACTGCTTTTGATTCTGCAAGTAAGAAGTCATACATGATTGAGTAAAGGCATGCTGAATCACAGACAAGGCACTGAGAGGTTGAGAGAACTGGATGGAGAGGAGAGCAGGGTGAGGAGAGACAACGGTAATGTAGTCTAAAGTGTTAGACATACACTTAAAACATTGAGGAGGTGGGAAGACAGAGGAAGAAGGCCTGAGAGGGAGATAAAGGTCAGCACATGAAGGAGACACACAGATACCTCTTGTTATTCCTTCCTCGTATACTGTACATGTCTTCTGCCATCCAGGCTATCAGAGCTCTTTATTGTGTATGACCTATTTCTCCTTCCCATCTCCCAGTGCAGCAGCAGCATCAGTATACTGGGTTGTTGTGGCTGCAGCGCCACTGCTTTGCCATGCCTGTGCACACGGAGATCTCCCCAGCGATTATCAGATAAATGCACTTTAATTCACAACACATGCGGCGGAGCTTTATATATAGACTCGCTAATTCCCCCTCGGCCACAGTGCAATATGAACTCCATGCTGCACCAATTTAAGTGTGTGATGAGTCCCACGCGGACAGGCTCTTCTACTTATCATATATATGACATGCTCCAGCACATTGCTGGGCCAGAGAATATATCAGAAGCTGAAAAAAAGGCAGGTTATGAGTGGACCGGTGTGGCTTCTTCATTATTAATGAGGAAAGTAGATTTCGGGGCAGCTTTCCTGTGGAGAATTATTGGTCAATCCCGGGTGTAGTTGAGCTGAACAGCAGTAGCATTTTCATGGGAGATATGTCACACTCACAGAAGAAGAAGAAAAACAGATTGTGCTGTATGTCGCTGCTAATGCACATTTCAGCAACAAGTACATTCACAATTGTAAACTGAACTCCTGACAGTCAAGTTCCATAAGAGGACTAATTGGCAGACTGAAATGAGATATATGCCTCTGATAACGCTGAGTGGTCCTGCGGCACATCTGCACAGTCTTTGTGTTAGCTCATTAAACAGCAAGTTCCCTCAGCGTTCTTTGGCCATCACCACGCATCATCAATTGTGTCCGCCTGCTAATACCATTTGCCGTATTTCCCTGGCTTTGATATCCATCTCTACACATGCTGTGTGACTCGATGGACTGTCCAGCAACAAGATGAAGTGAACAGGTTTCCATACCACCTGTGGACAGTTTATATGTTCAAAAAAAAAAGAGAGAGAGAGAGAGAGAGAGAGAGAGAGAGAGAGACTAAATATGTTAATTGAAACTCCTCTGGCAAACCGGTCCCAACATAAAAGTAATCCACCGCCAGAAAGCGCGCACACACACAGCAAGCCAAATAAAAACACTTGCTCAGAGCTATGAGTCATACTGTGGGTGCCAACAATCAATGGGGCTCACCGCACCCAGCTGGCTGTAGTAGCGGAATGTATTAATTTTCTCATTTAGAAACAAATATATACTACAAATAGATTAATAGTGTTTGATCAGCTTGGCAGAGCACTGCCAATTAGTATGCATGGATGGAAAGAGGCATGATGCTTCGTTTTTTGTATGCGCTGCTCTAAAAGCATATGGCAGCTAGTAAAAATGGTCGAGTTAAAATGAAACGGCATGACTACCCATCTTTATTCAAGACCATTATAGCTCCCAAGGAAGGGAAGCGTTACAAGGAAAAAAAGGTGGGAGATTGAGAGGAGGGGGGGAAAAAATGAAGAGGAGGAAGAGGACAGTGCAGCCTTGGCAGCCAGGAGAGCAGGACCACAAGCGTAGAAAATTGAGGCTATGGTTAGCTTAGGACCAGGGTGAGGTGAAAGTGGCCCTCTTTTCACACTACACAGAGTTTGGCAATTACTGGTGGCAGCGGTTTGCACCAAGACGGAGAAAAGATTGATCCAGACAAGCAAGACTCAGTTTGCTTTGTTAAAAGTAATTAATCACTGTGGCCACAGAGGATTGGTGCCTTGAGTGCTGCATAGTTCTGCTGAGTGTGTCGGCATGTCTGCGTGTACAGCCATATGTGAATATACGTGTGTCCCGGCATACGTTTCTGCACACGTCTGAAACAGCTGAGAGGGGTTAGAAGAACTTTTGGGAAAAGGAGCAGGCAGGTGGAGGAAAAAGGAGGGAGAAACATGCGCACACTGCACCCATTTATTCACATGCATGTACTCAGGAGGACCAATAGTGCAATCCATCATAAAAGTCCAATCCACACCCACTGAGCAAGAGGAGTCCAGTAAAGGGGAACCGTGGCTAAAGGAGGCAGGAAAAATACACAAGGAGTCTCCTTTCACCTTCACCGTTTCTAAGTGGAATTAAAGAGTTACATCTTCTGCTGCCGGTGACTTACTGCTCCTTAATCTGAAATAAACAACGTCTGCCCAGCTTCTCCATCACCGTTCTCCCCCTCTTGCTCTTAAAGCAAAGCTGGAGTGTTTTATTCATGTCTCTAAAACCAATTTTGCATCCATCATATTTTCATTGCTCATACTCAGTTCTAATTGAAAGACAAATCCTGCAGCGGCCTTGTTTTTATCACATTAGACACCCTGCTCCTACTTGTGATTGCAGTGATTCTAGAGATGAATCACAGTAGAGGCACCATTAATGCCTGCTGTATTCTCTTGTTACCCTTCTCCTACCGGACAGCTGTCACACCAAATAAAACACAATTATAATCAGTTTAATTGCGTTCATTTTGTAGCGTGTTGCAAATGCTAAGGCCAAGAGCAAAAAAAGCCCAAACTGAAAACCTGCGGCGCATACTGTAAATCCCACTTGATAACACACTCTGCCCCGAAGCTCTCGGTGTTGTGAACCACGCTCCCTCCTCCCCACCCTCCACACTGCAGTGATAAAAGCAGCGGGAGCCCAGAGCCACAAAGACACAACCCTGATCAATAACAGAGTACACACACACACTCTCACAGAGGAGTCCGGTGATCCCGCGGCGGCTGGGGGTCTTAGGGGAATGGGCGTCACTGCGCGATGGGAAAATTGGATGTGAAATCGTGAGCGGAGCAGAGAAGAAAAGAGAGAGGGGGCAGAGCATGAGAATAGCACGGGTGTTCTCCAGTGTCATATTTTTATCCGCAAGCAAGAGAGTTAGAAGGGCGGCAGCTGCAGCGGCGAAATGGCCACGCATTGAGAAAGCACTCATTCAAGTGTTGGCTGGGCAGCCGCAGGCCTGGACTCTAATAGAAACAGAAGCCAGGGACCCGTCTATGTCAGTGCCTCGGCTGAGCAGAATACTAAATCCTCCTCTTGTGCTAATGATTACCCCAAGCAAGGTGCAGGTCTGCAACACCACTTTGCAAATGAACATCGGGAACCCTGCACATTCAAATTAGCACACTGTCTGTACCTGCTGGTCTACACTCACTGCTCTGTGTGTGCAATACCTGGAGGACACAGCTTGACCAATAAGGGCAATGATTGTCTGGCTAAGGCTAAATACTGAAGGCTTTATGTTTTCTCACCCCGTTAAAGCAACAGTTTGCCTGATCGCAAACCAGCAGGGTTGGGGGGTTTCAGGAATAGACGGCGTGATAAATGGCAAAAAGCCACTGACCCCCTCTTCTATAGCAGGGGTGTATGAATTACCTATCAGGCTACCCAAGGAGTGATGACCCAAGTCCATGTAGCCAACCCCGCCAACATCATTTACTGAGCCACTAGCCTCTGCTTCAGACCTTGCCATAACTTACGCACAAACACCCTCTGGACCTCCTCCTTAAATGGAGGACTCGGCCTCATAACTTATCATTACGTGGCACAGTGAGAGAGTGGTGGTATATTACTTCACGACAATACAGATCCTGGAGCATATTATATCATGCTTAGTGAGGTAATTACAAAAGATGAGCAGAGACTCTCATGCTCCCATGTCACCTTCATTTAATACTTTGTTTACCTGCACTTTGTAAGCCCATATTAGTCTCTCTATGTCAGCACACAACAAGATCAGACTGCACAGTTTCATGTGTTGCTTATATTCTCTTTTCTGCTAAATTTATTTTTGCCCTCTGCGCTGGAAAATGTTCCTACATATTTCCTGTTTCCTACCACTATACTCCCTGCATCATTTATCATGTTGTGGCATTAAGATAACATCCTGCACTAAGCCATCTTCTCGTGCTACTCTGTGAATAAACTTCCTAATATCAGCCGGTGATGGCTCATTATGCTGGCCGATCATGCCAGTTTCTTTTAAAGTGTTTTTCCCTTGGGTAAAAAAAAGAAAAAGAAATACAAACTTGTGTGCTACAATGCTGTTTTTTTGGTGCAGCTGGATTAAGCATCCTGTTTTAAACATTTTTCTGCTGCTTTTTTCCCCCCAGAGCCTGCAGAGATGAAGAGAGCTTTGGATGTTCAGAGAGAATTTCATTCAACCTGTAGTGCTTCATGCTCCCCCAAGGGAGCTTTCTTTCCTCTGTCAGGGGTCTGAAAGCTAAACAACCCTGAGGAGAGGGCCAGGGAGCCACTCATCTACTGTACACACATGGTAAGCACAGACATGGCGAAGCAGCAGGTTGTTTACAAGGCTAACCAAGCAGATACATCACTCCTCCTGATCACTCTCAGATAAGAATAAATGTAAGCATTGGACATCAGGTTAAAGCCGTGACATGCAGCTGTGTAAATGAACATTACTTTAAGATTTCATGGGGTTTTTTTTTGTTTATTTGTTTTTAACTCGATGGAAATGAAAACCACAACTCAAAGCATGAATGAAATAAAAAAAATAGGATATGACCTAAATATTTGACGACTGCCCTCAAACAAAAAGGATCAAGCCACCCACTAAGAAAAAATCACCCAAATCAAAAGTGCACAGCAGCAGATATCCAGTCCGTCAAGCACAAAAACACATAAAGACAAATAAACTAAATGTGATACCATAACAGTCTATGTTCAGAAGCCTTTCAATGAATTTCTCTTTGTGTGCACACATGCCTGAGCGTGCGTGATCCCCTTTCTATCACTGAGTCGTCTTATTAAACCCCGTTGCCTGGAGAGACCGGAGTAATTACTCAGTCCCTCTCAACACCTTTTGGACTTTGGGCCAGATTCGATGTGCTGCTCCAAATGTCACACACCTTAGCTGGCAATTAAACAGCACTCTCCTGCAGTGGCTGTTTTAATGGGGCTCCTCCGCTAAAAATAAAAGCCGAAAGGTATTCTCGTATCACATTACATAAAAGGGTATTGTGATTATATGGGGCATAATTTATACATCATTTCCGGGTATTCATGAGTTATTAAGGTCAATGAGAGCATGGAAATGATACCTAATGAATTGTGTCATCGCTAATGAAAACATTACCTCGGAGAAACAGGCTGCCTATTGTGATTTCGAGATATGCGTTTTCTGCTAACAGGAGCTGCGAGACTTTTTGGTGCAACAAGATCGGGTGTAGTTTTGGATTAAATGTCTCATCCAATGTATGTCTTGCAGTAAAGCCTGTAAGTTGCACACAAAAAAAGCACCAAGTTTAATCATTAGTGTTTTAATTTGCACAGATATTATCAAGCCCTGAGCTCAGGCCTTTTATTAAAGAAAAACATGTTATAGCTCGCAAGATTTCAAAGGATTTTTATGCGAGTTAGAACATTGCTTAAAATTCGCCTTGCATATTCTGTTCGTAACCGGCACAGAACCTCCAGATGATAATTGCCTACAACGAATCAAAACACAAGGTCAGTGAGCAGCCACACTTAATGCATACAACAGCCGGAGCAAAGTTTGACACCACTTTCCTGTCAAGGCTCATTCAGTAAGAATGAGTCACGTCGGCTCTTCTCTATCAAGGCGGCTCACCCTGGTGTCACTCTGCAATGCGTAAACTCCAATTAATAGACCCGAATGTATGCATGCGTGTCACAGTGGCAGCTGCCTTACCCTCGCCTTATTTCTGGGCACGGCTACAAGGGGTGCTCAGTGTTTATGTCACCTCTTAATTGCATTTTTCCCCCATGGTAGAGGTATGGCTTTGTGCAGACGCCCCGAGGAAGAAAAAAGAAGGTCAGGCTGCCAATTTGGAGCTGGCAGGTCGAGAGCAGCGGCAGCACTTAGCTTCGCTTGAGAAGAGAATGGAGGGCTGCTGCTCATCTATGGAAACCAGGACAAACAAAAGAGATAAGTGAAGGGGAAAGGAAGACAAATCCCCCCTCCTGTCTTTGCTGTCTTGAGGCTCTGGGAGAGTGACACCAGGCTTACGGAGAGGCCCCACATCGCCGAGCTACCTGTGATTGAACAGGGACAATACAGAACAGAGGGGAAGGATTTTTGGAAGGACGTTCTAATGTCCTGTATCACTGAGAATACGCAAAGCAAATACACCCGATGATCTCTAATATTCGTTTACGACGTGTTTCATAGAGGACGGCCCATGTTTTTTTTTCTAAATATGAGCACAATTTAGGAAATATAATGATTACTGCATATAAAGCTAAGTATCAAACATCAGTGGGTTCTCTGAAGTCAATTAAAGAGCAAAAAATTAGGCAGGTAATTACGGAGGCACCTTTTGATGCAAAATATGTAGCCCTAAGGCTACTAGTTTTGATCTGGCTACTTGTGAATACTCAATTTTGGTGATTTGGTGATATTCTGTAACCTTCGACAGAGTTTAGAGGGAATAAATATAACAAAAATACCAGCGTCTTAAACAAGAAATGGCCAGCTGCTACTATGCTGCTCTGTCTACAACAAAGAGCCAGAGAACCTTGGACTTTTCCTTTCTTTCCATTTCTGAATAATTTCCATAAAACATCTCAATGTGGCAATAGGGGAGGAGAGAGGAGGAGAGTGGAGGAAGAGAGAGAGAGCGAGAGAGAGAGAGAGGCGAAAGGATAAGGGACAAAGGTAGTTAAGAGGCAGCCAGTTTGGGACTGCACAAAAGAGAGGATAAGATTAGGGCCAGCACTGTATCTTTCACCACTGCACTGTGTTTGAGCCCCGCCAAAAGTAGTGCCTAAAGAAACTATTAAAAAGAAAGAAAATAATTGGCCTGTGACGACAAATCAGTTCCAGTGAAACTACAGTTTGCAACATGAAAAGGAAAAAAGAGGCACCTATCACTTTAACCAGGCCTCTCTGCTTGGGGGGTTGGGGGGGATGACTTACACACTGAAGCACAGAGGCGATTTAAAAAAAGCAGGCAGCATAATCTCAGTAGATCCCCCTCTTTGCATTCCAGTGTGTCTGGGTCAAACTGTCAGTCTGTCTGTTGCGCTTGCTGTCTGTCGGTCCCAATCCAGAGTGTCACGGAACCAAGTCAAGGAGGACATGGCAGCTCTGGTCAGGAGTTCATCATGGGTCAACAACTGGGTTCTACCCAAGGGGACGCCAGCTTTGTTTATGGAAAGGGATCTTTTTTCAAAAGCACTCAGCCATGAAGGTCTGGTCTTATTAATGCAAATATATCTGCATTACACAGGGCAGATGTAGTGGACTAATTGCCAGCTGATACAATTGAACCATCATATTTCTTCTCTCGGGGCGTACGGCGATATATCATGCTCAGTGAGAGCTAACAAGAGTGAAGGATGGAAGAGAGAGTTGGCGGGTCAGAAAGTTAGGTCAGCCATCAAGAACTCACCCATCACTCCAGTGGTGACCCATCTGACCTGGATAATGCGCCTCCCTCCCCAACCAGCACAGATGCATACATACACACAGGCGTTATACAACTGCAGATGCTGCCACACAGTTTTTGCAGCTGTCTCTGCCCATCATTCATGAAGCAACCTTTACTGAATCCAGACAAACAAGAGGGAGTGAATTCTGACACCCTGGTCAATTACAGAGGTATATTTATCACAGCTTCAACACAAACATCACACGGAAATCTACACTATGACGCCTATCTCCTGGCAGCAGATGTGAATATAGCTTTTGCAGGGTATTTATCCTCAAACAGCACAGTCCAAAATCCTTCATGTGCCCATGACCTGCGCCAGTGTTACGACCCAGTACGGCACAGGAAACGACTGTTACTGCGAATCACCCTAAACACTTGGCTTTCAACTGGGCTGAAAACTGGAGGAGCCTTTGAACATCTTGCCACATGCTGAAAGAGAGCCTCAGCGCTGGCCCTAGGGGACCCCAAGGCTTGGCCTCACTCTCATGTTTTTCAATACACAACCACTGACACAAATGAAAAGGGAATAAATTTTAGGAAAGAAAAAAAGATTGCAGAGAAGGAAAGGCCATGGCAGTAAATGGGCAGGAGATTTCAATGTCCCAGAGGACCTGAGAAAGACATCTGAGGTAATTTCTCCACAGACATAAAAGTTATTAACACAAAATGAATAAATGCCTTTTCCTGTCTTGCTCTCTTAAGGTCTCCCTCCTCCCAAGCAGCATTTCATTCCTTATGGGAGTGAATCCCTTTCAAAAGTGCTCATTTTGATGATGCTGACTCTTCTTGGTCTCTGAGGAGCAATTACAGCTGCCCTGTCAAATACCACAACGCTCCAAAGGACCAGTTCACCGCCTGAGGGGCCCTCTCATACCCCTTGAAACCCCAATTTCAACCCCTGTGAAAGTTGGTGCACACCAATCCCTTGAACTCTAATGAACACAGCCCAAGACAAGACCAGGACAATAATGAAAATAGCCTCCTAGTCAACAGCGGGATCCAGCTCTATATCTCAACCTATCAACCCTGAACACAACCTCAAACCCCCCAAAACCCCTACAGGCACACCTTTCAAAGACAACCTCCATCCATTTTTAACTCCCTGGTGATACACTCCTTATTAGTGGAGGGAATACAATTCTCTTTCCGAGGCAGACCTTGAGGTCCCCAGTAGCCCACCCACATCTGAGGAAGAGGTTGCCATTAGTGATGGCTCTATTCATTCAACTCCATGGCCAAGAGGTGAGAGAGCACAGCGGCCTGGTTGGGGGGTATCTAAACGCTCCTCATCATCACCTCCGTGTGTGTTTATTTGAAGGTGTGATTATCTGGCGTTAATTAATCACCTCCTGAGGTCAAAGCGGCACAACAGCAAAGGGTCCATACTCGGCCCGCCTAACACCTCGCTCCCTGGAGGAGGTGAGAGGTGACAAATGTAAAGCAGCACAGCCTCTATGCTAAAGACAGCGCAAGCAGGTGGCAGGCTCGAAGACCTGAACTCTTGGCCAATTAGATACACCCAGAATTGAACTGCTATGTTATAGTCACTGCATGAATTTCACAGCCGCATTGCCCGTTTCGTGCACGTCGTTGCCTGTGATTGGCATGTGGGCCTTCACCCCCCGAGCTCAGGAGTTTGCTTGGCACCCTAACTGACAACACGTAGCTTTAACACCATCCTTGCAGAGGTGTATCATCCTACTATTTTTGCAGCACTGCAGTGACGGAGCTAATTATCACGGCTGAAGAAAGACCAGGGTGGATAATGTAAATGTCAGTAGCACGAGGGAGGGGCTCTGCTTTGAATCTTCCTTCCTCAAAGGCATGCAGAAGGAGAAGCACAGCCAGGGCCTGTTATAATAACCTAAATAATTTGAGATTATTTCATGCATTGAGAGAACTAAAACACTAGGAAGCATCGTCATCTACAATAATTATTTTTCGTTTAGTTTCAGGAGCTCCCCACCCTTAATTTGGAGCCCTTGTATCAAATACCAAGCCTCAAACAGGAAATAATAAACCAAACAAAAACTTACAACTAAGATAAATTAGCGCGCCACATGCTATAGTGTTGCTATTATTCCCCCCATTCTCTTGCTTTAATAATTAATAAACAGTCATGATCAATGTCTTATAGCAAGCCAAACCCACTCTTAATGGCAACCTAATGCTGCTTTAATTGCATGCCTTGCAGTTCACTCACAATGTCAACGCATTTAAACGCTTCTGGTTTTGGGAAAAGGAGCTCGACACAGCAACACGCGAGTTGGCACACAATGCGGTAGACCCTGATGATGGAGAACTCGTGTGTCTGTTTTCGGTTTCCGTTTTCGGGGATTATCCGGGAGAATATACAGGCCAAGAGTAGATTTATAAAGTGTGCATGTGGGGGGTGAGTAAATGTAGCCCCCTGTGCTGTGTGTTTCAATCAGATTGAGCGGGTGCAAGCGCAGCACATTATTCTCCCCTGCTCTGCATAGCGCTGTGCTAGGCTATGTCCTCCTGCTGTATTAACGTGATGTATGACCCAAACGCTGTGCTGCGCCACACCACACCGCACACACTCCTAACACACTGCTCCAAACACCCTCTGCGGCTTTTTCATTCCACCTGTCAAACAGTTATTCATCTCTCCCTCTCTCTTTTCTCCCAGTCCCTCCCTCCCTCACACTTGCTTATCTTTTCACCCACCCCTACATCTCTCTGCCTTATTGTATCCATCACTTTGCTTTGTCTTCATGAGCATTCTTACAGCTTTGTTTTCTGCCAAAAAAAGGAAACAATATCGCAGATAGCTCACTGCGAATGGTGCACATGCATCATTATACCATATTCTGCTAGCATCAATGCCAGCCAAAAGCTTTGGAGGCAGAGTATGAATTACTGCTGGAAGTGAAGTGAGTGGCAGGAATGTGCAATTCAAAGAGGATCAAAGCAGAGAAGGTGTTTTGTCACATTTGTCCACTTTGCAGGGGTGCTCTGACAGCGGCTGACGACTCTTTCCATCAGACTCCATGACAGCCAATCAAAGACAAAAGGAGAGAAAGCGCCTCTTCAGTTCCACAAAGTGTAACAGTGCATCTGAATAACACAACTTGTCAGTTCAGTGCGGCTGTGCTTAAGGGAACTGTGCCGTACTAAGAGGAGGGGGGAATGAGGTGCAAAGGTTAGAAATGTAATCTGAGAAAGACAATTACCGTCACTTACGGTGTCTTTTGTGAAGCAGGCCCGTTTTTATCAGTGACACTAATTTATCTCAATAGTATTTACAGAGGACCAAGAGGATGGTGCTGCAGGAGGGAGAAACACAGAGAAAAAGCTGTCAAACCAATTCCCACCAACCGCCGCTTCCTTCATTATCTATGGCTGTTGGCTACAGAAATACTTAATTAGCTCGCTGGTTGTGTGCTACTGCTTTGTCTGCCCCCATTGTTCCTTTTATGTATATATGCTTTATCATTAAAACACAAAAAGATGAGAGGTGATGGTTGCTTTCATACTAAAGAGTTATAATTCTGACTTCTATTTACATCTGTGTTAAAAATACATGCGTCTCATGTAAAATATTTATGTTTCATATTATGAATTATGCCTCACAAGTCTATATGGCTGTAATTGCCTTAGATCTGAATGGCAGAATCTCTAGTTCAAAGACACTTCCCATATTAAAAAGACAGAAGCAAAAGTATTTCCCTTCAAATGATAGTGAGCCTGCAGCAGTGTGGGTCTCCCGCTGAGCACCTTTGATCATGTGTGTTTGAGTGCAGGCAGGTGCTTAAGGCATCCGGTGAGTCTGGGCCAAGACCTCTCCCCTGGACTCCCCAAAACCTGGACAGCTCAGCCAAAGCTGGAGCTCCAGCGTAGCCTTGCATACGACACCCAGGCCATCAGCTCCACATTCTTAATCACACTGTGGAACTGATTCAATTCATTTGGCCTGGGAGCAGATATGGAGCCATTACGTCCTTATTAACGGAGTGCGGAGGTGGAGCCACACCTGAGTGCTCTGGAAATGGGCAGCGCGCTCAGCTGATTCCACTGCAGGAGGGACACTGTGGAGGAGGAAGGGAAAGAGGAGGGAGGACCGCTATTTAAAGACGAGGGAGCTAAATTTGATTAATCCATAAACTGATTTACTACGTCTGATAATATTCTAGTAACACATCCACACAGGGACAGCTATGATTATATCAGTTATGGTTCACGGCCATCTAAGATAAGGTTAAGCTCGGGTCTCAGAAGAGAGAAGGGGAGTAATTGAGTTAGCATTAGGGCAATACCATGCTATGATTTCTACTCAGGTACATACAGTGTGACATGTAGCTGAAGGATTTCTGGCATTAGACGCTAATCCATCAACTATTTATTTTTTTAATCTAAACCCAGTTGGAGGCTCACTTACCACTGACTTACAATAAACAGCATGCTCTTTTATTGATCTTTTTTTTCTTTAAAATCAATTTTGATGGTGTAGATTGTTAAAAAAATAACTACTTTAACAACTTTTCAGTTGTTGGTTAAGTGATTTTTAGTTCCTTACGCTTATGGCATATTATTCAGTCTTATCGTTTGACTTTTACAAAATGTAGACGCTGCAAATCTGACCAAACCTGAAACTAAAGTACAAGCCAAGCTCTATAGGCTCCTCTTTTGGGGTATAAAAAATGTATTTGTGTTCTAATGCAATCTCTATGAGACAGCCTACTTTAAGTTTGATGCTGGACTAGCTTACACGAACAGCTTTTCAGAGGTAGGCAGGTCTGACAGGCTTTTCTGTGCATGTGAAAGGTCTGCGAAAGTCCAAAAACAAAGTCTGTGCTAGTTATTCTGTTCCACTGCACTCATTTGAAGTCCAGATTTTTCTTTTGTTTCTTATTTATGTTAGAGTATGTAACACATTTGCATAATACCTGCCAAAGTCCTGGTTTTCACCACCAAAACCGAAGAATGAACAGTATCCTCACAGTTGGCTATTAATTTCTTACTATGCCAGGTCTGTGAGGGTTGAGATACCAACGTTACCTTGCTTTCGTCATGCTAGCTGGCCAATAAGAGCACGCTGGACTAATAGAAGATGGGGACCTTACAGAGACAGAAGCTAACAGAGTTTTTCAGACAGAAAGTGAGAAGAGGTGCTGCAGTAATGTAGAGCACAAGGAAAACAATGTGTTTTCTGTATGTTTATGCATGTAAACATATTCTACTCGACCCTCAAAAATATAATTATAATCCTGTAAATGTGCATGACATGGTCTCTGTAATGAAATTCAGTGCTCCAAAAAGTAAGAGACGGGAAATCATACATCCAGTGGTACTCAACCGCTCCCCCCATAGAAAGAAAACATGGGTTGAATAAACTGAGTGACAGCGAAGACCAAAGAAGAAATAGTGTGAGCAGATGGATGGAGCACCAAGTGCCAGCTGATCCGAGAGCTCCACAAGGGACTGTACCCACACTACCAGACCTCAAGAGGAGAAGGAGCAGGAAGCCACTCCTTGGCTCGGTGGCCAGGGATGGATCGCCAGGATGGTATTTCCGGAATGTTTAACCAAAGCCTTGGGAAGCTTGAGGGATGCTGAAATTATACACTACCGCCTACAGGCTGTGAAAGTCTGCGAGCTGTTACTCACAGCTCAGAAGTATGCAATTTATGCATCTGTTTACTAACACGAGTACTTTGTTCTAAACCCCAGGAGGGTCACGTTCCTCCAGCAAGTCAGTTTCAATTCCCCGTCAAGGTAAATACTGTGTGAAAGTGTTCCCACTCACTGGCACAGTATGATAGAAGCTGGTTCGAGTTTTCCAGACTGATCAAAGAGAGTCGAGAATGGAGTCTCTTCTGTTCCTACGTTCACATGATATGTGGGGCTCCATGGTTCACGGCGCGCCACTAGCTGACGTCAACACATGGAGCAGGGGACTTATGAAAAACAACGCAGGCATTACATCAACAGCTACACAACAGACACACACTCTGAGGCACACATGTTTACCTGACTGTAGCTGTGATATTGCAAAACCATAGGGATTCCACTGCGTGTTCTGTTGTGGGGAAAGTATTTAGATGTACAGACGTGCAAAGGTACTGCTGTCAACTTTCAAATAAATGTAAGAGGAACTGAGGAGAGTGAGCATAGATGTTTACAATGGCTCTGTGTGAACTAGACTTAACAATTAAATGTAGCTGTCGCATCTAAGATGTTACACAGCCTTCCACCCCAGCAGGCAGCACGGATGCTGTAAACCAGCAAGGTGGAAAATGGGACAGATGATATCTCACATAACCTGTGGAGTTTGGCAGCATTTTGATTTAGAAAGTTTAAAAAAAAGGTTGTATGGGAGTGGGTCAGAATAAAGTGACATATAACCACTGAACCTGAGCAAAGCACAACCACTTTCAGTGCAGCTATACAGTTAGTCTACAGATCATTTATGCCAAGTTTGGAAATGATTCTTTAGCAAGCTGTTGCTATTTTCTGCAGGATAATCTACAAAGTTCATGTGCATGGTGCCCCACATTTAGCTCTCTTCCATGAAAATCGGTTTGTATGTGGTTTTTAATAGGCTCACAGGCAAGCAAAATAAGCAGACTACATTATGTCTGTGCATTCAGTGCTGAAGGATGGTCCGGCTGCACCTCATTATCCTTCTGCTATAGGGTGAGAAACGTTCTCTGGGATGTATGCAGTTCTTTAAACCAAAAACAACTGTCTTTGACGGTGCTTAGGCCAGGATGCAGTGACGGTGCTCCTTTAAAATAGTGACTGAATTGACTTGGGTGGAACATTTGCAAGCAAGGAGCCGAGCCCTGCCTGGTTGCATGATCCAAATCATCAGTAAAATTTGCCATTTTCAATGACTTGATCGCTGCTCAGATGATGTGGCTGTTGTGTGAAAAGGATTTTGAAAATGGCAATGGTAGACTTGGATCCAAAGCATAAATCCGGTGAGTTAGACCTAGCATACAAATGACTACCTCAAAAACACAGATTCAGACTTCCAGAGTTTCATACATAGCAAACCTAAGGAACCAATCATGTCAACTTGCAGGGTCAGGTATTTCATATTCTTCTTCTTCAGCATCTGGTTCAAACATATAGGGCTGAAATACTCCATTGTTTTCTGTGTGTTTTCTTACTGTCCAACTAGTCGACTTGTCTACATTCAAATTTGCTTTTCATCGACAGGGAAATTAGTCGTTGGTAACATCCTCACTGTGACACAACTAATAATTACAAGTTGTGAGATAAGAAGCGAGAACAAAGAGAACAAAAATACATCTTTGTGAGTGTGAGAGGCAGCTACCCCACCATCGCCACCTACCACCCCCTCGGGCCTCCCTCTCAGACACATGTGTCATTAACCATTCTTTCTCTCAGGCTTGATTGATGTTCCCTCTCCTAACACAGCCATGCGTCACTAATCATTTCATATGAGACTACACGCAAAAGTGGGAAAATTGACTAACCATTAAGAAACCATTTATTGCCAACGGACGGCATTAACAGGCTGACATTGACTGGTGCTTTCATTTAAAGTTCACTCTCATCAATAGCCAAGAAGGAGGAAAACTGTTACTGTTTATTAGTGTCTGTTTATTAGGCAGAGGAATGTGGAAATATCTCAATTTGTTGCACTTATTTCGCTGCTGTGGAAGCTTTTCAGGTGGTTGATCCATATTAGCAGTCCCTCTGCTGATGAATGCATTTTCCTCCTCATTTTGTTGCCCATGCTACTGAGTGTCTGGTCAACTGGCAGGCATAATGTGGACTCTCCAGCACTGAGACAGTGCCCTTGCTTTCCAGTAGAGTTGCTGAATGTGTGTGAGAACGATAAGCTCAGACTAGGGGAATCCTGGGAAGGCTATGAGGCATTTTGCGAGTAATCTGACCCCGAGGGCAGGCTTAGGCCGAGCAGTGTAGTAAAGGACAATGAGCCAGAGCAGTGGAGAAACTCATACACAGCGGCTTCCCCCAAATGACTTTAGACACGCTTCCGTCCGCAGAAACAGATTATTGCTGTTTATCCTCTTTTCATTCCGATTTTTTACATGTGTGCATTGGAGTCTTTGGCCTGATAATGGCAGTTCTCCACACCTCCCTCGCAGCTATCGGCAGTCCAGGCGCTCCAGTGTGTACTTTTAGAAAAATCAATTGCTACAGCTGTGAGATGAGAATGTAATACTGAATACATTTTGTGTTTCCCTCTCTAATCTTCTCCCTCAACATGTCAGACAAATTGTGCTGCCTCTGCCAAATCTAATATAACTGGCCCCCTTCTTCTCACAGTGTGCACATATATACGCACACAAACAAGTGCAGCACGCACACACACACAGACACACACAGGAGGACAGGCTGGAAGTGGAGGGAGATGGTGGTAATCACAGCCAAGAGAATCAAATATGTATGAAAATGCCGTGTTATAGGAAAAGGCGCATTCTCGCCCTGGGGGATAGACCACGCATGTAATCTGTATGCTGTCTGTCCCCAGGCTCCTGTGTTCCTGCTCTTCAAACTCATTCACCCAGACTTGAATTATTTGTGTTTTTGTACTGGAAGATAACAAGTGCGCACGATGCATTCAGGATTCAACCACTCACAGCCCCGCTTGCCCTGTGTCATGGTTAAGTCCTCTCTTCCCATCACATTTCCCATCCAGTTGCTTATCACCTCTCCCCTTGACACGCCTGTACTTCCCCCGTTTCAGCAAAACCGCCATTCCACCACTGTGGGTAATTTATGCAGTGATTTATCCCACCACATCTTGTGACCACCTGTCATGAGCAGATAGCATTCTCGGTGCTATTAAGCCAATGCAATTACCAGACAGGGGGTCTTTGGTTCAGTCAGCATCTTAGCACCCTGCAGACTTCCACCATGTGACTGCAGAAGTTGATATTGCATGCGGGTCTGCAGGAGCCCTAACCGCTGGTATTGGAGCTCCACATCTGAGACATGCAAAACGCAGACATGGAGCTCGAGTGTCTCAAACAGGACGAGGGAGGAAGAGGAACGACGATGAGGAAAAGCATCAAAGCAGGAGTGAAAGCTGGCCGTGCTGCAAACGGCTCAGGAGAGGCAGCGTGTCGCCGTCTTTCTAATGACAGCCAATTTAATTGAAAATCCACTTCTTTGTGCGAGAGCAAACAATCCAGTGCAGAGAAGCTGAGCGACTATTCCCTGGCTCAGTAGTTAACAGTGAAAAACTGAAGAGAGAGGCTGAAAGGCTAAAAGAGAGGGGGTGGGGGGGGGATGAAGCGGGAGGGGTAAAAAGAAAGCAAAGAGAAGGAAAGTATTAAAGGAAGGCACAGATATGGGTGGAGTGAGAGGGAATTACAGATTCGACTGAGATAAAGAGGCAAAGCGATGTGAGGGTGAGAGAATGAAGGAGGGAGAAATAGAGAGGAAGACTGGAGAAAAAAAGTGGGGGAACGGGGAGGGAGGCAGAGTGAAATCCAAGCTCAGCAGTCTTCCTCGGGCTCAATTTCCAGGACATGATTAGTTTGGAGTGATGACATGTAATGGGTGCATAAAAAAAAAACTCTGCCGCTTCTACTCTCCCTTCCTTAACTCTCTTGTTCTCCCAGAGAAGCATTTTTCCCAAAATAGAAGCCTGCTCTAAAGCTTAAAAACTGGGAGGACTGGTAGGCTTCGAATGTCCTTTTGTTCCAGAGCTGCACATGGCTGTAAACCACTTCAAACCACTACTAAAACAATCCACTAACTATCTGTCAGCATCTCTGTGTCTTTCACTGCAAAGCACGTCTCGGGGTAGATGCTGAAAAGTAGCTATCACTTCATAATTCTTAACTCAAAAGCTACCCCTTGAATAAAGGAATCCTCACTGTGTGGTTGAGGGGGAAAAAAGAAAAAGATGACCGCTTATTTTCACTCTGCATATTCATGTGGCGGCTGGTGGCAATCGCTTGGTGACAACCTCATGTCTCTAATTTGCCCTGTTCTATGAGGAAAGCCAGCTCACATCGATTTCTATGGATCCTGAAAAGCAATAATCACAACAGTCTGGCTTGCATGACCTCTTCCAAGACTCATTTGATAGCATTTACACAATCACAACAGGACTTGTTATTGTAAAGGGCAGGGTTTAGAGCCAGCATATTGCTTTCAACAGGAACAGGGACAGCATATATGATTTGTAAATAACACAAACAGTACCAGCAAAGTAATTTGATTTTTAAAAAATCAAATAGAAAAACAGTGTTGTCACAGCTTTTGGCTGAAATGTGCGTCTGTGCTGGTTCAGAATGTTGTCTTGAATGCATGCCGTTTCAATTTTCAAAGGAAGAACGCAGCGAGGAATAGATATCTGAGAAAACACAAAGAGAAAAGAGGGAAAGATTTGGCCATTTCTGCAGGGAATGTCATGGTTGACACAAACACAAGTATCGCTGAGCAAAACACTGCAACCAGCCCCCTGTGGAGAGCTTATGACTATGATAACCAAGCAAGAGGACGGAGAACAAAGGGAAAAGAAAAAGCATGAATATATCAGGAAGAGCACTAATTGACTCCAAAACTCTTGCAAGGGGTTTTGGATTCTTGAGCTCCCCTCACTTGCCCTCCCTCCTCTCACTGCACTTGCCTTCTTCAACTTCTAACCTCCTGCTTTTCATTTCCTTTTATGTTCCAGTCATATCCCCTTTCCTCACCTCAGCAGAGTAGCACCACGGTTCAGTGTCCAATTTTTTGCTAGCTTCCACATTTGCCAAACACATTAGGATCAAGCGGCTACTGAACCCAAAGTGTCCAAATTTCCACCTGTGCTTCTTATCTCCTTAACCTTAAACAGACTGGCCCACCCCGACCCCTTGCTGCTGCTGCTGCTGAGTCCCAGACGGGTGTCCTGGCCTGGCTCTACCCTAGTGAGCAACAACCTGGTCTCAGCCCGGCACAACAGATTGACTCCGTCTGTGCTAGCACCCCGGTGGCTAATGCAAATACAGTCCATCTGCTAATTCTAATCCATCCATCCTCAGTTGATGTACAGGAACAGACACACACGCATTGGGGTATACGTGGCAGCTCTGAAGGATGAGATCACATCCTATCTGATGGGAGCACAATACTGTAAATGTGATAATTGATACCATCGCTATTATTATAAAGCCTTTGAGCATCTACGCCTGATGATCAATGAAGATAAATGGCAAGCTGCTGCTACAAATCTCTAACACATTTCTGCTCGGACATACACAGTATATCCTACCGAGTTAACAGCATACAGGGATTTAAACTGCATCGTGGATGAGGGCTCATGCACACATGGGCACAAGCACAGGTAGACAAACAACCACATGGAAGCATCAGCCACCAAATAGCTTATCATGCTTCCATGAGGAAGACGAAAACATCCACACTCACACGCACACAAGGCCTGAGGAAAAACATTGAAAGAGATATAGTTAAGTGTAAACATGGAGAGGGAGGATCATGGAACTTCAGCTGTTTGGGGGTGCGAGGAGATTAGCTGCAGTTAAACAGAGCAGATACATGTACTAAATATGCTGCAGAGTTGTTAAGCTAATCGCACTCATCCTGGGGATTAGCCCATATACTTATGCTAAGGGAACCCTTGCGAGCCAACACTGTAAACACATTAGTGGGCAGAAAACAGAGTAACAGATACCAGAAGCACTGTCACCAAAAAGGAAAAAAATAGCACCTCTGCATATGAGAATGCAGCGCAGCAGAGGAGAATGAGCCCCAATGCAGTTTGGCTTTGAATGTAGGCCAAGTGTGTATGTGTGAACATGTGCATTTGCATGTGCAAGCGCTGTTATTTGCATCTTTTTGTGTTGGTGCTCGAGTGTATGCAAATCAGCTCACACTGCATGAGTGCAGCAAGTGTGAGTGTGTTTGTGTGCATGAGGGAGAGAGAGAAAGTGTAGTCGGCATGCGGAGCCCCTGACTTTGCACATCTCACACATGCTGGATGAGTTCTTTCTGTATAATCTCATTTAACCCCCTTCACACACCATAATTCAATTCTCTCTTCTAGACAATGACCATGTCATCTTAATCTGGCAGGTAGATTATACAGCATCCCACACAAGACTGCTAATGCTGAGGAAACGGCTCGGGCTATTGTACGCTCCTTCAAGGTTGGATGGGCTGCTATAGATTGCTTTAGAGGATTGCTTCTGCCACTCATGTTTTCCACCACTGGTTTCTTGCCTTTAATCTGAAGAAGTTTTTTTTCCCCTCTTTTCACCGTTTGGGAATCCTGCTCATGCTTCTGTGGATGCGATTGGTTAAACTTCAACAACTCCAATGACACGCTGCTCTGAATACTTTGCTCATCTGTTTACTTGTTCTCATGAATATTCATTAATATTCTTGAACAGGAGCTACCAAATGTGTAAGCCTCTCATCATAGGAAAGCACCTTGTTCTAACTCTTCAACACTGACCAAGAGGCAGACCTGTTGTTATCATTTGCAGGTGTTAAGGCTGAGAGCTGTGATGTGCTGCTGCAGATATAGAGCTGGCAGAGCTCATTTCGAGCGACAGCTCTCGTGAGATGCAAGTGGGTAATTGAGCCAAAACAAAACCAGCTAATAATCTGTATTTCTACAAATCCTGCGAGATAGTGAATCAGATATAATTAGAATTTTTAATTACTGTCGGTAATCAGCTGGAACATTGCGATGACATGGAGTGGCAGGTGTGGGCGCACTGGTTGTCTGGCTGTGAGGACCTGATGCCGCCCCATCCAGTCCCCCCAGCCTGCTCAATCGGATTATGGCTAAACCATTCAGCCATAACAGGGCCTAACAGAGCTGCTTCATACCTTAACCACTTATCCTGCCTTGATCCACCCAGGAAGGTTCCCTAAACACTGGGCACCACATCTCTGTTTGCCTTGAGGGGTGTATTTGTGGGGAAATTTTATGCATGGCTACAGAAAAATAAAGCCATCTTTGTGTAGTCTCAGACGTAAAATTAGAGAAATCAAAAGATTATCATTCTATGTGTAACCCAATGAGTCATGTGGGCACATTAGCATATTAACAAGCAGTGCTCGAGTCAGTGTGTTCCTGCCAAGCAGCACCGTGTCCTGCTGACCTCAGTCTAAATGCTGGAACCGGAGCCTCAGGATCACAGGAACATTAATGAACTGTGATACAGAACAATGTTACTAGAGATCCCAAACAAGACTACAATAGCCTACATGGTTACACCGCCCACCCCTCCTTAAATCATGGGTCAGATTCTCTGACGCAGTGCAGCTAATGAAAAGCAGAGATCCAACAACATTCCTAAGAAGAATGGTACAACAAACAAACAGATGCCAGCGCAAACACCAGACCCACACAATGAAAATAGCATTACAGCCCAACCACAAACCCCTGGAATACTGTAAAGAATAGACAGCAAGTGCAGACAGTCATGAAATTTGCTTATTTTGTGCAAAACCACAACAAGTCCCCCTCTAAATCATTAGCTTAGAGTTGTAAAGCTCTTTTGTCAGTCAACACATAAAAGTCACATCTGTCACATTGTCATATAGGACTGGTTGACATACAACACTGAGTCCGTCTATAGCTCCGTAAAATGTTGAGCAAGACGAGGCCGGCAAACACCAGCACCATTCAACCGCCACTGAAGCTACAGAGACTACATATGACAAACTTTGATCCCCGCATCTTCACAGCCTACATTGTGGCATTACTGAGCTCAGGGAGTGATCACATCAATAGAGTCTACTTTCATCCTCTGAGCATTTGTTTCTTCAGAAGTGGATGTGACTGTAGAGCAGAAGGTTTCTCCTGCCTCCAGGCTGTTCCTGTGTAGGTCTTCTCCTCTGATCAATCCCCCATGTCCCTTTGTGGGTCGTCCAACAGGCCAGCCAAGCAGACAGGCTCAGTCAGACATGCTTTTTGCTTACTTTTGTCTTCCTCTACTGACCAGAGGGAATGCTTTCCAGCTGGACTAAGTTTGCCTGCCTTCTCTTTATCTACCCAGTTACAGGCTGCAGTTGTTTGGGTGACACCCTGCTGGATTGTCTTCGCCTCGTGGACGTGAATATGGATGTGTATGCTAGGGGAAAAGCGCCAGGGTGTTCAGTACATCGTAAACCTTAAAAGAATGCATCATGTCCTCTCTGCAGAATGTGTTTCTGTGTGCATGTCTCCTTTCTCAGAACAATGCAACCAGTGTGAGCCAGCACTGTAAAGTGGTCTGTGGTCCGGCCAGGTGTCTCCTGAATTGATCCCAGGGGTGCCATGGTAAGATATGCTTCTGATATCTGAACACCTATTACTGCTTGGTGGATATGGTAAGAACTGACCAGACTGGGCAAGCTGAGAGGCCTCTGAGATCACATGACATCACAGAAGCATGCTCAGTGAGTACTCTGTCCACTGTTTCTGATACTGTTGAGTCAAAACCTCTATGGAAGGTATCTGAGCACAGAGTACAGCAGTTTAGAGATAACATTCCAGACATATCTTCATTTATTTGCCTCACTTACTTGGGATCTATTCAACAGACATAAACAAGGCAGCTTAATAATCTGAGTATTTCACATCTTAGTTTGTGTTCTGTTGCCAATGCCAGAAATCCAAGTTGTGCTGTCGTCACAGATGAAATGAAAGCGCTTGATCTACCAACTAATGAAAGAGCTACAAAATGGATTTGAGTAAATTTAGCTTTAATTTATTCATGTATCAAAGTATTTCTGTCAGCATCCACTATAAAGCAAAATCAGCAACTGAAAAATATGGCTGCTTTGCCAATCTTTTCCACTTTAAGTGTGGGCAAAGATGTCAGGTAAATGGATCAGGCCATTTAGTGCGTGAGAGGCTCTTTGATTTTAAGATATTAATCCAAGCCTGTCTTTGTACTTGTGCTTTGCTGTGTTTTCCAGATGGAAACTGAAATAGCCTCAATCTTTTTCCTTTGGAGGATTTTTACTGTAGTCGGAAACATTATTTTTTTGTTAATGCATACTCCATTTCAGTGTTCTTAAATTGGCAGCATTTACTGTCTCCAGCAAGTTAAACTAAGAAACACAGTGCATGGCTCACAGTAGTCTGCACACATCTAAATTAGGTCTGTATGCCATCCAGGATTTATTCTGCTCTAGTGTCCCCTGAATTCAAAAGGACAAAGCAGGGTTCTCAGTCAGAGGCAGGGGTGTGCTGTATAAAGAGGAAACAGGGCTCTATATAGAGGGAAGGACATGGATAAATATAACCTCCCCTCTCACCTCCCATTCTGTGCCTGCCACCAGTTATACTCAGTCGAAGTCCCAGTTGTACCGTAGTCACAACCAAATAGACAGCTGGCAGTCAGTTATGTTTCCACACTGCGAACAGGGTCCCTTACCACCTTGCAATGTCAAACGCACCATTCAGACAACCCTAAATATTTAATCAGGACAAGTAGAAGGCAATCTTCTACATCCACTAGCATTAAACATTTAATACCCGGCTGACATGATATCTAGTCAGCCGAGACCCAGTCAAGAGACGCTCGCAACGGAGAGCTGCAGACACTTGTTCTTACCCAGTTAAATTACACAAAGACAAATCCCACAGAAGGAAATAGAGAACACAACACTCTGCTGAGTGTAGGTCAGTGTCAAGCAGCAGTCCCACCCACACACAGGCCCACTGAAACACACACACAGGCACACACAAACCGGCAAAGGTAAATTTCTATACAAACATATATCATCTGTGAGAGGTGAAGCAAGGAGGAGGCTTGTGAATCCCATCAGTCATGGCTTTAGACTAAGGTTAAAAGCAGAACAGGGCAGCCACTGTCAGCACACACAAACCAACCAAGGACAGAGAGGGAGGGCTGAGGGCAATACGCCGTATATGGCAAAAATATAACACGACAAACCTGCACAAGGGCAGATGTGTTGTGACACTGTTACATTACAGTTGTTGATACCACACATCTCTCCAGTTAAAGAACATCCACACTGATTTTACACATCTGCTTTCTGGCATTTGGGAATACTACAGCATAAATGAAACAAACTTGAATAGATAACGCCTTTGTGGCTCTGGATGAAATGCATAAAATCTGATAATGTTCCTAAACAGAGGTCTCTTGAATCAGCACTAATTGGGTCTGAAGACAAGTCTGAAAATGTCAAAAATCTGTGTGTGGATTTAGAGGGGAGTGCACTTAGATTCTGCATCCCACTCCTGCTTCATGCTACACTCTCACAGCCGTGTCAGTTGGTACCATTTGATGTGAATTTATGATTGGATTGTATATTCACTAATTGCACGTTGCTGATGACGGAGTCTTGGCAAATACTCTCTTAGAAAATGAGCTTGGAATTTCAGTCGGACTGCACCTGGTGGAATAAATCATCATCGGTTGTTAAAGTCGCACATCATTCCCACACATATGGACCAGTCGGGACATTAAGAAACCCCATCAACAAAGGCGACCTGTTGCAATGGTCTGATTAGGTGTATGTCAAATCTCTGGGTGTGGCCATCACCCTTCAAACTGGAAACAAACATGTAATAAACATAACAAAAGGGTGTACTTAAATTAAAACAATAATTCATTTGTAAACATAAAGTGCTTTTGGTGCTTCAACTTAACCTTTTGGTCTTCTAGTCTGCTGACCTATGGCATCAATCACCTTTCTAATCTCAAAATGTAAACTTTTGCTCCACTTTGGGAATGCAAAAAAAAACATTAAAGGGGAACTTCGTTTTTTTTCAACCTGGGGTCTGTTTCCATATGTAATTTCATACATGTGAGTGATGGAGAAATGAATTTTCGACATAGCTCCAGTATTTAGCCAGGCAGGCAGCTTAGCAGCTCAGCTAGCAGCTCAGCTAGCAGCTCGGCTAGCGAAAAGTATGGGGCAGCTGGCCCCCCCCGTCAAAGTCCGCCCTAACGTGCTTTTGCCCCACACTGACCGGCTCAGATACCACAACAAAGAGCGATCTCCAGGTAATGTGGAGGTTTTCGTTCACTTCTCATCTCTAGTATGTTGTGGGACACTCGTTGAGACTATCTGAGTCGGTCAGTGTGGGAAAAAAAGCATGTTAGGGCGGACTTTGACGGGGGGGGGGGGCAGCTGCCCCATACTTTTCGCTAGCCGAGCTGCTAGCTGAGCTGCTAAGCTGCCTGCCTGGCTAAATACTGGAGCTATGTCGAAAATTCATTTCTCCATCACTCACATGTATGAAATGACATATGAAAACAGACCCCAGGTTGAAAAAAACTGAAGTTCCCCTTTAATTGTCTCTGGTATTGTCATTTATGATCCTTTTTTGTTTGTTTGACCATCTTGAATGACCATAATGTTACAGGAGTGCAACACTAAATGCCTCTTCATTTTAAACTGTCCGCATAAAATAACATATTAAACATACATTTAGATTGAGATCAGTAGAATTTCAATCTACTGTTACAGTGAATGCAAATGTCCTGCAAAATAAACCATCAGAAACTTTCCTTAAGTCATTAAGTTACTAATTTTGCACATAAACATCTATACGTGTCATCAGTGTGTGGAGTGAGGTGGTATGTGTGGTCCAAGTCAATAGTATCAAGTGGCATCAAGTACAAAGTATACAGTGTACATTATACATACAGGCACAAACACACACAGATACAGATGCAGATACTGGAGGTGACCCTGCGCTCTGACAGGGTGGGACGTGACTTGATTAAGAATGGCGAGGTAAGAGTGATAAAGTAGCACCTAAATCCACCCACATCCTGTGACCCTGCCATAAGTCAAACACAAACGACAGGCACATACACTATAAATAATCCTGTCTGAAGTCAGGCTGTAGCAGCCCTCCCTCTGCTCAGGTTTACACTCCTCGTTTGACTAAATGTAAGACAAAAAGAGAAAAACTTTGCTTTCGGGAAAACAAACATAAAGCAGACATACCCAATATAACAACTAATAAGTTGCTGAAGGCGGCTCCGTCTAAGTTCCTCTTCTCTATTTTCATTCTCTCCTGGGCCACATGCACAAACACCGAGACAAACAGAAATAGCACACATGCTGCATGCTACCTCGCACTTGTGAAAATTCATGCGATCGCACCCAAACACATCATGTGGGGTTAATAGAGCAGGTGTCCACTGCAGAACTCTCTCTGCACCCTTGGCTCCCGAGCCAATATTCTCGGCTAATTTGAATAAAAAAAATCTGCAAACATTTGCTGGACGATTCAGGCTAATGTTCAATCTGCTGCTCTTTGACACAGTGCCACCACGCATCTCATTTCCATTCCTGAAGCCTCACCACAAACCTGCCAGCATTGCAGTGTCATGTGGCAGAAATACAGAGGGGGAAATTGGGGGAAGGAGGAATGGGAATGACATGTTTTTATTTGTGCAGAAGAAAAAAAAATGCTTGAGTATTCCTCTTGAAAAATAATGTGAATAGTATCCAAATGTGTCAGCAGAACAACATCAAGGTCGATGTGGAAAATAGAATTCTGATACGGTTCTTAAAAAAAAGCTCACACGAGTGTGGGAAAAAAAAGTGCAGAAAAATATTTGACAGAGAAAATAATGATGGGGAAACACATGAAATTGTAGTGAATGTCTTGTGATTTGGGCAAACACTCACCATAGGGGCTGGCAAAATGTTCTAGGAGAAACGCGCACGTATATACAGTACATCCACCTCGGAAGATGTATAAATGTCTTGCACACACAAACTCACATCTCCCAACCTCCCAGCACATAAAAAGTGAAACAGAGAGGCAAACCCACAACAGTAAGATAGTCTCTTTTGGAAGAAAAATAATAAATGAGGGAAAAGGATGGAGGCAGGAAAACATGCTCCCATGATGATATACCGCTTGCTTTTATGCATAGCAAGACTTTCCACTCAATTTCCTCTTCCTATTTTGGCACCATCCTGAAGATAATATCTCTCTCTGTCTCTTTCTCTGTTCCAAAAGCATGATGAGGGTTGCATAAAATTAGCTGCTTGATAGGGAGACCGTGTCCGGGGGCAAGATGGAGGACCTTGTTTCCAAAGAGTCTCGACACACTCCACTCTCAACCCCCCATATCCCCGAGTTACAGCGAAAAGATCAGATAGAGAAGGGAGAGGCCTGTTTAAAATAGCACCCCACAGACACTCTTCTGAATTTTTGAACAGCAGCGAAAAAATAATAAAATACAGAGCATAAAATGATGAACTCAGTGCTGACACGTGCTCCATGCCGCAGCTGTCTTTCTGGCTTCTTCCACCCGAACTAATACAGGATTAAGCGTGTGTATTATGAATGCGTGTTGTTTATTGTGGTCAAAGATAAGGAGAAGCTCCTGTCAAAAAAGCACAGAGGTGAAACTGTCATCTCACACCCTTCATGTACTGAAAATAGACAGGTCGGAGTCTTAAATGCTTCATCTACTCTCTGGTATCCCAGTCCAATTACAACTCGTCCCACCAAGCCCTTTCTTTCCACACTCTCACGGGCTGTCAGATTCTGATATGGAAGGCGTTGCAATATTGAAGGTCGGTCAGTCAGCACACTTAACCTCATTTCCCATCACCCTGCTCTGCCTCTCCCAGAAGAGCCCTTTGATTGGTGTCCATTTGAAAAGCGGGCTTTGGGTTTGACGGGAGGGGTATGGAGGGTAGGAGAGATCAGAGCAGCCTCAGCGCTGCCTGAGAAAGGAGCTTTTTGGAGCACGACTCCTGACTGTAGTCAGTTATAATGGTTTTCAATTAACCAGGGGAAAAGACTGAGAACTAATCTGGGCTAGCACAGGAGAACCGGTCATGCAATATTCATGTACACAAACTAATGAAAGCCCAGATTAGCCTACATATTTACACGGGGTCGGTACTATGTCG
Organism: Acanthochromis polyacanthus; assembly: GCF_021347895.1. Lineage (NCBI taxonomy): Eukaryota > Metazoa > Chordata > Actinopteri > Pomacentridae > Acanthochromis > Acanthochromis polyacanthus. Next base: position 26,305,205 of record NC_067119.1, read on the forward strand.
TCCACACATTAAAGGAGTCTGCTGCCAAGCGGAGAGGAGAGAGAGAAGAAATAGAAACTGGAAAAAGGGGCTGAATGGTACAGTGGGAAACAGAATTTCGAAAGAGAAGCGATAATGAAGTGCAGAGAGGAGATCAAGAAAGAGAGAAATCAAGGGGGAAAAATGAGAGGTCAACGGGACACGGGGAGGACCTTGAACAAAAGGAAATGGAATCATGAGATAAAGAGGTGAGCTAAAGCTAGAGGAGGTGCGACTCCTCGAAAAGAGATTAAGGATCATCTGCATTTTGCCTTTTCATCTGCCTTTACCGTAATCATCCCTCTCTAAAGGCACCAGCCCCCACTCAAAATGACACCAATCTGAATGAGTGATCTTGACAAATTGGGCTGCTGGAGAGAAGCGAGTGCTCTTCTGACTAAGGCGAGGACTGCAGACAGACAGTGGGGAGTCCACGGCAGGACAGAGATATCACCGTAATTGGCTGCTACCCTCTCTTTCACATAATCTGTGTCCGTGGAAAGTGCCCAAACTGAAAACCGCGAAGCCCTGTGCAACTAATAACTTCAATAACGCTTCAAATGTTATGTACATACATCAGAACAATATGAGAAATTCATCCGTAATCCTTAGTAGGTCACAAAAGACTTAAAAGACTTCAAAGCTGGATTAATGTGTGACTGGACATACCAATTCCACACTGGCTAACTTCTTACCAAGCATTAACACTGTATGTCAAACAAGAAGCTAATCGTGGGTTTAGTTTGAAAATATCCTTTGACCTTTTGTAGAGGTCTCAGAATTAATTTTATGCTCCACAGATATCTAATTTTATGCTTTTACGGACTTACACATTTGCAGAATAATGGAAATGTCCTGATATTTTTCTTCACTTAGGAAACCACTGAGCCTGCTGTGCTGCAAAATGTTCGGTGTTAAATGCCTGCTTCTGTTTCATTTCATGGCCTGTATATAAGATGCTCATGTACATATGCTGATGGGTCCATGGAGAAATGCAATACAGAAAAAAAATAAATGAAGGGGTTATTTGAGAAAAGCTCTCATTCTCTTGTTTCAAGGACCCAGGGAGACTAATGAATTCACAGTTTTACCAATGTGCTGGCCTAGCAGGTTCTCCCCCCACTCACTTCTTCTACCTGCCTCAACTTTCGGAAATGAAATGTGAGAAATGGGCCAATTTACAGCTGAGGGCTGTTTCTTCCTAAGAGACACAGACATAAAGATGGAGTACAGAGGATATGCAGAGCTAGATGGGGAGCGATGAGGGGGTTTGAATTTAGACAGAGAAAAAAGGAGGGAAAAAGATGTGAGACAGGAAAGCAAGACGTTGGCACTAATATGAGTGTCATCTCTGAGGGTAGACAGAAGTGCTTGAATTGCATTTTTGGCCTTTAACTTCTCTTACACAAAGAGACTGCAGTTGAAGAGCGGCTCTTGATCTTCCCAATCAGCTAGCATGACAAGAGCTGCTCAGATATTCAACAAGCAGAAACAAAAGAGCATGTCAGCATGAAGAAGTTTGCTACACCCGGAGAAGTTTGAAAGAATGACATAAAGAAGTTGGAGAGAAGCCGGCAGAACAAAGGCGATGGAAAGAAGGATGACAGAAACGAATATGAGAGGTCCGACGCCATCTGTTCATAATTATGTCTGAAGTCCATACTGCAGCTGAAATGCGCTGCAGCAACACCATTTCCTTCGGGAACACCAATGCTCAGTTACAATATCTACCCACAACACTCTCATGGTTCTCCTTCGTAACAAAAGCATGATGCAATTTGTGTCCAACTAGTCACATGTGCGAATTGTTTGAGACTGTAACACAACACAGGAGGCGTTAGTTATCTGAAGGTAACACTCAACAGCATTTTCATTCCGAATTCATAAAATGAAGACACACGTACAGCACATTTGACAGACCGACTGGCAGTTTCAGGGCACTTGGCGGAATGAACACTGCAGAAATCAGAGACAAAGCTTCCTGATCGCTCTGACATTACATCTGTTAACTCCTCAGGACAGCTTTGAGGGGATGAGACCAGGAGGTGGAGGAGGAGGAGGTGGGTGAGTGACTGGGAGGAGTCCCCACCCTGCAGCCACCTCCTGGGACCGGTTACATTTTCATTTGATAGGAACTGGAAAACCACCATCTGTAATTAGATTACACATAGATAGATGGAATGAGAAAAAAAATCCTTAGTTAATTAACTCAAACCATATTCTAATCAGGTTTCATAACCCCCCCTCTTCTCAACAACCGCCGATTTGAATCCTCTCACAAATCCCCCGGGAATCACCATCGCACAAGCCAAAAAGAGACGAGCTCTCAAACAAGATCATTTGACGCTAATTTCCCAAACAGGAAAGCACTTAAAGACGCGCTCTGATTGTGACAACTATGCACGTGCATCAATAGCTAATGCGAAAAAAAAACGGAAGTCACAGAACGCACGCTAATAGTAGGTACAAAAACATCTTTTTGTCATGTGTTGCTTTGTGCAAGTTTCCTGAGATTAGCAGTTCCTGTGCCAGGGCGACAGCTTCCGTCATTGCAGGAAACGAGGGCAGGGAATTAAATGAGTCTCTCTTTATGGGAACAAGTGGCTGTGATAACAGTCAAAGGGGTGTCTCGGAAGGAGTGTCGGCCGCCACATTCACATCTCCATTATCTGTCAACCTGCCAGTCCATCTGTCTGGTTGCCACACTTTGCACGGAAGACTGACAAACTCCATTTTCAAAGGAACCATGTGTCACATGTGCCGTGCAATGAGGAAAAGCAGCACCCGAAATGTTGCAGTTTTGCTATTGTTCCACATTTTTCATCAGTTTCTAATTATCACTGCTGTAGAAGAAATAAAGAATTCCAAAGTATTCTATCAAAGCTGTCTCGCAGACACTCATCAGGCTGACAGCTCCATCACGCAGCCATTACATTTGTCTCTCACTTTGATTAGAAATCCATTTCAAATGTCAAGTCAGTTTTTATTTTTCAGAACAAAGCACAGCATGAACAAAAAAGAGAGTACAGACACCAGTGAAACAAGAAGCGCAAGAGATTAGATGTCAAACTGTTTCTCCACACTTTAATTCTAGTATTAAGATAAGCAGTGCATTCCCCAGGAAACTAATCCATATGTATAACAGAGACTCTTATGTTCGTGCAGTGTTTGACAACATGGTTTCTTGATGAACAAAGCTATTGTTTACCAAAGACAATGAATCTAAGCCACGAGATTCAGTCAATTTGTATTGATTAGTGCATTGAAGCATGTAATTTCATCAACTGCAGAATCACAACAGAGACAAACTGAGTTATTAAATTACATTTTTAACATACTGCACTTCAAAACACCAAGTGGCAGAGAAACAGCCAGCATTGTCAACAGGATTTTACCAAATCTAAATTGTACCTTTGGGATCAAGTGCATGTTGACACATGGAGAACTGCTTTAATTTCTCAACACCTGCTCGCTCTAGACTTAGACCACAAAACACAAGCAGCACAGAGCTTTTTCCTCCTCTCCAACAAACAATCCCGGTCTGCCATTTCACTGAGCGTGGTATTCAGCCAACCGGTTTCTCCCCCGAGTCCACCGTGCATGTGTACGTGCATCGGAAGAGCCACCATCACAGCAGCCTGCACCTGCTCAGCCCGAGGCCCAACTCTGTTTGCTGGAAGCAGCAGCACAATGCAGAGATGGAGGAATGAGGGGATGGAGTGGCAGAAGGCTGGGGGAAAAGATCTGTTGGTGTAAATGTCAACAGCTTAGCTCAAAACCAACTGTGCTTAAGCTTTATAGCATTCGAGGAGTTAATGTGAATTCATATGAATCTCAATCTGGTAGCTATTGAGCTTGCGTGCTCTGTAGCACTATAAATAATACAACGTCCCAGTTGTCTGGAAGAAAAATATAACCAAATGCTTCAAGGTGGGGAGTTTGTGTGCAAGTTCAGCTGCACACCCTTACATGGAGTTGCTAAAGGCAGGCAGCTTAGCCTGTGGAGGGCTGCTGCAGCTGGTCCGAGCCTGATGGACACGCGCAGTCACGTTCACTGACAGACTCAGGCATGGATAATTTCACATGTCCAAATGCCAGCCAGCATAGCTATGTTACAATGATGTCCATGGGGCACCACTGTAAAACACACAGAGCCGAGCAGCAACAAACGAGAAGCATCCTGTCTGCAAAATACAACATGCCCATTCATTATAGCACCAGGCTCAGCAGTCTGACTCAGCACCTGAACACCTGAACTGTAGCTTCATCCAGATCTAATGGGGCACATAAACTTTTCCATTCTGACAAACACACTATTGCAGCATTAGGGCAGACAAATATAGCACTTGCAGGCTTTTCTGAAGCTGCAAAAAGACAAAATTGTTCATAAAAAGGCGAAGAGGAGGGGGCTAACATATACTCCCAAATGTAAATTGGGAGGGTAATTTCACACCTGAAGCGTTACACCAACTGTTGTGTGCCAAGTTACAGTGTTTTGTTCCAATGAGTGATTATAATTTTTTTAAAGCCCTCATTGCAGCAGCTGGAATGAGTGCACATACCACTTCTTTATTGCAGAAGACAGAGTAGCATTCACGGCACTAAACATGTTCCTGTTCAGCGCGATTTCATCAAGGGGAACACCCAGACAGGTGGCAAAGGCGGCAAACACATTTTAAATAGCTATAAAGGCAGACATTACTTAAAATAATGTAACAGCACACCGCAGACGTTGTGTCGTGTCTGGTCGACCCTGGAGCAGCGCTCAGCCTCGCAGAATATATTTAAACAGCTAAGAAGGCGCTGATTCTTGAGATTTCACAGTGGTAACTGCAGTGCTGTCCAGACTGCCGAACAATACGTGCTCTAATGCGGCCTCTGACCCCAGTCGCAGGAATATAGCTCAACAGAGAGGGCTGGAGGAGGGGAATGACAGGCTGGAGGAAAGAAGGAGAAGGTAAAGTATTTCACTGTCTCTGATGGATGATAATATTGCGAAGATTCCATCAATCATCTCCTATCTGACAAAACGTTATCGCTCACCTGTCAAAGCGACCGTTTTCCAAGTACCTTCAATACACACGCCAAAAAAAGGGGCATTTTGAAACGCAGCACAAATACATCGAGGAGGACAAGTTGATACACATATTCATCAACACACAAACAGATATTTCATATCTTTTTTACACGACTTCTTTAAAGCAAAGTGGCAATTAAAATTACTGGAGACACAATGAGGTTAAAGTCACATCCACAAGTCACATCCAAAAACAGAGTTTAGCAGAAAAACAACAAAGAAAACATTTGCAGACAACCGCAGGAACACACACAACAGGAGGCAACATCGCTGGGGTGAAGACAGAGGGCACACAGTAAGAGGGGAGGAGGCCTCTGTGAGTAGCTCCGTCTCTATTAGGCTGCAACAGTTAAATATATAAAATCTATGAGGCATGAGATCATTTGAGGAGAAGCATGGGGGTGGACCACAGAGGCTTGTTCTGTAGTCCTCATTACTGAATCTATCTCCGTATGCCTGTCAGTCACCACCTGTCTGTCTGGCTTGTTAAGGAAGCTGGAATCATGAATCTCCCTAAGGAGACAAGCCCACTGAGGATGGCAGCGCTCTTGGCCCACATATCTTAGCAACTATAAACATATGGCAGACATAAATATCCCAAGTATAAGCCTCATATAAATATACCCAAACTTACAAGAGGGAACAGCAGCTTAACCAGGCCCGGGGAGACGGGGATGCAGAAGAAGGCTCATGGGGTCGCGCTCGGTACCATTCCTCCTTCCATTATGCAGGATTTTACAGCCAGCAGTAAAAACCTTCCTTTGCTACCCCCACCATATCCAGTGTGGCAAGAAAAGCAAGGAGAAGCGAGGCCAGCTAGGCCAGAGCGACGGTGAGGCAAGCTAAAACAATCTGCTCTGGGCTTGGTTGTTTCTGTGACCCCTGGAGAAACACTCCGTTGAGGCTGTTTGTGTGCGCGTCTGTTACACTGTTTGACTTCAAAAACACTGCACAGCACCTTTTTTTTTTTTCTTGAAGACTCAGGGGGAGGAAGAGGCTCAAACTAATCTTGTTTGCTTCTCCATTGCACAATATGTTTTTCATCCAAGTGGGCAGTGGTCAAGAAGATGCAGAGATTAATTGAGTCATGCTTTATTCACGCTCAATAACCCACAATAATCTGCTCAAAGACAAGATGCTGACCACTCAGGTGACCAAGCAGACCATCAATCCAAGGAATGGGAAGGCTAGTCCTGGCTACGTGAAGGCAACAGCTCAGCCATGGACACACTCCTGGAAAATTGAGCCTTCAAAGTAGGGCTTATGAATCCCATCGCTGACAAAAGAAGAGATGGAATTAGTGGGATTTAGGGGCATCAGTATGAGGCAGGGTGGTATTAGTGGTGCTCTTCACACGTCTCCATCCAGGCTGGATCGCAGGCCTTCTTTAGAACACACTAGAGGCGAATGTCTGTCACAACACACAAGTCTGCATTGGTCGGAGACAGCTGCAGGGCCTGAAGACTGTGCTGATACTGTGCCTGGCCCCCTGGAAGTGGTCCAGTGTGGAGTTATAAAGGAATGTAGGAACTGCGGTTTTGGCAGCTGTACTCTGATAAATGTTGTGAAACAGAGAAAAGTATGCATGTTTTTTAAGGCCATATGCTGCAGGGATGTGGCTCTAGTGCCATTGACAGTCCTTATTCAAAACATGTTTTATCCAGCTTATGTCTGAAACACTGGCTCCCTTCACTATATGCAAGACTGAGTACATAATACAGAAGCTTAACCAATGAAAAGAATGAAAAGAATGGAGCTTAAGTCCTGCAGAGGACTGTTCCACCTCATAGAACAAGGAAATGTGTTCCAATTGATGTGGTCCATCAAGTCAGGTCTGCTTTATTCCCTGCGGAGGCACCCAGAGGCAGGCACCTCCAGAGCCTCAGGAGCAGCTGACCACATCCCTGGAACAATGACCTCAATAAACTCAAACATGGGTCCATTTGCTCAAAGGAAAGGTGTAGCAAATCAGAAATTAGCTCTCTGAGGCTTGGAGGGAAACATTACAAATGTACTGTTCAACACAAATCATTTTTTCCGTGTTTACCACTTGCTATCCAGAAATCCATCTCAACATTCAGAGTGGAAGGTGCATATCAGGAATGAGGATTAATGAGAGCAGGATGGCAGAGTCACCGTTGTCTCTCCTGCTGTGTTACGACAATGGACTCCCAAGAGCGTCTTACAAGGCAGCAAGGTGTGTGCTTGAAGCTGTTGCACACTGCAGACCACTGCATCATGGTATGAAAAAGAGAGGACCGGCATTCCAGGAAGCTCTTCCTTCTGTCCTCCATCTCTGTCCAGCTCTCCCAATGGGAGGCAGTGGACTGGGATTAACAGAGCGAGTACAGCACATAAATTTCAGCTGTATTGCTGAGTCGATGTTCCCCACGCTACCACCCCCTTCCTTACTTGACCCAATCCCCCCGCCCCCATCCTATCTTTTCACGCCCCAGGAGGATGGGCCAGGAGGGCCGGCCACGCAGCCGCATCACGTTCCACTCGGCATGCTGCGCCGTAAATACAGCGCAGCATCAGGAACAGCAGGTGCTATCACTCCCTATCATTAATTATCCCTGCTGCATCACTCTAGGGCCTCTCACGACTCTGCATCTCCAAATCTCTATCTCCTGCACCGTCTTATTCTCAAGCCTCCATCCTTTCCCCATTTTCTCTCACTCAAAATCCAATGCCTACAGCAATCCCATTTCTGCTCCGCAATATCAACCCATCTATCAACTTATTTCCTACGATCCTACAATCTAGCCCCCATTCATTTGCTCCCTGATGCATCTCAATCTTTGTCCAGTACTCTCAGCCTTTCCCAAGTGAGTCTTCCCCCTCAGTGACAGCCTTGCCGTCTCTCTTCTCTCCTCAGATATGTGTCTTCCAGCAGTTCTCCTCACATTCTGGCGAGTTTTCCCCTGCTGTAAATGTATTCCGAAACTGCTGTGCTGCTTCCAGCCATGAGACGTCGCTGGGACTGATGGAGCACTGGGGGGAGAGAGATAGCCCTTTACCCACCCCACCAGTGAGCTCATAAATAATACCAAATCAAAGAGGAATAGCAGCATGAGAATATCCCGGAGGTAAAAAGTCAGTGAACACGGTCAGGGATGTAAGAGTGCGCCTGCTGATGGCAAAAGTCAGAGCTCCCAGCAAGTCTGGCCACAGAAACATGAGCAGGGCATCCTGTCCCTCTCAGGTGAGAAGGCCTTATGTCAACTGTGTGAAGCCCACAGAAACATCTGGCAAGACCACAAAAACAAACACGAGCTTCCTTCTGACGTGGTCACACTGCCACAAGGCATAATGTGAACTCTGGATGCAGCAGCCTGGCCTTGTAACGTGAGACCACCCAACATATTAGCAGGTTGTGAAGATAACACGGGATGCTCTGGCAATCTTGCAGCAAAAACAGAAGCATGCAACATATTTTCAGCCCAAAAGATTCATGGACAAGGAAAACAACTTAATGTCTGACAGACTGAAACTTGCCAAGCCGCTGGAGCCCATAATTAATGTCCAAAACCTCTTTGGAGTTGTATATACACATGCACAGCCATATGAAGACATAAAAAGCAGTGTTTCTCCAACCTTTAAACCAACAATACTGCAGCTTCTTCCCTATCTCAAAGTAAATTGGTTGCTTTCATAAATTTCACTGCAGGCATACTGCCATTTCTTACGTGACTCACTGAGTTACCTTCCCCCCAGGACAGGTACTGTTCATATTTCTTAATACTTACTTACTTTCCTCTAATGTAACACAACCAAAGACCCAAACTCACACTGCAAATTCCTAGCCTCACACACAACATAAGTCACTCATTAAAGGGAAAGGAGCCACCTTTACTATGCTGCACTCGGCTTTTAAGCCCATCAAAAAGCTATCTCTGCAGAAAACATTGATTAGCGCTGGGCAGCCTCATCTAGTCATTACCAGAAATAGAAGTCTATGGAAGCCTTGAGTCATACGCCTCCCCTTCCATGTTTCAACATTGTGTAAGAGACCATCTCTCTTAATCGGCTCAGATGTTCAGAGCAACTCTATCAAATCGCAGGAAGAGAAAGTTAATCGCACAATCCCCTGGGAAAAAAAAAAGAAAGAAAGTTCCCCTCATTCTCTTCCTACAACAGACAAGCTTTCTGCCAGCGACATTAAAGGCATCACACTGTTCTATTCAACATTTGAAATTTTGAGTCATTAGTGTAATCCATTATGAGGAGGTGGACTGGACACTCAGCCTGAATCAATATGATTCTCCTACACTTCCTATTGATTTCTATCGCTCCACAAGTGTAGTGGAGAGACTGATTGAAGAGCTGATAAACAAGAAGCAAGAACAGAAAAAAAAAAATCAAGGCTCTTTCGTGACATCATTGTGTGTGTGTTTTCTAAAGTGAGAACTGTATTCTGAAGAAATTGCTTTCTTTACAATGCAGAACACAATAGCTCTTTTTTAATTTATTTTTTATTCCAGCGTCCTGCCTGCTATTTGCAATATCCGAGTCAGAGAACATCCTTGGCAGTGAATCAGAGTTCAGGGTGAAGGGACAATGTCAGACACACACAACAACACGTACACACACTATGCGCGTGACAAGTAATTCAAAATATTGAACACTGCTCTGTGGGTCCACGTTTCCTGCTCTCAGTGCTCACGCTCATACATATGCATCCAGCATCCAACGACACCAACAGGTTAATTAATCAACATCACACAAAACAGAGGAACCATTTTCCTCCTTGATGAGAGCCACCAAAATGACTGATCCGGTGCGCTCACCTCGGTGAAATTGGTGGAGAATAATCTACACGTGAAGGACGGCGTTACTTTTATGATATTTTAAGTTGAGCAGATATGACTGCAGTGTGGTGAGGAATCAGTTCCTGCAGCGAGGAAAGGCTTTTAGTCCTCAAAGGGGGGTCTCACGGATGATTCTGGCAGATACACACCGCACAGCTGTGGAAATCATTAGGGCGTGCTCGCAGCATTTATTTTCTCTGTAGATAATTCGACATTAAGGAGCTTGGTTTTGATAATTTGCTTCCATCTCATCTTTCAGGATGAGATTATCCACATTAATGACACTTGTGATGCAGAACAAACAGCACAGAGATATTCATTTAGGAGACAGCACACTGCAGATTACTGAAGGAATACCGCCAGTACCAACATAGTTACACAGTTTATGGCACTGGCTGCTAGTTATAGTCTATATTGGCTAGTTATGAAGGAAGAAAATCTTCATTATGCTGCAGCTGAGGAGGAAAAAAATATGTGGGCCACAAGGAAAAATCTTGTAAATGTAGATGCTGCTGCTTATGGAAAGTTATAGGAAAGTTAGAATGATCCAAAACAACTGATAAATGAATGAAAAGCCTTACTCATCCCTTCATTTTTCCTTTCTTTGACTCCTCACCAGTGTAAAGCCCACTTCTGCAAAGCAACACTGTTCCTTGTCAGACAAGTGCCCCCTGCTGGTAGAAATCCTACAGCATTGGCATTTTTTTTGTGCTACCAATTTTTTATAGACCCCAGATGATTTTCAGCTATTTTCCATGCTGTAATACCCCGAGGCTATGAAAATGGAGCAATAAGAGAAAGCAATAACAACACAGACTTGAAGAGAAAATGTATGTCTAACCGTGGAAACAAGAAAGCAGGACACATGTTCTCGTCTCCTCTCAAATACTCATCAAAAACAGGGCATGGAAGAAGAGGTGCCGGTTCATTCGGAAACTTTTATGTGCATATTTTTGCAGAATGCTTCAATTTCAAGGTTGTTTTCCTTTTTCACAGTGGATTGGAGAGTGTGTGTGCCCACTAGTGCAGAGGTTCCCTCTCGCATACATTAATCACTGATGTCTTGATTAGTCCAGATCAAGAATGTAGGCCTGTCTGCTGTAGTAATGAGGTGCAGAACATGCAAAACACGGGTCAGAGTGGAAAAGATTAACATAGTCATGCACATGGGTGTACAAATTTGATACCCCAAGATGTGCACTATTAATCTACAAGTATATAGGTTATACACAGGGCAGCACATATCAGTGGATTACTGTCTCCTCATAATGATTTACACAGACTGAGACAGAAAATATGCAAATGCCCAAAGTGGAAAGAGAATAGAAACTTCTGCTTTGGTTACGCTTCAGTGTAGTTTAGTACAGTGCAGTGCCGCTGTGATTAATGCTATTAATAGGTTCTATCATGTGTAGTAAAGGAACAGACCGAGCAGCAATCTGTGGCCAACTTGTGATCTACCACAGAAACCTTATTTAGCGTCATAAGTGGGGGTAAAATGCACATCAGACAGACTCACCTTCTTCCGGGGCTGCCATTTCATCATATTTGTAAACCAAAATTGATCAGCATTAAGATATTATATGAGAATGGAATGTAGATTCAAAGAAATCCAGAGCGCAAGTCATGCTGCCTCCCGACTTCCCTCGATTTTGCTGCAGATTTTCTCCAAGAAGCGATGCATGATGGTGTGCGAGTCTCAGCTTTGCGGCAATTTTTTTTTTTAAATTTGAGACAGCCCAGTCAACAGAAATCATGCAGCGGTTAAATCCACAGTTAAGCTCGGAGAAGAAATCAGAGCCACATAGTGTCGACTGGCAACGCTTGGGTGAATGGTTCCTGTGCGTAAATCCAAAGTAGGAGTCAGTTAGGAACCCACTCCCTCCTCACTCGGCACGCAGGATCGGCGCCTCTGAGACCAATCCGGACGGTGTACGAGGAAAAAATTGATTCTTAAACTTTTTCAAAACGAGGTCGTCCCTGGAATTAGGCTACACCATTAGTCCGGCGCGACGTGGATAAACTATGTCAAATGCGTCCTCTTCGATCCCGAGGCAGCGACAGGAAGACGAAATGTGTGCCAAAACGCAGAAATAATCATCACAGTGGTCAAATCCCGTTTTCCAGAGGTCGAAACACACTTTTTGTAAGTACTCGTGGAGGAATAGTCTAACAGAGCCCGGCGGAGACGGAGCGACAAGCAGGGAGATTACTTTAAGGAGGAGGAGGAGGAGGGGGTGCGAGCAGCAAGAAAAAAAATCCCTGGAATTTCTGTGAGGAGCTGGAAGGATATCCTGATTCCTGCAACAGCAACAAACTGGACTACAGCTCTCTGATGACTTCCTTCTCTGCGCTCCTCCAGCCTCGCAGTTTACGGACTTGGAGTTGAGCAGGCAGAAGGGAGCTGGGTCATAGCGCCGCCGGCCACCGACGTGCCAAAAAGTGCGCTCTGCATTTACGCACAAGGCTGATGCTGCCGCCCAGACGGGAGGCGGGCTGTGGTTTGGTGCGTTGCTCAAGGACATTTTCCCAGGTCCTAAAACTCTAACAGTCTCTGTAACCACGTGCCAATCTGCTGTGCTCGTCCCAGATGTAGGCATGTGTGCAAAACACTGACCTGGTGATTTACGAATAAAAGCCCTCCCATCCAAGCGAAAAATACATTTGGAGTAAAATATACTAGTATGCCTGACTATTAATTGTAATTCAATAGCACTTCAACAACCCATAATTAACCCACTGCACTTTAAATATAGTCACCCAGTAGATAATGTAATGTCATCTGTGGTATCAGTATCAGTGGCATCACTACAATATTCATGGAATTCTTGCAACTGTTTGCTACAATATTTGTATTTTTCTGCCATTAAAATCACTAAAAATGTTACTGCTGTCAATTACAGTGGGAACCCACAGTGACGCAGTGCATCTGCTCAGCAGCTCCTTGTACATCCAGCAACGCATAAGCTCATAACGATTTAAAAGGGTGTTAATGACCTAAGAGGATTCCAATAACTTCACATTCTGCTGCTGCTGCAGTGACTATCAATAGAAGCTACCTGTCCTTGATTATTTTTCAGGAAATAGAAGATCGCATTCATGCATAAAAGGCACAATTCACAAAAGGGACAGAGAACCTTGGACAACGGAGACAGCTACAGCCTTGTTCACGTACACTTTCCCCATTTTGTCCTGCTGAGAGCAGCTGTCACATACACTATACTGTTCAATATTTTACTGCGTATAGCCATCAAATGCATAAAATTGCCAAAGCTTTTCTTTCAGGCATCGTTTGGCTCTTTTCTGCAGCTTGGACTGACTTTTTAATCATTAATTTAGGGGAAAAAAAGTGGGATATATAAAATAGGAAACAGAGACATGGGTATTGTGGTAAGAGGCCGCTCACCGCAATCACTGCCGCAGTTATAGAAAGAAAACAGTTCCAAAGCAGAGTGGCTATCACCAGTTAAAATAGATTCACTGGTGCTGAACCCAGTTGCTTCAGTAAAAAAACACACACACAAACACACAAAATAATCATCACTGGATATGTGATGGCTTTAACCGAAACATTAACAGGAAAGTTCTTTATTGTTGGGGAATTATCTCAAAATAGAAGAAACGCAAATTAAGGAAATGGTCGATACTTAAGTGCGGTGAAGCCAGTTTAAACAATAGGCTTTGATTTAAATTGGTTTAGGTAATGGACTCTATGGAGCTGTGAGTTGGTCAATAAGCTAGTGTCTCCTCAGGGTCAGCAGGTTCTGCAGTGCTCCTTGAGGTCACTCAGATAACAAAAGACAAGTAGGAGGATGGGACAAGCTGACATATGGCCTCACGGACAAACTCCTGCTGTGCCGAGGCAGTCGACGACACACTCTGTAATCCACATGGATGAACATGAACAAAATGTTTTGACAGAACACCCGCATCTACAGCTGGCCCTGTGATCAAAGAAAACATTTGTTGTCAAAGAAGGAGGCGCTATTGCATGCGTATGCGATACAGTTTCTATATTTTGAATCACTCAATCACAGATTAATGCTTTTAATCCCGTGGCCAATTATCAAATGGTTCCTGCTGGGTCTGTGCTACACACCACTAAGACAAAGTACTATTTACATTTCTGTTCCCTTTCAACCACAAACTCCCACACTGAAATCCCACCATCAAACACAGGTTTACACAAGAGACTGTTGCACAAAAGGCATTTTTGATGACCAATCAAAGGCCACTTCACTGCGCTGTTTGGTAACAGTCTTTCTCGTAGTGAAGCCCGTCATCTGGCATCTCCATACAGAAGCAGGCTCCCTGTGCGTGCCTCTGCTTTCCCAATCACAGCCGCACAGGAAATCAGACTCCAGCCTTCAGAGGGAAACAAAAACCCCCTCTTTCAATTTTCCACAACTTGGAGCCGTTTAAAAGTTTGTGCTTCCTTTTCTTGTTCTTGCCAATCATGCCCTCAAAAATGTCTAAACTGTGTGTTCTGTTCGGAGGCGGCCGAGCTAGGCTAGTCTGCAGAGTTAGCTTTGCTCATGGAGTAAGTTAAGACTGACTCATGCTAGGCACAAACGTTCATCACTGCACCACTTTCAACAGCCAAAACATAAGTCTGTAGTCTGTACAACTGTAACACAAATTACAAAAACAATAATACTGTCACTAAGTAATATGAAGGGAAATAGTTTATAGAGGCCCCTCTCTGAATGCCACTGCCATTGCTTCACTTAATCGTAAAATGTTTCTAGTAAAATGGCCGGTAACTTTAAATTTTTCCACAAGACGCACATTTTCTGCTGAGATGAACAGAGGTAGTAGTTTAAAGAGTCTTTATTTGCCTGCACGTAGTAAATCACTTCCATTACAAGACAGATAATATTAGACAGCTTTGTGGAACCACTGAATTTTAATGTCTAACAGAAATCTACCTTCATAAAACCATCTTATCTGACGTGCATAAATACAGTTCGTAGTCCCGCAGTTTATTTCCTTGCACGTATCTGCCTGCTTGCCTGTTTATTAGTCCACATGATGTAAAAAGTGCATCACCCACATGATAGTAACACAGGCTGTATGGGCAAAAAATAACTGTCAAAAAGGGTTTTAAAAACCTCACTTGAGAGTAGCACTCCAAAAGCTCTCCTGAATGTCTGAGGGTAATTTATTTCCACACAGACTCTCGCTCTTGAGTCACGACATTAGAGTGTCGCTGTTCGCTATCTGTCCCCCCCGTTTGAATAAACAGCGGCCTTTTAATTACGAGGGCTGGAGTTTCAAGGCAATAAATTCCATAACGCAAGCACAGAGACGTGTTCCCTAATGTCACATGCACAGATATATTTACACAGGAACATGTAAGCAGCTGTCACAACACACGCAGCATCAGACTGTCCAGCATCAGCGCTTCATGCTTGCGTGGAAAACAGCTTAATATATAGAGAATATATTACAATAAAACATCAGCGAAAGAGAAGATTCATAAAGGACTAGACCATGAAAACTAATTTATTTTATTTCTAGCATCAAAATTTATAACATAAGAATATAATTTAGCGCATTTGACGGATTACCTCCGCAGCGAGACATGGCAGATGGATGAATCTGCTTTGAAATGCTCAACAACATTATAACAATAAAAGTGTTAAACAGCAATGACACCCACCACTCTGTTGTGCCGTACATCACTGAAAACAAATAACCCTCATCAACATTCATTCATTCACCTCTTTCACAGAGCTGCGTTCTTGGATGATGTTGTGTCAGAATTTTGCCTGCTGTGGACTATGTGAGATGTGCGTGCATGAGTGTGTGTGTGTGAGTGAGTGTGTGTGCATGTGTGCGCATACATGCATGTGTCTGAGTTGGAGCTTGGTGTTGATTAAGTGTCTGGAGCCTGAGGGGGGATAATGAGAGCCTCTAATTAATGAGCCTGTGCATATCTCAGAGTCACAGGGTCCTATCTGCAGAGAACAACTCCACACAGACATACACACATGTATGTATACACACATGCACACACCTCAATGCACCGTGGGGATCTTTCCCTGCACGCAACACCATTTTCTCCAGGGAAGCCCAGCTGGGAGTGTGTCACTCCGGCTGCTGTCCCTGATAAGTGTCCTCTAATAGGGATGGATGGGGGTTATGGAGCCCCGCTATGAGAAGGTCACATGCACTGACCACCCAACGTGCCCCGAGCAAAGGCTGATGTCACGGGCCCTGAAAACCATTCCAAATCTTATTTGTTTGCTGGGTCTTGTCCACAGGGAGCAGAATGGTTCATCTTGAAAGTAGACTCACAGCAAAAAGAGATTGAAAGCAAAACACTCTCTCATACGAGGATGAATCAGTCAGGTCAGCTGGAGTCACTACCCTCGATACGGTTAAATAAACCGTTCAAAGAGTGTGATGATTTGGTAATGAATAACAAAAGCGGTTTTCTCAAGTGCATAAAATATGTATTTTTTAATATCTCTCCACAGTATCGTCAATTCAGCTGCTGCCGGTCAGTAAGGTGCACACTCAGCAATATGCGCTGCCAGCAGATCATCTCATTTTGTTTCGCATCACATTCAGCAACACTGAGCCTGCACAGAAGCACTGAGTCACATGAAGGCAGGCTAGACGCAGGTGGAGTGAGAGCAATCATTTCCAAAAGACCTGGGTTCAATCACAGTGGTGCTAACTGCATTATTCCAGTCCATACACCGCATTAGCAATTTATTTTGATGATGGAGGCTTACAAGTAAAAGAAGTGACCAAATACGTATGAAAGGAGGCAGATGGCATTGTCTTCCCAATAATATAAGAGCATCATTCTTTCCTGCTAAGTGCCCAGAAGCAGCATTTGTTTACACTCAAGTGGCAAAGCCTTCTAGTAGCTATAACAATAATGAATGTTGTCTGTTGGTAGCAAAGGAGGAAACAGTGTTGGGAGAAGTATTCACATACTTACATAAAAAATACCAAGATAGCAACATTAAAATAATTTATAACAAGCAGAGGTCCAGCATTAAAGGAACTATTAAGGGAAATCTACACAAGTATTAGCAGCAAAATGTGACCTCATCATTTGACCTCTCTGACTGAAATATTGTTATTTCGTCAATGAACGCAGAGGACTTATGTGACGATCAGCGTTGGTTTGTCTGTCTGTCTGTTCACAGCATTACTGAAAAACAGACAAACAAATTTGGATGAAATTTTCAGGGCAGGTCAGAAATAACACAACAACTAAGTGATGAGATTTTGGCAGTGATGCGACTTATAGTCTGGATGCACAGATTTGTTAAAGATTTCTGTAACACTGCGTCACCGTAACTATGACAACACGTGAACACTATGTCACTATGCCTGTTGACAATCACATGATTGCAATCCTACTACAAATCATAGACTGTATATATAGTGGACGTAGCATCTGGCTCCAGAATTGAAGCCAACCCGGAAGTGTCAAAAACTTGCAATGTCACGCCGTCCGCTAGGGTTGGCTCCAAAAAGCTTTTTCTCCATAGACCCCAATTCATTTTTGGAAAAAATAAAATTTGATAGACTGATTTTCTACAGCTCAGGATTTTTTTCCCGTTAGTTTTCATGGTAGAAATGAGAGATCAGGTGGCCGATCTTAAAATAAATCAATACTGAATTTTAAATAAATCGTTAAAGTTGGTGGAGCCAGGGGGCGTGGCTATACTTGATAGACAGCAACAGAAGCCTCTGCGGTAAAATGTGGGCGGGATAAGAGAGTCCTCAGCCAATCCTGCCCCTAGTTGCTCTCCAGTCCAGACTGTTTGATGACGCTTTTTACGTCACTGGCTCCAAAAAATCCAAAACGGCGACCAGGAAGTAGCAAAATCCGGGCTTCATTTTCTTGGCGCTGAAACCAACGGGTGACGTCACGGTAAGTTTACACCTGCTACAAATCAACCCCTGCAGGCGACAAATGTTTTCAAGATTTCATCCGTTGGAAATCACACGACTGAGCAGCCTTGGTGGCGTACTGCGCTCTTTGAGTGCTTTTCTTGATACATATGACACCGTTAGATTATAATTAGTGTTACTGTTGTAGCTGCTGCAGGTGGAGCAAATTCAGACTATTTTATATACAGTTGTATAGGATAGCAGGTAAAGCTTAAGGAGATGATTAATGGGGGAGGAACATGAAAAGCGTAAGTTCTGATACACAAATCTGTCCTCCATTTTTAGATTTTTTTTTCTCTAATCTTTGTTCTAGGTGAAATACAGGATACTTTGAACATTTGCTGTGGTGTGAGAAAATGTGAGATGTTTAGAAGGAAAAATCAATATATGGTTGAGCTGTTAACGACTAATGGACATCTAAAATGTGACCTCAACTACACGGGGCTTTATGTAAGATGTCAGGAGCAACTCAGGTTGGAAACCACTGGTTTAATAATGTGCTGCATTTAAAAGTGTGTCTCATTATCCATTGTGTGAAACCTTCAGCTCAAAGGTAACTATTAACTAAAGCTTATAAATAAATGTAGTGTCCTCTATTTCCCTGTGAAATTAAGCATATGATCTGTCTTTAACTGTAGTCAAGTTGTTCTTGTGCTTAAATCTAACTAAACCTTAACCAGAGCAGTGTAAGATCAGGAAACTGCTGATCAGAAAATGGCAATATGTATTTTGTTGTTTAATTCAGAGGACTTGCCGGACACATGGTTGTCCGTAGCCTCCTGCTGCCTGAGTCCAACAACAACATGACCTTGATATAATTTTAACAGCACAACGTTAACACAATTTCTATCGTCCTCTTTGGTCTTTTACATTAGTTCTTGGTGCACATAATGCCACAATAATGGAATTTGTAAAGCAATTTCTAAATGTTTTCCTGGAATCCATCGATCAAACATGCGTCCATCCATATTGGCCACGCCTGTTTCCAACCAAAACAGATCTGCTCGTATTTTGAATTTCTTGCAACACTACTTTATTGTTCTCCGAGTCTACAAATTTCATTTTATTAAGCCAAATTTGCATCAGACTGTGACATATTTTGACAAGGCTGCCGATGATAATAGAGAAAAAACACGCAGAAGAAAGGGACGGAATAAAAAAAATCAAACAAAGAAGTCTGTGGGCTGAGTGCTAATCATAAGGCGAAAGTGCCAAGCCTTTTCATGTGTGAACTGCAGTGATTTGTGGGTTGAAGTCATAAAATAGCTTACATCTCCACTGAAGAACATCCATGCATCCAATCAATTTTACTGAGGCCCCTGGGGTGTCGATATTGTTGTTGCGTCCTGACAAACCCCCAAAAAACTCTTATCTGCATTCAGCAAAGCGTGTGATCATGAAAAATGCTACTGAAAGCTCTTTTTCTTTGGAGACATTATAGACTTTAATCAGCGAGTCTTCACATTCTTCATGTGTGATAAAGACAAATGATTATAATCTTTTTATTCTCTTTAAGTCCCATCCCCTAATTTTCTCCTCTTTCTTTTTCTTCTTCCAATCACGCTAATGAAGAAGGTCTTGTTTTTTTTCCCCTTGGAGTCGCTCAGCAGTAGATTTGTGTTGCGAAATTATTCAAAGAGAGGGACCTTTGCTTTAGCGATGTGTTTAATAATCTTGGGCTCGGATGAAACGGGCGCCAGCATATTGTTTCAATCAGGACGGCAGTTAAATAGGCGCTGGGGTTTGACGTCTGCGGCAGGATCAATAATAACAGCGTTGCCACATACTCCGACGCATGAGACAGAGATCCTGTGTGGTCCTCCTCAAGTCCATACACTAAACATAGAGACGGAACAGGACAATGTATGTGTTTGTGTCTATCTGCTTCCACGAATTCAAATACACACACTCACATAAAAACACACAAAACCCCGCTGCGGTCAGACCCACCCATCTCTACTCCCTCATTTAGAAAAAACCCCAAAACCAAACTTATGCCTCTCTTTTTCAATTACCTTTCTTCCCACCATCATCACCACACCAAACCTATCCAAATTCTCCCACAGTCTTTTTCCTTTCTCGCTCTCTCTCTCATACAAATGTATCCATGTGTCTCACACACCCACACACACATGCAGTCACACACACCACAATCTGGTAATCATAATAAGCACATTAAAGCATTAAAGCTACAATTTATGACTGATGATCTTTTGAACAGGCGACAATTAATGGCAAATAACTGTGCAAATATTTAACTACTTCTGAGATCCTCTGTAGCATCTCATTTGGTTGTTGAAAATGCAGATTAAATTTTTTTTTTTTTAAAGAAAAAAAAGCTCAGTACGGCTGAGCCAAACTAGATACCGTGGCATTCAGAAAAAAAAAATGTTTTATTCGTCATTGATCATACCATAATACCTTAATACTTAAGGCTTATTATGCCAATGACAGCTCTTCCTGCCCTTACTAATCTAATCCTGGGAGAGCACATCAACTGAGAATTAACCCTTTTGAAGGGGGGAGAGAGATGCACAAAAGGATTCGGTAATAACTCCATCTCTATGCAAAGCAACAAAGGAAAAGTGAAGGAAAAAAACACACGTAAAGTTTTGGTGTTGAGTGCAGTAAGACCAGCACCTGTAATTTCTGGTCAGTGTTGTGAAGGAATTAGGCCAGTCCACTCCTTAAATCACTCCGACTTTAGATCAAAGGGGCTAAAGCAGGATTAGGATTAATGTGTCTTGGTAGAGCAGGTGTTAATCCCTTAAATTAGCCATGTAGCACAGGCGGGCCTCCCTTTCATCTCAACACCTGACTTAGGGGTTGAAATACAGAGCGCTCGGTTACAGGAAAACAGCGCTGTTGCTACCCCAGCAGGATTAGTTGTCCTCCCTCGCCCTGACCACTCTGATAACAGGCTCGGCTCTAATGTATCAGCAAGATGACTTCATTTGCATGCAGGCAGTGTTTGGAGGGAGGCTGAGTCAAACAGCTGTGCACTCTGCTTCCTTTGAAACAAGGGTTATGTAAAGCACACTTTATGGTTTGGGATCCTTTATTAACAGGTGGCTAACAGGATGCCCTGAGGCAAGGTGCAGCAAGTGCTTCAAAAGGAATACAGCAGGCCCGTGCTATTGATACGCATCGTGTACCGGCTCAGTAGCTGATGTAGCAGAAGAGGGAAGTCGTTGAGGGGGTTTGACTCCACTCCAAGGACAGAAACACTCCAGTCCTTTCCCATCAAACTCTTCACACAAGCTGCCTCTCACCCCCACCGGCTTCCTCCCCTGCTGTCAACCCTCCTTCTCATTGGTTTGACTTTTCTACTCGAATCATCTTCATCCCACTCCAGCTCAGCCTCCTGTCAGCTAAGAGTTTGCAGCAAAAGAGTGGCTGGAAAAAAAACAAAAAAAACATGGCACCTGTGACAAACTCACTCTATAACACAAAATCCAGGGCTGTCCATTCACCTGTCTAAAGATGGCTAATTAGCATTTCTGACCATGGGAGGGGCAGCTAGTGGTGGAGAAAGTGCTCCCCACAGAGCTCCTGTCTGCTACCACAGTTACCAGTTTGGCCAGTGGGTTTGCTCCAGTCCCAGACTAAACCAGGCCATCTGGCTAGACCGCTAACAGCCGGCCCACTCTCCCCTACCGGCCCACTGAAGACAGGAAGACGACCTGAGGAAGGTCAGGCCACACTAGAGTGGGCAGGAAGAGAGAGAGCGGTGGATGCACCACAGAGGAGGGATGTGCAGTGACAGATAAACTAATGGACGAGAGAGAAAGTAAGAGAAGGACTGGAAGAGACAGGAAGGGCACCGCTTCCTTTAAGCTGCCACACTCAGCGTGACTCAATGACTGATGAATCCTTCTGTCTTTGTCTCCACACGGTGTGTGTGTACAGACAAAGTACCGTGCATAGGAAGGTGCACACGCATGAACACAATCCCACTTTTCTCAAACAGATCATGACAGCTCACAGCCAGAACGAAAGCTTCATTTACCCACAATTCAGCAGTAATTCGCAGATCCCCAGCAGGGCATCCAGTGTAGATGACCATTTGGAAGGTCATTAGCAATGCAAGTTGAAAAAGCACGCTGGAGAGGTTTCTCCTCGGGCTTCGACGTGAACGGCGAAGTAATTACATTTACATTACTATGTCACTGTCAAGAATATGAATGTGGTTAATCCTTAAAATGAGATGGGGAGAAAAATTGTGAATCACACCACCCGCTGAGGTTTTCTAACCCAGCATGATATCATTCTCTTTATCTAGAATCTCAGTTCTTGTGCTCAGCCATGAGAGATATTTTTAATTTAGGGCAGGTTGAGAACTTAACACATTATTTCCTCAAGGATCCTCTATTCAAACAATAAAAGACCTCAAAAACAATGATTTTCTGCTATTTTTTCCCAAAATTACACAAAAATCTTACATTTTCATCAGAACATTCATTGAAAAGCTTAGCAGAGGTCTCAGAGGTGGCAGCTCCAATGTAGCCTTGAACCAACCTTTAAAGATGTATTAAAAAACACAATCTGATTAATCATTTTAGTTAAATGGAACTTAAAATTGAGTAAAACTGAAAAAGCTGGCTCGAAAGCCTTTTCCAAAGTTTCTCTTAACCACCTTTTCTACAAATTCTAAAGGGGAGTTTATGTTTTCAGTCCTGCTTTTTGTTCATTTCAATGTTAAGGTTTTGTTGGAATCATTCCAAATCTTCAGGTAGTGTGTTCAGGAGTTTAAAAAGTAAAGAGTTATTAAGAGGCTTTGTCCTTACAGTGTGTTCTTCACCGATACGTTGACCTTCACAGGTCTGACAGCTGAGGAAGAATACTTACCCAATACACTCACCTGATATTGTCTGAGTAAATGCAAATTTAAGTGAGAAGCACACAGTGCAGCACAGAGGAGCAAACATCAGCAATTTTGAGAGTAGGTTAGTCTTTCTCTGACCCTCATTCTTTCTCGACTCTCGGTCTCTTCATCTCTGTCTCACACTCTCCTTCCCCCTCCCCGGGTCGGCCCGGACTTCTCTGTCCTTCATCCTCATTCTATTTCATGCCTCGTCCTTCTCTTGCTCGCTTCTCATCCATCACCACCCGCACCCTGCACTTCACACAACCCCCAGCACACCACCCCTCCAGTACACAGCCTGGCCAGATACAGCCTTCGCCGGGGCCTCAGCGCTGACACACTCCTCTGTGACTCATCACTTCATCGGGCTCAATTTGGCATTCATCTCATCACAACATCTCTATCACCATTTGACTGAAACACGTCGGCGAAACAGAGACATGTCCTTTTGTCAGAGCAAAATTTGCAGCGACTCATAACTAATGGATGCCCAGTATTAAGATGTATTCAGTTTACTTAATGTGACAATGGCTTATTTGCTGGATTTATTATTAGCTGAATTCAATCACTTCATGGGACACGGACCTAAGTCATAATGAAGACTTACTCGGAGTGACAGAGTTGAACGGCGGCCATAAACAGCTTAGTGGCTGCTCAGAATGAAAACAGCACTGCTTTAAAAAACTCAAGAGGCTGGAATAAACTATCACATAAAACCTGTCATCCAGTCCCATTTAAAAACAAGCTTGTTTACACCTGGTCTGAGTGGTCACACTCATTAAACTGATCCCTGTTGGCTTTAAATGCCCTCTTTTTCTGTCGTGCAGGAATGATGCAATAACCCAAACAGATGGCGATTAGGTCACCCACTTTCAATCTTCTCAGAGGTAAAGAGCCTCCTACTGCTGAAGTCACAGAGGCAAGTTAGAAAGACAATATGCTGAGGCACACCGAGGCCCATCAAGCTTGATTTTCACTACCATGTTGAATCAACCCAGAGCCCATGCTGAGGCCTACACAAGCGGGTAAAACCGTGGTGACCGATTGTACTTCTATTCTAGTGTGGCTCTGCTGCTCTGCAATTATTCCACAAAAACACCAGGAAGCAGTGGGTTTCTTTGCCCCTGTATTGAATTTCTTTGTGTAATTTAAACAATGGTGGCTAAAACGTTGGAGCTGAAGCTAATACATATAGAACAACAGTTACTTATACCAAAATTATTGCAGCAGAAAACAACAAAAGGAAAGACATCACAACCGACTGAGCTGATACACGGACTGGGAAAGCTATGAAAACAAGGAAACAGCATAGGGCTACATTTGCTACATATATAGTTTATGTATGTTATGTAAATCAATATGTTATGCATGTTTACATTTAAGTGGACCAATCACAGTTATTTCAGCCTGCTTTGCTGCAACATGTAGCTATATTTCTAGAGAGAAGCACATCAGGCTTATAGCGTAGTGTACATGAAAAATAAATGCAGAAATATTGCGGACCTAAAGGTTCTGGTGAGACACTAAAATACAACTCAGCAGCTCCAGTTTCACTCCTACATAAATGAGCAGCAGGAACAAAGACACAGCACAGTGGTTTGTAATACAATGAGAAGGGATTGTACAACTCTTCAGAGGCATCACAGTGACAATAGTTTATGTTCCATCTAGAAGACCACAAAGTGGAATGTGTAATTCCCCTAGCTATGCTGTAAAGTAATATAGGACATGTAAACATTTGACTAAGCCAGGTTCATCTGCAGTTTTATTTTCTACATTGCAGTGCTATTGTCAATCTCAACACATTTTAGTCATCAAAGAGACAGATAACTTTCGATAATTGTGCCATAACTTATTATCTTTAAAACTTTAATCATCAGTTTTAATTGTTTAATAATTTTAGGTCAGATTTAGATCTCACAAGTGCCTGAGAACGTGACTTGATCACCGATGAGTCCGTGTTTCAGTGCAACCAAAAGCCCAGTAGACGACTGCCCTCGCCTGTAAGCAAGCCTCGCCTGAGAACTGTTTGATGTGGTTGGAGAAAAAGGCCAAGAGATGATGTAATCCTCGGGAAAGCTGTGTTTGAGAGTTGCAGTTTCCACGCCGCGTCCCAACTGCAGCTTCCCACACCCGAGTACCTCTCAAAGGGGCTGGGCATCCCCCTGAGGAGCACAACAGATGTGTAGATGCTCTGTGTGCATCAATCATCCATTGTCTTTCATCACGCTCACTACTCGCAGTGTGTGGTCCATGTGGAGATAAGCAAAGTGACGTCATCCACAAGAGCAAACAACTACAATCCCATACTTTGTTGACTACATGTAAGCTGAACAGGGCAGGAACACAGTCAGAAAAACATACAAAATGATCAAAAAGGCTCTCAAAGGACAATGTGTGAATATTTTGTGTCTTTTTCTAATACTAGAATGCATACAAACTGAACGAAACAAAAAAGAAAAACATAAAGCAGACACCCCCCTTAGAAACAATCTAGATCTGATTAGAAGCGTTATCACCAGGATTCAAGCATTTTCCCATCAATTATACTCTCTAGATAAAACAACAGTGTGTAAATCAATGTGTGGGCTTCACAAAACACACACACACACACACACACACACACACACACACACACACACACACACACACACGCGCGCACAAGCTATCACACACACGCACAAGCTATCACACACACGCACAAGCTATCTGCATTAAGAGTGGATTATGTGCTCATTATCATCCACACAAAATGTATTAACACTCAGGGATGAAATCAAAGGTATGATAACTGGCAGCACCGCTTTAATTGAGAAGTGTGATCTTCATTTTCACCTTCCACTTAGGAAAAGTGTTCCACAACAGGTTGTGAAGAGGAGGTGCTTGAGGCATGATTACCACAGTAAATGGCACCTCAACAAGAAGTGGATTTAGGAATCAAAAAGGAGGATTTTCTCATCAACTTTATTCACTATTCAGGGAATATCTGTTACGTTGGCTTTATCAGAAACCCTCTGAAATGCAGGAAAAATGTGAGCTGCGTACAGGCAGCGAGCTGTGGAGCTGATGCTTTCACACCAACACTCTGTCAGTCACACATTGATATCTGCGAATGCAAACTTGCATTACATTTCTCAAATCTGACAAGTGAGTCCTGGCTGTAGAAGCTTTCAGTGTTAAGTGTTCGGTGTTTATCTGTCTGTACCGATTAGCTGTTACTGAGGCATAAAGGGCTGCTCCTGAGCATGAAAGTTGTGACTGCTTGGATGACTTAGTGGAAATAGTCTGGGCATCCTGTAAGGACACAGAGGGGCTGAAGGCAAGGAGACTGTCCATGGATGTGCAAAGGAAAAAATACTTTCTGGAGCTCAATTGATAAATACATTCCCCAAGTCCCGACTGTTAGACACCATCCTGCCATTTTACATTTGTGTCCCTGTGTGCAGCGTGTCAGTGGATATACAGCAGGTACAATCATGTGTAATGGAGCAGAGCACTCACGTGATCACCCCAAGTTTTGCTTCTGGATGCACCTGAGGTGGAGTTGCACTGGAGGCTTCTTGCTATGCAGATCCACACCATTCTCTAAAGAGGATAACTGGCTTTGCAACACTATCAGCCCATCCAGATGGTACACAGGGCAGCTCTGACAGTCCAGAACAAGCTCTCCAGCTGCTCTGCCACCCCCAAATCTCCCTGACCTAAATCTGCTTCTCCCAAGCTGAGGAGAAAGCTGAAGAGTGGACACCTTCAAATTTCACATTTTACACCGGGTAGTTAATTCTGCCTCTGACCAAGCGCGAATCAAATCTGCGTGGAAGCGCACAAAAATCATCCTGATGTTGCAGTATTGTTGCATTGTGACAAGTTAGATGAACAATCAATCGCTTATTGTAAATTTTATTGTGAAAATCCACAAGAGAAGCTTGCTAGATACAAACCAGGAGTTTAATCTTACATATTATTATGTATAATATCCTTTCTATCGTCATCCGTTTAAAATGTTCCCACATTACATTCATATTATTACATCCGCACCTTCTTTCAAGCTAAGGCGAGAATAGTAAGAGATGCTGATCAATGTGCAAAAGCAAAAGTAGGAGGAAACGGTCTTTCAGTGAGTCAATTTTTATTGACACCCTCTTAATCCAGGAAGCTATGAAGCAAGCATGAATAGGTTAAACTAAGCCCTCGATGTTACTCACAGGAAAAACAAATAAAACGAATCTGCATTTGCATGATTTACTTAGACGTAAGACTTGTCTTTTGGGTGAGGATTTCACGCTTCCCCTATGGATTCCTTGGATTTCATGTGGTCGTATTTTAATCTTGGTGTAAGGTTTCAGATGTTGGGAACCTCACCATGCACACAAAAAATATCCAGAACTGGCTTCCCTAATGGACAATCAGCCTGCAATACTGATGGATGTATTAAGGTCTGCACACTGCCAGTATCAAGGAGAGCTTGGGCTGGTTTACCATTAATCTTCACTGTAGTGACCTGCTGTTTTCCTACTATGCAGTCCTGACTCTGGCATGGTCTTGGAATGGTACAGACGTATGCTGCTTTTGCTTTCCTAAGGGGACATTCTGGCTTAATATGCCCTTCCTGACCACAGTAGAAACAGACTGGCCTAGCTGTTGATTTCATTTTACCAGGAACTATGGGTTTTTCTAGGGGCCTTGCTAGTACTGCCTCTCTAGGACCACCTCCACCCCCCGACCCGATTGGCTTACCCCGTATGGCGCTGGACTTTAGCGGAATCTCACACCGGAAGTTCTTGGACCCTCTGCGGGCTGCCAGAAAGGTCTCCACTAGCTGTGCTGCTTGGTTCGCCGACTCTGGATTTCTCTCCTTGACCCACACTCTGAGCTCTGGTGAGAGAGAGCGGTAAAACTGCTCCAGAATGATAATCTCACCAACCTGCTCCTTGGTCAACTTCTCTGGTCGGATCCACTTATTGTACAGATCTTTAAGCCGATTGTAGAATTCTCTGGGGGTCTCATCTGGGCGGATATCAGGCTCCCTGAACCTCTGCCGATACACATCCTCATTGATCTCATATTTGGCTAAGATGGCCTTCTTTACCTTTTTATAGTCAAATGTGTCCTCTGCTCCCATGGCCACATACGCTGCCCGTGCTTTGCCTATTAGATGTGGAACCAGTCTTACAGCCAATTCACCCTCTGGCCACTGGTATGCCGCTGCAAGGCGCTCAAAAGTGGTGAGATACTGCTCAATATCATCACCCTCCTCCAGACGTGGAACTGTAGCTTGGCCCCAGCCCCTGCCCAAGAACTCACTCGGTGCACTGGCCTGGGAATCCAAGTCCTCCTCCTCATCTGGCTGTACTGGAGGTGCTGCATTCAGGGGGTGTCTCTCTCTGCTCTGCTGCTGCCGTGTGCTCTGCTGCTGCCGTTGGTACTGCAGATCTTCTCTAAGCTGGTTCATTTGAGTCTGCATTTGCTGCCACAGTTTATCTTGCCTAATTGTCTCTTTTTCCCACCTTTCACTGAGTTCACGTTGAAACTGAAGACACTGGTGCAACACATCCGCAGTGGGGTCCTTCTCCAAAGACCCAACATGCCCCTCTCTGGCGTATAAACTCTTGGCCATTCCTCCTGTAGCACCCTCCTCCAGTCCATCTTCAGCCCCATCGGCCCTTTGAGCTTTGGATTGTGTTTTCGGCCCCATGCTATCAGCTCTCAACACTCCACCTCCTCAAAATGGCTGCCTCTCATCCCACTTCTGACACCAAGTGTAAGGTTTCAGATGTTGGGAACCTCACAAGCCGGATGGAAATGCCAAGTGGTATGGAGGGGTGGAGTGTGATGGTAAAAAGAGCCACAGCAGACAGGAGTTTTTTTTTCCAGAGCTCTGATATTTTTTCTGGGTTTTTAATTAATCAAAAAACTTACAGTAAAAGATTCTGAAGAGGCAACAAACGGTACATGAAGAACATGTGGCAGCATTCCTGTTCAGCAGAGCACACGGCCTGACCCCTCTCTCACGCACACTCCTCACACCTGCCACCTAATCATTCCAGATCATACCATTATCACTATCTCCTCACACCAAACTCATCTCCCCCACCAGATTTACCTGGCTAATACACTCAAGACTACACACAACATACACAGAACTATACAGGAAAATGAAACCCATAATAACCCAAAGAATTAAATAAACAAAAATCTAAACAAAATCAAACACTCTAACAACTCCCCCCCTCTCTATCTCGACTGCCTGGTATGATCTAATCACTGATCAAATCCAGGTGCGCCACCCCTGGGTGCATCTCCAAGTGTGCACTTCATGAACACGCCCCCTGGAAACAGAACTCAGAGGGAGAAGTTAGAGGGATATCAAATAAACATAACAAAACCAAAATAACTTCCTGTATCAGTTTGTCAGTTCATGCAGCTTTACAGTAGTGAGGAGGATGCTTCATCAGCTCCCTCACACTTGGATTGATTTCTGGGTACTTTTATACGAGGGGTTTTACCTGCAGAGGATTTTTTGGCACCAATTTAGTTTTAGCCAAAGACATGGCAGTTCTTTTCATTTAACCAGTTTTGGCTATTGGGGTTTCATTTACTCAAGAAAAATATAAGGTTTTGTTTATCAAATGTTCAGAAATATCAGGAAAATACATTGATTTCTGTCACGTAACACAAATGAATTATCTTTACTGTATATATGCTTAGTCTTGTGTGTAGTTAACCATCAAATGCACATTCTGAGCCAGAAAAAACCCTACTGTTAAACACAATTCTGGGCTACTTCATAATAGTCCTCACCAGAAGCATTTGCCGCCCTGTACAAGAGAAAACAGGCTAAAAACACAATACATGACGACAAATAGTGATTTCAAACAAAGATTAAAGACTAAGCTATCACATTCAGCAAGATATTTTTCATTTTTTTCCTAAAGGGAAAGGTTCTTGCTCTGCTTGCTTATGAAAAGATAAATAATACAAAGCCTATTTTTTAGGGGACACCACATTAACCCACGTTTCAATAAAGGTCAGCTCTATTGTGGGCAAAGTGCTAATTAAATAGTTTAAACAGACCTGGTTCTTGATGTAAGACTACTAAATGTGCGCTCAGAGGGAAGCATGCTAATTTGAGTTGTGATGAATGTAGATACAAATTACAATGTGCCAAGGTCTCAAAATACTACAAATGGCCCAGTCAAGGAGAGTGCAGCACGAACGCGTCAAGATATATTAGAAGCCTCCATCTTACCAGCACTGCCATCTGACAAACACATGCCTGGCGTGGAGCCCAGAGGAGAAGGAAAGACAACAGATGCCATCCAAAGCGCACCATCCCTCCTCTATGAGCCTGTCGAGGATACATCAAAAAAAAGGTGCACCCCAAGAGGACAAATTCAAACCATGCTTCACCTAGTTAGTCACGTTCTAACCACGGATCTACACACACCGGCCCAAACACTTAGAGTACACAAGGCACGCTTTGAGTCTCATCAAAAACACATACGGGAAGACGGTATTTAGTATTTTCTGTCACCTGCTTCCTCTCTGACAGAGCCAAAAAAAAGTGGTTTCTAAGAGCATTATTAAGAGGTACTAGAAGAGAACTTCAAAGCAGCATTTCAGCACAGTTTGGTGGGTGGAGATTGTGTAAATTAAACCTTATGTTGTGTTTGTTTGGCCGCTGCACAAAGTTCAAAAGGTAAAAACATACTTGAGGTTATGCTTTTCATCATTTACAAGTTTAGTGTAATATTTGACAAAGTGAAGAGACAAGAGGCCAATCAGAGATGCGTGAGAATGGTGTAAATTCCTCTGAGAGCAATATACACAGTCTTGATTGTTATTCTGCACACTTAATTAAATGGCTCTTTATACGTGGTCTAATTTTTCCATTCAAAACAGTCTAGTCTTGCAACAAAAACAGCATAATGGGATGCCAGCTTCAGTACATCCACTAGAAAATAGGCAGTGTTCAAGTACAAAACACAGATGTCATCTTGGCTGCTGAAAATCATTTAACACTCACACCCCCCCGCTGAAATATAGAGTACTTTCAAATTGGAAAAAGTGAGGAACAGAACATCTTCATTCAGCTGCAGCAATCCTGTGCAAATTAAGAGAAGGGCCAATGTGCAATTACCACCCCAACAGCCAGTTCAATAGTCACAATCACCGGCCACGGCTGTCACTTCTTAACAGAAGACGCCTATGGAAGTCCACATCTGCCAACGCTGGACAGATGAAGTAGGGAGGGTAATTTTCAAAAGCTCGGTTGGTTGACATAAGGCAGTTAATACACACTGAGGGATAAAACCACCGTTGGAGAATCTCTATTGATGTGTTTGACGGTAGCATCTGGGCTAATATTGATTGACTATTGACTGTAGCACCCTTCCCACAGTTTTTTCCAATCACAGACACTCAGAGCATTGTTTATGAATGCACACACACAAAGGAGGAAAAAGGCATAATGGTAACTCAAAAGGACATGTTCTCAGCAAACACATGGACCCCCATTGCAAAGACAGATATTGATTATGAAGCTAGGGCAGATCTCGAGTGCTGTGCACATCTACAAGGGTGCATAAAAGAGGAAAGTGAAAGTAGTACATCCACAGCAGTGACAGCAACTGCAGCAGTCTCACCACGAGATCACCATCATCTGTGCTCCACATCAGCTAAAGCATCGGCAAAAGCCTCTCAAGACAGATGGAGATACAGCCGGCACTGTAGTAGTATTTGTATTACAAAGAAAGTGCTTTCTCAGTGGATGGTTGAAAGCACACACACAGTGCCTCCTACTGGGTAGCAGCTGAAACCCCTCCCTGATGTGCCAGCCTCACAGAACACAGAGAAACACAGAGCTACCCTGGGACAAGCAATACCTTTCACATTGCGATTCATATTACTATTCATGTTCACATTCTTTCTGCACGGTAATACTGTGAACCAGGAGGAAAATGAAACGTAGCCGCAGCAGACGTTGCCCCACAGAACACTCACTGGGTCTCGCTTGTCCTCTTCTTCTCCATCAGGACTCTTACAGAGGTACACTGTCGCTTTCACGCTGTGCCGTCAGTGCACTCACTGCTCACCTCTGAGGCACGAGGTTTTTCAACAGGAGACCGAAGCTCACCAAATGGCGCGTGAAATAAAATAGTGACACACGCCCCAATGAAAGCTAATAAGACATCACATTACAGAGATGAGAAACTATATCATTACCATGGCAACTGTGAGGCGCACAGCCAGAGGGCTGGCTGGGTGACAAGAAAAGGGTGGAGGAGAAAAGGATGGAGAAAGGCAAACAGGAAAGAGGGAGATTTGTAAAGAAATAAGTATGAATGAACAAATGGATAGAGCTGGCTGAATGGATATTGACAGAGCCTGCTTCTCCAAAGTGATAAGTGCTTAAAAGACAGCATTAGCAGCCTCCATTCTGTCCACATTGTCACATGATAAGGCTCCAGTTCAGCATTTCTCCTTGACACCGTCAATGGTAACCACTAATTAGCACTGAGCATACTTCCACTGTAAACCGCTGCTATTCTCAAGCACGCTCCTGATGAGTGGCAGGATTAATTGGTGTGCTAAGCTCGGATGACCCCTTCAATGCTGCTTTCACTGGACCACAGGCAAGGACTGCATGTGCGAGCAAATGTCAGCAGAAGAGGGAAAAGTGACAGATCCTTTACGTCTTATCTATGTTTCAGTAATTGGATCGTGCTCATGACGCAGTGAAACATTAAAAACCCCATCTGTGCTCCAACATTTGCTTCATTCATTATCTTATTCAAACGTGTCAAGTGTAGTCTTTAAAAGAGTGCACCAAGCAGGATTCCGGTGTGCTGAAACTGCGGTAATGTAGTAGAATTTTGTGCATGCGGTCCGTGAAGAAACGCCGACTGAGCGTCTGTGAAATCCCAGCCTTTCAGTGGCAGCTGCAAGCAGTCTGAGCAAGAGAGGGAGCTGCAGTGTGGACGGCGTAACATTGAGCATCTGGAGCAGCAGGCAGGGCTATGCTGCCTACAACCCACTAGAACAGAGCGGCCCTGCCAAACCACCACCCTGTTTATTTTTGAACCAGCTGGTAAAGGAACAGGAGGCTGGATAAGGTAGCCAAGTCATTCATGGGCTGAACAATAACTGGAAAAGGGGAGGAAGGTGAGACTCGGTGTGAAATGAACGAGTGGAAAAAAAAAAAAAAGCTGAAAAGCTGCTTGAAAACACGCTTCCAGTCGCAGGAAGTCCAAAACAATGAGAAAGTTTGTGCTACACGAGGAAATGAAAGAAAATCAGGAATGAGGTGTTCGGAGCGTATATGGGGCAGAATATACTGAAACTGAGTAGATGAGAGGAGGAGGAGAAGAAGAAGTTTGAATAATTCATCAGTGTAATAGAGTTTAATGACTAATCAAAATGCTGTAGCACTAGACAGTCTGCGGGGCAAAGAGGCCAATACATTACTTCGCTGACCAATCAAAATCTCAAGTTGGATAATAAAAAATCCAAAGCATAGTTATTATTTAATTCATCGATATTTTCAATAATTAAGTAGACTTTCTGGTGCTACATTGCTCCAGGGCAGCATCACCACAGGGGCACCAGCACACGACACTTCACCAGCCATGAAAGAGAAGCAAAGCGCCAGCATTTAAAGTTGTTAACATGACAGACGGATGGATATGGAGGGGCTGACAGGCGGGCGAGTGTGTCTGTCTCCATGTGCATTGCATTACCCCACGTCAACAGTCTCTGAGGCTGAAACAAATATGAGGCACATGCAAATGAAGCAAACCGCTGAAAGGACCTGAGGCGCACTGTTTGGTGTAAAGGAATTTAATATGTATGCAAAAAAATAAAAATAAAAAATGTTTACTGTGCAGATAATGAATTTTAGATGGGGTCACAATGTGTTACTGTGAAATGCATTATTGGCAGAGTAATGAAATGCAATTAAGAATATAAATGGCACAAAAGGGGAGAAATGTTATTCTAGATTATTTTATTATTATTTTAGACCTCAGTGTAAGCAAATATTCCACTGAATACATTATAGTAATATATTGCTATATAAGGCAGGGGACACCCTGAACAGGCCACCAGTCTGTCACAGAGCTACATATACAGACAAACAATCACATTCATATTCACACCTACAGACAATTTTGAGTTATCAATTAACCTGAGCATGTTTTGGGACCGTGGGAGGAAGCCAGAGGACCTGGAGAAAACTGACACATGCAACTCCATGCAGAAAGACCACGGGAATGCCAGGACGCGAATCGGTGATCTTCTAGCTGAAAGGCGAAAGTGCTAACCACCCAGCCATTGTGCAGCCCCCCAGAACAACATACCTGTCAGAAAATGTGTTGTAGAAAAGCTGTAGTGCCTGTTTTGCCACCAGGTGGAGCATCTTAACGTTTAATACCGTGAGAGGTGATCACTCAGTTCCACGTCATCAAGGAGAGAACATTTCTGGAGTGAAGCTAGCAACCGGCCATCATGACCACAACTTCTATGATGCTTAATGTCCTTTAGGTCAGAGCTCAGAGCTTTAAGACTTCTAAGAGTCTCCTGAGACAGTGTTCCTATTGCCCTGTGGCTAATGTTACTATTAGCAAATGACTGGTATTATATAGATCACTCTACCTTAACGCAACGATTTGAGAAGATTAATCAGGAATGAAATATTACAAATAATTTGTAGAGCTATCAAGAAAGTCAAAGAAATTCTGTTAAAATACATAAATGTATGTACAGTACACAGAGCAGAATAGTACGGTAGAAGTGTTCATGGCTTAGTAACTGCATCACTACAAAAAATGACAAAGCCAGGCACAAAATGACTCTCAA
This sequence comes from Acanthochromis polyacanthus, assembly GCF_021347895.1. Classification (NCBI taxonomy): domain Eukaryota; kingdom Metazoa; phylum Chordata; class Actinopteri; family Pomacentridae; genus Acanthochromis; species Acanthochromis polyacanthus. The sequence goes on from NC_067119.1 coordinate 26,339,751, forward strand.
GCGTGTATCCTAACACTGACAAAAAAGGTCCGCATGATCTTCTCTTCACAAATGCACGAGTGTGTAAAGTTATTGCAGAAACAATTCTCATATTGCATCACCGAGTGAGTAAAACTGTCCGTGCTGATATCAGCCACAGAGAATTACTCTACTGTACTCTTCTTTCAGTGACTCTAAATTGCGCTCCGTGTTTGCATCAGCTTTTTGATCATCCTTCTCAGCATGTTCTACTTGTGCTTGATTCTGCTTGCAGCAAAAGAGGGCAGAGGCTGGGGAAGCATCACAAGAAGCTATTGTCAGGAAAACACTCCAAGAACATTCTGTCAGAAACACTTAAACTGTTCAGCCTTTTGCAAAAGGACGTTTGGGATTCTCATTGGGTACTATCTAGCCTCAGCACTAACAAAAATGAGACTTATCAGATGACAGTCCTGTAAATCATCGCCCATTTCAGAGAGCCATCTTTGAACAAATGGAAATTACTAAATCAGACAATCAAATCATTTTAGCTTTGACTAAAATTGCCCTTTAGTCTTGGTTTGTTGGCAACAGAATCACGGCAATGAAAGGAAAATTGCCGCAAACTTCAAGCACCACCTATTTTACGAGGATGTGCAATTGAATTTTATCGTGCTGCTTTCTAATGTTTACTGACTGATGGCCAATACAACGACAGCCTCAGAACATTTTACTTTCAAAGCCATGTCAGTAATGTGTTGTGTTCGCTGAGAAAATGTCTCCATAATGCCCTTCAACAGACCTTCATGAAATAAAGGGCTGTGCGACACCATTTGTGCTTAGAAAACTTTTTTGTTTTCAAGCTAAGTGAGATCTGAAGGATTTCACATCAGAAGTCAGACTCATAGGAGTCAGATCTACATCTCAAGTCTTCATTTTAAGTCTTACTTAAAGGAAGGCTGCAGTTTCTTGCAAATAAACAAAATGTCTATTTCCAATAAGTGGTATTCACCAAAACACATTTTGTAAATCCTTGAGTTGGTCGATCCATTTTCTTTGACTTAAAGTAAAACATTTGTAGAGTCACTTTTTTTAAATAACCTACATGTTTACTTGCTAACACGCTCCTACTTTTTGGGTGGATAACTGGCACCTGTGCATCACTGGAGTAACACTCAAGATATATTCCAATGTGATCATGCACATGCAAGGGCAAACAAAATGTGGACTCACACATAAAACACTGCTCCACAGTGGGGCTAGTGGTCAAAAACACCACAGGGTAGCTTTAAGTTGAAGTGTGAGTACTACCTAATGGCCTCAGTTGAACCAAATGCAAGAGCAGATTAATATTAGATGCAGCCAACTCCAAGAAAGCAGCATCATTCAGAATAGCAAGAACCAAGTGTACATGCAGATGAGCGCTCCAAGTTCACACACGCACGCGCACACACACACACACACACACACACACACACACACACACACACACACACACACACACACACACACACACACACACACACACACACACACACACACACACACACACACACACACACACACACTGCCTAAAGAGAGAGCTGTGCAACTGAGAGCTTTAAGTAGAAGAATCAAGATGGGTTTCCAGAAAAAAAAAAAAAAAGGTCCTGCACCCCATCAATAATTCATAGGCTTGGTTATTTACTTTTGCTGGGGTGCAAACTCCAGTTCATCGTTCCTACAGAAATGGATATAGCTGTATGTTAAAAAAAAAAAAAAAAAGGAAGAAGGAGGAGGAAAAAGCATATGGGGAAGTGCAGGATGAATAAGAATAAGACGCTGACCATTTCTAAGACAAAAGACTGCATTTATACACTCTCAAGGTTCAGCGAAGCACTGATTCTTCGATGCAGACTCCAGCTGCTTGCCTGCCACCGCCCTGGGGCCAAGCCCCGCTTTGTAATGGCATGCTATTTTCTGATATATGTACTATAAAATTATGAGGTCCTTGAACCATAATACGATGTATGATGTTGCTACTCAGCAGTCATATTAAATGTCTTGCTCCACGGCGCGGTGGCTAAAGAGAGATGTGACATGGATAGACGCCATGACACTTTATTGATGGGGCAGGTAGGAGAGTGAGTAGCGTGGGGGTGAATCATCTCCCAGCAGGCTGAGATAGAGCCGAAAAAGCTTTTTTTAAACACTTGACTGGAGCCGAGTGTGTTGTACCATGTTTAAGGGTCATCTCAAGCAGACCTCTGCTTTGTACTGGTGTCATCACTCTCCATTTCACACTGCCTGTCATGCTGGCAAGCTGCGGCTCAGTGTTTGAACAACGTTGTGTCCTGAGTGGTTGAGCATGATGTTCTCGCGCATGACCGAATACACCGAAAGTCAGAGAGCCTAATGTATGAGTAGTCACTGGGCTCTTTTTCAGCGCTGGCATAAGGCAGGATGATTCGCGCCAATTGTGTCAGGAACAAGGCAATTTTTTATTGGCTTGCACTTTCGAGTAAAGTCACACAGCAAGGGACATATTTAAGCTGTCTAATTTTGGCTTACAGTACGGCACGAAATTTTACCTTCACTTCCACTAACAAAGACCATATTTCATTAAACCGAGGACAAAAAAGAACATCTATTCAGACGTAATTTTACTTTACTCAGCAAAAAAAAAAAGCCAAAATCTAAAAAGCCTTCTTTCTATAAAAGTCTCCCCACTGCTATATGAATAATGAATTTATGATTAATTAAGGACAAAGTCAATTTACACAACGACTGTGTCCGATGCTGATGGCCTCCAAGTTACTCTGGACAATGTACAGTATGCCAATGTGCACCCCTTAACAGCTGTGTGTTGATGTCAGTTTTGGATTTCAACAAGGACGTGGATTGTCACCAGTCTTGTTTGTGACATCCATGAAGACAGACAGGCAGAGGCAACAGAGCTCTCACTTCACCAACTTTTTATTTTAATATCTCCTAGCCTTATCAGTGTATCTTGGCTTTGAGTAGAGAAGGAATGAGACTGTAAAGAAAAGCAAGATTTAACAGGGTGGCTGGTCTAACTGTACAAAACAGAATGAAGAGCTCAGTCATTTGGGAAGAACCTGTCCAGGATGTACTTTCCCTCTTGGCTGCGACAGGCTCCAGCCTCCTTGACCCTTTACAGGATGAAGCAGGCATAGTCAAAGGATGAATGGGCAGATTTGGGAGGAACCTTCTCATTGAGAGAAGTCAAGCAGGACTGCCTCCTGGCTGCCTCTCTTTGGAGGTGTTCCCAGCACAACTGACTGGGAGGAGACTGCAGATTAGATCCAAGGGTAGACTGAGTGCCCACCAAAATGAACTAGAGGAGGCTGCTGGCAGAATGGAACGTCTGGCTGCTCTGCTGCCCCTTTACCACATCAACCAAATCCAGGACAAGTGATTTGAAAATGGATAGATGGATTGTATACTCATTCATGAAATGTATATTGTTTTTGCAGCTGGAGAGGAGCCATCTAGAACAACAAACAACTGAGATTGACTGGTAACGCTTTAACTCTCTTTAATAGAATGGGCAGAGAATGGGACTTCTGTCACACAGCACAGCTCTAATCCAGTCCTCGACACCAGAGGCCTGCGCTCCACCAACAACCTGCGCCGACACTGCATACCTCACCTTCTTCTGTCTGGCCACTGAATAAACACATAAGAGCAGAGAAAACCGATCAGATCTGGCTTTGCTAAGAGGAGGTATGTTCAGTGATTACACTCATTAATAGCTCCCAAAATCACTTAACAACACTGAATTAATCCACAATCATGATGTGAATGACTGTGAAGAGAAAGCAGCCGTGCTGTATTCACAGTAATGCTCTGAACGTGCCTATGACCTAATGTGCCTTAACTACCATTCCTCCACTGTGAGGAACTTCATTATGACTGGAAACAATTAGTGGGAGCAACGTATGTAATGGGCTCTCAGCTTCCAACAGCACAGTCAATAGCCTGGAAATGGAAACTCTGCTCTAATCACTAATGAGAAAATTGTGGAGGGGCAAGAGGGAGGGAGAGCGTCACTGGGGAGAGGGGATAAGATGAAAAAGCAGCTAGACACTAGTACAGTGGGCGTATGATAAAGGTAGTCCAACGTTACACTTCGAAATAAGAACTAAATCTGACTTTCATCATCACAACGTAGATCCAAGTCATAATCGGATTTACTGGTTATCAAAAAGGTAATCGTCTGGCTTATTACTCTTCATCTGATCATGATCTCCCCATGAATATCTGCTGCATTTACTGCCTGCTTTGTAATTGACCCAAGCCTGGGGAAGGGTGTCACAGAAATCACATTGGCAATCAGCATGGTAATGGATTAAGCCTATATCCATAACAGGGACCAGCTCCTCACAGCGAAAACGAGCAGCCAAAAACACAAGAGGGAATGCTTCATAAAGCCCACTCAGCACCTGTGGTAGAGGCTACTAAAGCTACAGCTAATGAGTGCAGCTCATAGGCATTCCTTTGTGTTTCTGTTTTAATGATAGTCTAAACTCTATTTCCCTCTGTGCCATCTCAACAGAAATCAATGCTAAGGAAACACTCAAGTTTCCACCGAGCAATAGCAATTTCTGCCTCAACGGCTACATAGCAAAGAGGTGTTTTATGGTGGTAATGCCACTGCACCACAGGCTATGATTGGAAATTTAATAAGCAGGCCTGGGAAAGAGCCCCGCACTCTTTGGACTCCCTACACCTTTCCTTTCCTCTCTCCACTACAGGGTTTATAAAACCAGAAGCCTCAACACACCAGTAAATTAAACTCTCCGCTTGTGGGATACAGGTTGAAAAAAAACAGCTTCTTTGAAATCAATGCAATCATTAAGCTTTTTTATAGGCTCAATACATTTATATTGCTATGAAACGCTATGAAAATAAACGGCGGGGACTGGGTCTGGTTCATTTGCACGGTGCTTGCAGAGATGTGTTATTCGCATTGGTCTGACTCCCCTATACCTTCACATCCTGTTTCCCTAGCAATACCATTGTGAATTATTGATGTTAGCACCATGTCTCCTCTCCCTCCCTCCCCCAGTCCCTTACACACCAGCCCTCTGCAAGGATCTCCAAGCTTGACTGAGTCTCCTAGGAACACTCACTGCACACATTCCCAGTGACAATATCCAATAAAGCAGAACAGGGGGAGGGGCGAGATGCACCCTGACATTTAAATCAATTGCTTTCTTACAACAACTCTATGATTTTTAACCCATCTTTATTACCATCTCCACTGCGATGCCCGAGGCAAAAAGCAGGTTGGTATCATGATGAGAAGCAACAGCAACAACTACATGAATCTCTCATTATCTGTTCTGGTATTTCAGCACAGATGGCAAAAAAAATGGCATCATGATATTAATATAGCTTAATGCAGTGATACTCCTCATGTTGGAATTCAAACCGTGTGCTCTCCAGCTCTGGGTGTCATTTGTTTGTTAATGTTTCATCCCGAAATCTCTATCTGCATACAGTGTGTTTAACAGTATGTGCAAAAGAAAAGGCACAGATGCGTGTGAATTCCCAAGGTCTCTGAATGCATGTTTTATCACTCTGCCTCAGAGGTTGTGGAGAAGGGAGAGGGGGGGTCCTGCCATCCTGAGCAGAAAACGACAGTAGCTGCTGCTTCTTCATGCTGCGATGGGGAAATATACAATAAAAACACAACAAATGCATGATTCATGCCAAATATGAACTGTCAGTTTTGTTGCAGCTCTGAAAGTGCAGAATTCATGAAGTAATATTTGTTTTTTGCATTTCATCAGTTAAGTGAAACCAGCTGTTTATGCTCACCATTGTAGCTAAAATCTATCCAAGTGAAATTTGGTGCCTCTATAAGTTTAACCCTGGATTACTGACACATCCCAGAATCTCACCAAAGCACTTAACATTGTACAGGTCTAATTTGTCACATTAAGAAGGATTTGTGCAGCATTGAAACATTACAGACTGGATATGTCTACAAGCAAAAATAAGTGCATTTATAAATTAGTTTTGGACCAACGCATGTACAGTATATGGTAATACAGTGAAGAAAAGGTTTAGGAAGTCCACAGAGCCTTTACTAAGATGTCTACCTCCCCCTCATTTAGCACTAGTTCAGCAAATCAGTAACATCCTATTCACTGGTTTACTACAGCCAACTTAGACCCTCAATCACAGGTATCAAAACAGTGTGCCAACAGCGTAACCCGATTACTACTTTCAGTGAAATATGGCCAACAGTCAGGTTACACAATGTATGTAAATCAAGTGAGTGAGAGATGAAGAGTCCAAACCGAAACCTGGGTCTATCACTGCCGTAATTTATTATTCATTCTTTTCTTTTTATGATGCCGTTAGCCGAGGCAGTGAACAAAACGCGGCCAGCATGTACATAGAAATAACTCATGTCTGTGCTTTAATATTTGAAGAAGCTGAGACAAATAGGTCTCCAGTGTGAAAACCAGTACACGACATTAAGTAGTTGGCTTAAACAAAAAAAATGAAATAGTTCTAATGGATGTGTTTTGTTAATGGTAAGTGTCAGTTGATTTATGCTGACAGCTCTTGTCCGGGGTGTATTGGCATCTATTCCCAGGTGGTCTTCTTTCTCTACAGCCTCTCGGGCAACCAGGCACTTAAAACAAATTGCTTAGGTAAATATCCAACAATATATATTGATCACACATAAAAAATGTGCACCAATTAAGTAACACAAGACTCCACTGGGAGAAAAAAGAACAGACGTGGCCTAAAAACCATATGGTAAACCATTAAAACCTTGGTGAAAACCATCTCCATGCTAAACCTTGCTCAGCAGAATGCAGAAATGTAATCCTATACCGGAGTCTTTGCAGCAAAACACTCCGCTTTCTATGTTGTTTGAAGTATCAGAAAATGCCTGGAGCACATCACAGGCAAGCTCTGGAAAGCCCCTTTACATGAAAACAGGTACGACACAGAGGAAGCATCTTAAGGACTCGGCTGTCAAGAAAAACAATACCAGCCTCAGCTAGGGAAGACAAAATTAATAAATGGACTCGTAGTTACAATCAGCGGGAGGGGTTAGCGCTGCAGTGACATTACCCCGAAAGTGAGACAAAGAGAGGAAGGAGGTAAGATAGAGGAAGAGCAGAAAAGCGCTAAAATGTCTGCAGCGCATTAATTGTTCATGAGAAGGTGCATACAGGCAAACAAAGCTGTGATGAATGGTCTCATTATTACGAGGAGAGAAGCCCCGCCCAGCTTGTATGCTATCTAGCTCCAGTCCCCTCTTTACTCGGGCTTATGCAAATACAGACCCCCATTAGCTGTGTTAACAGGTAACTGCTAGGAAGTGACCCCCATTGACCAGGCTGCACTGTCGAGGTGATGGATAGCTCACCGGCACTGATTCAGTGTCACTCAGGCCAGAGGGAGGTGACTTCATCCCTCTGAAAAATATGACAAACAATCAAGATCTTAAATTGCACAAACAGCACAAATTTATCTTTTATCCTGCGCCACAGACTTTTACTGTATCGCCTCCTCTCTCAGAGTCACAGAAATGCAAACAAGAACACACACATAACTGATATCCCCTTATAGGCAAACAAGAGCAGGAAGCACGATTAGAGTATTAAACATTAATGATCATGCCCTTGTCTTTCCCCCAATCCTCAAACAGCAATCCCTCTTCGGGGCAAATTAGAGCCTCATAATGCTCTGGACCTGGTGGTCTGCACCAGACAAGCCCACATTAATAAGCAGAAATTAGACAAATACAGAGAGCTGTTTATTAGGGCAAACATGCCCCCCGAGACCCCCATCTGACTGAATCTGAATTGAATACTGGGAAGCAGAGAAGGAGACAGACAAAAAGGTAGGAGACATGAGATGTGAAGCATCAAAATTATGGCATTTTTCATTGATTCCCTCACAAAACAGGCCATTAGAGAAAAAAAAAGAAGCAAACTGGGTGGCCAGCTGTAGCAGTGATGACCACAGCTCTCAGTGGGAGTTCTCAGCCAGGTCCTTGGCCTACTTCTGCCTCTAGATCTTCTGCTAGATCTACTGATTAATGTGCTTTAACAGATAAATATGGTTAATTATGTACCAGAATGTGCTCTCATTTGAGCAAACAGAAAATAGTTTAATCCAGAAAAGATAGAAATCAGGTCCAAACAACAGCAAAAATTCTGAGAAAGCTCATAATCCCCAAGCATCTGTCTGCAGCTACCTCCATGTGTGCGATTGCATGCCGTTGCATTGGCATGAGTGGGTGCTGGGTTTATGATGGAGCCCGCAGTCTTGTGAGGCGATGTCGCCAAGGGTCAGACTGACACCTGTGTTGTGAATAATGCATGACAGCGTAAAAGGGCTTTTTTCTAAAATAAAAAGGCCGTCAAGGGAAAAGCCAGAAGGAAAATGCCACCAAAGCTGCAGAGGTTCTAATTAGTGCAACCCCCTATATGCCTGTAGCCCCACAAAATCATCAACAGCACTCACACCACAGGAAACAGATACAGAACATGAATCACTGCCCCCACCAAGGACTGAGGTGCACAATCTATGTCATTAAAAATGTGTGTCACATTGTCGTGATGCTAATAAGACTCGTGTGCACCAGCTTCAACAAATACTCAAACAGTTCCATATAGATGTGCACAGAGGCACTCAAGACTCATAAAGGCACAGAGAAAATGTGACTTACTGCATATTACTGCTACAATAAGATTTATTTATCTTTTTATTATAAGGAAAATTACCTCGGTGGCCAACAGTACCTCCAGCTGTTTACCAAAAATAATACCGTCTAGTGCCACTAGACTCAATGAATTTACTTAAAGCAATATGACAGCTTGTTATCGTATCACAGACAAATCTCATGTGCACACATTGCAGGAGCAGACTGTAAACAGTAACACAGAAGTCAGTCAGTTCAGCTCTTAAACAACTGCGATGCTACCTGGATCTCATGCCAACCTGGGATGCCAGAGTCAACAAATACACACTCAAACAAGCTGACTGGCAAGCACAGTCTTTCTTAAAATATTGCTTTTGGTTGCCGTCATGTTTGTTATTGTATATGCATAAAACAGAACAAGGAACAGTCTGTTTTGCTCATATTCCAATGGTGTCATGGAGGAATGATGTTTCTATATAAAATGTGATCTTTCTAATAATGCGTCGTCTGAAAAATTTTGTTTTTCCACCGACAACAGTACACCATTTCTTTCATCATCACCCCTGGCCGACTCACATCCGTCTCAGACTCTTGCGACGCAGGACATGTTTCTCCGTGAGTGACAGGAACACAGTGCTGAGACGCTGTAATCCCGGTCCAGTTCTCTCCTCGGTCCCCTGAGGATTTGTGGGATGTAAGCCAGGTTCCAAAAGACACACATCCACCCTCTAACACATACACAGACACACTAAAAAACCCTCATCCTTCCTCATCTATACCCTTATCACCAGGCTTGACCCCTCACCTCAGCTCCAAAGTGAGACTCTTTATTAGTCTGCCACATCCAATAAAACCTGCCTTATATAAGACAATGAAACCCACCTTCCTTTCCTCCTGCGGAAGGATCAAAGCAGAGGCTGAGACAGCTGTATCACACAATTTTCAGCCATATCATCACCCATCAAGATGCACTGATAGGGTAAGTTAACCAGCCAGCAACCACAGATGCTCTAACCACCTTGGCTGGAATAAATCCTCAAATGCAGGCAATATTTCTCATGTTTTCTTTCCCTTTTTGTGCTCTACTAGTGTTATTGCCCCTGTAGAGAGGAAGTGGGTTTAAAAACATGGAAATGATGGCAAATACATCCATTCCTGCACCAGTAATCTTGGTATCTGATCGTAAGCACACCATGACACTCTAAACAAAATTAGCACAAATATGAATGAATTAGGATTCTAGAAAGGAATTTGGCCCCGAGCAGTAGTGACATAAATATTACGAAGTGATTATGAGATAAAGAAATATCAATCATTTGAATTATCAGCATCACATAAAACTTTGGTATTGAAAATGTTGTAAAAGATATGATTTAATTTCAGTTGGAAAGAAGACGTGTGAGAGTCTGTGAAGCTGTACTTAGAGTATCATTATACCAGATGCCTACACTAGTATTGCAACATGCTCACAATGAAAATATGATGTTTAGAAGGTTCAATGCTTATCATGCTCTCCATGATAGTCAGCATCTTAGTATGCTACAAGGACACTGTCTAAATATCAATAAGCTACAGCTGAGTCTGATGGGAACATCATCAGCTTTGGAGCAATTGGACTGATTTAAATTCAGACCAGCTGGTAGTGTTGGCTGATCAATAAAGGGATCGATAACATCAATATATTTTTTCCTGGTGGCATGAATGTCTGCGCAAAGTCTCATGGCAATTCATATAATAGCTATTGAGACATTCAGTCAGGATCAAAGTGGTGGACTAACCAGTCAACAAATAAAATAACTGACCAAAAAGAGAAAAAAAACTCTTGCTTAAACAGCAGACTGGCAAGGATTTTTGCTTCTGCCCCAAAAAATATAAACACTAGAGCCCCACTGATTTACTGGCCTGCTGGTTTTATCAGTCAATTCAGGCCCATCGCAAAAATATTAGCAATCGTAAATGTAATGTTGAATATGAAAGTTTATTTTAAAAGAACATACTGCTGAAAAGAGGGTTCGGACAAAAATGGTGTCACTGTGTACTCTGTAGTACAGAGTGTGCTCTGACTTCATTATCTGTAATAGTCTCAGCAGCACATGCAGCACGTAGACAGTGGTGCGGAGTCAAGCAGTGTCCGCAAACAAAAGATTCTAGCTTGATTGTGAAATAATGCTGGAAAGCTACTCTCCTGTGACAACCGTCATGTCACATTTACTAATCAAATTAGTTTGCTGCAACCATAGACTGTATAATCTATATATAATGTTTGTATACAGTCTATGGCTGCAACTCATTAATGCAGCTATTTTCTCAGTTAGTCATTTGAGTGGAAGCTAACGTGCTAGCGTGAACGCCTATTCTGCCTGTACATTGTAGCAATAATAAGTCTACCTAATGCTAACATTACATGTATAAACTATTCAGAAATTCCCATTAAATACTTCCTCCAAACCAAACAACTCCAGTCAACAAAAGTTAAAATTTGAAAGTAGTCTAGTTTTCCACCTGAACATTTACAGCAGAAGCGCTATTTACTGTATGTGTTGACTTGGTAGTAGTTAATCTTGAGTTACTGTTTGTGGCCATTATATATTAACAGAAAGATGCTGTTTAAAATGACATCTTGGTAAGCCAGGAAGGAAGTTTTTGGTTGGAGATAAATCCATTTAAGATTAGGAAAAAACGTGTAGCATGAATTTCATAGCTGGCTTGATAGTGTAGATTCTACATGGTAGTGAGGACATAAGACATTTTGCCATGAACTTAACTTATGCCATTTTAAAAGCACCCAAATATTAAAATAATTAATTATTAGTGAACACTGAGGCATTTGCAAGAGAATGGAACAGAACATTCAGCGCAAGCAAGCTCAGATATATAATTTAGCTAAAGGCTTCACACCTAAACCCTAACCCTTTATTTACACGTGAAAACTATATATATAAAAATGTGTATGAAAACATCCAATATTCTGGTATTGGATTGTTTTTCCTCTGTAAAATCTGAATCAGCATCAGTTCCAAAAAATCCAGGATCAGTGAATCTCTAATAAATACACTTGTATATTTATTGGATTCCACTTGAAGTTCAGTCCATTTCTTCCATGTCTGCATGGGTGTTGCTCAGTGTTCCCAGACAAACAGAGACACGCACACACACACACAGATGGATTACATTTCGCCCGTCATAATGGAACTGTCTCTGTGAAATGGCACCAAATGGTCCAGGGTATTGACCATACCAGAGCAGCGGAGATAAAGATGAGAGACGGCAGAGCAATCAAACAATAAGCTATGATTAATCAAGGGAATAGATCAACAATGATCAGAATGAGAGGAATGCAATGAGAGCCTTTATCCGTGTTACTGCCAGTATTGGCAGCAAACTAGGCATCTTTAACAGCCGCAAAGCAGTAAAATGTAATTATATCCACATCACTTTTCCATCAAAATATCACGAAGACTGTCACAATTCTTTAGCTTGACAAGTAGGTCAGAAAATACAGTTTAATTAAATTTGAGTCTACTGACACTGAAACTTCTGAATAAATAATAAAAAAAAATATGAATACACTTCAAGTTGTAATTATATATCAGGTAATGTAGGGTTTCAGCAACAGGTGAAGGAGACAGTTTCATTATCGTACAGAACAGAGAAGTGTTAAGGCAATTTTTTCCACTATATTAACACCTTCTGTCAGCTCCGGAGTTCTTTGTGGAGTGAATGGCAGTGAAATGAAAAGGGACACTCTCTGAACATAACCTCCAAGGAATTATCAGTAGTGTTAAAGCCTCACATTGCTCTGTCCTGTCTTCAGGATTTACAACCCAAGACCTTTTTTTGACAGTTCACAAAGGATGCTAAAATTACCTATTAATATGTCTTACATTATTATAAAAGATGAATCATACAAAAAAAACAATGGAGCCCAGTGTGTGAAGGCAATATTAAATTGCAAACTCTACTGTATATCCTCTCTATTGTCTGTAGAGTCCAGCTGTGAAGTTGTTTTTGACCTCTGCAAACCCATCAGCCTACCTCAATTAGCAAAGCGTGCCTATTTATTAATCAAACGTGTCAGACAAAAGAGATTTTAATTCCCCTGAGATTCTGCACAGCCACATACGCATCTTCTTTAATTATGCTTTCGTATTATATCAACTGTGCCAAGGACTTATAGAGGAATTACCTTTTGTTCCTTCAGTTTTTTCTGAGCAACCTGATGGCTGACAACCAGGTGTGCACAAACACACACACGGATTAATGCAGAAAAATAAAACCACATGAAACAGACATTATCAAATACAGCATCACATTAGCTTTAATGTATTTTTTTTATCCATAATGCTGAAATAACAGCACCATATATCATATTATAATGCACGATATAGAGCATATCCCAAACATTTGTTGACCTATTTTGCTTGAGATTTAAACTGAATGTTTCCGCAAACAGACCCAAATAATGTAACAGTGTTTAACCACAGACTTTGAAATGTTAAAATCCCATGTGGCATGAATGAATGTGCTGTGCCATAAGTGCTGCTCGGGGAGAGAGAAGAGAGCGGTGGCGGTGCTGCAGATGCAAATATGCAATTACATGAAGTACGTAGATGAAATCGAAAGGAGACTGCATCATAAATAGACATGCCAATGCCGAGTCTAAATGTGTAATTTATTCTATTTATGACTCAATGAAAACTGTGGAAGTAATTAGAAATATTCTGATCTGCGATACATTTGTATTTCATTAGGCACTTGTGTATCTGTAAACAAATTTTACTAAGGCAGAGACATAAACTATGATAATATGAGATACACAGTTGTACATTGCAGCGTGCTCATTGAACATAAACTTTGCTGATTATGAGTGTTCATAATGTCTCCCATACCCAAGTGCTACAGTAAGTCAGTGTCAGACTTACAGGCTCAATGAGTGGCAGACTTGACTAACAACTATAAATACACATTCTAGCAAGATGTTAGATGGTGTAACTTAAAACATAACAGTCTAGGTCTACATTACTCTGTTTTATCGAGGTAAAAGTAAAAATTTCCTCAAAGTTTTGTGATTTTTTTCTGCTACAACTGTGACCCTGACATGCGAAAGAGGTCATTTCCGAGCTTTGTTGACAAACTTCCCAGCCATTTTCCTGTTTTCAGCTCTTTGTTAGATATAAATTTCCCAAGGACTGTGCGCACTGTGAAGGTTCTGACCTCATTTTCAAATGGGTCAATTCACACATGCTCTTTAACACAACAGAAGAGAGAATTTCATGGCTGAGTCAACCTGAAAGCGCGTCTACACTGTATCCTATCAGAGAGCAGTTCTAACTGCATGAGGTTCAGCACAATGAGGAAGGTGTCGATGCTGCACACATGGCAGAAAATGCAAAAATAGATTATGCAAAATTCTTTTTTGCACATGGTCTCATGTGGCCAGACTATTCTGCAGCATAGAATAGTCTGATTCACCTCATTATCATTCTGCTATAGGGGAAAAAAGCTCTGCCTTGTTTGTATTTCTTTATACCAATCAAATAGTACTGCATGGGGCTAAACGAAGGATGCACTAATGAGGTCCCCTTAAAATAGTTACAGGGGAACTGTTTTGGTTGAACATTTGCACACAAGAAGGTGAGTGTTGTCATTAAAATGGCTAATTAACAGCAGAAATAGTAGGGCAATTTACAGCATGATCCAAATCCTCGGCAAAGTTCACTATTTTTGGTCTGTAGTCTCCTGCCCAAAAGTGGTTGTTGTTACTGAATTTGGAAAATCGCAATATTTTCATAGCAAAAGAGCACAAGAAAGCCGTGTGAAATGTGCGGCCAGCTGCAGGCTTACATCTGCAGCCTGCATGCAGTGAGTCAGACGAGTCATCACGTAACCAAAGGTTTGTGTGTCATGTGGCAAATGGAAAACAATGCTGCAGAACAATGTTTTCTGGAACATCTGTCCAACATTTAGAGCCACCACCATCTCAGACCAATACATACAGGCATGGTGTCTACACTTTCTTGCACTTTCACTTTCATTTACAACCAGAAAAGATGTGTTCACTAGCCTAGCCATGCTAGACCCATGTTTCTGAAGGCACAAGGGTCTAGGCACGCTCGACAGGGAGGGAGGCGGGCTAAAAGGTTGTCTATCAAATCACTCTGCAGCAATTGGGTAGGTATACAACCAATCAGCGCAACGAATAGGCTCCTAGAGCGCCAGAAATCAGAGGATGCGGCAGTTCGGTGAAGCCTTATTTATACAGTCAATGGGTGAAGCTCAAGTATATTACAGACATGTTAACAGAAAGGTTATTCAGAGTCAGTGCTAATGGAGCTCAACGACTGTTGTCATTTTTGTTGTCGACCCTGGCAGAGAATTAAATTCGTTGCCGTGTGTTGTCTAGCGCGGCTAGGCTAGTTGTTTCCGGTTGTTTCTGTCAGAATCGTCACGCCTCTGTCGTCACTTCGTTACACCCGCCTTCTGACTCTACACTTCATGGTGATTGGTCCGGCCAGTTTTAGGAGAATCCAGCCTCGAGCCTTATGGAGGGTAACTAGACCCACCCTGGCAGAGAATTAAATTCGTTGCCGTGGGTTGTCTAGCGCGGCTAGGCTATGTGTTCGCAGGAGCAAACAAAAAATAATTCGGTTACAACCATTGTGAGTTACACTACCCTTGTAAAATACACTGAATGGACACAGCAGGTTGCTGCCAACTCCAGTAATGCTGCTCATGTCTTGACAGATTGGAGCCACTCGTTTGCAGGAAAGGAGATACAGAGGATTGATTATGTTATTTGCTGCCATAGTGCTAATTATATTAAAATCTTGTACAGGGGGTCCTCGGTGTAAGACATCCTCGACCTATGGCGTTTCATCATTACGTCAGAACTTGTTACGGGGGAGTCCACGGTTTACGACATATAGCATTTCGTCGTTATGTCGGAACTAGATAGTGAGCGGACAAATACGTCGACACATGGCACTATAAGATGGCTTTGTTTACATTCGCCGGTTGTATGCCACCTTGAACTGTGCTACATTTGCTAACTTTCTGCCCTTCATTGTGGCTCCCAAGCGCAAATCAGACTCCTCTGGCAGAAGGAAAGCTGTCTACATGTAAGTAAAATTAGATACAATAAAGTGCTCGGAACAGGGCAAAACAGCAATATCGTGATGCCTGTAATGGCTTTGTTTACATTTTCGCTGGAGTTCCAACTTGCAGCGAAAATCGATTTACGACGCACCGTAGGAACAGAACAGGACCCCTGTATATTGCTTCTTTAAAGCGATACACTTCTTACACCCCTGCTGTCCAAGAAAACAAACACTTCATAGCAAAGACTGCATTGGTGGTAACTGTTTTCTGTGTGCTGCATTTACTAAAGAACAGTCTAATCACAATTAGTCAAAGTATCTGATTGATCCTACCGTTTAAGCAGCTACAGCACACGCTAGCGACAGAGCACTGCTCTAATTGCATCTGTGTGGAGGTCTTTGCAGCTACAAAGTCTTGAACAAGCAAATCATGTTTCTTTAATAATATCCTTTTTACAGCATTGAGAATAGCTTTCACAAACTTACATCATTTAACCAACATAGTTAGGTGCCAAGCACTAATTAGGTAGCATTAATCAATAATAAACAGAAATGGTGGCACTCAGCAGACTCCAATTATGGTTGCAACAATTCTCCAAGCCTAATTTGACACATTTACTCCTGCAGTCGTTCAAATAGGGTTGCTTGCAAGCTTAAAATGATCTGAATACTATATAAATCATAAATCAAGCTACCTTTATTTTTATAGAGATGACTTGGTAAGAATGAAATCGTGTGTGATTAGTGAATAGTGTGATTTGTTTAACATTAAATGAAGGTGGGCTCTTCATCTGTATAAACCGATGCATGCACCTGCTCACAGCCTCACATGTGAAGATTAAAATGAAAACAATACTTTAAGACTGATTAAGAAAAAATAGTGTTTGGATTAGAGTGAGTAAACAAATGGATGGTGCAAATTTCTATGGATAGTTTGCGTTTCTCAGCGTTCTCATTAGGCAGATTTCGGGTGGAGTGTCTCATAATGAGGCTCTGTCGCACTGTGAGATACCACTCGACTGGATGTGGGTGGACATAACTGATGTTCACGTCGGCGTCATCATTCTCCTTCTCCCTACGCTGGATAATGGCCGCAATTTTCACAGTAATTACATGTTTTTTCAACTTAAATAATGTTTAACATGCGCAGACTGTCAGGGCATCTTTGACTGATCAGTCACCACCTGCTCCAAACGGTCTGATGGGAAGGCATTGTAACAATTAAGATGAATTCTCACAATTCAGCTTTGATTCCCTTGGTAACTTTCATTTCTTACAAAAACAGTGCATGCCTTAAAAAGGATCACTAGTAACTAACAAAGTCTATAAGTCCCTTTATGTTTGCACAAACACATACATCTATTCATAAGTAGGATATGAAATAATGCACAAACAGCTACATTTAAGGTATATTTGTCAGTTGATTATTACAATTAATAATAGCATATTCAGTTTTCACCTCCTATAGAGTCCTTTTAGATGTGAATGTGCCGTGAATGTGGAGGATGAGCAGGGTCTTGGTATTTAAAATGCTTCTGAGCTGCCCTCTCCTGTTAAATGGGGATATGGATTTTGCCATTAAGGGTTACTGAGTTATTGACTTTTTTTTCTACTTTCTAACTTAATACACAACAGCTCGAACTTGGGATTTTTCAGACGAAAAAAGCAGTTGCCAACGGGAGCAGCCAGATCAAAGCGGCTGACAGCAGTCTAAATTCGGTTGCCCGTGGTAACTGGTAAATCATTAGCGATGAGGCTTGGACAGATTCATTATGGTAAAGGAACTGTTGTGTCTCAGCAACCATCCAACACACTACAGTAGATAAATTGTGGGCGCTTTAATTATTTGTGATGCCTTCTTTATGTCATAAAACAACTGCTCTGCCAAACTGTCATGTGGATTTGAATTTGCCTTGTTAAATATCACAACTGCAGCGAGTGAGAATCAAAGCATTTACTCACATTACAGTCACTAGGACAGGAGAACCGTCGGCTGTTTTTGGATGAAAAATGGTTAAAGATAGCTGTAATTAATTTTGATTAACTGATTAATCAACACAGCATCACATGTATATTTGTTAATCCACAGAGTGCTCATTCCTTTTGGTTTCCTTCTGAGACAGACTTGGTCTTGTACAAATGCATGCTCCAGCAGTGGAAGTAATACTTTCCATTTGCATATACATAAACAGATTCATACAACAGAAACTCCAGTGAGTTTGAAAGAGGCATGATTGTGGATTTCATGAGGGCTGGACAAGCACTGCAAAGATCGTAGCAGCAATCATAAAGACGTACAAAGAAAGGAGATGCTGTAAGACGTTTTCTTTGTGGAAGAAAACTCCTGGTAGATGAGTGTGCGTGGCATAATGTTGTTTGGACAAGACATATTGTAAACATCACAGCGTAAGGTGGGGTGGAACAGCCCAGCACAATGCACTGCAGTCTTTGTATTCAGGCAGACGACCAGGGTGGAAACTGTAAGCTGCAGAGGGGATTCACATGGGGCTAAGAGACATCAGTAGGATTGTCTGGCCTGTCTAATCCCCCTGGGAACATGATCGCCATGGTAGAGTGAGGGTGTAAACTGCACAGGTTTGTCATCTATACCTGTTCAAATGTACAGTTCAGTGACTGAGTGTCATGGCATCATTGCACTGGATCAGATGTATTCCTTAATGGTCATTCATAATCGCATTTACAGCAAAAAATAATGTCTTTCTCAAGGTATAGGAATCATGTGAGGATGAAATTATGTTAATGATCCAACCATCACAATCCCCTGATATCAAACTCAGCACCTGAAACACCTTGATGATGAGTTTTTAAAAAAATAAATAAATTACCGCACAGCAAAATTCAGCAATGACTACCTCATCAAGAGGAGCTACAGTTTCTCCATCCCAATGTGTGCCAATTAATATCAGGCTGAAAGCTGCTTCGGAGAGCTTCTGTGCAGATGACTGAGGTTTCACTAGCCACAGACACCGTCTATTTAATTGCCCAGGTCATTAAAACGGCGATACACTTGAGTTCTGAGAACATGTGTGTGTTACTTAACGCCTGACTGGAACAGCACAGCCTCTGGTCAAATACAGAGATTGTATCCATAACCACGGCAGTCATTTGTCAGCTTTGCACACGTAAATACACCACCTGCATTCCATGGTTTTTTAGCTAATACATCTCCCCAGGCATTTCCATTTTGCTGGTGCTGCTGTTGTTGTTTCCCTGTCAAACTCATTACGGAGAGAACGAATTAGAGGGAAGTATCTAGGTAAGACACGACAGCACAGGCACTCAAACAGCTAATTGCAATAACCTGGCACAAATGAGTAATTTAGCTGCCTTAAAGCGAGCCCTGAGATCAAGAAAGAGCACTTTAAATGAATGAATTAGGCTGAAGGCCATTACACACCAAGATATTTAGACAGCAGACAAAAGAAGATTCATCTTTTACTGGGCTCGATTTGAATATTAAATGGTCCTGCTTACCGTCTCATGACCAAATCTGAGATTATCATGGAAACAAGTTAACATAATATTGTGCACGCCACATTCTTTGTTCCAGCCTGCCTTCCAAACATCCATTATTTATTAGAGATCATCTATCATTAATCATATACAACACGGCAGTTAAGTCAGTAATTGCAGAAAAATTGTGGCCAGCGCTCAGTTAATGGACAAAATCAGGTCATACTTAAACTAAAGCCTGATTAGATTTCATGTCCGTGTTCCACATGAGCAAGACTGACAAATAGTACTTCGTTTTCTACTGATGGATCAAGTGATTGTTTCTGAACAAAACAGTAACAGTGTTTAAAAGACATATTATTTAATTAACGCACACTGACATTTTACAGTGGTGTACACTGTGATCTAAAAATTAATGCGGTCTGTTTCTATTTGCAATAATGAGGAACGATGTTCCCATCACTAACTTACTTCATTTAAGATTTCCTGTGGCGTTTTGACCAAAAACAGAGCTGCAGATGAATGCTTATTCACATCATTTTTTGTCGTATTTTGGTCTAGTAAGAACTTCACCCAACCAGCTGCAGTTCTTTAACAGTGAGAAACACATAAACTATTTACACCCATACCTAAAGCCAACAGGGATGACTGGGAGATACCGGAACATTCCTTAAATAATACACACTATCCATTTTGCAATTTGCAAGCCTTGTTTTGCATGTAATAATAATGCAAGTCTGTATTCTTACCCTAACTGCATCTTCATGAAGTTGCAGTACATAGTATTTACAGTGCTTACAGTATTTCTTTTTTGTTGTAGCCATATAGAGTCACTCATATTGTTTTCACATCCAATACTGATTATTAGCAATCAAGACGACTGATAACCCATATTTAGAGCTAATGTACACTAGCTGTAAAAATCTAGGTGTTCAAAATTTAGAATAAGACAAACTCCAATACAAAACATGTTGAAATGCATTTGTGTACTTTTGTTTTATATTTGCCTCATTAAAAGAATACTTTCAAACATCTGTTCTTCAAGGCTGATAGGTTTTTACCAAGTGGCAACATCAAGGTGTGAATAACAAAGACGCTACAGAACCCAACAAAAACTGCAGTTCCTCAAATGTCCACTTGAGGCTGATGCTAAAAGTGAGTCAATCTCCATCGACCGCCATGTTAAAATGTTTAACTTTAGTGCAGAAATAAACATGACTACAGCCTGGTACAATTTTTTTTTTAATCTCTAAGGCTGATTACTGATTTAAATAAACTCCTCAAGCTGCAAATATTATTTTGATGGGTTGGGTTGAGAAAATAATATTGGTAATACCATCAGCCTACTACTGTGTGTAATTTAAATTCAAATTTTTGTGGTGGTTGATTTAAAACTAAACTGAAGTTAATGAAATTTGATATTTTAATTTTCCCTTCTCTGCCTACTTAACATTGCAGGAATCAGTTTTCTTAAATATGCCAACCTAAATACTTGTGTTCATAATTATGGTGAACAAGGACACTTACTTAGAAACACACCAAACATTCAAATATCTACTTCATTTTAATTAGCAACCAACAGAAAAAATTTAAAATGCTACCAATCATAAAATAAGAAATTTGAAATACCTTTGAAAGCAGAGGAAAACCTAATTCCCCTACATAACAGTTTGTTGGTTCAACATAATTTCATTAGACATTGCCATGAATTGTTGCAGTAATTTTTAGTGGATTTTGGGGGGATCCAAAACCTTATGTATTAGACTGCATGTTTCTTTTCAAAACACTAGTCAGCCACCTTAGAAAAAAATCAGTGCCACTTTTATCCCGACCAATTTATTTCTCTGGGAGGAACCAGTAAGAGTGACTCATTCCTGGAAGGAGGTTACATCATGAATAGGTGCTGTTTGAAACAGACCACAAGCTGAGAGAGGAATACTTTCCAGTCAGGCGTAAGCACTGACCAAACCTTGCACCTCTTTAAATAGGGGAAAGTTACAACAATACATCAGTGATATTATGCATCAGCATAATGTGTTTTCTTTATTTTAATCTGCATCGCAACAATACATTATGAGTCAGACAGAGCTGCTGATACAGACAGAAATAAGTGTCCTAGTCACCAAAAGTTCAGAGGTGAAGACACAGAATCAGGAAGCAGATCACAAAAAACTCTCAGCTCTGCTATTCATCTTGTCATGCTTATGCAGTGTATGCTAATGGGGCTCCATGCAGGTTGCTCTCTGTTCCACAGCAGCAGAGCCAGGTTGTACTAAATCTGGAGACATTCAGGTCTCGGTCCCCAAGCCTTGTCAGGCTCCCAGGTGGGAGGGGCTAGCTCAAGATGAGGCTGACAGCAAGATGAACCCCTGTAAGGGAAAAAGAGCATCTGTATAACCCAAGGGGTTATGTGTGGTAGGGGGAGCAGGGTGCAATTGTTTTCCTCATTTCCTCAGGCTTGTAAAGCTGATCCACTATCAGCAGCAGACTGTTATGCCGTGAGCATGGCAATGAGCCCGCTTTCTCTGAGTCTTTTGACATTTCTTCCCATGTAATGGCAAGCAAAAAGCTATTAAGCAGGTAATCAATTTGTGTATTCGAAGGGAAAACGCATTGTGAGGGCGCAGACGTTCTTTAACATGATTGAAAGTTTCTTGTTTGAGGTGCTTACCCAGGCTTTGACACGCTTTATTTCTTTTGGGACAAAGAGACCATTGCATTTAATTTTCTGAATAGCTTATCAGCAAAACGGTATAACAAGAAAAAATAAGATTTACACAAAACACTAAAAGTTCAGAACGGACCAAATTGGCCAGAAAAAAAAACCTCACTCACAGAGTATGTGCACTGAATTTCTATCCAGCATTATTTGGACAGAAGATTGTCCAAAATCACAGATCTGTGGGGCGGTTATTAGGTGCTGATTGTGCGTCAACAGGCCAGACAGATTATCATCAGGGTGACATCAGCTCCCAGCTCTGACTCATCCATGCCCCCGGACAGTCTAAAAAGAGACAGCTGTGGGGTGAGTGGGAGGTCATCATCCACACATCACAGCAAATTACATCACCCTGAAAATCTACACTGGAAAACTGAAAGCCTATTCTTTGTGAACTTTGCAGGATCCAGCAAAGCAGCGAAAACATATACTGCACTGCGCTTAGCGTAAAAAAAAAAAGGACGAGATATGCTCATTTTCATTTTTCATGTGTGCGCCTGGTGTTTCCTGAAAGCAGATTAGACTTTACTAAACACTACAATTTGGTGGGGCGCCTGGGTGGCAGAGAGGAAAACCACTTGGCCACCGTCACAGAGAGCCGGCTAAGCGGGGAAGTAGGGATTTGGAATCATCCTACCAAACTAAGAAATGGGGAAAAAACCGACTGAACACATCAACAGTATATTGAGTTAGTGCACTGAAAACAGCAAAGTAATTCTGGACATCAATTTAATAAGTCATATAACAGACATACTTTCAATGTTGTGTCTGAGCGGTATAATCAACCAGCAATTCAGCAGACACAGAGGCACACTTAGTCAAAAAGATGGCAATGCGAGCTGCTTTTAACAGTACGTGTTGGATGTTGATGCATTCAGTTTTGAGTGCATTAAAGATTGAAAGAAGAGAATGTGATTTTGACTGAGAAACAGAATCATAGCAATGCAGTCGCTCAAATAAACATTTGTTGCATATTACTGAGTGTACAAAACAAGAAAATGAAATCATGTAAGCGGCCTCTTTCAGCAATATCTCCAACAAAAACGAAACACTCTGTTGTGGATACCAAGTCAAAGAGCAGCACTGCTCAAAAAAAAACAGACAGCTCAGGATTAGTTCCATCTCATCTGCGTATAGGATGACAGAGCTGCCAAAGAAGTGCTGTTGAAATCAAAACAGCAGACGTGTGTGTGTGTGTGTGTGTGTGTGTTTGTGTGTGTGTGTGTGTGTGTGTGTGTGTGTGTGGTCACTTTTCCCTCCATCATGGCCTGTGAGTATGTGCAGCGCTGCTTAGCCACAGCGGCCCTCTGAAGGGGAAAAAGTCAGATTTTAACTGCTCCCGCTCATTTCACAGATTTTCCAGACAAATAATTTCAGGTTTGTGCGCACTAGCGCCAACCCTCTGTCCGTCCCGTTCTCTCTGGCCTATAATTATACGCCGTTCATTTGATTTGTTCATTAGGTCAAGCCTCGGCTGGGTAGAAGCAAAACGGAACCCTCTTATTAGTGGTTCATGACTCTACTCTCTCCATGGCGAGCGTTGGAGCTACGGAGCTACGGAGGAAAACAGGCGGCCAGCAGCAGCGGGATAAGGGGAAACTGGCAGGAAGATTTCTTTTTGAACCCTGAGCACACCTCTTCATGAGCAGGGAGTTTATAGTGCAATAAAAACTGTACACCATCTCACATGAAAACACTGCTGTGGCGTCCAGAAGGTCCACAAACCCCTGATCAACAAACACTGAGATTACAGATAACAAAAACTAAAGACATGGACCAGTTTTTTGGCAAAGAAGATGTTTTTCTGTCTTGATCAGAACTGCATTCTTTTCTTCTTATCCACTGTGGTGCTTTTCAGACAGTTTAAACAAATCCAAGCTTTAATCCAGTGAACACACAGTTCAGTATTACCACGCGCAAGAGGGAAGGATCTAGAACTGGGATTGTACGCTCGATCATATGAGCCTTTGGCATCACATTTGAGCACGTCGGGTATCATATTCGTGTCATTTTTCAACACGCAGGAGAGTCCAATAGTCCCCAAAAATCCCTGAATTTCTGAAATAGATGCCATGATACCACAGTCAGATTTTCTCAGCTGTTGCTCCCTTTCAGACAATGAAAAGTATTCATTGTAACATGCATTTCATGTTGAAAAATGATTATCTTTCCCCAAACTTGAACCAAACCAAACTGCAAGTGTAAACAAACCTCGAGTCAGAAAATAAACAAGACTAAGTGGAAAAATAATTGCCCAACAGGGGGAACAAACCTCAGTCTCCTGGGTCAAAGTAGTGTGACTCACACCTCTTTAACCTCCTTATGTTACTCTATAAAACTGAAGAAACTCCTACACGTCTGTCAGCATTGAATATTAAGACGGCTGGCACCGACGCCAAAGTGCACGTATCTGTCAAACAACAGCAGCTTTGACAAAACGGCTACATCTGATGCCCTGGGAACGGGAACAGGTTGGATTTGAGTCAGTTTTTGACAGTATAAAAGTCGCAGATCTTCCAATGAATGTACTATTTTGTTTCCACAGTTCATTTTAACATTCTCTAATTGTTTTGCCTTTATATAAGTTTCTGACTTTGACATGTGGAGCTCCACCACTCAATTTGAAATATTGAAAACTTCAGAAAATCATCAGTAAATACTTCCAAAAGTCATAGTCTCTAAATGTCCCTCATCAGCGCAGCAGAAACTTGTAACAGATATACAGTTGTAGGTGAGTTCTTGTGCCCCATTTTCCCAATGATATGCAAAAAAATCAACAAGAACACCTGATTTGAGAAGGCATCGTGGTGAGAAACTTCCCCACACAATATTATAATGAGTCTCTGCTGTCTATTGGTATTCCCAAGTCTAACTAGAGGCATTCATATTTTATAATTATTGATTCATAACTATGGGCAGGAAGGCAGGTTGATGTCATCCGCATTCAGCTCTTTCAAATAAAACCCGCTCACGCTCATCATAAATATGCATTGGGGGATATTATAAATATTTATTGATGCGTGGCCCCATAGTTCAGTTCAGAAGTCTACATTCATTTTTTTTTATTTTGTCTAGTTTTCAACTTGAGGCAACACAGTATACAACAGTTCAGCCCTGTGCAATACCAGGAAAACGTTAAATGATTCAAAACGCTATCATCTTACAATAGCTGTTATTTTAAGGCCCAAGTGTAGGCGAAGGTTTCTGATCTTATATACTGTCAATAACTAATTAAAAACAAACTGCTTAGATAGACTACACTGAAAATACAGGCCACAGAGTACCACAGTGCAGGTATCCAGTCATAAGACAATATCCTACTGGCTGAATGACGATGCTTTAAAAAAAAAAAAAGGAAATCATCAAAGTTGATACAGTTTATCCTAGATGGGGGACAAATGCGGGTGCTAAACTTCATTCAAACCCACAAATATCAACCTCATGAAATAGTCTGGCAATCCTCAAAGTCTACGGGCAATCCAACAAAGAATTGCTGAGATGTTTCCGTCTGCCAAAGGCGTAGATTCCAGGAGACACATCCACCTAATTTTGCACGGATGTATTTGTTTGTTACGAATTATGCAAAAGAAGCAAATGACTTTTAATTTGAAAAACAGCTTTTCACAAAGACAACCCAGACACATAGAAGTAAGGTACAACTTGGTGCGACAAAATTCATCAGAACGCAAAATAAGTGTTTTATACTAAACAGACCCCAAATTTACTCCCAAATCCTCCATTTAATGCCTCCCTCCTACTCTCTGTTTAAACAAACCCACCCATGCTGACAGCCGTCCTTTGAGACGTGCTGTGAATGTGGCAAAAAAAAAAAAAAAAAAAAGCCACCAAGTGGGACGGCTGACAGTTTCCGCTTTTACAGGCCTTTTGATCAGCAATTTTGAAAACAGAATCTAATTCTACGCTGAATACAAATGAGTGCTACAGTGCCCTGCAATAAAACAAGCAGACCAACAAATGCACTTCCTCTGCGCTACAAACACACGCATTATTTCAAAGCATTTTCATTGTGGAGTTTCCAGCTCATTATTCAAAAGGTAGCCAAATAAAAGGACAGGTCACCCAGGTGTTATGTGATAAATATTTCAGATGGCGAGAAGAAAGGCAAGAAGAAATGTTGTAAGCATTCTCCACGTGAGATCAAAACCCAGGTTCTTTATTCTTTACCCACACCGAGATCAGATGAGAGCTGCTTTAACGGACTGTCATAGCGACAGGGAAAAGCATTACACCCCAGTGGTTCTCATCCACATTAAAAGCAGAGTGCTGCTGAGAGTGCCAAAGGATGAAGTCTTCAAATCACACACAGACACGTAATTCCTTTCTTCCTATTCCACTTACAGCAACAGCGAAATCCAGTGCCATCACCCGGCGCTGCAGGAAGCAGAAGCTTTCTGTCCCATCAGGGTGTCAGCATCCAGTCCTACACAATTACTAGATATGGAGCTGCTGTAATTAAAGTCCCCTTTCAGCACTCCACACACCATGACCTTTTCCAGTGCAAACACTCATTGTATCAGTTAAACCCGGAGCCCCTCCACTGGGATGCAAATGGATATTTTATGTTGGTGAACAAGAAAAATGGATCCAAATGATGGGAAAAAAAAAAAAAGTGCTGCAGCCTAAATCTGAAAAATGAGGCTTGATGGTTTTTAACTGCCATTATAAGTGGGTGTCATCTGCGACTCTGGCAATAAACATTCGAGGAGGCAGAATACCCCTGATAAGCACCATCATAACCTATAATCAGAAGACACGCAAATGGTAGAGATGTTTCCCCCCCGACACCGCGGTGCCAGTTGTCTTTTAGTTCCCTAGGAGCTCTCCTGTCAGCGCTCAAGCAGGAGAATGGGAGTGATAGCAGAGAGGGCTGTTTGTTTAACATGTCACTGGAACAGCAGTGACGAGAGGGAGGAACCAGATGGAGGAGCACGGCAGATTGGGACTCCATCTAGGAAGAGTATTGTCTTTCTCAGTCACTCGTATAGGTTTAAAAGCCACTTCAAGCACGGCAGGGAATCACAAAATGTCTCATCGCAAATGAATGCTCTGTGCACACGCCTATATCCATCAAAAAAAGACTGCAACAGAGTCATTTTAACAACTACAGGGAACAATTTGGGTTATCAAAGTTGGCATATAAAAGAAAAAAGATTGTATTCAATATTACAAAAGTAACTTTGCATCTTACCAGAGCATTTTCTCCTTCAGTGACTACAGCTGCTCCATTCAGATGGGACACAGAAGCACAGATACTGACCAATAGTGTTTGAGGAGGTATCCCTCACATTGTGATTTCATTGGCAACCCAGATTCTTCCTTGTCTGCACCACAGAAAACCTCCCCCTGACTCTTTAACCCTGCACTTAAAAATGACTAATGCACAAGAAAAGAAGCTTCATTATAATACCCATCACTTCTTCTCCCCGTTTTCCTCCCACACAGGAGACAAAATGCGAACCGACATAAAAAGTGTGCACCCCTTGTCTATAAAATGGCACCCCATTTTGTTCTCATTTAAGCTTTTTATATTCAGTGAGAGGGAGAGGTACAAAAGGGCCTAAAGCTGTCTTGGGTCATTAAACCACACATTTTCTTTCTTCTTTCAGAATGTGTTTTCTGGCACTTACAGGAGGGAAAGCTGACAGATTAGACAGGGAGTTCCTTCACAGGCTGGCTGTGGGCTTCAGTAGGGTGGGCTGCTCGCTGGTGCTTGGGGCAGCAAAACCATGGCTGTCACTGTTTGATGGGCCAATCCAGAAGTGCAGTCATACGGAGGCATGATTGATGATATTATGTACTCACGCGGGATCTGAATGCCAGCACACTCCTGTGATTTAATCCCTGTTCCGTCATCAAACATCCAGGCAGAGCAGATGGACTGTGCAACACCGAGCCTTTTTTCCCCCCCAAGGCCAACGCCAGAAGTGTCGAGACCACCATCACTAATCGATTCTTTGAGGCAGCACCGACTGAATGGAGACTTGTAATACATCTCACCATTCAGTCACATCCACTATGCACAGAGCATACGGCAATGCAAAATTCACAACTCTGATTAGAAAAATCAGCGTTTAATACTCGCTAAACTGGATTTGTTCGAAATATCACAGGGGGAAAAAATGAAGACAGATTTGTTGTGACCTTGGCCTCCACCTGTACATTTATCAAGTAGAAAACTCTCCTTTTACTAAATGATGATGCATGCTTAAGCGCATTCCTCTCCTAGAAAGGAAACCCAATCACCATCAACATTTAGCTTTACTTGAACCCACAAAATGTAGGGAAAAAAAGGCATCTTGGAAAAGAAACTGGTTGAGTGCCTTTTTGTCCTGCACAGGCAAAAAAAAAAAAAAAAAAAAAAAAACGCCTGGAAGTCCTTCCTGTTTGACAACACTGACCCCTTGTGGTGACTCTTAGAGACATTATATGAACCATGAGCACACAACCGTGTGAATAATTGTCAATACCACAGACATATCAATCCCTTTGTCTCATGCTACAAAGTAAAACACAAAGGTCAAGCTACACATCGACACCGGGACTGATAACGCAGACTCGAGCGTGAGAGTCAAAGCTGTCAGACAGTAAATCCAAGAATAAGCAGAGCTACACAGCCGAGATTAAGTCAACCATCCCCCAGTCAGACCACAAAGAGTTCATTGTACTTGGATAGCATATAAAGAGGAGGAGAATGATTTTGGCAGTGATTTTCAATTATAGTTTGGTCTCACAGGCTTCAGAGGTTTATGAAATCTCTGCGCTCTACGGTAATGCTCAGACGCTGCAGAGGGAGAAGTGAGAGCGTATAGTGGAGGCTCCTGTTGTAGAATTTATAACATGAAATGACAAAAATTAGTGTAGTGCACTGAAAAACATCTGAAAAGACAGAATAAACACCAGTGAATAGTCAGAACAACACAACCAGGAAGAAACAATCGGTTAGAAATGTGCTGCATTGGTGATAGACATTCGTTTCAAGCTGCAACTAATGACTATTTTCATTGTTGATTAATTTGTCGATTATTTTTTCAATTATTTGATTTGTGGTTTGAGTTGCAAAACGTGAGTAAGTGTTTAAGTTCCAAAATTTCATCTTCAACTGTCTTGTTTTGTCCACAACTCAAATATATTCAGCTTACTATCACAGGATAGCTGAAAAATAATAATCAAGAGCAGCTGGAATCAGAGGATTTTGAGTTTTATTTTCTTTAAAAAATTACTAATCATAGTTGGTGAATAATTTAATTATTGACAGCTAATCTATTAATAACCACAGCTCTATATTCTCTACTATTCTCAAAATACTATGAGACAATGCAGCAAGCACACAACACCATCTATGCAACAACAAACAACGGCCTCAGTTCTCACTGCAAAGACACATTTTTACAGAGGAGGAAACCTACCTGAGCACAGGAAGACACACGACCTCAGATCAAAGAAGAGGTGGCCACTGATGCATCATTGGTAGCGACAAATTATCGTCAATACCACTCTACCACATTATCATCAATCTCTCTCTGGAAAGACCAAAGTATCTCCCCATGCTAAATCATGAAATCAATGCATTTCTATCACTGAGAGGAATTGGTCTCCTAGTGATCTCTGTGGCTGAGTAATGTGAAATCTATCACAGGTTACTCCACATGGCCCGGACAAGATCAAAGACAAGACTCTAGAAAAGTTTGTATTGATCAGCAGCTGCAAGGGATGCGACCGAGGAGTGAAGCTGTGATTGGAATTGGGAGCGCTTCGAATTGGAGATAAATCATCTCATTGTCAGAAGAAAAAAAAAACAACGGCGCAAAGTAATTTATAGCACAACCACAATGATATAACTACAGAACCACTTTGTTACCAACTGTACTAACACCAAAGGTTCACCACATGGAAGAAGAGCTGCAACCAACAAATCAATTAATATGTTGTCAACAATTAAACAATCACCAAATACTTTAATAACTGATTATTTCAATTGAGTCAAAATTCTGAGTCCAGCTTCTTAAATGTGAATGTCTGATTTCTTTACTATGACAGGAAATTTAACACATTTTGGGCTGCGAGAAACATTTTTCACCATTTTATATTGTTATTATTGACAAATTAATCAACAATGATGATAATCGTTAGCTGCAGCTCAGCAGCCATTTAGACATAAAAACTGCATGTACAAAATCACCGGTCAAATCTGATGAAAGCTGCTTAGAAGCTCTGGTGATTTTTTTCCTCCTAAAATAAGTTTTAAAACGCATTTTTTTCCCCAACACAAATTAGATTTGTATTACACATGTGCACCAGTTCAAAACACCCAGCTTGCATTACTGCAACGACATCATTGGCTGGATGTTTGCAGGTGCAGCTGCTACAAAGCAGACGATTGGTTTGTTGGAGAAATGGGCGGGACATGCACCACAACTGCCAACTTTTAGCCTAGCCGCGCTAGACAATCCACGGCAACGAATTTAATTCTCTGCCAGGGTGGGTCTAGTTACCCTCCATAAGGCTCGAGGCTGGATTCTCCTAAAACTGGCCGGACCAATCACCATAAGTGTAGAGTTAGAAGGCGGGCGTAACTAAGTGACGACAGAGGCGTGACGATTCTGACAGAAACAACCGGCGCACAATAAACAGTTATCTTTCGACTCGGCTTTGGCCACAGCTCTTAAAGATTTGAAGCTAAAATTCAACTTGAAAGATAAACAAAGGACGGCACTGAAGTGTTTCATTGAGAAGAAAGACGTATTTGGACTTATGCCGACGGGATATGGCAAATCCTTAATATACCAGTTGGCTCCGCTGGTTGGGAAGCTAATGGGACGTAGCCACAATCTGCCGGCGCTCTAGGAACTACGTCAGCCTATTCGTTGCGATGATTGGTTGTATATCTACCCAAATGCTGCAGAGTGATTTGAAAGACAACCTTTTAGCCCGTCTCCCTCCCTGTCGAGCGTTCCTAGACCCTTGTGCCTTCAGAACATGGGTCTAGCACGGCTAGGCTAGCCAACTTTATCATTGTGTGATTTTAGCACAGATTTCAATTCAGGATTCTTTCCATGGCGAGTCTCTCCTTTACGCCTCTGCTAATTTACCAAATATTACCAAAACTGACACTACAGAAAGTAGCAGTCTTAACTCACTTGATATCGCACGCATTTTAAAAACATTTCTCTATTTCAGCTTGTTGCGCTGACAATATTCAAATTGGCGATGATAAAGCCCCAAAATTACATTCATGTGTAGCATTTACAATCCGTGGCGCACTAGCTAATAATTCCTATTTTAAAACATAAAATGGGAAACCAAGCAAGAAAAATTCTGGACTATTCCTTTCTTTCTCATGTTGTTCCTCTTTTGCAACATAAGACCTAAAATTTCTCTGTATCCACACTTGAAGCTGTGCGTACTTACCTTTGGCCACTTGGGATTAAGCTCGCAAGCTCTCTGAGCATCGTCCAGAGCTGCTTGGTGTTGGCCCAGTTTGAGAAAAGCTGCTGAGCGGTTACTATACAGGATGCAGTTCTGCGGGTCGGCCTGCAACGCATCACTGTACAGATGAACGGCCGCCTGGAAGTCACCTCGCTGACACGCCTCGTTGCTCTGCTGCACCTTCTCCATGAACTCGGCTTTGCTGAGGCCGAACCTGGCCCCGTCGTCTCCAGAAACACAGCGGATAGGTCTGCCCACCGTCCGGGAACCGAAGATTGAAAACTGGAAGAGAGAGCGGAGGAGCAATCACCGGTGTGACTTTAACGAACGGGAATTCCATTAAGAAAAGCGCTCAGTGGGCCTTTTTCACAGCATTTTGAGCTGTCACAGTCGGAAAAGCACCGGTGAAACAAATTTCATTAAAGGTGACTCTGTTCCTTCAGGTGTCCTGGGAAGACAGAGAGCCTGCAGGAACAATGCCAGGTCCCTGATACTAGCTCATTCAAGTGGAATTCGGTTATAGTTAATGTTATCAAATACACCTGTACTTTGGCTGCCATGATGTCAAATATCAGTGGTGATGAGAACATAAATGCTTTTAGGGTGTACGAGCACTAAATATGTAAACACTGAGACCACTGAACTCAAATAACCGTTTTAAAGGCAGATATTTTCACGCCATCGCAGTTAAAGCACAAGCGTAACTAAAAACATTAATAATTCTATGAAGTCATTTAGTTTGTCAGCTGGACCCTGTCAGTGAGCATGCCAACTCAGTGGAACAGCTTTCTGAAACACTAAATTAACTGAGCCATCGTTAGTGTTATTTTTTCCATTTGTGATTTTCTTGTTTTGTCAATGGTACTGACTGCTGTAAAAACAAAGAAAATAGCTACAGGAGGCTATAATCTGTAGAATTTGGTTTATTGTAACTGTATGTAGGTTGGCTTATTTTAGCACAAATCAAAGTTTTAAAGTTTCTCTCTAGTGGTTGATTTAGGATCTAACTATCATTGTACAGTCACATGTAGCTAGTCCATTCTGCAGGCATATTGTTCTGTCCTCACCTCATTATCATCCTCTCGTAGGGGGAGTAAACACTCTGGCCTGTTTATATTTCTTTAAACCAGTCACAAATGTCTTGGGCAAGGCTAAGCAAAAAAAATGCAGCTTCAGTGTTCCCTCTAAATAGTGGCAAGTGGAACTGCTTTGGTAGAATATTTTAAGGCAAGGGAACAACATCAAAATGATCAATTAAATTAAAAGAAAAAGAAACATTTAGGACTGCCTTAAAGCACAGTCCAAATCCTCTGCAAAACATGCTTGTGTTGTTTCCAGTAGTACGGTGGATTTTGAAAACAGCAACACAGAGATGGCATAACTGAAAGAACAAAGCTGCTGAAAATGAGCAGCCAATGGCAAAGTAATACTTGCAAAGGCCTCTACATCCACCCAGCGGCTCTACCTGCAGTATGAGCACACCAGCTCACCTACAACTATGCTCAAACACTGTAGAACTAGTCTACACTTCACACATGCAAGCACAGAAATCCAACAGGATTGGTTCATGAAGCTTGTTCTGTATTAAACCCCAGAAGTCTGAATCTGTGTTTTTGAGATTGTCATCAGCACACTGCAGTTTCAAGGTGGAAATGCTCAGTCACAGTGATCTCTTTGATGTGATAATGTGTCGTCTGGGATACAAAAAAACCATACGGACATGTTAATGAATTAAAGAAACTCATTCTAATGTTACTGAAGGGATTTTTAAGATACATAAGCACTTTCCCACAGTCCAAAAAAAAAAAACCATGCTGAGGTTAATTGATTCTAAAATTGTCCATAGATGTGAATGTGAGTGTGGCAGAAGTGTCCATAAACTGAAGTAGTCCAGAGGTGGTAGGTTTTGGTGAGGGGAACTGAATCTGTAACAACATGTGAGTCAATGATCTGGCGGAGATTGAGCACATGAGTGGGGTTTAAATAGTGGACAGTTTGTAGACAGGTGAGGTGAGTTCAGTGATTACTGCAGCTGACAGTCATTCGGGTAATTAGCTGGCAGAGTGCAGGAAGAGCAAGAGGGTGAGTGACTGGGAGAAAGAGATGACAGACAGAGAGAGCCAAAGAAAAACAAGTCAGAGCACACACAGATGAGCAAAAATGGGGGAAAGACAGAAAACGGAGGAAGAAGGGCAGGAGCAGGATCATAACATACTGCATTCTAAATTAATTTAAGTTATTTAATACTGCACATTTTTTTCTTCAGGTGTATATGAAGCTTTTGCCTAACTAAAAACTTAAAGAGTTTTGCTTATATATCAACTTGAAGTGAGGCTACATTGCATAATGCTCTCACCATTTAGCATATAAGCTTTTATTTGCTTTTATCTGAGCGTTGAACTTTAAAGGACCAAAAAAGAGCTCTGAGGTCATCCCATCAGCGGCCGCTTTAAGTACCCAGGTCTAAATACAAACACCGGGGTAACTGGACGTTCTCTGTAGCTGCCCTCAGGCTCTGGAACAAGCTTCCTCCCAACATGCACACCATCACTGACCTAGGTCTTTTTAAATCAAAACTCAAAAGCATCCTGTTTAAAATGGATTTTCATACCTAATGGCATGGTGACATTTTACTACCTTTATTTCTTTTGGATGTATAAATTGGTGCTGTTTTATTGTTGTTTATTGTATATTTTATGAGCTGCACAGTGGGGTGGTGGTGAGTGCTTTTGCCTTGAAGCCAGACGATCCCCGGTTTGCATCCCAGCTTTCCTGGGATCTTCCTGCATGGAGTTTGCCTGTTCTCTCTGTGCATGTGTGGGTTTCCTTTGGGTACTCCAGCTTCCTCCCACAGCCCAAAAATGTGCTGAGGTTAATTGATTGTTCTAAATTTGCCCCTAAGTGTGACTGTTTGTCCTGTTTAAAGTTACTGTATGATTTTAAAGTTATTCTCTTGTTTCTCACTGTTGTAAAGGGCTATAGAACAAAACTTTGATTGATTGACTTATCTTCCAAGTGCTGTCACTGTAGTCCAAAATAAAGCCCACATCTTTGGGCTATTTCCACCCATTTATTTTACATCCATCTAGACATATAGCAGCTTAACGAGCAACAAAAGTGTGAAGTCCATTGCACAGCTAAATCTGCTACCACAACAAAATGATCCCTGGCTTAGACCGAGGCCTTTTGCATTCTGGGATTATTGTTCTCATTCATATTCAACTTGAAACACTCCTGAAGCAACCCGCAATAAAACCAAAACAGATCAAACCCCCTGACTCAGGTCTTACAGTAACTACATCCAACCAGTAACGTCTGATTGTCGTGTCCATTCAACAGGGACGGTTTGCTGAGTATTACTGAATCATGAAATTCATCTCGGGTTGCATGTTTTTTGGGCCGGCTTCCATTCTACCTCTTTCTCACCACACCTCCTCGGACTGAATTCTGGGATAGGGCAGGCTTGGTAATTACTTCCAGAGGCCTGGGGAGTAGTAGCAGCAGCAGAATTGAGCACTTTGGGTATCAAGTAGATTCAACATCAAGTTGCAGGGCAGTAGCACTCAGCTTGGCCTTCATCTTTTCCACCTTCTTCAATTATCTTTTCCATCACATGAAAACATCATGTCCAGTGTGTTATATATTGCAGAAATGATAGTAAATTCAACACCTGTAGGTAGGAGAAAATCTCAACAGGTAAGATGAACCTGCGTGCACAGAGGCTTGAAAACAGGGTTTGTTGACGTATGACCCTCTGAGAAAAGCACAAACAGGCTGAGAACAGCTGACAGCCACACTGACATTCAAAGGTTTTCTCCTGCAGAAATGTCAGGAGATGCATCTATTATAAAAGAGTGTTTGCAGGGCCCAGGGGCGTGCAG
The DNA here is from genome assembly GCF_021347895.1 of Acanthochromis polyacanthus. NCBI lineage: Eukaryota > Metazoa > Chordata > Actinopteri > Pomacentridae > Acanthochromis > Acanthochromis polyacanthus. The sequence continues at coordinate 26,375,007 of NC_067119.1, forward strand.
GAAAGTCCACAGTCTCATCTGCTGCAACACACAGGGGGCTGCCTGCCTGCTGTAGATGTGGGCAGGAAGGGTGGAGAGATAATGAGAGCCTCCACCAACACAGAGGACACCCAACCAGCTAATCATAAGGAGAGGGAGACACAGAGAGAGATTAACTCAGCTCCCAGGAGACAAATTTAGTGTGGACTGCCCATATTTACAGTCCTGTTGGGGGAATTATGAGAGATTTGCTCATGGCAATACGCACAAAGTTTCTGCCACTGTAGGATCCTGGTAGTGCCAACCCTCTCTGTTCATGCAAAGGAAAAAAAAGCAAAAATAAGTGCAGTTCAAGGCCTGTTTTGTAATCTGTCTAATCTTCCATTGACATTTAAATCACATTTGTGCGCCAGGAGAGCCCACACATCCACGGTGCAGTACAGGGTCTGTATGCATGACTGGAAAATCGATACACGTCTTTTACGAGGATTTTCGCAGGAATGGTCATTTGGTATTTCCTGCCCAGGACGCGGAGTGAAAAAGTGGGGCAACGAAATGCCAGCAAGTCCAACAATGACAGCGGCGCAGGATTGTGTATAAGCAGTTTTTTTTTCTCCAAACAATCTATTTACCTTTTCTTTCAGAGTCGCTTGCTTCTCCATCCTGGCTGACTGTGTGGGTTTGTGCGACGGCTTATCGCTCTCATCCCATCACACTCTTTGTTGACTTCGTGTCGACTATTTGTGCATCAAGAAGTGTTCCAAGTGTAGCCAAAAAAGTCCACGTTGCAGCGCGAGAGTCGAGAAACTACGAGGAAATCCACGAAAAGTCCAGCTGTGTGGCGTTCAGGAGAAACTTTTCTCAAGGAAAGTGCGCCATGTTGTCAAATCTTTTCCTTTTTTTCCTCTCTTTTTTCCCCCTTGTTGCCATAGCGGATCTGTGAGCGCTGTGCGCAGAGAGGCACTAGGTCTGAGGGAGCAGGGTCAGGAGAAGAGAAGTATGAATAAGAAATGCATCGCTAGGGGATGTTTTTACTGGATCTTAGACGTGTTGCAAATCATTTATAAAGTGGAGCTCCCTGCAAATGTTAGCTGACTTGGAGGTCAGGGGCGTTCAGGGACTCTGCAGGGGCTCGAGTGAGAAATAAAGGGGCCACCAGAGGTGCCATGTTCAGGTCATGATGTTAAAACAACACAAGCAGCAAAGTCAAAAGTGTCCATTTCAGAGGTTTTTTTGTTGTTGTTATTGTTGTTTGTTCAACAACAAGGAGGTGGAGCCTTGACAGAGTTATATGAGGATTGGTGTACATCTGTCTGTCTGTCTGTCTGTCTGTCTGTGTGTAGCATTACTCAGACACAGACTAATGGGTCTGGATGAAATTTTCAGGGAAGGTCAGAAATGACACAAGGACCAACTGATTAGATTTAGACAATGATGTGGCTTATAGTCTGGATTCATGGATTTGTTTCAGATTTCAATATCATTGAGATAGCTGCACAGCATCACTGTAACTATGACAAGTCACATTTTTTAATCACAGGATTTTAATCCTACTACAAAAATCGACTGTTTCGGACTTATCAGGACTTATCTGTTGGAAATGTCACAAGAAAAAATTGATTAAATTGTGGAGGGGTTTCCGAGTCCCATCAGATCCCACTGCCTGCTACATAGTTAGGTCGCACGATTCGGTATCTGTACATAACTTACACATGCAAAACACACGCTTGTGCTCAGCGCAACATCATTTTGTTTGTGGGTACATCTATATTAAATGGCCACATTCTAGAGTGCTGTGATTTCTGCCCAAATTTTTTCAAAGGTTTCAGCCATCAGACATGATACGACTCAGCAGCCTTGGCGGAGTACTGCGTTCTCTGAGTGCTTTTCTCGTTTGTTTTTTGCCCATTGTTTGAGTAGAGTACTACAAATTACATAAATACCACCCATCCATTTGCTAAACCTGCTTTGTCAAGTAGAGGCAGTGTACACCCTGGACATGCTGCCAGTCCATCATGGAGTCATCAGGGAGACAAACAACCAAACACACTCACGGTTACGCCTACAGCCACTTTAGATTCACCAATTAACCCGCCACACATGTGTTTGGACTGTGGGAGGAAACCAGAGCACCTGGAGAAAACCTACCAACATGCAAACTCCACACTGAAAGGCCCCAACTGAGGGGCAGGAGATCAAAATGTAGGACCTTTTAGCTGTGAGACAACAGCACTAACCACTGCACCACCATGTTGCCCCAGTGAATAATATCTAGAAACAAAAATCTAAATCCACCCATCACTCAAAGTAGCCACACCCATGATTATGTGTAACTTTAAGTCTAAATTAAATTTAAATGGTTTAGTTTTATCAAGAAATTTCCCCATCTGTAGAGCTACCAGGAGCAGGTGAATTAGCAAAAGGAGAACATTTTTTTGGTACCAAGTTGTAAACATGTTTATTTCTGCTGGTAAATTGGGCATTTTGACATGGAGGTCTATTGGGGCTGACAAGTTTTAGAAGCAGCCTCAAGTGGACATTCAAGGAACTGCGCACTTTATTTTTCAGGCCTGAAGGTTGCCACTTGTACAGAATTTCCTGTAAGCCTTACTTATATTCTAAATTGTCGCCTGGCGAATGCAGAATGCAGGAAATAAAGTAATTAATGCTCAGAATTGGGGAGGACCCAGTGTTAAAACAAAACCGAAACACATGTACATAAGCATTTCAGTACATATAGCGTAGTGGCACATCATTTCGGTTTACTGGTTATATGCTTCATCAATTACTGGTGGATTTAAATGAAACAAAGCCTTCTTTAATGATATTAATGACACCTTTGCTTTCACCTGCCCTGGCAAGTAAAATATCTGGCTGTATGATTGCAACAAAGAAGTTCCTTATGTGTAGATAAAACATGGATGTCTCCTGGGTTGCTAAGTAATCAATCATGCCCTCTGCAATGAGTAAAACAACTTTTCAATTGCATCATGAAAGCTGCTTCAAAAATGATTTTGTTCTGACTCAGATCTGATGTGGCTTTTGTACAACCACTAGATATTACAGATCTACCACAGTTTATGGTCAGTCCAGATGTGTTGCAGGGGTTTTAGTCAGAGGAAACTGTTTGTCATCTTATCAAATCGGCTTGAGGTTTGGTGACGCCGGTTTTACCGCTGACTGGAGACTCACAGATCCAGTGTCTGCAAGCAGAATAAATTAATTTAGGAGCTTCACCGAAAAACCCTATTTCTGTAGCATTTTCCAAAATTAATTGCAACCTGATTTAGATATGTATCAGCAAATGGCTGTTTCTGTCCCTAAAGACAGAGCCTGAAACAAGGATTTCCTGAGATTTTTTTTCTAATACCTCCAGGAAATAAGACAAACTGATGCATCAACAATGGGTTCTCAGATTTTTTTTAAAAAAAAGTTTTTGTATGTGCAGCTCTTTACCAGCAGATGGTGTAACAATCCTTCAAGGAGAAGCCTTTGGCCACAAGACCTGCAGTCGTGTATTTCTCTGCAAAATGAGAAAAACTCGTCCTGCAATAAACCTTTTTTCACAGCTGACATTTTGGAATGCTACAGCAGGAAAAGCACAAGTGTAATTAATAGCATTAATGTTGCGCAGCATGTCGTGCCAATTTGCAGCGGCCTGATGTTCTTCATGCTGGCTCACTGGAGAGGCTTTTACCGGAACATTTAAATGGAATCAAGCTATTGTTAAAGTTATTGATTCCACCTGTGCTTTTCAAGTCAAAACGTCTCTGGAAAAAGCAGTTTAATGTGTCACACACACTCTGGGGGAGATATTCCCAACAGAGTTATTGTTCAAACTATCAATGCTGTGATGTGAAAGCTTTCTGTTTCTATATTTTTCATTTCTAAATGTTTGCTTTTAGCTGGACTGCTGCATATTTTTAAGTGGTTTAGTTGTTCTCCAGTCACACAATTCTTTAAACTTGGAAATGTTTAGTAGGGGTAGTGTTTTATAGTCCCAATAGGATGTATACAAAATGTAAGTTTATAACAAGATACTAAAGACAAATACTTTGTTTTTCATGCACTGGTCAATTCTGCTTCCATAGCATGTTTTATCTCAGACTAGTGGAAAAAAACATCCAAAATAATCATTTAGGTGTTTATGTTGTCACATTTCTATCTAATAAATGTTTAAGCAAATTAGCACGTATTTAATGAGGACTCATCTGCATATTTTGATATAAATTGTTTAGATTGTTTTATTGTAATCAGCTGGTGAGAATTCATGGTGATATCTATTAGTTAATTGTTTTGACCCTTTTCACCTGTAGTGTCTCACCACTGTCCATCAAAATATTGAGGCTACATGACAATACACAGAGTTTCATTTTCATTTTTAACTGAGTGCCATAAAGATAAGCATGTGCAGCTTAAATGCCAAACAGAAACAAAATGTTTTTTATATATTTTTTTTTAATTTGAAGCTCTGTTTCACATGTTTTGATCAGGCTAAAAAAAATTTATTGTGAAGCAAATGAGCCACTTGACCACGATGTTTCAGAAATTTCTCCTCTTTATTGAATTCAGTAATGATTTGACCTTTTTGAACATAATTGTGGTTTTTATTTAAAGTTTCTGTGCACAGTTTACAGAGAATAAGCAGTGGTAATTGTGACAGAATAAGTAGGTGGAATCTAATTAAATTTACTCACATTCTGTGCCTAAATCCAATCTGAGGTACTCATACTTTACTGGAGTTTCTTCTTTGAATGCCACTTTCTACTTTTACTCCGCTACTTCTCAGGAACAAAGAATAAAAATGTATGACTTTTGGTCTTTTCACACAAAACATAAAAAGAACATGCAAAACACGATGTTTGATATAAATTCAACATAGCAGTAGTTTGCAGTTACAAATGAAACAATTTGTCAGTTAACCAATAATCATTTGAGAGACATATTTTTGCTAAGAGCACTTGTGATGGCATCTCTGACTATTCTCACAATTTTTACAAAGCAATCAATCAGTTGTTTAATGGCGAAAATAATCAACAGACTAATCTATGGTGCAAATAATCCTTGGTTGCAGTTGAAGGCGAAGTAGTTCAAAAACTAACTGCAACAGTAAAATCCTGATTCATGTGCGATAATAATCAAATGATAGAATAGTATTGCAGCCACAGGGGACATTTTTCTGCACTAAATACTTTCACTTTTAACACTTTGAATACAGTTTGTGACAGTACTTAGATACTTTTACTTCATTTTCAGTGCAGGACTGTTGCAGTGTGGCAATACTTTTATTTAAGCTCCAGCACTGAGAATAAGCAATCTCACCTCACAAAATGACCAACATTCAGTGTTGGAAGGAGAACTCAGATTCATAACTGACAAAAAGAAAGGCTACTTTAATGTCAGTATACTTCATGTTAAATCTGACATCTTACAGGTATCCAAACGCTTCTAAATTGTATTTTTGCAGCATAATGATAGCTTTATATGATGTGATTATAATGGGTAGAAGCCTAAATGTTTATGTTTGAGTCAATTTCATACTTTCAAATACAAGTGGAAAAATTCATATTTGATAAAATGCTTTCAAGTAAACCTCTAAACTTGCATTTAAAACTGCCACATCATTGTAGGCCTAATTGATTTTTTTTTATTTTGATTTTTTACATACAGTATATTTCCATCTGAACTATGAAGAATGCTGCAGTGCCTCATATTGTCGTGTGCTGCATTCCACAAATACCTACGTTATATTTAAGCCCACTTTGATGCCTGTTTCCAGCCTTGGAGCCTCTCTGCTCCGCTCATCCTGAACTCCGGATCATTCAAGTTTGAACCACTCGGAAGCTGCTCACAGATCCCGCTTTTGGTAGTTGAAGTTCGGTGCCAAAATAGTAGCGACTCTTTTGGTAATGGCAGCAGTGCGCGCGATTCCTTTAGGGGTGAGAGGAACAATGGCATGGCTAAACCAAGGGGCAAGATACAGAAACTATGTCTTAATTAAGGTTTGGGGGAAACAAATGTAGACAGTTCTAAATATTATTTTCCAACTATGGCATGAGGAGGCTGTGCGCGTTTTTCTCTCATTCTGTGCGTAATTCTTCCAGTCACACCAGCACTCTGCTCACATCTGATCCTGATGCATCCTGGAAAAATGTGTGTTGTCTAAGAAAGTGGAATAAAATTCAAATAGAAGGAATTTCATTGATAATCTGCTTGTCTCATCCTCACTGTCACTGGGAGGGGTTTTGTGTCAGAAGACCTGATTGGTTTGGAGGTGGGCCTCCTCTGCCAAGCCCACAGCAGCAGCAGGTATATATGCCTTTAAACTGCAGCAGAAGGAAGTAAGGATTCTTCATCTTATACTCATCAAAACTTATCCTACCTTCCACCTGAGGCTGGTAAGTTGAAGTTAAGTTTCTTATTATTATTATCACTGAGAAAGCTGCTCATTTTGGGGAATGTATTTAAATAACCTCCAAATGTGCTTTGCTTTCCACTTGGAAATCTTTCTTTTATGAGCGTGATCCTCATCTCTTCCCGTGTATTCCTATGCTTGTGTGATCTACAGTGAGATGAAGACCCAGCAACATCTTCATGTGGCCACTCCAGTGAGGCAAAGCCTTGCCCTCACCAAAGTCGCTGGGACCTCTGTTTATCTCAAGCTGGATTCATCTCAGCCGACTGGGTCCTTTAAGATCAGGGGCATCGGACACCTCTGCAAAACTGTGAATAATTCCTATCTGCAACACTGTGATGATGATGATGATGCGATTCGTCCTATTTTCAAAAGAGCATGTTGCCGCTAAGAGTGTGGGGGTAAACAAACTGCTGCAGTCTGAGCATTTGGTTGTTGTGCTGACTGCAATGTTTCTTTGGGTTTCCTTGTAGTGGGCAGAGCGAGGATGTGAGCGATTTGTCTGCTGTTCAGGTGAGCACTAAAGAGATAATAACAATCTCTGCACATCCTCAAGAGTGTTTGGACTGTTTGAATTTGTAATTTGGATGATTTTGGCCCTTTACAGGAGGAAATGCTGGCATGGCAGCAGCTTATTCTGCCCGGCAGCTTGGGGTTCCTGCCACTATAGTCGTGCCAAGTGTCACACCAAACCTGACAGTGGAGAGGCTGAAGGACGAGGGGGCCACGGTGGTCATCCACGGAAAGGTTCGGCACTATGATGTGTAGCGTACTAGATCATATTACACTTAATGTGAAGAAATGCACATAAACAAATGGTAGATTCTGGTTAAATGTGTGCTCAAGAAAGGAATCTGTGATGATCTGTGATGCCAAGAAAACATATCAGAGTAAAGGCAGGTTGTTGTTACGTAAAATGGTCCATCAGATTAAATGAACATGTATCTTTTCTTTTTCAGGCTCTAAATGAAAGCATCGAATACGGACAGCAGCTCGTGGCAAACAACCCCGGCTGGATATTCATCTCTCCCTTCGATGATCCCCTCATCTGGTATGACAGCGCGTCTCTCCATCATGGCAACATTCACATTACAACATACAAATTACTGTGTTGTCAGGATAAGAGGAGCGTGTAAATGACTGATTCTAAACACCTGCCTTATCATGCACTGTCATTCACACACAGAGCAGCTGCAGGGGCTGAATGAGGTGTTCTGTCAGTCAGAAGGCATGTTATCTCAGTGAGGGGTTGACAGATAATACTTTTACACATTAGATGTCAGAGTCAATGAGCCATAAATGCACCTGCATTTCAGGAAGAAACAAACCAGGCCGCAGCGTGCACAGATTGTCTGTAATATAGGGAAATCCTGCGCTGACTTTCTAGAAAACTGACAGGCTGTGTTTGTGTGTGAAGGGAAGGCCACACGTCTCTGGTGAAGGAGTTGGAGCAGGACCTGAGGGAGAAGCCGGGAGCCATCGTGCTGTCGGTGGGAGGCGGAGGCCTGCTGAACGGGGTGGTGGAGGGGCTGCGTCGCGCCGGCTGGGCTGACGTGCCCATTGTAGCCATGGAAACCATTGGAGCACACAGCCTCAATGCAGCCATGAAGGCAGGAAAGCTCGTCACTTTACCTGCAATCGCTAGGTGCTGCATATGACCTAGTTAAAAACGCTTCCAAATAGTGACGTGATCTGGCAGTCCTGCTTATGTTTTCTCTTCTTGTGGTGACCTTTTGTCTTTCTCTTCAGTGTTGCGACTACACTGGGCCTCACAAGAGTGTCTGCACAGACAATGAAGCTGGTGGGAGAGCATACGGTTTTCTCAGAAGTAGTCACAGACCAGGAGGCTGTAAAAGCTGTCGAACGCTTTGTAGGTGGGTACAACCTGTGCCTGAAAAACATGAGGAACAGATTTTAAAATCAGCAAAAATGAGACTGATCCCCCCCCCCGGTATTTGTTCTTTCTGCAGATGATGAGAAGGTCCTGGTGGAGCCGGCCTGTGGAGCCGCTCTGGCAGCTGTGTACAGTGACATTATCAAAAGGCTGCAGGATGACAGCAAGCTGGCGCCGCAGCTGGGCCCGGTGGTCGTTGTGGTGTGTGGAGGCAACAACATCAGCATGGAGCAGCTGAAGAGGCTGAAAAAACAGCTCGGTGTTTTCTAGCATTACCTTGGGTTTTCCCTGACCTTACCTCTCTGTCTCCATCACTTGGTCTCAAGCCCTAAACCCCATTATTCAATGCGCTCCGTGGACCGGATCATTCCAGACTGAAACTCCCACGAGCACTGAGACTGAAATATACGAACGTGAGCTGCTGGAGAGATTGTTTTATTTAAAACTATGTAGGAGGTGGTTTTTAACTGAAGATTTCTGTATTAGAATAACAGAAATGTGCAGAAAAACTACACTGACATGTTTAGGTTGCATTTGTATTTTGTGTTGCTCGCCTTGTAAACTGCTTCTGTGTTCTTCTCCTGCTTTTATACTTTGAAATGTATTTTAAATGTAATACATTATATTTCTCAATCATTCCTCTGTCTTCTCATTCCTACCTGCAGATTCTAAGTCAGTACAGATTAAAAAAAATCTTCTTGCTATTTGAGCTTTGACCAACATAGGATGCAACATATACAGTCATGAACAGATGATTAGACCATCCTTGTTTTCTTCAATTTCTTGTTCATTTTAAAGCCTGGGATAACTAAGGTACATTTGTTTGGACAAATACAATGATAAAAAAAAATAGCTCATAAGAGTTTAATTTAAAAGCTGATATCTAAACATTTTCCATGGTTTTCAATAACCAAAATCACCTGTCTACATCTATATGCATATAGATGTAGACATGCTATTTTTGATGACTGCAGCCCTGCATCTTGGCAGCTTCTGACATTGTTCTGCTGTCACATGCAGTCCATTCCTGTTGCATAAATTCAAACTAATTTGGTTTGTTTTTGGGCTTGTGGTTCTCCATTTTGCATTGCTGATTTTCCACAGGTTTTCAATTGGATTTAGATCTGGTTATTGAGCAGCCAAGACATGGTTTCAATGTTCTGGTTCTTCTTCCAGGCTTTAACTGACCTTGCCATGTGGTAAGGGGCATTGTCTTGTTGGAAAATCCAGTCATTGGAGGCAGGAAAGAGTTTTCCAGCTGATGGAAGAAGACTGTTTTTAAGAGTAGCCCTGTGCATGACCTGGTTCATTCACACAGTTGCATTTGCCTTGTTCCACCCAGATTAAAACAACCACAGATGGTCACTGATCCACCGCCATGTTTTACTGTAGGACAAGACAGTCTGGTTTGTAGGTTTCTCCAGGCTTCCTCCTAACCAGTAAGTTGGCTGGAGTGGGCATCAACTGAAAACTGGATTCATCATGGAAGAGAACCTTAAGAGAGAAAGACGTTTCCTGCAGTGACCAGCTAACAGTTTGGTAGAACCATGTTTGACTTGTTTTTTCTTGGTGTAATGAACGGCTGTCCTGGAGATCGTCAGTTTTTTGCTACCTGTCTCTCACTCATGCCAATTTACAGCAGTGTCCAGATGGCTGCCTTTGTGGCTTCCCATAATTCTTTTGTTTGAGGTATTATGTGAGAGCTGACAACTTCTGAGTTGTGCTACGACTTTAATCAAAGCAGAAAACCACTCTAGGCCTTTGCAATGTGGGGTGCTGCTAATGTCATGAAATGTTCTCTTATATACCGTGGAAAAACAATGAAGCTTAAGCATGTCAAATAGGACATAAAGTCTGATGTAATCAGCTGCATTTTTGGAATAACTTCAACTAAAGAAATATTTAAACAGTACAAAGTTAATTTGGGCTACAGCTTAATTACAACCTCCCACATATCATTAAACTGCTTGAACACTTATGCAACAATCACTGGTCCTTCAGTACCTCAGTAAATTAATCTCTATTGAATCCCCTGTCAGACACAATGTGTTTAGAACTTTATGAGCAACTAAGTGTTAAATCAGACCAACAGCTAGACAACACAGTAAACAAATGTACCCAAGCCAGACAGTACGTGCACGATGCCTAGAATGTGAATTTTATGACACTGCAGTGTTTTATAGGTCAAGTGGCCTCGCAGTGTTACAGACATTCTGGTTGCTCAAGCTGCTAATGGGTCAGCTGCATGTTGCTTTTTGCATGTCACCACAGTAGACATGGCCACAACTTTTGAATACGCTGAACTTCCCAGCATTGGATTGGCTTCTCTGTGAGGGACGTGGCTCTTTTCCTCGTAGCTCATTGGTCCGAGGGTCATTAGAACAGTGACAGGGCTGTTATGTCAGAAATAGAGGAGACAGCTGTGTGTGAGGGCCAGCTGATTGGCTCTGTCAAAAGCAACCAGTAAACTTGCTGGAGTCACTCCCAGGATTCATCCTGGGTGACATTATAGATTTGGTAGTTAAATAATTTTTCTGTACAGTAGCCACACGGTTGACACTACGTCTGCTCTACAGTACAGTTCAGCTGCAGGAGCTCTACACATTAAACATGACTTCTGACAAAAGATGTTGCAGCGTAACTGAAATGTCTTCTGCATGACTGGAGTTATACACATTAATTCTATAGCTGCTGATGGTTTCCTTTGAATTCAGCACACAATGAAGCTGAAGGGGTGAAGTGAGTCAGGGAGGACCAGGACTAGAGATCCAGCTAGAACTGGCCGGGCCCGGCACTTGCTGCTTTGAAAAGGTGTCTGGTTTACAGGCAGCGGTGATGTAACCAGGCTCTGTTGAGGGTCCTTGCATAAAAGCATGTTCTAAAAGAGGCGAAACATGGTTCACAGGGATCATTCATCATGATGAACACTCATTGTCCATGCGGATTTGTAACAGGCGTGTCCGATACGGCATATCAGCTACTGGTCAGCCAAGCATGCAAATTAACCACTTTGGGGGAGGATTTAGAATAAAAACATTCATTTACGAAACTTGTTTTTGCAGACACTCTGTATGTTTATGTGTTTTTATGTTTATCTGTGATAAACAGACATATTTGATTTAATTTCACTCTTGTAATAATTTGAGTGGTGTTCCATAATTTAGTTTTTTATTCCTTGTTTTATCACACGTTTGCAACAAACCATCTCTTATTTTGTCTTATTCAATTTAGTTGTTCTGGTGTGAATTCTTCTCTAAATCAATTTTAACCTGCTGTTTTGCTTCTGCATTTCTGTTTGTGTGGAAAATATAGTGAAAAACAGTTAACCCTTTAAGCTTCAGTCAATTCCAGCCGTTTTCAGTACAAAAAATCGCTAATATTCTATTTTTAAATAAAAAAAATTACGAAAAATACGGGGAATATTGGACGCGCATCGGGAGGTGCATTTCCTTGAAAACGACCGATTCGGGGATTTTATACCGACTTCAGGACATGTTTTGGACAAAATAGTTTACTGGCTTGTGTCATCTGATGTAAAAGGTTGGATTATGGCCGTTTTTTGTGGAATCTTTTTTTGTGTGTGTAATAATGAACCCGGAAATGTGAGTCGCGCTGTGTACGTTGAAGCCGTGTATAGAGAACGGATGGATGAATATTTGTTTTTGTCGGACAAATGTGTTTTTCTCACCCGCTGTGGTAATCGCATCTGAAAGTGGTTTATACCGGCAGATTCATGAGAATCTAAGCTTTCCATCGGTGTATAGTGTTTGTATAATCGCGTTTGCACCCGTCGGACATTCCTGAAATTCCTATGCAAATTAGTAGGTGTACCGCCGGCGGTACACTGAAGCTTAAATTAAATAAGCGCCGTCACAGTATTTGTACATGAAGACATTTCTTTATTGTGACACAGAAATCTCAAATGCCATCTGATTTTTTACATCTGTATAATCCATTTTAGATATGTTAAGTTTCTGATGTGCAGAGGTAAGACAGTAAAAGTTAAGTTAATGCAACCATAAATAATTGTAATAAATATCAAGTAAATGTACAGCACACATTTTATCGCAACACCTCTTTGTATGGATATGTCCTTTTTATAACCTTGTCTGCTCCTCCTGAGGAGGAGGGAGCAGAAGAGAGAGCGTCCCTGTTAGCAGCGGTATATCACCCTTCAAAAGAACTGAACCAAGACCAAAACTCGCAAGCAATTCAACAATCCAATTTGTCAAATGTCAATTCTGTTGTGTTTCTCAGTTCTATCCAAGTAAAATGGCGATTTTACTCACACAAGAGAACATGTTTCACCATGAGTAGAAGAAATTGAATCCATCTGAGTACAAGACAAAGGTGATTAGATTATTGGTATTTCCAAAATTCATAAAAATAACAACACAACAAACTGGATATCCAACAGACATCACCGAGTTTGCTCATTTTAGAATCTTTTCTTGGAAGAGTAGTGCAAACCAAAAACAAAAAATCATAAGGTGAAGTGAATTAGCAATTAATAAAAACTGCCATCAAACATAACTTTAGTTTATTTACATTTTTTTTCCCCCCATTTCATTTTTACACAGCTAAACATTTGGTTATGGTAAAATGAACAAAAAAACCCCAGCAGAATCCTGTTCATCTTTCATTAAAGAAAACTATGAAAAGGCAGAACTCAAGATAATCCACCGCCTCTCCCCCAGTGTGTGTGTGTGTGTGTAGATTGTGTATGTCGGGGAGCAGGGGAGGATTTGTTGCACATTCAGTAGCAGTAGCACGCAAACAATGTGGGAGAGCAGCTCATGAGACCTCATTCCCATTCTCACAAAGCAACGCAGGTTTCACAAACCTGAAACGCAAGTATATCGGAACCCGCGGGCCGCTGTCATCGTCCAATCTATCTGACCTACCATGCTGCCACAGCTACTCCGATATAAAAAAAAATCAAAGAGCAATTTCATAAACTAATAGATTAATATGACTTTTTACATGACTTAAATACCCTCTCTTCAGAGACTTGAATAAAATGTATTCAGTTTATATAGGCATAAGTTAGTTTGTCCATTAGCAGTTCATATTTTTAAAACAGGCAGTAAACTACATAATATCCTGTACAGCACTTGTTCACATCTTCTGCCTGCTTATAGCCGACATGGTCAAAAATAGGCAGCATCTCACATTTACTTTGTCTGGGAGTGATCGTACCTCCATCTCGAATGTCAGATGATTCTATGAAAATCGTTTGGGGTTTCTTCTCACACACAACCAGCATCACTCTTCAGAGAGAGGCTCCTACAGCAAAGGCATGGTTCAGAACATCACCCCCACACGGGGGAGACAGAGGGAGGCAGCTAGGTTAAGCATTAGATGAGTAAAAGTTTGCTTGTTGCCTTCATGGCAATGTCAATTCCAGCAACTCAGAGTAGAGCTAGTGTTGCAGAGACCACACTTTAAACGCTTAGTGTTCAGTAATCGTGAACTGAACCTGCAACCGTAAAGTGCTGATCTGTAGTTATCCCACTAGGTTGTTAAATTCACAGAACTCGACTGAATCGTGTTAAACCCTCTGTTGAAGGGAAGAGAAGGGAGAAGGTGAACAAAAACTGGCTCACATTTGTCTCACTTAAATGGCATCCTCAAACTCAGTGCAACCAGAACAGAGACTTGTCACCAACATCAGTGCTGATTCAGATTATCTTCCCTGAATTCCCTAAGAAAACAAAAAAAAAATAAAAAAATAAAAACAATCGTGAAATGTAGTAATTGCGTAAACCGCAATAAAAATGCAAGAGAAAACAAAACATTACTTGTCACCTGAAATCAAACTCAATTAAATGAACATTGTGGCTTGTTGGTGCAGCAAAGCATAAAGTTTTGTCTCAGAGGAAGGTCCAGGAGAGAGGAGATGAATGGAAGAAGGGGTCAAAAGTAAGGGTGAGGTGTCAGGTACATATGCTTGGAAACACTGGCTTGTCAAGTCTTCTTAGCCGCTGAGGGGGTCCTCGCGGTAGTGGATGGCGTAGCGTAGTTTCTCCAGCATCACGTCCAAAGAAGTGTACTGGGGAAGTTTCACCATAAACATACAGGTTTCCACTCGAATGTAGCGCGAGTCTGGCTGACCTGGAGAGGAAACAGAAATGGAACAAAATAACTCGGGGTTTCTCTTCCATAACATGAATTGTTATGCGAGTTTCCCACTGGATGTGTCAAGTGCCAGTGATAATAAGCTTGTCTAGGAAGTAAAAGTGAGTGTTATCTTCTATCTTATCTGTAGTAAACCATAGTAAACAGTTTGTTTTAGCCTGGGATTTCAAAATGTAAGTACAGACAAATCCAACTAATGTGAAATGAGTGAACTTCACACATTAGAAATCTACTTGGAACTGCTGTTACAAACACAATCATGTCATACAAGGCAAACAACGTGTTCAAAGTCTGTTTAAGGTTTCAAGACAAGATGAGCTGTTTTGATAATCATTCTCAGCAGTTTCTGCACCAACAGCACTAGTATGAGCATCACACAAAGATAGCACTATCAGCCAGTACCTGCAGCTCCATCAGGAGGGGCGATCTTCATGGGGTACGGGGGAACGTGGGCGGTGTCAGGCCCCCCGTCCTTGCAGGGGCAAGTGAACGGGATTCGCTCCTGGTTGCACGCAAACTTGATGAACTTGCAGAGCTCCTCCTGAGTGAACATCTCCAGGGCAGTCCAGAAGAACTCGATGTGCTGGTCGGTCTCCATCAGACCCACTTGGTACATGGTGTGAGCCTACACAGGGACAGACGGAGGAGGAGCTTAGACTACACCTGACATAACTGGTACTGAATCCCCCAGAGCAGGTTTATGAGCGGGGTATGAGATGTTTACACATGTTCTGTAGGGCAGTAAAACAGATGTCAGAAAGCACTTTCACCAGAACACATGCTTTACCTTGAGGAACTCCAGGTTGATGTAAGGCAAGCCGCAGGTGCGCAGCTCAATCTCCAGGGGGCTGAGCATGGTGAGCAGCTGCAGGGGAATGATGGAACCGAGGCCTGCGCGCACTGCTGTCATACACTCCACGTTCTGCAGCTCCCTCAGACGGAGGCTGCGTACCGCCCGCGCATACACGTCCTTGTTCTCCCAGCTTAACATGCACATAGAAGAAGCACACAGTAGCAGAACGAAGCACAGCATAATGTGTTAATACAGCCATAATGAAAACTTCAATCAATCCATGCCATTCAGCGTAGGCGATCATTTCTCTCCAGCTCCTCCGATCTTTTGCTCTCTGTATTGCGACTGTTCCATGTTCCATGTGCAGCCATGATGCAAGTCCATCTATCGTTTTCATTCTCTGTCTGCTTCGTCCTCTCTTCCCGTTAATTTTTCCAGTTGTGACAATACATTCCAGGGCCTCCTTCCTTAATATGTGCCAAAAAATGTTGCTTGCCGTTTCCTAATTTTGTTCAGTAGTGTATAATTTGTGTTTAGTGTTTCTAAAATGTCTTCTTTGGTAATTCTGTCCCTGTCAGATATACATAGCATGTGTCTGTAAAACCACATCTCTGCTGCAGTGATTTTGTTGGGCATTTTATTATTTATGTTCCAAGATTCACATCTGTACATCAGAACTGGTAGGATGTAACAGCTGAGAGTCCTCATACGGACGCTAATTGCCATTTTCTTATTTTTCAGTATACATTTCATTTTGGTAAATGCTGTTCCTGCTGTTGCTACTCTACCTTTGATGTCTGTTTCACATCTTCCATCTGGTGTTATCCATGAACCGAGATATTTGAAATGATAAACCTGCTTCAGTATTTCTTGGTCTACTTCTATGTTGCAGGTCGGGATGACATTTTTCTTTGGAGCTACCATTACTCCGGTTTTCTTTTGTTTAAAGACAGACCAGGTTTTTGGCTCTCTGTATTTATTATGGATCCTATGGTTTGTAAGTTTTCTTCACTGTCATCTGCATATCATATATTATTTATGGTATAACCGCCGATGGTTACTCCCGGTAAGCCGTGTATAATGAAAACTTCAGCTGCATTAAAATACTAAAAGCTGTACCTGACAGTGAGGCTGCGTCCGCCCTGACAAAGCTCTACGTCTTCCCCAGTCATAGTGACGTAGGTAAAAGTGCAGCAGGGCCGACTTGGGGAGTCTGGGCTTTCTCCTGAATGATGCTGGGAAGAGATTTCAGCACACAGGGCCTCCAGCTCCGTCTCATCAGTCACCTGCAGCATTCGAGAACAGAGTGATTTGAAGGTCACTGGAGCCCTTTAAGCAGAAGTGAAAGAAATGATGTATACACCACCAGTCCCGTACGTTTTCAAATTTCTTGACATAGTTGTAGGTGAGCACGTCAGCTTCCTGCAGGTCCTGCTCCGGGTCAAGAGACTCGCCAACCAGACCCTTCCAAAACGAGCCCAGTAAGTCCAAAGGAAGGGGGACATCTGCACGTATGGCTATGCCGAGTAGCTGACCAAAAAAGTGCAGCAACTGCTCCTCTGCATAGCTGATAGGACACGGGGTCAGGATGTACTTTCCCTGAGGACAGAAAAAAAAAAAAAAAACAACCATATTGTACTCTCTGTGATTAACACTGTGCACTAGATACAATTCTTGGCAGGAACAGTTTTCTTTTGATTGTCATATTAACATGACACTCTTATTTTGGAACTCCAAAATTTCCTCCCAGCTAAATGTGAATGTTCTTAAATTCTAAATATTTCATAGTTAGATTTCTAAGCTGTGTGAAAATACTAAAATTTCAAGCAGTATCAGACAAAACCAGACGACGGTATGTGTGTCTTTTTGAGAAGAACAGATGGAGCAAAAACAGACCACGGCGAAATCATGTCAGGTGCTGAAAAAAACGCTACCTTGTTACGGTTGGCTGCCGCACTGGGGCAGGGGAGCAGCAGGGAAAGCGCAGAACTCTGTAGCTCCTTACACACCTGCCACAGGAAGTGTCTGAAAGAGCCACCTGGGTAGACACATTCATCACAGTTGCAGTTAGGTTTGGAAAAAAAACAAAAAAAACAACCTATCCTGACATCAAGTAGAGGACTGCAAGGCAGCAAAGAAAGAGATGGGAAGGAGAAATTCTAACTTGTGCCATGAACTTCCTCTCCAGTGAAGCGGATGTTGAAGGCGTAGGTTGGGTCTCCTCCACTGGCCAGTTTCACACAAAGCTGGGATGACGGCACACAAGATAGCTGACGCGCTGCCTGGCAGAAATATGTGTTCTCTGATGATCTGATCTCACCTGAGGGGCAAAATCACAAAAAGAACGTTGGCCAAGACACGTTGCAAGTGATGTGAAACTGGAAAAAAACTGACACATGAACAATTGAGAGGAATGCCTACCTCCCACAATCTCTAGAGGGTCAAGTGTAATCTCTGGGGCAGCGTGGTCAGCTGTGCGCTGCACCGTAGCATTCAGCACTCTGTTCATTACAGTGACCTTAGTGTCGTAAAAGATTAGACCTGGAACCAGTGGAGATGGAAAAATGTGGCGAGTGTTTTCAACAAAACAAGTCACCCAAATAGGTCAATAAACATCAGCTTTTGTCCCTGCTGGATGTGTGCCGAGATCCTGCTCACCTTTGGCCTCACATAACAGCGCTGCAATGCTGTTCTGATAGGTATGTGTCTGTCTCAGCTCCACTAGCGGCAGGAAGAAACTCTCCAGGGTGTTGTTGAGGGACTGCAGCAAAGCAAAGCGCAGACGCAGGCTCTCCACAGGCACATCTGAAAACAGCCACAGGTAAACATAGATCTATATACAACGGATAAACGACTATAAATATACAGCCTAGAATAAATGCTAGAGAGCTAGCATCACTGCAGACGGCTCACTTACTGAGCAGGCAGGCTACTCGAGGATCAGCAGCATCACTGGGGTCCAGGTAGACTTCGTGGGGGTGAAGTCTGGCCGGTGTGATGGCCAGGTGACGGCACAGTCTGTTGATGTACTGCACCAGTGCCACATCCATTTCCAAGCCCCACTTTCTACAGGCCTTCTGGGCATGACGAGTGTCTATGCACGTGCACCTAGAACAAAAGTCACAGGTGCTGCTAAATAAAGAGCCCTGACTATCACCCACACATTTATATGGAGTAGCACTGTATATCAATAAAGAAAACAGACTACATACACAGTATAGAGCACAATATAAGCGATTATATGGGTGACAGTTGCAGGAATGCTATGATGGAGGTTATATATTGTTAATAAATTCAACTCAACTTATAAGTATACATAAACATAGCAGCAGATTTACGGTCAGCAGCTACTCACCATTTAAGGATTTAGGAAGAAAGCATGATGTACAAACTTGTAACAATTATGTCAGGACACTTTGTCATTAATTCTCATAAATAAATACTTATAAATGCTGCTTCACTCAGTAATATATAAGATCTATTATACGAGCATAATCCCTCTTTATTAAGGACAAAAATCATTTTAAAAACTTAGATGTCACGGTGCATCGGAGTTCAATGAATTGGACTGAAGATAAAAATGTACAATTAGATTCTGCGCTTGGAAAATCTAAAACCAGAAGGGATTATTTAAAAAAACAACTTAAAAAATAATTTTTAAAAAAGATTTGATGTGACAAAATTGACAGCTGGTTGAATGTATGGAAAATGTGAGTACGTGTGACAGATTTGGAGCTACAGCAGTTCTCGTTATTGCAGTGTGATTTTCCCGGTCTCACCTTTCAAAGTGAAGGTCATAACCACAAGCCAAAATGGCCCTCCAGACGCTGCGGATGTCCTGCTTGGCTCGGTCGACAGCAAATTTATGGAAGCCTTCTAGTGTCAGGTATTTCTCCTCTGGGACTAAAGAAAACAAAGTGGTTTATGAAGCAGCTCACAGCTACTAGGGTCAGAACAGAATGCACATTTACTATTCTAGAGTAACAGAGCGTAACAGCATCAAAAGCTAATTTTATCTTATAAAGCACTGAAGGGAGTGATTAGACTGAGGGACTGCAGCCACATTTGTACTGTCTGATGTAATATATGTTGTAGAATTTGTTTTGCTGTTGATGAAATGTTGTGGTTTTGTGATTTTTGTGGAAATTGCACATCTTGGGATGCAAGACAAATTGAAGAAGAGTATTTTGATAATAAAGTGAATTCAAATCGAATATAATGAGCTCAGAAAATGCAATACATTACCAAAGATTTAATCAGGGCTTTCCAACCATTTTACATGTGTGTGTACAAACTGCCAGGTTTGAGGCCAACTGTAAAGATTCCGTTACAGTGTCAGCTGTTTCGCTAAAGACAAGTTTCCCCTTTAAATTTCTCAAGTGTATTGGAAAAACAACACAACTATCAAAGCTCAGAGAAAAGTTCAAGGAATTAATAATAGCTTGTTTATCAGAACTTTTTGTCTTTCACCTTGCAGTAATCAGATCCCCTATTCTTTATATAGTAACATTTTACTGCAGAAATAATACTTTTACTTATTATTTACTTATTAGTTACTCAAACAAGACGTATGCATGACTTTTACTGGAATGCAGTATGTTGAATACGGTGCATTCATCCGACTAAAGGATCTGAACACTTCTTCCAACACTGTGGTCAGTTAGCTCATAACTCTTTCACTATTAGGTCCAACTTGAGGCAAGGCAAGAATAGCAAAGCAGAGCAATTTACTCACACACTGAACTGTAAAATTCTTGGGGACAACCTGATGTATTTAGTGATGAGTGAAGTCAGAGTGCGTGTAATTATTGTTTACCGTCTGTTTTCTTAGCAGGAGATTTTTCCACATCTTTCTCCTCAGGTCTGGATTTCTCAGGAGATTTTGGCTTCAGGACTGTTTTCTTCTCACTCAGTGCAGTCCTGGCAGAAGAAATAAACCAGCAAATTTAATTCAGTGTCGGTGTGTGTTTATATACCTAAACGTGCTTCAGACAGGAAATGGCTCACCTGACGCTGTTGAGAACAGACTTTTCCTTGGTGGGAGGCTTGGTGATAGGCCTCTTGGTGCTCACTACCTTGCCTTGATGCTGCTCTTTTCCTGCTTTGCTGTACTTGTTCTTGTTGGGTTTGGGAGTGCCATATTTTCTTAAAATCTAAATAAAATAAAAATATCGTGACATATCAATGCACAGACTATCAAGTGCTTGAGAATTTCAAAGGTGTAATATTCGAACACTAATTGTGACATGAAAACTTACTGTAAAATAGGTTTATTAAAAACAAGTTTATAAAAACATGGCTGACACTCGCTTAAATTTCAATGTCACTGCTCATGTATACAAAAACATTTATGGCTGGAGGGAAATCAGTGAGCTAGAGGAGCAATAAAATTAACTATATGCTCAAATTGTTAAAGTCAATGCACAGATTTATTGTACACCACTTGCTACATACCTGAGTGAGTTGGTCTTCCAGTACTTTCTTGGGAGGTCGAACATTGGTGAAGAAAGTGTGCAGTAGGTTGCCAGGCGTCTGAGAGTTGATTTGCTCTTTGCTGAGGTAAATGTCAGACACTTTAACAGGCTTGGCAGGCGTGAGGCTGAGCATCTGCTCCGAGTGCACACAGCTCTTGAAAATATCTGTGAGGACGTCTCGTGCACCAGATACAAGTTTGTCACCTTAAAACAAAGAGAGAGATCATTTAAAATGTTATATCAGCAGAACTAATAACATATTGTAGAGACCCCCCAAAAAATTGATCAGACAAACACCAGTCAGTCAAACCAACCTTTGACCGACTTGTCCAAAAAGTAGTCTTCAAGAGCAGAGCTTCCCTGGGTGTCAAACAGGCTTTGGTTTACGCTGGAAGCTGTGAGGATCTCCTCGTTGCTTAACTCCATCAGTTCCTCTTCACCTTCCAGACTGGACAAGCCAATCAGGTCACTGCTGTTGAAAAGACTGGCACGAATTTTTTCCACTTTGGCTCGAGAACGAACCTACAGTTAACACAAGAAAGACAAGTTTCCTCAGATTTTCCTTCAACCTTCCAAAAACAAAATCAATCAGATTAATCAATAATGATATTCTGAATCAACCCACCTCAATGACAGCATAGCCCTTGATGGGTCTGGCCATGACTGCATTACTCTCCAACGAGGTGACTGTGTTCATGGAGCCCCCATCAGACACTGACGGTGTTTCTGCACTGTCGAGAGGCTCCCCCAGGCTGCCGAGACTCCCCAGGCTTCCTGTGCTACACAGGGAGGTATCTAGACTCTCCTGACTGGAAACTGTCTGGGGGTCTTGAGGGCCCTGCTGGGGGTATGTAACAGCTGATGCTGCAGCAGCAGGAGTGAGAGGTGGATGAACTGAAAGCTCCTGATCAACAGAAAGTTCACTGGCAGTGCGGGAAACCCCCTGAGAGGAGCTGCAGATGGAGGTCTGGCTGGTGGAAGCTGAAGCGCTCACACTCATAGCTGGAGTCACACTGCTGGAGCTGTCAGGACTCTCAGGGCCTCCATTGTTGGGGAATGGACGCTCAGGTTCAGGGCCCACTTTGCCATCCTGAGGGCTGGAAACACCAGCTCCAGCTTTGGGCTTCTTGGGATCCTCTTCTTGTAGGGGGATGAAGACTTCATCCTTGAAGAGCCCACCATGTGCGTTGCAGGCCCTACGGATAGCATTTCGAACCACGGCCTCTTCCAGGTGCGTGGGGATACCTGAGAGCACCAGCAGGCGACTATGGGCAGTGGGACCCACTAAGGCCTGGCAGGCATCTGTCACTGCATCACTGGTTACGCTTAAACCCTGCGGGTCCTTATTGGCAAGATGTCGTAAGATCATCAGGAGGGTGAGGCAGCGGTGGAACCATAGCATGTCCTCAGGTTTACTTCCTGCCATGTTCAGCAGGGCACTGTCACTCTCTGACAACCTTGCACCTCCACTTCCCCGTTTCCCAGAAACTGCTGCTGCCACTGCAGCTGCTGCTCTCTCACGCTTCATCTTCACCTTCTTGCGTTTGGATAGAAGACTGGGGCTCTGTGGCGTCTGGCCTGGGGACGACGATGAGGATGAAGAGGAGTCACTAAGGTTCGGGGCACTGGTAGAGGACAGAGCTCCAACTGAAGAGCCACCAACGTTGAGGGGAAGCGTCACCTCTGCTACAGCCAGACACACCTCCATCAGGGCATGGAAGTAGGTGGAGAACCGGCTCTGCTCCGCCCCTAGAGCTAATGCAATACCTCCAGATGAAGACCCCCCTGCTCCAGCCCCTCCAGCAGTCCATCCCTGAGTTTCTCGGTCATAGAGCTTCCGGAGTTCTGTCTGCAGGGCCATGAGCACTGCGAGGCAGGGGTTGAGCAGTAGAGCGATAGAGCTGGAGAGGCCAGTGGGGCTCTTGCGCTGCTCCAAGTGGTGGATCTTCCGCAAAAGTTCAGCTAACAAGTGAAAGATGAGCTCTTTGATGGAGGGTGCCAGATCTGTGGTCCAAAGCAAACCACCTAGGAACAATGACAGAGAAATACTCAAGCTGGGATTTTGGCAAATCATTATAGAGGGTACTGTATTTAGTATTATTCGTCTTGCAAGCTTAAACGCTTTCATCTATAATTAACAGTTCTAATTAACCATAATGAATATGGAATCTGGATATTTAAGTACAAAGTGTTTATTTAATGGAGTGCTGTTTTGAAACTCATGTTTTTATTGGTATTTTGTAGCATTTAATGCAGAAACGACTTAAGTGTTAATATCCAAAACATCAAAAAACAAAATCACAAACTAATAGTTTACATTTTCATAGGCAATATGCCCTTCTGTGCCTGTAGGGTATGTAGTATTTTACAGTGGTCCAATTAGTATACTACTGTTAAACAATATATTAATCTTCTTGAGCACTGTGATAACAGATTTTCTTCTTACCTAGTAGTTCTACCACCTGCAGCAGCACAGATGAGGGCACCGTGTCCAACTCATCCTCTGATCGTTCACTGCTCTCTCCCAGCTTCCATGTCAACAGCTGTTCAGCGAATGCCATGGCCAAAGGAAACTCCAGCGGCAAGGAGTGCAGCACCAGTACAGCACCAGGAGGGGGTGAGACCCCTACAATCAAGACAACAGAATACTTAGTTCCGTGGTGTTGGGAAATAGGCTTTTTACAGCAGTTGGAATTAGTGGGTTTCAACTTCTTTTTGGGAGTTAGACACTCACCCAGTTTGATGTGCACTTTATCAGTGGGGATGATAACAGAAGGGTACTGGTTGGTGGTGGGAGGGGGAGTAAGGCCTGTGTTGGTAGGTGAGGCATCCAGAGGATAACACACAGCCTCCATCAGATTTAGCTGGCCGTTTCTACGTACTTTGTGCCCCAGGCCATACACCATGACTCGGGCCCAGGGAGCCTTGTACAGGCTAGAGCTAAAGGTGTGGAAAAGACAGGAGACACAGATACACAAAAAAACAACATAAAAAACAGATAGTAAGAAATCTGCATTTATCATGAATTGCAGAAGTTTAATACAGAAACATAACTCACTCTTTACGGCAGCCTAGCTGGCTCTCTTTGCAGGATACTATCACAAATGCAGCACCTGGAAAGCTGACGTCCATGCTAACCTTCGATTCTGTCACAGGGAACTCCTCTGATGTAAACTGCTCTGGTGCATTCTGTCAGTGACCAAAATTAGAAGAGAAGTTTAGGAGGGTGTGTGTATGTAGACACAGATGTCTTAAATCAAGCACTGACTGGCCTAACTAACCTGAAGAAAGCAGCAGATCTGCTTTGTGAGCTCCAGTAAACTTTCCTCTCCTTGATGCAAGGCACGAGTGATGGCCACCGTCAGCCACTCCCGGATGGGCTGAGCGTTGCCCTGATAGAACAGGTCTGTAGGGGAGCAGCTTTGGCCCTCAAGATTGTGAAGCACTGACTGAGCCAACAGAATGGAACTCGAACTAATAGTGCCATCTGCAGGAAGAACAAAATGTGCACATTTAACACAGAAAAGAAGATTTACATTCATTGGGATATCCATTCATTCACAAGCGTATCTACACCCACCAGGAAGGGGCGGAGCCAACAGCTGGTTAGACAGAAGCTGTAGGTGTTCCAAGGTGATATCACGGATAGCGGGTATGTGGAAAAGACGAGTGAAGGTGTGGGGACTCTTAGGGGCGAAGATGTTGAGCAAGGCCATTCGACAGTATAATCGAGCCAGCGCACTTTCACAGCGAAGTAGTTCCCTGTAGCAGAGCAGTACGACAGATGTGATGTTGACCCCAGATGCAGGATGCTGATATACCATGTTCATTCCCACTGGATCAAATACATTACCTATGAATCTGAATGTTGCTACTGTCTAATGAGACTAAGCCGTTAGCTGCAGTGCGTCGAGATCCAGCAGGCGGGCGCTCAAGCATCTCAATGGGGTACCAGTACCTCACCAGCACACCCTCGCTGCGCAGGTATGTCTCCACCTGCACTAGTTCATTCACCTCAACAAACATATGTACAAAGTGGGTGGTTAACTGATACATTTCTTGAAGGCAAAAAACACTGTATTTTGAAGAACTGCACTTACAGAGTCCACATCCAGCACCACACCATGCAAACCGAAAGTTTTCAACATTCCTCGGATAGCAAATTTAGGCAGTGCAGTTCCCCCTGTAGTGCTGTTGGTGTTGTTACTGTCAGGACAGCGGATGACTACAGTCAAGCCTGCGTTGAAAAAGCAGGTCATCACCAAGGTCAGTTAAATTGCATTCTATTATATTACATTTGGCAGACGGTTTTGTCTGATGTGATTTACAGTTAATGCATTTAAACCTAGTAGAAGCTAATGACCATAAGTACGCTCAGTCCCACATACGTTAAAAACAGTTAAAGGTTTGTTTTGCCTTTTATTACAATGCCTAGAATGTTTACTGAAGTTGGATCATTTCCTTCTGTACCTTTGCGGACTTTGTC
This sequence comes from Acanthochromis polyacanthus, assembly GCF_021347895.1. Lineage (NCBI taxonomy): Eukaryota > Metazoa > Chordata > Actinopteri > Pomacentridae > Acanthochromis > Acanthochromis polyacanthus. The sequence goes on from NC_067119.1 coordinate 26,400,186, forward strand.
AATAGTGAACTTGTTGGCCTCATCTTTGATATCCTCGATCGTTGGGAGGTAGAGATCACGAGGAATGCCGCCATTCTCTTCATACAGAAACTCCACTGTCTGCCTTGCAATATCCACCATACCTGTAGACAGTGACACACGCCACAGAGATAAACACACACGGCTCCAGTTGTAGTACAGAATAGTACACAAAATACACAGGTTTGAAATGGGTATAGCTCAGTCACTCATTCACTTAATAAATTCTGACATTTAAGTCCCACGTTCAATCTATTATGTATGCCATTTAATTTTGTCAATTAATTTAATGTCAAATTAAACTGTAGCACTATAATTATTCCACCTTGTTCGGATTTATTAAAGGATAATTAATTTGTTGTTGCACGAGTGCACCTAAATTACTAGCAATAAACTTTAAAGTGTTTCAACAGTTCAAGTGTGTTTCTAAGAGTGAATCAAAAATGCAGTAGCAATGTTTTCATCTTTCTATATTTTCTATTCTGTTCCTTTTTCCATTTAAAAAATCTTCTACCGGTTATGTCACAATTTTGACGGCTTTTCAAGGAGCCTACAACTTATGCTCATTATGCTTGTGTTCATTCATGTTTGGGTTAAAACACATTCATGACTTCACATCTTTTCTGCAACACTTTAAAGCTCAGGAAACTACCGAACGCAATTCTTGTCTTGGTCAGATGATGGCAATACAAGTTTTATTGATAGTCTTTCATTCTTTACCCAGCTGCAGAGCTCCTTTGATTTGGTCCAGGCCAGATTTCCTCTCAGCCTCGTTACGGAACCGCCTACGAATTGTAGGGAAGACTTTGGTCTCCCAGGCCTTCACCAGCAGGGCATAGTGATCCTCCTGAGGTCAAACCCAAATCACAGGAAATAACAAAATACACAAGAATAAGACATCTTAGACAGTTTGTAGAACTGGAGACTCTACTCACCCTTGGGACATCATCATCATCTTCATCGTCGCTTTCATCATCTGCAATAGGTGGAGGATGAGGGTCAGGCCCAGAGGTGACCAGGTTCTCATAGCTCAACTCCACCTTGTAGTGGCACGACAGGTCACTGTTGTACTCTGCACCAGTGGGAAAATATGTGAACAGAAAATTCAGATTGTACAAAGGTTATAAGTTCATTAAAATTAAGGAAAAGCATGTAAATTTGTTCAAGACATACGTTGCTGAGCAACTGCAACAGCTGCAATCCGACAAGGGGGTCCGTGAGAGCCAGAGTCAGAAGTGACACTTGCACCTGCATCATTATCGCTGTCTGAGGCCATAGCAAAGGGGAGTGCTTCAAAATTTGCACTAATTTCCTCTGCAAGGTCGACACACAGGTCAGCCGCATTTCTGTGTGCTTGGCCTTCTGCATATGCAAAAGGCCGGTTTCCAAAGTTGGCACGGATCTTTGAGTTCTAAAAAAAAGGAAGAGAAAAACATAATACAGAGGACGATGAATATTACTGCTCAAGAGACTGTGTCACCAAAAAAGACAAATAAGAATATAATAAAGAGGTAAAAAGAAGGAAATACATAATAGTGAATAAGTGAGTTTTGCAAGTTTTCAACAGTATTTCAAATATGAAGTTTTCACGTCATTTCAGCCAAGAGAAACCCACCTTCTTTTGAATGTGTACCAGGGGCCACATACCACCTGCTACATCCTCCAGAATGGGACTGAGCCGCTGGCCACAGTAGGTAAAGTAGACCCTTCCTTTAGGGGCCTGACCAGGGGGTGGAGGAGTACCCTCAGAACGCTCCCAGCCAATTCCAGCCACATCGCCTATGTTTATGCAAATAGAAGGTTACCAACTCGGTCATGTGGTAATGTGAACAGGTGATGACATATTTGAAGACATATGAACACAGGTTACAGCTTAAAGAAGCAAGATGTGCTTGCAAAATAGCTTTCTGAAAGAGCAGCCAGATAAGATACAATGCTTTTAAGGAGCTTATTTCAAATCCATAACATACAGTGCTGTATGGATTTCTAAGCTGACTAAATCAAACAAAGGAGAGAGTCGATTGTATATGGATGGAAACATATTTTGTCTCCTATCTCACCAGGAAGTAGAGCCACATCCAGCCTGACACTCTTCCACTGCAGCAAACTGGAGCCATTATAATGCACTGCCCTACCATTACTGACGCACACAGACAGACAGGAGACAGACGCACAGAGACGGAATGACACAAAAGAGAATAGCAGTCAGCAGTCAAGTCAGAGACAGAGCAGAAGGAAAAAAGATGGAGTCACTCAGATTCAATATGCAGATGAACATACTTATGGAACAGACATGTGCCAACAGGGTTGGTCCATGCACCATCTCTCTTCTCTGCCTCTGTAGCAAACCCAAAGGACACAATTGGGCCACTGTCCTCTTCTGAGTCTCCATAGGAAACAATTTCTATCTCCCAGTAAAAGGATGGTGCCTGGAGTGATAAAAAGAAGCACGTTTGTGACTGTGGACATGCTATGCTATAAGTGCATAATCTTATCTCACTAATAACAGTGCAAACAACCTCAGATAGCAACTGTTAATGCAGGAATGCATTCCACTGCAATTCGCCTACCTGAATTGGTACAGGAGAGGTGGCATAGATGAACGTGCCTCTGGGAAGTCCACCTCCAGCACTTGGATCAGCCAAGAAGGTGACAGAAGTCAGACGAGATGAAAACATGCAGGCCCGGACCGGAGGGAACACTCTGGATGGACACCAAGTGATCTCCTTAGGCTGGCAAGACAAGCACATCAAAGGGATAAAGAGATAAGAGAGACCAACAAGTGTGACAGTTTAAAACATTAAAATGTCCCAATAAAAAGTCTTATAATAATTCCATACTACTAATATTACCAGCTGTCAGCCAAACCAAGTGTTCAAGAGATTTTCACTTTTTTTTTTTTTTTTAAACACTGGAGTCAGGTTCTCTTGAATGAAGGAAAACCTTAGTTCAATTTTTTCAGGCTCTACAAACAAAACATTGCTTTTCCATTTTTTTTCCAATAACAAATATTTTCTGATGTATCAATTTCACATGTATGCTACACAAGAGGAAATCTTTTGTTTTTTCTGGTGGTTACCGCAAAAATTAAAGAAACAAAAACAAAACTGTACTATAAAATTGGTAACTCCCACCTGGCGTCTGTCTGTCTGCAGTGGTGGAGGTGGCGGCCGAGCACAGTCCCGGTACAGCATTCTTACTCTTTCACATTGAGCCTCAACCATGCCCAGACGCTCTCCTGCGCAAGAGGACACATTTGTCAGACACACAGCTGCCAACAAGGTGTGCTGCTGAGAAATTTCGACGGCTGAAATGATTTGACATGCTCACCAGGGCTGCATTCCTGGGCAACCAGGTTGAGAACCTCGACAGCAGCTGGACACTGTTGAATGAATTCCTCACAGAAAGAGCTATCCTCTAGGAGCTGTGCCATCACTAGGCATGCCCTGTCAAAACAAACACCATGAAGAGCCTTGCGGTTTTGTTGCGTTTCTTTTTTTTTTTCCACATTACATCACATAATCAGAGCTTCAGTCTCAAGGGGTTGGAAACGCCCACTTTTTAAACAGAGCAGATGAAAATCACTATTCAGTCTTAGACCACTGTCTGGGACTTTGAGAATAATGAGGTTTAGAACCGGCAGACAAGCTTATTTACACAAGCGTTTACTAACCGAGTTCTGATTTCAGCCAGCAAGCGAACTGCAGCCATTACCGGACTGGAGCCATCTCCTGTAGCTGGTAGAGAAGTGTGAATGGAGAGACTGCCCTCCTGTGGCAGAAGCATGGACTGCACCGCTTGTACCACCTTTTCTGTGATTGAGAGCTTATAGAGGGGCAGAGCCTGTTCAGGGTAAGTCAAGAGTAAAAAGGAAAAAAAAAAAGGCAAATGAGATTCAGTGTGGAATATGTTATACATTAATGATTGTACCGTGTTCGATGCTGGACTTCTTACCTCAGATCTGGGAGTGCAGAGGCGCGATATTGGTACTGTCAGGATGTCTGAGGCTTTGCAAGCCCGTCTGTATTCACAGGAAGGAAACTTGACTGTAGCAATGCCCTCTTGCTCATTTATGGACATAACTATGCCCACACTCCCCAGGACTCCTTTACCTACCACCTGTACAACAGAGGGATCCAGGAAATATGTCAGTTTGCAGCGTTTTCAAAGGGAAAAATGTCATGTTGATGTACTTTTGTCTTGGATTTAAACTGTATTTTATCTCCTTTTACTTACCTGGACCTCAGAGCCAATCTTAATAGTTTCTTTGAAGCCTCCAAGGGCACAGAGTGCAGCAACAGCCTGTCTGCCAATAGCCTGCAGTTTGGCCAGTTTTCTCCCACTGCTGCTGCCATTCTCCAGAATACTCTCTGCATACTTCCCCAGCTGAGGGATAAACATCAGCGCTCGGGAAAGCACCTACGGCAAAAGGAAAAGGCATTAGCATTTGCATCATTAAAGGATCAAATAGATGTCAGCCTAAATAGGAAATGATCTGAATAATTTGTAATGATGAATCTGCTGCAGCTTAGAGCATCAGTTACCAATACCACATATTATGGTTACTATGAAGGCAGAAATATGATGATACTTTACTTTTTCAGCAGTGCTTGTCCAGATCTGCGCGGTGTTGGACTCAGGAGCAGTGAGCAGACTATGCAGCAGAGCAATAACCTCAGCAGCCATACTGTTGGCAACATGGCCACTGATGAAAGGCCGGACAGGGTCTGACCTATTCAGGGCAGAATTTAAGAAGACATATCAAAACCACAGTTAAGATTGACGTTTGCTACATACACACATTGCCTAAAATAAAGCAGAATCTATTTGTTGTACAGTGAACCCTCGCTATAGGTTCACCTTTCACGGCTTCGCTGTTTCACGGATTTTTTTAGTGCAGGTTTTTTTAATGCTTTTTTTTTAAACAGTGCATTGTGTTCTGCATCCTGATTGGCTAAGGGACACTGACCAACGTGAACAGTCTCCGCGCCTCGTCTCCTCTGCCATACAGGTCAGCGCTGCCTGCTGTGGAGCGCTGGATCATTTCTCTCCTTGTTCTCCATGTAGTGAGACACCCTGAAAGACGGAGCTGACGGAGCAGCCTTATTCTTTTCTCCCGCCGTCAACCGGACAGTGGACGTGGTCCCCAGTCGTCTCTGGCCACCGCAGCCGCGTTCCCCAGGAGAAGAGCGCCAGCGCGAGCCTTCCCACCCCGACTGCTCCAATTGATTCAGCCAGCCGCGGTGTCCACCTGGCTGCAGTTGCAGCGCTCCCCCAAGTGCAGCATTATAGTAGTATAATATTATAGTAGCATAATAACTGTAAAAAATAAAGCTGACTACTTTGCGGATTTTGCCTATCGCGGGTTCTTTTTGGAACATAACCCCCGCGATACACGAGGGTTCACTGTATATGATTTCAATGGAAGTGTGGAGTATCTGAACTACTGAAATGTTGACTTAAAAATCAAATCAGTACCTGGCCAAGTCAGCATTTCTGTCCCTACAAACAGCAGTCTGAGCAGTTTTCTTCTTGTCACCAGTGGTGATGCCCCCAGCAGTCTCTTGGGCCAAAGTCTCCACAGGTGGACCAACACTCACTATCAGACCAGACTGTGCCCACTTGTTGGCCTTCCTCAGAGCAGCAGATGCTTCCTCCGTGATCACCTCACAGCTTCCACTCTATAATACGACAAAGTTAAAGATGACAGCGAAAGAAACACTAGCTTTCATGCTGCAAATATTCAGCTGGGTTGAATGTGGGGTTGCTTATGTGTCTTCTCTCATATCAGAATTCTTACCTTTGTCATGTCTCTGTCCATCTTTACCACCTTTTCCATGTTTGCTCCAGTGCCAAGCCGGAACGGACGTCCCTCAGAGCTGCTACAGTTTGGAGAATAGAAAAACACTCAAGTCAGAAAAACCCAGGGCACTCTTCCTAATGTAAAATTAATTAGGATATTAGTTGATATCTTACCTAAGAAGTGGTTGTAGAACCTCATGAGATGACTGGTCCTCTCTTTTGTGGATAAAAATTGACAGCTTGCCATCAACTGCTTCTCCCTCCTCCCCAACATCGTCAGACTTGAGAGCTCCTTTAGAACTGGCACGGGACAGACTAGTATCTGGCTCAGAGGAGCTGGGGGAGAGAAGGGTCTGACAGCCTGGCAAAGAGAGAATTTTGAAAAATAATTAAGATTTAGCAGAAGAAACTATCCAGGTTTGCATGTCATTCGCATGTCATTGTTTGAAAAAAGAGCAAATATATTTATTTCTCCATGGAAGAAGAGACAAACCTGGTACTACATAGTCTGCCAGCTTAGCTAGCAGCAAAGCAGCAATACGAGAGGCTGGGTCGCTGGCATCCTGTTGTTCAGCATCTAGAGTGTTAATAGAGTAGCTCCATGAAGGCAGAGCCACATTACCACAGTCTTCCACACTCATGAGAGGCAAGGCAGCTCGGCACAGCTGCAGAATAATAAGCACTAGCTTTGGAGACGGTCTCTGGTCAAGCAGCAGAGACAAAAGCTTCGAGACGCAGGCCGGCTGGCTCAGAATAGCTTTCCCTATATGGCTCCTGGAACACAAAAGAAAGGGATGTGTATGTACATTGTATCAATACACAAACACGCATGACATAAATGCATACATGATCTAAGCTTTACCTGGAAAGATCATTGAGCAGACTGAGCACATCCTGTAAAGCGTCATTGCCAGCTGCCTGATTCCCACAGCATTCTGTTGCTCTGGCGAGGTGATTGGTCAGCAGACTGGACACCTGCCTTGCCAGACCAGAATGAACTGCATCTGTAGAACCACCTTTAAAAAAGAAAAAAATAATGATTGCTGACCTATCATTGCAACATACACATAAAAACAATTTTTCTCATACTGCGAAAAAGAATTAACACCTTACAAGTGACCTAATTACTGAGACCCATTTTTAGATCAACACCAAAATATTTCTACTTGACTGTGGTTCACACATGAGCAGACTACAGAGTATCCACAAACTTTTCATACCTTCCACCTTCTCCCACTCGATGCATCGGTTAGCCAGAACCTGGAAAGCAGCCCAAGCCATGGTGGCTACCTTCTGCTTTTTGGTCTGTTTTTCATTTGAGCTGCATTCTCTCTGACCACTTAAACTACACAGGCTATCCATAAGCTGAACCAGCCCACTCCGAACTAGGCACTGCTCCTCACTCCTATGATAACACACGGAACAAACGAGGGTAAGCAATCAAAGTCGTAGTAGCACAGAATTACTAAAAGAGAGACAATTTAAGATGGGTTTGCTTGCCTGGTGTAGGGGATTGTGCAAAGCAAGCCAATACTGTTGGCACAAGCAATGGGGTAGCGAGCACATAGTGACACTACCGACGTCATGGTTTCCCCAAAGGCCTCCTGCACCTGCTCTACCATCCCTCCACAGGTCAGCTCCTCGATCCTGCACAGATGGCACACAAACACAGATGTCCAGAGGAGCCACAATTAAAAAGTTTTGGTATAATATATAAGCACAATTCGCCATCCTAACGAGTAATTCAGTTGAACAGGTGCACATCCAGAGTGGTCACAGATTGTTATTCGTGCTTCTCTTACCTTGGGCCACCTTGTAGTACCATAGTGACAGGCCCCACAAGGTGAGTGACCCCACCCACTCTAACAGCAGCAGTGAGTAACTCTCTCATATGAACAAGCGCCTGCTTCCGTGTGCTGCCTCGTCTCCAACGTGTCTGTGCAGCAGACAGGAAACTGCTGCTCGACACCTACAGACATGACAGGTATAAAATATGTCAATGCCAAACCAGAATTCACCAACTGATTCTCATGCAGCTATGGCAACAAGCAATTCACTTAAAAAAAAAAAAAAAAAAAAAAAACACTGAGTGATGAGTAAGAAACGTACAGCCTGGTCAGGTGTAGTCCCAATAAAGGCAAAGAGCTGTCCCAGCAGCACGCTGTATGTTGGCTTGTCACGGCTGTCCTCTATGGCTAGAGACTGCAGCAGGGTAAATGAGCTGCTGCGATGACTGGTAGGGTGGTGTCGTCTCCTGAACGTAAAAAAAAAAACGAACAAATTCAACATCCCTTCGTCCCTATGGTTTCCTAACAGTCAATCTATCAAACACAAAAACATGATTACCTTTGGGGAGCGTGTGTAAACTCCAGGTCTTGGTTAGCAATCATTTCCAGGTCAGAGGGTGCAGACATGCTGCGCAAGAAGACTGGCTGCTTCACCATGGGGATCACTGTCTTTGCATCCGACACTGACTTAGAGGCTGGACAACAGGTGAATCAAAGCTTAGGGGTATGTTTATTTGGGGGAATTTACAGTTAATCGTGCAGGAATTATTAGCCGAGTAATGAAATTACTTATGCTTATTATAAAGCGCTTCCAAAAATGCTTTAAAGTTAGACTTTTGTTTGAGTTACATAACTGTCACTACAGATTGAAACAACCTTTGCTCAAGGATATTTCAGTAGTGTGAAGGACTGACAACATAGACATTAAACATCTGTTTGAAAATGTCTCATTCCTACCCTAAGAGAACAGATAAAAATGGGAGTGTGTACCTGGACCGGGTGTGCCAGCAGGCGTAGTGGTTAAGCTTCTGCAATGTGGAGCGATTGTCACATGGAGCAGCAGCTCAGTGCGGTTCATCAGACTTTTCACCAGTGTTTTAGTTTTGGCAAGCGGGGTGCTACTTCTGATGTGTGTAATGTTCACCTCCTGAAAGAACTTCTCCCTGCTTGAGCAAACACATTGTATCAGAGCAAGAAATGACCTGTAACAACTGACATTAGATAAAAGATGCAATCTTTGATTACTTGCCTCAATGTAAGGACAACATTTTCCAAGTCACTAAAATCAAGTGGGACTTCCTTCAGGGAGCAGAGTAATTCCAGTTCTTTCATTTTGTTCTGTTGCAAAAAACATGAAATAATTAAGATCACAGCATGTGGGATCGATTTTGGTATAATCTCCTAAGTGAAAAATGTAAATTGTGTAAATGGGGCAAGGCACCTCAAAGAAGTGGTAGTCGTGAAAGAATGGAGTGTTGTTCTCCAGTTTTCCTTGCTGGGCCTCCTCCACCTCATTCTGCCACTTTTGCTCCAATTCTGCTACACTCTGAGAGCAAAACAGCAGATAATTAGACAGAGATATTCTGCTCTTTGGTTTTGTTCAGGTTGGCTACCTCATGCACTTTTTTTTCCAGAAAAATCAGGTCTTGTGGATCAGCGTAACCTTATTCATTAAAATAACGTTGTTGAATAACACAATTAAATCTGAATTGCACCACCATGTGTGTTGTTTTTGCTTTGTAAAAACCTTGCGGTGTAACATGAGCGTACCTGCAGCTGACGCTCCATTGCATTGATCTTCTTGAAGGTCTCAGCCATGATCTTACAGACCAGGTCATACTCTTCTGCGTGATCCTCACGGTACTGGTAGTTGACGAGTGATTGAAGGGCATCCACCAGACTTAGATGTTTTATGACACAAGATACAATAACCTCTTCCATCACATCTGGCCTGATCACCTCCCTTTGGTAAAACATAGTTGAATATAAAAGTTAGAAAATGCTTTTGACAAGAAAACATCAAGACCTTGATCATTAAGTAAAGCTTTTGTGATCATTTTGAAGCAATATCAGCTCCCTCGTTCATAAACAAATACAAAACAATATAGAAAGGAAAACAAACATTGGGGAAAACAGAGAAGGTACTCTGTGTTCAAAGCATGCAAAAGACTTCATGTCTTTTACCTTTTTAAGAATGAGGGATTATCTCAGCGTTTTAGACAGTTCTTGATAAATGCTTACTTTAGTACATTATTGAATCTCAAAACAATAATGACACTTTGTTATCTAAATTTACACTTCCTATTACAAAGCATTGTTTCTGTTTGCATTGCCTCTTAATTTGTAGTCTGCAAACACAACGCCTGGTGTTTACAAAGGTTCGTCTTTACCACTTCGGTGCAGTGGCCATTTATAGAGATAACACATGCATACGCTCTATTAACGTGACAGAATAAATTGCCTACTTGATGCTGGGACGGAACTGTGGTCGAGCTCTTCCAGACACTTCTCGTAGTCTACCCATGATCCCCGGGGGAAGGCGGATACGAGGCAAGTCAAAGTAGGTCGCTGGCATAAGGCCTGGAGGTGGGATGAGCACGTCAGAGGGGTAGGTGAACTCCCGGTCCTCCTCAATAGTGAGTGGCAGAGGTGAAGGGCTGGGCGTGAGGGCGGGAGAGATGGCACCATTTGCTTCCACCTGCCACTGACACCTAGAGAACAAAAAATGAAGCCTGTCAACAGTTTGTCATCTTGGCTGTCAGCAGCTTTGCTGTTCAACTACATTCCACGGAAGAATATATATAGTCACTCTAACATTGTACTATATTTGTCACAGGAGTGGTCGATATCATCAATAAACATTTAGTGGTATTTTTTGCTGTCTCACCTTTGCAGCAGCTTTGAGCAGAGCAAATCGTGGCAGGCTTCTTCCTCTCTCGTCACCTCTGGTCCGTTATACAGAATACGGAGCATTGAGCAGGCCAGCACTGACAGGCCCAGTGCAAGGTCTGCCAGGAAGGGGAGGCCTCCAGAGACATCTTCTGAGGACTCCTGAAACAAAAAACAGACAAACATTGCCTTCAGAGACAGCTGTTGATTTTCATGCACTGCCACATGTCAGTCCTGTCCCTGCTTACCTGAGCTCTGACAGTGCAGGAGAACCCCCACATGGCTTTATCAGGAGTGTTGTGTTCCCGTCCACTCCTCATCTCAAAAGAAAATGTCACAGTATCTCCTTCAACCTAAAACAGGACACAGAAAAAAGGCAGCTCTCCAAGACTGTATGGAAAATATGTGTTCACTTTATATGTTTATGCAAAACAGCCTCCATTACCTTGACAAGGTCTTTGGGCCATCCTGTTCCCAAGACACTGCGACTGCCATATCCCAGAGTGTTTCCTCCATACTCTGTTACTTTACGACTGTTAGTGTTGGGACCAGCATAAATAACCAACTGAAATATCAGAGAATGCATATGGTTAAAAAGAATCCCCAACTAGAGAGCTGCTATGCTTGAGAAACCCCAAATTAATGTAAGAGCTACAAAATACATGGTAGGAGTCATCACCTTGTCATAGTCATACTGCGAGGAGCAGCGAGAATCAAAGCGAAGGTACAAGCAGCGGGCTCCTGGGATGTGTACCGTCTCCTTGAACTTGTAATTGTCCCTCACAGGATGAACTGTCTCTACCGTTTTCCCAGCAGCCCACGGGGCAGGGATCTTGAGTCCTGTGAGGAAACCTGGCTCCTCACGTTCATCAAGAATTCTAATATCAATGACACAAATGAATTACCGGGTTTAAAAAACTGAGCTTATGACAGACACTGGCACTTCAGTTAACATGCGCTTTTCTGTAGTTAGTAAGAAATGAAAACTTTATCATTAAAATGCTACAGTATGCTGCAAAATACTCAGATGGCTTCATTATAAATTCATTTTTAACATTTCTATGGTTTTGAAAGCTCACTTGTCGTCAGCCGTGCATGCCTTCGCTCCCTGCCCTAGAGAGCCACTCATTGGTAGAGGCTCTTCAGTAAAAAGTGGAGATTGAGTCTTTAGTAACAGGGCAGTCTGGAAAACAAAGTGGAAATTAATGCATTAGTGATGAGAGATTTTTCTACTTAAGGAAATATGTCATATTTAATTCAAGAAGAGTCCTTTCAACCTGGCTGGTGTAGAGGACCAGCTGCACCAACTGAGGCATGAGGGCGTCAGCAAGGGTGAGGGTCTGCAGGTTGGGGTGCATCAGCGAGGTGAGCAACACTGGCAGCAGGTGACCGAGCATCGTGGCCTTGGTAACCTGTTCCAAGCCCTTCAGCCTGAACAAAACGGGAAAAATTAAATGCTAAGGTGATGGGTAACAGGCAGAAAGGCAAGAGCAGCGAAGGGGAAATCTGCCACAGTGATTAGAACCTTAGCAAGGTTTAGCGAAATCTTGTTTCATGGTAAAATAGTACATGAGAGCCAACTAAGAGAACATCATGTCTGCTTTTATTTTTGTCAGTTACAGTATGTTTTTAGGGTAATACGGTTGACACCACAGATTGGCTTCAAAAGTCTCCTCATGCAACATTATGTAAGGAAGCGGTGAGTAGATTTTACAGGAATCAAGCAGCAGCTACTGGGGCTGGATGAGCAAAATGTTATTTTCTGACCCAGCAAAATTAATTCAAAAAAAGATTAAATGAAAAGTTCACCTGGTTTCTCTGTCAGCTATGTCACTGTTAATCAGAGCTGTGGTCACCTGCTGCAGGGTCTCTAGTACTTCATCACATCCCACCAGGATTTTGGTTGCTAGGGACAGGATGCTGCTTTGCAGCTCCTGAGGATCACACACAGAATAGGCCCACACTTACGTAACACTGCTTCAAAGATTTTCAACAACTACATTCATGCAATATGGAACGTGTATACACATCTTGGTTTTTAACTTTATGTCAACAGATTAAAACAAACTCTACATATTAATGCAGTTTAGCTCTTCCATGGCAGGTGAGACTGACCTGTTTTTGCAGTAAGAATGATAAAACAACATTTAGAAACACATCCTTAATTAGGATAGCAGTGCTAAGTCACACAATTAAAACTGCAATGGGTAGTAACTATTAATCAGCATACCCAAGAAACTTTCATATTGAATTGCTCTGGTTAGTGGGTTGTTCTCTCATTGATAGACACACCAACAGACGCGACATGCACACAGGTAGGGGTATTTAAAGGGGATGTTTACCTGTACCTTCATTGTTTCCCCTTGTAGGGAGCTGTCACTGTCATCATTATCATCTGGACGTATAAGAATGGTGTTACTAAGGAGGTGGTTCTGAACAGCCATGAGGTAGCGCAGACTAGGGGAGACCACCTAGAGAGAGGAGAAAAACAGTTCAAGTTGGTGTGAGTGCAATCCATCATAGCATGTGATCCTAGATGGCAGGGTTGGCATTTAAGCGCAGCTGAACTGATATTCATACTGGCACAGTGGAGAGCAGCTTCTGGAAGTCATCTCGGGCGACAGTCTGACATTTGGTAATGAGGAGGCATGATTCCCGCACTACAGTCTTGAGGATACAGTGAAGTAGCTCATCACTCAGTCTGAAAAAGAGAGATTTTTCAATCATATTAAGCAAGTTTATACCTCCAAGAAACTCCATGATTTTTTTTCAAACTAAAATATATTGTTGAGGAAGGACTGCTTCTTGCCTGTAGTGGTCATCTTCTTCACTCCCAAATCTATTCTTCTGCAGTTGGTCTGCCAAGTTGGTAAGGATGACATCCCGAAGTTGAGATAGGCCACCGTTTCTTTCACCTGAGCATTACACACAAACACAAATCATTTAGACATATTAGCCACAAAACATGGAGGTGTTTCATATACTAAACACTGTACTTCCAACATTCACCTTCAGTTAGAACCAGTTTCAGCAGTTTGTTGAGTTCAGCCTCGCCCTGATACAAAGTATTCAGGCCTGAGCTGTGGAGACAAAGAGGAAGTAAAAAAGGTCCAGTTAAATATCATTCTGATCACAAAAATATTGAATTATTACTTCTGTTTTATATATACAGGGTGACCAAAAAGTTTTAATACTGTTAGTTGTGTGCATGCACGAAATGTGTCCCGTTCACAGGTGCAACAACTGTCACAAGTAAAAGGATCCCATGTAATGGCATATACATTTTTGCGACTGCTAGTTGGTGAGCATTTGTGATTTCTCCATTGACCACAAACTGGAGCAAATAAGAAAATATTAAATTCTGTCTCAGTCAGCAGTCTGATGTGAGCCAATTTTCACTTCAAGGATCACCACAGCTCCAAAACCAGACAGGGCACATCAGGTCAAGAGCACTCCAGGATTATGCTTGTTGTTTGCTCCAACATTCATCTGGTTGTGTAACAGGAAATAACCTCCCAGGATCAGACTGTCAAGGGTCTGCTGTCATGTTCTGAGGTATCTGAAGAATATTTAGCACAAATGACCTGAACCGTGGCACACTGGCATGTAGGTGCTCCGATGTGCTGTGCACTGCATCATAGTGCTGTGATTACACACAGGTTTTTTGGAAATCACATTAACATCACTATCCACCAGCCCAACTCTGGTGCTTGACATTTAAACATAAGGACTTCCAGACATCGTTAGAGGTGTTGAAGAAGTGCCACGACTGGTGTATTGCTGCACAAAGAGACTACTTCCACATGAGTGGGCACAAAACTTAAATCTGGTGTGATGTTTGGTTTTTATAGGCACAGTCTCTGAACCTTTTGATCAACCCTCATATAGTATACTGCATTTCAAGTAGAATTTATGACTTACCTGATTGCCAGGCACACCTCTCTCTGAATCTCTGCTCCTATCTGATCCACTGGAGCCATGAGTAGCTGCCACAGGAGTAGGCCTGAACGACGCACACTCTCCCTATTCTGCTCTGACTGAGGATTGAAAAACCTAAATACTACCTGGAGAAGACAGACAAAATAAATGCATAAATAAATTACCTCAAAAATATAGAAAATTGTGGAGTCATTTTCTGCAAAACTGACCTGGAACACCACTAAGATGCAGCGGATGATGCAGGTATCTCCATTGACCATGGCCTTTTCCATAATGTCACAGATGCTGCTGAAGTGGCGGGCCTCAATGGGATGTTGTTTACCCAGCAGGGCTCCCAGGGGCAAGCTGTTGCTGCTGGCTGCCAGCAGGTTGAGCTGGTGGATACACATAGCACCTACGTGATGAAGTAGCTGGTTGATCACCTCGCCAGTGGCCACAGTTTCCTCTGTGAATGGAGAAGATTTGTAGATTACCAAAGTCCTGACTTAACTAAATAGAAAGAGCAACTTGCGGTTTCAGGGTAGTTTGTGTCTACCTTTGGGTTCTTTGATGACATGGCTGACACCGAGCCGATGGCACACATGATGAAAGGCTTGGTTCCCAGGATTGCACCACTGATCTATGTAATCACTGGAGCAGGTCCAGATCAAGTTGTTGAGTGCATCATAACATGCCCCTTTGAAATCAAAGATTACAAAAATAAATGTCAGCTATATGAACTCTTCAAAACATACCAGTAAAATGTGACAACAGCTGAACTCACCTAGTCCTGCCACCTGGGCTCCTCTGCCTAGAGAACTGCCAGGAGCATCAATGAGGTCTGCGCGGCTGCTGAACTGACCGTCAGCCAGGTTAAAAACCAGGCTGGAGGCTAAAACTGAACAAAAATGAACAGTCATGTTTAGCAAGCAAACTCAGAACTGAAACTACAATGCAAAGGGGGCCCTCCCACGTTTTACCAAAAATTAATTGACTTTCACATCACAAAAAGCTTGCTGCTATTTTCAGATGTAATGCATATGTAAATGTGGTGTAATATAGTTGCAAATGTAATTGATTCTTACTTATGGCATCAAGTTTTAGTCACACAGAGAACGTGTTTAATCCCCTACTAAACATGACGTAAAGTGACTAGTTTCATTTTTCCAAATACAAGTCATGGCATAACTCTCAGAGGTTGTGACAAATGACTCAGCACATCAAGGATTTATCTCTCTCTGTGTGTGCTCTTACTTTTGAGTGACGACAGGCTGCTGGTACCTCCAAACAGGGAGCGTGTGGCAGAACTCCCAGATACACCAGGGGGTGAAACCAGCATCACTAGGTAGGTTCCACACACATACATTGGGGTCTTTCTGAGAGTCTTCAGAGGGAGTCCACAGCTAGTATTGACAGCTATGAAAACAATCAAAGTGTCACCAGCTAGCATTTTGATATCAGCATCATCAAAATGAATTGCACATTAAAGTTTGTATTATTTTTGGACAATTTAAAGATTTTCTACCATTACCAGACTGTTCCTCTTTGACAGTGTTGGTGATTGCAGAGCCTGTGAGAGCAGCCAATGTGGCAGAATGGGAGGCCCGGAAGCGTGACATTCGACTCAGGAGAAGTTCATTCAAGCACTTGGAAGACTCGCCTTCTTTGCGAGTAAGAATAACCCTCTCCTGCAAGATATCTGCAACGCACAACCCTGTCTGTGTCTGCAGACCAAGGAGAGAAAGCATGTTCAGTATGAACAGAAACGCAGATGTACCACAAACTGTTCACACTATAATGCAGGGCTTCTGTACAGAACTCACAGACAGGTGAAAGACATCCATGAAGACAGAATGGCCTTTCTGTGTTTTCTCATTGAGACTGGCTGGGGACCAGACCCAGTACAGGTAGGTTCCATCTGAGCAGAGGTGCAGCGTGGTCATGCTGCTGCCCACGGGGAAGTGATGGGCTGGCATGGGCACAATCTGGCACACCTGAACGTTGCACAGAAAAAATTAGCCTTGGCTGCATTTAGACATTTTCTTGTCATTTTTCATTGAATTTTAAAAGCTTGTTGGATAAGAAGAAACCACACTTGAACCAAACATTATTCGCTATTCCAGAATGATTCAACACCAAATTCAAAACAGTGGAATAAAAGTATACATTACCTGGAGGGTGAAGGGGTCAAGGACCTGGCACAGCTGATGAGGCTTGGCATCAAAGGAGGAGGGACGGTGAAGGAGACGACCGCTGCTAAACACCACCCAGCCGGGCTCCAACTCTTCATTTCGACAGTACACAAAACCCCTATGAAAACACAGGATTTATTTTACTGATCTGTAATTTGGATTGTTATGATGAGGCATTTGGATGTGCTAGTACAGTCAATACTATTGCACCAAACACAGACACATGACAATAGCCAATGGAATGTAAAAGTTGAAAATCTAATTTCACAAATCAATTTCAAACATACCTGATTTAGCTTGCCTATTTCAAAAACCATTAAAATAAAGTTCCCAAGCCTTCGTATTCATGTTGTTTGTATTGTGACGTAACAAACATATAAACATGAAGGGGTTCACTGTTTCAGAAACTTGACAAGTTTTGCAACTGGGAAGTTAAAATTATACAACTTGCTGTCAATCTCAAAAATAGAGAATATAGAAAGTTTTCAAAGAAAACTGTTGACAGGCTACTTGTCACAACGAGTGATGCTGTGAAAAGCCGAAAAGAAAAGAGGCCAGTATGGGAGAGGTGGAACAGAACAACTAAGAATATTCACTCAAGTACAATTTTGATGCTGCTTTATCCTTCTACTCTACAGAATTTCTGAGGGAAATATTGTACTTATTACTTAACTACATTTATCTGACAGTTCTGGATACTTTTAAGATGAAGATTTTGCAAAATAAATCAAATAATGCAACAATTTTTATGAACCGACCAAACTTTAAGGTATCTGAAATGTTTCAACTGGGGTCACATTATAGATGTGTTGTTTACAGCTCCACTAAATAGCCGTTTTTCGTCCCAAACTTCTCAAATAGTGTTTTATTTCAATAAATGTGTAAATTATCTAATGTCACCAAAATAGATAGATGGATAGACGAAACCTTTATTAATCCTACAGTGAGGAATTTTACAAATTTACACAAAATCAGAGATTAGAGAACACCGTTTTCTTCTCTCTTCTCATATTAATTCTCTAATGAGTCCCAATGTTAATAAGCTGTCCCTGTATATAAAACTACATTTAAAGTAGCTTGAACTAGCACGACCTGCAACAATTACAACAGTAACACGCTGCTGACACACTGATGATACACTATTAATACTCTAATGAGGTTATCTATAATGTTATTTAATCAGAGGGATCAAACTGGTATCATTACTTTAACTTTCTTTTTGCTGATAACACTTATATACGTATACATAAGCAGATTTGGTATTTAGATTCAGCTGGGGTTTTTTTTAATTACTGCTGTAAATGTTTTGATTACTTTTTCCACCACTGTGGCATGGGTTGGTCATGGTCAGCCCTGCAATCTCATAGGACTATATCTCCAACTTTGAGGTTACAGTGGGAATGTGTGGCTTCTACTATATCTGAACCTTAATTCCCCACAGAAATATTTGTTTCTAAGTTAGGATTTCTCAGGTGGAATCAACTAAACAAAAGTACTTCTCACATACAATCAGTAAACTCACTGGTCAAAATCGGACTCGAGTATCTTTGCGGAAAGTTGTTTTGCAAGTAAAAGTTTCTTTAAAAAAAGTGAACTTCAGACCCTTTGCATTCTAAAGATACTTTGTGGGAGGAAGTTGCTCTCTGCTTGCAAACCAAGTAATTTGCTACCAAAGCTTGGAATTAAGACGCAGAGCACACATTGCCCTTTTGTCTCTTTTAAAATCAAGCAAGTCAATCAAAGACAATTAAGAGGATGTGACTGTGTACTGCAGACATCGGTTTAAACATGTCCAGGAGATAATGTGGCCCCACTGCTGCCTTTGGATGGATAAGGGACAAGAGATATTTTTAGTGATTCATCGCTCCTTCTGTCTTTCTCTCTTGCTATTCTCTGAATGCTGCAGATAAAGAAACGCAGGCTGGATGAAGTGTCACATTACCTCAGTGTCCCATGTAAACCAGAGCCCAGCTTGCTGAGTCCTCTCCCAGAGGAGTTAGTGGTATATAGATATAGCCCATCTGTGGCTAGACAGCGCCCTAGGTCAGTGTCTGCAAGACAGAAGACACAAAAAGAATCCAGGAGGAGGTAAATGACAAACATATCAAAGACAACTGAATGAAAAATAGGGAAGGAATCAACGGATGAGTTGAGGAAACCAGACAAGACTACTGGGACACTAAACAAGGTGGACCATCTCTGTTTAGTGTGTGTTTCATTGTTGATATGCTGTTAGAGATCTGATCAAAAATGACTGAGAACAAATCTAATGTCAGGTCAGCTTAAAATGTAACTATAAAACTTGCTTTATGGCTGATCATAAATGGATATGTGCCCTGATCAGCATCCGTCACTCTACAAGGTCAGCTGATCGATTGCTGGAAAGTGACACATCACTCTGTCCTCCTCTCCACTGTTTTACCCTCTGAAACTCACAGGCGCTTTTCCTTGGTTTAGTTTCATCTTAAGTCAAAATATCTTTACAATATGTGTGGCTATATAGCAAAATGAGGCCAAATGAGACTTACATGGACAATGCACTTGCCATCCTTTATTCTAGCAGGGATTTCAGTTATAATTCAAACAAAGGAGATTGTAACAATGGATAAAATAGGACTGATGGCATTATGATGGCAAATACGATAAGCACAATCCTTCCCACAACCTGCAAGTTAGAAAATTAGAAACTTGCATTTACTGCAACCAATGTGTATGTATAGATTTCTTGTTTAGGGCATCACAAAAATGTTTTCTTACCTTTACTCTCTGCTCCCCCAGCAGAATTATCAGGTGTAGGCAGCATGTCTTCAAAACCCCAGGACACACTGTGTTTTCCCCCCAAGAGGCAGGATGGAGAGCCTGGGCCTCCCTCCAGGAGCAAAAGTCTTAAACAGGAGGGACACAGCTTGTTGACATGATGGGAAAACCCTTCATATATCATGTATTTCAGTAAAGCCGAAGCATTGCCCTCACCTGTACAGGACATCTGACACGGGGAGCTGGCCTAGATCGGTCTGTTTCTGCAGCAGGTGAACTGTGTGGATGAAGGTCTTCAGAGATCCCCTGGAAAATAGTTTGGCAGATTAGTCCAAGGGGCCTCAGCGTGAAACACAAGTGAAAGCTCATTGGTAAGCATTTCTGGAACTGTAAGAGTAATAACAATTTGGCTTGAATTATGGAAGAGATCTGATGTAATGTGTTGGGAATTAAAACACAATGTTTTCGACTCAGAATAAAAGAATCTTTTCCATTAGAATGCAACACTGAGATAATTTTACACCATGAGTGTCTGCAGGGGGTAATGAGCAACCTACTTCAGTTTGTGCAGTGTTCATTTGCCTCATCCAAGACTGAACTAAATTAGCTGAACACATTCGAGTAATTCTGTATTCAGTGAGAAGATTTCTGTAAAGATGCAACAACTGAAGCACAAGCAGCTAATCATGATCAATAATAGCATGATAATATTATTTACAACGCTTCTGCTGATGACACATTTTATGGTCAATCATATCAGGTGCATGGGTATGGCAGCTAGGGGGCTAGGCTACAGGATTTTGACTCCTTGAGCTACAAAGAGACTGGTGCATCCAAGGACATCCTGTATGTATCTTTAATTCAGTGTTTACATGTTCCCTAGGCGACAGATAGCAGAATTCATCAGCTTCATGTAAGCAACACTCAAAAGACATTGTCAACATTTTGTCAAAAGCTGATATTACAGCACATAGCTTTGAAGGCCATTTGCTTACTTAACCCTCTCACGTAAGCCTCTTTCAAAAATACACTTCTTTTCATTAATTTGATGGCGTTTGAATGTGTTGGCTTCATGTTGGAATGAGCATCCTGGCCACTTTTTGGTAAAAGTTGCGACGACAATTTTATTTCATCAGACCTAGTAACCATCACCGCATGGGTATGTCTGAAATTAAAGCCCTGGGGAACATTAACAGAAATATGACCCATGTCTAAATGACGGATTGTTGTCACGTTAACTAACAGATGGGGCCAGTAATGTTACACATCCTATGTCCGAAAAGGCCTATAGTGAATTTACTAAGCGACAACATCAGAGGTGAGGGGGAGTATAGCTGATAGCCCTTTAATTAGCTCCCACTGTCGGTGAAAAGGCAGCAGGGCTGGATGGTTCCCCACAACAAAGAGCACTCAGCCTCAAAAGAGGCTGAACAAAGAGTGGAGAGTTCTGGTTTTGACAAGTCAAGATCAGTTGTCACTAACAGAAGCTACAGTTCGGACACAAATGCAAAAATATCAAGAATGTTCTGCTTTTCTGTGGGCTATGTGGGAAAACACATGAAGAAAAAAACATCAAGCCTGATTTACTGGATTAACCTCCTGTCTCATTGTTGCTTTTTTTTGCATGGCCCTACAAATATTGGTTATAACAGGAACGAGTGTCACCACTGCCAATGTGTCACCCTCACATCTATCTCACCCAGGGGCCCTCTCTTGCTGGCCTGTGGATTTCACTAACTGTAGAATAATGAAACTATAGCCAAAGGCAAAACAAAACATTGTCTGTACAAGCATCACTTCTAAACAGCATTAGCAGCTCACGCTAACAGAACATAGCTCAGACTACAGGAAACTCTGCTTGTGAGGCCAGAATATCATAGAACTGCATTGGCATTGTACTGACAGAGACCAGAAAAGTCAGTTTATGCTCAGGAGTTTCAGGGTAAAAATATCAATCACCAAATGTTCAGTAAGTCCTTTATCTCACAATACAAACACTGAACCAAGACTGCAACAGTGTGTGTTGGGTAGTTTTTAACATTAAAAGAAGCGTGGTCATTCATGCAACGTGTGCACTGGAAAGAGAAACTGATCAGATGGTCAGTTATGTGTTTATTTTTAGATGCCGCTTGCCAAAAATAACTGACTTGCTTGTGAGTCGAGTTTCTGATAAAGTAACCCAGTAGTGTTTTCACCGAGATACTTCCTTCATTCATTGCATTATTTTCCCTGCTTTTAAATTTCACTGGGTTTTTGTTAGTAGCAATAGGTCTTCTGGGAATCGAATAACCCTTCAGTGAATATTACCAGCTGAATGCTTGGCCTTCAAGAGCCAGCAGAAGCACCCTAAAACTTTTGAAGGCAGGGCAGCAAAGAGACAACGCATGGCCTCACCTGGCACAGGCAAGTGCGACGAGTGCAGCAGCAGCGTTTTCCCTTTGTCTGTGAGTGTGGAGGATCTGTGTGTGAGCCTGCCCCTGTGCTTGGCCTGCTTCCTGGGCACCATCTTCCAGCCAGGAGCACAGCAGTCCCTCCAGGCCATTGAGGCAGTCAGCGGGCTCTTTGCTGAGGCTGAGAGGCTGGCAGTCCCGGAGGCAGGCTAGCAGCACCTCCGCTGTGACACCGCAGAGCGCCGGGTCACTGCGAGTTTGCGACTGCAAAAGGGGGAAGACCAGCAGCAGACCGACACGGGAGGTGAAGGGCGCCTGCTCGGGTTGTTGGAGTAGACCTTGTCTTTTTAGCAAGGCCAAGGTCTCCTCATCAGC
Organism: Acanthochromis polyacanthus; assembly: GCF_021347895.1. Lineage (NCBI taxonomy): Eukaryota > Metazoa > Chordata > Actinopteri > Pomacentridae > Acanthochromis > Acanthochromis polyacanthus. Next base: position 26,422,314 of record NC_067119.1, read on the forward strand.
CCCTCCAGTCCCCTCTCGCTCCTGCTGCTCCTCCAGGGCCAGCTGCCGTTGCGCCCCCCATAGGCCACGCAGAGCATTGAGACGGTACTCTAGCAGACGTGCATATGCGTTGCTTTGATTCCCACAGACAGCACGCAGACGCTCTGCAAGCTCTACCGGATTCTTCGTCTCAAATGTTAGAATCTAGAGGAAAATGGCAAGAAAGAAAAAAAAGAAAACAACAGCTTAGGTTAAGAGCAGTTTAAGTAGAGACAATTTTGTCTGCAGCTTTAAGAAAAAAAAAAAACCCTTATATTAGCTGTAGCAGACAGATGACACCCATTATTCCCTGGCATGGTCTGGCTACATACAAATTAAATTTTCCTTGTCAGAGGGCCTGTTTAATCAGAAAGCATGACGTCAAATACAGAAGAAGAGAATAGCAGTGGAGAAGTTGCATTTTACAGACATGGATTTGGGTGGTAAAACACATCCTTGTGTTCTGCTGAGTACAAAGTTTATCTGAATATAATTTCACAGAATATTTGGCTAAGACAACAAGATGATCACAATATTTTTGACCTGACATCTTTGAAGACAACAGGGGAATGAATGGTGTGTCAAACAGCACAGCCTATTTTCAAGGTGTATTACATTGTAGGCTCATCTGCAGCCATCATTTTAGCGTAATTCTAAGACAGCTATTTCCAATATGCCTAAGGTTTGTCAATAGGCTTCCATCATAAAACCATGAATCACTTCCATAGAATTATCTCCTGCCTCTACAGTACTTTGGACTATGGAATAATGGGCAGAGATAGCAAAGCACATTTGGTATATAGCCTATCACAAGTGAAACAATGTGCCTCATATGCACTTAGGCAGCATTTCAGATATTGATTACACTCTGCGGCCCAGGAATCATGGACCAGAAAAAAAAATCCATTATACCATTTAGCAGGCACAATTTGTATTGATTCAATTTCAGAAATGCTACTTATGTTACAGTAACACTCCTTAACTGGATACTGGGCCTTCTCCACCTTGCTCTGCAAAATGCTGCTGCAAACGGATAAAAATAGTCAGCATCGCAACACCTACGAGAAACAGCACCGAATGACCCAGTCAGTCTTAAAGATGGACACGGACACCAGGGATGTAGAGGCTCAGAACATAGCCTTGAACAGGAAGACAGAGGCCTAACAAACAAATGATGCAAGGATGATTTTTTATGGGATGAGGTTGAAGTGCTGTCTACTGTGTTTTGGTATGAGCTACTACCTAGAAAACAAAGGACCTTCACACCACTGAAAATGGGTACTTTATATCAGTTTGTCTTATAAATATGAAAATGGTCAGATCTTCCAGCATAGTAACAAATGCTATCTTATTCTGTATGAGACTTGCTGTAACTGTACATTTCCAAAAAGCTTCAATTAATATATCAGCCTCATAAGTGTCATACATATCATGCTCAGGTTAAACCAGCCTATCCCTGTTGTAAACAAACTCTGTAACCCAGTTCCATTATTTATGTAGAAGTTGATGCATTGACTACTTTAAAATGTCCATATGTCCAACACCATAACAAATGTGCACTATGTTGTCAGCTAATGTGATTAGCCCCGATATAGTACCTGCAAAGGAATATTAGGAATATTGCATGCAAAGAGTAGACTAATGTAAAAACACAAAACCATCCCTCAGTTCATGTGTGCTTCCAAACTAAGCAGTGGAACACTTAGTGTAGCATCTTGTGCACTTTCCCACTTGAAAAGCTGATGGCTGAACAGCAAAAGAAGAACTCTGCAGGTGTTATGTTTCTCACACTAGAATGAGTAGTAGTGCTAAGAACATGATGTGTGGAACTGTGCAAACAAGCCACTTCTCCCTTTATACAGTTCTACACTTTGCAGCTCTTACACAGCTATTATAACAGTAGTCAAGCCCACTTGACTGCTGTTGGAGCGTCCCCTAAAATAAACGCTTTTATGAGATATTAGCATATCAGTAGGGGTTAGATATATGTTTACCAAAACATTTTCCAAATGCATCTGTAATCTTAGCCTTCTGTTAAAAATTTAGTGGAAGCAAAAGACTGGACTTGTTATTGGGGTTTTTGTTTATAAGGTGCCACTAAGTGAACATCCTGAAATATAAATTATTGATTGAAGTGGTGCACTTGTAAAGGTAAACTTACAGACATGAGACTAAATTCACATTGTGCTGGATGAAATATATTTACTATACATAGTCATAAAATCTGAATAACCATTACTGCCAGTCACCATCTGAAATCCATCAATACCCAGACATTAGAGACCAGTTTATGAACATGTGATAGGAGTACTGTGAACTACAGACTGATGGATGCTACCAGCTGTAGCTTTATGACAAGCAGGTAATCGAAATGTCGACGATGTAAACGTACAATGTTAGCTCGAAGTTTCTATCGGTATCATTGTAAAGTATCCGCAGTCTAACGACGTACACACATCCTGTTTCGGGAATATTGCCTTCAAAATAAAAGCATATTTGGAAACTAACCTAGACGTGTCATGAAGACCAAGATTTAAAAATAACTTCTACCAGGTAAACAACTAATATTGGGTTTAACAGATTTTAGTCTAGGGGCTACCTAAGAAAAATATACGGGAAAAAATTGCAGGTCGTACAATTATTTTAATCAACACAAAAATCCATACCATGAAACATAAAACATTATCTATAAACTAGCTTACAGAGAACAAACACAAGTCATGAACCATGACACCTATTTTTATGATCATTGCTATCTAGAAGTTATGAGAAATCTGCAATTACAAGCTAGCAACATAAGCAACCATACTGTGTATGAAAATAAAGGTCTCCATACTGACATTTGGACATCTAAAAAAATGTTCACTGTGGAATTCTGAGGAATTTCTTGCATTAATATTTAAGTCAAAACAAATTTATACCCAAGATAAGTGCATGAATTTAGAGACTATAGACAACCTTATATGTTTGTGGTTAAATAAAAGCATAATTGGCAGACAAAACAATGACTGAGTATTTATAAATACAAAAATTAGAATAACTTCTACCATGAAAATAACTGGTACTAGGTTTAACAGATAGGAACTAGGGTTTATCTGATAGCTTAGCTTATATGCTATTCACAGAGCTATGTAATATCCAGAATCATACATGAAATAGCATTCATCACTTATGTTTTCATGGTCACTACAGTTGACAACAATCAATCAACACTTGTGTAATCTAAAGTTATTAGCAATCTGCTACTATATGTCAACTCCACAAGTCAACATGTTGTTTCAGAAAATAATGGCCTACATACTGCTTTGAGTAAAACTAAAGACATGTTTACTGTGGAATTTAAGGAACTGCCTGTACAACTACTTAAATTGATGCTGTACAACTCTCAATATTAACTTAACTGAGTACTGTGGTGGATCCACTTGGTAAAGGAGAAGAGACATTCACCAAAGAGGACTTGTGCCTTGAAGAATCTAGTTTTCCGGTTCCGGGATTTCTGGCGGGTTATGTTTTAGGTTTTTGCCGGTTAAGGTACACACATGTAGTGGTGTTGAAGTTGTTGTGAAGTGGAGAGAAACCAGTAAAGTTTTCGACTCACCTACATCCCCCGTCTCGTTGTTTCAACTCCACAGTACAATGATAGTTGGCAAATTGAGCGTAACATTACTAGAATGTTCCAAAGAAAACACTGTTCGGTCATATAGATTTTCACCATCATACCGCTTTGGAAATGATTGTTAGACCACTGTGACCACGGTTTCCTGCTTCTTCCTTTGTGGCCTTTGTTGGAACGACACTGTGTTTTCTTCCTAAGGTTAAAATGGACAGCTGTTTTGCTGATTCCACCTCGGTTAGAAATGGCTTTCCAGCTGCATCTCTCTTTGTTAAGCACCAAGATGGCTGTCTTACCATCACCTCACAGTTCTCTTACTATAGGCATTGCAGAGCGATAATTTAATTTTGTCCGTTGTTCATGCAGCTTATGCAGGAAATAATGGTGATGCAAAAATGTTTTTGGCCATCTGGTTTGAATTAAGAAACGTTTACCGTTTCATTACATTGTATTTTAAACCTACTTCATTGCAAATATTGAATTACTAAAAAGAATTTTTCATGTGGTTTACAAGATGCTGTATTAAGTAAAACACTATGATAAAAATACAAAAAAATTACCAATGTTAAAGGCTTGTTATGTAGATTTTTCTATTCATTCATTCCACTTTTATTTAGACTTGGGAGTACATTATGGGTTGGAGGCCTCATTTACAATGTCACCGAGTAAGAGAATGCAGGCAAACATAAGAGACTGGATAGCGGTATCAATATTAAAGTTAAAAAATAGTAATATAAAATGAAACAAGAAGTGTTTTCTTAATCAAATAAAGAAAGTACAGATGGAAGTGAAATTAGATCAAATGAAAAAACTTCCTCCAAGGAAAAATAAGGCAAGCTTTAAACTGTTCTGCACGTTATCCCAGGTTACAGGTGTGCAGAGACTAAAATCGGATTTTCCAAGCTCAGTAAAAACAGCCGGTACCTTCAGCATAATCCAGTCATTTGAGCATGTTTGCTAAGGACTCACATTAAAAGACAGCAATGAAGTTGTTTAAGGGAGTAAAAAAAGAAGTAAGGGCCTTATACATTAATAAAAATCCCGCGTCAATCAAGCCTTTTAGAGAGGGAGGGCCACCCAACCTTAACACACTGCTCACAATGATGAGTATTATAACTATCACTGTGAATACTTCTTAATGCAGAATGATAAACAGTGACCAAGAGCTTAAGAGTCACAGTTGATGCATGCATGTGTAAAATGTCACCACAATCCAAGACTCACAGAAAAGTTGCCTTATAGAGTGCTTTTTCTACACTGCAGTGGGAGACATTGATTTATTCCTGTAAAAGAAACCTGAGTGGACACATGACTTATAAAAGCCAGCTTCTCATCTATCCAAATTGCCAGATATTTGTCCTCTGTGACTCATTCAACATTATGAGACCAGACTGTTGTAAACAATCTTTGGCTTTGGTGAACATTATGTATTTGGCTTGAAGAATTATTTTATACTTACTGAGTGCAACTTCTAACTGTGGCGAAAATAAAAACAGGTGGTCTAGTAACGAACTCAAAAGCTGTACATTAGCACATTTGTCGTTAGAGCAAGGCGCTTCGATGAGCATGACTTTTACTTTGAAGGCAGAGACAGAAGGTGAAATGGCAACAGCTGCCAACTTGTCAGTGAATCAATAACAAGCAGGGCTGGAAACTTGCAAATGCTGCCGTTATCACTGTGGATGTGTTGCAGTTGACAGTGAAAACATATCCCCCCCACATTAAAATAAACAAAAAGACAACTCTGTCACTGCAGTGAACACGTGTTTTTATGCACAGCTCTTTGTATGGTTGCGTGTGAGAGACGGCTTTCACCCACCTCTTGCTCGGTATCCCCCTGCTCCGATACTCCTATTTCACTGGGCAGTTCGGCCAGATCTGTGACCCGAATGAGTCCGTCGTGGAGAAAAATGGTCTCCTCCTTCACCGAAAGCCACTGGGACGAATCCACAGCCCCGGAGCCCATCGCTCTCTCCCCCGACTGCGATGCCAAAGGGGTCGAACATTAAAAATTCAGTGGCAGAATGACAGAAACGCCCTAGCTAGCCTGCTAGCGAGCTACAATAACATAACCGCCGTTACTGTCGCGGTCTTATCTGACGACGGTGTTTGTCAGAGCGGACTGCGGGGCTCGGGAGCGACAGACGGCAGCCAGGCAGCGAACAAGCCGTGGTCCTCTTAACATTACACGGGGGCTCCAGTCATGCTAACAGCGGCTGCTAGCTGTCTGGCTCGGTTAGCTGGAGCGGAGCTAACTTACCGTACGCTGTCGTTATAACGTTACCGAGCAGAGTGGGCGTGACACCCGTGCTAAATCCGTTATTGCGTCGCACCGTTGAAGCGACAGTCTTTTCAGGACGAAATGTGCATCTGTTGTAATCTCATTTCACGGCTCAAACGTGAAAGCAGACAGCTCCGCTAACGGCCCAGCCGCTGTGCCAGTTCCTGGAGAAGATAATGAGAGTCACCAAGCTGTCAGTGCGACGCCATGTTTCCAAGGCCAACTAGCTGCTCCCAGCATGCACCGCGGGCCAGAATGTAAGCTGTCAAAAATTCATGAGTTGGTTTTGGTGACCACAAGTTAATGTCACAATAATAACACAATGGAACAGTTACACTATAATTAGGAGAATATACTGTATCTATTAATAGGAATAGAGGAAAGTTGAAATTATCCATCATTTATGTCTGGGCTGACTTTACTGCATGTAATACCACAATGGAATTAGATTTTCTTCTCCATAGTCATCCTTGGTATTAGTCATACCTGATGTAATGCATCTCCAGAGTTATTTTAACATTAAATAAATCAATGCCTAACAATTCACGTATATACCAAAGTGGTGTTCTTTATTTTACTTTGTGAAAATACCAATATAAATGAGATAAGCATGACAAAAACACAAATTCAGACAGACAGGGTTTCATATGCAGCAAACTCAAGGAACCATTTCTGTGTACTTGTGTGTTTTTTCATATTATTACAAGATGAGTTTAGCATACACCAGTCAGGCATGACTTGACCCTGACCTGTCAAGGCATGGACCCCACTAGAGTCCTGAAAGTGTGCTGTGGTTTCTGGGACCAAGACTTTAGCAGCAGATCCTTTAAGTAACGTTAGTTGCAAAAATCCATTTTCTTTTTATTAAAGCTCTAGCTCCAATTGTGGGCTGCCCAGTGGACTAGTGGTTAGCACTTTCACCTTGCAGCAAGAAGATCCCCAGGTCAAATCCCGGGGTGGGCCTGGGATCTTTCTGCATGGAGTTTGCATGTTCTCCCTGTCCATGCGTGGGTTTTCTCCGGGTACTCCAGCTTCCTCCCATAATCCAAAAACATGCTGAGGTTAATTGATTACTCTAAATTGTCCGTAGGTGTGAGTGTGAGTGTTCGTCTGTATATGTAACAGACTGGCGACCTGTCCAGGGTGTCCCCTGCCTTTACCCGAGTCAGCTGGGATAGGCTCCAGCACCCCCTGCGACCCTAGTGAGGATAAAGCGGTGTATAGAGATGGATGGATAGCTCCAATTGTCTACAACAGAGGAAAATTCAGATGACAAGAAGAGTAATATAAAAACATGTACTTAAAAAATAAAAGATTATTTTAAATCAGTGAGGAAAGCGGAAGTGTCATCTTTTTAATTTTTAAAAAGTTGCTGCAGTTGAGGCAAAATCTGGAGGAGTTGATTCCAGCAGCAGCATCATGACTAAACACCATCTGACCTCCTCTGATCTGGGCTCCACTAACTGACCAGTCCCTGTAGATCTAAGAGACTTGCCAGGCTTTAGCAAACATGGCTCTGATATATTTTGGGCTCAGACCATTCACAGACTTGTAGATAATAACTAGGGCCTCAGTTCTATATTTAACTGGAAGTCATTGCAGGGAAGAATTAGTGCAATGTGTTTTCTTTTCTTGATGTTTGTCAGCTTTCTTGCAAAATGAGTTGCAAAATGAGGGCCAGTGAGGAGTGCATTGCAGTTTTCTATTCTACAGGTAATAAAAGCAAGAATGAGGGTTCTAAATATGTATTTCTTAAATGCTCTGTGCACATGAGGTAGTTTTACAGTGTTTGAGTCATTAGCGAGCTGGTGTGCTGGAGCTGCAGCGAGTGACAGAGGTGTTGGTAAAGAAAGAGGCAGGAACTTCTTAGACCCGCATCACTGTAGAGTTACATCTAAGGCATTTTGTGGCATGAAAGGAACATTTTAATGGAAAAAAATCTAAATTTTCTATTTTTGATACACAGAGATTAGTTTTTTGAAGTGAATGTCTTTTTTACATTTTGCTAATAAGGAGGATGGCACCCCCCCCCCCACCCCCCCATCATCAACTGATTATAATTATTAAAAAGGCACAAAAAAAGTGCAAAACTAAGAATATAATGCAACTAACCCGACTGAAAACTGACTGTTCTTTTTTGTCTTTTGAAACCACTACTGTTGTCCAGGTGAACAGAGACTCAGCTAAAAATAGTGTTAAACAACTAATTTAGCCAATTTCCATTAATGAGATCTTTCAAATAACAACAAACATTGTACAAACAAAGATGCTGTAACACACTGTAAGACTGTGACATTTATAACAAACGGGCAGATGGGATGCACACTGAAACAGCTGAAGTACTCAGAAAAGGCCTATTTGGATCAGGGTTGTTCATAAGATTTACTTTTGCAAATCAAAAAACAAGAGTCAGGATTAGATCATGCTTCATTTAGGTGTGACAAGCTAACATGTGTTTATAAAAATGGATAATTACTCCTGCATTTGTAAGTAAAAAAAGCAAGAATTTGTTAAACCGTTTTCATGTGAGATTATGATAATTGGCAGGTTGTGGGTTGTTTGGGAAGCATGGTGCAGCATCTCTGGTTATTTTTCATCACTGAATCAATATGCAGTGCAGATAATAGATGCTGCTCTGTGATCATTTCTGAAAAACGCCTGACACGATTTTAAATCAATATCTAAATTCGAACAGAAAGAAACAAAACAAAAACATAATAAATGACTTTATTGCACTTTAAATGAACAGTCTGGTAGTTTGTAGCCTTGCACTGCAATTCTGTATAACCTACATTTATGATTCTTACAGGGACATATTTACAAATGCATTACACTAGTCAAGGGTTTCAGTCCACAAACTGCCATTTTACAACATCAGAGAGAAACAGGAAAAGCTGCATGAAATGTAAAGCTTATAAAATTCATTGTTGCTGCACATAGCAGCTTAGTCTACAATCATCTGAGCTGTGCCACAAGATCAGCTCGCCTTTCTAGCCTCAGGCATCGCTTATAAAGGCGTACAGGAATCCCTCTTTTTCTGCCTGAAATTCGCACCCCAGCAGTGTCTTTTTCCTCCATCTTCTTAAGTGCTTGATGTAGGTCAGAGGCTTTAGTGAAGCCTCTTGAGCAGCTAGAAAAGAGACATGAAAATACCAGTAAGAAAAGTCAACCTAATAATCTGTTACACAGGCAAACTGAGGTAACACATTGGACAAGCAACTGGCACTGCTGCAACCAAAAAATGTCAGAGATTAACACGAATAAGCATGTCAGAGCTTTAAACCTTTTTTTACGGTGGCACTTCTTCTCCTTCAGCAGCGTAAAGCACTGCTGAGAGACGAAATCTGCCAGGAGAGAGGTGAGAACACTGGGCGGCTTGAGGCCTTCAAGCTGAAGAGCAAAACTGTAAAATTGACAACAACAAAAAAGACAAGTTAATTCCAGTATGTGACGTTACAACTTCACATGCAGGAATAGAGTCAGACATGAGGGAAGGAAACTCCTAGAGCTGCAACAAGATAATGTGATTTACACTGTATCTATCTGTGTGTGACCAGAGAGAGACAGAGACAAAGACAGTGAAAGCTGCCTGTGGGGGGAGGCCTTTCTCTTTGTTTAACCTCACTGTAAATAGGAGTGACGAATAATAGTCCAACCATACACTGCTGTAGGCTCAGTACGAGTGTTACGTAAAGTGATGGGAGGCACACTCCGCAGTCAAATGTAAACATGACTAAAATTAAACCCAGCCCATTAATGAAGTCTTTCACCGTGTCACATTGCATAGCATGCCTTTCCAAGCATGATATTTTGACATGTTATAGCAGGAAAAGCACAAATAATACCAGTGTGGAGAGACTACCCAGACTTTTTTAACTTATGTAAAATAATATAAGTAAAACCAGAATTAAAACTAAAAATCCTACATTCCAAATTTCACTTTGTAAAGTATGTTAGAATTATCAGCAAACTTACATATCTGTTTGTGTCTATGGTGTACATGTGTATTTGTTCCTGCTGGTGCCTCTTGGTCAGGTGACGTTTGCAAATGAGAACTGGTTCTCAAACATTTTTGGTTTGGTTAAATAAAGGTCAAACAAATAAACAAGAAAAGCACTACCATATGGCATTGTCAAAAATGCAGCATGTTTTGTAGAAATGCAGTATTTTCTTTATTAGTTACTGGCGATCAGAAGTCATGGCAACATAAAATGTGGCCATTGTGCTGAGTAAAAGCATGTGTTATGCATTTGTGTATTGTGTACAGGTACCGAATCGCATGACCTGAATATATAGCTGACGGCTTGAACTGATGGGACTCAGAAACACCCCCACAATTTAATCAATTGTTCCTTGTATCATTTATATATATACATATAAGTCCTGGTAAGTCCACAATGGTGGATTTGAAGTAGGATCGCAATCATGTGATCGTCAGCAGGCAGAATGTAGCGTTCAGTTGTCATAGTTACAGTGATGCCCTGCGCTATCTCGCAATGGAAAATCCTGAACAAATCCATGGATCACTGCCAAAGTCTTTTGAGGTGGTTCTTGAGTCATTTCTGACCTTCCCTGAACATTTCATCTAAATCCGTTATTTCATTTTTGAGTAATGTTGTGCACTGGATTCACGTATGCCGATCATCACATAACTCCACCGCGTTCCTTGGCCGAGTAGTAAATAAAATTCAAGCCATTGCTAATGTTATTAATTGCACATACATTGCCAGTCAAAAATTTGGCACACCCTCTCATTCAGTGGTTTTTATTGAATTATTTCAGACATTGTAGATTAATACTGTAGACATTAAAACTATAAACAAAACTATATAGAATTATGTTGTAAACAAAAAAAGTGTTCATCTTCAGCATTAATCTACAATGTAGAAAATGATACAAATAAATAAAAGCATTGAATGAGAAGGTGTGTCCAAACTTTTGACTAGTACTGTACATAAAAGTGTCTGCTATAAAAAAGTATGGTCTAAAAATCAATCCATTCTCTATACACCTCTTTATCCTCACTAGGGTCGCAGGGGGTGCTGGAGCCTATCTCAGCTGACTCGGGCGAAGGCAGGGGACACCCTGGACAGGTCACCAGTCTGTCACAGGGCTACATATACAGACGAACAATCACTCTCACATTCACACCTACGGGCAATTTAGAGTCATCAATTAACCTCAGCATATTTTTGGACTGTGGGAGGAAGCCGGAGTACCCGGAGAAAACCCACGCATGCACAGGGAGAACATGCAAACTCCATGCAGAAAGATCCCAGGCTGGGATTTGAACCGGGGATCTTCTTGCTGCAAGGCAAAACTGCTAACCACTACAACACTGTGCAGCCTCTATGGTCTAAAAATGGTAAACCTAAATGGAACGCAGAAATAGTACCTATGAGTTCTACCTGTACCAGCTTTTCTACTAAAATCTGCTAAAATCTAAATTATTGAAGACACAAGTTACATATTTGTACAAAACAATGCAGTTCTGTTGCATATTATGTAATACACACTGCACCATTTTACAGGCTACCATTGGAGAGAAGGTAGACATTGTGTAACTATGTCCAATGGTGCTCATCATTTAGAGTCTCAACAACATTAATTTCACCAAAACAACATCCTGTGCAACATTTAGACCATTAGATATAATCATTTATAGTCTCTTAGTTAGTGTAAGGCTGTGTAAAGCTTGTATTTCCTTGACTTTAAAGGACTATATTGTAAAGCTTATTCCACTGATGCGATAAACTATTGATATTGTGAGCAAAAGACACAAGAAAATGCAAAAAAAAGCTGAAATGTTTGGAATGCTCTGATGCTGTCAAAATGTTTAGTAATAACGTATCTGTCCCTGTTCTGCAGCAGTAAACAGGGACCAGGATTATTAGGTTATAAGGGTAATTTGACTGCGTAGACCGCAGTACCCCCTTAAATCTTGAAAATAGGCCTAGGAAAAAGATACTTTCCTGGCTTTTCTCAGTGCAGTTATCCAACTACAACTTCCATCAGGCTCATTTGATACATCTAAAAGGTTTTAAAGTCAGGATTTTAAAAAAAAATCTTGTGTATGGGGATATACAACATGAGAAAAGAATGTCATAAATGCAAACGCTTTGTCATGTTACCGGCTGGTGCAGTCACAGTGGTAGACCGTCTTTGACTCGAGGTTCTGCAGATCATATTTGTTCTCCAAAGGAGGGATTTTGAATTTACACTCGTCCAAATATTTGAGGCTTCCACACAGGAGCTGATCACCTGGAGGAGCAAAAATAAACACAGGTAGTTTCAGAAAACCCCCCAGTGCATTCACATTTCTTTAAATAACACCAATTAGTTTCTCAGGGATGGTGTTACATTTCAGAAAAACTTGACACATTTTATCATCAGCTGTGAAGAGCATCATCCTGTCCCACCTGTAGGGGGCGCAGCTAACCCATCATCAGCACCATAAAAATATAATGCCCTGGGCCACTTTTTTTTAAATGCAATAATATCCCTGGAATTTTTGTGGGCTCTTTTAAGCTGCTGCCAAGCTTCCTGCTTTGCATAGTGGAAAATATCTATTAGTAGCATAATGAATAGTTTCACCAGTATTTTTTTCTTTTTTACTACTGCTGTAGTTTAGCTTAAAATTTGCTTAATCACATATGATAGCACAGCATAAAAACTGTTCATTTATAAAATGTTTCACGTTTATAGACAATTGAAAAACTCATTCACACATTATTTTGATGAACTGACACATTATTAGCTCAATATTTTACTAGCCGGGGTGATAGATGACTTACTGATTCTACTAGCCATGAGTGTTGAATTGATCATCGATTTTGGTAAATTATACTAAAAAAAGGAGTAAATCATCACTGATATTATCAAAATGGCTCTCTGTGTGCCTGGTGTTGTGGGGAGAAGTGCTTCAAAAAGCTGCAGAAGAAGAGACAAAGTCAGCAGCTGCATGAACTCACCTGTCATGTTATGCAAAGCATTTTTCTGTTTTAGGATTCTTTCTTTAGGGGTTTTTTGGGCCACAGCACTAACCACAGGCTCCTGGATTGTATTATTCTGTAGTAGAGAGGAGTCCACCTGCTTTTTTGGCTTGCCATCTTTATAAAAAGTAGCTATCGTCTTTAGTTCTGTGCTGATGGGGATCGTAAATCTAGCTGCATTCCTAAGAGTTACCACAGTGTCCAGTTTGGGTGCTTCTCTTGTCTTTTCAGGGGTCTCAAGTGTCCTGAGTTTGAACGGCAATCTATTCGCAGATGCTTTTGTCGGGGCAACAGTTGTCAGGTGAGATGCTGTGGCTTGCTTCAGACAATTTTTACAATGTGGCTGAAAAGTGTCACCCCTCACAGGCATCCCAGATTCACAACAGCGGCTTCGCTTTGGAGCCTTGTCATGACTTCTGGTGGTTTTAGTCACTGCTGCGATGGCTGCTGTTGGTCTGTGTGTTAAAGGTGGGGTACTTGACGGTGTTGTAGATGTTGGGGTCACCTGTGGTAGAACGTAATCTAATAGACCCTTTTTGATGCTCTTCTTCTTTCCAGCTCGTTTCTTATTTGATATAGTCCCACTTGACGGAGTCGTGGTCTTTGCCCCTGATAGCGGGGGCACTTGGGAGGGAGCTACTCCATATAGTTTTCGGTGCCGTTTACATCCTCTCCCCTTTGTCCTTTTGCGGTAGAAAGTGTCTCCTCTGGGTGGCTCTCTGAAGCCACATCTCTGTTCAGCTTTGGATGACTTTCTGTGAGGGGTATTCATGGGGCTCTCAGTCGATTGTTGCCCCTCGATATTTGTTAATTTCTTGCTGTCAGTGTCCACAGATTTGTTTGGAACATCAGAGGTGTTGTAGGAAAGGGGGTTTTGGAAAACTGCATATGGAGCCACTTTGGCTGCTTTGCACCTATAGAGATGAGTAAACATGCCTGTTAAACCAAAAAAATAAGATAAATATTTGCAACTTCTTTAGATTAAATATCCCTTACACATTTGTTTGATTACTTGAAGATACACTTTGTGTTGCTATTTGGATATGATCAAGCAGTGATTCATATTTTACTTGGAGGATAATGACAGTAACACAGAGCTAAACCATGAATCATTTTCTTACACCGATTTTAAATAATAGTTATTAAAGTACAGTCTGTCAGTATACTGCTAAACATGGTTAACAATAAATCAAACAATTGTTTGTTAATGCTTATTAGTACCTACATTGATAAAGTTGTGGTGAATGAGTGGAGGTGTGGCCCTCCAGGTTTTGTGAGGTTTGGCGGAGTGTCAGACATGTTAATACAAGCTACAGAAGTACATCTACTACCACTGGCTTCCACTGTAACTATGCCTACACTTTCCATTGGCAAAAAATATTGAGTTTTATCTGTAACAATATGCAGTCAAAACTTCAGGCGACAGTGTTAGTGTGTCTCTTACATTCCCCACCAGTACATCTCAGTACAGCGCTTCTGCTGTTTGAGCTCGAAGCAGGGAACCCGGAGGATGTTGAAGAAGCTGTAGCCCACCATGTTAGAAATGCTGTCATTCACACTCATAAGGCACTGTCGAAACCTGGAAAGAAGGAGAAGAAGAAGCCAAGGCCATGAAACGGTCCAGTCAATAAACACATCACAGATGGCGGGTAAATATCCTTGAATGCTGCCTCATTTTGTCTGCAGCTTCTGGTTTATCGCCGTGGGTAACGTTTGTGCCGGGAGGTGAATTAAAATGTGTGCCAGTACGCGTTCCTTGTGGTTGAGTCCAATGGCAAACATATTGCACCTGTCAGCACAAGATGTGAAGTGAGACTTAAACAGACATCTCTATGGATTTAAATAATAAATTGTGTTGGCGGAATGGAATGCCGAGCAAACATAGACACAGCAAGCAACTCGTTCACTCTTGACAACAAAAGTTTTTCCAGAGGACAGACTGCAGTGATGTATTTACTACTCTTGGATCAACAGCACTATGAAATGGCCCCAGGTTCCACTACAATCAGTTCACAATTATTGGCAAAGGGACAAAATGACACAATACTCGCGTTCTAGAGAGGAGTTTTAGAAGTTAAAGAAAGTATAAACGCTTAGAAAATTCAACCTTCAAGCAAGTCTACCCTTACTTGACTGTCAGAGTGAGCCAGAGGAGAGGTCAGGGGGAGAATAGCAATAGTTTCCCTGCAGGCAGTGAATACTAGGAATCCCAGCTCAGTATTAGATGGCCGGCAGGTTAATTCTGAGGCTCACCTTTGGTCACACTCGCAGTGTGAGACGGTGTACAAGTTGGGGTTGAAGACTCCATAATTCATGGTGAAAGCTGGGATGATATGCAGGCAGTGGTCGTGCTCACGGCAGCATCGATCTGCGCTCTCAAACATCCCTGTGCACAAGAGCAAATTTAAATTTAATCACATATCAAAGGGAGTTTTACATGGAAGCAAGTTTCTTTCAAACACATTTACCTGATTTGAACTCAAAAAGCTGCTGACTGAGTTATGAGAAGTCAAAAATTTATGGATTGTAAAACCAAGGTCTTTAATCTTTTTGATGTGAATGCCATATGAAAATGTCAAGGGGACTTTCTAGTTCAATTTCTTGATGTTGAATTTCAATCTCATTTCTATTGAATTTTGTGCATAAAACAAACACCGAAATAAACTAATGTACCAAAAATGTCAATTTTAGATCAGTGTTGATTTCCCCCAGACACTGTAGCAGGCTGACAAATAAATTAGCAACAAGACATGATGTAAGTTCAATTCAGCTCATTTTAACTTAAGTTTGGGTTACTTTGACCCTTAGCTCTTTGCTTTTATCTCAAAATGTCTGTGCAAATTGACTCATGTTTGAAGTGTTTTGTCTAAGAAAGGGCCGGGATATTTTATCTAATATGCTTCAATGTCAAGGTTTCTGTCTGGTTTATATGCAATCATGCACTTCAGTAGCAAATGAGTGCTGCTGCATGGAGAGGTGATGGTTATTGTAGTGAAAAAATGTTGAATAGGGCCCCTAACATCTCCTCAGGTCTTCATTTTATATTCTTTCAGAGGACCCGCTGCAGGCTACACACACCTTATGGAAACTACACTTGATCACTGATGCTCTTTTATTCCCCAAACAGGCCAAACCAGGGGTAAAAATCACACAAAATATTAAAATTAGAATTCAACGTCCTCACCTAATTGCTCGTATCCGCCTGCTCTGCTTCCACTGCCGCACCACAATGTGCCTGGGAGTATCCATGCGCGTTTCCTCCGAGTTTTCCTCTCAGTCCCATCGCTTCTCGTGCGCTTGGTAAACTTTGGCGCACCGGAGGATGCGAACGCGCACGGAGAATCCGGAGCAAACAGGGCACTCATATTAAACTTCTGGATGATTTCCTCACTCCTGCTGCCGCTTCTGTCGCAAAAAGACCGATATCTCTCCGTTACGAGTGGATTAGAGTTCACTTCGCATGTTAAAAGTCGCATATCTTCGGACCACAGGCTCAGGTACAAGGAGCGCACAGCGGCTGCTTCTTCGCGCAGAAACGTGACGCGCGTTTGTCCGCCGGCAACACTCGCTGAGACACAGAAGAGTCCTGGTCCGGTCACATTTTGTGCCTTTGATAAAACGAGCGATGACAAGACGACAGCAACCTGCAGCAAACATCTGCTTTTCATCTCAGTGTGCGGGTGTGTGACCAGTCCTGTTGGAGACCAGCGGTCGAGTCACGTTAATGCCAGAATGAGCGAATTCTTCCACATTAGCTGTGATATCAGAGCTGTTCTCTCTGAGGGAGGCATGCATGCTGCTCAGGGAACCGGCTGGAGTTAAGAAGATCTTCTTATTGGTCTGCAGATGAGAGGAAATTTGATACTCAGGTTGGCGCATATGTGTGTTCAGAGTGCCGCGTTTTACTCAAGTGAAATAAATCTCCCTCAAGATGTAGCAGCTGCAGACCTCTCCAAACATGCACCCGAACGAGTGGCAAAAGAAGATGCGCAATTCGGGTATTAAAACACACATAAATTGTATTGATGTTACATAAGTGAGTAAAATGTCCAAGCACTCACGAGGTTGCGCTATTCACTGTAATTAATTAGCTACTATAAAGTACAGCCAAACTGTTTTTCAAAGGATGGAAAATGCATCATATCATAAATATGAGGGCACATTATGGTTAATGTAATTTTCAGACAACTACAGTTCTACAATTTGATTTAGCAGACGTTCAGTTAATCAGCAGGTAATGTTGACTACTGTTGCAACACTATATAAATACAGTATATTATTAGTTACAGTATTAAACTATAAACCCCATATTCTACTGCACACTATTGTAACCAGTTATAGAGTGCATACCTGCTTAAGTTAGTTGCAATTGAAACACTAAAAAAAAGTACAACAATAATATGTATAAATTGTAATTTCACAGAATTTGTTACAGTGTATCCTATATTACATTATCTATTTTTTAAAATTAATTTCATTACCATGATCTTATTTAATAGCCTCAGTGGTGGAAGAAATACTCAAATCCTGTTCCTCACAATGTTCAAATGCTCTGTTCCAAGTCCTGCATTAAATGTTGTGTGCTACTGAAGTCAACATACAAACGTATGAGTGTCAGAATATACAGGTGATATAGATAAAAGTACTATTTATGCTGAATATTATTAATTAAATCATAATTATTGATACATTCATGTGTTAATCAATCTAATGTTGCAGCTGGTAAAGCTGAAATTTTAATGGCTTCATTGTTAGGTGTCAATATTTTTTAAAAATCTTTTCGTTTCTAAAAAAATAAATAAGGCATCGCTGCAGGACTTTCCAACATGAATACATCATTGAATGTCGACATACATTTAAAAATGTCAGGGGGGTTGAATAATTTTTCATGCAACTGTATTATATTTAGTGTTCTTAATCTGAATATTTGCACTGTTTTGAATGTTCTGCACAATATCTGCAGTGCTACTTTATCTCATGGTCATGTTTACATTTCACTCAGTTCTGCTTTTCATGGCTCTTAGTTGTTGCTTAGTTCTAGTTTTGCTTCCTTTGTTCTTAGTTTACCAGACTTTTGCTTTCTTAATTTACTTAGTTTTTGCTTTTTTGAATCTTATTTTGTACATTATATTTAGAAATTTGTATTTTTTTATTACAGAACCTTTTAAGTGTTTATTTACTCTTGCATGAAGAGAGAGTAACGTAATTTTGGTCCTTGATATATCACATAATACTTATTGAAGAACTGACAATAAAGCTGACTTTGACTTGATGTTGGAATATGCAAAGTATATATGAATAACAGTATCAAGTAATTGTAATGGAGAAGAAAGTGTAATATTTATCTCTGAGTAATGGAGTAAGGTGTGAGTAAAAAGTAGCAGATAATGGAGAAGTACCCCGACATTACACTAAACCATATCTGCTGTTCATACAGTACTGTGCAAGCTGTTAATTTTCCTCTGATTTCATCTTCTGTGGTAATCCTCAATGAGCACAGCACACTAGAGGCAGGTCATTTTTCATTAGATTTTAATGATCTGTGTAAACGCTCTGCAAAATCTTTACATGCAAAGTTATTTGCAAACATACATATTTCCATTGCATGCACTATCTATTTACAAATACAGCGATTGAAGAAGAAACATTCCACTGAACTGGCAGAATCAAGTAGAAGACAGCTATGGTTTAGCTCAGAGAGAAGCTCGTTTGCTTTTTTAAACAACAATTGCCGATCATCGTGTGATGACCGCCGTGTAGCTGAAGTAGCACAACGCAGGACTGGTGAGTGTCTGAATATTTGCCACATGGGGGCAGAGAGGCTTTACAGAGAAAACAAGACACTGAAAGATCTGAATGTGTATGTACAGGACATCTCATTCAACGATTGAGACTAATCTCAGTCTGCTACTGATAGAGTTGGACAAAGTTGATGTGCTCAGTGATTATTAGTCTATCTTGTGGTGGCTAGCAAACCAGTTTATTCAGATTACACCACAGTCATCATAGTCATGCAGAATATGGCCTCTTGTATATAAAGTATTAACAAGAATGTTATGGGGAAGAAGTGTAAACATTAATGGAATTACAATAGCATTAATTTCTTACAAAGTATATATATCTTGAACCACAAGACATTTCATGCATAGGATCTTTTGTTTTCGTCTTTGACATTGGAATAACTTGCAGACAGCTGTATAAATTGAGGTCATTCCACTTTGTAAGGTGTGCTTTCCTTGGTTTGCTGTGATTAGTGAACAAACGCACGCTGAAGCCTTTAATGACTGGGGTGTGGCAGAGGGGAAAGGGCCCTGCTTTGTGCAAAGGAGTGCAGTGGGGTAAAAGCGGGCCATGATTGCCCCAGGCACACGAGAGTCACAGCACAGTGCATGCAGGTAAAGCTGCACATACTTATGACATAACCGCTTCCACTTTCTCTCCTTGTTAAACGGAGCAGCAAATTTTGTAAGGGAAACCTGTAGGAGACCTGACCGTGTGCATTCAGTGTAAACACTGCAGTAGAAAACCTCTGAGGTGTCCGAGTGACCCGCGAGCTTCAGAGGAGTAGAGGTAGCAGGACGAGACTCTGTTTTTTTCCTGCCAAATCTCACCGCAACGAAGAAATCAACTAAAAACTAAACATCATGATTAACTTTTTAGCTTCTCCAAACACATAGTTTATACTTCCCACAAACTTAAAACTCACAGTTTGGATAACCATACGTAAAAACTCCTTCTAAACTAGGCGTGCTCTAATTTTAAATCACAAATTAACAGCAACTGATTAAGGTTTCATTTAGCTCATGGTCCACTGACTTATGAATCATCTGCAGGATCAGATGTCTATCCTAACCTGAGCAATGTATCAATATGTAAACATTTTCTTCATGGAAATTTACAGTATGTTCAGGACAGTCAAAGTACACGAAGGAGCAGCTGCGTGTTGTCTTGCGTGTGTGGCTTGGCATGCTTATACGGTTCAACACTACAGCATGATGTAACCACATGAGAAAGTAAAAGTACTGCCCTGACGGTCAAATGAGTCTTAGGCATGAGGCTCAATCAAGGCTTCCATGAGCTTGAACGATGGGTTTGACCTCAGATGCCATAACATATTGCTTTACTTGCTCTGTGCCAGTGCAATTCAAACTTCATTTTCTTTAGCGTACAATGTGTCAAGTTGAGCACACTATATGTGATCACTGACAGGCATGACGGCCTTTGTGCAGCTGTTTGTTGACGGATGTCTTGGTTACATTAATGCAATTTCTAATTCATTTGCACTGCGATTTGTGCCAGAGGCAGATTAAGTATTAGCACAGGCAGAGAAACTGTTCGTAGGAAAACAGGAAAGAAGAGTATACCAAGGACACATGTGTGAAGACTAAACGAAAACAAGAAAATGGGGAGGACAGTGCATCAGGAGATGAATGCAAACAGATCAGGGCGGATAGTTTATAGCTCATGCGGTATACAGTGGATGGGCGAGGGGTTAATCACTAGCAACATGATTCTCATTATACAAGGTGTGCCAGCGCTCAATCTTCTTGTCCTTGTTCTTCAAACACTCGTACCAGTGTTTCAGCCTCTCTCCTTTGGCAGTGATTCCCAGCTGACACCCACCTGTCAGGGGGGAAGGGGCGTGTGAGCGGCAGGTGGTGAGCAGATAAGAATTTCAGTTATTTTTATTGCATCAAACACTCAAATACTCACCTATGTAGTCGTTGGACTTTCCGATGTCATAATCCCACACGGATATATCTAACATCTTCTTGGCCAGTTCACTGTGTTTGATGTCGTAGCTGAATTCCTGAAAGTTGATTGAGATATTCAGACTTTCCAAAACCACTTCATTTCTGAGTTGAGTGCAGTGGTTTGACAATAAATACGGGATATTAGTTGCAGTGTTTCACCTTAAATTCTTTTACGAACCTCATTAAACTCTGGGTTCAAAGTCCTCTTCTTGATTTGTGTTTTGCACTTGCCCTTCTTGCCCATGTCAGGTTTCAGACATCTGTGAATTGGGCATGTATAGGATTGAACTCATGCCATTTCTAGAATTATTCATTCACTGTCTGATGCCCTTTTACAATCTGCTCCACCTACATTTTCACGTATGGGTCAGAGTAGCCATTGGCATCCATGGCAGCCAGGTGGACACAGCGCACGACACCCACGATGAGCCGGTTCAGCTGGGTGCTGTACATGAGGGAGATCAGAATCCGACCACGCTCTTCCACCTCTGAGCCTTCTTTCCCTGGCTGAGACAGAGCAGAGAAGGATAAGAGGGAGGGGGAGGAGAGAAAAAAAGAGTTCAGGAGGCTTCATGATGAGAGCTGCATGAACTTCAGGAGGAATCTGTCACGTTTAGACATGCTTAGAAATAAAAGCACTGCCTCATCTTCGTAGAGAGCGATCCCTCTGGCTGCTCCGGCTGTTGCAGTTCTCTTTGTCTGTGAAGGGGGAGACGAGATTACAGGGGGTCAGACAGAGATTCAGGCGAGCAGAACAAAGCGTTGCTTGACTGTCAGCAAATTGCACTCACAGGCACAACTCTCTCTAGACACACGTTGAAGTTTTTCTTCTGGTTCATCTTCAGTTTCTTCAGCGCCACTCGGGTTTCCCCAATAAACTCATTGTGCCCAAACTTGTCTTCGTCGCAGACAGAGAGCCTATGGAAAACAGGAGAGAATCTTAATTATACAGACCTGTCAAATAAGGGCAGATTAAGTTTTGAACACAAGGCTGTTGCTGCTAAGTGAGTGATTTTTCTGAGGCACACTATCCACCTGAGGGTCTTACGCTGCATGTCCTCCTCCGTCAGGCCGTGGTAGGTGAGCATCTCGTTCCACATGGGGTTGCGGGTGTTTCTCAGCGTCTTTGTGCGCAACTTGTTAGACTGTTGGATGCGACGTAAATCAGAACAATGATATATCACTTTCTAAATAGAAGCCTATCTTATGATTTGTCAGTTCAAGCCACAAGATGTCAGGCTTGAGCTAGCAGAAAGGCTCCTCCTCATCAAACCAAGTGGGTATAAAATCACCACCCCTCCGTCTTTCGTTTTGCGTTGCAGGATATTAAGGTAATGAATCTTTAAAAAGAAGTAAAAGCTAAATGTAGGAGAGGCCTTCTACCTTGCTAGCCCCCGGTAGCAGATGGAGCTTGACGTAAGGATCTGCCAGTCCATTTGAGTCCATGGGCTTCAGTCCCTGAGGAGACACAAAGCACCGCGTTCATCACATCACAAACAGCAGAGAGCAATTACGCTAAAGTGCCATTCAGGAGCTTTTTAACATAAACCACTTGATTGTAATTGTCCCTTTGTCTGGGAGAATGAGGAGAATAGTGGTACCTTTGCTTTGAGGATGCTACAGTGGAGGCTGTTGCTTTCCTGTTCGTAGTGAAGACTGAACTCTAGGGAGCCCAGAGTGGCTGAAAGAGACCCAGACCAGTTATTACGTTGGGCTACAGGGAGGCAGCAAGCCTGCTCTTGAATAATTAAAAGTATAAATATATGGAAAGATTCCCTTATAATTAAACAACACTCATTTTGCGAGTTAAAGGGAAAATGACAATCGATCCAGAATGGATGAAAAGATGGACAAATTGCCTCGACCTTCACTCATGAAACATTCACAGGCTTCTATTTACCTTAAGTAAGCAGTAGGAAAATCTTATTAAAAAGCAGGGGCATGTGATATAAAAGAAACCAAATAAACACTCCAGTCTCAGAGGAGGACCTTCAGAAAATAAAGTTCTAGGTAGGAAAAAATAAAGACAGAGATGCTGCCCACACAGATTTTCTTTGGAGGAGTTTCATTGCCTCGCATGGCTGTTGGGGGACAGACTAATTAAATGTCATTTGTAAATGTTTCTTGTACAACCATTAACTTGTACAGACCCAGATGAAGTGAAATGCCGATCTGATGATGCTGCTAGATGAAATAAACAGCAGACGATCAGTGTTTTTACATTTCTAAGGGATGCCTGGACAATTAGTCATGGCAATCCATCTAATAGTGTTGGGATATTTTAGTCTGAGCCAAAATGCTGGACAACCTTGGTGATTCACTCAGCAACTGGGAAACAGGACAACATAGCTATATAACCATTCCAATTACAGAGCTATAAATAAGCATCTAATGGTCAGATGTATGTATATATTTCATTGATTTGTACAGATCAAAACACACTTAATCAGATGTACAAAGTGCTGTTACTTTCCCAACTTACTATAATGTCTATTATTAATATCAAGCCTAAATACCTCAGTCATTTAAACAGTGAATAGTGAGGAACCTGTAACCAGTTGGGTTACTGAAACCACAGGATCTAACTGTTCTCACCATTACAACTCTACAGAGAATAGGCCCATCAAACCATTTGCTATTTTTGCCACGTTACTCCAGGGGCTTGATCCAACACAGGGGGAATCTATAACTTGTTAGGCCTGTTGTATTTCAAATTATTTGCACAGCTTCATAGTCCCGGACCTCAATAAAATAAATTAAAACTCAATTCCCTGGAGACAGAATAAAGGCCGTTTGGCGCTGGCGGCTAAAAACATGAATGGCATGGTACCATTCTCATCATGAAAATGGGATATGTGCGAAGAAAAAAATTACACAGATTATGCTTCACTACTGATTTAGTTAGTCACATCCTCCTCTGCTGTAGCTTCTGATTTTCATATTTCGATTACATATGGTGCTTCTCATTCGTCATTTTCTTCCCGGCTCAATAGACGCTGCCAGAATTACATTTGCTGTTTGCTGGAGCTATTGGGCAATTTATGGATGAATTGCAGATGAATTATTACAAGAAAACTAAAAGGCAGAAATTAAGCATCGACACGGTCTGACTCAAAATCCCTGAGGGGAAGAGAGACGTGGCCAAATTAAAGATATCAACGCCCAGTACTGTAAGCTGCATGGAAATACGTTTCAATTTTTGTCAATCAATGAAAAACGACACCTTATGCGGCGCATTATTTTGTTTTGTTTTTTTACATGAAATGAGAGTAAAGGAATCCCAAATGTCAAAATTGCACACAAAGTGGAATCACACTAGACACATCATCCCCCTATGAGAAGGATGAGAAGGTTGAGCAGATGGTGCACTCACTGGCTTCGTCAGAGTCATAGTCGTTGGCCTCCTCCTCCTCCTCGGCTGGGGGAGGTTGCTGTCGGGCAGGCTGCCTCCTGTCCTCTCTTACTGCAGGAGGCGCTCTCTGCTCTGGAGGGACTGCAGCAGAAGAGTAGGCACCTCCATCTCCTGCCACTGGACCTACAACCACAGGCAGTCATGTGAGACTGCGCAAAGTGACACTACTGCAATATTTAGTTAATGGCTGGGAGTCTCTATAAGGACGTGAGTAAAGGGACGTTGTGTCCGAGCTGTTTCTCACCCTGCTGGGCCATGGCAGCCGATGCAGAAGGCTGTGGTCTGGAGCTCTGGACAGGCACCATCTTCTTCATCACCACTGGGCTGGCCTGGCCAGCCTCCTCAGGACCGGCCCCACCTGTGGCCATGCGCAAAACCGGTTTAGGGGCCACAGGTGGGTAACCAGCACGGCCCTGTGGCTCTGGTCCTAAAAGTAAGGGTGAGTAGCATAATATGGTAAACACAGAGACACACACTATGCATAAGGGAGAAATGCATAATCACACTACTTCAGGCTTCTACTGCAGTGGAATGTGTAATACTCCCTAGTCTCTCTGGATACTTTTGATGTTGCAGCTTTTTCGTTGCAAAGGCATTGACCTACATACACTACAACAAGCTGTGGCAGCCGACGACTGTACATGCAGCAGCTACTTCAGTTTGCCTGCTAGCACTACCCCTCTCTTTTATGGGGAAATCACACTGCACAGGTAATCACGCTGAAAGTGTGAAATGATGCGGTGTGACCCATCATGCCAGCACCACCTGGAGGCTCATTCCACCCCACAGCATGCAACTTCCGTCAGCGTAATTGAGCTCTGCATCTCCCTCCTCTGCAACAGTGGGCGGCACTGCCAAATTTGGGAAGCAGATAAAAGGTTTGATGGCTGGGAAAAGAGCAATGAGAGGTGGGGTTGTGTGATCGGGCTTCCTGATCTAAAGAGACCGAAGAGGTGGTGCTAAGAAACATTTTAAGTTAAACCTAATATTAGTGGCAAAAAAAGAACTGCAATTAAGAAAATGTAATAGTCTTTATATAGAGATAACATACCTTGTGTAGGTCTTTAGTTCAAGGAGCTTGCACTAACTGGCAATATTGGTATTGGCAGTTTGATTGGTGTTTTTTGAATGGGCCTGCACCTAAAATAGTTCATGGTATTGCGTAAATTGTAAAATGCAATGCAATTCCATGCCTTACTGACATGCTTCATCACAGCATCTCAACATATGAATGTACAGGAACTGACAATGACTCAGCCCTTGCCGAAATAACAATGAGAAGCCTGTTTTGCTAGCTTTGCAATCTTCAAATGTTTAATGTTGTAAAGAGGTAAGTTCCGTCAATAATAGACAGTGCTACGGGCACTTGTTCAAAAAGGGGGGGAAAAAACTTTTTTCTACACTACACAGTAAGGCACTTTTTAGTCAGCATGTCTATTAACTTAGCTTTGAGATGTTGGGAAGCTATGAGGAAAACGCCCACCCAGAGGCTTGGAGCTGAGACACATTTTTCACATCCAAAAATGGTTTTATCCCTTTTTGAAGATATTCTGTTTTCAAAAATAGAAAAATATGCCCAAAAGCTTTCGTATCTACTTTATTTCCTCACACAAAAAGTATGAAGACGTATTAAATATCAGTTCCACTTCAAAGAACAACACTCAGGACTACTGAGAAGTGGAAACCTCACAGGCTGTTCAGGTAGAGCCCTTATTTTAAAAGGTTTCTAGATATTGAAAACTTGCCTGAAACTTGATGCTCAGAGGCAGGAGCCTGACTCTGATTCTGACCTAAGAGAGACATAATGTAAAGCAATGGACCTGCAATTTGCCTAACAGAAATAATGACTGAAGAAGAGATTAGAGCTGTATGTACCTGGTGGCTGTGGTTGGGTTACTGCCTCCTTGGGCTGAGAGGCTGCAGGTCTCTGGGGCTCTGCTGCCTCCTGGGAAACTGTCTCGTTTGGTTTAGATAATGGCATGGGCGATGGCAGGAAATGCTTAGGAAAACCTTTAAAGAACCAGGCACCAGACCTCTTCCATACCTGAAAACACACAAAAAAATGTTTGCATTATAGACTTTCCACCAGACTGTTTACTTAACCTTTTTTCCCCTGATGTAAAGCACTCACCTCTCGCTGTTCTCTGCAGATCTTGCAGAGCCACACTGCACGTGGCCGACTGCCACACTGTGTACCACACTTGGTGCACATGTTCTACACAACAGGAGAAAATGAAGATTTCCAGCTGCTCGCCATCGACAATGTTATCACGAATGCACAGCTCATAAACAATTGCGTTCTTTCAGCTTTTGTGTGGATTGCAGTGAAAGCCTGGGTTGTTTGTAATAATTCGCTGGCTCATTATCTACCTTTTTGCAGTCCTCACACACCACCGAGCTGACCTCGGGTGTACCCAGCTGCTCCCCACACAGCAAACAGCGGGACACTCCGTCTCCACACACAGTCTTCTTCATGTCGTCCAGGCGGTTTATCAAGCGCCTGCAGCAGCACAGAGTGAAGTCTTACTTAAAAGGTCACCGTTAATTATCCCTGGTCCAAATTTATGCACTTCATCAGTCTCGGCAGATGATTTTGTTTTAATTTACACCTATCAGAGAAATCACTGCATGTTTTACAAACTCTCACCCAATTCTCTCCTGTTCCATGGCCTCCATTTTCTCAGCTCGGGCGATCACGCTGTTTATAATCTCTTTTTCTTCATCCGTCAAGTCTGGACCAGGACCAGGGCCTTGCTGCATGGTCCAGGTGCCCCTGTCAGCCAAACATATTCTCCAATTAAGGGCACATTATATGATTGATTTTGCTGCTTAAATCACATGTGCACACACGCACACTTAACATTCAGGGTTTGAACACAGAGAGCAAACACAATGAATGAATGAATGAGGATACATTTACTGCATCAGCACATTACACTGCTTTCAGAACAGTTACAGAGTGGAAATGCAGATAAGGGAGGAGTTTATCTACTTACTGCTCTTTATCACTGTGTCACAGATCACACGTAAGAGAGATGCAGGGGAAACAGAGGAGGAGGGCACAGTTAACGGTAGATGTTGCCATTAGAAAAGATTACCAAGACAAGAATGACAGTCGCACTCACCCCGCATGCATGGTCCTCTGCCTGTCGTTGGACCCCCAGCGACCTGAGCTGCTGCTCATCACCGTGTCTGTCATGCTGCACTACTGCAGTCTGCAAGGTGGATAAACACAAAGGCACAAGAATGACATGAATTCAGCATGAAGCGGTCAAACAAGCTTTAAAATATAAGACTGCTCTGTATTTAGAGTTCTAGTTATGTGCCTTAAGTCCACACTTAGCCATCCTGTACCCTAAAGCAGCATTTACTTAATTGCTACCATGGATTGCTCTCTCATCAAAAAGGACATTTTCTCCAAATGTGCGAGCAGGGACACTGCCAACATTAAACTGGAAAGTCAACAGATACTCCTCCTTTAATTGCCACAGGGTTGAATAAAAGGAAATACTGGTGACCATCGTGAGCCAAACAACCACTAGAATCAATAAAAATCAAGAATTATTTCTCAAAAATCACTTTTTTCCCTCCTTCATTTACATCCCTTCTGTGGATTTGCATACCAATCCTGAACGACATAGCAACTTTCACTGGGAGAGAAAGTGCAATTAATAGAGCCAATTTTACAGCCTAATCACTGCCTCCTCCTCTCACCGAGCCCGTTTCGACAAATTCCTTCCACCGACATATTCAAGTAATAAATGGACTCAAGAAAACATTGCAGATACAGGTTTGCTAAACAAAA
Source organism: Acanthochromis polyacanthus (assembly GCF_021347895.1). NCBI lineage: Eukaryota > Metazoa > Chordata > Actinopteri > Pomacentridae > Acanthochromis > Acanthochromis polyacanthus. Next base: position 26,450,189 of record NC_067119.1, read on the forward strand.
GCCCAAACTATGCTGACATACAGCGGTTCAAACAGGAGCAGACTTGCTTCGTGTGCGTACAGCAAATCGAACAAAGCTCACGACAAAGCAAGTCTTCCTGTGCATTAGTAACTGGAGTGAAATGATGCTGAAGTGGGTGGTCCAGGTCGTTTGAATTTATGTGCGTCTTCAGCGTTGAGGGCCGTGGTGATAAGGCAGCGCAAATTGGGGGTGGTAAGGTCAATTAATTGAGCAGCTGCAAGTAAAACTGAATGAATTGCTTCCAGTTTGCGAGGGCACGCATTTGAAAGAGACAGATGTGTCCGTACAGAAGGAGTGGCTCGGTTATGCTATAACACAGTGACTATGGCTAAGAGTTTGTCTCCAGCATTTCTGATTTGGCCATGGACTAATATTTTTTTTACAATTCTAGACTTTTTCATATGATGTTGGTGGAACTGGGAGTGGGGTTGGGTATTACGGGGTGTGATGGAAGTTGCTGATACTCCACGTGGTGAAACTGAAGCTGGATTGTTTATAGGCCAGAAGGGACTCAGTGTTGCTGAGGAGGACTGTATTTAAAGTACATGACAGCTTTTGTTTGTGTACATAGTGCAAAAAAAACCACAACAGGCTGCGAACAGAGCCAAGTGCTAATGATGAAACGTGGGAAGCTGTGAGCGCCTTTTCCATATGATACACCAGCAATGTAATTCAATCTCCAAGTGACATGCTAAAGATGACACATAGATGTTAACAGGAATCACTGAGGCAAGTGCCGATGGGCAAGTCTGTCGAGAGTGTGTATGTGTGTTTGTGTGTGTTGCTCTATACAACTGCCTTAGGGCTGCTTCAAGTCTCTGGCAGACAATACATGGAGGGATGCTGCAGCCACGGGCCAGTGTATGTCCTGAGGGGGAAGTGCCAGCATTCAGTGCAGACCAGTGGGCCTCAAACAGGAGCAACAAGATGAACTAAAAGCCTCACTGGAGCTGCAAGTATCAAGAACCGTGATGACTCAGGATGAGTCGAGCATAGATACTGTATTAGACAGAGTGATAGCAAGGAATGCCTAATGATAATGACCAAAGCAAAAAAAAAATCAATAAGTTTCACTTGTCTTCAGCGTTTCACAGCAGTAAAATCGAGCCCTATAGAACCTTGGAAAACATGAAAGGGAGGAGTGCGCCACTGTCTCCCTCATTCAGCTGCTCGCTTTATGCTGCATAATGTCAGGCTACATACCTTTTGAGGTGTAATCTGCTGTCTGCCTGCCTGCGGGACTCACAGAAAAAGGAACAAATTCACTGTGCTATCAATAGACACTGGGTGTGGGCTTTTCCCTCTGATGCTGCCGCCGCATCCAGCCAACAGTGGCAAACACATTCTTCAGGGAGCATTTGTCTTTTTCCACTTTTTCTCCAGCAGCGTGACAGATCAGACATTACTCCAGCGGTACAGTATGTATTATATACGCTGCGGCTCTCAAGCATATCCTTCCTTCACTTGCCAAAGTGAGTTATGCCACCTTTGCCTAACGTTATTGTCCTGGAGAGTTGGATGGAAGGAGACAGATGGGAGGCGGCATTCAGACTTGGGCAGGGTAATCACAGAGTCAGACAAGCCTGAGCTCTCTGCTGGGGATAGATGTTACTGCATCACTGAAGTGGTCTCTTTGCTGAGGTGACAATCCAGTTAGCATTCAGGAAGGATCACACACACACTTGTCTCATAAAGAGCTGTCAGTAAAGGTGTTGGAAAGTACTGCTTGGTTTCATCCGCTGTAGTCAGAGAGGGTTTACACCTCACAAGATTTAAATCGTACATATTAAAATCTGTTCCAGAGGTGCTGCTCTGCCCAAAATGTCACGCTGGGCCTCATTCTGCAGTCATGACATCACAGTTGCCCTCCATCCTGTGTGCTGTCGAGGTTATAAATGCAACAAATATGCGTCATTTGTGACTCTAACTGTCATCATGTACTTGGTTTCCTCCCATAAAAAAGATGACTCAGTCAGGTGGTGGATTCTTCTCTGGGGACATATTCTACTGTGTTTTCATTTATTTATTTTTTTCCAAAATGTCATGGAGCCTCCGCGATGACGCTCTCATACGTGATGCCAGGGAACCACGCAGGCAACCACAATACACAACAGCGTCTGAAGATACACAAGGAATAGCTAGTAACAGATCATGTGTGAGATGACAACAGGAAAAGACCAGAGGGAGAGAATCGACTCAAGATAGTCATCTGCCTGATCATCATAAGTCATCCACGCAGCAGGATCTCTCTCCATACAGAATCTCATATGGGGGTGGAGAGGACCAATTTAGAAGCCTGTGTCTCCTCCTCGGGGCCTGGAGGGAATAGTCAATACGAATCTGCATCTGTACATCTTCAGGGATGTATGGATGCACGACTGCCAGAGCAAACCATGCACATTTTCCATCCTTTTTAGCCACACAGCTATCCATTCTTCTCGGATACTTGAAGTGAATGCTAAGAATGAGTAACTAGCTTTAAGTCTCACAGCCGAATATTCTTATATGACTTTCGATAGTAGGTGTATGACTCATTTTTGCAGAACATATGACTGGAAAAGAAACTGACTAGAAGAAAAGCACCTTGTTAGTTTTTTTCTTTCAAGATTTTGGCACATGGTGAAGAAAGCAGGCAGAGTGACACCAAGGCAGCAGGGCATTGATTGATTTGATGGATTGATCCAGCGTGGATTATTACAGAAAAAGCACTGAGAGGTTAAATGGGGGATGGAGGGAAGCCATCTCCACTGACATCAACATAAAACAAAAGCAAGGTTCTGCTCCAATGTCTTCATTTTATTATTAAGCAATTTGTGCTCTAACATTAAGTCAATTAGTGCACGGATTTGAAAACATCCATCTCCAGCCATCATAAAAACCAAGCAGTTTAGCTGATTGTGACAATAGTAGGTAAATGTAGTCTAAAAAACAAATTTTACTGTATTCAAGGACAATTCCGAAAGAATACAATGTGACTTTGTTGACTTCTGTACTGGATAACATATTTAAATGGCAACAGCACCGTTTGTCTATTTTTTTAATAGCCCACTGCGTGTCCTACTTGTAGACATATTGAAAATAATGACACTAAAAAACTATTGTACTTGAATTCCAGGCCAACAATTCCCTCGCTAGCATCAAAGAAGGACATGTCTAAAATGGGTTAATGAGAATCAGAGATCAATGCAAAGTCTCACAATTGGTTTCATTTTAATTTATCTTTCATCAGTTCTCCATTGATACTTTGATGCGTTGCCACAAAACTTGCTTAAGTATAGTGGAGGTCATCTTAATGCTGTGCTGCAGCCACCAACAGGAACAACCAACAACCCCTTCCAAAGCAGCATCCCAGTGGGGTCAGATCAGCACTTACTTCCAAACCATTTTCCAAGATGCTGATGCTAACTAGATGCCAGAGTTGATATTCATGTCCACACAGCATATCCACACTACCAGTGATTAAATAATCCTGGTGAAACCATACACAGTTTTTCAGGTTGACATGACCATCAATGTTTCATAAGCTACAATGCACTGTGTGCTTTTTTCCCATTAAAGACGCAATAACCTTGCAACCCACACTCATTTTTTTCACAATGCGGCGGGAATCTAGCTCACCTCCAACATGTGCTTTAAAGAAGGCATTACTAGGCTTTTACTGCCTTGTGTGACTATACGTATATCATCATGTAGGGGAACTATGACCAACATGGTTGCACAAAGAAGGCTTCATCTGCAATAAATACAGTGAATAATGAATGTTTGGAATAAAAGTAATGTGATACTGTGTGGTCTTTTCTTTTTACAGTACAGTGAACAATTTGAAAAATCTTGACATGCAAAACACAACAAAAAAAACTGCTAAAAAATATGAAAGCAGATTTTAAGAAGAGAAGGAACCAAACATATTTTATTATACTTCTTAATTTTTCTTCCCCTGCCATCTGGCCTGGCAGTAGCTCAGATTGTTTTATGTATTATGAAACAGAACACAGCCTGAGATCCTCAGACAGGAGAGTTTTGGCTGGTCGACAGTTTCAGCTCAAGTCCTGTGGTGATCTGGAATATCATGCGTTTTTTCTTTTATTTCTCCTCTTTACAAACACAGATTTATTTGCGACCCAAGCAAAATCCAAAAATGACCAGGATGGAACGTTTTGGAGAGAGGGAAGGAACTGTTACAGCAGTAAAAATCATAAATATACAGCTGCATTAGCCGTCATTCTCCAACATCATGTCAAGTCACACTACTATAAAAACAAATATAAGCACAATTCCTCAGTAACGCAGAATCAAATGCTAAGTGCGATGGTCATAAATTTAAAAAGCACCAACATTCACTCATGGAAAATGATGACTGTAGAAGCACAACTCCATTCATGAGTCATCTTCAGTCCTTCACTTAAATTTTCTGCAGAACATGAACTAGTTGACAATACTTTGACTCACGCGTAGGCTACATGTCATCAAAAAGTACAACCAGCTGCTCCTTCACAGTCTGTGGTGACACATGTGGGCTGTTGGTTGGCAGAACCTCAAGGTCTGTGCAAACACTTTTATAGACAGTAAAATGGCCGTTCTTATAAGCGGCACCACCATACAGCTGACCAGGCTATAAACGCAAGCATGACTGGAAAGGGTTACGAGTGGTAATCAACTTTAGCTATAAAATAATGACTAACAATGCAAAAGATGTGTGCATAAAGACATGCAGCCCAAAGTAAGAAGAAAGATTGCGCTCAGTTCACTCACACTGTGGAAACATAGCGCTGCAGATTGTAGTTTGAGAGCCACAATGCTACATTTTAGCCAAGTTAGCAGCTTCCCATGATGGCAATGTTTGTGTGCTTGTCAGCTGGTCCACCACTTTGGTTTATTCACATGGTGATAATAACAGAAAAAAAAATAACAACAAATTATTATTCCATGTTGGGCTGCATGTTATTGGGAAAAATTGGCTTTGCAACAATTGTTTTTTCTACAATATACATATTGCAATATGAATATTTTCACCAGATGAATGCCATTTGGAAAAAGCTGTTTTATAACTTTCTCATATGGTGGAACACTGTCAGAGTCATCCAAATTTGTTTCTTGTTTTGGATGGCATTCAGATCTGGCTTTGCACTCATACAGAGTTTTGTGGTGTTGATTTAAATGTTCAGCTTCAGTGTCTTCTAAATAAAGTTTAAAAATAGAAACTCAGTGTATCAGAATAACCCTTAAATCAGAGTATGTTCCATCAGATGAGCTTCTCTTGTTAGTTAGTCATGAACTATGAGAACCTTACAAGTTTTCTTTTTGAATCAAGCAGCTAAAAAAGTTGTAGAATGATGCATTTGAAAATTGATTGCTTAGATAAAGTTTTTTTTAAGTCTCCACTTCATAAATTACACAATTTTTTAAACCTTTTTATGACAGCAAACTACATATTTTTGAGTTGTGGACAAAACGAGACATGTAAGGACATCATTTCGGGCTTGGAGAAAACTGACTACTAAGCTTTTAACAGAGAATATAATTTTGTACTAAATCATAACTATATTGCAATAAAACATTAAATAAAAGGGTCATTCCATATGAAATGACCAGATATTCCTTGGGGGTGTTGCTGCACCATCTTCAAATTAGTCCTAAATTTGTATGCCATTAGACAGTCACAAAAGTACTTTCTATGCAAAATTGTAGGCCTGTAGCTCAAATAGTTTCTGAGTTGTGGGGGTCTGAAATTTTCAGAATTTGGGCTATCAAAAGCCTCGCCAGCGTTTTTTTGCATCTTTAAGTGGTTATTTCTCAGCCTCTAGACAGACCAGAGAGCTGTGAGTTGGTAAACAAGGCCTCTGCATGTAGCTAGTGCCCCACAAACATCCCCAGGTGTTTCCCTACACTCTGCAGGCCATGGGGGCTTGTTAAAAATGCTAAAAATTAAGAGATACCTACTCGCGTGTGGGGTTTGGGACCTTAAAAGTACTAGAAATACTGCACAGAAGTGTTCTAACACCCCTGGGTTCCATTCTACACAAACCTGTGTGATAACTTAGCAAACTGGAGCTTTCTAGGTACCTCAGTTTGGAAAATATGAGCTCCCAAAGTTGGACGAGATTTTTAATTGACTATATTTGGTGGCAAAAATCTCAGTGTGGGACAGGTACCAGAGACCCCAACTCTTTCTATAAGACAGTTCCATCTGTTTTCTATCACTGTACAAAAAAGCAGCAGGGTTATATTTGTAGTTACTGAGATATTCTTACTCAAAATGGCATGGGTAATGTCAAAATTGTTTTTTGCTTTTCAGTACTTTAAATGGGGATACAAGTATTAGTAGTCATTCCAATGGTAGTATTATGTATGTTTTGTTCTTTTTGAAATGTTAGTTGTTAAGTTACAACTTAGGTATAGGTTCTTTTGCTTGTAACATGACATTGTACAATTAAATTTAACATGTTTAATCCCACTGCACTGATACTGTAAAATTCAACATTATTGTTGTATTTTTAAATTAATCAACCATAAACTACTACAGAGCTCCCTGAATTCAAGTTAGTGCATGTAATTTGTATGTGTATGTTAAAATTACATGTATGCATTGCAAATGGGTGTCAACATGTCATGATATCTACAGGTATGGCTCTAAACTAGACCTTGTGACGCAAAAAGGGCATTTGCAATGCGTACATGTAATTATAACATACACATACAAATTACATGCACTAACTTGAATTCAGGGAGCTCTGTAGTAGTTTATGGTTGATTAATTTAAAAATACAACAATAATGTTGAATTTTACAGTATCAGTGCAGTGGGATTAAACATGATAAATTTAATTGTACAATGACATGTTTCAAGCAAAAGAACCTATACCTAAGTTGTAACTTAGGTATACCTAAGTTATACCATTACACTTTTTGAAGGTAGTCACCTTTAACAACTAACATTTCAAAAAGAACAAAACATACACAATACTACCATTGGAATGACTACTAATACTTGTATCCCCATTTAAAGTACTGAAAAGCAAAAAACGATTTTCACGTTACCCATGCCATTTTGAGTAAGAATATCTCAGTAACTACAAATATAACCCTGCTGCTTTTTTGTACAGTGATAGAAGACAGATGGAACTGTCTTGTAGAAAAATGTGGAGTCTCTGGTACCTGTCCCACACTGAGATTTTTGCCTCCAAAAATAGCCAATTAAAAATCTCGTCCAACTTTGGGAGCTCATATTTTCCAAACTGAGGTACCTAGAAAGCTCCAGTTTGCTAAGTTATCACACAGGTTTGTGTAGAATGGAACCCAGGGGTGTTAGAACACTTCTGTGCAGTATTTCTAGTACTTTTAAGGTTTCCAAACCCCACACGCGAGTAGGTATCTCTTAATTTTTAGCATTTTTAGCAAGCCCGCATGCCCTGCAGAGTGTAGGGAAACACCTGAGGATGTTTGTGGGGCACTAGCTACATGCAGAGGCCTTGTTTACCAACTCACAGCTCTCTGGTATGTCTAGAGGCTGAGAAATAACCACTTAAAGATGCAAAAAACGCTGGCGAGGCTTTTGATAGCCCAAATTCTGGAAATTTCAGACCCCCACAACTCAGAAGCTACAGGCCTACAATTTTGCATAGAAAGTACTTTTGTGACTGTCTAATGGCATACAAATTTAGGACTAATTTGAAGATGGTGCAGCAACCACCATCTGGTCAAACCACACGGAATGACCCAAAAGCTATTTGATGGAAGGCTATAAACATTCATGATCTCTGATTTGATGATCACTTGACCTTTGACCTTGTACCACCAGCAGCTCAAAGTTTTCGCACATTCAGTGAAATTTCTCAACATCATCATCATTTTTTTAAGGACATTCAGTCTTACCAATTGATCCCTCAGCAGTACCCTGAGTTCTCCTTCAGGGCACCCACGAGGTTCACATTTGTAGTCCCGAGTGAAAATCTCGACAACTATTGGATGGGCTGTCAAGACGACTGCAATAATCCCACCTGACTTGTGCCAGCCTTAGGCCAAAATTTGAATTTGTCCAACACTTTAGGTTATTCCCAAACTGATGATATTCTCATTAGTTTCATTTTGAATTCAATGCTAGCATGGTAACATGCTAAAACATTAAACGCTCCCAATAAATAGTCCTCCACCGAACCCTCTGTGCCACCATATCCTCTTCTCACTGCAGACTTTGTTGCTATTTATAATATCTTATCTGATCTGGGTGAAGCCCTGTGATTGGCTTAAATCTTTCATCACAGGTTAGATTTTCTAGAAGCTGGAAATAAAGCTAAGAGAGGCTCCATAAAATCTAGTTTCCTCTCCGAGAACCATGGTTCTCTATGCAACATGGTGAAATGTTTGTGTCCAATTTTTGGTCCAGAACACACTGCCTACCCTAGCTTTAAACATCAGCATGTTAGTCATGTAATTTCAAGCTTTAGCTCTTTCATCAAAGCATGTTTAAATTCAAAACATGCACCAAATCTATCTTTTAAGAAGCATGCTGTATACATAATTATTACCACCATTACAATTTTGCATTCATTTTTCTGATTTAATGAAAAGAAAGTAATCACGATATTATGAGTTATTTTACATTTCCTTGGCACTGCACACTGTTTCCAAATCTCCTGATCATTTGGTCTTCAATAACTAACTTGACAGGCTTCAGCTTGTGATGCCTCATGTTCGTCATACAGGCCTAGTGCAGAGACGGGGTAGGAAGCACCGAAAAACACGAGGTAGCCACCCACTCCCAGTTGCATGGCACAACTCCATCCATCCTCCAGAGGACTGTGAGATGCCAGCATAGCAACACACTGAGAGCTTGGACCAGAGGAAGACTGTAAAGCACTGCACCACAAAGCCCTCCACTGCAAGAGGAACACATCACTCAGCATTTTTTAATTATTTACAACTCCCACCCCCATTGCCTTTCACTCTGTGTAAGTCCCCTCTTTAAGGCATTAGTGCCCACTTTATGTACCATACTAACCTCTATCAAACATCATGTATGGAGCGGTGGATTTGGGGGACAAAACGATCACAGAGGGACAGACAGGCTGAGGAAATCTGTTATGGATAACAGTGTGGATGTTAGTCTTTTCGGTCTGCAGCACTGACAAATTACCCATGTTTTCACTCAGACAATGGCGTTGACAGGGACCATCTGTGGAACCATCTGCGAGGACTCTTCACCTCTCAAATGTGAGAGTGTTGTACCGTTTTAAATACACACATCTACTCTCTCTCGGCAGGCATGGCTCCAGGTCCCGCATCGCTGGAGAACAAACAGGAAAGACCATCCCGTGACCAACAAGGTCCCACGCTGTTACCCTGCTATAACTCTTGGCCCTGGCCAGCAGACCTAAACGGGGTGTGTGCGCCGTGTTTTTCATTCTTAAATCAACACAGCACATACAGAATTAGATGTCCATCTCCAATAGGTCTCATTCCATTTAATCATCCTCCACTTCTTTTAGAACTACGTCAGTAAACAGCTATAGGACACAGAGCACTCAATTAACTGCACTCTCGCAACAACCTGCAGTGAGTCTCAAATTTGCTGTACTGATGGTGATTCATCCCTGTAAGCCCCTGAGGTAAGAGGTGGGACTTTGAGAACTGGCTGCTGATGCATTGGCCAGTCATGCTCCTTCAATTTCTCCCATCTTATCTTGGGAAAACAAGTACTAACAGACAGGGGCATTAAATCAGTGCAGTAAAGGTCCGTCGTAAAGACACCATGCATCTATTCACTACTAACCAGAGGTAACCTGCAGCTGGTGGTCTGCTGAGATACACTACACCTAAAGAAACAAGTCAGATCTAACGGTCTCTGTCTGTGATGGTCATGATTGTGTCTCTTTGTTGCTCTGATGCTTTGAAGATCTGGCACTGCTCAGCTGCAGGATATCTGACTCTCCCTCTTGTCCTACTAGCAAAAGCAGGTACAATGCCCCTGGGTGTTTTTAACAGATCTCTGTTGGCAAACTCTTCCTGTCTCGAAACACTGCAACACTGAAAAATAAGCTTTAGTCCAAACTTTGAGAGGAACAAAAGAGCCAAAATGCAAAATATATCGATGTGTCACTCTGTGCCTATGGGGCAAAATAATTACTACAGTTACAGTATGTGCACAGTGGTGATTATAATCAGCTAAATATAAATGCAGGAGAATCTAAATATGTACTGGAAAGCTGAAAAGTGTTGCTTATGCTATAAATAGACTGGTGTTCACGGTACAGATTCAGACACAGCCCAGTTCTGTTTTGGATATTTAACTCCTTGTTCTCTTGGGGAAATTTTCTGTAAAGGCCACATTAATTACCTCTGTCTGCTCCAATATGTCAACACTGTTTATACAGATCTACTCACTAGTTTCAGAGAACCCACGGAATCGATTCTCATCCACCGCTCTGATGAGAATTTGAAGATGAAGCCACTCCCTTCTGAAGCTCGGCCACAGACGGCACAATAATGCATCTCCTCTGACAAATTGAAAGATATGCTCAATAGCAGGACACAAAAGCCTGCAGGTATTTAGCATTTAAGTTCAAAGCTCCATGTGTGGATTGTGAAGAGCACAGAAGAACATGTCATGCACCTTTACCAACTGTGGCCATGGTAACAGCAAGATCAGAAGATGAGAATCAGTGATTAAACGCTGTGTGTGTGTGTGTGTGTGTGTGTGTGTGTGTGTGTGTGTGTGTGTGTGTGTGTGTGTGTGTGTGTGTGTGTGTGTGTGTGTGTGCGTCCACTAGTCTGTGTGTTTGTAGTAGACTAATACCTGTGCCAAATTTCAAAATCCATGCAGAACAGGTTATTGTTGCAACTGACATAGCTGAAAGCACAGCAGGGTGAGAGAGGAAGACAAGCTGAAGACATGGGATTGTGGGTAAGTCAGCTTGTATCCTTTAGCTTTAAATAATGTAGTTAGTGTGCGAAGCACTTACTTCATTCCTCCATCTTTTTCCACCTTTCCCCTAAACACCCATGTTTCCTCTCCATCCTTCATTTCCTCATGTTTAATGTGACCGGACCTGACAAACCTCATTTCTCTCCTTCCTGATGCTTCTCCCCTGCCCATTTTCCATTCTTCCCCTGTGTGGAAAGCAATCACAGGCTAGCAGGGGCACAGAAAAATACAGAGAGAGGAGTACCAGCAGAAGGGTGTCGTCCAATCACTACTGTGGTTGCTCATGTGAGAGGAGGCAGCTGCAGATATCTCGCAGACTGTTCATTCAGTCTTTTCTCCCCTCCCCCATTTAATCCCCAAGCTTCAGGTTCTGTAGGAGGAGTTGGAGATGGTGGAACTGGGAGGCTGATTCCCAGCTCTTTTTTTCATGCCCTCTTTCTATATTAACACTAGAAGCAATGAAGCGTTTTGGTCCAGCAAGTCTCTTTACAGCACACACACATGCTGCTTTGACCCTCCAAGTGTATCAACCCCAGGGTGAAGGATAAGATAACATTACAACAAGTAGGCAACTGAATCACCTGTCCAGCGGCACAGCTGGAGCTGAGAGCTGCCCTGCCCACATCAGCATTTGGAGGCATCACTGATGTTTTTCCTCCCAGTCTGCAGGCACAACAAGCCCCAGTGTGCGCTCCAAAAAATCCTGCAGCAACGCCCAGGGACTGCAACCACACAATCTCCCACATGACTTACCAGGTCTGTTTTCTTATATCAGATCTGCAACAAGGAAGCACTCATCTTGAAGTAGTGCAGCCAGCTGGTCTTGTATTAATTATTCTTGAGGGGGATTAAGATGTAAGGCACTGAGCTCCACCAAGAGTTATATTTATCAGCTACTTATCAATAAACTTAGTCCACAAGGATGCTGCTGTAAATCAGTGCAACAATTCAAAACATGGAGGCGATCTGTATCAACACCTCTGCATGCAGTTCTGCTGCAGAGCAATGTTTTCAGTGAGACATGTTTTCCCTAAAACAAAAGAATCAATCAAATGTTCATTTACATTGCCTAATTGGCACCTCACATAGGTTAATTAGCAGCAGCTTCATGCATACTGAGTGCACTGCACACAATCACCAATCTTCTCTTTTCACTCAAATGACTCAGTAGGTATCTGACTCAGAAAGACATTGAAATGTGTTCCATCAGATTAATAAAAACAGGCAATGAAATATGTTCCCTCCTAAGAGATCACCCATCTCTCTTCTGAATGAAATGCTGCATTCATTCAACTTGTAAATGAGAAATTAGAAAGCACTGAGTCACCGGCCGAATGCACTAACCTCAGAGCGATTTCAGAGTGAGGATGCAATGTTTGAAAAATCCTTCGAAGGAGATCGCACAGAATCCTACCTGAGAATCCAGCCCCTGCCTCCCTCTCGGAGCTCTCTCTCCCTCTCGGAGCTGTCAGGGAATGATGCGGACTAAATTTCTGTGCAGCGCTTCGATCCGTCCACTGAGTTAGTCATTGCGCATGGTGCCTGTCACCAAACCCCTTTTCTCTTTTTTCTCTTTCTTTTTTTTTTCTCTTTTTTGCCTGGAGGAGTCTTTTGCTTGAGGCACAGCGGATCACTACAATGTATGGGAACTCGTCTGCGCGGAGGATAGAAAGCCCTTGGTACCCTGGGAAGGAAACCCCTGGATCTGAAGTGATAACACTGATGCTCAAGTGGGCAGTCATCACCTGATCCAATTGTCTCTGTAACATAGTGTCTAAATTTGTCTCATCATCCTGGCAGCCCTATTGAGAAATCACTGTCATTTTTATATGATTATATGCACTGATTTATGATTGCGCTTCACGTTTGATTTATTTATTCAAACACACAGCGCAATATATCATACGTTTGTTACAAGTTTAACTGACATTTCGTTTTTGGAAGGTTTGATTTTAATGAAGTCATTGTTTTATTTTATCTTAAGAGTCGTGTTGTTTTTCAGTCTGTGTCTATTTTTATCCCTCGTTGCAATGGACCCTCAGAAATATCCCAAATACTCTGAGATCTCTTCGTTTTTCCAACATGATGATAAAATCTACAATTTTTATGAACTTTTCGTCTTTCATTCACAAGAGTTGGATTATTATTGTTCTACTGCAACAATTAAATCTACAAAAAAAAAAACAATCGCTGAAATTCTCACATCAACGTCTCAATTATAAGAGCACAGATCACCATGTATGGATTCCTACTGTGGGGACATTGCGCCATCTAATGGATCAAGCCGTCATTGCAACAAAGAAATGAGCAAATCAACGCAACATTATTGTTTACGGATGATATTTCTTTCCGACGTTAATGAAATCAGTAGAGCGAATGCAAAAAAAACATAGTCCTTCTGAAAATAACTGGATTTGCAACACAAAGAGTATTTTTGCAGCGGTTATAATGTATGTTTGCCACACCTACCCACTATCAAAGACCACAGGTGGTGCAAGACAATGCATCCTTCGCATCGCCTTGATCGTATCCTTGAGCAGCGTTAAATGGGAAAATGTTTACTATACGTGACGCCTGTTTATGCTGTAATTTAAAACAAATGTCCAATCTATCGATGGTTGAATACACGATAACACCTTGATTTTTTTCTTAAACGTTTAAATTGAGTTGTCTCTAGCAAGAACCTTATGCGCATGCGTGAAGTTAGCAACCGAAAGTCAAACGCCTTCCATAAGATTTTAGATGAGTTAGATCAGTCGTTTACTTTGTTTATTGTCGTTTTAAAATTTAAAATATAATACAGAAAATATTAAGTGAAGTTTCATAGTTTAAAATGAATTAAAATTCATATTTATTGTGTTTTCCATAGCGTCGTGGTGTTTATTATCTTGATACTGTATCTTCTTTGGTCACGTGATTGAGTTTTCCCGTTTAGGTCACCTGATTTGTTGTGTCGCTGATCAGGAAAAATGGCTGCCCACCTGTCGTACGGCAGAGTGAACCTAAACATACTCAGAGAGGCAGCACGGAAAGAGCTTCGAGAGTTTTTGGATAAATGCGCCGGGAGCAAGGTAATAAACCTGTATATTTATATAAAACATGGCCGAATTAACGACAGTTAGCACCAAGAATGTGACAGAATATCTTCAGCTCCAGCCTTCTCATTGAGCTGTTAACTATGTGAGCAAAATGGTGCGGATTATGTTAAGAAAGGTCTGTTTTAAGTGGCACTTTTTAAACTAAGTGCATCTTTTGGTAGTACAGCCCCAGACCTATGTGCATGTGAGCTGTATTATTTCTCTGATAGTTATTGGAACCATTTGCTAATAGCTAATAGCTTCACTAGCAGCCTTTTATTGAAAGTAGGAGGATTTGTTGGACAAATGAAATGGGGAAGGCTTGCTTGATTACATTTTATGTCACGATTAAAACTATGCAGTTAAAATGAATTTGTAGACCCTTTCACACTAAACTCAAATGCTAAAAAATATTCAGATATTCAGCAGTGTAGTTCGTGCGGATTTTGTCAGGTGCATTCAGAACAGTCCTTAGGATGGTTTTATCAGGAAGTAACCTTATTTTGAAAGAAATTTTAAAAGTGAATCTTAGTTTGTCAATTTTTACAGTTGTCCTCTCACTATAATCTTTGGTGAATAACATCATGATTTTGATACGGAAAGCAAAAAGATACAAAGCTTCACGAACACAGCATTTGGTAGTGAAAGTTTGTCTACACAGTGGACTTTCAAGTGAATTTTGGGAAGCTGATAAGGCCAGTTTAAGGGTTGTTAGCAATTTATGTGATGCATTTATTATTGCTTTTTCCTGTTCGTTTAAATTAAGTGGTAAAAATGTATAGCAGTGCATCTATCTATCTATCTATCTATCTATCTATCTATCTATCTATCTATCTATCTATCTATCTGTAGCTTTTTATATGTAAGTTTGTGGATATATGTATATGCATATGTGTGTGTATGCAGACATATGCATGTAGATATGGATATTCGTGTATAACATATGAATTTATGAATAGATTTATTAATTCGGCTAAGAATGCTAATCAACCCTTTGTCCAGTATATGCAATGACAGTTTTGGTTTGTTACCTTTTCTCTCTTAATGTTTATGTATTGTTATTCTGTTTGCTTCAAATGTATGTACTTCTTTCACCCTACATAAAATTAAAATAATAGATTATTTCGGCATACAGGTCATTTTCCAGGCCAGGCTACTAATATGTATTTCTTTTTGTGTGTTTTCTGTGTAGGCTATTGTTTGGGATGAATATCTGACAGGGCCTTTTGGACTGATAGCTCAGTACTCTCTACTGAAGGTAAGTGCTTACTTTGCATAGCTTATGTTTCATAAAGTACCAGACGATGATCAGATAAGGCAGGGTCAGGTTTCTTCTTAAAGTAGTAGCTTATATGCTTTAAAATTGTCAATCATAAGCATGTGTTGTGTATATATTACTGTGTTTTTCAGGAACATGAAGTGGAAAAGATGTTCACCCTCAAGAGCGGCAGGCTCCCCTCTGCTGATGTCAAAAATATCATCTTCTTTGTCCGCCCCAGACTGGAGCTTATGGACATCATCGCTGAGAATGTATTCAGGTGTGTTCATGTGTCTTATTATCAAACTCCACACTGTAAATTGATAAAAGCATTTTCTTGGTTTCAGTTCCACAGTACATAACACTTTTGCTCTGAATGGTTGTTTTTTCAGTGAGGATAAGCATCATTCATCAAGAGACTTTCACATTTTGTTTGTGCCTCGGCGGAGCATGTTGTGTGAGCAGCGGCTGAAGGAGCAAGGCGTGCTGGGATCTTTCATCAACATCGATGAGTATATCCTGGACCTGATTCCCTATGACGGTGACCTGCTCTCCATGGAGTATGAAAGTGCTTTCAGGGTATGTCCAAGTTGTCCATCTCAGATATGTATCAACCACTCTTCAGCTCTATGAATGAAGATTCCATGTCTTGTTGTAAAGTAAAGACTATATTATAGACGGATATTCAACATTTTTTTCAACTAATATACTTGGCGACAAAATCAAAAATGTTTTTCCTCACTTCCTCCCGACTTCCAGGTGAGACGTATATCGAACTCTCATAGAAACATATTTTTACTCCTCTTCGTCTCACTCAGGAATGCTACCTGGAAAATGACCAAACAAGCCTGTACCACACAGCCAAAGGCCTTATGACCTTACAGGCACTTTATGGCACAATTCCACAGATCTATGGGAAAGGAGACTGTGCACGGGTGAGAATAATTGTGATCAGTATTATGATTCAACAGCATTTTTTCAAGCGAACAGAAGCTTGCAGCAGCCAGGTCACAATTTGTCTGACACACAGATTCTCTATTTCTCCTCAGCATGTAGCCAACATGATGCTGAGGATGAAGAGGGAGTTTGCTGGCACTCAGAACCAGATTCTGCCCGTGTTCGATACTCTCCTGCTCCTGGATCGTAACGTTGACCTGCTCACCCCGCTGGCCACGCAGCTCACCTACGAGGGGCTCATTGACGAGATCTATGGAATCAATAACGGTCAGGATAAACCATTTTAATTTCTTCTCATTATAAGAATGTCAGCGTGATATTGTGGGTCATTTATATTTACAGTATTTGACATCTTCCTGTGTGACTTGTGATGGGCAGTCATTTCCATAGGATGGCTTCCTTGCTAGCATCAAGGATCTATTTTAAATATTCATCCTGAGCCATGAATTTGACTGGAATTTTGCTAAATGTGGCAGTATAACAATTAACTTATATTCAAAGTATATTATTTTTAGCCTGTTTGATTCTTTTTTTTTTTTTTAAATTTCCAGTTCTTGTTTTTTCTCCCACTGCCTTATAGGTTATGTCAAACTGCCTCCTGAGAAGTTTGCGCAGAAGAAACAAGGAGAAGCGAGTAAAGATTTACCCACAGAGCCCAAGAAGTTACAGCTCAACTCAGCAGAGGAACTATATGCAGAAATCCGGGACAAAAACTTCAACGCAGTTGGCGCAGCACTCAGCAAGAAGGCCAAAATTATATCTGCTGCTTTTGAGGTTGGTCTTGCTTCAACTTTGCTCGTCTTGTCATATATTCCTGCTATAATACAACTGTCATGTAGTGTTGCCTTCAATACACAAATGTTGTTTTTTAGAATTTCATTACAATTCTTGGTACTTTCAGTGAGATGCGTTGGATCGCTTCCCAGCTGATCTAATCTGATTGTAATCTTTGTGACATTTTACAGCAAAGGTTATAACAGAAATCAATGAGGTAAACAAAGTGACAGGAATAACCTAGATTTGAGATAAAGCACTAATTGTTCAAATAGAAGATCAAACATTTTGCCGTTCTGTCATCAGATTGGAACACTGAGGTGCAGACCAGTGACAAATTAGAGGAAAAAAACCTGAACAGTCCTCCATTAAAATGGTCTGTGTCTCTGTTGTGCTGTGGGGGGCATTTTACTGGAGTGGTTTGGGTCCACTTACCCTTGAGGAAGGCTCACTGCAAATCAATACAGGATTGCTGTGACTCATCACCTCTGTCCTTTGATTAAACTATTCCATCTGAGTATGAAAATGATGTGAATCATATACTGTGGCTTTCACAGTCACTAGATCTTAACCCTGTTAAGCACATATGGGAGATTTTAAAACAATGCTTTAAGATGAAAGATTTAAAAAAAAAAAAAAAAAAAGCTTTATAGAGTACTTTCAACCTTTATCATCAAAATACCAAATGAGAGAAAGCCTTTTGGTGAAATGGGGTTTCATCCCTCCAGTAGAGCTCCAGAGACTTGGAGAATCAATGCCAAAGAGCATGAAAGCTGTTCTTTCTCTTTTGTTCTGTTTCAGTCTTTTTGGGTTTTTATAGACATCAGCTCAAGTTTAAAAACATTTGACTTATTGACCGCAAAGCAAAGTATAAGTCTAAAGTCTCTCTCTTCTCCGTATGTCCTTGTATTCAAAGAGTATCTGTTTTTTTTCTCTTTATTTGTGTAGTAGCAGTCCATCACCTAAATTAGCTTAACCCATATTGTGTGGGAGTTGGATCCTACTGAGAAAATCGAGGATGGATTGAACTGTATTGCTTACAGATATAATTAAGTAAACGAGCTTAGAGCTTCCTCACTTTCCTCTGGTGCCACAGTCTGCCATGTCCAGGCTTGTTTTACATTTCGTTTTATTAACTGATGTGCTCATGATTGGCTTTTTTGTGGCAACGCCTTCAATTATTTAAATGTTGTTTTACTAAGTTCAGTAATGAAGACAGCTCTGCAAGTACTGTGACACTTTTTTATGTCTTTCAGGAACGCCATAACGCTAAAACAGTGGGAGAAATAAAGCAGTTTGTGTCTCAGCTGCCTCACATGCAGGCAGCACGAAGCTCCCTGGCAAACCACACTTCAATAGCCGAACTGATCAAGGATATCACCAGTACGTAAATAGCTCCATATTTTCCTCTTAAACTGCGTTGCATTTGATTTCTTTTTACATTTTGTCACACATCTCACATCGTATTTTGTCTAAACATACACACAGACGTTATTAAAAAAAGAAATAGTCATTATCTACCAACTCAAGGCAGTATCCTGTTTCTCCTGTTTCAGCATCTGAGGCCTTTTTTGACAATCTAACGGTGGAGCAGGAGTTTATGACTGGTGTCGACACAGATAAGGTATTCTTCATCTACTGTTTCTCCAGAGCTAATCAACTACAAACACGGTCTCACGGGGATTCGTGAAACTGTCACGTCAGTTTTTGTTTCGGTTTCGTGCGCACCAACACGATGTCGTCATGTTTTTCGTGCCGCTCACCACGAGCGAAACCCGCTGTGGTCATCACATCTGAAAGTGGTTTATACCGGCGGATTCATGACGATCTAAGCTGTCCATCGGCGTTTGCGGCCGCCGGACATTCTTTAAATTCCTATGCAAATTCGGCGGATTCATGACGATTTAAGCTGTCCATCGGCGTTTGCGGCTGCCACCGCGGCCACCATTGCGGCCGCCGGACAGATCACATCTGAAAGTGGTTTATACCGGCGGATTCATGACGATTTAAGCTGTCCATCGGCGTTTGCGGCCGCTGCTGCGGCCGGATGTCTGGTGGCTGCAATGGCGGCCGCGGCGGCGGCCGCAAACGCCGATGGACAGCTTAAATCGTCATGAATCCGCCGAATTTGCATAGGAATTTAAAGAATGTCCGGCGGCCGCAGCGGCGGCCGCAAACGCCGATGGACAGCTTAGATCGTCATGAATCCGCCGGTATAAACCACTTTCAGATGTGATTACCACAGCGGGTTTCGCTCGTGGTGAGCGGCACGAAAAACATGACGACATCGTGTTGGTGCGCACGAAACCGAAACAAAAACTGACGTGACAGTTTCACGAATCCCCGTGAGACCGGGCTGCTACATACATACATATACTATGGTTTCACATGATGTCACTACCGTTCACTGCTCCAGGGCTTAAAGTTTTCCGGCGCCGCGCCGGATTTCCGGCGCATGGAAGTGTACCATTTTTAAAAAATGATCTCCGTCCTGAAGGCTCCAAGCATGTGCGTCATTGTGCATTCAGTTGCTCCGCTTTAATCAATCAAACTCCAAATCCTACATTAAAAAATATACACCTTCTGTCCAGGCATGCGACTTTCTGATAGAACTTTTATCCAATTACAGTTTTCTAACTGCGAGTGCGCATCGACTGCTGGGCGCACGATATGCTGCGCCCTCTTGGTTCGGCATCGTCAGTGCTGCTGAGCCGCTGATAAGAAATAACAGTATCCCACAAACAAAATCCAAATTTGCAATATTTGTTGGTGTTTTTTGTAACTATATTTAAAGGGAATTACTGGAAACACATTGATATATATTGCATATTATTTATTTTATTTCTGCTTGGACTGTATACCCATTCCACACGTGTCCCAGCCCTGTGGCTGCCTGGTCTCTTCAGAACGCACGGAGCTCCAATCTGTGAGTGGTGCGGTGAAGAATCGAGCAGCTGATCACTGGTCAATAGCGTTGGAGCTCGTGTTTAGCCCAAAGACGCAGATACTAAAGTTTGCTCAGACTTTGTGTGACAGAGGAGAGAGGATGTGTCTCTGCTGTTTAACAAAGAGAGCAGCCGCTGCCGCGATCCCTGAGCCGCGGTGTGTTGACTCGCCCCATTGGCGTAAGTGCGTGCCGTGGAGAACTGCAGGTAGTGGCGATGCGTGTGCACGCCCCACAGTCCCCATGGTTTCGCCACAAAATAAAAACAAACGGGCTTAGGTATTGAATTTAAAAAAGTAACAAAAACAGGAGGTGTTGATTTTGTTTGATTTCTTAATCTTTAAACATTTTCTATGTTTTACCGCAGCAAAAGGAAAAAAGGAAACAGCTATTTAGTTTGCTGGATTTTATTTTGAAAGGAAAAAAAAATCAAAGATCAAGCCATATGGATTTGTCCCATTATTCTACTCAGAACATCTGCTTAGTTAAATATGCACAAACTGAATGTAGCTTAGGTGATATTAACCTTTTTTATTTGAGGACATATAGGATGTTTGTAATAATGAGTTAAATAGCTCTCAGCAGATTTTGTGACCTGATGCATCTGAATGATGTCTAGCCACAAACAAAAACTCTCCAATCTTAAGCAAATATTATTAGTAAGAACAGAACGAACGTATGGGTTGTGTGAAATGAATAATGGATAGATAGTTAAATAAGAATGTTCTTAGCCTGCTTTTCACCGTTTTTTCTTCCCAAAATATAGATAAAAAATAGAAACATTTAAATTGAGTTAGTTTTGTAGCAGTTTTGTTGTGGTTGGTGTTGTTTTGAGTTCTTGTTAAATCTACTGAAGAGATAAAAAATATTAAAAGTTATTGATAATACATGTACTTGATTTTCATGATTTTTTTCCCCTTAACACTAAAACAAATCTTTGCAATTACAGTGATGTGGTATTGAAACATCAACACAAAAAAAAATCTGACTTGGGGCACTTTCTAAAATGCCTTGAGTTTTGGCCAAGTAAGGTTTTACATTTGAGCAACAATAAAATAGTGGGATCATAATGGGCATTATTTCCACCAGATGACCTCATATTTGCTCTGAATTAATAGAATCTCATATATATTGTGTTTTAGTGAGTTTTAAAACACATTTAAATACGTTTATTGACACTATAAATTGGATCTTAGAAGTTCAGGCTCAGGATTTTTTCTCACTTTAAGCCCTGCTGCTCACTATGCAGGTCAACACATATATAGAAGACTGCATTGCCCAGAAGGATCCACTGATCAAGATTCTGCGTCTGGTGTGTATGCAGTCAGTCTGCAACAACGGTCTTAAGCAGAAAGTGCTGGACTACTACAAGAGGGAGATTCTCCAGGTAGAGTTGAAGACATCGAGAGAGAAAAAAAATTGCCACAAATTGCTGTTATTGGGAACATTTTTCAAGCATTATTCAGTTGTGTTGCATAAATGTTTGAAATAACAATGTGTTGTTGTTTTTTTTTGTCTTTTAGACCTACGGTTATGAACACATCCTAACACTGAACAATTTAGAAAAGGGGGGTCTTTTGAAACCACAGACAAGCTCAAGGAATAACTACCCCACTATTAGAAAAACCCTTAAACTGTGGATGGAGGATGCCAATGAGCAGGTATGAGATTTCTGAAGGCAAGAAAGAACTCTCAGGATTAAACTCGTGCAATTTCGAGGGTTTGACTTTTCTCTTTGTCTATCTTTTGATTCCCTTAGAACCCCAACGACATCTCATACGTGTACAGCGGCTACGCTCCGCTGAGCATCCGACTGACGCAGGTCTTGGCGAGGCCCGGGTGGCGGAGTATCGAGGAAGTGCTGAAGATGCTTCCCGGCCCACACTTTGAGGAGAGACAACAGCTTCCCTCTGGGCTACACAAGAAACGTAAGCGCCAATACAAACGAGCACGGCTGTTTGCCCTGCTGCTCGCCACAGAACAACAACGGCCTCCTGCCTGCGACATGTAGATAAGACACCGGCTTTGTTTCAAGTCAAACGCTGAGCGGCAGCAGATTGATGACACAAAGCTGACAATGCCACGCAGCCACCGTCAGTGTTTGTCTGTCTGTGAGCCTGTGCTGATGAGAAGGCTAAATAACAACCGTCTGTGTTTGATTTGTGAGTGACAACCAGTGCTTTCCCTCAGCTTTCCTTCATCTTTTCATTTTGGCAGTAGTAGGTGTTACACTGATGTGAATAATGGATTTAATTATACACTCAATTTGAAATGTGCTAATTAGAACTGGGAGTTTGGGCATTACACAGTTGACTTGTTGCTACATGCCTGTACCACATTGGTTTCAGAGGTGTTAATAGAGGACTCCAATCAAAGGGGAAGGTACGGCTACATTAGTGTTTTTATATTAAAAAATGTTCTTGAACAGAAGGGACTTGGCACTCTTTTACATTCTGCTGTATTTTGTTGACATGATTAATAGCAGGAATGATTTGCCACATGAGAGTGAAATCAAGGAAAACCATCTTGAAATATCCTTTGTTTGTCCAGGCCAACAGGGGGAGAATCGGACAACGCTGGTGTTCTTCCTCGGGGGAGTGACGTACGCCGAAATAGCCGCCCTCCGTTTCCTCTCTCAAATGGAAGACAGCGGGATGGAGTATATTATTGCCACCACAAAACTCGTAAATGGCACGACTTGGATCAAATCCCTCATGGACCGGCCTGAATCCCAGATGACCTGAGTCACCTGCATGTGCACCTGGCCACATCAAACGCCCCAAACATCCATCAGAAAAGCTCAGCGGCTGTTCTTCTGTCCACACCAGTGCACTGCAGGTGTTTCATTGATGTCTGTGCTGGTTAAACAGCAACAGCGTCTTTAGAGGTTCCCAGTGGAGTTTTCTTGCAGATAGTCATGTTCAAGTCTGTGTTTCTGATCAAGACGCATTATTTGTGTTTCCTAATGGCCTGGCATGTGTCTTGCACCACCTGCGGTCCTCATGCACGTTCAAGATTCACTTGTAAAAACATTCCTCCTTCTTGCTTCTCGTGAGCTCCACTGGGTACCTTTCATATTTATCCGGCCGTTGATTTGCACCCAGACATTACAGTGTAAATCTGGATTATTAGTGTAGCCTGTTGTACATCTATTTGTCCTCTGCTTATGTCTCCATTACTGAAGCTTTACTGTGGAGCTACTGTATATATGTATGTATGTATGACTACAACCTTTGAAATGTTTATGATAATGTCATAAGATGCATTTTGATTTGCATTTTTAAGAGCTTTTCTTGGCATTTTTGTATTTGTTTGTTTTGTGTGGCCTTTGCTGGGGATAAAAATAAACTCTTAGCTCACTGAAATTACTCTTGTATTATGTGGTCATATGATGAGCCATTTTGCCTGTTGTCTAGTAGGTAGTTTTTGGAGAGGCAAGCTGATTGTAAGCAGATGAAGGGCAGGGATGGGAGTGTATCCGTCAGCAGTGGTCCAGCTCTCTGAAGGAGCAATTAGCACAGTAACAGGCCTCCTGATCAGCCGATAATGGCCCTCTGCTGTCTGGAGAGCTCAGCCCACGGCTGCCCATGATTTGACAGCGGAGGACACTGATTGAATTAGGAGGCCATTTGCTCCATGTTCCGGTAGAGGATAACTGTGCTGCGGGAGGGTGCTTGATCTCTGTATCAGTCAATACCTTCTCCGTGCCTGACACTATATACATAAGGAGACCTGCTGGCAGCACTCACATATTTTGGTGAACTCTGCTTAGGTAATCTATGCTGATTTCCTCTGTGTTTATTGGACTGAAGACTTGGAGACTGCTTCAGTTTAATCAATTAGGAAACAACTGTAAATTCTGGACAGAAATCTTACAGTCGTATTTCTTTGTTTGAGGAGCAGGTGTGTTGAAGACGTAAATTGCCATTAGATCACTCCCAGGGGGATTCAGTTCCTGGCGATCAGTTTTTGCTTTTGGCTCCTCCTCTGCAATAAGGGCTTGAAACGCTCAAGACACCAGCACACATCAACTTGGACTTCAGGGCTGGAAGCACAGGAGCCCTCCTTCTGATCAGCTCCTGTCCTGCTCCAACAAAACCAAGGTATAAGTAGTTATAGTTTTTCTACCGTAAAGGTCATTGTGAATGTATCTGGGATTCATGTATGTTTGAATTTTGTCTCGTTTTGTACAGGTTAAGTTTATTAACATGGACATTAACTATATATTATATTATACTTTTTATGTGAGCTTGGCTGTAACTCCTGTTGCATGAAAAATATTTACTTAAAGAAAATATATGTGTATATATTACATACACATATATTTTAATGTTATATCTAATAGTTTGAGCATGTCTCCTTATTAAAAAAAAGACTGTGACTTTGTGAATGTAAGCAAACAAAACAGATCAATACTGAACCCAATTAGGGCAATTTACAGATAAATTATTAAAAGCAGTCTTATGGCAGTGGAGATCTCTCAGCTTATACAAGGCTAGGAAGAAAATATTTTGCACTTCTAATACACATTTGAAAAGAAATAAAGCACTAAAATTAGTATATTTTCTGCTAAAGTACAACATGAGTTGTATCTCAGTGACTCTAAGCCTATTTATCTTATTATCAGTATACTTAATTTAGTCATTTACAGAACTCATATTGCCAGTGTTGTTATGTGCATTGTGTGTGGGTTTAAGGAACCTTCAATTCTTTTGAAATCTGACAAATGTGTGTGTTTGCAGAATGGGCCGAGGAGACAACATGGGACACCTGACTCAGCCCGGTCGCAGGCAGAAGACACAGCAGGAGCCTCTAGACGTGGACCCCTTGTTTATCCGCTTCCTCCGGACATTCAGGGAAATCCTCAAATTTGTTCTCTTCAGCTACACGGTGCTGTTTGGTGCTTTGCTCCTTGCGAGATGGACCACGTATTTTATGGTGGGAAAGTAAAATGAGAACAGCCGCTGAAGAACGAGCCTGTTCTTGGACTCAGAGCTCATTAGCGAACATGCAGACCTTCTTGGGATTTGTGGTCTATGCACTTCCTATAAAACAACAAAAGCAGCTGGAGTTATTGTGTTTCTTCTTTGATTTGCACTCTGCAGTCGAGCTCATGGCTTTTGTGCATTTTTTTTTTATTTGAAACTGAACAGGGTGTTTAAAGCAACTCTACAGTGAAACTCATTTCAAACAAGTCAGCTTGTATCCCGTATGTTTGGTGAAAATGTGCTTAAAAGTGCAATTTAGGATCTGTGTGCTAGAAAATAGACCACATAGAAGCCATGAAACATGTTTGTATGATTGTGTAGCATACAGTGAAATGTTGTATGCTCAGAATAGATTAAAAACTGCTTTTTTCTTAAGAAGTGCACATGAAATTTGACAGAAATATTCATATAAATGAGGCTTTTCTGCAATGGCGATGTCAACAGGGAATGTTTCGCTTGTAATCATTTCTCCTGAGTGATTTAGTGGAGCAAAGCTGTCCCCTCTGATGGTAATCCGGTGTGTTTGAGAAAGCTGAATCACCAGGCAGGCGTAGCGGGCAACTTCCCCAGGGCCCCCAGCTCCTAAAGGACCTGAAGGCTCCAGATTTACTGTATGGCAATTAATTTGTGGTAATGAGAGAAAAGTTCAGACTTGATTGGCAATCCTGTATGCACTGCCAACACACAATGAAAAAAGTGAAATTATTATCTGATTTTGAGGCTTCAATATTGTTTAAGACCTTTATGATAGCACTTTACAGTCTGCTTACAATGTGCATACTTCTGAATAAATTCATGATGAGTGAAAATTACAAAAAACTGAGGTGCCCATTTGGCTTTAGGGCTTTTAACCATGAATGGCAATGTGCCTGACAGGGGATCTGGGGTCTCTGCTACATGTCTCTCTTATGTTTCCTGATGTTTCTCCGCTGGCACTATTTCATAAAATCTCCACTAAAATATATACATGTATGAAAGAAAGTAATACAAAAAGGACAGAAAACAGGAGTGGGGGAAATGGGGGTGGGGGGGTTCAGTTGACTAGACATTCTAATATGTCACACTATAAAAAGCAAAGGTGTAAGTAATGAAATGTATTGTCACAGCAGACAATTTGGCTTTTTATAGCAGGAAAAGAACAGGTGGAACTGGTCCGCTTGATGGAACTGAGCCATCTCACATGGTGTTGTGAGAAGTCAAAATATCTGCTGTGAGGAGGTATATTGTGCCCCAATTACACCAACACTGATGATGCTGGTACTAACGCCTGCGCTTTTCATGTCATGACAAGGAAAAACAACTGAAAAGGCACATCCACTCACTTTTGGCATGGTAAATCAGACGCTCATGCCTGGACTCCAGTTGCTTGGAAGCAATTTGTTTTTCATTCACTTTTTGTATTAATGCATTGAGGCAGACCATTCAGAGGCATCATGCAAAACTGGTGTCATACAGTTTATGTATCATACATAAAATTGGTGACATACAGGCGCCATCAGATATCTAAAGGTGCCACTTTCACTACATTACTGCCACTGCAGCACATTTATCTCTCTTATCTCAACTACTGTTCTAATATATCCGTTATTTATCACAGTGAAATCCATGCGTGGTAACAACTGCCATGAGCTACCAACATTTAATGCAGAGTAATCATCAAATGTTTACTGTGCATTAACAGAGCCAGTAAGAAACTAAAAGTAGATTTTAAAATTATTAAAGACACATTAGGAACGTGAATGATATTGGAGTTATTATTAATTTACTGGAATATAAAACGGAAATTAAGTAATAATCTCTGAATTAAACTTTATTCCAGAGTTTCCTGGCGTCACTTTCTAAATTCACCCTTCCTGCGCAGGTTAGTTCGATTTTAATCATAGAAGCAACACATGCGGGCGGGGCTTATGTATTACATGGTTTAAGTTTTAAAAGTTTTCATTAATATGTCATTTAAAATTAAAATCGCAACAAGTGAAGTCACCGTGCAGTATCTATGCACGGAAAAAAGACCCACGGCGCTCACGGTTCGGGTTGAAATTTCCCCGGTACACCCTCTCCGCTCCCTGATACTTGCTGAACGCCGCCCGCGTTGCGCCATTTTGAAAGTGTAATGCTGGAGCAGGCAGAGGCGAGGGAAATCTCAAAGTAGAGAGCAAAGTCTACAAACCAGCACAGAGGACTGCAGGTTACTTTCTTTGGCTGAAAACGGTTTCGTGTTGTCGATATCAGCTGGGCCGAGGACTTTCCATTGGGATCTCCGGGGTTACCAGCAACACTCCCAGCTTCATTCCTCCACTGCTCCTCGGTCAGAACCTCCCAGCCTACCCGGGTCAGCACCGCTCCAGACCAGGGCCCAGCCCGCTACACAGATCCCTGTCTCAGCAGCTCACCATGGCAGGTAAAACTACAAAAATGAGACTTGCATTGTGTCTGGGGTTCACCTAGTATTTAACAGCTATTATTATGTTTGGCTCAGATGATGGGTTGGTCTCTGTGTTGTGGTTAACCAGCGCAAGCTAGCTAGCAAGCTAGGATACTTCCAATATGCCAGTGTGCGTCAGTGACTGTGTGAAAGTGGGATGTTTTGCACAGCAAACGTGCTTAAACTATGTTGTGTCCCTGGGAATTTGCCACCCCAGGTAAAATGTGCAGTTAGAGTGAAGTCAGATGCGGCCTTATTCTGATATTGGTGATTTTAGCCAAGTTAGCAGCAGGCTAACTCGTGTGAAGTTGTCTCTGAATGTGTTGTGTCAGAACTTGGGCTTGTGTTTTGTGCAGGGCCCGGTGGTGGGAGCAGTGATGTGCAGTGGTGCTTCTCCCAAGTCAAAGGAGCGATAGATGATGATGTCGCTGAAGGTAAGTCCATGTGCTGATCACTGAGTGTTTGCTAGCATGCACTGTGTGACTGACATCCTGTGCATGCTTTTTGTGAAGTTTGCTTCAATGCAGCTGCTGCAGATTCTGTTGAATGTATTTATGCATGCCATAAAACATTATATGACTGCTGTTTTACAGCATTTATCTGTTTGCATTGAGGTAAAAGGAGCAGTGGTGTGGCACATACTTGCTGTTAGTCCACTGGGTTTTCTATTTGTGGCATATTTGCTGACAGTGCCAGCAGTTACTACTTTTACAATCATTGGAGTGTAATGCATAACAGCTTTGCATAGCCACTTTTTTTTTTAAACCTCTGCAGGGCAAGAATAAGCCCTCATCAAGTAGGAGGTGCACTTTTATGATTGACCTATTATTTTGGTTGGGTTCAACTGCAAATATGTTTCACAGGTCACACAAAGGTCTTATTTTCAAAGTGTTTGATTGGCCAAGTCAAACTAAAAAAACAAAACAAAACACTGAGCTTTAACAGCATCCGGCCACACAGATGGTCTTTTGAGGCTTCATGGTGTGGTGAGATACCGATAGAGTACGTGAAAATTGTGTTTCTTGTGAACTGACAGTTGGACTGCTGCAAATAATTCTGCACATGGAAAATGAAAATTATTATTGCCACAATAAAGGAAAAGGATGGACTGCTAAAATGTGTTTACAGTATATGGTGGACATTTTTGTGTGTGAAGGGCTACACAGATGTTTATAGTAAGCTTTGCCTGAGTACAAGTATAAGTGAGAGCCTCTCCTTAGGTCAATACATGGGTTGAAAACTCCACACTACAGTAGTAGTTTTATTGACTCCTGCAAAAAATTCTCTGTCAGTCTGCCTACTTTTGTTTTATGTGAGGGTTTGTATGGAGTCAGGTCGTATCAGGCACTTTGTCTGCTGTGCTAAGAGTGGAACAACACCATTGTCTATATCAAGGATTGCACTAGCTCAGAATAGTGCCAGTCTGTAAATGGGGATTGATTGTTGTATTGTAGGGTTTGTTGAGAATGCTTGTCTTTGAAAAGTGCTGAATAGCTGCAGTTTAAATGTACACCCTTAGGAGAAGAAAAAAAAAAGCTCCATTCCATTGCACTAGAACATTGTAGTGTGTATACATACATGTGCGTCACTGCTCTGTTGTGTTTTTGCCACAGTTGACATTGGTTTCACCTCTCACAGGTGGACAAAATGGTGGAAAATGAACAATGTCTTAAAAGAACAAGGAGAATTTTGTATTTCATTAAAAGGAAATAATTTGATCAACTTAGAAAAAACTCAGATTTACACAGCAGGATCCCTAATACAGCAGCAAAGTAGATTCTGGGAAAAAAAAAAAAAACCTTCCTACATTTGATGAGATTCTAATTTCTATACCATGTTGACAGCTGACATCATATCGACTGTTGAATTCAACCACACTGGGGAGCTACTTGCCACTGGGGACAAGGGGGTCGTGTTGTCATCTTTCAACAGGAGCCAGAGGTATGTTTTGGTAGCCTAGCCGCGCTAGACAACCCACGGCAACGAATTTAATTCTCTGCCAGGGAGGGTCTAGTTACCCTCCATAAGGCTCGAGGTTGGATGCTCCTAAAACTGGCCGGACCAATCACCATGAAGTGTAGAGTCAGAAGGCGGGCGTAACTAAGTGACGACAGAGGCGCGACGATTCTGACAGAAACAACCGGCGTACAATAAACAGTTATCTTTCGACTCGGCTTTGGCCACAGCCCTTAAAGATTTGAAGCTAAAATTCAACTTGAAAGATAAACAAAGGACGGCACTGAAGTGTTTCATTGAGAAGAAAGACGTATTTGGACTTATGCCGACAGGATATGGCAAATCCTTAATACACCAGTTGGCTCCGCTGGTTGGGAAGCTAACGGGACTTAGCCACAAACCGCCGGCGCTCTAGGAACTACGTCAGCCTATTCGTTGCGCTGATTGGTTGTATACCTACCCAATTGCTGCAGAGTGATTTGAAAGACAACCTTTTAGCCCGCCTCCCTCCCTGTCGAGCTTCCCTCGACCCTTGTGTCTTAAGAGCTGGGTCTAGCGCGGCTAGGCTAATGTTTTGGTGAAGTAACCGACGAGATGTAAAGAAACTTTGTGTTTTGACATTTGCTAAATTCACAACTTGATAAACATTTTACTAAATACCATTTGAAATGACAAGAAAACAGCATGGTTTCTGATCTTGGGCTTGAACACTGACTTTTGCTCTCATCATAAGCCTTATTTCTGTCATGATGATGTTTGAAATTAAGTCTGATCTATGTTCTCTCATTGTGTAGAGTAAGAATCAGCCACAGTGCCGAGGCGAGTACAATGTTTACAGCACCTTCCAGAGCCATGAGCCTGAGTTTGACTACCTGAAAAGTCTCGAGATTGAGGAGAAGATCAACAAGATTCGATGGCTGCCTCAGAAGAATGCAGCACAGTTCCTCCTGTCTACAAATGGTCCGTTAGACCACTGTATTCTAGTTCATTTCTTTCAATGTTATTCTAGTTCATTTCTTTCAATGTGGCAAGGCTGACTTCATGATATTTTATCTGTTTTAAATTGATACCTTGCTCCTCTGGAGATACCAGTAATCTAAAGTCACACAACTTCTTTTGTTATTGAAATTGAGTTTTCCATGATCTCTGCTCTTGCCCACTGGCAGACAAAACTATTAAGCTGTGGAAAATTAGCGAGCGTGACAAGAGACCAGAGGGCTACAATTTGAAGGAAGAAGATGGGAGATACAGAGATCCAAATACTGTCACAGCACTACGGGTGTGTATAAAGTGCTTTATCACTGCACCAGTGATGTTGAACATGTATTATCATGTCATCATTAACAATGTTTTAATATGCTGGGTTTGTAACTGTCAGCTATGATAGTTTTTCTGTACTTAGTTTTCATCCATTTTTTTCAATGAATATATGAAGGTAATAAATAAAGAAATGATACTTGTTAGATTTGGTTGCAACTAAGAAAGCCTAGTATTGCATTATTGAGTGCACATGTCTGTATTGTACCTTCATGATGAAGTACATACATTTGAGACTAGTGTTATTACTCATTTAAAAGCTCATTGAATTAAGTCTGAATTAGTTGAAGTGAAAGTAAAGTGATAATTTTTCTCACTGTTGTCATGCAAACATTACAAAACTGTCAGTTCTGTTGTTTTTGATTCTGGCGAACATTAGTCAAACACTGATGTGTCTTTCTAGCATGATAAAATAATTGAATGGTTTAACACTGCAATACCACAATTAATGCACACCTGTATTACTGGTAAGTTACAATTTATGCTCTGAAAAAGGTCTATTCAGCTTTAGTTTTCACTGCAGTTTTCTCTCTGGTCATATGCATCCTCCAGTTTGGGAAGCAGATCTATATTTATTGAACAGTTTCTAAATATAGACTCAGTTTAAGAGACTCGCCTGTACTCTGAAGCTAGGCCTTTCTTCCTTTTGTGTGAAAAGCAGCGAAGTGTTTGCATGTCAGAAATGGAAAAATGCACATTTATACAGTAGCCTGTATGTGTTGTGATACCTGTATCTGTATGCGTCCTTACTAATACAACAACAGCTGGGACTTGTTTTTTCCTTCACAATAATGTGAAAACTGAGGATTCAGTTAAGGTTTGCACAATCTACTGCATTTCCCATGAAAATAATGTGACACTAATCTTCCCTCTCTCCTCAGGTACCGATATTCAGGCCCATGGACTTGATGGTGGAGGCCAGCCCCAGACGAGTGTTTGCAAATGCTCACACTTATCATATCAACTCCATCGCAGTCAACAGTGACTATGAGACCTACCTGTCTGCAGATGACCTGCGTATTAACCTCTGGCATCTGGAGATAACTGATCGCAGCTTTAGTATCCTTTGACTGTCAATATCACAGAATATTGTGATAATGACTGTTATTTTCTTCAACAGCAAGATTGATTCTCTGATTTATTCACAGATTTTGGGGGTAAAGTATTTTTCTGTCTTTTTTAGTGCTTTTACTTCCATGATAGCTACAGTCCTAGTAGTGTGCATGTCTTTGAATCAAAATAAGGTTCATCCTTCCCTGAACTCAGTGCATCTCCTAGAGGGAAAATTCTGAATTAAATTTTACCTAAAACATTGAGCACAAGCGCATGCTGCATATCTGATTATGGACAGACACAGCAATTTACCAGTGAACCCTAAATGACTCGCATTCAGACGCCAGCTTGGCATCTCTACTCTGAAGCCTCCAGTCACTGCACTCAGTTAATGTAGTGCACACAACTCAGATGTTTGTCACTAAAAACACTTTGGAAAAAGTAAAAAAATGCATTATAATGACACCCAGTGATTTAATCTACATCTACGTCTGTTGTATAACAGTGCAGCCCTAAAACAGCCATCACCTTCTACAGATCTTAACATTATTCATACATATTCACAAGGTTTATCTGACTTTTCTGTGAGGAAAAAAAAAAGATATAGCATATCATAACTACTGACTGTTTGGTCGTGCCACCTTACAGGGCATTTTAGTGTCTAAGCAGTAACTGTTCTTTGGAAGAAAATATTTTTGTAGAGGACAAATGTTGCAGTCCATTTTAAGAAAGCACCACTTTATGCAAGGCTACCTCTTGTGTATATTTGCAATGTTAATTAGTGGAAAATGTTTCGGTTTTTTAAGTCTTCAGTTAGAATTAGATCTGTGTCGCTTATCCTACTCACCTCACATCAGTCAGCACAGTTTGCATCACTCGGTCCCTGCAACATTTCTAAAACCCAGTCTACAGTATACTAGGATGCATTTTTTCCAAATCCATGTTAAATCAATTAGACACAATGATTATATAGTTATAGTATTTGTATATTTACAAATGTAGAAACAATGTTTAAAGTTAGACAAAATATTAGTTAAATAATTGTGTGAATTTGTGTTGGTTTTACCTGTAACACAGTTTATTTATTTCTGCTACCACCAGATGTCCCCAGAGTACAGAATATTAAACTTGCACAGATTGTGGCTCGAACAAATGAGTTCTAAAAAGTTGCATGCACATGTTTAACCCCAAAGCCTGTTTGGTGTAAAGAGACGATTTCGAGATGTTTTGAAGTGACTACATAACTTCCTTTTGAGAAAGCCACTGAGCGTCCTCTTTTATACACCCCCTGTCGAAAGTTTTGAGACGGGTTGTAATTTATTTGAATGAGAAAGTGTCTCAAAACTTTTGACAGGGGGTGTAAGTACAGTCACAAAGTAAAGCACTTTTAATTATAGTCTTAATAGTTCACACCACTTCTAGGAATAAGGAATAAATAAGATTCATTCAGAGAATTATTACATTATACCATTTTTCTAACCATGCCAACATCTACAAATCAGCATTTGCTAACGTGTAGAGATGCAGATCCTTTCAGGTCTTTCAGAAAATGTTTGCTGGCTATCAATCAATCAGTCAATCAAACTTTATTTGTAGAGCACTTTTCATACAACAAAATTGCATCACAAAGTGCTTTACAACAGTAAAACCATTGAATAAAAAACAAGAACACCTTTCCCTCCCACCCTGGTTTTGTATATAAATACACATGCATACACACACTCTCACCACAGACTGTAGGGAGACCTGGCATGGCACTGAGGATCATGGAATACGCCTTCATTGGGGTCGTCCACACAGGGAGGAGCCACAAGCCATGACTGCTATGATTGCACTAGTTAAGTAATTCAACTGTTTCTTTGATTTTTTTTTTTTCTGGAAGGTTTTCCTTGAAGTTGTGTAAATGTCTGTTTAGCTCTCTGACCTTAACCTCACCTCCTCAGACATTGTTGACATTAAACCAGCCAATATGGAGGAGCTGACAGAAGTGATCACAGCGGCTGAATTCCACCCAAACCAATGCAACACTTTTGTCTACAGCAGCAGCAAGGGAACCATCCGCATGTGTGACATGAGGGCATCAGCACTCTGTGACAAACATGCCAAAAGTAAGTCTTTCATTCATTTGGTGCATCTGGGGCTGTTGGGGTTTGAGGTGTGCTTCCTGAAGGAAAGATAATAAACAAAGATAGGTTAAGATGTCTGAAGAAAATGTCAGTATGCTCCCTTTAGTAGAAATTATTTTTCAAATTCATCTCGCGAGTCTAAAACTCAATTGATCGACAATCTGTGGTTATAATCTGTGGCCACTCTTTTCTAAAAGCTAAAAATTGTAAAAGCCAGGGATGATGTCACCCATCGGTTTACACTGAAGCTGAATAGACACTAATGGAGACTGGACTTACAGATGCAGCCATCTTTTCTGACTAGAGCCGGTGTAGTGTCCTCGTGCAGTGTGTTGAAACTCTGACGCTAACGAGAATAACCCTGTGCTTTAACTTAATGTTACATTGTAAGTGACTTCAAACATAAAATTACATTACTTTCTGAACTTTGGATAACTGTCACAGGGGCCACTAAAGTGTTTTATACCTTCTAAGTAAATGTCAACAAACTCCATTTTTAAACCTCTTATTCAATTTATTTATTTATTTTTTTACAACGTATCACTATTTATATTTTGAACATCCTGAACATTACATAAATTAACTTATGGCATTGCCTCTATGATGAATTTTAGCAGATGGCAGTGGATTAAATTCGGAGCATGCTCAACATGTCTGCCTTGCTTTCTGAAGAACCAGGAAGTGGCCTAACAGGATGTGAGGTCATCAGATGACCAATATCAGTTTGTTACAATCATTTGTAGTTATCACAAAAATTTACTTTTTTTTTTTTTAATTCATTAACATTTTTTTAGTATAGACTGATATATTTCATGTTTATTCTGTACTATTTTGCACAAAGTCACCTATAAATTATCATCAACTGACACTAAACAAAAATTTGGTAATCACTAATCACAGTCATATACCTGTGTTTTTTTTTTTTCTTGTGGTTGCAAAAAAGCCGTATCCTCTCTTGGGATGTTCTAGTTCTGCTTTTGTATGGTATGAATTATGAATGGCACAAAAGTGACTTTGTTTGCAGAGCTTTTGTCATCAAAACCCTCCAATAAGCCAAAGAAAAAAGAGACGCATCACTGAGTCTGTGTTCAGGCACTGAAACAATTAAACTAATACCATCACCAGGACGTCAAACTATAAATGAAAATGCTACACATTTGCTTCATCACATACTCAGGAGAACTACACGACACAGTCTTTGGAATTAAGCATTTGAAAAACACTTCTTGTATTATTGTTCGCATGCTTACCACAGGGCGTGTAAGAAATGATTAGATAGGCAGTGGAATGCCTGATGAGAGTTCTGAAAGATTTGTGGTTAAACCTAAATTGTGTATGTTGCTTCATTGATATTATACAACAATATTAAACTTGCACCTTGTCCTTTCTGTCAGCGACACACAGGGTAAACTACTGACATGTGTCTTTTTCTTTATTCAGTGTTTGAAGAGCCAGAGGATCCGAACAATCGCTCATTCTTCTCTGAAATCATCTCATCCATCTCTGATGTAAAGTTCAGCCACAGTGGACGTTACATGATGACCCGTGACTACCTGTCCGTCAAAATCTGGGATCTCAACATGGAGACCCGACCAGTAGAGACATATCAGGTCTGCAACTGTTGTCACGTTAAGACAAAAGTAGTGCCGCTACGGTTTCTTCATCAGTTTCTTTAGTCATAGTCAAAATATTCAGATCTCCTGCAATTTTATTTTCAGTTTTGCTCAACCGTTGATTATAATTCTGTCACCTCCTCATTGCTTTCTTTTAACAGGTGCATGAATATCTCAGGAGTAAGCTGTGTTCACTTTATGAGAATGACTGCATCTTCGACAAGTTTGAGTGCTGTTGGAATGGGAACGACAGGTGAGCTCCTGTTTTGTTTTTTAATTTAAAGGTTGGAGACCTAATGTAACAACCTTAATATTTTTCTGAATATGTGAAAATCATTATCACCAGACAAGCAAAATGAGTGCATCTCTAACGCAAACAGACTACTTATTTGACACCAATGACCTCAGAAACATTGGCCTTATCACTTTCTGTGGTTATCTGCTCAGTGCAGAGCATAAGGCCGTACTTGGGTGGTCCAGGGTTTTTCTGTGCATGCTTCTTGTGGCAGCTCATGACAAAGAACAGTATAACTCTGGCTTTTAATTGATTTTCCTTATTTTTACCTACGATTGTGTTTGACGTTAAAGTAGAGACCGATGTTCCTCAAATTTGTGCCTCATCCATGCATACCTTTTCTATCCGCAGCGTTGTGATGACGGGTTCCTACAACAACTTCTTCAGGATGTTCGACAGAGGCTACCGGCAGGACGTGACCCTAGAAGCGTCGCGGGAAAACAGCAAGCCGCGGTCGGTCCTGAAACCTCGCAAAGTAAGCACGGGTGGGAAGCGCAAAAAGGATGAGATCAGTGTAGACAGTCTGGACTTTAACAAGAAGATCCTCCACACTGCCTGGCATCCTCTGGACAACATCATCGCCGTGGCCACCACCAACAATCTGTACATATTCCAGGAAAAGCTGAACTAGCGTTTATTGAACCGCTCAGATCCCACTTTCTGCTTGAGCCCCCCATTGCTCTGATATACCAATATAAACAATAGCTGTCTGTTTTTAGCTAAATCCCTAAATCTTGATAAGATCTGCCCTCGGTGTGTGTGACAACAACAACAAACAGTGGCATTAGCAGAGTACATCCAACCAGAACATCACATGCAGTTTCTATTGCAAACATAAAAATGCAGGGTTTAAGATCTGAGTCCAGGCTTTGGGATTTAGTACCGTGGGGTTCCACCATTTGGAGCACTCCATTTACCAAGCTACCATTTACAACTCCACTACATCCCAAACCAAAGGGAAAATATGTTAAATACACATATTTGGTTAGTTTCTTTCATTATTCGTTTGTGCCATCGTGACGGGATTCACTTCTACGTCATAGCTACCAGTTGTTAAGTTTTTGTAGCTACCATGTTTTACTAGTTTGAATAGGAAATTCTTTCTTCTGTTTTTATGTCTTGCTGTCACCAAGTTCCTTTTCGTACTGGCCTGAATCACTGCTAATACAAGCTGTCGACACTCCATATTTGCCCAGTATTTGTCAAGTTGCCAAGTTCACTCACCGCTTTTTTTTCTCGCTAATGTACAGTATGGTTCTGCTGTTACAGGACTAATCTCGTGTTTTAGCTCATTCTCTGAAAATGACATAGAACTTACATTACTGCTAACATTTGTCCAGTGTTTGATCTCATAAATAATATCAAATTTTTAACTTTAAAGCAGCCACTGCTTTAACATTATTTCTCTACACAACAAAGCCAACTTACTTCAAATTAACTCGACATGTGTTCCATCACAGTGAACGTCTTGTCTTTGATAACAACAAAATAAATGTTTGTTTACAGAGCAGTAAGTATACTGTAACATCTGACACTTAAAGTGAGTAACTTTCTTCACCTTCTCCTTTCAACATCTATGTGTCCTTATGTTCATCCTCTGGATTAGGATTTACATTTCTAAGTACTATTGCTTTTAATTAGCTAAATGTCTAAAATGCAGTGCTCAAGTGTCCTGAACATTTGAGCATTTGCTTTTCAAAACAGTCCCTGGTCTCAGCTACACCAAAACCTGACTAACCGTTCACTAACACAGATGTTAAGTTGATTATCATGGTGTACTGAAATGGCTACATTTAGGGAAATGATCAGCAGTAATGTAAATGGAATTTGTAGTTATTGGCCAATATCGTTAAAACAAAACCACGCCATTGAAGTCCTTTAACGTGGATACATGACTGGCGTGCTCACACATTTGTCAGGTATTGTGGTTTTGGGAGTTAAATGGTGACTAATCATGCCAAAGTAACCAGTCCTATACACTCTGAACTTGTATTCATTTAAAGCTGTCTTGCAGTCAAGGTGCCCCTGATCCGACTAGTCGCTCTTGCACATGTGTAGACGACCATATAAAGCTCAGGACAAAAGCTTATATACGTAGAAGGGCATAACGGTGTGATAATTCTCTTGTGGTCTGTGGCACCAAAACCGAGTGCTGCTGCCAGCTTCCCCACAAAGCCTGTTGTGTTGCTGCAGATTGATCGACCGCTTTACTCTCTGGATCTAGTTGTGGACTTTTTTTTTTATTATTTTATATGATGTTTTGTACTGTACCTGATAAAAGAAGAATAATCACTATAGCTGATTTATTTTTGTATAAATTAAGGCAATAGGATTACAGTCTGATCACTGTAGTTTCTTTAGCTGTCTGACTGATTGTAGATGGGAGGTTGCTTGATAACCAGGTTACCTTTTTGTCACATGGCTTTGGGACATTTTCTTCATCCTGCCAGGTATTTGTTTGAAAGCTAGAGATTTTTTTTTGACATCAAGGATCAAGGAAGTGTGTCGTTTCTGATGTGGGATGTCCAAAGAAAAGTATTTTCAGGTGTCAGTACGTCTGTAGTGTTAAGCACTATAACTGTATTTTTATTATTTTTTTCCCTACTGTAACTATTGTTTATGTAGAACTTTTTTTGGGATGCTTCAGAGTTACATTCTGAGTTAATTTAGATCTTAACGTTCTGTTTCTGTGCCATGGTTTTGTTTCATGAATCATTTTGCTCGCTGTGAAAGAATAGATCCCCACGGGTCTACATTTGGAAAGGCATATTTAATCAACATGTATTGTTAAAACTGTTAAATCAAGTTCTCTACAGCTAGTCAAGGCGATTGACTAGACTGCAGAGTTGCTGATTTTGAAATATGAAATGTCTTCTCTCTCCTGTACAGACTTGTATATTTAAAAAGGAGAATTTGTGAAGCACTTGCAGATAATTGCTAAATACATCATAAATATATAAATGACTGTTTTGGACATGGAGAGGGAAAAACGTCACAAAGATTCATTTTGCTGTTTCTTTGCAACATCATGATTAAGTCAAATGCTGCCAGAAGACCTTATTCAGATCAAACATTTTAGATTTTCGGAGCAGAAAAGGCGCAGGTGTCAATAGCAGCGGCTCCATTCCATTTAGATGAGCTGCTTACAGGGTCCTGGTTGTTGTGCATCCTGACTCTCATCAACAAAATTTGTTTCACCTGTTCTTTTCCTTTTTACAGAAAGTGAAATGTCTGCAATGAAAGGGGTCTTATTCTATTCTGGAGCAAACGGCTTGATTATAGCACAGTTTTCCACTTCATTAAAATTATGTTCAAGCCATTAAATCAGGGCATGAAGCTTCACGGTCCACTGGATCATATTTGTAAGTGTCACTCTTCGAATCACTAAGATGCCACCAACTAACACCGATCTCCACACGGTGGTACGTAACTACTGCAGAGTGACACTCTCTCAGGGCTCTGGGTAATGTCTTCTAGTAATGAGATACTTTGCTTTTTCTTAATTTTTGCAGCCTTTTGAAAGGCAACTTTTCTTCCTTGTCTAATGCAAAACTGTGAGGGTGATTTCCGTCATTTGCCCCATGTCATATATATGTATGAACCTGTATAATGTGGCGCCTTTGTCCCATTCCACGGTAAAGAATTCAATCAGTTAGCCCCCCCAGAGAAGAGATATTCATTCAAAATCAGATCAGTGGTCAGCCTTGTCCCATCAGTCATCCAATCTGGCATCTACTTAAATAACTGTTTTCTATGTAAAATAGTACTACATCAGAATCGGCAACTTGAGGTAACATTGGCTTTTTAGATAAGTCCACCTTTGCAGACAGCAGGAATGGACGTCACACTGTATGACCATTACATCATCACTAAAAAACAGTTACTGACATTCAATAAAAACGACTAACCAACAGTCTTTTTCACTCACCCCTCATATCGTCTTCATACAGTAGCTATTTATCAAGGCTATAGCATAAACCACAAAGATGTTCCGAAGAACCCTATTGCCTTTCTTATAGCATTAAGAAGAAATGAGATAATCAAGTATGTTTCTTGAAGTTTCTGGCTCGCCAGACAGGAAACTGCTCAGGGGAATTTACCGCTGCTCTGTGATCAAAACCTTGTACCTTCAAGAAAGCAGCTTTTCAGGACTCTTTACAAAAAACTGCCTTATTTACAGATTGAGCATCCTTTTTATTTAAAAAAAAAAATCAAGTTTCTGTAACGACTAACTAAACTTGCCCTACATATGATAGAATACGTCACAAAATCTCAAGGAAACTGTCAAAATTGGAGTTATGAGGTTTTTCCACTTGCAGCAGCATTATATACATGTCTAATGTATCACAGGAGTTAAAATAAAATGCACTTTTGTTTTTGTGAATTTCATTAATTTCTATGGTTTGTTTTTTTGGTTCTTTCTTTAAGGGGCTCTTGAGTAAAGATTGTAAGGGTTTTGGTGATCTGTTAGGGGGGAAAACTACAAATGGTTCATTGTACAGCTTTGTTTGTCTTTGTCAAATGGAATAAAGTACAGTTTAGATGAAAAGTAATAAAGAATTTCAAACCTGAATTTCTGAACTTAAATGCCTCTACTGCTTTATGTGTTATATGTGCAAGATAGTGTGAAATTATCCCATCAAGATAACATTTTGTTGCTGCAGTGCAAGTTGACAAGATATTTGCAAAAAAAGACACATTTTATGCATTTATTTGAGAAAATTGTTTTCCAAAACAGTACCAGTAGTAGTACTATCTCCCTCGCTAAAACAAGCCATTCATAATTCTGCAAGAATATAATAATGTAGACCCATTCTCTACTAATCATTCAGCATGCACTACTAATGGATGTGACCTCACATTAAGAGGTAAGTCCAGCCAGGTAACACAGCATTTATGTCCATAGTGAGTAAACAGGAGGGGACCAGGGTTGACCTTATTACTGTTATCAGTCCCTGAACCCTCCACAGACT
This sequence comes from Acanthochromis polyacanthus, assembly GCF_021347895.1. Lineage (NCBI taxonomy): Eukaryota > Metazoa > Chordata > Actinopteri > Pomacentridae > Acanthochromis > Acanthochromis polyacanthus. Next base: position 26,490,886 of record NC_067119.1, read on the forward strand.
CAAGATGACTCAGATACGAAAAGACCATCCAGACCCACAACATGTCAACTGCACTCAAATTTTTATTTATGTACATAGTACATAAATAAATAGCCTCCATTTAACTGCACAAACATTTGTAATTTATGCATAGAGAATTGTTTTTCTCATTGTAAATGAAAAAAATGCAAAAGACAAGGGTAAATCTTGCAGTTTTTTACATTTGCAATATTGACTGTCTTGACTGAAATAAAAATCTATATGTGAAAGGAAGAACAATGGTCATGCAGCCTGTCTGGACCTCTTAACATACATTCAATGGTCTGAACGCTGGACGGGTTTCGCGCATGCGCACATCGCAGTTTATTGCGTGTCATGTTGAATGCTAAAACTGGGTAGTCAACATGTCCACCGCTGCAGCTCAACAAAACAATAACGAAGAGCCCGGGCTCCACGGTACGTACTGTCGGTTGGTCCTCCGTGCTTACTGTTACAACCCCTACTTTGTATACTCTCAATGAAAGCGTTTATCTGTGAGAATTTTATTGCATTGAAGGTTTTATTGTAAAAGTTACATCGGGATGGAATTTCCTCGTCTTCTGGGAGGGGTGAAGGGTGATGTTGTTTGACGTCACAGCCAGGCAGCCATTAGCGTTGTGACAAATGTTTGATTGATGCTTCATCGGCCAATCACCTACACGCATTGGCGTGGGGCGGGCTCAAGCCGAAATGAAAACAAGTTTGGGACAAAAGACGAAATACCTTTTCTTTTTGTTTACCGCTGTTTTGCTAATTTTGATTTTGTGATGACGGGGCATATCACTCGGACGAGTTGTATGGAAGATTGATTTTCCAACAGGCCCTTGTCTTTTTAATTAAATGTCAATTCTAAAGGAAGCCAAGCGGATGTTTTCCTGCAGACAAACAGCTCTTAAAAACACATTTAAAACCTCAGAAGGTGTGTTTAGGTTTAAATCTGATTAACTGTATATTTATGTTAGCTGGGGCAGAATAGCGGGACGTGTTTTGCTTTGCATGTGACACAGCTGGAACAGCGACATGTCTGGGCAAATTGTCTGACACCACAGTTATGCAAGACCTCACACGGGAGCAGCATTGATGACAAACTCGATCTATAAATGTGCAGTCGATCATGCTTACGTGCAAACTACACAAATTTGACTGCATTTTCACCCAGCAGCCCAAATCGGCAAAGGGGCGTCTCATGCAGTCACAAGGTTTTACATGCTGTGCTCACCCAAGCCTGCAGGCTTTAGGAGATTGCATAACTCCTTTCCGTCTGGAAAAAAAAGTACGAGCTATTTGTGGGGCAGTGGCACAAAGAGATGCATGCTATCATAGATGCAGTGTCAGTGGTGCAGGAAATGTAGGTCAGCTGTTTCCATCTGACAAAAAAAAAACAGAGGTGTGTGTGTCTGCCTGGTACACAAACAACTGATGGCTTTAAAACAACAAGCCTAATTTTGCTTCCTTTCCTGCTCTTGGTCTTTATGTTGCCAAGGCTCCTGGGTAGAGTTGGAGCTGAATGGGAATACAGGGGCCCAGGGCGGGCAGAGCAGCCTGCTAATGCCCCCAGCTGCAGACCAAATAAATGCGAATGCTGGCATGAGTCAAACAATGCAGACCTTGGAAGTGGTGCCTGAAAGCGATGAAACCCTGATTGGAGGTCTGGAGCATGTGCCATCCTCCTCCTCTATCCACAACGGAGACATGGAAAAGATCCTCCTGGATGCACAGCATGAGTCTAGCCCAAGTAACTCCTCCTGTGATAGGTAGGAATAAAGGTCGCTATTTGCTCTTTAAAGGTCAAACAAGTCTTCATTGTTAGTCTGTTTTTTTTCTCATGTTAATGTGTTGATTTAGTCCTCACAGGCCACCAAGTCCAGAGCAGGACGAGGGTCAAATCACGTTTGATGTGGAGATGTGCAGCCCGAGGGGTAGTCAGGTAAAGCTGCATAACGAACTTTACAATTCTGCCTCCTTTCAAGTCATTTTATTTATCTGAATTCTTTACCTTCGCATTTGTAGTCAGAGGAAGATGGTCTAGAGAGGGACAGAGAGGAAGACATCTTGATGAACAAAGAAGTAGACTGGGTCGCTGATTGGTCGAGCAGACCAGAAAACATTCCACCAAAGTAAGCAGACATTTATCCCCCGACTCATGAACTACTGGGACATCAGGATACTGCCTTCAGTTGTGTTCTCAAATAATGAATTATTAATTAGCTAATTGCTTATTCTCTCCAGGGAATTCCACTTCAGGCACCCCCGACGTTCGGTATCCCTCAGTATGAGAAAGAGTGGGGTGATGAAGAAAGGTGGCATCTTCTCTGCTGAATTCCTCAAAGTCTTCATCCCTTCCTTACTCATCTCACACATCCTGGCTCTTGGTCTCGGGTAAGTTTGAATTCGTGCAGGTCTGTCTCGCTTTACGTCCTCTGCAGTGACGTTCTTACACATTTCCCTCACGGTGCATCAGTCATCCGTTTGGTGCGTCACTGACTCATGATGTGTCGCTTTAAGTGGTCTGCAGCGGCAATTTATCAGTGCACAGCTGCTTTGATGACGGACATGTCTGCAATTTATGGCCTCGGTCTGCCTGCTCAGAACTGGGCCATTAATGAAACAGGGAAAGTGGTGAAATTGGTTAATTTCTGCAAGCCACAGTTTGCCGCAAATCTGCCCTAAATGACGCAGAAGTGTGATGTTATCAGCATGGCCGAATATCAAATCTGATATCCTGAATACTTCAGATTTTTTTTAACTGATTCCCCATAAAATACATTAATTTAGAAATGGCGTCCCTTGCTATCTGTATTTAGCATTATCTGGTCTCAGTCTGATTGGCTGCACATCATTATCAACAGCTTTTCAACAATGACGAATAAGTGTTGATGAGTTGTCTTTTAATTTTAGTGTATGTAAAACATAAAAACACATAGTTTTAATCCAATTTAATACAAATATGTTCATTTTTACTGCAAATGTGGAATGGTTTTCAGAATTAGTTATTGGGCTTCTTTATTACTAATAATCAGCATTGGTATTTGCATGGAAAAACCATATCACCTGCACCCTAATTGATTCAGGAAGGCAGGGTTCCCTTTATATTTGTAGCAGTATGCACCATAGTCACAATTAGTCAGTTGATACGGACTCGTGGTTTTATTTTACTGTATTTTAATTCACAGTTTCCATAATGTTGCTGGTTCAGTATCACTCATTTTTTGCATTTCTTTGTCTAGGGTGTTCATTGGGAAGAGAATCGCCACAGCCTCCACCAGCTCTTTCTGAGTAGAAAATGAAGCAGTGCCTGGATGTTCTCCTGTCTCCAAGTCTCTCTACCATCCTCCTGTAGTCAAGCTCGCTCTCTGCATCTATCGTGCACCCTCATTTCCTACCCAATCAGCATTAAATCATGTCACATTGTAGATGTAGTCATACACCTGACTTAATGTGGTTGCACTCCATCAGACTTTAACGCAAGACAACATCGTACACGCAGTTGTCACCAACTTGAATCCAGTCGATAGGAAACTCAGTCCGAGCTGGAAAATACTAGTCATCCTGCTCAACTCAAAACTATGTGACAAGGATCTGATGTCAGGTGGCTTCAGGGCTGAAATTTCTTTTACTTGTCTTGATGTTTTATCATCATAGGAAATCTGGCCTTTTCTCCAAAGCTGCATCCCTCCTCTTGTGTCTTAGTAGGCACAGTGTGTGAACCAATAATACGCATTGTATCTGCAATATAAACTGATTTAATTGGCCCTATGAACAGAAGGGACTTTTATCGCCTTAACGTATTGAGCTTAACATTCAGGGTCCAGTGAACTGGGGGTGGGGGACAAATGATGTGGCACAGTGGGATCAATTTTTCAATTCTGCACATTCTTGAGAACAGACGTCGTATCATGTTGAAACCCCAGAGGGTATAAAAGCTTTGATTTTTGAAGGTTGGAAAGCTTAACCATTTTTCTAGTATGTAGCTCCAGAATTTTGCAGTGAGGTTGTTGGAGTATATTATGATAGTGAATCCTCGGCTGGAAGGCAATATACCAGGCCATATGCTATTTTTATTTGTTTTTGCCTACATATCTTCTTCTTTAACACATAATATAGCAGCAATGGCAAAGTGCCAAATTTTTATTTTTCACCACTGCACATTGGTGATATATCTTAGACAGGTTTCTTTTTTGGTTTTCTTACATGTTTAGGTATTTAAAGATGTAGATGTGAAAAATAATTTAAGCTGTGATCTGCCCCATGTAATAGACACCTTTCGATATTGTATAATTTGTTTATACATGCATATGAATGCATATTATATCTTATGCATCGTGGCAGTGTAAGTAATGTGTGTTTCGCTGTTGTTTAATTGCCGAAGCTTCAGTGGCAGGAACCACCACCAGAGAGGAACGCATTTCTAGGGGCTCCGTTTAAAAGTGTTATCTGACTTTTATCTAGATTTCACTGTACAATAATTTCACATATTATGATACAATAAATAGCGTACAGTGTCTGTGGAACTTCAAGAGGAATGATGGAAATGATTTCTGGATGAAAACGCATGCATTTCCGTTCATTGAAGGCTGACTGTTTGTATATGGATGAGATTACAACAATATGAAAAACCATTGAGTATAATGTACAGTACTGGCAGTCCTGGTTTTAAGACACTCCACATGCATCTAGGCTTTAACGCATTATGTAACTCATACTAACTCAAAGTGTACATTTCATCATTACAGGCTTATGTACAGGTCATCACTGTGCAATACAGAGCATTTTGGAATAAAGTTTGTACTGTATGCAGTGGCTTATATAAACATACAAAGGGAGTAGGTAGAGATCTATTGAACTAAATACATTATTTACATCTTATGAACTATTGAAAGGCACATATCATTATGGGCTTCTGCATGGCTGAATAGTGAGCAGCAGTGAGCAATGTCAAACAGACTTTATGCTAAATACAGACGCTTGGATATAAATACAAGTGTTAGCTATGGAAGTTAAGCTACATTCCATTAACATGATTAACAAACAGAGAGCACAACATAAGTGTTCAATACAATGTGTGCAATTGCTATATGTTTAGGCAGGTTTTCAAATGCAATAAATCACGCTAGGTTACATCACTCCTGTGGTAACCTGTTATGTTAACTCAGTCGATCCAAATAAATTGCTAATTTGTGTACGTAGTTGCATGGTTTTAAGAAGATTCAAAATACTGTTGTGGATTTGTCTCCTTTAAATCCATAAAAGATCCACTGAGAGCAATGCTATGTTAAATCTGCCAGACACGTACACATCCAGGGTTTTTGTTTTTTTTCTGGCTCAGAATTGACCTTTGGGGGGTGATTATGCATGACAATAAGCATGATCAGTCCATGAAAAAGGAAGGCAATGAGTTTGTGTTGCCTTATTTGACAGAAACCTATGCATTTTCCTATTATTTCTGACAATAAATAAAGTAAAATGTCTATCATGATTGAGTCAATGAAACACCAGTTATAAAAGAATTATTTCTTTTTATTGTACTGGTGGTTTTGCTTTCATGCTGGCAAAAATGTCTTTGGGGCGTCACAAAATTTATCTGTAGGAAAAGCCCCGCACATTTGGAAGCTGTCCTATATTATCTGCAGTAGGCCAGGGAGCAGCTTCAGACTTTGGTATTAAAGCTCTTGCTGTCAGACTCCTTTCAATGAAAGTGAAAGTGATCAAGCAGACATTCTTGTGGACACAGGCCCACTAGTCGAACCTGTCTCAGCCCTCACATCTTCCAAATCATAACTCCATGAAGCACCTCCACGCGTTGCTGTTTGTACAAAGGTAATATTTATTAACAACAATTTAAAAAATGAGGCATTTAGTCTTAGTTGCTCCTAATCCTGCCTATTTGCATACTAGCAGGCTTTTGACTGACACGTTTTAGACTGATATGTTCCAACAAACATGTCAAACTGATTATTTGCTTGGACAGTATTTATATCACTTTTTTCAACCTGACTGACAAAAAAAATATTATGTTTACGCAGGGCAAGATCTTCTTTGTTTATTCCATCAGTGTGATCTATGGCATTAATAAAGCATAACATTGCTCACAGTGGTAAAGGTATATAATATTTTCATTTTTTTCTTCAAAGGTTGAACACTTAGTCCGCTTCAAATCGAAATTGTAATTTGAAACAGATTAGCAAATTACAAAGGCTGTGACTTAGACATTGTGCAGTGTGTTTAAACTGTCTTGTCAATGGTTTTACAAATTCATGATATCTGAAGTGCTCAGTGCTCCGTCATGTTTCAAGTAGATTTTTTTAAACACAAATCAAATTGTAATTGTGATTTCTTAGGGTAAAAAATGGAATAACAGATTTTCTCCAACTGTATTTCCAAGACTAAATTTAGTGATGAAATGTTTTATCAAAATTAGAACCTACAAATGCCAGGTATTTCACCTGATGTGAACCCAGGATAAATCTGTTCTGATATTTTAGAGTCGCCAGATGATTTCTTGACATGTGTTTGTGTAAACTGATCAATCCTTTAATGGACTGGGGATTAATGTAGTAGTAAATGTTAATAACTGTAGCCACTTTATTCTTTAACAACCTGTTGAGGTCCCTGCCCGCTCACTTACAGTTAAACAGGTTGTGTGTCACCCATTTCTCCCAAACTGCCCCTAACACATCCATACAGAAACATGGAGCTCGAGCTGAGTGAGCAGGGCGGGGCAGTGCGCATGCGCGGTACCTCTTTGTGGCCCTTCTCTTCTTGGTGCTTGTCTGGTCTTCAGGGACCTCATCCAGCAGCAAAACCAAGGCTAGGACTGCTAGGGGAAGACACAACTTCTCATTTTAAGAGTTTTGTTAGGCTGCACTGTGCCAACTCAGCTTGCTACCGGCAGTAATTTCCAGAGACAGGCACTGCTTCCCTCTGGGCGTCGACTGGCCACCAAGCAGAGCATCCATCCTTTCATTGGCAGCTGAGGTTTTCCAGTCTAGCTAGCTAGCGTTAGCCGAGAGGTAGGGGGCAGCTGTGTCAGAGGGATCTCCAAAATGTCCGGTTACCAAGGAAAGAAGAACATCCCACGAATTACAGTGAGTATTGTGTGATTGCATTGTGTCTGCCCTTCAGTGGGGGTGTTTGTGAACGAGCCTGAGGATTAGCTAGCCAGCGCTTAGCAGCCGTCTCCATTCATTTGCACTGACAGCAGCAGAGCAGCTTCAGCCCCACATACTGAGAGCCCAGGATGAACAATGACAACCTGCCAGTGGATTTGCAGCCAGCTCTTTGACAGTTCCTCATTTGGAGCTTGGGTCGTGTTATTTCTCTGTAATGAACTCTGAGAGCAGCTCTTTGCTCCTTTAGCTGCCATTATTAGCTCTCCTCCTCCTCGGTGTCCCTTCCAGCATCCTCAGCCTGCAGGGTGTAGTTGACAGGTTTATGCACAGGTTTCTCTTCTGTAATCATCTTGTCTTTTATCCTCTGTCTTTCATCCACTGAGATCTACTTTGTCTGCCCCCTTCTCTAGTCTCTATTTGTCTTGATGGTTTGTTTGGGAGTAATGAGAATTTAACCCTGATTCAATGAAATAGTGTTGCAAGTGTTGAATCAGTGATATAATGGCTGTTTTGTGCCACGGTTTATTCTTTGAGCCAGAAAGCACAGTATTAAGGGAGTACAGTAGGGATGCTGTGATAGTCAAAGAAGTAAAACCTCTTTTGTAAAGTAGGTCAGTAGGCAGCACCCATCCAAACCCTGTGCTTTAATTATGCAGCTGTTAGAATGGAAGCCCATAGACGGCAAAATGCTTCGAGTTTGATGATTTGATCACGCCACACTGTCTTGTGCAGGCGCTGCTGTGTTCAGACAGTTGTCTAGGTAGTTGTTAGGTCTGCCACAGGTCAAGCCAGGGTTGTAAACAGACAGCCCCTGACATCCCAGATGCAACATGCAGACAGCGGTTACTGTGCGGCAGGCAGCCCTGCAGGCCTTCACAAGCCACTCATTAGTCAGGAATGAAGCACATAGTTTCTCTCTGCAGAGCTTTAAATGAAATAGGAAGATTAAGCTGTGAGTTGTGGTTGTAACAAAATGGTGGAATTGCAGATATTTAAAAATCTGACATTGTTATCATGCCAATAAAACACATATGCTCATAGTGTAAGTAATCTAGTGTCAGTGACACTTCAAATAGGATCAGCATTCAGTCCAGTTACAGTTTCAGACCCTCTCCACCCCCTTATAGCAGTATTTTGAGTGCATTTCATTTGCCCAACAATGAGATAAAACATAAAATGACTGAGGCCATTATTATTTTTTGAAGAATTTTCTTGGAGATATCAGGATAATATGACCATCATTAATAGATTTGGTCTGATATTGTAATAGTCCTGTTGTAAATAAAATAAAATCAATTTGTACAAATCACTATAAAGATGCAGACAGTTCATTGAACATTTAGTCAGTTGAAACATCTGATTGCTGAATTTATTTGGCTGCTAATAAGATTATGCTGTTCATTGGCATTTCTCTTCTTGAATACTAAAATGGGTGCATTTCTATGGCGGAGTCCTTGAAACACTGCATCTTTGTCACAAAATAGAAATCACACATTTTGGTTCTTTTATAAATGTATTATAAGTCCTCTGAAAATATGAAAAAAATCTGCTGGGCTGATAATATTTTATGGCTAATATTTGGTTAAATGTCACTGGCCATTTTTACCTCAACTAGACGCTTTTGACTTGTGACCACTCCTCTTGACAGGATTTGGTATGGTTCAACTAAATTTGTTGACTTTCTGACAGACTTGTTTCTTCAGCTCAGTCCAACGGTTCTCAGTGAGGTTTAAGTCAGACCTTCTGTTCAGGCCAGTCTAAAACCCTAACTCCATCCTCATTTAGCCATTTTTTATTACCACTTTTGATGTGTGCTTGAGGCCGTTGTCTTGTTGGAGCTGAATCAAAGGTCCAAACTTTTGGCTGATAATTTTGGGATTTCTTGAAGAATGTGGAGGTAATCCTCCTCCTTCATTATTCTATTCACTTTGTGTAAAGCACCAGATTCACTTGCAGCAGAACAACCCCAGAGCATAATACTACCACCACCATGCTTGATGGTAGGTCTGATAAAGAAGTCGCCACTTGGATTTAACTAAGCAAATAGGTAAGAGCCTTTCATTGGATAATTACTGTAGTGATGAATGTATTTCAGCTGCAACAACTCATTTAACCCTAGCTGATGCAGTGAGGAGCTTCTCATTCCTTGAACAACCATGTTGGAAGACATATCTTGTGGTCATGGAAAGGATGTTCATCTGTCTCAGAAGAGTCAAATTATCGACCTGCATCAAACAAAGAAAACAACGGAGATTTCTGAAATACATAAAATCAGGTTAAGAACCGTCCAACGCATTATTAAAACCTGACAGGATAGTGGTGACAGGATAGTGGTGAACCATCATCTGAGAGGAAGAAATGTGGTCGAATAAACTCTTAGATAATCGTAGGAAATCAACAGTAGAACTCATGGCCATGTTTAATAGTGAAAGTAAGAGCATTTCTTGCGAAGGGAACTCAAGGGATTCGGACTAAACAGCTGTAGCTCTAAGAAAACCGCTGATAAGCGAGGCTAATCAGAAAAGAAAGGCTTCAGTTTGCAAGGTAGCAAAAAGATTGGACTCGAGAGCAGTGAAAGAAGGTCATGTGGTCTGATGAGTCCAGATTTACACTGTTCCAAAGGGATGGGCGCAGCTTGTGGGGGTTAGGGTTATGATCTGGGGTTGGTCAGGTTCAGCAACATTATGTTCCCAAAGAATGAGGTCAGCTGAATACCTGAATATACTGAATGAGCAGGTCTTTACATCAGTGGAGTTTTTCTTCGCTGATGGCATGGACATGTTTCAAAATGACGATGCCAGGATTCATGGGGCTCACATTGTGAATGAGTGAATCAGGGAGCATGAGACGTCATTTTCACACGTGGATTGGCCTCCACAGAGTCCAGACCTCAGCCCCACTGAGAATCTTTGGGATGTTCTGTAGAAGACTTTGTGCACCGGTCCAACTCTCCCATCATCAATACAAGTAGAACAATTAATGCTACCCTGGACAGAAATAAATGCTGTAACATTGCAGAAGCTTATGGAAACAATGCCACAGCGAATGTGTGTCATTCTCAGAGCTAAATGCGGTCCAATGAAAAAATTAGTGTGTGCGACTATTTTTTGGACAGACAGTGTATTTCTGGTCATTGTTGCCAAATAGCTACATTTGGTCTGATAGCAAAACTTTATTCCAGAAGACCTTTTCTTTTGTGATTGTTGGCTGACTCTTGACCATCCTGACCAAATGTCTCTCATCAGCAGGTATTAGTTTCTTTTCTTCCTGATTTTGCCAGTGACACAGCTGTACCATGTACTTTAAACTTCACATATGAAGGTTTGCATAGATGATTTTGGGGATCCGTAGCTGCTTTAAAATCACTCCAAGATGTTCATCATTAAAGTCATTGATTTGCTTTTTAAAATCTTTGCTGGGCTTTTTAGACTGTCTTAGACTGGGCTCTATTTAAATTGGCTCAGAGAAGTCACCAGCTGTAGTCAGTCATAATAACCCACAGGAAGTTAAGAGGCCACAAAGAAAAGTAGATTAACTAAACTTTCTATACACCAAAACTGACAATTCAAGTTGTATATATATTTGACACAGCAGATGATTGTTTTTTGGTAACAAAGGTGCAAAGGTTTCACTGATTCCATTATAGAAAATTCAAAGTTATAGGAGTGATTGGAAACTCAAGACCACCACGATTTTCATTGTAATGTGTTTATTCTTTTGGAAGTTACAAGTTAAGTACTTTATAGTCATTTTTGCACAGTTTAAACCATTTTGAGCTGAGGTACATGACAACCCCAGTGTGCCAGTGGCTGACCACTTGTGCAGAGAAAGACCATAGGCTACATGACCCACTTAAAGGAGCATAATGGCTTTAGAGATCTCGTCAATAAAGCCATGACTTTTATGCATAATGCATTCCTGTTGGCCGTGCTCGCCCACTCTGGACATTTAAAAACGGAGTGTTTCCTGCTGTGAGGTTTTCAGTAAACCACTTTTGTCTTCATTAGCTTCCCTTGCTGTCCTCAGAGACCCTGGAAAGTCTGTAGGAGAAGTAGGCCAGCCTAGTACGCTCTCCTTTCATCTCATTCAGGTGGAGTTGATTGTGCCACTCAAGAGGGTTTCGATCAAGACCTACCCGCTCTCTTCAAATGATGTGTGTGTTACGTGTGAATAAATCATTTAGAATTATCCTAATCGTCGTTTGCACAGGAGGAGCATTGATTTGGATCAATTCATGGTTTGTGTGAGAGATTTAGTGGCCTTTAGCTATTTCACAACCTCAGCAGCATTCTTTCTACATTAACAAAAAGCTTGTAAAGGTCTTTGAACAGACTGGAAAATACCCTGAGCTAAATAAATCACTGAAGGTGTGCAAAGTTTCTTTTGTAGTGTGCTGCATTATGGAACAGACTGTTGGTTACTAGCGATTAAAATAAAAGATTTTTGCTTTTTTACATTAGATTATTTTGTGAATTATGGCTGATTTAAATGGCTCTCTCCTTTTCAGAGTGACCGTCTCCTCATCAAAGGAGCAAAGATTGTGAACGATGATCAGTCGTTCATGGCTGATATCTACATGGAGGATGGAGTCATCAAGTAAGTCCTTCTTCAAGATTAATAGTGCTGCTTTCTTTTTCTTTTCTTTTGTTGCTATAGTAAATTCTAGCTCCTTTAAGATGACAGAAAAATAATTAATGATGTCTACAAGTAGGTGTGTGTGTGTTTCATGGCAGGCCACTGAATTTTAAAGGGAAAATCCTGGAGATAACTGCTGTACATGCCTCAGATTTGTTGTTTTTATATTCACACCTGTACGGTACATATTAGCATATATTTATATCTATAGAGCAACTTGAAGACATATGACTAAAAACAGGCCCGATGAGGCCAGTGTGGGTATTTTTCCTAGCAGCCCTAGATCGCTTTGTTGCCTGAAACATGTCGGATTATGAGGAAAATTGACTAATCTGCAGCGTTTGAGTCGGTGAAGTGAATCCAGGTGTGAAAGTAGCAGTAGCTGTACCCGTGGTTAAACAGTTTCATCAGCAATCTAAATTTGCTTTGCACCTGATTATTTGAAAGATTGTATGGAAAACACTGCTGGACATTTCTTCTTTTTTAAAAAATAGTTTCAAGGGCCAGAAACCGACAGTGTTTTCTTGTATTCTTGGTTTTTTCGCTAATAATTGGCCAATTCATTGCACTGACTCGGGATGCTAGGCAAGCAGCAGAGGGCTTTCTTTTATTCATTTCTATGCATTTGTGTGTTGCTGTGTCTTTCAGGCAAATCGGAGACAACCTCATTGTTCCCGGTGGAGTTAAGATCATAGAGGCTCATGGAAGAATGGTGATGCCAGGGGGCATTGATGTGCACACCCGGTTCCAGATGCCCGACCGAGGCATGGTGGCAGCAGATGACTTCTATCAGGGCACCCGGGCGGCCCTGGCTGGGGGGACGACCATGATCAGTACGTGCTACATCAGATGGATTCCCTTATGTGTTTTCAGCCAGCGAGCCACAGCGGCAATGTGGATGCCGTCAAGCGCGTGATTCAATTTTCGCAGATTGCCTGTGCACATGAAATCCAACCTGTTTGTTTGTGTTGTGCAGTTGACCATGTGGTGCCGGAGCCTGGCGTCAGCCTGGTTGCTGCTTTCAAACAGTGGAGAGAGTGGGCTGACAGCAAGTCCTGTTGTGACTATTCTCTGCACGTGGACATCACCGAGTGGAACAAAGGCACTCAGGAGGAGATGGAGACGCTAGTGAAGGATCACGGTATGTATTCAGCATTGTCGGCTGATGTCTCCACATAGAGTTTAAAATCTCCGACTTACCTGACACGTTTACTGACACAGTAAAAGGTTGTCACTGTTTCCCTGACTGTGCATGAGGAGTAATCAACCCCTTTTCACTGGATGACAAAAAACAATAACTTAACAGTAACTCAATATTTCTGCTTTTGATTTCCCTTTTTTCTTCGCTCTGGGTTTTCCCTCTTTTGCTCTCTTTATTCCACCTTTGGCTGTTTTCTCTCATAAGTTTTCTATCTTCAGGTGTCAACTCTTTCCTGGTCTATCTGGCTTATAAGGATGTTTTCCAACTTTCTGACTGTCAGGTATGCTCGGCTTGTGGTCAGTATTAGTGGGATCTCTGCTGAGTTGTCTGTCACAGCATATGTTTTCTAGGCTGCTAGATGTCGTTGGCACGGATGGCTGGCTGTCCTGCTAGCTGAACCAGCGTGTGTCGTGTTTTTGTAGATCTATGAGGTGTTCAGTGTCATCAGAGATCTCGGAGCCATTGCGCAGGTGCATGCTGAGAATGGAGACATTATTGCGGAGGTAACACAGCCACTGATAGTCAAGCATCAGCTAGAAGAAGTTATTTTTGTTGTGGATCATAATGTTCCCCTGTGGGTGTTGTAGGAGCAGCGACGTATTCTGGAGCTGGGGATCACTGGTCCCGAGGGCCACGTGCTTAGCCGTCCAGAGGAGGTAAGACTGATAATGTGCAGTTTTACATTAAAAAGAGAGAACTTAAATCCAGAAAACAGTACAGAAGAGAGAAGAGGATGTGTCTGACATCTGTGTGTAAAAATCCCGATCTGCAGGTGGAGGCCGAGGCAGTAAATCGCTCTGTCACCATAGCCAATCAGACCAACTGTCCCCTCTACATCACCAAGGTGATGAGCAAGAGTGCCGCTGATGTCATTGCTCTTGCGAGGAAAAGGGGTAAGATTAGAAACATTGAGCTTTTTCTCTGCCAGCACACTGGAGACTCTGCACTGACATCATTACGTCTGCTTCTCTAGGCGCTGTGGTTTATGGAGAGCCCATATCTGCCAGCTTGGGCACAGATGGTACCCATTACTGGAGTAAGAACTGGGCGAAAGCTGCGGCCTTTGTCACCTCTCCGCCGCTCAGCCCTGATCCCACCACCCCTGACTACCTCAACTCTCTGTTGTCATGGTGGGTGCTCTGAGCCAGGACCTAAAGATAGCTGGAACACAGTGACACGATCGGTGCTGCTGCTGCTGCTGTCTGCTGCATTTCATTTTTGCTCAGCTCTGCCTATTTTTGTGACCACATTCATTTTCAAATGTTGTTTGTGGAAGAAGGGTACATTTACATGCATGCACTTGAAACTAGGATATTAAATGTAGCAAATACATGTTTTTTTTAGAGTAACCGATCGAAGATGACACACGTGCTCATTTTTATTGTTTCTGTCCTGTCTAGTGGAGACTTGCAGGTGACTGGTAGTGCTCACTGCACTTTCCAGACTTCTCAGCGTGCAGTAGGCAAAGATAACTTCACCCTAATTCCAGAGGGCACCAACGGCACTGAGGAGAGGATGTCCCTAATCTGGGACAAATGTGTGGTGAGCTTTATACGACCCACTTCTCACACATTCCAAAAATTTAGAATGTGAAGCACTCTAGAGCAAACTACAGTGTACAGCTTTGTGTGTGTTTAGCTGCTGTTGTGTGATTTGTTGTCCTTTGCCTAAAGGTGACTGGAAAGATGGATGAAAACCAGTTTGTGTCAGTGACCAGCACGAACGCAGCCAAAGTCTTCAACCTGTTCCCCCGCAAGGGCCGCATCGCTGTGGGGTCCGACGCTGACCTCGTGTTGTGGGACCCAGATATCACTAAGATCATCTCAGCTAAGAGCCACAATCTGGTCAGATGCTTGTTTAGATTGTTCTTAATCCGCGATGTCTTTTATGTGTCTTATGCATATTGAGACTTAATCCCTAAGATTATGTGAGATGGGCTGCAACGCCTGTTATGCTAAGCTTGTTCTGTAGGTATGGTGGCTGTTACAGGCATTAGCACACTTGGATATAGAATAACAAATAATCCAAGTACAAAACTAGCTTTTAATGCACGGTTTCCAGTGCAAACAGTTACTGAGAAGCTGCTCTGGAAGAAGTTTCAACACCTGCATAATAGCGTCTTAATGGAGCAGGCAAAATGACTGCTCTCAGATGTGTTGCAACATGATATTCAAACGATAGACACTTTAAACATGTCTCTCTGCTAATCATCTAATGAGGGATGCTGTGCTTTTCATTATGCTAAGATAGGCTTCCTTGAATCCTCTCTCCGTCAGCCATTATGGAGGATCTTTCAGTAAATCAAATGCACCTTGAGGAGGCAATAAGAAGGAAGGCTTCCACAAGGAAACGTAGTATTCTATGCCAAAATCTCTTGTGAAGTCCAAATGCTGCACCTACATTGGTGTCACTTTGATTTGACAGGTGATACAGCTGTGCAGCATTTCATAAGTAACTGGCATCACTTAGGACCGATGTTAAAGAGTGAAGGATTTCTCATTTGTCAGCCTCACCCACTCTGTCATTGCTCATCAGAAAAGATGAAAGTGAAGCAACCAAGGAGACACATCAGCATCCTGTAAAGCACATTATGTTTCATCAGCTCTTGCAGTGTTTTAGTTGACTGAGACTGTTTTTCTCCCAGGCCGTGGAGTATAACATCTTCGAGGGGACAGAAGTGCGTGGAGGTCCTCTGGTGGTGATCAGCCAGGGCAAGATTGTGTTGGAGGAAGGCAGCCTTCACACCACGGAGGGCTGTGGACGCTACATCAGCCGTAAACCCTTCCCGGACCACGTGTACAAGAGGATAAAGGCTCGCAGCAGGGTGAGACCTAACTACAGCCATGTTCATCTAGCTGCAGAGAAACTTAAAGCTGGGGTAGGCAGTATTCTTTCGGCCTCGTTGGGCAAACATTCCACAGTCCACTTTCAGCATACTGTAGTTCAAGTGCTGAGATGAAAATAGACCTCAGCTCCTTCTCTTGGGTCAGTTTTCAGGCTTTCGGTGATGTTGCCAGCGATGGATGTTTATAGCCAATCACAGAGCTTTTTACCCAGATCAGGTGTGCTAGTATAAGGAACAGCAGAATTCAGAGTGAGAATAGAATATTGTGGCAAAATCAGTTAGAGGGAAGATTTTCAGTCAGGATAGTAGGGTTTGAATTTTGAGTGAAACCATAACTGATTGTAGACTTTTGTCTGACTTCCTGTAGCTGTTTGTAGTTTTCCAGATTTCTGCCTCGAGCAGCTTTAATTCTTTCACTATAGGGGGATCTTGACTGGCTTTGGAATTCCGTTCCTATGGTGCAATGTAACGCGATTTTTGCCATAAATTGCAACTCATATATATATATAAATACCTATGTCACTGACCTACAGTATCACAGTGGTAAAATCATAATCTAGGACATAAAAAAACTGTACAATAAAAGTTTACAGTTTCCAAAAAGCAACACAAACTGAAGAAAACAAATGTAACACAATCCATTGTGACGTACAACCGGCAAACGTAAACAAAGCCGTCTTTCTCGTATAGCGCCGCTTGACAACATATTTGTCCACTCCGCTCGCCAGCTAGTTTCTGCATGAAATTTGTTTCAATGTCACAAACACCGTATATCGGAGTGATGGAACAAGACTTTATTTATAAATTTATGGGAGATGGCGACATAACCACAAAACGCCGTAAGTCGAGGACGTCACAAACTGAGGACCTGCTGCATAGATATATGGTAAACCACTCACTCAGCTTGTGTCCTAATGAGTTGGCCTGTGCGCTTAGCTCACAGAGCTGCGAGGAGTCCCCAGGGGCCAGTATGACGGGCCGGTGTGTGAGGTGACTGTGACTCCCAAGGTGATTTCCACGGTTTCCTCGGTGAAGACTTCGCCTGCCAAGCAGCAGCAGCAGCAGCAGTTTACTCCACAGCCGGTGCGCAACCTTCACCAGTCCGGCTTCAGTCTGTCCGGTGAGTGAAAACACACATTTCATTGCTGTTAGATGTTCTCTTTCACAACTGGACATCTAGCTTATCTTGTACTTTCATTTTTTTTTTTTTAGGTGCCCAAATTGATGACAACGTTCCTCGTCGCACCACTCAACGCATCGTGGCTCCCCCTGGCGGAAAAGCCAACATCACCAGCCTGGGTTAAGCTACTCTCCCACCTGAGCCGGGATGCAGGACAACACGGGAGCAGAGGCCACTCTTACCAATGTCACATCTCATCACCTCTGACTCCTCTCCTGCACTCCACTCCACTCCATCCATCATTACTCACACACTACCACCATGTCACCTCATGCAAAAAAAAAAGAAGAAAGCACTATTCCATTTTCTTTCATCTTTCCTGCCATATTCCAGTATCGAGGAAGGATCGAGTGAATTGAAGCAGCTCTTTTGCTGTCTTTTTTAACATCCAGTTTCATTAACTCATTTGTTTACATTTTTTTGTATACTTTTCGCTGTACATGTTTGAGTTGTCTAGTTGCGGAAAGTTGACAGAAAACTAGTCTAAAGAAGCAGTCATGTGCCGGCATTTTAGCGACAGCAGTTTACAATTTTTCTTCCCATGCTGTTTATTTTGCAGATGATAGAATGTTTTGGTGGTCCTGATCGACGGCCGCCTTTAGTTTGAAAGTAAAGCCACTTTTGCCCATTCTACACAGTGACAATGTTGTTTTGCTATTACATTGTTGATAGAAAAATCTCTCATTGTGACATATTAGACCGGAGAACATTGTCTCATAACTCCTTTTAATTTTACTTGAAGTTTGCAGTATTTAATTGCTCTTTAGACCCTGTATTCAGCTGAACAATTCACCTATGTCTTCCTTTTGTGGTATAGTTGCACTTTTGTTTATTTTTTTTTTTTAAACTTGATGTTTTATGCTTCATCGGCCATTTTGGAAAGCGCTGACTGCACTGAAAGGATAAAAAAAAGGGTATTTTAGGGTTAAACCACTCATTCCACTTCACCCTGAAACTCAGGGGAAGAAACTTTTTCCCTACATTTCATCCTTGTGTTTTTTTCCCTCATGTTTGTGGAAAGATTGTCAGGGCAACAAGCTTCCAATAATCAGACCATTATGCGTTATTAAAGAGGCGGAGACTACGAAGAAGCTCGATGGGAGGTTCGCCTCTCTTCACCTGGTGCTATATGACCGTTGCTGTGCATTTGATCCACACAGCTTTGTAATAACAGCAGCCAGGGTAGAGTCACCGTTAGCCCAGTTATGAACCCAGTTTGTTTTGCACCTGTAACAATCCAAAATGGTAAAAACTTGTATGTGAGCTTGCAACTTTTTCTTTGTACTGGATATGTCTGTGTGTTTTAGGATATGTGTTGAATCGATCTACTTGCCTGCCTGTCCTGTAAGATATTGATAGCACACTGTATCTATGAAGGCTCTTTTAAAAGAAGGGAAGCGAGGATTTTTGAGACCTGATGAAAAATGCTCCTGTATGTATATGAAACCCCAACACAGTGTGCTGATGATGTGTCCACTGTTCTCGGTGTTAGTGTTGTGAATGAATTACCGGATATATCGTTTTGTTTTGGGGGGTTTTTCTTGCCGTGCCCCCTCTATCTGCCCAGCATTGTCGACACTAAATTAACTCGGGGTAGTAGCTGTATTTCACCAGATCACGACAGGTTGTCAGTGGCGCAGCACTGCACAGCCGCACTGGATTCTTTCTTCCTCATTGCCTTGTCAAGTGTAGGTTTTGTATGCCGAGCTATAATGTGAAGTGATTTACATTTGGGGAACTTTCTTGGTAATGGTTATTGAGTTGTAACGTTGAGCACTGTTGTTTGCCCTCTTCCACCTAATGTGATGCTCTTGCTCATGTATGTTTTGTAGGATAAAAGAGTTTTGGGGGGAATTCATTGGTCCTGTCAGCATTTGACCCTATCTGTGTTGACTTAAGTGGATTAAAATAATAAAACATGCAACTTATGGTGCTGATTTTTTTTCTTGCATAACACATGAATCATTTTATATGCAGAATTTAAAATCTTATTTGATTTTTGGGGTTTTTTGGGGTGATTTCACGCCCATAAAACTCATCTTTGTGTATCAAAGTTATGTGATATATGAAATTCCGCCTCTCTGCTGCAGCTTAAGCACACCAGCTCACCGACAACTCTACCTAAACACTGTAAAACCACTGCGATGTATCCTCTGGTGTATAAAAGACACCGTGGGCATGTTAGTTAACTTTAATGGAATTCTTTAATGACGTTCAGGATTTTGGAAAAGAAGACTTTGGGTAGAAGATCTTAGATAATGGTTTGACTTAACTGACTACAAAATCAAGATTGTGCCTGAGGATGAGTGGATGTGCAGAGGGATAGGTAAGGGGGAGGTAGGAGGGCGAATGGATGAGGGAAGGGTGTGGTTGAGTTCATTTTCAGGAATTTTGTATGCTGTTGCCTACATAGACTGTGTATAAAGATGGACGTAGCATCTGGCTCCAAAAATGAAGCCCACCCGGAAGTGTCAAAAACTTGCAATATGCCGTCCACTAGGGTTGGCTCCAAAAAGCTTTTGCTCCATAGACCCCAATTCATTTTTGGAAAAAATAAAATTTGACAGACTGATTTTCTACAACTCAGAATTTTTTTCCCGTTAGTTTTCATGGTCAAAATGAGAGATCAGGTGGCCGATCTTAAAATAAATCAATACTGAATTTTAAATAAATCGTTACATTTGGCGGAGCCAGGGGGCGTGGCTATACTTGATTGACAGTCCCATTGACTGGTCCTGCCCCGAGTTGCTCTCCGGTCCAGCCTGTTTGATGATGCTTTTTACGTCACTGGCTCCAAAAAATCCAAAATGGCGACCAGGAAGTAGCAAAATCCGGGCTTCAGTTTCTCGGCGTTGAAACCAACGGGTGACGTCACGGTTAGTTCACGCCTGGTTGCCAAACAGTTTGTAACTGGAAAACTAATTGAGATTCAGTTAAGCTTATGCAAGTGTTTGTTTTTAGGAATCTTGTTTTGGAAGTTTCATAAACTGAGTCCCTGCCAGTGGGTGGCCTCGGCCTGAGTTCTGACCATCCCTCTGGCCACCGCACACAACCAATAGTAATGTCATTTCAACTGTAATTAAGAGTATTATAAAAAGCTTTTTATACATGAATCCTCATGGCAAACTTCTACATGGCAGTCATGTCTGCATAAGCAAATGATAAAAGTTTTGCCACACACAAAGCAAAATAAAAGATATCAGTTTCCGTGCCACGCCACTGTGAGTAATGGTGTCATCCTGTCCACCATCTTATGAATTGTCTGGCTGCATTGTTGTTGCCCTGAAGATAATGTTATGTGTTTGCATGTTCAACTGACTTGCTGTGCAATGAGCGAAAACAATGGCGACATTTGCACAAGTACTTAAAGGGTGTTTTACGTTAAATTTGTTTGCATGTTTTCTCTTTTCTCTTCTCTTCTGTATTTCACAGCAAGATAAAGTGTCTATACTTGGGGATTCAGATTTTACAAACAAAACATTTGGTGATCTGATTGAAAGGTGGTGGGTTGTTACAGATGAGGAAATGAGAATATGTAAAGTACTTTTGAGCAGGAAGTAAAATGTCATTTACACACAAATGTACCAGCATAAAAAGTCAAATACTGCGGTATTTAACTCCTTCACACACACTTCACTGTATACTGACACAATTTCAGACTGCTCCAGCTTTCTATTAAATCTAAACAAAGATCACTCTGAGAGAAACTGAACACACTTCAGGTGCACAACATGCAGCTGAAATGGAGGGACACTGCTTGTTATGTATGAATGCATTTTCAAATTGCTTGACCAAATTGCACATTGAATTGCCAGTTGCAAAATGCAGTCCCATTTGAATACAGAGGCTTCATGAGCATAAAATACTACCGAGGGAGCGTTAATTCACAATTTTCATCAGAATAATTCAAACATTATTGAGGACTGCATTTCCACCTTGTATACTGAATTGCATATTGTGAAATTCATTGTAATTTGAATAAAGAGGCTGAAAAACCTCTATAGTTATGTGGTTAAAGCCACTATAAAATGTATGTTGCCTCGTGTTACTTGAGTTAAATGCAAGTAGAATGATGTGTGTGTTGAGACTGACGCTTTGGAGCTATTTACATATTATTCTGAAATGTTAACTGTGAAAAATCCATTTAAGACACATGCATCTGATCATGATTCAATATAAAGAATTTGATGTTGACTTTAAACTTCTATGTATACGCTAAGAATAGACTTTTTTTATTTACACATTGTGTCCATAAGTTCATCTTTAGAAAATAAAGTAATACATATATACTTCAGCAATGGATTTCAAGACTTCATGAAGGGGTTCTTTAATAATACTGTGCTCATGGGGCTATTCTTTCTGCATCGTGACTACTTTTATTAACATTTCTCTCAAAAGTTGTTTTTCTATGTGGGTATTTTACATTATAATAATGTTGTTTTCACTTTTATTCTTTCACGCCTGATTTGAAGATTCTCTTAGTCACATAAGCTTTTAATTGGAATCAATTAATTAGAAGGTTACTGATTGTCTCCAGTGTCTTTTTATAATTAAATCCTAATTAGAAAATCTTGTCAAGAAAACTTTTTAGGGATTTGCAGATATATAAAAAGTACAAAAAGATTAGTAGATTAATGACGCTGTCTAATTCAAATTCGTGTTCTCTTAAGTCAAATAAAATCCCAGCAGTCAGTGCATGGAGGCAGTGAGTCACTAGGTGGAGGCACAGAGTCGTGGCTTCACAGCAGCATCTTAATGTTCCAGCGCCTCAAAGGCTTCGCCCACAGGGATGCCTCCAGTAAAACGAACTGAACAAGACAGCTTCTACGTCACACTGAGTGCACACATCAACAAAAGTTCTGTGATTAGTTGGAGAGGAGCCCCCTGGCTGTTTGACAGTTGTCCAATTAGGACTTAGCATGATGAGCGCACTGATTAAACCGGAGAGGGGAATCCTGTAATGTCAACATCTTCAACCCGCTGATGAGAGCTTTAGAAAAGGAAAAAAAAAAAAAAAGCTTCAGGAAGAGTTTACAAAGCTAAGCCCTCTTGGGGGGGGGGGGGGGGGGGGGGGAGTCAAAGCATGAGTCACCAGCAGCACTTGCTATGCGTTCAATGTAGTGAAACACAGAGTGCTATTATAGGAACACAATCCCTCCCAGCAATGATCTGTCATGACCAAACCATCCATACTAAAAACATGTATTCCTCTTAGAATCAGTGATTGTGGACCCATCCAGTCTGTATCTACCAGAATACATGTGCTGAGAAAATATAGATATAAGACATTGATAAATTTCACCATAAATACATATAATTTGGCTGCTGGATAAAACCAGGAGTGATGCTGTTTCTCTCCCTCCTTACTCTATATCTGGCTCTGGAGAGGCTCTGGAGATCTAATTATGGTATTCATTACAGCTATTGCATTTGGAAGATGATATATCTTTATATAGCAGTGGGCACAGGTATTTGCCGGCCACCACTCTATACAAAGGAAGATAATAGAGGGAGGAGTGAATTAGGTCATCGGAACCATCTGTAGTTTATTACAGGAGCTGGTGCCTCTTTTCCGAATGGCATCTGCGTAGATATGGTTTGATTTACAGTTTCACAGGCGCACCAGCCAATGACAACGCGGACACGGGCCTGCACCCTCACTGCACTGCCCGGTCCCTCCCTTGCGGGAAAGCTGTCGACTCCACTTCCGTGACTGAACTTGACACAGAGAGGGGGAGATTGGCTTTAACGATGCCGACTGCATCGCCTCCTCCTCACACTGACATAAGAAGTGCATCTGGCTGGCACAGAGGGAGTAGCCGGGAGAAAATAAATCGATAGCGTTGGCAGAAGTTGTCCTCTTGCCCTTTGATGCCTCCGCGTAAACAGAGACACTTTGCGATCTTGAACTCGCACTAAAAACTTCCCCTTCGTGATACACTAAGCAGCACTCACACTGAAGAACTTACAAAAGCAGAGTTAGAGACTGTGCGCTTCCTCTGTGGATGGTAACGAAAAAAGACAAAAAACACAAAGATTACGGCCTGAGAGAAGAATGTCTCAGACTGTGTATGACTTATCGTGACATCTCTAAATCTGGTGGATTTTTTAAGAAGCTTGGGGGCAGGTCAGGATTGGGGCCAGCAGCCACAAGGTCAGTTAAAATTCCACAGAAGTATATTAAGACATCCATCTGGCACCGCTCAGAGGTACACGCAATTGTGGGAATGTGATGAACTAGAAGTTTTGAGGGGGCTATATATTTAGTAAATCAGCCCAATAAAAGGAACAAAGCAAAGAAACAACAACAAAGGTCCAAAATGAATCCCTTGTTAGGAATATGTCATACAAATTTATTGTATGTGACACAGAAATACGCGAGGTCCCTTGGTTTTTTTTTTTTTTTACTGTGTACAGAGCAGTACACAAGCAACAGTTTCACTACAGGAACAGCAGTAGGCAAACTTTAGAAACAACAGGAGCACCGGCATTTTTCAAATGACTGTTGATATCATGCAATCTGTAAAACCTTTATATTCATACTCGTAAAGCACATTTAAGCTGCTCTTCTGTGATATAAAATATGTAAACATTTAGAAACCTTGGTCCACTTTAGGGAATTGCTTCCCGATCCTATCTCTGCACTTTTACCAAATCTGAGCCTTGCCCCTTTTCTATCTCCTCAAAGCTGCACTCTGCAGTGTTTAGAAAGCATCTTAAAGGGTAAAATACAGTGTTTATGATTTTGACAATCTTATATCCAAGAAAAGTAAAGATATCAAAGCTGAGATATTTAAAATTTAAATTTCAAAGCAGACACAGTTTCATCACCACTCATTCTTTGTGTTGTTTACAGAGCAAAAGGAAATATATTCTCATGTGGCCTTGGAAGGGGAGTCATAACAAATGCATGAAGGATTACTGTGGTTATACAGGCTCTCCTTTTTCCGACAGGGACAGTTGGTGGATTTTAATTGTGGGAAGGTTTCCACTAGGAGGGGGCTGGTCACAGCTGGACTCCTGTGGGGGAGTCCCAGCGCTGAGGATGCAGCAGCAGGTCCGGTGGAAGCTTTTGTTGCAGAATTTGGCCACTTTAGTTCTGCTTGTTTCGACTGGTCCAGATCCGCTAGTGCGACCTTCAGAGAAGACCCTCCATTCCCTGCTGTCCCTGGAGGAAGGAGTTCTAGACAGGGCCATAGATGAGGAGGGGCTGAGTCGGCTGGGGGCCCCCCTGCTGTCCAGGCTCAGAGTGAGGCCGTGGCTGTGACCCTGCGGTTGACTCTGACCTGCACCCAGATGATGATGGTGTGGTCTGGGAGTCATTCTCAAACAGTGAACTCCAAGTAAACTCTGGAAAGCTTTCTTGAACTCCTGGTTGGAGCATGGGTAGATGATGGGGTTGATGCAGCTGTTGAAATAACCGAGCCAGAAGGAGATCTTGAACACGGTGTCTGAAGGTCTGTACGCAGGGAAAATGGAACCTGTAGTGACATTAGACACAAATATCAGCAGAAGAAAGAGCAAACAGTATATGTACAGTTTCTGAAGGCATCTACAGCCATGTGTTCAACATTCTGGCAACAATGACAACAATGACTAATGGTAAACATGCTAACTGGTGGCGTGCCACCACAGTGTGTTGGTACTACAATTCAAGTAGCCTTTGGTAACAAGTTTGCCATTAGTGGCAAACTTGTCACTTTCTATCACTTTATGCTCGCCATAGATTGGTGGCAATGATGACTTCAGGCAGACAGTTGCAGTTAACCTTTGGCAATGTTGCTGCAAATTAGCAGCAAGGTCATATTTTCATTTTTTGTGGCAGGTTTGCAGTGGACTTCTGATTAACTTTGTAGAAAACTTCTGGCAGCTTTGCTGGAATGTTTACTGTTTGTAGCAAACGTATAGGCTCCAACCCCACTGTGACTTTGTGAACAATGCAGTGGGTAAAGGAAATGGGTTGAACTTAACTTTCCACAAAATTAGCCAAAAATTCACTGCTGGTTTGCCACAAAAATCTGATGAAAATCAATGCCTCCTTTGAAAGTGGACCGTATACAGCCGACCGTGCATGCAGCTCTATTCATGCTACACTAGATACCCGTCACACTGCCCATCATATTGAACATAGAAAAAGACATTGTGCTCCCTTGGGTGTTTCTGCAAGGCTGGCTGTGACCTTACATGTTTGACAGGATGGCAGCTAGCTGCAGATTGCACTATAACACTGCTTCAGTGTGATGATTCCTGAGGTGTTCTGAGCACAGTAAGCTGACACGGGATTTCTGCAGAATGTATGACTTACTACTTGCTTGCTAATTGAAAGCATGTACAAATCAAAGCAACTACTTCGGATACAACTCTTTTATTGATTATTTTAAAAGGCTTTGATGACTGCTAACCTCTTCACACAGACATTTATTCGGAGCACTACTTATTTTCCTGTGTGTGCATGTGGAATTGGTGCACTTGCAGAGGCCACAGAGGAGTCTGTGCAGACCGTTGTAGATTTGGGTGGACAATGATGGTGAAGCTGACTCGAAAAGTGACTCAATCCCAAGAAGCCCCATGGTAAAATGACCAACTTTACAGAAGAAATAGACATATTTACAGCCTGGTACAAACATGCTTTGGATTCTATAGCTGTTTTTTCTATTCATGGCAGCTGTAGGGGAGGGTGTGTCCATCTTTATGTACACGTCTGTGACATTTCCTCAAGGGTGACTGAATATATGCAGCAAATTTCATAACAGCCCATCCAATAGTTGTCAAGATATTTCACTTAAGACGGCACTAAATAAAAGTCAGAGAACCACTGGGATTCATCCTTTGGGAAGTATGATAGTCTGGATAAATGTTTTTGCCAGTCCATCAAACAGACATGAAGCTATTTCACTAATAAGAATGAGAGAACGGCTTGTTGGGCACACTGGAGGAAAAAAGTCTGTTCATCCGCAAAATCATCCGGATACATCCTCTGGGTACAATTTCTGACAGCCCATCCACCAGTTATTGACTGAAGTGGTAAACTGACCCACATTGCCTCGAGCCATGCTGATAGCATGGCTACAGGATAAAAATTTTAGAGAGCTGATTACTTGTTCTAGTGTCTGCTCCATCAGTTTTTATATCATGTCACTGCACTTATTATATCTACTTATGACACTTTATCTAATGTTTTATCTAGTTTCCACAGCGTATTAAGTTCCCTACTTACTATCAAGGTTAAGGATTTTATTAAAATTGCTCTCATAAATGGTGCTGCTTTTGATTAGCGAAACCATTCATGGGAGAGACTATGGGTGGGATTTTTAATGAAGAAGCAAACACAATGCCTTAACGGGAATATTACATGCAAGCCAGTTCACCGCAAGTGACTCCTCACATATTCAGCGGCTGCCAGTGAAACATTAAAATAATTAAATGGCTGACTTCTTGCGGCGATGCAATATATCAATCGAGCTACCATCCATTTTCAGTTGTAGACAGGGAGATGCTGTCTTGTGAAATGCTTTATTGGGGACACTGTTGCAGATGGTTAAATGTGGGCTCTGGAAAAATGAGACTGTGATACAGAGAAGGATAAAAAAAAAGTGGAAAGAGTTTGAGGGAAAATGATTTTGTGCCTGGCTGTACAGCTCATACGTTTTATCCCCAGCTGTGCCAAAAGAACAATTCTATTATTGCCAGTACCCCTGATAGATTCATTTCTTGAGCAAAAATAGAAGAGTATTGCAGCTGTTAGATAAATGTTTTGTTGTCTCAAATAAACCGAGGATCAGTGGGTGTGTAGTTCCAATTTTCGCAATGTTACCTTCAATTAAACCACAGCATATTTTAGCCTGAGAAAATTCTGTGAACCCCTTCAAAAACTGTTGCATAACATGTGGTCGGTTTGTGACAAAGGCTGCTTTTCATAGTTGCTGAGTTACAAGGTTTTTGACAAACAATAACAAAATGTCAACTCTGGGAGAGACAAAAAGAAAGAACAGAGATGAAAGGCCTCCATTTCACAATTTACATCATTGAACCAATTCTAGTGCTACCAACATAAAATACAACTTCCAGTGTCATAGATTATTAAAATATATACAAACCTAGCAGCCTTTAATTCATTTTAAAGTGGCAATATTTGATAACATTAATCCACTGATTCTGAAGACATGGAGTCACATTTGCATTTGAAGTAATGGTATGTTCTGATACACCGGTATTAGTGATGATATCTAAAATTGAAATATTAATATCACGCTAATAATGCACTTATAATAATATTATAAATAGTTCAGCACCAAGAAGTATTGTTTGAAACTAACATAGGGACATGATGCAGTGCAGTTGTGGTTACAGACTGTCTGTCCATCTCACTGAACTTCATATTCACTTGTCAAAACACAAAAAAGATTAATTCCACTGATTATTGTTTCTTTTGAAGTTTGCTACAAATATCACAATGATGTTGTAATTGTGAATTTTTTTGATTTAGGGTTCTGCTTGAGTCCAGTTGATGAATGTAAGTAAAACATTTACTCTTTTGGATGTATATTAAAAGATCATTATCTGCAAAAATGCTCCTTTTAAAACATGTCATTCCAAAGACTGTGGTGCTAAAAAAAAAGTGAACCAAAGCTGAATTAAAAACTAACTGGACCGACTGCCAAGAAATGCCAAGACAGATGAATATCACCTGTCAGCACAAGGAAGCCATGCCTTCAAGCATATCCTACTTTATCGTCCATTCTAGTCCAAATGGGAGCATAATTTACAAAATGAACATCATGCTTTATTAAAGGAACTTCGGGCAACTATTTGACACCATAAACTCATAAGAAAAATCTTTACTGAGGTAACAAATCAAGTGGGAAGTAGAGTCATCAGTCAATCAGACTTCTTTTTGCAAACCAGACGAGTTGCCCCCCCACAGGCCTTTAGAAATAATGCAGATCGAAGACACATATATTTAGACTGCATCCATACAGCCTATTGTCACTACGAGCAACATCTTTACGATTACACATATCTGACCCAATTTAAAATGTTTATCTGTGCGACTTTAAAGAGAACCTGGACACCAACTAAGACAATCAGCATCTTCTGCCATGACATCACTGTTACATACCAAACCACAGCCTGTTTGAAACTCTAGATATTGATGGAAGAGTGCTGGTACGAGACGAATACAACAATGAGCCCCAGTTCAGGGTCAATGTCTTGACATCTTATGCCATAGAGGTTCTCTATGACATAAGTGTAAAGCATTTACACTTCCTTATAGCCCCTGTGAAGGACTTGTGAAATGTCAAAGACAGAGGAGGACAAGCCATAAATACCCTAGAGCCTGATAATTCACCTTGTTTTTAGATTATTGACATGATCAATGTCCTTCAGTTTATTTTTCTCCAATGACAGAGTAGTGTTTACTCCAAAAAACAAAATTAGACAGTCATGAGTTATCCATCTCTACGTGTCAAACCTAGACCTCTGTTACGTGATTCACTGCTGAAGCTATTATTGTACACAGACTGTAGTAGCGGTCTACACAGCAACACCAGTATTAGCAAGGGAGCACTGGTAAGCTGAGGCTTTTCCTCATTTCCCAGTCAGGAAAGTACTCAGTCAAATGGTAGAAGCTATATTTACAAGCATGAGAGCATGGAATACATACAAACCCTGTTGATTTGTGAGGGTTTTGTGATATCTCATATCTACTCGGTTCAGATTTCAGCCTCACATTCCCTCCATATTGACGGCAGCACATATATAGTGCACACAGGGCAGCGAACTGTGATTACTTCCCATTAGGTTTGTCGTCTTGAAGCCGGCTGCTCTTGAAGGTAGCATCACATAAGGTCTGACACCAGTGTGATAGCTTTATCTGTCGTGAAAGGACTAGCATTGTGATGAAGTGAGTCACAAGTGAGAGATGAAGCAGGAGCAGAGAGATGACTTGACATCTCATTCAGAGGTTTGAAATATATGTTGGTCCAAAATTCAGTGCTTTTGTTTACAGACAAGGGAGCACTGGAGGATGTCTGCCATCTGAAAGATTTATATAGCCTATTTATAGAGCGTCTACTGGCCGAGTCAAAGCATTTACTACGCTGCTCAAGAGGCCACAAGGCTCGTCCAAATGCTAGTATATTCAGTGTGTGATTCCACAAAGGAGCAATTCAATTAACATGATCTAAGTTTTTAATTTGGCAGCACTTCAAAAGCCTGGTAGAGAAATAAATCGATGAATGCTACTGTAAAACTAAGTAATGCAGAAGTTAAATAGTGCTCTAAAAGCGGTCTGTCTCATATGTAAATATAGGTGATCAAATGTTTTTAATTTGTATAATCTTATTGAATAAAGATGGTAAAAAGCACGTCATCGACTGCCTGCGCTTCTGGGAAATATTCTAATTTGCTTTGCTACATAGAGCTCGAGAAAAAGACCGTTGTGATATATGTTTTTCAATAGAAAGTCAGAGCCAGCACACTGTTAGCTCAACTTAACTGACTAAACCAACTGAAAACAGGTCAGCTGGACCTGTCCAAAGGTAGCAAAATCTGAAGCTAAGGGCCCTGGAAGGTTACAGTGGCAAGACATAGTCCAACACAGAACCCCAATGAATCAACAGCTTGCCTTTACTCTTTGGTTTTGGAAGGATTAAACAGTTTTTCGCCTTGTTAACAGGTCGATGTGGTGTTTTTGTATGCAGAAAGAGACATTATGAACAAAATAAGCAGTCAACTCCATTGCTGAGCTTTAGATACCCAGAGACTCCAACATAACTAGCTCAGGAATCAATCATGTCAGATTGCAAAGTGGGACGTTCCATATTATTCTTCGCTTTAGAATTGTGTTCCGGTTCAGACATGTAAGGCTGAATTACTCCAATATCACAATCTGCCATTATGTACCACAGAGTAGTTTTACAATGTTTGTTCAAAGTTGTAAGTGAGCTAGACATTCAAATTGGGCTGTGCAAGGAGACTGTATAGATTTTCACCACAGACTGTATATAAAGATAAATGGAGCGACCTTGACATCACCATTTAGTATATGGACTACCATTCTGAAGCCTTGAGTTTGGCATTTGGTTATCACCATCTTGACCATCTGACACCAGACATTATGAGTGAAAGGTGGATCTAACTGAAAACCTCAAGGACACTACACATGGTAATGTGTTATCAATCTGTCCATCACTAGATAGCCACACCCTAAAAGATATCCAGCTTTGTTGTCTTTCTGACTCTAGCTTTGACTATAATAAACAAATTGTCCATCATGCTGTATTCAAACAGTCATGAAAGTAGCAGTTTAGACCAACAACTCATAAGAAAAATGTTTAATACGATTGCAAGGTGAGGAAGAAGTCTGGTTGTTTTCTCTTAGATTTCTATACAGTCAAACCCCTTTTAGCAACCAGAGGAGTTCCCCCTGTTGACTGTTGGAAAGAAAGTAGGTTTAACATGCTTCTGCATAGGTTTCACTTTTCAAAGGCCATGTCCATCTTTTATATACAGTCTGTGACCTGCACGTTCCAAAGAAAACAATGGTGCAGAGTTAATTTTTAAGGTAGGAGGGGAAGTTTTTCACAGAAAAAACTCTAAATATGTAACTTTGATATAGAGGGGTGAGTTTTCAGGAGTTTTCTTAATACCTGGAAGTATCTTTATTATTCAAATGACATTGAGATGATGATATGACATGATTTCTTTCACAATTCTTGTTTTGCCAAACAAATACGTTTCTGCCTCGCAAAATTAGGACTCAAGAGCAAGATAAACAGTACTCACCAATAGGTAGCACCAGGAAAAAGGGCAGCCAGCACAACACAAAGCAGCCAACAACGATGCCCAAGGTCTTGGCCGCCTTCTTCTCTCGGGAGAACTTGAGCAGTCGCAGGGCGAAATGTGTTCGGGTGCGAAGGGCTTCATCCTCTGATACAGTCGTGTTGCCTCGGTGCATCCTGAGTATCACCTGCTCTGAGTCTGACTTCTCCGTCTTGTGGCCCTCTTTCAGGCCTCGACTCTCTCTGTGAGCTACCACATATACCCGACAGTACATGACCAGTATGATGGCCAGAGGGAGATAGAAAGAGCCTACTGCAGAGAAGATGGCATAGCCTGGCTCCTCTGTGATCTTGCAGATGGACTCGTCCTCTGGTGCCGGTTCTTTCCATCCAAACAAAGGTCCGATAGATATGATGATAGACAGCACCCACAGCAGCATCACTGCCAACAGGGCTCTGCGTTTTGTCATTATAGCTGGGTAACGCAGAGGATAGCTGACTCCAATGTAGCGGTCCACAGATATCACACAGAGGCTCATGATGGAGGCCGTGCAGCAGAGCACGTCCACAGCTGCCCAAACATTACAAAAGACCCGTCCAAACACCCAACGATCCAGGATCTCAAAAATGGCAGAGAAGGGTAGTACAGTGGAGCTAATCATCAAATCTGCCACTGCCAGATTCACTATAAAGTAATGCGTGACTGTCCGCAGGTGCCGATGACAAACAACTGAGAGGATTACCAGGATGTTTCCCACAATTCCAAACACGATGAAGATACCAAGCACCAGGCCCAGAACCACAGCTTTGACCACATTGAGCTCTGGGACTAACGCTTGGCTGCAGTTGGAACAGTTCTGTGTCAGAGGAGGTGGGGTCATGTTGTCCAGCACAGGAACCATCAGTTCCAATACTACAATGATATCTAACACTGTCCTGAGCAGCAAAGGGATACTGAAACACAGACCTATTTAAGCTTACTGCAGAAAAGGGGCATCAGGGCATTCTCATAAAAGCCATTAGAGTAATGATCACATTAAGTCTGTCTTGTCAAAACATAATTTGAATGATGACGCCTCGAGCAAATGAGCCACTACACTGACAATGCATCAAGGAAAATAAAACGACAAGATGCATGCAGAAACACTGAGAGAGAAATATAATGTATGCAGATGAAATCTGCTGTGCTGAAATCAGGTAATCCATCTTGAAAATGCTACAGATATTATCACTGTTATTATGCAGTTGGTACAGAATAGTGTTTGAAATGCATTAGAGAGAGGTTAGACAGATGGGCGGGCACAATCAAGGAAGACTTTGCATGTTCTCTGAATCCTAATGTGCAGCTTGAGTTCAAAATTCAAGCCTTGTCTGGACGATTTGGTACGTGAGCAGTAGTCAACATCCAGGCGATCCTGTTGAACAGAGGTGGATATTCAGCTGCAGTAA
The DNA here is from genome assembly GCF_021347895.1 of Acanthochromis polyacanthus. Classification (NCBI taxonomy): domain Eukaryota; kingdom Metazoa; phylum Chordata; class Actinopteri; family Pomacentridae; genus Acanthochromis; species Acanthochromis polyacanthus. Next base: position 26,523,107 of record NC_067119.1, read on the forward strand.
CAGCAGGCAGTGACAACATCCAGTGCCTCTGAAAAGAGAGAAAGAAGAATTGGATTTGAGAGCGCTGACATCCATTGCATACAGTAAATCACAAAAGCATTCATTGTAATTTAGCCCATTGTTTTTTTCCATTCTTTTTTCCTTTTCTATACCACTGCTCTGCTCTATCAAGACCGTGGGTGAGAGATCATGTCTGAGCTGTGGTTGCTGTCAAATCAATCTGACCACAGTCTCTTATCTTGCTTATCGAGTAAACACAATTTGAGGATGAGGGAATAAAGACACTTGCACTGGGACTAACCAGTGGCCTGTTTCACTGAGTGGTCAAGGGAATATCACACAAATAAACTTATGGATAGCATTGAGCCAACCCAGAACAGCTGCAGTGTCAACAATGCAACAGCCTCCATCATGAGACTTATTGGGTATTCTGTTGCATTGAGTTAATATGATCTTGAATTGACCTACGGCACATCAAGATAAACCTGACCTCAGTCTCAATCCTTCCTTTAAATAAATCTATAATACACCGTAACCCCAAAACAAGTGGACATAAAAGCAATACATACAGTTACAATCGACAGATTGATGTATTTATAGTCAAGGATAGTTACAGTTTCAGAATGGTCTAAATAATGTGATATCACTGGATTGCGTATGAATAGCATGCTTCTTCATGTACAATTTGCATGCAATATTTACATTTTTAGGTGTTTTGTTATTCTATGCTGAAACAGTTTAGGCTATGATTACGGTCAGGGTGATGGTGTTATTTGTCATGGCTACATGATTGCAACAACACACTAAATGCACAAAATGAGTTCTGATACGATGTGACATGGCATGTTACTCAAATATCTTTAAATGGTACCGTGTTGCTATGAAGAACTGTGCTGTTAAAATAACTGGTCGTTTGACATGCTGGAAATATATATCCTTTGTCCTTTTCAGGTGAACATGAAGATTGATCACTTTCATAATAGCCTAAAGCTAAATATCAAGTGGGAGCAGGCAAGAGATTGTAGCTAAGGTTAGCATAATGAGTGCAAAACAGTGGAAAAAACTGTTTTGTTTATATTTAATGAAAACTCAATAAAGTTCTGGTAGAGGGACGTTCCAAAAGCTTATTTTGGGCCAGCTGTTCCCTCTGCTTCAGTTCTAATGCAAAGCTAAGCTAATTGTTCACTAGTTCTTTTTTTTTCATATTTAATGAACACTTTTGTTTCAGATTAAATAAAATAAATAAATATTATGAGTTTACTAGTAAGCTTTTCAGGAGCTGCTAGGAAGATTTTGGGGCGATTGAAGATAGTTTTTTTTCCCTCTGATCTGCTAAATCCTGCTAACAGCTAGCAGCATGCTAGCATTAGCTCCATACAGTGGAAAGAAAAGTGTAAAGTTTGTTCAGCTTAGAAGCTCATCTGCTGTTTTAAAAATGTGATACACTTCAGTTGATGAATGAGTTCAAAATCATTCTGTGAGTTATGAAAATGTAAAACTCGCTGAGTTAAATGACCTTAATATGAGAAGTTACCTTCAATAAACTCAAGATATTAAGTTCAATCAACTACTTACAAAGATGGTGTTTACAGACTTACTTTAATTTACATTTTCCAAATGTAAAGAGTTTGTTCTTTATTTGACATGAACTTGCAGCCTCAGCTGTTGAAGTAATTTTTAACGGGAGTGAATAAGAAAATTACTATTTTTTAATCAATCATTTATCTCACTGTAACTGGGAGCAGCCTCACTAATCTCTGAAGCTGCTCCCAGTTACAGTGAGATAAATGATCGATCTAAGGACTGAAGTCAGTACTATCTTTTGAAGTAATTGAAGTAATTTGATTATTATGAACAGAAACGATCATAACTTAAGACACCAGCAAGTTTCCGCAATGTGTGTCTTCTTTAAACACAAAAAACAAGAGTCTCTCGGGAGACAGAACATCCTATATGCTAGTTTTGCTTTCTTATCAACTCAGTTTAATGAGTTGAGTGAACTTAAAGCTCTTCATTCATGTAACTAATATTTTAAGTCAAAATGACTCAAAACATAGGGACTCTTGTTTTTAATTTTTAAAGGTTTGAAAATAATTTAAAGAACATTTTAGATTCAGTTGACTACAGATCATCAAAATATATATTTATATTAAATAAACCAGAAAAGATAAGATGATTTGGCTAAATGAATATATCATGTTTTACAGTGTTAAATACTGATGTGAGTACAGCATCCACCTTCACATCAATCTCTGTCTCACAGGAAAAGGATAATTGGCATATTTTCCCAAATGTCAAACTATTCCCTTAACCTTTCTCAAAGAATGAGGGCAATTAAAATGTTTTGAAATGTGGTTATGTATTTATATACAACTAGCAAAACGAGAACTCCAGTTGCCCAGTTACGCTTCTAAGTTGTGTGTAGATCCTCCAGCGGTGTTGATTTTGGCCTGAATTGCTCTCTCTGGCTTTGGTGCAGTAAATTAATTTCATCTTGAATGTTCCGTCTTCCAAACAATGCCTTAATGCCACACGAACCCCCTGTACTTTGACAGATGTGAAATTAATCTTGTCTGTGCAGATTAAATACATGTAGATTAGATGAGACGTGTGGCCATGTTGACGATGTTTGGATTTTGTTAAGCTGATTTATTTGAGACTAAATTAAAAGTTCATCCGAGTTGCCCTCTTTCCTACCGACTGCACTCTGTCTATCTATCTATCTATCTATCTATCTATCTATCTATCTATCTATCTATCTATCTATCTATCTATCTATCTATCTATCCTTGTGGAGGCATTGCACGGTCCCCTCAAGCCTTTTTCCCCCTCCTCTCCTCCATTGCTCTTCGCCACACTATTAACCGCTGGCTGACCTTTTCCTCTGCGCCCCACAAACCCCTGCTACACTGCAGATGTTCAGATGTTTAGCATGTTTCACTGATTTTTATGTCTCAGGTTAGCCCCAGCGCTGCCGGCACGGTGCGGCAAAGTCTGCATTCAACAGTCACCACCTGAGAGCTTCTCCCACCCACTCAAGCAAAAGAAGGAGGCGGGTAATAATGCCTATAAGGTAATTATGAAAGTAAGAGTTACATGTTTATCCACAGGAGCAGTGCGAGAGCCCATTACACCATCATCATTTTGCATTGTTGCAACGATTAAGTTACCTCAGCTTAAAATATTAAGTGTCCTTGCTGTTGCAATTGAGAAAATAAGCTTGATAGATTTACTGTAGGACTGCTTCACTTGCATCAGTTCAGTCATGATTTGCCCTCCGTGTCTGTGCACTCTCTCAGCAACGGCGGAGTTTCAGGTCAGTATATATTAAAGGATTATGATGACAGATGTTCATATCAGTGCCAGTGAAAAGCCAAAGATGTATCATTTGTGACTGCTCTGCGGCTTTATTACATTTACAATAAAGAGTAAGAGGGCGTATCACATCACATGTTGAGCCAAATCAAACATGATTAATGCATCTAATTTATGCTTTATGATCACAGGATTTAAAGACCCTTTCAATGATTTCTTGAACCTTGTTAGGGTGTCCATATGATGCTTTTATACACCAAAAAAATATATGCAGTCAGTGTCATGGCTGAGTATGTTCACCTTGAAGCTGCAGTGTGCTGATGACGGTCCGAAAAACACAAATTCAGGGTTTCATACGTAAGAAATCTGACAAGCCAATCCTGTCAATTTCTGCAGTGGGATTTTTTGTGTCCTTATTCTTCCTCAGAATCGTTTTTTGATTAAACCATGTGCGACTGAATTACTTTTCTTTTACAGCTTGTCACTGTGCAGCATAAAGTTTTACAGTGTTCGAGCAGAGTCTGTGGAGAGCTGGTGTGCTTGCCTAGCCGCGCTAGACAAGCCACGGCAACGAATTTAATTCTCTGCCAGGGTGGGTCTAGTTACCCTCCATAAGGCTCGAGGCTGGATTCTCCTAAAACTGGCCGGACGAATCACCATGAAGTGTAGAGTCAGAAGGCGGGCGTAACTAAGTGACGACAGAGGCGCGAAGATTCTGACAGAAACAACAGGCGCACAATAAACAGTTATCTTTCGACTCGGCTTTGGCCACAGCCCTTAAAGATTCGCTCTAGGAACTACGTCAGCCTATTCGTTGCGCTGATTGGTTGTGTACCTGCAGAGTGATTTGATAGACAACCTTTTAGCCCACCTCCCTCCCTGTCAAGCGTGCCTAGACCCTTGTGTCTTCAGAACATGGGTCTAGCGCGGCTGGGCTACTGGTGTGCTTGAGCTGCAGCCAATAGCATTTTAGAGGAAGCAACCATGTAGATTTACATCTACGCCATTTTAAGGCAGGAAGGGATATTTTCATGGACATAACTTTATGAAGTTTTAAAGGTTTAATCAGGAACTTTAAATGAGGAATAAAATCACTGATTTTGAGTTAAATTAAAGCTGACACGTTCACTTTGGGCTTCTGTTCAAAAAACCTGTTGATTTCACTGAACTGCAGGATTAGTCTGAGGAATATGGGATTTCATTTGGATTGGATATCCTCTAGATCCACTGGTTAGGCTCTCTTCCCACACTGATCTTTTTAATATAGAGCTCTGCATATTTTTGGTGGGGGTTGCCAAGTGAAAGTGCAGGCGTGCTGCAGGGTGACCCCAAATCAGTGAGCAGCTCCATATAGACGAGGCTGGAAGTTAGCTATGTGTTGCAACCAAGGACATTAGAGCTATTTGCTATTGCTTTGATTAGTTTAAACGTTGGAAGTCCTTTCTTGTTACCGTGCAATAAGCAGGCTTTGTGTTCTTTGTGCTGACGTGGCTGATGTGCAGCTGCTGCCTAGGGTCGGACAGGAATCCACAATAATGTGAAGGACAGCTTCACTGACATGCAGCTTCTCTATGTCTTCACTGATTTTAATTGGTCAGGAGTAAACAGCCATTCTGGCTCAGATGTAATCTCGACCCCTTCACTGGTGTGCAGAGTGATTCCCAGCTCTATAAGATGAGGCTGTGCAGGATTACATCTGACAGACACTGACATCCACCTTAATAAAATGACTGAGACAAGAGGCTTGGAGTCACCAGAGACCTCATGGACATCTTTGCACAGCCTCAAAATATCTGTCATTAAAATCGTTTATGTACAAAATCCCCTGAGTGGATTACTCATTATCCTCAAGATTTAAGTTTAGAACAAATGAAGGGAGATGGGAAAACAAAAGCAGCCTCACATAAATCAAAATCACTGTTGCAACTCCTGCAGGTTAAAAGCACAATTTAGATGGAACCTATCTGACTAAATCACCAACTACTTTACAAATGCACCTATGGTTTAAAGTTGAATTTAAATAAAGAATACTCCATTGTTATATTTAGCAACTTCTGCACAGTTGTTGATGAGGTCGGACTTCATCCAAACACCAAAATCAATGAAATGCATCGACCGCATACCAGCACGGATAACAAATGGAGACGCGCATAATAAATCATCTGCAGCTTTCCAAAAAAGAAAAAAGAAAAAAACTCTAAATGCTTGAGTTAAAGGCTCGAAATGATATTTTCCGGCACTCACCTAACTTTGAGTTTGATTTTCACATCCCGACGGTGTTGGCTGAGGATCATTTGGACGCGGTTGTGGCTGCTGAGTCGCTCTGGGAGGCAGCGAGGAAGGAGCCAAGTGGTGCGCTCACGGTGGAGAGCCCTCAGTCACTTCACTCCCATCTGCGGAGAGAAACGCCTCGGCTGAGCTCCAGGTGCTTCCAAGTCTCTTCACATGATGATGAGTTCTAACTCACTCACTCCCTCACTCTCCTCACTGCTCTCCCTTTGTCCGCCTGCCCCCGTGCTGCTCCCCACCACCACCACCACCCAGCCATCCTCACATCACCTCAGCATCACTCCCTGTGCGTCATCGCAGCCAGTCACCGTGCGCCCGAAATCTTCATTGACAAATGTTTTATTAACAAGCGTCATACCGACTGTCACAACTGCAAAAGAGCCAAATGCAGAATAAAAGTTTTGCTATTTTTTGTTGTTGTTTGTTTGTTTGTTTGTTTGTTTGTTGCAAGATTATGCATGCATCAGTGCTTCCAGCTGCGGTAATGACCTTTGCATTTGCAGCAGGTGTTGGTACACTAGCATTGAGGCAAGTGTTTAAAACGTAGAAGAAAGCTGGTTATGTGCTGCAACATGAAGCATTGTTTGTAATTTTGAATAATTTATGTGTAAGATATTTACACTGTCATTTCTGGGCTGCAATCTAAAATGACAAAACTGTCATAAAAACGAACACCATAATACTGAGTCATCATCAAACAGGATTTCAGGCATCAAATCAAACCACAGATTAACTACAAGAAGCAAATATTCCTCCTTGAAATGGGCTTGGAGAATTAATTTTAAAGAACATTTAGTCTAACTGAGCTCTCGCCTTCAGGTTTGAGGTAGAAGGTTTGCCTGCATTAAAAAATACTTGCAATAAATCAGCTGAATCTGTAACCAAGACATATCAAAGCAGCCTGTTTCTAGTACTTGCCATTTTATATGTCTTTCCACACTCGTGCTTTCTATCGGTGTAGTGATTATCTTCTGTTCTAGTGGGGTTTTTTCCTCCCGTGTTTTTATCTGTGTTGCTGTAATCTCCTTCTGCCAAATCTCCTCCTTTGGGTTACACAGGCAGACAATAAAGTTGATCTATCTTTCTATGAATTCCACAGTGTGGCTTGACTGTGACAGAAAACAATGCCACAAAGGCGACAGCTCCTGCTAAAGAAACGGAAAACATGCTTGAAGAATGTAACGACAAAAATGAAGTGATCAGCTTCACCCTTACATTGTACAATGAACACATTTTGTTTGTGAGCGAATCATGGCTCTGTTATTAATTTGTGATTTGACGTACAAATACAAACTTCTGCTTTGTTTGCTTTTTTATGGGTATGGGTATATCCACTTCTCTTCTGGCTGAGTTTTTGTCTCCTGGGAGCAAAACAAAAATAATGTAACTAGAAAAACTTTTAACAGCACTTTTGAAAAGTTTTATTTTTTCTTGGTGATTCTCAATTTAATTGTCACTATTTCAGCAACAATAAAACAAGTCAATAATTACTAAACAGGACATTTATCTACAGTGTGATTTATTTCTAAGTCTCTTTTGGTGACACTTTTATTACCCCCTTATTCACACACTTTCTGCCCCCTTTCCTTGCTTGTATTGATTCCCCCTAAACAATTAACACTGCAATTACCACAAGCTGTAATCCAAACCATTACCTAATTAATTCATCAACAGAACTAAAAGCTAATGAACATTTATAGAAAGTGTAAATAGAGTGAAGAGCATATGCACATAGAAACATCACACATGGCCCCTTGTGTAGCACCGAGCCCCTATAAGAGTCTCTGGTCTGTATGCTTCACAGATCAGGCAATGATGTCAGAGGCATAAGAGTCACTTGTAATCTATCTGACATTGTAGCTTTGGCAAGGACATTATCGTGCCTGTGCTCATGCATGTGTTCTTTTTTTTCCAATTAAGCCGTGATGAGGAGATGAAACAGAAACAGGCGCATTTAAACCCACAGCCACACATTGATAAACAAGGTGCATTGATTTTTGGGAGCTGGATCTTTTCTTCCTACTGTGGATAAATCCTCGGTTTAGCCCGTTGGTTGTTTTTTTTTACATTATGGATGCTTTACCTGGGGATGCACCCTGCTTACAGTGAAAGATGCTGAGCCGGTCTGCGAAGAAAACACTTGACCTGCCCAAAGTGCAGCTCCTGCGCTCGATCAATGATGAGACTTTCCTCTTACAGTGACAGTCGTTTAATCTGCTGCTACATCCCGGGGACAAATCTACATTGCAGTGTCACAAAGCAAAACCTCTGAACTCTCTGAAAGTGCAGGCACATCAGCGGAAGGCACCGAGGGGCATAAATATTACGGTAAATTGATTGTGTTATAAAAGCAAATGACACAGATAGAGTTTCTTTAAAATTGGAAAACAATTTTCACACCAATTTGGGTCAAATTGTCATAACATTTAAGGAGATTGTGTTTCATTATTGTGCATGCGTGTGTGTCTGGCACTGACACAAACAAACCTCTTTCTATATAAGTATTTAATGCAGCAATAATTGTGTAATTAAGTTATGAATTAAAAACAAGCCAGGGAAACAGCCGTGCTTTAAATAACATGATTAAAATAATAAAGCGGTGAAGTGATGCTCATGTTTCTTACGTGCCAGTTGATTCCTGTGTCTTTGCATGTTAATGGGATTTATCGTGCTATCTGTTGGAAAAGTAATTACCTGTCTGAGCCGCCCATGCAGTGAGGCGGACTGCTGAGTTTGAAAGACACTGAAATCAATATCTGTGCACTGGAAGAGACATTTCCCGTCACAGAAGCAACAAACCTGAGCTGAACATTCACACTAATGTTGGCATTTACAGTGACATTCCCCTTAATTGCATATCAAGAGCTTTTCTCTCCTATGTTTCTCACTTTGACAAAATCTTCAAAAAATAAAGAGAAAAAAGGAAAGGAAAAGAGTCACAGGTAAATATTTCAACCATCCGAGCAGGTGAACACAGATAGCTAACGTTACACCTCAGTTCATACAAAATGCTTTCCATTTCACAGGCAAATTCAGGTTGGAAATAGCTGCGGTTGCAGTCTGAAATATTCATGTACCGTTACCTTGAAAGGCATTATGATGGTAAATATAGAATTAGATGAAGAAAAAGTCATAGTACGCAGACAAAGAGTGTTTAGTGATGCATACAAGTGAGTTTAAATGAGAAACACTGACCAGTCGTGTCATATCCTGTTGTATCGTATCGTAAATGTCCATGAGCACTGGTCCACCCTCAGCCTCAGTATTTGGTGTTAGCCTTCATAACCTCGGGCACATCTTCTGATGCCAGTTCTTCTAGTGCACAATCTTCCTGCTCATTGAAGTTTGATGGCTTCTGCATGTGCTACACATGCTGCAAAGGCTTTCATTAAATCTTCTCAAAGATTGTCTTTGGGATGTAAATCTTGAGACTGAGATGCCACCCCACCAGGACGTAAGAGGACTGGCAAAATACATTGGTTGGTCAGTCCATCCACACAGTAGCTAAACCTACTTTGAAGCCTGTCCCAGCCGGGCAAGAGGTGAGGTGCACCTTGACAGGTCTAACAGAAAGAGACGGACAACCTTTCATGTTCACATTCCCACCTACAGACAATCTATCACCTTTGACCCTACCATGAATTTCTTTGAACTATGAGATAAAGCTGGTGCATCTGAAGAAAACCTTCATAGACCAAGACAGAAAATGTAATCTCCACACAGAAAGAATCCAGCAGACCAACAGGTTCAAATCTAGAAGCTTCTTGCTGTGAGGTTTCAGTCATAAACCACTGCCCCACAGTGACTGCATACTATTTTTCCGATCTTGTGTCAGACGAGCCGCTGATCCACATATAGCCAAACAGTCCTAGTTTCACGATTTCACTCTCCAGGCTTCCAAGTTTCTTTTGGCGTATTCCAGTCCACACGCCATTTGATTCTTGGTCAAGAGTGCGTCATGAAGTCCTTAGCTGATCTGCTTATGGTTGGTTTTGACACACTTGTTCCAGCCTTCATTAGGTCACGTTATCCTTCTGAAAGAGGCAACAGGAAGTACTGTTGCCATGAAGTGTGCATGTTCTGCGACAATGCAGGTGTCAAAATAACTGTCACACGAATTCCAGGACATAAAGGTTTTGCATTATGATGGGAATTTTTCTTCGTTGTCCTGATGACATGACAACGGTGTCTCTAGGGATGCTTAGTGTCTTGCAAATCTTCCCATATTCAGTCCAGCAATGTGCAACAATGTGAAAGATGCATCGTATAGGAGATAAAGTCAATAAATATAATACAAGTATATTGTAGAATTGTTTTAAATGTGGAATTACACAGTCCACACATTGTGTGACTGTAGCAAAATTTGAAAGATATGATTTGATATAAACTATTGGTTTTCAGAGGTACTGGGGAACGAATTACATTTTAATCTCTCGCTGATTATATTTCAAGGTAAGCTATAGGGTGTAGTGAGGCATCCACAGAGCAGGATCATTATTTTTTGTAATTATTTTAAAGAAACTCATCCTCAGACCTTGGAGATCCACATACCATTCCATACCACTATACTGGTACAGCAAAAAAAAAAAAGTTTCCCTATTTGAACATTAAAAGGCCAAAAGCCATCAAAAGGAACAAATAAACTCAATTTAAAATCATATGAGGGGAGGCATTACAAGCATATAAGAAAATGTGACTTTTACATTTAAATTTTGCTTCAGGTTGTTGTATTTTGTTAGTTTTCTGTCGTTTGTCTTGTAACAGGTAGAAAAATGCAAATAGGGATGCAACAATTGAGTAATAAAAAACTATGTAAAGGACTGTGCTGGAACTGAAGTTTCAATTGGCGAAGGTTAAATTTATATCATATATTGTATGCACATGATCAGCCACATTTCCTTAAAGTTCTGTAAGTTGTGAGGTGGGGCTTCCAGTTATTTAGTACAACCCGGATGCTCGATTGGATTGAGATCTGGGAAATTTAAAGAGCAAGTCAACAAATGTAACTGTCATGCTCAAACCCTACCTGAATATTTTCTGCACTGTAGCAGAGTGCCTTATCCTCCTGAAAGAGGCCGCTGCCATCAGGAAACACTGTTGCCATGGAGTGTGCATGTTCTGCAACAATGTAGGTGTCAAAATAACTATCACACGAATTCCAGGACACAAGGGTTTCCTGTGGAAAAAAAAAAGTCCCCAGTGCCACACTGTCTCTGCTTCCCTTAAGCACATAGTGCATTCTGCTGCCATCTCTTCCCCAGGCAAACGATGCAAATGCAGCCAGCTGACCACATGACACGACATGGAGAAAACGTGACTAATTAGACTGGGTCACCTTCTTCCATTGCGATGCTGGCATGGGGTCAGCGTGAGCCCTCTGATTGTTCTGCAGCTACACAGCCCCACACACAGCACCTGACACCTGTCTGTTATTACCAGCATGACGGTTTTCAAATTCTGCAGGATCAGACCACAAAGGTCAGCTGTCATCTCCCGTACCGGTGAGTTTTGGCACCTACGACCCTGTTGCTGGGTCACTTTTTTATGGAAGTATAGTTTTTGTCCTTCGTTAGACCACTTTTGGGAGGTACAAACCACTGCACAAGACATGTTTTTGACCCAGTTGTCTAGCCATTAATGATTGGTCTGTCTGTATCAGAGTGGCTCAGATATTTATGGTTGCACATTTTCCTACTTCCAACACGTCAACTTCAAGAAATGACTGCTGCCTAAAATATCCCACGTCTCGAAATATTCCATTGTAACAAGATAATCACCGCTGTTCACGTCAGCCGTCAGAGGTTTTGATGTCGTGGCCGATCAGTGTATGTGTATTTATAGTTAAAATTTAAGTTAATTAGATATGAGGATGCTTGTAAATGCATGTTTTGTATTGTTTTCTTTGTTTGAGCCTCTTCACCTCATTTTACGCTCACATTGTGGGTCTTCATTTGTGTTTTTTATCGATGTGGGATGTGTATATTGTACATATTAAGAAATCGAAATGAAGTTTCACATTAACAAACAGAAAACCGTCTTTTACCAATTGCCCCTCTGGTGCAGTGAAATTATCTCCTCTCCCAGCATTTGTGGCAGCTCTTTAGTCCTCACCCTGATTGCATACAAACACATCACATCATTATGTAAACACATCACAGCTGAAGAAAATTAAGGGTTGCTAAGTTCCCATTGGGTTTCTGACCAACTTCAGTTCCTGCAGACTAGGAGCAGGTTTTAAATTCAGCAATATCATTAAAGGGTTGAATAAGTGTGGCATGGGAGCATTAACAAATGATCCTGCTACTATAAAATACTATGCCTTTCATTTCCTCTGTTCATTTGCTGTATAATTTGACTAATAAAAGCTCAATTTAAAGCAAAATCTGACTCTGCCAATAAAAGTTTCGTCCTAAACTTTCCTACTTTCTTTGTGGGGGCTGAACGTTTCTGATTGCAACTGTACTTTTCGTGCCAGGTTGTCATCATGTCCTCGAAGCCATTGAGCAACAGTGATTTTTTTATTCTCATAAGCTGAAGGAGGGGGAAAAAAAAAACAGAGTTGACATTGTGAAATAAAGGTGATCAATTCCGTCATCGCGTTGATGAAGCTCCTCAGGCAGAGTTACAGCATTCAGCTGTCCACCCCCACACCATCTAACCCGAGGCTCACACCTGAAACGCAGATTAAAGAGCAAAAAAACACTTGACTCATCAGAGGAGCCGGGCAGAATTACGAGACATATCGCTGTGTCTCGCTGCAAACATCCTGTGTGCTCACATACAGTACCTGGGATGGTGTGAGTGCCAAAGCATTAGACATCACATCATCATTTCTGTTTGGTATGAATATTACATGAGCTCCTGGTGTTCGCTGCCAAGTGACAATATTCTGTGATTCAATCAAAGCAGACAGATCCTTTCGTATTTAACTATCCTCAATCGGCTACACGAATCCGACACGGTTATGCATTCACAGTGGCAATTTCAGCCAGTGTTTTTGCTCAATCAAGCAAAAAGGCAGTCATTAAAAAGTGATTTTATTACACAGATGCACGCTCATAATTGAGCTGACGAAGTGGCTGTCAGAGTTCTAATTTACCTCAGTATGTTTTTGGAAGATGTACGCCACTCATTTCTCACAATAAGCACTAAAATATGAACAAAACAAGTCCACAGCAATAATACAGGTTCCGGGAGGCTGTATTTTGAGTTAAATGACAATATTAGCTTGCAGGGGTAAGATTTATTATGTTCACTATACAAGAACTCATTAAAACTAAACACAAATGGGGCTGATGGGAATGTTAATAGATTTGCAGGTATGAGTAATTAGTCAAAGTATTGAGCAAGTGATGAAAAGTTAAGGGATCACTAGTTCATCGTGATCCATCAGCAAAGTGGTGCCTCTGAGGGAAAAGCCAGAAAATCATCAGAAGTGGAAGGATTCATGGCAGACTAGGCAAAATTTCACTGCAATCCATCTAATAGTTGAGATATTTCAGTCTGGACCACGGTGACGGTGCCCCCATTACTTTTCATCCTACGTTCAATATTTGAGCGCACACACACACACACACACACACAAACAAAACTCAAACCCACAAATCAGCTCAATCATTTATCTCCTCCTCTCCGCTCGTGGCTCAATGATCCTAAAAATAAAGTAATTATATTAGACAGTGCGAGCTTGTTTTAAATTTTGAAAAGCCTGTTGCTCGGTAGCACCTGTGCACCACCCACATGCCACATTTGATCACTTCTGAAACCTGGTGGATTTTAGCGTGCAAAGGCTGAGCCGTGGGGAGAAAGCACGATGCTCAAGTGGTATAATGGCTCAGGCTTTTATTGGGCTCCAGTCGTGGCTCTATCTGCAGTTGCTGTAATGAAGAGAGACCTAATTATCTCAGCAGACACAACTCCACCAGGAGCAGGACACTAATTATGGCCTAAATGCTGCTCTCTTACTGTTCAGTGTCGTACTCAGGGGTTAGAAGGGGGCGACTGCTGCTGTCTTCTTAACATGCATATGTATAAATGCACACACACATACACACCTCGAGGGCTCAGCACATTCATCTGTTCTGATGCTTTTCTGTACAAGCATCGTGGTCTAGTGGCAGGGATTATCTAGCATGACACCGCGCTCTGCCCCCCTCCTGACTGGTGACAGTCTTGCCGATCATCTGATTAATTAATCAGAACTCCAGATGTCAATTGAGCGGTTGTTGTAATTTGTATTGGGAAACACACTTCATCAATAACTTACAAGAAAATCCCCATGAAATCATAAAACCAACACATTTCAGCAAAACAGACAGATGTGACATGTAGACAATAGCTGATGTAATGTCTGAACGCCGAGAGATTATTCCATCAGCGGTCCATCTCTGAGCCCATTCATTTTGAATTTATGAATGTAAAACAATTACAGATTTAGCTGGTCCGGTCGATTGTTTCAAGGCCGAGCAGCAGATAAATTTAAAGCCGTGTTTCTAAATTCATACTGAGGAAGGTTAAGCGGCTTGTGCAGCGACCTTGACTGTAAGTACTGAACATCCAAGTGAGGAGACGGAACAAAAATAAGATGGGATGCAAAGGAAGATGCACCAGTGATGCAGACTTGGTGATAACTTATAAGTGGAGCCAGCATGCAGTCATAAAGCACACTAAGATATGAGTAAAGAAACGGATTGATGGAGCAAATGGCAAAGTTTACCTCTTACTGTCAAGAGCTGGTGCACTGAAGGATGGCAGCAGGGAACATAAAACATCTACAAAATCAAATATTCAAGGAGGGCTTTTGTGGCTCATTTCTACACGGTGCATTGGAATACTGATGCATTTCAAAGTGGCCTACAAAAGAGAAAATACATTTGTTTAATCCCTCAAAAACAAAGATGAAATCCAATTGTAAAGCAGGACAGATTAATGGAGATTATGTCTTGCAGAGGCTTCTAAAAATGCATTAAAAACTGAACGAGAAGAAAGAACATAGAGTGGTGCAGGACAATTCATGTTGCATTTAGTGAAAAACATCAGGAATATGAAACACAAATGAGTGATATTATATCTCCCCATGAGATCAAGAGAACGGCCTTAAACTACAACAATTCAACATGAAGTCAAGGTCACCTAGTGTTCTAATGATGGCTCAAGACTCAGACTCTGCCAGTGTTTACTTTAATGTGTGTTATTGACGCTGCAAGCGCATCTTATCAAAACATACTTTGGCCTTATTACTGCTGTTCTTGAAAATAGCTGTGCATTTGTAGACTATGTACAGTCTGTGGATATTTATTCTTGAACGTATAGCTGCAACAGAAAGCTCACAATCATCCACTGGTGTGTAGCTTCAAGGCCAGGCAGCTGTCTACCTAAAGGAGAGTCTATATTTGTCTATGAGACAGTCCAATTTCCCACATACCAGCAAGGGAATGTGAAAACAGATTTTTTTTTAAAAAACAGGGAAAAGTACAATCGACTACCGCAACATCTTTAATTATTGATTTCAGCGGGGTTGTCAGAGGATGCTGTTTTTGAGTCTATTGCCTATTTCATGGTCAGTCGTTCACGGAGCAGGTTATTGCTGTGCATGACCAGAGAGATGGCTGATGTCTGGCAGAGATAATTTTGCATACACAGGTGACTGAAGCAACTCCTCTCACACAGGAAGAGACTGCTTTTACTATTAAACAAGTAGATGCAGCAGTTTTTCTTACAAATCATGGCCTTAACCAAATTTCGGGAAAACTGGGAATCAAAAAGATGCATTAGTGAGTGAAAGCGGCAGATGTTGTGCATCATTTTCAAAATAATTGTACAGTGTGAGAGAGTCTGTGAATGCTTCCATTTTCTATTTGTTAAATATTTAATACAAGTATGTGAAATAAATATTGTGCACCCTCAGGGAATGCCTGTGTTCTTCTCTCTCTGTCACTTGGAACTGTATCAGATATCTGCAGGCTAAACAGAAACTCCATCATCTGAGTTCACAGTGTGATTAAAAAAGCTGACTCGAGAGAACACCTCAGGAAATGAACATCCACAGGAAGAGATGAATCCTGACCACAGACTGTATCTGTGATCCTGACAGCAGAGTGACAGTGACCTGGTCATTTAAATAACACTCGACAGCGCCCTCTTGTGGCAGCTACATCGCGGTGCAAATCACCACTTGAATAAAAAGTGAACAAGTTAACACTTTTATTCGGTGTGCTTTCCTCAGAGTGATTTCACTTTCTAAATTTTAACAACTAGCATTAATATTTTACATTTTACAACCGAGAATTCCGCCCAATCACGAAAGACGCTTCGATTTGCGCATGCGCAGTCTAGTTGCGTATCAACAACACGGAAGCTCCTTACATGCAAAAGGTCCAAAACAGACAACACCCTGCTGTTAAGTCGTCTCAAAACGCGTTTAAAGTACTTGTAGCCGCCTTACGTTAGTTTAAGTATAATATTTTGCTTTATTTCGGTACTGACAGCTTGTGAGCGATGATGGTTATGCTTCTGTAGCTGAGCTGCTTCTGTCGCATTGAAAACACTGAAAACAACGTGTTAGCAAACTAACTAGCAGCCCAGGAAGATGCCTGCTCGCAGTGTTGTGTCCCAGGGGATTTCTAACAGCAAAGTTAGGTACTCCAGGTTAGCCACTGATGATGACGGATACATTGATTTACAGGTAAGACATGCTACTATTGTTAGATCGTACTGTGAGGGGGTAGAAAGTCAATCAATACCCCTCAGGCATTACAGTGTAATGTATGCCTTGTGTAATGCAGTTCTTATCAGTAATGACTGCCTTACTATAATTACAGACTGAAGGTTGTAGTTCATCATCTTCTAAACGTTAACTATATTGTGGGAGGTTAATCCTTGTAGTGAAAATGTTGTTTAAGTAAAGTATCATTACATAAGTGTACTGAAAGTAGGACTGAACAATCAATATTATATATTAAAATGTGATTTAAATTGCAGCATGGAAGTGCCATATCCACACTGCAAGTTTTTGATAAGGTTTTGTCACAACAAACCATCTTATATATAATATTTACAAGATTGGTACAGATGCTAGTAAAAATTACAGCATAATATTTATGTAATATATCTTCCTGTCATATAAAAGGAAGCCAAAAATACAGTTTCCACTAAAATTGTTACACATATAGCAGTCACATGGTTTGTCTAAATAAATGCAAATGTTATGCAGCCCTAAATGAAAGTGTTAAAGGTTTTTTTCCCCAGAAGAATATCCCGTGTGACTCTGATATTATCCATCTGTCATCACTAGATTATTACTAATAATGCATTCATGTAAATGCATAATTTTACTGATGTAACTGGTTTAAATTGAGCTTGTTTCGAACTAATAGCTGCAATTCATTATTTTCATTATGGATTAATCTTATTTTAACAGAGGTTGTAAAGTAGTGATAGACTGAGATGTTGTGGAATGGAAGCAGAAAGTAGCATGAAATGAAAATACTCAAGTACAGCACATGTACCTCAAACTTGTGCCTGATTGAAGCACTTGGGTAAATGTACTTGGTGACATTCCCACACATTACAACAAATTATTTATTACACTTCAACGTAATGTATAAGACACGGATTTTTAAAAAGTGAGTAGAGAATGAAACATGATTTCCTTCAGTATCTAAAGGAGGCGAAGCTGTTAAAACACCCTTTCAAATCTCATGTTTTTTTTCTTGGGTCATCTCCAGTCACCAGCTAAAATCACCTTACATACGTGGAAGGAGCTCCTTCAGAGTCACAGAGACAGTCTGTGTGTTTCATAGGCAGAATGATGCTCAACAAACACGTAAATTTGTTATGACAGTTGGGAAATACTTACTGAAGTATTTAGTCAACGAATTAGATCAACTTATTTGCATGCTTCAGTACATTATATAATGTGACAGTTTCAGGGATTCAATGATAGAAAATTTCTGTCTAGCAGTCAGAGACTTGTGAGAACTTGTGGCACCTCATGAGTCAAATTAATGGAGTGAATGAGTGGGAAAACAAACAGCGCTGTAGAGGGCCTCGTGTGTCAGAGAAAAGTGGTTTAATTAAAAATGTCTCCTCCTCTGCAGTTCAAAAGGAGCCCACCCAAAGTCCCATACAAAGCCATCGCTCTCGCCACTGTCCTCTTTTTAATCGGCTCTCTGTTGATCATCATCGGAGCCCTTCTCCTGGCCGGTTACTTTGGCGTCAAAGTGAGTACTTTTTCAAAGCAGAGATTCTTTTTTTTTTTGTTCCAACCTTTTTTTTAGGGATGGCTCGATACCACTTTTTCACATCCGATACCGATATCGATACTGCAGCCTTCAGGATCAGCCGATACTGATCCGATACCGATATGATTCTTTTTGTCATTCTAAAAGTTGTTAATAATACATGGATGTAATTTGCTTGACACTGACATCTAAAAACACCACGTTCATTGTACAACAGCTGTTCTGGTCCCCTAAAGAAAGAAGGAAAACATGTGACAACAAGTTATGTGTAACTGCTGTGGCTTTATTAAAACTTAAAGCTCACATCGCTTTTAACAGCGTTTGTAAACACAACAGACCCAGCTGCACCATTCAAAGGTTTGAAATAAAACTGCAACTTGGTGCACATATTTAAATTAAACTAAATAATCCCAGTGTATAAACAGAAAAGTCACATTACACCTCAGTGGCATTGCAGGGCTGCAATAAATAATTTATGAATTAACATAAAATAATAACATCTCCAGTAGAACAATGTAGGTAGTACTCAGTAAGTTGCACATGGATTCTCAAGACACACAATCAAAACCATAAAAATCTAGGCTATACACCTGATTTGCTGCACCAAAACAAAAACTGAAAAACAAGGGTAAACAGTGACAGTGCAATCTAGTGTCTTTCTTCTTTTGCATGCAGCCGCTGATGTTGTACTGCATGTAAAACACAGTGAACAATAATTTTATTGACACGTGTACAATACTGATGGAATATAAATAATATCTGGCTATTAAACCTTGGCTTGTCCTAACGTTCTCATGCGAGTGAAGCTGAGAGCAGCGCAGGATCTCCCCTGATGCCATTCAGACACCAACGTGTGGATGAGAAGAGGAGAGACCTGTCACCTAATCACATTTAACACGAAAACATGTCCACAGTTCGCTACTTAATCACATTTAACCCGAAAAACAGTAGAAAAGAACAACAAAAAAACAGTAAACGTACAACAGAAAAGCCGTCAAGTGGCCACAGAGTGAAACGTAAGGCGCACGCGTTCACACGAAAATACTACAACTATCCACATTTTCCACCACACAAGGTGGTTGGTCATCCAGAAAAATTAACTCGACAATTTTCTCTGTTATATTTTGGCGTTGGAGCGAATTTTGTACTCCTTTGTAGTGCTTCCTGCAACGATGGTTGCCGCGGTTCACTTTTTGTTTTGCACTCGCCTGTTAAAAGTCTCCGTGCTGCTTTCCATGATGCTTCTGCAGATGCTTTATTAAGTTCGTTGTGTTAAAATGTCCGGTTTTGCTGCCACCCCTTGAGACACTCATTTTGCAAACGTTGCACTCAGCTATTTTACTTTTCTCCTCCGTTCGCATATAATAATTCCACACGGAAGAGACGACCACAGCTCTCCAGGCATTCAGAGCTTCTGTTCACTCTCTGGTCACGTGACGAAAACACGGGCACATGGCAACCATGGCAACAGCTCGTCTGTGTTACGGCATGTCGTGAAAAGTGAAAATGAGGATATATGAGACAGATTGGGCTTATGGATCGGATCAAACGAGTTCTAATATAAAACTCCGATGCTCGATCCAGTCATTTTGGCCTGGATCGAACTCGATATCGATCCAGCGGATTGGATGGAACCATCCCTACTTTTTTTACAACATCACGCAGAACAAACAGTTTGCTAATCTTGACTGAACAAGTGTTTTTCTTTCTTTCAGCACACAGACCGAACTGTGCCGGTCCTCATCATCGGGATCCTCGTCTTCCTGCCTGGAATTTACCACCTACGGATAGCTTACTATGCATCAAAGGGCTACCCAGGGTACTCCTATGATGATATCCCAGACTTTGATGACTGAGCTACAGTGCAGCGTCAGCCTCAGTCCTGCTGTGCTAACATGAAATCATACACTGTGTTGCTTGTGCTGAATTTAAAGTAGTGACACCTTTAAAGAAAAGGATGTCTCATCATTCCTCTTAATTATAGCGTTTGTCTGGAGGATTTTTATGCCTCCGTAGCAATCCTAAGCTGCTCTTCTGAAGCCAGATCAGTATATTGTTTAATTTGTACATTTGTTTTGATAGCTTGATGAGTAATAAACCAATATTTCCTTTTTGTAATTGTAATTTGCCATTTTTGTCATTATCATTTAGATTATCAGTAATGAGACAGAGAGACGCTATTTACCAAATGTTTAAGTAATGTTAAAACTCAAATGTCATGTCATGGCCTCTTATTGGGAAGTCTATAATGTATTTTAACTTTTATGTAGAGGACAGTTACCACTATGGTAGCTTAAAGGTTTTAATGTAATAATTTCAGTCTTTTTCCCCCCCAAAAAGAATCAAATCATGTCCATGCCAGATAAAACTGACATTTTATTCAGTGTACAGTGGTCCCTTGCCTATCGTGGGGGTTACATTCCAGACCCTCCGTGATAGGCGGAAAACCGCGAAGTAGAAACCATGTTAATTTTATTATTTTTATATATTTTAAGGCTTTATAAACCCTCCCTAGACTCTTATAAACCTTTCCCACACTCTCATAAACACTTCCTATGCTCTTAAACACTTTCTGCACTTTTAAACCTATGTAATTTTAACAACATACAAAATTCCGTATGGGTACTCATCAGTGAATGCACTACAACTTAAATGATGAAGATGAACTAGCTATGCAGTACTGATGGCGATGAGATGAATGTACTGCACAGTGAGAATGGGCAAGGCCAGATGCTGAATGCTGCTATACACTGAGGACCGAGGAGAGGATGCTACGGTTGCTGAGACAATCAGCGCCCAGCACTGTGCGCTACGCATTTTATTTCGATTACATATTCTTTTAATATGTTTTAATGATTATATTTAATATATTTTTAGATTGTTTTAAATTTTTTAAGGCGACAACATACTTATTTTACCACAAAACAACCAAAACAATAAATGTATAAAAAATATCTCAAAATCCTGCGATATAGCGAAAAGTCTGCGATACTAAATACAATTTAAAAATCCGGGATACAGTGAAACTGCGAAAAGTGAACGAGGGATGTGGCGAGGATCGACTGTATTGTTTAATGTGAGATAGTCCACCTGAAATCTCAGTGGCAGGGAAAATGGAAGCCAAAACTGTGTCAAATTAAATCAATTTCAGATAACAAACATGGGTAAGGATGTCAGGCAGTACAGAATAAATTAAGTGGTAGACTGGCATTATATATGACTGTGTGCCTTTTCCAGGAGATATCTAAACCCTTAAAGTCCATTCACTTCCTCTTTCTTCTTGGGGTTTTCCCAGGCACAAGTAAACAGACATTCTTGATATCACTGAATTCACAAAGTCCCTGTCTTTGCAAAAAAAAAATCTGACAAAAACAAAAAAAAGACAACATATGACAAAAATGAGACAAAATTTCAAAAGAAGAATGAAAAGTATAGTATTTTACTTTATGAAAACAACTTGTCATGATAGAGAAATTATTTTAAAATTTAGTTTTATAAATTTACAATTTACAGTTATTGTCTTTTCTGTAATTTCTACACTTTACAAAGTCGTCCCATTGGGCGGATTGGACCCTCTGGAGAGCCGGTTTTGGTCTGTGGGCCGCAAATTTGACACCCCCGCGTTAGGAGGTTTTCTTTCTGCTAATCAATCAATCAATCAAATTTTATTTATAAAGCGCCTTCCAACCGCCAAAAGGAGCACAAGGCGCTTAACAGTAAAATAAAATAAAGATATAAAAGCATTTTTAAAAACACACAGTTCTAAAAGGAGCTAAGCGTCAAACGCTACACGGAACAAGTGCGTTTTCAGACGACATTTAAAAACATTTAGTTCAGAAATGGACTGTAAATGCAATAGAAGAGAGTTCCAGAGCTTAGGGCCAAGAACGGCAAAAGAGCGGTCACCAAACTTTCTATATCTTGCCCTGGGAACAACCAAGGAGGTGTGGCTAGATGAGCGTAGTGTCCTGGCAGGTTGGTAAATTGCCAGCAGCTCTGAGATGTAGGCGGGAGCACGCCTGTTTATGGCCATAAACACAAACAACAGTTTGGGAATGTAGCCCAAAGCGGGTGGTAAACTCAATCTAAGGCTAAGGCTAAATAAACTCCATCTAAGGCTAAGACCTTTTTCAGGGTGGTTCAGAAGGTGCAAGAGGTCTGTCTTTTAGGTGCTGTTTGTTTTCTACAATATGATGAATACACTGTAAGGCACGGCTTGCCTTACCCTTCAGTCGGTGCCTCCTTACTCTTCCTAGCTGGTCTTTCTTGAAGGATTCCGTGTGATTAAATACAATCCTTTGATCTCCATATGGTGCACCTGGTCTGTGAGAGTAAACACAGCCAAACAGGAATACACAAGCAATTAGGACCTGACATTCTGTTAATCTGCACCAACAAACCTTTACCTCTCTAATCAGTTTCAGCATAATTTGAAAGTGTACTGGTTAAAGGTAAGGCTGCCACTCCAATTTTCAGCAGGATAATGTCATATGTACTAGAACACACTGCTGGTAAAGGTTGGACTTCCATAATCCGTTCAGATGTCTGGCAACCTGCTGTTTGCTAAGTGGACAATTTAAGAGATAGTTCCTTGTCCTGTCTTTGTTTCTCTTTCATTGCCTAAATGTGTCCACTCAATCAGCGAGCAACTACAAAATGGTATTAGTCTGATTAGATAATGCACTTTAAATCAGCTCAGAAACTTTTTTTCCCTGTAAATGCGGCCTATCTTTTCAAAAAGCAGTCGCGCATAAAACCTCTTAGAGAAAATAGAGATTTGCTGCATTGTTCCTGGTAATTGTGCTTTATTTGTACTTTATCTCCTACTTTGATGTGTGCTCTCTAATAAACCTCGGTGCTTTTAAAACTTCCGTGAGGTGAAAATGATTTATTTTTTACATTGTTAACGTGTTCATATGGTGTTCTTATATGCTGAAACACACATCATGAGTGAAATAAGCAGTAAAAGAATTGCTGAGCATTGCAGTTGCATTCCTTAGAATCACGTTACGATTTCTACATGTATGACTGAAATACTCCAATATTACAACGTGCGATTGTGCAGGGTACAGTAGGTTCACAGTGTTTTAGAGGTAAGCTGGTGTGCCTGAGTTACAGCGAGTGACGAAAGGGTGGGGGGGGGGAAGAAGCAGGGACTTCATAAATCTGCACAGTTTAGAAGAAACATCTCTGTGAAGAGTTACAGCTAAGCCATTTTAATTCACAAAGGGATTACTTTCATGGGAACATAAAACAACTTCAAGACAAGCACTTCTGTCCATGGAAAATTACTGTTTTTACATTAAAAAAACCCTTGAAACTTAATGTAGCGGCACTAGTTTAGAACCGTTTAAACTGTTTGAGCTGACATTTAACAAAACACAAAATAAGTGTATTTTGGAGAGATATCTTCAATTTTGCTGTGTATGTGCACAGCTGAGATCATATTAAAGCTCACCATGTCAGTAACTCTTTACAGTAAGTAAGCTAGATATTGTCAACCAAATTATAATGGTTATTTCCTGCCATTAAATGTTGCCTATGCTGCCTTATTAAAGCAAATATGCACTGTTCGTCCTTCTTAGTTGTAAAGAGGCCCTGTGGTGACAATAGACTGTACAATAAATATGTAAAAATGTATTATAGAGTCTATGGTGGTGACACACAGGATGCCTGGCACTGGATTGGCTCATTTAAACTAAAAAGTAAATAAGACCCAACAAACAGGCTGACCACATCCCCTCCACTCATATATGATAGTAAATTTACTCATCTTTAAATATCTTCCTGCTCATTTTGCCAGGACATCACAAAAAGTGGTTTAGAGGTAAGACAATGATTATCTTTCACTGTAAAGTTCCTAGAAGTTGGCCAGGCTCAGTATTGGGTGAAATTAAATTTGTCAGCAAAACAATATAGCTAATGCTAACATATTAGCTGGTTTTCTAATTTAAGTGAAAAAAATATAAAAAAGACACAGGGTGGAACATTTTCACACATTTATGTTTACACAATTTATTTTTATACGTATTGCCTTTCTGAATAATACATTTTTGGTTAGAGAAGTTAATAATAACTGGCTATTGCTAGCTTTGTTGGCTAACGGAAAGCTAACGGTAACTAGCTAATAGCTTGAACAACAGTGTGTCTAAGAGCGGTTCTGATGCTATTTTCTTTTTTCTTTTTTTCAGTTTAGGGTCATCTTACTGTCCAACATACACATTTCACGGGCATGAAGGCTGTTAAAATGTCACATATTTTAAGGTTAAAAATAACCTTTGTTTTCAAGAAGGCTTTTTTCTACACTTGACACAAAAGTCAAGTCACGAATCAACATGGTATTAATGTAGAAATAAACACGTTACATCAACTATGATATTCTCACTAAACTGACATTCTTAATTAGTTCATCCTTTTGTAAAATGCTTTTATTTGAAGGTGTTAGCAGTGTATGTGTGGTGCTTAGTAAGACCAAACTCAGTGAATTTGACAAATTATTTTGAATATCTTTCATTTTTCATTTTACATTCAGCAATAAAATTCACACACGATATGAGGGTTCTCCAAGGAACGTATTTTTTGTTGCATATTTGCATGGGGCTTTACTAAACGAGCTAAATGTGCGCTTTATGCGTGTTTGCCTTTTGTTACGACCACCAGTGTTTCCCACCGAAAGGCGCTTTTGTCTGAGGCGCTAAAGTACCAGCAGCGTCAAGGTACACACAGACAGCTGCAGCACTGATGGACATCCGGTAGTGACGCTTCAAAGTAAAAGCAGCTGTGTCCTGACGTACACCCTCAAGTGAGGTATTTCACTTTGTTTACTTTTTAGTAATTCCGACATTTTTTATTCTCTCTTATGCGTTTCATCTGGTTTTGAAAATGCCTCTGTGGATCTGGAATTAAAACGTGAAGAGCACATATTGAATTAGGAATAAACCAAAAAAAATTCTAATTGAGCAAATTCTTAAACAAATGAATGAGGCCATTGGGATTTATTCTCAAAACCATAGTAATTTACTTCATATGAGTATTAATTGATTTAGGTATTTATTTATGCATTTAATTTTTTGACAAATGCCATTCCATAATTGGCACATACAGTATTTTTTTTAATCAATTTTAGGCTACAGATCCCAGTACTACTAAGAGTCAGTAGTACTACTACTACTTTGTCAGAGGAGTTACTTTGGATAATCTTGGACAAAACAAAAAATGTAAAAAGTAACACTGCAACTTAAGATAATTACCACTGTTATTTAGAATTTTGAAGCTTTACCATACTGGTATATATTTCTTGTTAGGTTGTGCTTTTTTTTATTTATTTATTTTTTTTATTTTATTTTGCAGCACTGCGTTCATTATTTAATTAATCCTTTCATCGTTATTTATGGCACTTCATTTTGGGTTCTACTTACCGTAGTCACGGTATTATATGCTCTTGAGACACAGAAACTGTTACTTTAAAACTCAAACCTAGAAAATCTGGAGAATTCTACCCCAGAATTTATGTTTAGGTGGCCCCATGTGACAATGAAACAGTATGCATGATACCTGGACCCTGGAGTCATTCAGTATTTACACCTATTTACACCGTAGGCAGGTAGTTTGTCAGGTAGAGTGTATAACATTGAATGTTCTTCACTTTAACATTTAAGTTAGTAAGGTTAATTTAATACTGTGTTGTCTTAACAATAATATTTACAGAGTTAATAACACTGTAGGGTCTTCACGTTCATTATTTTAATTGTACCATATAAATAACTGTGACTTTACATTTCTAAATGTCCTCTGTGAACAACATTACAAATAACTTGTAAATTTTCACATTGAAAAACAGTGTAAATGTCCATCCAAGCATTAAAAAAACTGAGAAAAACCCAGGCATGAACTAACCGTGACGTCACCCATTGGTTTCAACGCCGAGAAAATGAAGCCCGGATTTTGCTACTTCCTGGTCGCCATTTTGGATTTTTTGGAGCCAGTGACGTTAAAAGCGTCGTCAAACAGGCTGGACCGGAGAGCAACTCGGGGCAGGACCAGTCTATGGGCGGGCCAGACTGAGAGCTGAAGACTCTCTTATCCCGCCCACATTTTATCGCAGAGGCTTCTGTTGCTGTCAATCATTCCTGACAAGACTGTCTATCAAGTATAGCCATGCCCCCTGGCTCCGCCAACTTTTACGATTTATTTAAAATTCAGTATTGATTTATTTTAAGATCCGCCACCTGATCTCTCATTTTGACTATGAAAACTAACGGGAAAAAAATCCTGAGCTGTAGAAAATCAGTATATCAGATTTTATTTTTTCCGGTGATGAATTGGGGTCTGTGGAGCAAAAGCTTTTTGGAGCCAACCTTAGCGGACGGCGTGATATTGCAAGTTTTTGACACTTCCAGGTGGGCTACATTTTTGGAGCCAGATGCTACGTCCATCTTTATATACAGTCTATGGAAAAACCTCACTGGTATTATTGCTTCCCAAATGGCAAAACTTATACATGGATTAGCAATTGTAGTCAACTTATTCTCCACCTATTTGATGATAGAAATTCAGACTGACACCAGTAACGATCAGCCTGTAGTTCCCCGTGTACTTGTATTGTTTTTCGGTTTTATTTTGAGCGGGCTGACCGGAAATGTTTTGGTCTTGCTGTGGGTATTGACGCGGCTGCGGTGTGAGTAGGAGGAGGAGGAGGGAGTGGTGAAGGTGGGAGGAGGGACAGCACGGGGAGAGTATCAACAGCAGGACTCCCAACTAAACGTGTAGTGGGCTCTCTTTCTGATCAATCCAGCGCCCGTTTCATGACAAATGCGCACTACGTCGATAGAGAGACATTTCTGCATATTTATGAAGGCGACTATAAACTCTCACTCCCGGTTGAAACCACTTTCTGCAAGTTT
Organism: Acanthochromis polyacanthus; assembly: GCF_021347895.1. NCBI lineage: Eukaryota > Metazoa > Chordata > Actinopteri > Pomacentridae > Acanthochromis > Acanthochromis polyacanthus. Next base: position 26,549,856 of record NC_067119.1, read on the forward strand.
GGACTAAGAAGACTGCGCACATAAAAAAAGCCAGTGCGTTGGAAAGTTTAAGTGGACTTTAAATGGGCTGATGTTGGACTCATGAGATTGTCCCGGGTTAATGGATTTTCCTGAAGCTGCAGAGAAGTTTTTTGATCAGCCTGATAACCATGGATGTCCAGGATTAATTTGATTTTCTTTTGATCCACGCACCGGACTGGCAAAAAAATGTGACCACCTGCGTTTGCTTCAACGCCTTCTTCTCCTTCTTCTTTTTATTTTTCTTTTCAAAAGTCGTGTTTTTCAATCTCCCCGAAGAGACAGAGGAGTGGACGGTTAAATTCGGTCTGCTGCAAGACGAGTCTAAAAAAAGAAGCATCAATGGATTGAGAGATTGTACTTTGAGCTTCAAGTGAAAAGTGCCTCAAGCAAGGTAAGGAGCCCCATCATCCCTCTGCAGGCCCGTCCACTGAGCACAGAAAACACCTTGTAGTAGTTTGTGTATAGTCTGAAATAGACCAGCAGCACTATTTCTGCTGCTTGAGTTGAAATCTGTAACTTATCTGTAGTGTTTTTTACACCTACTTACTGTGAGCCCTCTGAGTGCTGCTTACATGCCTGTCTTTTGTGTCCTGTTTTATAATTACAATATTATCTCAACGACCTATAATTTGCTGTGCCAACAATGTTGGTTCCACAGATAAGATATGGTGCAATTAAACGCTTGACACACTTGGTTATCTTTGCACAACCTTTGGGCATCACTGCCACCACTTGACATCTAAGAATGAACGTGTTTTTGTGATGCTAAGCCATTGTGAACGGGCTTAACATGTTGCCCTTAAATCAACACTGTTCTCTCTCTCTAAATATATAGGGAAAAACCAATCAGTCAGTGTTTTTTAAATTATTTATTCAGGGCTCCAAGCTCAACTGTCATCAGACTCCCTGACTCAAACAAACAGACAAAAGAGACACCTGTTTTCTTTTTAATAGGAGATCTGGGTGGTGACATAAAGGGATGTGCATCAAAATTCACTGTAGGGGTGCAGAGATAAAGGGCTTGTTGCTCGGTGTTTTGCTCTGTATGGACCAGACACTTGATCAGCCTGCTGCTCTTGCTTGGTGCGACGTGCTGGAATAAACCTATTTTTAAGTGTTGTGTACCGAGGAGAGCAGTGATGTTGTGCTTTTTGCATAATATGTAGTGCCTCCTCCCTGATCCCCATCCTTTGTTTTTGTTGTGCTTGCTAATACTGATCCGTGAGAAGGGAGGTGCATCGAGGGAAACATCACTGCTGATGCCTTTAGTCCCTTGTGTTAGGAGGACTGTACACTATAACACTGTTTTTACTCTAGTGTTCTTTATGCTTACTCAGCTTGCAGATTGTCAAAGGTTTTAGTTGCTTTTTAACATGTTATTCCCTTAAAATAGTACACCAGTAAAAAAAAAATGTTTGATTACAGTCTGGTTGTCTTGGCAAAAGCTTTGATTGCTTCTGCATTATTTACTAGGAGACAGCCATTTTAAGAAGCAGTTTTGCTTTTTTTTTTGTCCCCAAATCCTTGAAGTTAATGTTCAGCAGTATCACCCCGGCCCTGCAGCTTCAGATACCAGCTCAGGTGTCATTTTAAAAAGTAATATTCCACATTAATCGGCATGCAGAAAACCTTGACATTTCGCTGGTGTGTGCGGCCAACTGTCCCCCGTAGGCAGATCGACAGGCTGAAGGAAATTGATTGTACTGAGAAACAAATTATTCATGAGCTGACAGTGGTTACTCCATTTCACTGGGTTATTAGTGGTTTAGATCACGTTTGCAGTCCTCCATGGTGAGTGATACTGAAGTACTGAAGCTCACTGGATACTGAAAACTGTACAGAAAATGCACAAATAAATGAGAAAAATAGCTGGGGTTGATTAGAGAAAGGTTTGAATAAAGTTTAAGGGCCATGCAGTGCACCATAAATGAACACTATTGTATTCATTTTGCGTCTCACTGGTTTTTGTTTCAAAAATCTTTAGATCAGGGCACTAATGGCGGTATCTAAGCAAAGCAATTAGAACCATGATAATAAAATGCTTTAGAGCTGCATTCTGTGGAGCTCCTTTGTGTGTCGTTGATGTCTTGGTTTTCAAATAAATCCAGTGCTGTGCTTCAACACTGGACTCTTGAGTTCGTGACCTTTAGCTTTAGACCCCGGGTTCCTCTCTCTGTCTCGTCTTGAAAGTAGCTTTATGGGGCTGACCTGTTCCCGAGAGTTGGGGGTAGGGGAGGACAAAGACTTAGGGCCTACAAGAATGATGTTGTCTGCTTTGCATTCACTGGATGCTTGTAATTCTGCTTTCATTAGGCATGTTTGAGCTACATGAACGTGGCTCATCCTGGGGGGGAAAAAACATTAAATCAGTGTTTATTTGCAGAATTTACAGCATTGTTCTGCAAAAATGTGCAGTAAAGTTAATACTGTTGAAGTTTGCATGTGCGACTAATATGAAAATGTTTAACAGTTGCTAAATATTAAATATTCCTATACCTTTTTGTGCTATGTGTTAGTGTACCAACGATCACTGTGTTAATCCGTGTTAAGTAGGCTTTCCCAAGAGACTAGGACTCCGGTCCCGTGCCCTGTGTGTGCCCAGCTCATTTCCTTTAGTTAAAGTAAATGTCAATACAGTTTCTAAACTGGGTTGCTGTGCCAGGGACGTAATCCATGAATTGATTGCTTTACTGTGAAGGCTGGTCCAACCAGTCGACCCCGGATTGATGGTTTTCAACCAATTCCTGTGTTCTCATGCAGTATTTGTGCAGATCTGTTGTCTTTGTTCTGGCTGACTATGTGATGTTTCTTCTGTGCACCTGTCAAAGTTTCTCCCTGAGTAACACTTGTAGTTCCTGCTATTGGCTGGTTTGCACCGAGGCCTGTCAGGATTAACAGGGATTACTAAGAGAGTAATTCTACTGCTTATCAGGCCTGTGTCTGTCACTAGCATCACTGACGGATCTGCTTAGGTACTGAGGGATAACACACACTCTCACACAGATTAGGTCAAAAGTTCACTTTTTGTGTTGAGTTTTCTTGGAAAGTCAGGGAAGACCGTGGAGAATTGGATCATTTAAATGTCACTTCATTAATTGTATAAGACTGATGAACAGACTAAAGCACTACTTATGGTAACCCTCGTACACTTCAACTTGCCACTTGAGAACGCTGATTAGAAATCTGACAGTTGTGGTCTGCTCTTTAAGAGCTGAACTGTGGAATTATCCAGCCAGTCTTCTTGTTGCATTGATGCAAGCACAATATTGCCAAACTGTGCTTATAATCTGTTGGGGAAAACCCCTTTCTCAACCCTGGTTTGGGGAAACATCACCAAAATTTCTAAACACTTTTTATCAGATTTGACAGGTCATTCTATATGTGCGGTTTCCTGTCAGACTGTGGATATTACAGTTAAGGCTCTCTCCCTATTCATTTAGATTGGGGCCTGGTCTTGTTAGCCTCAAGTAACCGCCATGCAGTGTTACCACAATGGCTGCCGAATGCTGGGATGGGCCTACAAGGACTTTGAATTAGAAATCAACCCATTACAAAATGTATTTTAACTTTTGAATTATTCAGTTTACACCAGCCTGAATAATATAATAATGTGACACAGAGGCAATGCATATGGAGAGGTCATGCCTACCAGCTGTTACAGCTGACAGGTTGGAATCAGCTTCTTGGTAGCATTAAATGCAAGACATGTTGGTTCATCCATCCATCTGCCCAGAATCAAGACTCTGATTCTAGGAACCTATATCTTGCTAGTTTTATTACATGTGCATTTCATGAAGTATGAGTCTCTGTGGTTTTATTTTCAGTCAAATACTGTAACCAAAATTGTTAGTAAAGCTATGAAATAATATATGCCACAGTGGAGATGATAAAACCAACCTCTATAGCAGAGACAGATGGAGACCAGTAGCTGACACCAAGAAAAGACCCAATTTACTCTGTTTTGGAGTGTCACATGCATCCTCCATAAAATGTGGAAAACACGACCTGCTGACCTTCCATCAAGTAAAGCCTTCATGTTGTCTCCACCAGCAGAAATTGTAGAATCCCAGTGGACAGACTTCTGTGACTTGATTTACCGGTGATTGATCACTGCACATCCAGATGACAGCGTGTCCTTGATTTGTCTCACCAATTTGATCTCTAATTCAATTACACTATTAACACTCAGAGCAGCAGGGCAGGATTAGGGTGGGTGTCACAAATGTACTGTCCAGAAGGTTAAGTCATGACCAGATCCAAAGCAATTTGTGTCAGTGAAATCCAGTGAAACAGTGAATCACTGAACGATATTCACGTTACAGAGTGAACTGTCTTGTGCTGAAGCTGGACTCGCTGTTTTAGTCTAGTTCTTTCACTACTTACCTGGGATAACCTTTTCTAAACTCAGGAAGGCTTCATGTTGGGTTTTCATGTAGTTAGCACTTGAAAGGTGAGCTTGATGGTGTCATCACCTTTTACCTTTGAAAGTCACATGACCACTTTCCCTCAGATAACCTTGTGAGGAGATTATTAGAGTCTATGAGTTAAAATGTCTGACATGCACTAGTATGTGTGGTGCAGACTCTCTGTTGAACAGGAGCCGTCATCCACAGTTTAAGTTCATTATATGTAAATCGTAACTGCTCAAACATCATCAGGGTAAGTTGTCATATTTCAGGCTGCTGTTGAGTGTTTGTGGGCTTGCTACAGAATAAGTGTTCTGATGTTAACATCTGGGCTCCTGCTGAGGCCCTCTCTGTGCACATGCCAATTAAATAGCCTGGCTGTGCTCTGCTGCCTGAGGAAATAACCTGGTTGTCCTCCGTCTACTCTTGCACCTGCAGACAAACCCCCCTCCAGGCTTCCCCTGTCTGTGTCTTTCCACAAAGCAGTCATATACTCCAGTTTTGAAGCACAGCAAAGCAGGTGCAGGCAAAGCCAAAATGTGTTATGTCTTGCGGTAGTCAAAGTCCCTTTAGAACTAAATATGAACCAGAATTATAGATATGTGTTACGATTTGCCCATTACTTTTGCTGTCATGTTGCTACAGTGACTGTGAAAATGTGAAGATGCCAGGCAGGATGATGCAGTGATGTGCAATCACTTCTATCGTTTTTTTGGACTGCTGGAGGTGACACACAAATGATTAGACTGAGCAGATTTATTTCTTTATTTTCTGAATCCATTATAAGAGTGCTTTTAATGCCAACTCCCCTACTGAGCAAACATTATTCGCTCAGTAGGATTAATCCTCTCCTCATTTCAAACATTGCACTGAATTGATTCTGCCATACAAACATTTCTGACCACAGCTGTTAATTGTGCATCACCACCCTCGTTTTTATCAGCTTTTACTGTACAGCCGACCCCACTCTAATGTGTTTTTATCCTAATTCTCTTCTGCACTTGGTCTTGTCTTTGTATTTGTTTTGGAAAAGTGCAACACAAAAGTTATTACAGTGCCTCTCTGCCAGCCCCAACAGAAACATTCCCGGTGTTGGCCAAGTGTAAGGAGATAAATGCATCTTTCTGCTCTTCTATTCTGGGCTGTTTGTTTGCACAAGCAGTGCTAAGAGCCTCCATCAAGTGATTCACTTGTCCTGCATGTCTGCAGCACATCTCTGGTTGTATCAGCAGTTAATATCTAACACCTACCTCCTCTCTAAGAATAGCCTCCTTCTTATATTTCCTCAATGAACTTAAAGTAATAGGCTGGTATTAGGGGTGCTGGATGGGGTGACTTAAGGGCAGGGTGTGAGGACTTCTATTATGTTTGAAGGACAAGAACTTAGAACTGTCTCTCCAATCCAATTTGAGGCGGAGGGTCTCATGAGCTGCAGCAGCTGTTCTCATGGTTCAGACGGTAAATTAGTCGCACAATTTGTGCAAGTGGAGTCCTGCAGTTTTGGCTTATTAGGACATAAAAATCAGTGGGTTTTGTTGGTGCACTTGCATGGACTGTTTGTGCATTTAGTAGTCACACCTGATACTGCTGGCTGCTATAGCATAGTATTGATTAAATCCAAGTTAAGCCACATTGTTAGTGGCAGGCTGTTTATGCTACTTAAGTTCCTTTTTTTTTTAAACAAGAGAACATCTGGAATTGTGAGACTCACCTTTCAATATTACTTGTGTCACCTGTCAATTGCTGTTGGCTTATTTAGTGTGAGACAAGACCTCCTGGATGAGCTGGACCAATCACAAGCACCAGGTTAATCTGTATGTACACTTAAAGCCCTGTCCAGGTCTTCTCTGTGGCCACACACAAACACAAACACAAACACTTTGGCCTGTGCAGGGAAACTTCCACAGGATACATACTCCAAGCAATCTCTGTGTATTTGTAGCACTTCTTGAAGTAGCTTATTTACCTTAATCCAGCCACAGCACAGACATGCAATTTTCCTGAGGATTATGTGTTTTCAAAGAATACAGTTATTTATTGACCAAGAAGCATCTGGAATGTGGTGTAGTTGTTGGATAATGAGTTGATGTTAACTCGAGGGATTACGTTTGTCTGAGGGGGGATGTGAGGGATGTCCTTGTGCAGCGGTGAATCTGAATAGTCGACCAGTATTCTGCCCAAGTGTAAACGGGATGTGTGGTCTTCCTTTTCAGGTCGGGAGATGTGTGAAGGAGTGTGACGGACGGCCATGGGACTGGAGAGACGGTGGCTTCAGGCTGTCACCACTGCTGTAGCCATCTGTCTGCTAAGTGAGTATGCTAATGCAAATATGGATCCATCGCATACATTAGCGATGCATTTCCATGTTTCATCTCTTGCCTCGTTGTGCTACGCTCAGATTGAATGAATTTATTATGGATTTCTTTTTTTCAAACTGTTAATTCACAAAATGCATCCACACTATGAAGACATTTTGCAAAACTGACCATGCGAGTTCAGGATTGTAATGTGACACAAAACTAACAACTCTTTTATTTTGTTAACTGATTAACAAATTAATAGCATAAAAAGCAGAAGAGGAAAATTGTTAAATTATGCAACACTGATACAGAAAATTCGCTAAACGTATGTAAATAGGACTTGTAGAGATTAACAGTGATAAAAGTCTGCCTTGTTGGGTCACATTTACATGATCCTGTGTTTACTGTTTGTCTTTAATCTTTGAAGACTAAGATCACTTTTACCACATTATGATATTACCTGTCACCTTCGGTTTGAAGGATTTTCAATGAATGAGTGTTTCTTTTTTAATTTCAATTATATTCTGGTTAATTTTTTTGGGTTTTTTTGCACATTTGACAATAAACACTTACAGCTGGTCCTTAAAGAAGACACAATAGGAGAACTTAGAAAGTGAAAACATTCAAATAATAGAAATTGCTTTGTGCTGTGATGTCATGTCATATATTTAAAAAAATTTGTTTTTCATAAGACTTTCCATTGGGACTCCTTAGTCATTAGTTTGTAACACAACCAGCTGCTTTGCCCCATTTGTTTCTGCCATTTGTTTGTTGTTCCACCCAAAGTTTACATCGTTCAGCAACATCAACAAGACCTGCGCCCCTTGTTATGATAAAGCATCGCAAAACAGTTGGCATATGTTGCCGTTTGGCTGCCTACATAGAGTTTGATGATAAATCTGGCACAGCTCCCACCACTGTACGTCGGAGAGAGTGAAGAGGAGGGGTTGCAGCGCAGACATGAGTGGACGAGAGAGAATGGGGCCAAAATCCAACTTAAATAATATCTCTGGGTGTGGATTTAGATCAATCCTGGATTTATACTACCCCCAACCCCAGGCACGCTTCTGTGTGCGTGCATGGGTTTGTAAGGGGGGGGTTGGTGGTGGGATTGATTGTACTGGTCTGCAGACCATGTGTGGACCCCAGGGGGTGGTGGGATGTAGGCTGGGGCAAGCAGAAAGGGTCCTGCTGCCCTGCATCAGAGTATCACCGCCAACCCCCCCCCCAACCCTCAGAGATTAGAGTAATCGCCGGGCCAGATGAGTAGCAGAGTAAACACTGGCACCCAGTTGCGCACACACCCACGTGAGCACATGGCACTGATGGAGACACAGGGGAGACTGCTCCAGGTGTCACTAATGGGATTGCTGTGTGTTTGCGGGCTTTGCGGCCATTTGATCTTATCACCAAATGGCTCAAGATTGTTTTACATGCTCTCTGATGGCCAAGCTTTCAGCACTGTGAGCATGTCATATGCAGTGGCTGATCCAGACTCCAGTTCAGCAAGGCATTTATGGATCAGTTATGAATCTTGTAAATGTTTCCCGACAACTTTCCTGTGTCTTGACCTTGTGCTGCCTGTGTGGTCATGCACCCTCCTCTTACTCATGAAAATAACTTTCATGACCAAAGAATTCCAGCGAAATTAATCTGGCAGCCATAGCTCTCTTTAAACGACCCAACAAAACATGATTTGTGTGTTTATTCACATTTTTTTTCTGTTTATTGCTTTTTGTTTATTGCTATAAGCACATGCCCAAATCCAGTGCTTTAACTTGCGTATTGTTGTTGTCTGTGCAGGTGTGTCTCAAGGTGTGGCAACCTTGGTTCGTGCCAGAGAGGGGGGCTCTGCAGAGCTAAGCTGTAGTCTCACTCCTACATCCAAAGAAGCCGCCACCCCAAACCTCTTTCCACTACATGTCGTGGAGTGGGTACGGCTCGGTTACAACGTTCCCATCCTCATCAAATTTGGAGTGTACGCTCCTCGTGTTCACCCAAACTATAAAGGTAAGCATTATTCAGATGTGTTCAGTCACGCAGTCCTTTCAGAAAAGTGATGAAAGACTTGCTTCTTGGCTGCCTGTACATTCTGTTGAAGTAGATCTGTAAGACCTCACATCAAGTGAATCGTTTTTCCCAGGCTTTATGTGATTTGACTGCACACAAAGACCACAAAATGAGCTTTAAAAGTATCTTTAAGTAGAGAAAAGGAAGAGCTGAACTTGGAGCTACCATCATGACAGTCTCTGACCACCAGTTGACAGATTTCTCTAGTCATGCTTCAGTAGTTTTTTGGAAACCGATGGGAGGTGTCCAACTAAACTTTCTCAGCTCATCTGTCCTGTGTTGGCAAAGGTAGACATAAAGAGGTTACACTGGTATTTATGAAGACTTGGGGAGGGGAAGTTTGGATGAAACAGTACCCCAAATAGATAATCCATCCAAAGCACAGTCCCTGTAATTATGGCTAGTGTTCAGTCTGTGCTTCAAGGCTGCAGTTTGTGTGGCAGGCAAAAGGGGAAGGGCGAGAATGGATGTGTTTTAATGGAGGCAGTTAAGGGGGGTGGGGTAGCTGAGCAAGAAGAAGGGGGATACCAGCAACGCTGCTCACGGGGGGATTAGGAGTGTAGGTGGGGGCCTGGTGGTCTGATGACAGTGTTTTATTAGTATGCTGAGGGGTGACCCAGTAAGGGGAGATTGTTGTGCTAGAAGGAGGATGGATGAAGCATTGGGAATAATGGGAGTTTTCTTGCTGGAGCCCTATAATCCTGCCATTGTCTAGCAGAGTACAAAAGACAAAGAGGGGTATCACAACCTCCTATTGGTTTGCCAAAGCCAACAGGACTTCTAGGACACCCCAAATCCCATACTGTCCCAACTGGGTCACTGAAATATACAGGGAACCTCTTATTAAAATCCCCCTGGATATAGGAAAACATATAGGAGGTGGAACAGAGGAGAAACAAGTTTTCAGCCCTACAACACCTCAGGAAGCTCTCTGAAGGTATACAAAAGCCAAGCCACAACCAGGCTCCCTCCAGTAGGCAATTGGACAACATGTGTTTGGCATGTTATCCCACTAGCAGGCCGTTAACCGTGTCATTGTTTAGGAGCAGTCATCTGATGCACACACAACCACAGTGAAGCAAATAACCCTGCAGAGATGTAGCTCAGAGTAGAAGAATGTTTGGGGTGCCACCATGTTTTGGCGTATTCATCCCTTGTGTGTACTTGTCTGGTGTGGGCTTTGCCCCTGTCTCCATTCGGATCCTCATATCTCCCCTCCCACTGGAGGCAGATGGTAGCATGTGAAGCGTGTCAGTGCTGTGGCTCTAATGTATTCTACCCTCAAATTAAAATGTTGTGGGATTTCAGATTTAAGCACAACACACTCAATTCAACAACCATTTCCTGATCTTTGTCTTGGCTTGTCAAGAACAGGAACAGAACAGGAAAAGGAACGATTTTCATTTTGACTTCTAAGATCAAGAAACCGTTAAAAGATCAAGAAAATGAATTATAGGCATTGCAGAGACCTATGCTAGGGGGCTAGCAGGATTTACAGCATAGTGGCTGCTTCCAATAAAGCTACGTAAGGTGTCAGACAGACTATGTAAATACTAAATCAGTATTTTAGTGTTAAAGTGTAACACTTTTGCCTTTGGTGGATTCATTGCACTACAAATGCCACTCAGTGAAGTAGGTTAAAATAAACCATAAAAAGCATTCCCCAGTGTAATATCTCCGGTCTGCTGCTTTGTCTCAGACTCACTGATGCTATTGGCAATTTTTAGCAACTGAGATGAAAGAATTGGAGCAAGTGATATCTTGGATTTCTGTTTCAGTCCATTAAAGTTGCAATTTTTTGATATGATATCAGGTGTACTTGAGATTGTACTGTATTTGAGGAATGTCACGGTACACAGTAGCGTCCTTCTGTTGACCCTGTTAGACACCAGCCTGTGAAAGCCTCTGAGACAGTTTCTCATCTGCTTCAAGGGAATCAGGAAGATATACCTCTCTTCCCTCTTCCTCTCAGTTTCACGCTAAGCATGGCCTGGAGGGCTGAACATTAGTCAACTCACAACAAAGAGGAAACGGCCAGATAAACTCTGACTGACACACTATTATAGTCTGTTCGGGTTGTATTTGTTGCAACAATATGTTTGAGTCTCGCAGTGTCAGGATGGTTTACTGTTGCAGGGTTAGATCAAATGTCTCCTGTGTGCTGAAGCAAATCAGTAGAGACTATGAGCAGAGGACTCTGACCTCAGGTTAGAACGACAATAGGCAAACCCCCAGATCTCAGCAGGCCTCCATCACACTCGCAGTGTGACCTCTGAACACTGGAGAAGTTAAAGCCTGCATTCGTCACACACATGCATGAGCCACGTACACATTCATATACTTACCAGTGCACACACACAAACCCTGAACTCTGTAACCTTTCCCTTGGTAAACCTAGGTGGAATTTAGTATTGAACAACTCAGCTTTTGCAAACATCAGTCTGTTTGACAACTCCAGAAGCAGAAAATTAGCCCGGCTGAAATGTGAAACTGATCACTTTGTCAGTTCCAACCAGTTTTTCTGCCACAACAGGACCAGGGTGATGTGAAGTAAACAATGCCACAATGAAAGAAGAATAGATGCTGGCTACAACTTGGGAATTTCACGTTGACCAGCTTAGAGCAGCAGACCATTACTAAGGTTCTGTTACCTCATGCCTTAGGTGTGTCCCTGGCTGGATTCATATTAAATCCTGCTTTGCTGTAGATGCATAGTCCAAGCACCATGTTTAGCCTCTGTGAGCAGTTGGAGGAGTTGCTCAAGCAATCTGCTGCTGAAATATTAGTTTAATACATTTAAAAAGTTTATTTTACTAACAATGAACAACTCAGCAACTAAAGCAGTCCACTGACACTTATTATGTGACACATCAGTGTTATCGCCTCCTGACCTGAAAACAAAGCTCATGTTCTGCACTAGAAAACAGTTCAAATACCTCATGTAATCTCTGAATTTTCATTTCACAGATCTTAATATTAAAACTAATACTCTGTGATCATGTACAAGAGCTAATGCCACCAGTAAGTTGAGTTGCCGCTGTAGTGAAATTCAGCACGTGAGCCGTGTGTGCTTGCTAGTTCAGGGGGTTAACAGAGCTGGACAGAGCGAGAGGGACAGAGTTAACTGTAATCTATCTCACGACAAAGAGCTATTCATAAGAGGGTTAAACTGATTAGGGGGACAGGAGGATTGAAGAGAGAAATTTGGGGGAATGGGAGGGGTGAGCTGTCAGAGGCAGGGGGCCGGTCCCAGACTTATGATTGTATTCAAATCAAAACACATCCCACAATGCACCTCTGCCCGGCTCCCTTATGCACATACGGATGGACAAAGAAAAGCAGTGCTGATGCTTCTCCAAACAGAATAATCTGTCTTCCTCCATAGTTACCCCTGCTATTGTATCACATAAAATTCACAATACTCCATGTATTACTTGGTCAGTAAGTGTCATTGGGAATCCCCAGTGCACAAAGCACGTGTTGATTCTATTTCTTTGGACAATAGGAGGCTTGTCTTAGAGCTGTACTTGTCACAAAACTGAGAATATATGATATGTATGTAAAGAAAATGTTGTATATCTTAAGTGCCACCAAAAATCAATAAGATTCATGAGAGTACAAAATATGTGCTGTACGCTATTCCCACCTCAGGTACATTGTAGTGGTTTCACTTGCAGAGAAAGCCACATCAATCTTGTGTCGAAAAAAAAGAAATAGGAGATGAGATCAGTGAGGCAAGGCCAGCTACTGGCCAGCGGCAAGGCTCTGAAAGCTGAGTCGTTCCCAACCTGCCACCCACTGGGTGAAAACCTGACTCTCACTAATATGAAGAGGGTGCGTCTTAGAGGTTCAAACAGCACTGCTGGATTAGCGTTTCCATTTTCTACCCTTGGCTGCACTGCAGCCCAACCTGTTGGAAACAAGGGCCCATTTTAAGATAGACTGGAGCTGTCATGTGATAGCTGCTGGAGAAAAACAGTGAGGAGGAGGATTCTGGACAAAGATGGAGCAGCAGCTATTGTTTCAGCAGTGCTTCTGTCTTCCATAGAGTCTAATCATGTTTGTCTCTTGAGGAGGACTCGTGGACATTGTGCTAATGTAAGATCAGGGGGAGTGATGAATGTGTCTGCTGCAGCACGGAGGTCACAAAGGTCAACCTCTTATTGGTTGTCAGTGGATTATCAATGCCCGTAATTTGAGTAACCTCTCTGTAACCTCGTCCAGCTTCTCTTGTATTTTAAAACAGGGTGTGTTTTCACCAAGAGCTTTATCATTTTCAACTCTTGTGCTCAGTTATTGAAGCATATTTACATTTTATCTGTGCATCAGGCCGTCAGAGAGAAAAGCAGCCTTTTTTTGGTTGACATCCTTGAGGCAGAGCACCTGCCGAGTGCCATCTGAGATTTCAGTTCAAGTCTCAAGATGCAGCATTCAAATTTAAATAAAGCAACATTTGTCACACAGCCACGCTGTTTGTCCACAGGCTGAAAAGAAAGGTCCGCTCTTTTCTTTCCTCTCATTAATTTTGTTCGTCTTTCCCGTCATTGCTCTTGGATGTGACACCAGAGTGTTTTTTTTAAAAATCTAAACATGTTTCCCCCTGCTTGTAATTTTTCAAATCTGTGACAGTAGAAACCCACCCCCTGCACCATCGACCCACCCTTACCCATGTTTGGCTGTGCCGTGTTTCTACAGCAACTGAATTCAAATCTAAGCCTACAGCCCGGGCTTTTCTTGGTCTCATCACTATGGCAACCCGAGAGAATGAGGAATGGGGGGCTGCCGTCTCTTTGTAGTGATGGACAAGAGGGAGGCTACGGGAAAGGGTTAAGCGTTCGATAGCGAAACCAGAGCTCCCTTGTGTAGACCCAGGGGGCAGGGCACTCTCTAAATTTTGAAAATCAACATGTATACACACCCACGTGCTTCTGAACCCACGAGATCAGCGCACATGATCAGTCAGTGGGATTTCCTTCAGCTGCGCTTTGGAGGTGCATTTAACCGCACAGTGATCTATAATATTTACCCACTGGAGGATTAGGTGTATTTTAAAGGGTGTGATGTTGCACGTGGTAGTGTTTTCCCTCTTAGCCTGCAGTGGGCGATTAATTCTGTGTCTGATTAGAAAAGGTTGCATAGGAAATGGGCAGCTCAGGGAGGAGCCCTCATGGAGAGATAAGAGGAAAATGCCTAAAATTATCCCCATACCTGTTATCATCTGCCTGCACATTTCCCCTCTCAGAGCCCTGCCCGGTAGTTTGAAACATGCTGACCTGAAATCAGAAGCATTCATTTTATGGAGCCTCTAAGTGCACACCGCCCATCAAATGCTTGCCTGTCTTTTAGGTCAGTCAATCATTAAACCTAACTATTAAGCACAGCAACAGCCCCAGTCAGGAATGCAGGGTTAATTGTTAGCCATTGCTGTCTGTCTTTACTCAGTGTGTGTTTTACCCTGTCTTCAGGCCATATACAGAGTTAAATGAATCTCATAGCTTTCAGGCTGTGCTCCAGACACTGCTGTCTGGAGGGGAAAGCAGTGTGAATAGTGAGGATATTGTGTTTCTTGTGATATTGTTACTTGAAGGTTGAAAGACATTCAGAAATTCTTTCATGCTATGTGCAACACCTATGCTGTAAGAGACAATGTGTCTGTCTGTGCTTACTGTAAAGACTAAACTAACAGGATGAACTTTCTTGCAGTATGTTGTAATTTTGATACTTTACAGAGCACAGAATGTTGCACACTTCATCTCAGCAACTCACTCGCAGCTAACAAGAATGACGAGATGCTCGAACATCTCCACATTTCCCTGTTTACTTTCAAACTGCTTTGGCAGGGCCTGGTATGAGCAACGTGTGTGTTTCCCCCCTGCACGCATCCTCCTGTCGTTTAAAGCCCTGAGATTGAAGGGCAAAAAAAGAGTTCATTGAGAGACTGAATAAAAGGAGGGGGTGTACCCTGAAAAACAGGCTGCAGTCACCAGGCAACCAGCAGATCAAGTTTCAAAGCCTGACAAGGAGTTGTAAGAAGTACAGAGAGGAGGCGAGGGAGCGGGGCATTGGGTGCGTGTGATAGGGAGGTGTGTATGTGTGTGTGTGTGTGTGTGTGTGTGTGTGTGTGTGTGTGTGTGTTCGTGCACGGATCCACTGTGTTTGAAGGTGTTCACACACAAGTTCACAGTGTGTTTCACGTGGTTTACCTCTGTCCATCGTCTTCACTGAAGAAAAACAGATGACTCATGTCCATACACATTGCTGTAGATTTCCCTTTTAAAGCTGAAAAATTAAATCAATAGAGTAAAAAAGACGATCTCAAACACTTCTCTGTTTCAGTGATTTAATGAAGCTGCATTCAAGTATTCCTGGCATGCTCATCTTAGCGCTGCACTCCAACAACCAAACCCTAAATGACAGGACACCATTTTCATCTGTCATCCTGCATATCATTATAATCATCACTTCGGTGATTCATGTGTTTGCACTCCAACTCAGAGCCACTCACTTCTCATTCTCTGAGCTTCATATTCTGTCTGCCACCTCCACTGTTTCCATAAATGTTAATTATGTTGTTTGTTATTTGCGACAGACAGTAGAGCTGCAGTTGATCTTCACACTGTGCGTGGATTTGTCTGTTAGCAAAAAGTCTATGACTTTGACTGTGGCCTTTGTGACACTGGATGCCTGTGTCCTCTGCATGATAAGCCCTCTTCCTGCATATGCTGACTCTGCCTGTCTGCCTGTGTGTGTGCTGACCCCTCTCTCTTTGCCATCCCACCCTCACCCCTCCTCCCACAGGCCGTGTGTCTCTGACCCGGGGTGCCTCTCTGCTGGTAGAGCGGCTGACCCTGGAGGACGAGGGCTGGTTCGAATGTCGCATCCTACTCCTAGACAGCAAAACCGACGACTTCCGAAACGGCACATGGACCTTCCTCTCCATCACAGGTGCAGCACCGCAGGGTTTTGGGGACTTGGGAGCTGTTCCTTTGGTTTCTCATCACTGGCACTGTCCTTATTTAGAACAGCTACAGCATGGGGTTTGGCTGGGACTCGGAAGGTCCTGGCTGAATTTCCTTAGTGTTATTGCAGTGTGCTAGGAGGTTCTGTGTGACGTACTGTGCACACAGTGATCACATCTTCTCTCTGTGTGTCCTAGCTTGCAGTGACCTATGGTTAGATGCCTAAAGCAAAACCCGCCCACTTCTCACTCAATAAGTGATGTTACACTAGAGGAGTTCAATCCAGAGTGTGAAGTTGGGATTTGTTATGATTGTACTGCAGTGAATGAAAGTCCTACATGTACTGCATCAGGTTGCAGATGACACCTTTCTCGTAAATAACAGTATTACATCATTCATGTATCATATGAATACATGTTATTTAAGAATCTGTTCACTAATCCCAAAACCAAGCTTGATACAGAGCATTGTATGCAGACAATGGTGACACATTTTATCCAAAGCTCTCTGCAGTTCAGCAATTGCTTATCCTTTTTGCAGTGATGGTCTCAGTACAAACCCCGGCAGTGCCAAATGTAATTTCAGTCAGAGCTGCGTTGGTTTGGTGGTTTTACATTCATTGTGCTCCATTTACGGTTTCAGTTTTTAATCATATTGACAGTTACTTATGAAAATCTCTAAATCTGATTGCGTTTCAGTGACAACTCCACAGAGAGATACACAACAAGATGTTAGGATTATCTGTACTGCTCAAAACATTTAAGGGAAAACTTAACCATCATTAATTTAACTAAGCTTCTGGGATATCGATCTGTCCAGGTAGGAAGTGTAAGTGATTCTGAAACTCCCCTTCAGTGGGTTAATAATTCTATTTTCCACTGTTCAATCATTGATGTAGACTGTGTAATTTATTGAGCACAAAATGACATGAGAATGAAGTGTTCCCTTAAATATTTTTAGCAGTACAGATAAACTGAATTGTCGATTCATCAAACCAGTTGCCACTGATCGCTAATGTGTCTGTGCTGCAGGACGTGCTTTCAATGCAGGCCAAATAACACCAAACCTTTAGATGTTTTGTGAAGTTCTTCAGTGTTGTCCCTTTACAGAGGCTTCGTTTGTGTTCTGCTTCCCCATTTGAGTATGTAAATAAAGAAAATTGTTCCATCTGTTGTAGCTCCACCTGTGTTTATCAAGACACCACCAACTTTTGTGGAAGTTCTGCTCGGAGACTCACTGACGCTCAGCTGTGGCGCCCATGGCAACCCTCGACCAACTGTTGTGTGGCATAAAGATGAGAGCCCAGTTGAGAAACATGAAAAAATAAAAGTGAGGAGGATTAACAGATGGCATTTGCAGTATTCTAATTAAATACTTTATAATTAGCATTTTTCTGCAGGAGTCGTAGCTTTGATGTTTCTTTGAAGCAGACTGCTTTGTTATCCTCGCCGTGACTGCCTCATCATCTTCCTCCACCTTTTCTCTTTGTCTTTGATCGTCTCCCTCGTTTACTTTCGCCCTATTTCAGGTGCTCAATGGTACCTTGTCTCTAGCCTCCGTTACTAGAAATATTTCAGGAGTGTACAAATGCCACGTGTCCAACACAGAGGGGAACCTGACCCACTCCACACAGCTCCAGGTCAAAGGTCAGTGTAAACTGTCCATCATCAGGCACGGACAGAATCTCTGCTTATCTCATGTTAGGCAACAGCACACAGCCCTGCTGTTTTTGAAAAGTAGCATGAACCACGCAAATTTTTCTCAGATACATGAAACTGTCGCTGTCAGTTTCTTTGTATTAAATCTTGCTATGATACTGTAACACACACTTGATTGAGTACGGTACAGTTTGAGGATCATGGTTACATACTGTAGTCTATACTGCCACCTACAGTCCATTCTGTGCTTTGCAGTGACTTAAGACTTAAACTCAACACTGATCTACTAGCCCGGGTCATTACTGACTGCAGCACCACAGGCAGCTTTAATATGTTCATAAGCGAATCTTATGTTTTTCCTACTTTCCCAAAAAGGTCCTCCTATTATCATCATTTCCCCGGAGGACACCACTCTCAACATGTCCCAGGATGCAGTTCTGCAGTGTCAGGCTGATGCCTACCCTTCAAACCTCACCTATGAATGGCTGAAACAAGGACAGAATGTTTACCATATTGAGTGAGTCCACATCTTGATAAAGATAGCCACGAATGCTGAAAACGTGTACTTTGATGGAATACTAATAACTGTATTCACTGGAATCAGTTGGGCATTTTTCCAAAGCAACTTGCTAATGCAATCAATTCTAGTAGGATTATTTTTAAGACAATTATATCCTTTGACCATGAGCGCACTGTAAACCTGAGATAACGGGGATTGTTGCCCAGATTAAGGTGCTGTCTTCCAAGAATATGCTCAGACAAATATCCCTTATAAAGATGTTTTTTTTCCTTGCTCTAACAGAGAGTTTTTATGTCATAGTCAATTTTTATTAAATCCTTTAATGCTCCATCTTTTGTACCTTTTAGGTCCCTTAAGTCCAGAGTGAAGATTTTGGTGGATGGAACACTTCTGATCCCTAATCTCATCCCAGAAGATGCTGGCAACTACACCTGCATCCCAACTAATGGAATACTAACCCCACCCTCCGCTTCTGCACATCTGAAAGTGAAACGTTAGTCTATTATCCGTGAACTTCCTGTAACTCTGCTGATCTCCATTTGCTGAGGGTGCCTGCATTTATCAGCAGGCCGTAATTTGCGATTAATTGTTCTTTTTCCCCTCGACTTAGATCCTGCACGTGTAGCTCGAATGCCCCGGGAAACATATTTGCCTGCAGGCATGGAGGGCATCATAGTCTGCCCTGTTCAGGCTGATCCACCTGTGCTGTACGTCAACTGGACCAAAGACGGGAACGATTTGAATCTTGATAATGTAAGTTATGTGTCATGGAAATAATAAGTGTTTTGAAGTGTAGATTTTCACAAAACTGCACAGGGAGCTTGGAATTTAATTACATATTTTCTTCTGCTTTCACCTGTCCAGTTTCCAGGTTGGATGGTGAACTCCGAGGGTTCAGTTTTTATAACAACAGCAAATGACAATGCTGTGGGCATGTACACCTGTACGGCCTATAACAGTTACGGCACCATGGGCCAGTCTGAGCCCACCAAAGTCATTTTACAGGTGAGGCTCTTGACTCTTAGGTTTAGCTGCTGTCAGACATGGACAGATGTGCAAAGACTCTCTTTCTATTTCAGGACCCGCCATCATTCCGATTACCTCCACGGCCTGAGTATCTTCAGGAAGTGGGCCGAGAGTTGATCATCCCCTGTGAAGCTAGCGGAGACCCTGCTCCAAATATAACATGGAGCAAGGTACAGGAGATTTTCCATTCTGGTTGATAAGGACTCTGCACAATCATGTCTTTTTAATCCCTTATTTAAATTTGTTACTGTCCTTCCTCACAGATTGGCCCTTCTCCTCGCTCCCCGTACACTGTGTTGGCGAACGGCTCCCTCCTGCTGCAGCCTCTCAGTAAAGATCACCATGGGGGCTGGGAGTGTTTGGCCACTAATCGTGTGGCCACTGTTGGTGCAGGCACTGTGGTCATGGTGCTAGGTGAGCGGGTCGTCCTTATTTCTGCAGTCAAAGATGTCGACATGTGACTCTTCAGTCAAATGCATTCAGATATGTTGTCAGCAGTTCAAATTTACAAATATTTTTCTGTTTCTCAGGCACCAGTCCACATGTTGTGTCCTCGGTGTCTGTCACCACAGAGATGAACCAGGCCAATGTGTCCTGGGTGCCCGGCTTTGATGGTGGATTCACCCAGAAGTTCACTGTATGGTCAGTATCATGCGATACATATAGTATGACACAGTTCTCAGCTACCAACAACAATCACAACGATTATACCCTGCCTTTATTTTGGCTGTTTGGACTGTTTTCTCAGGTACAAGCAGGCATCCAGGGGGAAGCACGAATGGGCGTCTTTGCCTGTGCCAACATCCAAAAGCTACCTGCTGGTGACTGGGCTGCTGGCTGGCACCGGCTATCAGTTCAGTGTCCTACCTCAGAATAAACTCGGCTCTGGACCTTTTAGTGAAATTGTAACCGTGCGAACTCTAGGTTTGTACAAGTAAACTTATTTTTTGATCAGTCTCTCTGTTTTGCTTTCACTATGTATCAGTATGAACTTGGATTTGATCTTCTTGCCAGCTGTGCCAACAGACCCGCCTACAGCTGTCACCACTCTTCCAATTCTGGATCCTCCCATATTCCTGTCAGTCAACCGGACAGAGCAAGGTGTTCTCCTCCAGTGGTTGCCCCCTGAGGATCCATCCTCTCCACTGACAGGTTTTGTGCTGCAGGTTCGCAGGAATCAGGGCCAGTGGGTCATCCTCAGCAGCATCATCAGTGCCAATCAGACTGAACTAGTTGTTCAAGGACTGCTGAGGGTAAGAATATTTTTTATTTCGCTACAAGCACCAGCACTTTCCACGTCTATCTTGTTTTCACGCTTGGTTACGTGTACAGTATTATGCTATTTAGCTACTGTGTCACGGCCTAACTGATATGCAAAGGAAATGTTTGACAAACAACCTGATCTGTGTTTCTCTCAGGACTCTGCTTACGATCTGAGGCTCATGTCTCGCAGTGACAAAATTCTCAGTGAACCGAGTGAGTCTGTCAACATATCCACCACAGGTAAGGGGGTTTGCATGAATTACCATTACCGTCATCAAATAGATATTTCCTGGATATTTGCAAAAGTAGCAACATCCATTATTGACTCCGGGTCTTTTTCAGGGATGGAGATGTACCCCCTGCGCCCAAGTTTCTTGGAGGTCATCCCTGAGCCACTGTTGGCTGGTGTTGTAGGAGGAGTTTGCTTTCTGTTTGTGGCCATCGTCCTCTCATTGGTGACAGCGTGCTATATGAGTCACAGGAGACAACGCAGACGCAGGAAGAGAAGACAAGGTAAAGAAGACATGATATAAAGACACTTTTTTTCAATAAAATGTAATTGTTTAAACCTCTAAATGGGGTTTGAAAGACGTTATATTTTAAAAACTGCCTAAATCACATAATGTATAAAAGATAAATTGAATATTTCTGACAGTCCCTAAACTAATAGTGTGTGGGTTTCATCAGGAAAGTTGCTCAAACTATAAAATTGTGATATTTCATTAAAGTCACCTTGTTCCACGTTCTCATTTAATAATCTGCCAAAATTAAGCAGTGTGTGCTGAACCACATTCTAACAGTCAGTCTGTGACAAAATCAGGGGCTACAGTATTCGGCTGAACTGTGTTTATACAGAGCAAAGAGACAAGTATGAGAACAAAATAAAAAATGTAAGCTGTGAAACATCTACAGCATGTAAAGCCACTGTTGTTTCCAGTATAGATCACATGTGTACACTTGGGAAAAATATTGTATATGTTGATTTCACTTTGTAAATGTAACCAATAGAAGAAAATACCTATTTTTCTTTCATATGATTTGTGTTAGTACAACTGTATCATACTAGAGTAAAGACATGTTTGAGTTCTCTCTACTTCTAGCCTTGGTTGTGCTATTTCCATAGAGGTGCAGGAATGTATATTACATTGAGCCGACAGTGAGTACAAGAAGCTGCGTGGGGTTCAGAAGGTTATGTTTTGTCGGTGTAAGCAAAATGCCATCATTGGTAGCTGAGTTGGGCATTGGGTAATGGACAATTTCATCTGTGCTGTTATTGAAACTTTGTACTCTTTTTGCGTATTTTTTTAGATCTGCCAACTGCCTTCCAGAAAAGCCCATCACATGAGTAAGTGCACTTACTTTTACACCTGTACATTTTTACTAAACATGTTACTTCATTTATATTGCAGTTGTAACATCCCATGTATCACCAGTGTTACTCAATTATGGCTCTAATGTAAATTTTTACTATTGTATGATCATTTTTGTCACCACTAGACTATCGTAAAACACTAAAAGTGACCTTTCTTCATGCTCTGCCACCAGAGTCTAACTACATAACTTCACTCAAGGAGTTATTTACGTTCTATAATCCCTTGATGACATTTTGACACCATACTTAGAATAAATTGAAATTACTTCGTAAACATGGTATTACAACATTCTTCATCTTTAAAGTAGTAATAACGTGAATGAAGTGATCAATTGCCCCTGTTTTAAGCAGTTTTTTTCCTGTCTGTGTCTTTCTCAGAGGTCGTTCACCTCCTCGCAGCCCAGACAGTGTCCTGAAGCTGAAACTGTGTCCACCGCTTCCCTTTTTTCCAAACTCTTCCTCATCACAGTCCGATCGGTCGTCCTTTGATAAAGGCAGCCGTGGAGAATATCATGACCAGCGGAAACAGCTCTTGTCCAACTCGTCTCCACCACCTCATTACACGCTTTTTGAGAGTCACCTGGGCTCCCAGGTGCCCTCACCAACTGCTCTGGAGTCCATTTCCAGAGGCCCAGATGGACGCTTCATTGTCCAGCCACTGCCAGAGGGCTCCAGTCCCTCCAATAAGAAAAATGGAAAAATAGAAGTCCTGCAAATTAACGGTGAGGCAAGTGGCTCAGGGAGCAACAGGACATCATTCAGAGACTCTCCAAAGTCAAGCATTTTGAGCTCAGAGAAGGATGAGAGGAAGGATGCTCCTCTCACTGTAGATGTGCCAGAGTTGTGCAGGCCTCCTTCCTCCCCTGGAAGAGTACGGGCCATGGCCAGGAACTTCTCCCGCCACGGCTGTTTTTATTCTGATGACGAACAGGGGTCGGAGGTTCTCTTGGAAAGAGCCAGCTTTTATTCAGACAACAGCGAGAAAAAACCCAGTGATTCTCTGAGGAGGTATCGCATGCCAGGCCACGCTGACGATCTGTTCCCCAGTTTGGGGAGGAAGACAAAGCTTCTGGATAGAGACAGAGACAGACCACTCCATTCAGGCTACCAGCCTATCGAGAGTCAGTTGACCAACAACAGCACCCAGATCTCACAACTTGACTGTGATCTGGAGAGGGATAGCATCAACAAGTGTGTCCAACTGGCAAAAGAGAGGGAAGAAATGGAGAGGGAGCTTAAGAGCTACACAGCCGAACAACGAAGTCGCAGCCGTGTTAGAGGAGACCAGACAGAAAGCCCTCAGAGGGATGAGCCCAAGCCAGAGGATGATATTTGGAAACCACAAGATGTTAATATCAGACATAAACACAGGCCTTCAGGTCAGACAAGTCGTGTTTCTGACTATAGGAGGGCGTGCTACTTTGGCAGCACCAGCAGTCCCATGGATCGGCTCCCTACTTCTCGCATCCAGTGGGACATTAGCCCCGTTACATCTGTCACCAGCCTCATTCCTGTACAAACCCCCCGCGATTCCAGGTCACAGCATCCTCGCACATGTAGGGAAACCACAGAGGATTCTCTTGCTGTTGATTCATCGCGTTCTCCCATCACCCAGAACACCTCTCTCCCGATGTTCTCCCCTGATGTCACATCTGAAACTCCTGTTCTATGTCTAGAAACACCAGACAGAGCCAGATCACTGAGTCCTCCGAGAGACTCAGAGATCTGCTTGAAGTCCAAGGAGAAGACACCAAACGGAGGTATCGCTCCAAGGTCCAGACATTCGTATGCTTATGCAGGCACACAGCCCTGGGACTCAGCTGCCAAAAGCCCGTCAGTCATCAGCGAGAGGCCTGAAAGTTCAGCTTCTGCAGCGTATAATCAACCTGAGAGAACTGCAGAAGTAGACTGGACATCCACAAGGGATCCCAGTCCTTCTAGTTATGCTACTTTACCCTATGAGCATCATAGAGTAGGGGCAAAGGCCAAAGACAGAGAGACTCAGGGCCATGATGACCGACATAGTTCAGGGTTTCACTCTGATTTAGAAAGAGAAGGTGTCCGAGCACGCTCCAGGAGAAGCGACAGATGTCTTTTCACTGATAGTCCTAGCCCTATAACAACCTTAACTCTTGTAGAAGAAGTCGAGAGTGACCAGTCTCAGTTTTCTGTCCCTAGAATATCAGACTCCTTGAAGGCCAAGCCAGCAGCCCCGTCTCCCAAAATGTCCCCACTCCAGACAAGTGCAATTCTTGAATATCTGAGCCTTCCTGGTTTCATTGAAATGAGCGTGGATGAGCCCGTGGAAGAAGCTGAAGTCTCAGACACTAATGGTCAACGTTCACAACTACAGCCAGAAATACCAATGGTAGCTAAGCCAGACGTCGTTCCTAAAAACTGGGAGGTTCATTTTCAAGAAAACCGAGAAAATGACTCGAACCAAGAGGAGGTTTGCCTTGAACAAACTCATTCAGCGGGTGCTTCAGAAGCTACCTTTAATGGTAGTAAGAAACAAGGCTACAGACGTCTCCTCTATACGGAGCCTAGAGTACGATTTCCTGATGACATTAGATCACCTTCACCCGGTCCGGAAAAAACTAGCAAGCAGCTATATGATGAGAAAACAAAAATTCGAGCTGGTAATATATGCACAGACAGACCTGAGTCCCGGCTTGCATCCAGGTCAGCTCACACCTTGATGAGTGCAGCTAAAGGCATGGCAGACATAGTGTCAAAACACACACACAGTTTTGTAGACAATACTGAGTTTTCATCCAAGCTATCCCAAAGACAAGCTTCTCAGGGCAGCAGGACTAATAACATTGCATCCCGAATATCTCAAGCTCCTGTGCCATTTTTAAAGAAATCCGTCAGCATAGGCCCCTGCAGGACTCTCTCTGGCATGGGTCAGCCTCGTCCTTTCCTAAAGAAATCCATTAGCTTAGGCTCGCAGAGGTGGGAGCACTTCGAGAGCCCCAGAGCATATATTTCTGAGAAATGCTACTGGGACGAGTTCCCACACCCCGATGTCAGAGTGAAGTCCTACAGTTTAGGTCGCATGCCGTCTTCCCTCCCTAGACCAGGCCCTTCCTGGAGGGAGTATGTCCCATTCAGGCGCCCCAGCATGGAGAGCTTAGAGAGGCCTCATCACGCACAAAGATCTTTAGCGAGTCCTTCCTACCTCACTCCTTCTATGTACCCACCCAGACCAACCTCGGTCTCCCCGATGCTGGAACCCTGCGATCCACGACGACAAGCCACTGTTTTCCCAGAGTCTGCCAGGTGGTCTCCCTCATATCAAGACACTCTGAGGTCTGCCCAGCATAAGTATGTCCCCATGCCCACCTCCATCCCCGTCCCTCAGTACCAGCACTGGCCAGGACACAGAGTGGAAAGACCCATGGACTACAGGAGAGGCCCTCCGAGGTCCTACCTGCCCAGGGGCATTAGCTGGCCCTCGCCTTACTATCCCCCTTTTCCGCCCAGAGAGGGAGAGAGCTACAGACAGCCAGACAGGATGATGGGGAGGGGAGGGGAGACTGAGGTCCGAGAGGTCAGAGAGGTCAGGGATGGGGGGAGGGCCAGTTATGCCAGTCAGAGCAGCGGTAGAGGCAGCGCTGGTCTCTTCCGACAGTCGCTGTCCATCACTCCCACACTGCTCAGCTCCCCAGAAACCACAGAGGAAAACGAGCAGCGCAGAGCTGAGATGGAGCTGCCTGAGAGGAGAGCGAAAAGGTGAAACATCGCCACACTGGAGAGTCCTCATGAGAGAGGGGTTAATTTATTTTGCCAAAATAACATTCATCTGGTTGTTTTTGTTTCTCGTTTGTGATTGCTGATGTTTGACCACTCGTTTTGTGTATCTCATTAGAAGGAACACATCAGTAGATGAAAGTTATGAGTGGGACTCTGCTGATGCCTGTGTGGACTCGGAGGTCCTGGAGGCCACAAAGTTTGATCAGTCGCAAGCAGGTTTGCGGAGAGGCATGGGGGAACTGAAATATGATCAAGCTGGTGGCCTTCAGGATCAGCGACACAAAGGTGAGCGTTTCTTTTACACCCTCAGTGTGTTCAGATCTTTTTTGTAACGTTGCATGTGTCATTGTGAGTGTAATGCTTGATGTGATGGTTCTAGCATGTGTTCATCCTGTGCACTTGTGCTGTGATTATTGTGAGCTTGTCCCATGACGTGCCCATCCATGCCTTTCCTGTCCCTGATGCCCCTCTCAGGCCCGTCTCCCTCAGTCAGCCCACCAGTTTTCAACCCGCCTCGCTGCCAGAACAGTCGCTCCCTAAGTGAGGCGCGTTTCAATGCTCTCCGCCTGGAGTACCAGGAGTACAGGCGGGCTCAGGAGTCCCGTGAGCCCTGCCTCAGCCCTGGCCACGAATCAGACTCTGACTCCAACTCAGCGCTGCTCTAGCAGCTTAAATCGGTCCGTTTATTTTGCCTGCCCTGTCACCTCTTTCCTCCTTTTTCCCCCTCTCATTGCCCGCCTGCTTGCATCCTTTCCTCGCCTGCTACTATATCGTAGATATAGAGTAAATCTGCATGCCAAGCCTATGCTCCTTAAATCTAAATCAAAATGCTCTGTTTCTGTAAGAGTGTTCTCTAATGCTGTGCTGCTCTTTGTCTCTACAGGTGCATCTCAGACCAAAACCAAATAGCAGTTTTAGTGAACAGAAAACAGCACTGTGGTCCTGGACTCTGTCACATCTGACTGGAGAATTCATTGTCGAAAGTTTTCATCGTTTGTTGCAGCAAACTAAAGTTAAAAAGACAGCACTACTGCATGCCATCAAATGTGACTGAAACTCTGTAGTTTTATTCTTTTTCTTGTACTTGTTCCACGGTGCTTTGCATATTGAAGCTGAGAAGGACTTATTTATTTTTCCAAGAAGGTCGTGCAGCTGTATTTTGGGATTTTTTTAAAACCTTGACAATCAGGCACAAAGCTATGAAGTGTTGATGGAGACTAAGAAAGATTTACAGTATGAAATTTGAGAAAGATGTGCTTTATAAAAGCGGCAGCGTGCTACATAGTAAAGGTCGTGTTACAGATTAAGGTGTAGTACATCCAAGACGCTAATGACAATTATGTAGTTCTGTTTTAAGACAACATCTGCCTGTGGAAGTCCAAGTAATGTTGCCTGTGATGCCAATCAAACTGCCGAAGCATTTTCACCACCATCTGACTTTCAAAATGAAAGAAATACTCCAATAATAACAGTACTTAAAGATCACAGCTCCGATGAGCCGACGGTAAATCTCCCTGCAGTTCATGTTACCCAAATGTTCATATTTACAACATGTTCACCTGCTGCTGTGATTTACCTGCTGCTTGCCTGAAATCGTTTCCCACATATTGTCTGTCCCAGTAACACCCCCCTGTTGAGACTTTATTAATCAGCCTCCCAGTATTTGTTCAAAGTGTACAAATGTTTATATATAGTTTAATGTGAATGAATCCTGCTGTTGTATATTCATCATCTCTTCATCGTTTCATCAGATGAGAAAATGCTACTTTACTCCACCTGAATCTGTCAAACTTTACCTCTGTGACTAAATACTGTAAAACTTGATAAGACACACAGGGAAAATTATTTTTGCCTTATTTTTATAAATGTCATGAGGACGAATGGAGGGGTCGACTGACGAGCTGTAATTCAACAAAACTGACCAGAAGATTAAATATGACTGAACGCTCGTACCTTTTTCTTTACTCACACGATGAGGTTTTTTTTGTATATTTATTGAGACGAGTTACAATATGCAACAATGTTTACAATTCACATCGCTGATGTGAAGGCAACACTGTGAATATTTCATCGACTTCTGATTCTGTATTTGAATTACGAGTCTGTTGTTATGAATTTTGTGCCCATTAGCCTACATGTTTTGTTTTTTACTGAAATATGACAGAAGCTGTTTTTGTACGTCACCTGACAAACAGAGATTTAAAGACTATCTTTGTAGCTATACTTTGGAAAGAGTCAACATTTGTATTATACTTACTTAAATAACCCAGATGAAAACCCTCGTGTGGAGTGAGTATGCATTTCTGACAATGGCTTTGGAAGCTTTGTACAAACTGGAAATTTTATATCTTGCCACCTGGTTGTTTATGTCATTTTTATATGTTTGTAATGAATAAATTGTTTTATTCTGAGAGAAGGAGTGTTTAGTGTTTTCTAATCCATGAGGAAATTCATGTTTCATCGAGTCAGATAATTATCTACATCTGAGGTCCTGTAACAAAATTAAAACACTGAAAATTTGATTTTGTATGTAGTGACAGGCTCGACTTAACCCTCGTGTCATCTTGCAGGTCAAAATTGACCCATTTTAAAGTTTGAAAAAAAATTTTTTTAAATTATTTTTACAGTGAAACCACATTTTCAACATTTTTTTGTGGAAAAAAATCTTTAAAATGTTTCTTAAGAACATTCACCAAAAAAACGACCGTTTTACTGGTATATATGTAATTAGATATTTTTAGGAATTTTTTTGGAAGATTTTTACTCATTTTTTTAAAACATTTACAAAAATTTTCTGGCCAAATTTGGGGGATTTTTTGTAAAATAAAACTTTAAAGGGAAACTTTTGAGGAATTATTGGGATTTTCTTCCTGAAGGTTTTACAAATTTTCAGAAATTTGGGGAATTGTTTTGCTGAATTTTTGGATTTTTTTCAGACAAGGAAACAAGATTTTTTGGTGCCTGTAAATGAAGACGATAGGAGCGTAAACAAAAAAGTTCAGTTATTTCTGAAGATAAACGTGAAGAAGCAAACTGGAAAAATAGATCTATAGAGGACATATTTAACTTATTCTGACTTATTCTGGTTTCGTGGTTAGATTTCGTCAGTCGTGACGCCCCTCAAAGGACGTGTGGTTAGCTCTAGAGTAGTAAAACAATATCACAGCCATCAATTATGCGAATCTGATACCAGGGGTATCAACCTACTAGTTTTATTAGCGTCTGAATGTAACCGATAACTGACTATCAGAACCAAATAAATTCAGTACGGTTCAAAAAACATTTTGGCAACTTTTTTTTTCATAAATAACTTTTTATGTAACTGTAAATCTTAAAATAAAATGCAAAACTTTGAATATTTTTTAAATGTTCGGTTTTTTAAAAATCCATCTGCACCGAATGAAACGACAAGTTATCTATTGCAGGTAAAAGTTAAGTGCAAAAGGAGCAAAACAGCTAGATACATATGGATACACACACTAGTTTCGCGCGCCTCCAGATTACGTCCTACTCCATCATCACGTCCCAGCCAATCACAAGTGATCAATGATTTATGGGTAACATAGTTAAACTCAAAACACAGATTTGTAACAGACTGTATATATAAAATTTTTACAAATTGTTGTGGATTTTAATAGAAATAAAATGATACTGTCGGTCAGATGTGTAATAAACATTTGTTCCTTAATGCAACATGTTGATATTATATGTTATTTTATACTTAGAAATATATATTTTATTTCATGAGTGATATCAAGTGTGGACTGGGAAAAAAAATGGCACAATGCAGTCCCGGTCTATACAGTCTCCACACCCTTTTAAAAAGCACTGTATACAAGCCAGTAGAGCACAGGCGTAAACTAACCGTGACATCACCCGTTGGTTTCAACGCCGAGAAAATGAAGCCCGGATTTACTCTAAAAGTAAAGGAGGCATGGAGGTTCTAAGTTTTGAAATGTTGAACAACACCTTCAAAGTGCAGTGGTTAGCAAACATGATCAAAGAGAGAGACAGTATTTGGAATATTTTTCCTAAATCTGTATTTAATGATGTTGGTGGAATCCATTTTTTATTGAAATGTAACTACAAAATAGAAAAACTACCGGTTAAATTGTCAAATTTTCATAAACAAGCTTTACTTGCCTGGAAAATGATTTATAAGCACAGCTTCTCTCCAACTAATCTCTACATTTGGAACAATGAAAATATTCTCTATAAAAATAAGTCGTTATTTTACAGGAAGTGGTTTGATCTTATGATCTTATATGTTAAACAGCTTGTTAATGATGAAAGACAATTACTTTCATACCAAGAATTTTTGAATAAATTTCAGTTACCAGTCCCACCAAAAGAATACGCAGTAGTGTTTGATGCTGTACCAGGGGGTGTGCTGCAGCTTATTAGAAGCGTAGGATGGTTGGCGAGAAGTTTTGTTTAAATAATAAAGTCAAAGAAGTTTCATTCAAGATACTACATAAGATTTATCCAACACAAAAAATACTGGCAAGATTCAATATTGATATTGATGTGTTATGCAAATTTTGTGGGAATGAAGAGGAAACAATTCATCATTTGTTTTATCAATGTGAATTTTCAAAAGCATTCTGGACCGATGTAGAGCATTATATAAGGACAATAACAGGACAAGTAATTCTTCTGCAAGAAAGGGACATTGTTATTTATTTTGAAGAAAACTTAGATAAGGATACAGTCTTTTTGGTACAACTAATCCTGATGCTTGGGAAATTTCACATTCATAAGAAAAAATGGACAGATGCCAAACCAAATGCTGATCTCTTTGTTTTGGAACTGCTGCAATACGTTGCTACAATTAAAGACTGTAAAAATAAGTAAGCTGTCAGAACAAACCGTGTGCTTCAAAATTTCAATATTTATCCCAGCTGAATATCTTCACTCTCACCGGTAAACCCTGGTAGTAGTACTAATTGTTATAATATTCTGCTCCTACATTGGTGGTTTTCTTTTTTGATTTGTTCAGCTTTTTTCTGTTTGTTTGTTTGTTTTGTTTTGTTTTGTTTTTTTGGGGGGGAGGGGGTGATTGTGGATGTTTGTTTCTCTGTATGTATATATACTGTATATATGCTCTGTATTTGAGGTAATAACAATTAAAAAAAAAAAGTAATCAAAGAGAAAAACTCGAAGCTTAAAAAAAAAAAAAAATGAAGCCCGGATTTTGCTACTACCTGGTCGCTGTTTTGGATTTTTTGGAGCCAGTGACGTAAAAAGCGTCATCAAACAGACTGGACCGGAGAGCAACTAGGGGCAGGATTGGCTGAGGACTCTCTTATCCCGCCCACAATTTACCACAGAGGCTTCTGTTGCTGTCTATCAAGTATAGCCACGCCCCCTTGCTCCGCCAACTTTAACGATTTATTTAAAATTCAGTATTGATTTAGTTTAAGATCGGCCACCTGATCTCTCCTTTTGACCATAAAAACTAACGGGAAAAAAATCCTGAGCTGTAGAAAATCAGTCTATCAAATTTAATTTTTTCCAAAAATGAATTGGGATCTATGGAGAAAAAGCTTTTTGGAGCCAACCCTAGCGGACGGCGTGATATTGCAAGTTTTTGACACTTCCGGGTTGGCTTCAATTCTGGAGCCAGATGCTACGTCCACTATATATACAGTCTATGGTAGAGCATAGGTCGGCAATTAGCGGCCACATGTGGCCCGCAAGCAAAAACATCTGGCCCGTGAGATTGTTTGAACTAGAGAATGAAAATAACTAAATAAATTATACTTTTTAAAAATCGGACTGACAGTCTCAAAAAGCTCTTTATTTGGAAACTTCATTTTTCAGAACAGAAACATTTCAATCTATCTAAATTCTTATTTGTGATACGAGGGTGAATAAGTGCATCAGCGAGGTGCGTGGACGCTCAACATGCAAAAACAAAATGTCAGCGGGCAGCGCATGGTGCTGAAATTCCAATAGTCTCTAGAACACAAGTTGTCACTCAAACAATGGACATAGGCGTCATATTATTATGAAAATTAAAACACTTCTTTCAAACAGGCCAGACATCAAACATAGGTGTAGGAACAGAAATTAGCACGAGTTTCAAACATAACGTGCGTGTTATTTAGGCCTTTATATGACTGTGATGGCACAACAAATATAAACCGATAACAATGCATTGCACTGTCGCAAGCAAATCAGAGCAAAAAGGCAACATGGCTGCAAAAAGGCTGAATCCACTCGACCGTGGGCTGCCGGGCTCGGCCCGGAAACGACAGAGCAGACATGCTTACAGTTGCCCTGAATTATGTCCAGCCACATTCATTGAAAATACAGTTCATGTTAAGGGGTGGAGCAAACTTGTCTTTGAACTTGTTCCCCTTGAATACCTTACAAGTGTATTACATGCAAAGAAAGACCAGTTTTATAAAGTCTGGCGGCCTTATTTGGATTACGTTGGACCTGACCTGTCTGCCATTATTGTTAAAGGAGTCCCTTGAATCTGTATCTCGACCAGGTATGAGTGTATAATTGTTGCTGCCTGGACCTGTGTAGCTAATTGATTTCACCTGAGCTGCTTGTTCTGTTTTGTTTCTGTTTTCTGTTGTGATTTATTTGTTGCTGTGTAAACCTGTTGACTTATTAAGTCATTTCTGTTTGTTGTTGTTTTTTGTTTGTTTGTTTGTTTGTTTCTTTTTCTGTAAGAAAATCCAATAAACATAATGGACAAAAAAAAATACAGTTCAGATTTCAGACACAATAACTACTCATCTAGTGTGAAAAGTGGCATTTCCCGCTGGTCACTATTTTCTGGATATCTGGTGAAATAGACGTCACTTTAATCTTCAGGCAGTTCTCGAGGTTTTGGTTAGTCAGTCTATTTCTCTGGTGCGTCTTTATTGCATTCATTGCTGAGAAGGACGACTCGCACATGTAGGTGGAAGGGAACTTGAAATCCTTCCCATCAAAATATCTCAAATAGATGCACAACTGGGCTACATCCGAGTTGTCAGTGCTCTCATCAATGGCTAAGGAAAAGTAGTTTGCGTGACTGACACCGTCAATAATTACACCCTGCACCGCATCAGACAGCGCTTCTATGCGGCGGGCAGCTGACCTGGCAGAGAGCGACATCGGTTTCACTGACTGGATCACACCATCCATGGACTTGTTGGCATCACGTTCCTCCAAAACTGTCACCATCATCTCCTTGAAGACCCCTGCGTCAGTGAATGGCTTGTTGTGCTTTGCGAGCACCCAGGACGCTTTTAGAGATGAGCTAATTACCTTCTGTTGGGATGTGAGCACCAAGATCCTGTTGCTGTGTCCATAAGCACTTTTCAGGGCTTGGATCTTGCGCTTTCGTGCCTCTGTCTTCTGAGGGAACGCAACCTTGAAGTTAGCATGCTTCGTTTCGTGGTGCCGTCTAATATTGTATACTTTGCATACCGAGACAACTTTGTTACAGATCAGGCAGGTGGACTTTGCCTTAATAAAACTGGCCAGGATAAATGCATAGTTCTCTGTCCATTCGTCATAGAAGATCCTGTTTTCACTGCTAACTTTTCTCTTTAGATTTCTTGATAGTGCCATTTTTTCCAAAGCTAATAGCAACATGTGGAAATGTGTGTGTGGGGTGGTTGTTGTTGTTTTTTAACAAACGTGCAGATAATTAATAGTGCCCCCAATGGCCAGTCAGCAAATTTAACCTACATCAGCCTGCTTGAATGTCTCAGTATGTCTGTTGTGTCATTTCACGAGCACCTATCATTTTCATCCTCCCCTATTAATTCAATAAATTAACCATTGTTTTGGTTGTGGCTCGCCATGTAATGGCTTGCAAAAAATCTGGCCCGAGGCCAAACTTAATTGCCGACCCCTGTCCTAGAACATACTGTATATCGTGAGTTAGTCTGTCTCCATGGAAAAAGGTGAGTCACAGTCTTACATCAGGCATCAGTAGGTGTTGCACAGCATCTCCAGTGGAGCATGTTGGTTTATTTGAACGATTTTCCAATCCCGATATTTCCCTAAGAAATGTGAGTCACAGAATGAAACATCATGTCTACATAGAAGATGTAGAGCCGAACTGATTCGTCCTCTTTCATTAGCAGATGATGTCGGTGCAATTAACTGTTTCTTTGGATTGTTTTTTGTGAAGCCTAAGCGGAAGAACATCAGCAAAACTGTAGCAAAAAATCTGCCGCAGTTGCCATCAGTTGTTGGGTTTTCATCAATGTTCTGGTCACTTTAAGGAAGCATCATGAATATTTTGCTGCTTGTCATGTTTAGGAAAATATATCTTCTGTTGAAAAGTAAATGTAGCCAAGAAAAGATCCATCAGCTTCTGAGATGTGCAGATCTACTCACTGGACTTACTGTTTATATGACTCATCTACTATACATGTCACCAGTGGTGTGCACAGACATTCTGGAGGGGCAGGTGCTCAGTGGGGAAAAAAGGGCACCTTGTGCAGCATGTAAAACCACTGGCTGCCTTAATATAACAGTGTAAGATTTGAAAAAAAAATCAGGAACATGTTTTCTGTAATGACATTTATTTTAACATCGGTCAATAAAACATTGTACCGTAACATTGTAAATGACATGTAGCTCCCTTTCTTTGTCTCTCTTGATCCTTCCCCTTCTGGAAATGCTGCCATTGGTAAATTAAAAGAGATCGACAACATCAAGACTTTTCCGTTCAGAAAGGGGTATTGGAAAAAAAACAAAAAACAAGTGGTTATTTGATTTATGCTAAACTATGATTTTTTCCCCCCACATTTTGGATGATATATTGAACTATATGCACATATATAACACAACCCAGACAATATTCCAGCCGAAATATGAGGGCTTTCTAACACGGGCAGTTGGCTAATTTAGGCACGGTTGTTAAGTGCTGCATGACAGGCTACTTCAAAACAGAGACAAATAAATGCATCGTGTGGCAACTGAGGCTTATGAACAATACACTTGATTAATTTACACTTGATTAATTTACCTGTTACCTGGTTGGTGTCTATAGTCAGTGTGGAGATGCTTGTGGACTGTGCAGCTGCTTCCACGTGTGTCTGCTCCTCCTGTTCACGTTACGAGATGGGGCATGGCACGGGTCGTGTGTGTGTGCATCTGTGTGTGAGTTTAACGTTTAATTTAAAAAAAAATGTTGAGATGCAGAGGGCACCTGCTCGATCCTGAGGGCAATGGACAGGTGCTCTAGCACCACCTGGTGTCTATCTGTGCACGCCACTGTCATGTCACCATGAACGATCAAATTCACACAAGAAGCCGTTTGCTGTTTAACTAAACCATATATTTTATTTATTAGCATATACTTATTACTTTTAACAGGTATTTATCTTAATACAGAGGTGTATGTTGTATAACAGTACCAACTTTCTGTCTTACTTTTCCATCCTTAAAGTTTCCTCTCACTTGGTCGACATGCGCATGACATGTTTGACCATGTTTCCAATGCCATCAAATATATAGTGGTAGTGATAGTCTGTCTCCCACATGAAGGACGGAGTGCTCACCACTTTGTTCTTCTCGTCCACATAGGCTTCGTAAAAAACAGAGTTAAGTACAAAACAGGAGTTATTTCTGAATAATGACAAAATACACAGATATCGTGAACAGAAGCCTCTGAAAGGATATATATGGCTCGCGGCCATGGTGGCGAGCACCCATGCTCTTCACAGCCTGGACCAGGCTTGTGTGTGGCCAGTTGCCCCAGCGAGTGCTTTCGTCCCGCTCATAGCCCATAGTCACCTCGATGTTGGGCAGCACACGGCAGGCCAACAGGGGAGCCATGCTAGCCAATCTGAAACAGGAGCAGGCAGTCAGGGGAAGCTTTTATTAGACTAAGACTGAGAGACTGATCTCCCAGCATCCAGCAGTGGTTCCATACTGACTGACAAGTGTCTATGATGATTTGTCATCACAGTAAACCCCCAGAGGAGCATGCCATCGGTTCTTTGGTAGGACAAGATCTCTTTCATTCTGAGAAACAGTACATCAGTATTCAAAAATCTCTTGAACATAGCAGGTTCAGACAGCTTCCTGGAAGAGGATAAAATGTAAATTCCTGCTAACAATATACCTCAAGGGGATTCTAGTGGGAGCTCTGACTCCATCTGTGGTGAACTGGAATCGGATAACTCCTTAGTAACACGCAAGTTCCTGAAAACATGACGTGACTTCTGTTTCTGCAGGACAACATAGTCAAGGAGTTGGCAAAGTGAACGTGATGCAACAAACGCTTCAAAACAAACCAGAGACAGAAAACAGATATTAATTTATGGAGAATTTTCAATTGCGCTGCTCATAACTTCAAGATTAAGAGAAAGAAATACTTCATTCCATAGCTCACTGCGCATTGACGTCCATTCTATAGTCTTTTTTGTTTTGTTGTCTGTTGTGTGGTTTTATAGTGTGGTGTAATTGTGTACCACTGTGGTGTACTGATGACTTTAGGACAAATTGCCCCACAGGGATAATACAGATTACTTTAATAACAGGAAATGTGGGAGAGAGAGCAGAGGAATGACATGCAGAAAATTATCAGGAATCAAACCCAGTGGATAAAAAATCATCACCAAACAGTCAGCTGTGTGTTCTATAAATGCAACAAATCTGGGTGGTAAATATTGCCCATTAAACACTCTACTGCAGTTCATATTCCAGTAACAAGTCTCCCTTATATTTCACACGAAACAGTCCACTAATGCTAGACAGTAGATCTGTGTCCAAAACATGCAGACATGTAGTAAGCTCAGTTCAATGACTTCTCATGAAAAAAATGTGCTGCATTTCAAATCAAGTCTCTTCACTGAGCATGTTTCAGAAAAAAAATCCTATTTCTGTTTTCACCAACACCTTTCCAACATCACACAGACACACAGTGATCCCGTCTGTTAGCCAACACACCTTGATGTTGCAGTGGATCTTAAATTAGGCCTTTTCAACTCCATAAAAATGATTTCAGGAAAAGTCAACAATGTGAAGCCAGTAGATAAAAACATTAAAGAATCAAATTTTAGAAGCTTTTATTTTGAGGTTAAGGTGCATCCAGTTGATTTGCATTTTGTCTTTTACACTCAGCTGCAGCTGGAAGGTTTGAACTGTTGAGGAGATGCAGAGAAGTGAAGTGATCATCTTGCCATCAGGGGCTGATTCTAAATTTATACATTAATCATTTTTAGGCAGATCAATTTCAAATTTCAAGACATCAATTGCAGCTCCGACAACACAACACAATGAAGAGGGTGTATCTGAACACAGCGAGGCTTCAGTCTGCAACAGTAACATGTGATCACTGAGACTTCTAAATCACACAGAAAAGCCCAGTTTACTCATCTTTATTATGCCCTTTGTTATTACTGGTAGCAGGTAAGATTCTAACCATTTTTATAGCTTTATTTTTTTTTTTGAACACTTGATTGTGAAGTGTTTTTTTCATAAAAAGTTTTGACACCATGTTTTGGTGTGAACATGTCAACTAGGCTAGCAAAACAAGAATTTTAATTATTGTTCCTCCCAAAACAGACAACAAGTGAGTAATTTGATCAAATATAAACAACTGGGAAAAAAAGAAGGGAATAAATGTTTGAGACACACAGTATACTTTCTGCCAGTGTCAACTGCAAAACTATCAAACTTGCTGCTCACTTCAGCAGCATTTGAAACAAATATCCTCAGGATGCTAAATCCAGTTTGAAATTCTTGATGTGTGTGTTGACAGACCTCATGAAATGTATGAGTAGATCCACTCAGCGTGGATCTAACTTTCTCTAGTTCCAAACACTGCTTTTGATCACTAATCCAGTGAGTACAAGAGGGCAGTGTTTCATCCTTTCACTTAAGGAGAATTAATTTTTCTAACAATCAGAGATACACAGGAAACAGAATTTGATTTATGTTTTGCGATGTTGTCTTCATCAGCAGCAGCTCTACATACTGCTGTAACAAGTGAGTGATTGAAGGGATCTCAAAAACCTTTGATAGGGTTTGGGATGCGTCTCCCCAGAACTTAGACAGTAAGCAAGTATCAAGTCCACAATGTGTGTATAAGAGTCTCTGTTTGATTCTTTTTGCATGAACTACACATGAGATTCACATTAGAATAACTCTTGGATAGTTGTCTTTAGTATAATGAAGCTTTAGGAATCCACGTCAAGGGAAATAAATGAGGTTTGGATCCTATTTAGATCTGAATCCCATGTTTCCTCATGCAGTTTCAAGCTAAGATCCTCTTCCCAGAAGCCTTTAATTACAGATAAAGACAGGCATTTCAGACGAGAAAATGTGAGTAACCACATCCTTTCCAAGTGGATTTACGGCCAGGATGTTGTCTAACATTGTTGTACTTGGTAGATGAGGGAAACGGGCCAAATTAGTTCATGTAAAGCTTCTAACCTACGAAGATCAAAAAAATAAATCAAGAAAGGTTGTGACATTATATTTCTGTTTCAACTGGGTGACAGAAGTGAAAGTTCCATAGATGTTTAGCAGATTTAACACCTTTTGTCTCCCAGATTTTAAAGCGCTGCAGTGACAGAGGGAAAGAATGGTTTTGAGTTAACGCTGTTCATTGAGTTTCTTTCCTAAAGTGTTTCCAGATTCTGAGGGAATTTTCAAGTATTGGGTTAATATTATATGAAGATAGTTCCACAGGTAGCGGACATGTCAGGAGAGCAGGTAGAGAAGACATTTTATAAGACGG
This sequence comes from Acanthochromis polyacanthus, assembly GCF_021347895.1. Taxonomy (NCBI): domain Eukaryota; kingdom Metazoa; phylum Chordata; class Actinopteri; family Pomacentridae; genus Acanthochromis; species Acanthochromis polyacanthus. The sequence goes on from NC_067119.1 coordinate 26,587,916, forward strand.
GTCTTCAGGATTCAGACAGAATGTTTTTTGTTTATATTACTGGGTTTTTCAAAATAATATAGTATGAATATTAGCTGCACAACAGAAGTATTCAACGTTTGTTAAAGCCATCCCTTCTAATTGCCTTGTCCTGCACACAAAAGCCTTTGAATTCAAAATAAAACTGTTTTCATTTTTCAAATAAAAACAGATTCAATGACTTAAAGTATAAACAGGAATTAGTGACAAAAGGAGAGGATTACTCTCTCTTGGATTGAAGCCAAAAGTCAACATGCGTAAAACGCTGCGTTGCCACGGTGACATGCTTCATCCTCTTCCTCCTCCTACTCACTTTCCAAGTCCACTCTTTAATTCCTGAAATCCTGCACCTGTGTCACCTCAATCCTGCCATCCTGCACCTGTCCACCAGGTGTCCTCACCTGACCCCAACATCTGTCGGCACAGCTGCTGTTCAGCACCTCAGCCTGTGCAAACACAGACTGCTATAGTAACCAGAGGTTCAGAAACCTCCTATCAGCCTCCGTGTTAAAGCGTTCATTCTGTCCTTTTGCTTCAGGATTTAAATGTCCTGGACGGCTTCAAGCTGCCACTTGAAAGCTTAACACTGTTTTTGCTGCACCTGCTGTCTGCTGTGATCAGTCAGAGCCAGTGTGGAGACTTTCACCAGACAGCGTCTTAAATCAAGAAAGGGTTTTTTTTTCTCAAACCGCTCATAAAGCACTTTAACTTTATTTAATTCGACTTTTTGAATATTTCTGTGAACAGACTGAAGTGTAGTATGACGTTTTAACATATGTGACTGCCTGTTTCATATAATGCTGTTGTTGTAGAATATAAATCAAATTCCCACATGTTACCAAAAGGATGCTGAGAAAATTTAGACTTTGTTCACAGGAATAAACTACAGGTTGAAAACATTCAACACTATGCTAACTATATGGAAGCAAATAAAAATGATATCATACTGCTACTAACTACCAGTGCTGGAATGTAACTAAGTACATTTATTCAAATATTGCACTAAAGTTCAAATTTGAATGACCCAAACTTTACTTGAGGCTCTATTTTTGTCATGACACATTTTTCACCTCTTCTCTATGACATCTGAGGTCAAATATTGTACTGTCTCACTACATTCATTTGACTGCTGCTGTTACTTCAAGTATTTATGCACACAAAACATAAAGAACTTGTCAAATATGATGTTTTGTTATAAATTAGACTGTCAAACTGTTTAAACAAGTCTAAATGAAACAATTAGTATCTTAATCAGTTATTCAGAAAACCATTTCCCAACTCTTTAAAAAGTTTACCCGTGAAAACATCTCATGGCTTCATCTTCAAATGTAAAGATTTGCTGTTATTTCTTTTAATGATTTTAATGTATTTTTAAAATAATTTTGACATTTATCTATCTATTTTAAAAAAAACACTGACTGATTAACGGGCAAAACAATCAACAGAACAATACATTATGAAAAAACAGCTGAAAATTAGCTCCACCTCAACCATCTACATCAGTAAAGTCAAAAGCAACAATAATCTACTTGATGTAAGACGGGTCATTTTTCTGCATTGAAGACTTTTAACACTTTAAATACATTTCACTGATTATGCATATATACTTTTACTTAAGTAACATTGTAAATGTAGGACTTTTACTTGTAGCAGAGTATTTTTACATTGTGGCATTACTACTTTTATTTAAGCAAAGAATCGGAATACGTCCTCCACCACAGCTAACTAAATACTAACGATGTCTGCAACATATCAATCAATAGACAAAGAAATATTTCATTTCTATTTAGCTGCATCAAAAAACAGCAAAATATTTTAAAATACCTGAATTTTTACAGCTACTACAATGTTGATTAATAATTGTGTCTTTATCTAGTTTAATCAATGTAATAAGTGCAGTAAAAAGCAGCGAAAATCTGCAATTTGGCCTCATGTGCGGATTTAAAAAGTGGATTTGAAGTGATTGTTCAGTTGTACATAATTATAGAGTACTTTTATATTAACAGAATGAAAGTTGAATAAATCATACATACCCAATAGGTTTGCGTGAACGATGGAAGTCCTTAAGCACCCTCTCCACGTCATTGTGCAGCTTGCAGTCTTTGCCATCCTTCAAAAACGAGGACCTGCGGAGTTATAAGCTCATATTACTGCTCCATTTTTGCCACAGCAGCCTGAACTGAAATTCACCTCAGCTGTCACTTCATGCTTCATTATTCCTCACAGGTTCTTGGTGACTCCGTGACCTCCAGGGAAGATGACGGCATCAAAGGTGTTGACGTCCAGCTTGGACAGGTCCTGCATTTGTGTCATTCCCTGGCCGTGACTGAAGCGAGCCGCCTCCATCATCATGTTCCTGTGAAGCGGTCAGAAATCATCACAAATACCAGCTTGCGGATACTGCTCGTGGTACAGTGTTTCCTAACAAGCCCACCTGTTCTCCCCGGTGGCAGGTTGCTTTCTCATGTGCTCCATCACATGCATCTGTTGCTGGTTGGGAGCAAACATCTGGAAGCGAGCGCCGTTGCGGCTCAGGTGGTACATGGTGCTGAGGGCAGAGTCGTGAATTACCTCACAAGCTCATGGTGATACGTCAGTGCAGTGATGTGAAATTCCTGACCTCAGCAGGTCTACTGATACTCACTAAACCCCCTCGTGGACATCAGTGCCGTCCCACCATCCGCATCCTGAGAAAACCTGGAATGCATCGATTCACAAATCCCAGTCATCCCCACGCTCATTTGTACCACTATCCCCCATCCCGTATTGATGTGTCTCACTTACCACTGCAACATTGGTGTTCCCCCAGTTGCCATGGTCACCGTGGTGAACAAAGCAGGCGGGCGGGCGAAACAGAACGGCCAGCGTTTGTTTTGACAGCAGAGTCCTGGTAGCCAGCATGATTTAGCTTCAATCTCACTGTTTCAGGAGTAAAATATGTGAGCAGCAGAGCCTGTAATGACTTCAGGTGGTGATCTCTCTGAGGCTGTCCCTATTTATACGGCCAGAGTGCAGCCAAGTGACGTTGCAGCGTAAACTGTGCTTTCTGAGAAGATTGACTAACCTATTCCCCTCTTGAACACTCTTCCCTATTAATACCTTGTTTATTCATCTGATTAACTTAAGTCAGTTGGCTGAAGAGGGAGACCACAGCTTTGGAGAGGAATCTAAACAAGTAGTGCTCTGACCCATAGAATATCCTAACCTTTTTAGAACTTAACCCTTTGTGTGGTGCAGAGATGAAGAAAACTTGCAGAAATAATAGTTTTATATGTTACAACGGCGGTTGATTGATTTGTTACTTTTGCACAACATTCTGCATCTGCGCACAGCTTTAAGTAATGCTTCTTACTTTATTTTTTTAATCAGGTAGCAGTATATGCAACACATTTACTCAGCGCAAGGTATACTGTACGCCCTTTAAAGTCCATTAGGTTGTAAGGCTCTTACTGTCTGTAATGCCATGTTGTGTCTACGATCTCCAGACAGTAAAACCCTCAAATACCCAGCCCACGAAGGAAACGTCAAACTCAATGTACTGCAGAATCAGAATCACAGCTCTAACAGTTATTTCAGGATTGGTGAAAAATCTGCGATTCAACGTCAAGTTAGAGATGACAAACAGCAGGCAAAATATGGCATTTACTTTATTATGACCACTTTTTTTTATGTATAAACGATCAATATTTACATACTGGTGATGAAAGTGACAGCTCGAGGAACAAATTGCAGAAAAAAATGGAACAACAGAACAGAACAATATACAGCCGACTAGAAATCACATCAGTCACAATTTCAAGCCTCGGATGGCGCCTTATGTGAAATGTTCTCATAAGAGCCTGACTCAAGGTTTAACATCTGCACACAAAAGAACTCATGCATAGGGAAAAACATACTGAAACCGTCACACAATGGGAATCTCAAAGTACAAATAATGCTTCTTTAGGAACTCAAATACAAGAAACGTGAAGTCCGTTATTAAATGTCACTCTTACTGTGAAACATACAAACGTGTTTCTCCATCGACAACCCGGGCGCTCGCACTCAACTCACAACAAATGCCACAATCCTTTTAAAACCACAAAGACCTGTGCCACGCTTACGACAATTCTCTTGTTATTTCAAGTGAACAAAGACTATACCAGTGATAGATGGGTAACGAAGCAAAAGGAACACAAAAAGAACAGCAAAGACAATAAATAAGGTCCATTTGATGCTTTGTATATATAAAATAAATGTCTAAAACAATCTTGTCAGTGTATTTCTGCATCTATGGTGTATCAGTAAAAGAAAATCATACACATGGCAAGCACGTCAAATTAAATCGAATCGCTGCTTAACAAAGCTACATCCACGTCCAATCAAGCGCAACACAATTGCTGACAGCCCTGCTTCAATAATGGGCATCGATCAGGCTGTGGCTGCCTCACAAACTGCTTGTGATGAGCCGTGTTGAGCACTCCTTGCAGTTTAGTTTTCTTTACATGTAAGGACCAAATCCTAAAAGCCATTTACATGCAAATCACTAACCACTTCAGTGGCGAAAGTAAGAATTATCTCCTAAATTTCTGTCACCACCAAAGAAAGCTTTCATGCACCCAAGCACTGTCATTCAAGGAATCTGCGCACGAACTGTGCACGCGCCGTGTTCGTCGCGAAGAGTATTTGCAAAGATATCCGTTTGATAAAGAGAGGGGTTTTGCTCATCAAGCTAATAGCTGTGCTGAGAGAGAGAGAAACGTGTTAGCAAGGCCAGTCTGGCGGCATTAGGGCGTGTAGGCAGGCGGTGGCTGAAACTGATTTGCAATGTCATAATCGGCAGGAAAAGTTTCACTGCTGTCCTCCATCTCCGAGAGCAGCTCTAGGGCCTGCTCCTCCTCCTCAGTGGGGTAATGGCGCAAGAGGTTTGCAGCCGTGGCGAGGATAGACGCTCCGCCCGCGCCAGCCACCAGGTAGAAGCTGATGGCAAACGTGACATATATGAGGGACCCATGGTACTTTTTGTGTTGCTGCTGTAGAGACAGGATCAGCTCCGAGGCCCAGTAGCAAAACCCTATGACTGTGGCACACTGCAACACTGATGGAAGACAGAGATCAGAACGGTTAGTAGGCAAAAACAAAAGTCTTATGGAAATTATACAAAAATTAAATTCACATAAAGCAAGTGTCCACTACAGCTATTTTATATAAGCCTTATGTAGGCATGCTTATGTGACAAATGCCTTCCAAAGGCAAGAGCCAAAGGTATACAGTCTCACTAAACCTTAGAGTAAAAGTTTGCCTATAATACCCATCTCAGCAAAAGGGATAGAGGTACGGTTCAGCCTTTTCTAAAATGTTTTGTCTAACTGTCCCACTCACTAGGTGCTCCAAGGCTTCCAAAGATTATCTGCATGAGCCTTGAAGTGACAAGATAAGGCCTAAAGGTCGTGTTGGCCTCCTGGTGCAAACAAGAATTGATGAGAGACAAACCTCCACATCACTGAGCACACAGTGAATGCATGAAATATGACAAAGAACAACAGAGAAAGCAGAAAACTAGTAAACAATGGAATTTTCGCCACAAAAAGCATTTGAAAAAAGGCTAATACCTGTAAGAATATGTGCAAAAGCATATCTGCGTGTGATCTTGAGGGCTGGGTGCTTGGGTCCAAACACATCCAAGAGGAAAGCAGTCAGACTGCAGAGGATGCCCAGGAAACAGAAGGCAGCGATTACCCTCAGCAGCAAGATGGTCTGCGGGTTCACACAGTAATCTGGTGGAGACAGAGACATCACAAAGTATTACAAGTCAGCTACTGGAGTAATCTCTGCTGGGGGTTTTAATGGATTTGTGCTGGTCCTCACCATCCAGAAGCTTAGGGTCAATGTACCCCAGGACGTGTGCCACCCCCAGCTCTTGCCTCGGACAGGTGCCTCCATGGACACGGAGCCAGGCGGGTTCAGCCAGAGCCGTACACAGCGCTGTGATGGACAGAGCTCCGGGCAGAGCCGACACCAGGCTGCGCTCCGGCTGTTTGGGCAGGGAGGTGCCCCCTCTCCTCCTCCGGCCTCCAGGAACAGTAGAACCCGGCGGGGCATACATGGTCACCCGATGTCCTTATTGTGTGTTGCAGTGTTGCTTTATTGTCAGTCTGTCGGACAGCACTCCGGTAATAAGATCAGCCAGCTGACTGACCAAAATAACAATCTTTAGCCGGTACAGCGGACGTTACCTGGGTGGTGAACGGATGACAGCGGTCCTGACGCTTTGTTCACAGTGGTATCCAATGTTTCCCAACGCCGTCCGGCCTTAAAAGTAGCTGCTTGATAAAAACAGGATGAGCAATGACTGACGGGAACACAATAGACAGATGGCCTTCAGGCCTGCTAGCTCTGTTGTTAGCGGGAGAAGCTAAGTGAAACTAAACGTCAAATGTCGCCGAATCTTCGAAAAAAATAAACTTAATAGAAATAAATTAGATAACATTAACTTATTAACTAATCTATTTTGCCAGAGTAATATAAATTACTATCAATTTGGTACAGAAAAACAAAGACAAAACAAAACAAAAGACAGCTTACGCTGGCTTCCCCTAAAACATTGACTTCCTCGTTCACATCATTCTTCTTCGTGGCTTCTGTTGGAGCGGTGAGCAGCACGCCACCTAGTGGAGACTCATCAGACACACTTAAACCACAGACGAGGAGAAATGTTAAAATACGTTAACACCATGACGTTATTATTATTATGTGATACCATTATACAATAGCTATATTGCTAGTTTTTAAACCACATAAATAAAGGTGGAGGGGGTTAACTTAGTTTTGCTTCTGCCCATTTTCAACATTTTATGGGCAAAACAATCTTTTAATGCTGATTACCTGATGCTAGTTTTGATCTGGGCATACCTGGTTTACCATGTACATGAGAAATACAGTCCTGATAATCTCTCATCGTGGTTCTTGAACAGCTCCTCATAGACTAGATGCAGCTCTTGTATAGGCACAAGTTTCTCTGTCCTAACCTCTGTAGAAAAGTAAAGTTTGCATTCTGCAAATCACAAAAATGCATTATCACAGTATTTAGTGTTGATGGAAGATGTTATTGACAAGAAAATATTTCTGCATTTAAGATAAGACTCATTAGCTGTAGAAGCATTTTGTGGCTGTCAGTTTCAATGAACATGCAGCTACCTTTCCAAACGTCTTTGAACCCTGATCATTTTTTAAATGCAGAGACTTGAAACACAGGGCTCTGCTCTCTGTTTCAGCTGTGAACAAACATGGAGACACTCCTCTCCTGTTGAGCTGAGACATACAAAAGTCTTACAGCAGTGACGTACATTCAAATTGTAAACATTTGGGCTCAGTTTTTCTTTTTTGTTGTTGTTGAGCCCAAGCATCCATCATTGAAAAGTTTGGGGTCACTTAGAAATGTCCTTATTTTTGAAAGAAAAGCAGTTTTTTTCAATGAAGATGACATTAAATTAATCAGAAATACACTCTAGATATTGTTAGTGTGGTAAATGACTATTCTAGCTGGAAATGGCTGATTTTAATGGAATATCTCCACAGGGGTACAGAGGAACATTTCCAGCAACCATCACTCCTGTGTTCTAATGCTACATTGTGTTAGCTAATGGTGTTGAAAGGCTAACTGATGATTAGAAAACCCTTGAGCAATTATGTTAGAACATGAATAAAAGTGTGAGTCTTCACAGAAAACATGAAATAGCCTGGGTGACCCCAAACTAGCACAACTTTGTCCTCATCAGTAACTTAGAGAACTTTGTTCAATGCTCCTGGGCAGGTCTCTCAGGTCTGTTCAGTTAGTCATGCCCAGACTTCTAACAAACCGTGGTGAAATGATTTTAGCCATTAGGCTGCCCTCTGCTGGGCTCACCGACCCTGAGAACATGCTCCAACTGTAGCCATCTCAAAGTTTAAGACTGTTCATATTTGCTTTTAAATTAGGTGCTGCTTTTACTTATGTCAGAAATACTGACTGAAACTGGTCTGTGCCTCTGCTGTACTTGTATTTATTTTATGCTATATCTATAATCTTTTTCATTTTTCTTAAAACTTTGAATTATTTTAAGACAAATGTTTTTTGTCATTTTCTTTCATTTTAAACATGTTTTTCTTTTCTTAATATTTCATACTTTATAAATATTATTTCTGCTTCCTCTGTGTGTCACACATGCTACACAAATGAACTTGCCTTTCATTACCCAGATGTAACTGAGCTCAATTTAACATCAATATGAGATTTTAACTGTTTTATCTCACCTCTCAAATCCAGCTCCTGCAAAACAGCTTGCCGCAAGTGTCAGTCCGATCGTAATTTAAGTCCTGAAAATTGTCCTCTTTTCTCTCACTGCTCTGACCTTTATGTGTCTGAAATAATCTTCTCTTGAGGTAACAGTAACGAGAGTAACTCTCAACAACATCATGAATTTTGTCTCATTGAATTCAAGTCTTAACTTTGTATTTTATCTATTCTCAAGGTTGTCTCACTTCTAAGATCTGATCTACATATAAACTTGACTTTCTCATTGATTTGTTAGAAATACAATTCAAATGATTTCAAACCAGAGCAGAGCAGATGTCCTGCTGACAGACAGACAGATCTTTCACTTCAAGGTGCCAGCAAAACACTTAAAGCGGAAGGAGCTGAAATCTGTATTTACAATAATTCACTCTTAACATTTTTCTAGCAATACAACTAATTTCCAGATCCTTAAAAAACAACAGTTTTGTCTTATAACTCTTCTGTACACCGAATCCTGTTTACCTAAACCAGCATTTTCAGGAGTTTGAGGAAACCACAATGGGAGGAGCGAAAATTAGGCCCAGAAACATATTCCTGCTTTTCTGTGCTCTGTCTGTTCTTCACAAACTGGACAGGATCATTTGTCTTTGACTGATTGATCCTTTTGGTACTTATTTCTGATGAGACAAAGAAAACTGTGGTGAGCAGCAATATTTACCTCTGAGGGAAAACCTCTCTGTGTGTAACGATGATCAGTCAAAGTCGCTGTCAGAATATGATGCATTAATACATTCCAAGAGGGTTTTCTAATCAGTTTTTCTTTTATTTCCTCAGCAGAAACACAAGGGGAACACAGTCATCAGTTCTGTGACGTGTACCTCCATTTTTATTTTATTTTTTTTGCGATTGATGCATTTAAGTTCAGCTGTTCTCTGTTCTGTTCTCTGGAAACTTTGCTGACCCTGTGCAATCCTCTTTGCCAGTGACATGACCCTCCTGACTGACCTTATCTGTGAGTCCCGGAGAGGAAAGTCTGCTCTTCTGTCTCTAGGCTGGTTAATAAAGCACACAAAGTTGTCTGGCAGACGTTGACTAAACCACATGTAGAGGAAAGATCTTTACACTTTTTGCTGGAAATTAATGTGGCTTTTCATACTGGTCTCAAAGTGAACTGCAGCCAAAGACGGACAAATTTTACACACTTCAAATGGCACAACAAAGACAAAAAAAAAGACCATGTGCGAAGAGAACATACTTTAAAAAGACACCACATAGAGTATTACGATTGTATTACAAGAGGAAAAACAATATTAGCTCAATTAAAGGATTTTTTGGGTCCAATTTGATGAAAATGTATTAAACTATTCTCCAGCTCTTGGTTTAACCCTGAAAAGCTCATCTCTATCTGTTAAAGGTACAGATTTACGAGTTTTGTCCATGAAAAATAACCCCTTAGAATTGTTTCTCTCTACCCCTCCACACTCACTGCAGCTTAAGCACACCAGCTCACTTTTGACTCCTGCCAAACACTATAAAGCTACTCTAAGGGACACAAAAAGCTGTTGGAAAGTTGTAATACTGAAACAAAGTCAACCATGTAATGATACAAATCTAAACCTGCAAGCTGGCAGGATGGTTCCTTAGGTTTGTTTTGTATGAAATGCTGGAGGTCTGAGTCTGTGTCATTGGTACGCTGTGGTTTAAAAGAGGAAATGCTCAGCCTGACCGATGATGTTTTGCTCAGGATGTGTCTTCAAGCGCATAAAACAGTGCGAGGGAATACTGATGACTATAGACGGCTGGTCCCAGTTAAAAAACACATACATACCTAATTAACAAGACAGAGACATTGCATCAGCCAGAACTTTGTCTTGCCCGTTGATGTGTGGGATGTCCAGGCAGCAAGACTGGAGAAATAAGGACCAGAGACCAATTTCTGGTTGGGAGACTGCAAGAAACTGGGAAAGGTTAAGTGGTTAAGCTCTGTACAGACCACCATAGGTCCTGTGCTAAATGAAGTGCTGGAAAGCCATAAGCAAAGCTAGTGTTTCCTTTTAAATTACAGAGTGATTAAGGTGATGTTTGTTGAACAGGACAGCTCCTGTTCCTGCATGACTTGCAACTACATCCGGTTTTAAAGGTCTGTCCCACTGTAGAGCAGCCACAACAGGGGCGTTACGAATGCAGAGCTGTCTTCCTGCACAATCAAAATCCTCAGCAAAAGTTTAAATTTTTAGTTTGGGATGTAGTAGCCATTTCTCATAGCAAAGGGAATTAACACAAGATGAGGAGAAAGCTGCATGAAATGCATGGCCAATGGCAAGCTAATAGCCACAGTCTACATCTGATGAAACAGACTATGGTGGCAGTAGTAAAGACGCGAAAAGTGGTAATTGTCCGACACTTAATTATTGTAATTACTATGGTACTTGCTCCCACAGAGGACAGTGTCGTTTCTGCTTGGCAAAAGTTAAACAGTGTTGCTTTAAGTAGTGTAGCTGTTATGGTTCTGTGCGTGTCAGTGCAGGAATATGAAGTGAAACCAGAACTTCTGAGTTCTGTTCAGGAGGAAAATCTCATTCAAAATCACAAACATATAACAATACAAATATCCAGTGGTGTAGTCTAGTTTTTTCTAGTGGGTATACTCCAGCCTCATAAGGTTCTCATATATGTGCACGTGCACACGCGCTCACACACACTCACACACACAGCAGCAGAAGCTCCTTTATTTCAAACTACCAATTAGATACTTATAAACATTATAGCGTCAGCAGCTCCTCCTCCTGCCATCAGGTAGAGCTGATGTTTCCTCTTCATCAGGTAGAGATGATGTTCTCTCTTCATCAGGCTCCCTTTCCAAACGTTAACCTTAGCTCCAGCTTTAGTGTTTCCTAAAGCGGCAGTATTCACAGGACAAGCAACAGGCTTATTAAAACACTGAAATATTTTCATTTGGCTTTGCTTTCTTTTTCTTATTTTTTCTCCACTGACTGGTGTTGGATCATTAGAGGTTATTGACTCTTCTTCTAAGCCAGGGGCATTCAGCTAAAATTCAGAGAGGTCCAGTCAGAGAAAATGTATTAAAGCAAGGGTCCAGAACATCACAATGTCTAACCTGAATTAGTGTGATATATGTTGATATAACCTGGTAGTTATATTTAATTAGAGTCTGCCTGTAATCAAAAGGTTACAACAGAGGTTTCCTCAACAGTGTGTTGTGTTATTTCATATGTTCAGATAATGGTGTTTTTTTTCCAAACAATATACCCAATATTGTGAGATATTCACTGGGTTGCATCTCTGTAGTAACTGAAAGGAGAAATTAAAGAAGTAAAAGTTGTTAGACCGCAGAGTTTCATGAACTCATTTTATGGCAATATGCCTGCTTCTTCTCTCTTTTCTTTTTTAGGAGCTCCATTGCGCACAAAGTAATCATTATTTAACTTTCAAATTACAGGTTTTGATTTCTGATAGGAACTACTGTATGGGATGTGCATTTGTCCTACAAGGGAAAGTAAACCCTGGAGACACTCTATTTTTCAGAATGACAAATGCAGAAAATGGTGAGTGAGGTAATATGAAAGGTAGATGCAAATGATGAAAGATATTAAACTGTAAAACAATACTTGAGAAAATTACCCAGAAAAATGTAGGTCTCTCAAAGTGAAGGCAAGCTACATTTTAGTTTACAGAACTACTGGGGGAACAGAGTTCAAAAATGCCTAAAATCGTTTTAAAATTGCCTTACATTATGCCAGTTTGGAAAATATCAATGACTAGCAAGGAAAACGCACACTCGACCTAAAAGATAAAAATAAATGAAAAAAAATGCCAGTTCTTCCAAGCAGAGATCAGTGTGATCAATAGAAACGTACATGGGGGAGAAAAAAATCAGCTATGGAACAGATAAATGATCAGTATAGATCATCCATTCAGCTCCATAGCAACACTTCTATGTTCATTGTTTGAAAGTCATCAGAAGCCTATAAAAGGCCTGCAGACCTTAGTTCTGTCTCTTTTTGCACTTGGACTCTGAGGACTTTTGCAAAATAACCTGACCGCTGGAAAGCTGCGATCTTTGGAGAGCTAACGCTGGAAAGCATCTGAACAACCAACCTTTAAGGAGAAAAGAAGAAGAAGACAAGAAGAACAAAAGAAAAAGAAGAAGAAGGGACCCATCCTTTAGGAGAGATCACCTGACAGTCAGAGAGGATCACCTGCTATTTGGAGGCCAGCAGACCCAAGAATCAGCATGCCGGTAAGGAAATTTCATTCCTCCTTTTCATGGGTTAGGGTTAGGGTTCAGGGGCCTAATTCACTTATTTACTCCAGTTAACAAAATAAAAAAAATAATGAGATAAATATAGAATTTGTTAAGTGAATGTTTGATGATTTTGATCATGAATGATGAAATGGAGTATTTGTTGACTCTTTGAAATAACCTAATTTGAGTAATACTGACATTCACGTGGTGTAAAATTGTTAATTCTGAGTTTTCTTTTATGAAAAGTCCTGGAGATGTGAGGGATGTATTAACAAAGTTGCAGAGGCTTGAGGGGTACAAAAATAACTTATTTTGATTGTTTAAGGTGAATAATTTTGTTGAAATTTGGGTTAGAAATTAGTGAAACAAGATGGTGACTGGGCCATTTTTCAAAAATACAGATTTGGTAACCATGGAGAAGGAACTGCTAGGAGAACCGTGAGGGGGAAACGTCAGGGCGTCAGAACGTGCAAATATAAACAAGTGCATCAAGTTGTGAGGATCCTGTACGCGAACTTATGTTGAGATGCTGTTTAAAACACAGTCAGATTTGTGTTGTTCTGAGCTCAGAGCTGAACTCAATTCAGTGTCCGATAGCGGAAAAACAGCTGTTGTGTTGAATCTGTCATTTGTCATCGAGGAACCTGAAACTCCACGTTGCTATTTTATCACCATGTGTTTTAGGTCCGAGTCAAACATAGAGCCGTTCTACTGATTTCCCTGTTTGTAACCTGTAGAATAATAAGACACTGAACACATTTGTGTGTTTATTTCGGAGACGGGCTGTTGTTAGTTAAGCATGACTGAATAGGGTTCAACGTGCGTAATTACGCATGTGGTTGTGTGTGCTGCATCTGGTTGACTATCGCTGTTTTATTGCAGTGAGTATGAGAATGAATTCTAAAGTTTGTGAATAACTACTGTTATTTTGCTGTTTTTTTCTGGAAAATTCGAGATCAAATGCTTCAAAAAAATCTGACAGACCTAAAAAGTCAAATCGGATGTATGTGTAATTTTACAGACTTCAGTAATTAGTGATATAAACAGAAAACTACAAATTTTCTTTTTTTAATCCCCCAAATAAATTTTGGTCAAAATGACAGAGGGACTATCATCGATTAAAGCTTTTTCACCATGGAGGATGGAAAATGTAATGTTGTTGAATTGTGCATTTGAGAGTTTGAGAGGTCTGAGAATTTACTGATGCTCTGATGTTACATCAGAGTTTGGGGTGTGTTCAGGCTAACAGTAATGATGTCTGTCACCATCAGATGTAATATTAATGTGAGGCAGACTTTGCAGGAGACAATTCGTGTGATTTTTCAGTGACTGAGAACTACAAAACCTTTCAAAACATACAAATACGACTCACTTCAGTCATATGTTGCTTTCCGATCCACTGAAAATGAATTGAATATGAGAAAAAGTTTATATTTGTTGACTTTTTTCTAACCTGACTGCTCCTTCTCCATCTCAGTGGTGATACAGATGCTGGCAGCAGTCATGAACTTTACCCGTTAATTTCATAGAGCTGTCAGTACAAATCAATGGTTGAAATCTCAGTTGCTTTTAATCAGTTTTGCTTCACATAGCCTCATGGCACAGATGTGTGTATTTTTTGCTACATTGTTTTCATTCAGTCTTTATCTGTGGTGCTCTTTCATTTGAGGTGTGTGGTGAAGTTAACAGAAGCACAGTGTCCATGTCAGCTCCAACAACACACTGTGCATGTGATAGCCCATAGTTCCATCCTCTGGCTTTGAACACCGTTTTGATGAGTTGTTCTCATATAAAGTTAATTATTTGATGACCAGTAAATTCATGATGATTTGATGTGAGTTCATGAAGCAAATGTTGAAATGTTGTCTTGTTTCTGTTATCAGAGCCGTCCGCGCCGCCCGCCTGAGGCCCCCCCGGCTCGCCGGGCTCCAGCTACCAGGCCCCCAGTCCGCAGTCGCCGCGCTCGTAGGGTTGCAGCTCTCCGGGCTGCAGCTTACAGCGTCGTGACTCTCTTGCGCCAACCTCCCCGGAATGCGGATCCCCAGCTTGCGGCTCGCTGGATCAGACTCGTCTGGTTGGCAGCTCGTAGGTTTGCGGCTCTGCTGCTTGTCGACACTGAGCGAACTCTTCGGAGACGCTTAGCTCGCCGGCTCGCAGGCTTGGTGGGTGGAAGCTCTGAGGTGGAGGCTCGGAGGGTGACTGCTCACTGGTTTGTACCCAGACTGGCCCAGGCCCGCCTGGATGCATATCGGTATGTCACAGTTCAGTGGTTGTCAGCTCACAGACTTGCAGCTACACACTGTCCTGTGTCACTGCTACCCATGAGTCCTCCACCTCTGCGCTTCTAGCTGCTTTTAGCTGCCCTCCAAGCTCCGGGGACTTGGGCAAGATTTCTGGGGGGCTAAAACTGGTGGCTGGAGAGAGGTAAGTATTGGTGTTGTGGTATCCTCACTGCCAGAGGAGTTGTATGCCACATAGATTCCCAGCTTGCTGCTTCTCAAAAAGGTGAGTTTCATGCTGATTTAACACTCTTCGTGCTGTTGGCTGTCTGATTGATATTTTTAAGATGTCAGCAGTCAAACAAGCTCCCAAAAATATTGTCTTTAAAAAAAAAACTAGATCAAATTCTGCCGTGGGCTGCACAGTGGTGTAGTGGTTAGCACTTTTGCCTTGCAGCAAGAAGATCCCTGGTTCAAATCCAGGCCTGGGATCTTTCTGCATGGAGTTTGCATGTTCTCTCTGTGCATGCGCGGGTTTTCTCCGGGTTCTCCGGCTTCCTCCCACAGTCCAAAAATATGCTGAGGTTAACTGATAACTCTAAATTGCCCGTAGGTATGAATGTGTATGTGATTGTTTGTCTGTATATGTAGCCCTGCGACAGACTGGCGACCTGTCCAGGGTGTCCCCTGCCTTCGCCCGAGTCAGCTGGGATAGGCTCCAGCACCCCCCACGACCCTCGTGAGGATAAAGAGGTGTATAGAGAATGGATGGATGGAGATTCTGCCGTGTTGTTTTCTTTGTTTTCTTTCAGGAGGGATGTTGAATGACTCCAGGACTGGAAAGAGGGCCCCAGTGTGACGACGAGGGACAGAAGCCACCATAAGTGAACCCCGAGACCCAGAGACGATAAGGAAGAGGAACGATTTCAAACTTTTGTAGGACAAAGAACCAGTGAGAGAAGCCCCAGGATGATCAAACGTGGAAGGATCAGTCCGAGATGAGTTGACGTAAAGCCCCAAACAGAAGAGTGAGACCCAGGAAAAGAAAGAACAGCAGCTCTGGTTAACTCCATAGGTAACCATTCTAAATGAATATGTCTCTACAGACACTGTTACAGCTGTAAACTCAGTGACATCCTGATACCTTGAGTTATATTCCTTGGAATGAAAAGATGAATTTAAACACTCTGCGGCACCATTTCTGTGTTTATGTGTTAATTTGCTTTTGTGTTTCAGCTCAGCACAAAACAGCAGGATCTCTGTTGTGCTTCCTTCACCCCAACCGGTCGAGGCAGATGGCCGCCCTCTCTGAGCCTGGTTCTGCCGGAGGTTTTTCCCTCCCTGCTATAAGGGAGTTTTTTTCCTCCCCGCTGTCGCCTAGTGCTTGCTCAAAGGGAATCCAAAGAAAACTGTGGATTTGTTGGGTTCTGATGAAACTATACCAAAAAGAGAGAACTTAAAATAAAAAGTCTGTGTTTCTTTTAAAGTTTTATGTTATGACCCCTTCCTTTGATCTTATACGTTTAAGAACCATGTTTTATGGCCACAAATTATTTTTTGCTACAAAGTCAAAACATAGGAGCACAATAAAATCACTGGATACTAACAAAAATGTCTGTGACCCCAGCCTGAAACTGTACAGTATTTGAATATACAAGAGAATGAATACAAAGGATAGTGCATTCACTAAATATAGAAATGCTGTGTACTGAAGTGGTTAATGCTAATCGCTAAGAGCTCATTTACATCCTTCATTTTGAGATTCAAACAACTGCATACTAAAATAATAAATGGCAAAAATAAAACAATATGGACAAATCAAAAAACAGACAAGCAGACCTGATATGCTGTGAGAGGATGTTCTATAATCTAGAAGCTGTGACCTTAAACACCAGATCTCCCTATAGCAACAGACCTGAACAGCTAGGAGGTCTATTTCAGAGGACCTTGGAGTTCAAAAACCAAGATGCAGACAGCCCATTAAAAGCTTTAAACACAAGCAGCAAAAACTTAAAGATCATCTGACACTGTGCTGATATCTCTGAAGCCCGCCAGAAGCCCAGCAGCTTTTCTTTGCAAGTTTTTACAAAATTATGCAAATTTTTAGTCTTCGAATTTCTGACTCTTTGTCAGAGGCTCTGGTTCTTTTTCAATGGCTCCTTTGAGAATCACTTGCATTCAGGGCAGCGGCAGAGTAGAGGGGAACTTGCGCTCTCTTAATGGATCAAACCATTATTCAAAGGGGGGGGCAAATTAGGGAGAACTTTGCCAGATTTTACATTTGGTTTGAAACGGTAAAATAAATAACACTGTTAATAATTATTTCAGCATTTATTATAAACATAAATAAATAACGCCCAATAATTCTAGGGGTGCTTAAAAAAATTAAGGGGTGCTCAAGCACCCCTGAAAATGGTCTAGCTCCGCCCCTGATGCATACATCAGTAGTTAATTTAGTTTTGTGCTTTGGATTTGGTCTTATTTATGATTCCTTGCACAGCTATAATCATATGTAAAGGTGTGTCTTATGACAAAATATTTTAGAACTAAGCTAGACCAAGAATGCCAACGTTTAACAACCGTCTGGAATGGCATTGGTATATCTGACATTAATTTTAATTAATGCTCATTTCAATTTTTAATAACAATTGTTTTAATAGTCGCCTAATTTGGGTGGCCAGCCATTTAAATAGTCCAAGGAAAGAAATGCAGATGCTATTTGGAATGTGTGTATTGTGTAGTTATTTATTTATTTATTTATTTACAGATTTGACTGTTGTCTCGGGCAAAAGGAAAAACAAAAAAACAAACAAAAAAGAAGTGTAGGCTAAGTTGCTACAAACTATAACGGAAAAACACTGCAGACTTAGAAAAATTATGTAACTATGTAACTATGCAGCTCAAACATTTATAAGAAATTAATAAACCATATTTGAGACAAGAATGTAGTTTTGCGCTGGACCCCTGTATTGTGCTCGATTTCCTGTAACATTTCTGATAACCTTAATTTTTAAATGTAAGACAAAACAAAAAAAACTGAAAATGTCTATCGTGTGCGTAATGTTACACTTATAGTCATATCTGTGAAAAATAAAAACAAACAAACAAAAGAAAAACAAACACAAAACAAAAACAGGGAGAACACCCACAATGCAGCGCGCCCAGCAGCACCTGACAGGCAAAGATGGCGGCGCTCTTCACACGACTATTTTCCTGAACTTTTGTACTTTGTTCTTTTGGCGCAAACACATTCCTGCTCCTTTAAACGTGCCTTCGTGTTGACAGACGTCTGCAACTTAGAACAGCAGCTCGTCTTGCTTGTTCGTGTCGTTGGCTGTCGTTGTTCACCGCAGTGTTTCCTGTCAGCTAGCTATCTGCGGTAACGGAGAGGAGGCTCAACTGACGGAGGATCGGAGACGCTAGATATTCCTCTGGTTCCGATATGAAGGAGTCTCTGTCGCTGGTCCAGAGGCTCAGCGCTCATCCGGACTCTCGGTGCTGGTTCGTCAGCTGGAGCCCAAACGGGACGCTGCTGGCTTCATGTGGGGGCGACAAGGCCGTCCGGATATGGGGGAGAGAAGGTGAGCTGTCAAAAAATGAACTGAAGTACAACTAATGAGACACTGAGATGATAGTTAGAGCGGCTTCTATGTGAACTAATATCACAATAACATTATAATATAGCGCAAAACTGTCAGAGTTTCACCCGAACCACACACCCCATAGCTGTACTTTATATCATATCTCATCGGTGCTGTTTTCTCTCACTCATGGATGGGTTTATATCATTGTTTTCTGTTCTGTAATTATGCATATTATTGAGATGCAGTTCGGTCCTGATCAGGACGTGGTGTGAGAAGGAAAAAGCACAAATGTAATCGTGTTTGATTGGGGTCGACTGTGTGTACTGACAAATATACAGGGTGTCCCAAAAAATTTGGCATCATTTTGCAGGCCAATAATTTTGGCAATTCTTGTTGAAATAACCTCAAATTTTCACAGAATGTATAGGAACAGATCAAGATTTTATATGTAACGTTTGTTTTGTTCTGTTTTCAGGTTGAGCCATGCCGTTCTCTCCCAAAGAGAAGTCATTTTGTGTCTTGGAATATACTGATGTTGATGATGGTCTACCAGATCCTTTATCCCTGCATCAGCAGCTTTCCTCTTTAATTTTTTATTACCAAGTCCAAATTTGTTTGGCAGTTGGTGAAGTTTTTCCAAATTTTGCATTGAAGGCACACTGCACATTCTTGGGTAACTGTATGAGCATATTCCAAGACGCAAAATGACTTCTCTTTGGGAATGAACGGCATGGCTCCACCTGTTATTTCACTCCTGTTCAAGTCCATGTTGCCATACTAACGCAGGCTTTTGCAACGATTTGTAAAACCCTCAGTGTTTATTAAGCTAAAGTAAAAGTTGATGAATGAATTTAATATTATCTCAGTGTAAATAGTTCTGGAAAATCCCTGATGGTTGACAGCCTTCCTGACCATCTTTTTTCAGGTGACTCCTGGATCTGTAAGAATGTGCTTCAGGATGGACACCAGCGCACCGTGAGGAAAGTGGCGTGGTCTCCCTGTGGGAACTACCTGGCCTCTGCCAGCTTTGATGCAACCACATGCATCTGGAAAAAGAAGAACGACGACTTTGAGGTCAGATGACATGTTTCATATTTCATCTGTGACTTAGCGCACTTTGGAAATGCTACTTTTGTAGATTTTATACAGGCTCTCTTCTTGTTTTCTAGAGCTTGACTGTGTTGGAAGGACATGAAAATGAGGTCAAATGTGTGGCATGGGCCCCCTCAGGGAATCTGTTAGCCACATGTAGCCGAGACAAGAGTGTCTGGGTCTGGGAAGGTACATTTAATTTAGTGTTGCAAATCACTAAATGCATTGAACTGTGCCTCTCAGTTTGTGCATGAACATGATCTCTGTCACTTTGTGTCACAGTGGACGAAGAAGACGAGTATGAATGTGTTACAGTGGTGAACTCTCACACACAAGATGTCAAGCATGTTGTGTGGCACCCAAACCAGGAGGTAGGTCACACTTTGGTCTGTGCACCTCAAGGATTTCTCAGTCTGCTGTACTCTTATCTTGCTGTGGTTTTTTCGCAGCTCTTGGCTTCAGCCAGCTACGACAACAACATCTGTATCTACAAGGAAGAGGATGATGACTGGGAGTGCCGCGCCACTTTGCACGGACACACATCCACGGTCTGGAGTTTGTGTTTCGATGCGACGGGGCAGAGGCTGGCCTCCTGCAGCGATGATCGCACCGTGAAGATTTGGAAAGAGTATCCGAACGAAAGTGGACAGGGTGAGTTTTTAGCAGGAGGCGGGTTTAGTGTGTTCCAAGTCAAGTTAGTTAACAGAATGTTTTCTTTTTCTGCTCTGCTTGTTTATAGGAGACTTATCGTGGAAGTGTGTTTGCACTCTGTCTGGCTTCCATGGACGAACAGTGTATGACATTGCCTGGTAAGAACCATCTCATTTCCATATCAGCTGTGGTTCAGTGCTTTGTTCCTTCTGTTTGTACTCTTGATTTGGTGACATTTGTGGATCAGTAAGGGTTATATATTGTAACTGTTTCTGAAGTCATCTGCATGTCATGAAAATCCCATTTTGTGTTTCCATTAGATTAGACTGAATCTGTTTTAAAAAAGTATAATGTAAACAGTTGCTCTTAGTGTCGGTGCGAGGGTTAAACTGACTCAGGTCAAAACTTACTGAACTGTTTTATAGGAGGCTGATTATTGGATTCAGTGTTCAGCATTTTTCTGACTAATTTTAAAAACTAATTTCCAAATAAAAAATGTATTCATTACTTCTACAAAATGACTGATAGTTGTTTTTATTATTATTTACAGCTACTCTCTTTTGAGCTCATCAGTTCTAGGGCCACTTGAAATTAGGTCCTTTTTTGAATGAGTTGTTGTAGAATTGAGATTTTTGGTTACATTATGATGTTGCTGTGTGATGCAGTGGCTTCGAGCCCAAGATTCGTTTTCCTTCTCTAGTCTTATCTAAAAAATGCACTGTTTAGGCCCTGCTTCTGTCTATCTGTAGTTATCACCCACAGGACTATCTGACTGAAGTGATAGCCTCTTAACACTGAAGGAGAAACATTTTAAAGTTCTCTTTTAATTAAACATAAGTAACAAATGGCATTTCAATCAAGTTTTATGCCAGAGTTTGTATTATGCTGAATTTGGCGATTTTAGTTTTAACTGCAAACGTGTAACTGTGATCACATCAGTGTCCTTATTTTCTTAAATTAGTTATCAACCCTGGGAAAAAATCATATCCTTTGATCCCTCATTTTAATGGAGTTTTCTGTTGCTCTCAGTGTGCAAACAATAATTATGTGACAACTTAATTCATGTGAAATGATCACTAACTCACATCTCTCTTTGTTTAGGTGTCGTCTGACCGGTGCTCTGGTAACTGCCTGCGGTGACGACGGAGTGCGAGTGTTTAAAGAGGATGAGACGGCCAGTCCAGATGAGCCGGTGTTCTCGCTGGCTGCTCAGGTGACCAAAGCTCACAGCCAGGATGTTAACTGTGTCGCCTGGAACCCAAAGGAGGCAGGACTCCTGGCCTCCTGCAGCGACGATGGAGAGATCGCCATATGGAGGTTCCAAGAAGAGAACTGAATCAGCAGGACTGCTCTCCTGTTGAGCCCATTTTCCTTATTGCAAGTCACACTGGCAATTTTACAGCTTATTTGATAGCTCAGAAGGATCCTGCCTAATGTTACATGTTTCTGTGCTCATGTTAATGCTTCAGTTCATTTCCCTTTGTAACAGCTCAATTGAGAATTTCTGGATATTACATATAAGTTTATACAAATAAATATGAAAGAAAATTAAAAACATGTGGCTTCTCTTTATTGCAAAACACATTTCAGACAGTACATCATACTAAAAACAATTTAAATCCAAAATATAACTGGACAGTCTTTAGCATTTAACACCCAACCTGGAATAAGATGACCAGCTTCAGAAGCATTTTTTAACCCCATTAGTTTAACAAATTCAGGTCAGACCTCAAAACTGACATTAGATCACATTAAGTCCACTTAAATCCCAGATTGGAGCTTTGGTAGCTGTTGTTAAATCCAACAATGAGCTGAGTTTGCCATGTATGTGTGAATAAATGAATGTTAAACAGATCCTGTACACTAATTCTGGACTGATGTTCATCATTCAGGTGATTTACACTGAGAAACAACTATTTTTCTAATTCCACAAGAGCAGAGATGACACTGACATGTATAGTTAAAGTCAAGGAACATAAATCATATTGAATATCTACAGAAAAAAAAACCTGCTGATCCCTCTTTATCAAACAAATGCTGGAGGTTGCAGTAATCAAGCTGCTGGTTAGTCTGAGTCGCTGTCTCCATCGCTGTCGGCCTCTTTCACGTCCACGCTGAACTTGTATTCCTGGTCACAACCCATGTACGCGTCGCTCATGAAGTACAGGGTGTAGTTGTGAATGCCCATCGCTGGTGCAACAAAGTCCAGCTTGACCTGCAGAGGATGGAGACAATCAATACAGTGAGGCCTGTGGAGGTTTAAAGAGCGATTCTGGCCTCAGAATATTTGCAGTAAATGACTGACTGACCTTTGCTTTCTGCTGGAGAGTGAGCCTCTTGATAGAGATGAGGCTGTTAGACTTGGGGTCACCGATCACCACCCACCAGCCCTCCTCACGTTTCTGCAAAAATGAAGAATATTTACACATGAGTCAGTCAGTATAAGCCAAGGACTAAAAATCTTACGGACACTCTGGTAGATGCAAAATACAGTCGATCTTACCTGGGGGAAGAGTGGAGCAATGACAGGCCCAGTAACCTCCTCCTCTCTCTCCAGCTGAACCTGAACCAGAACCGGACTGCCACTGTGAACAAACATGGAAGTGATTATGTGAAACTTGTTTCATATTCCTGTATACAGAAAGTCCTCAGTTTATGACGTCCTCGACCTATGGCGTTTTGTCGTTACGTCGAAACTGGTTATGTGGAAGTTGCTGAGCGGGGCGGACAAATACGCCGTCACATGGTGCCATAACATGACTTTGTTTACATTCTCCAGTTGTACCTTGGATTGTGCTACATTTGCTAACTTTTTGCCCTTCATTATGGCTCCCACTGTCAAAAAAGAAAAGGAAAGCCATCTCCATGGAAGTGAAAACAGATATTGTAACGGACCGATATTGTTGTTGATGTTTCAATGTTTATTGTTCAGTTTGAGATTTACCTCATGTCAGTGAACGTGCCATATTTAGTTAGCTCACCTCTGATTGGCTGAGAGTCAGCAGTAGTGTGTGTGTCGAGTGAGAGAGAGCTGAGAACGGCGGCTATTTCTGGAGCTAAGTTATATATTTTTTGTAGTTATTTTGGCGTTAGCTACGGCCCACAGTAGCCTGTGCGAAGGTTTAATAAACAACCAGAGAACAAGATAAAGTGTCACTCATTTATAACAGACAGTTGCTACAATATAATAACAGTGCTACATATTCTGTTATCTTCTTGGTAAATGTCTTGGTATTCATGACTTTTCCGAAGAACTGATCACCACTGTGATGCATGTAACAGCTTTGTTTACATTTTCGCTGGCGGTACAGAACTCTGACATAAGTGGAGGATCCCCTGTATAATATGCCGATAGTGCAGGTCCCTGTGATGTTGAAAACACAAGCTGGTTATTTCTTGTAACTCTTGGTCTCGCCTAAATTAATTTGACTGCATTTACTGAAAAGTGGCCACTTTGGATTATAGCGGGCTACACCACATAGTGCATTTGGCTTCTCCATCGAACTGTTGACAAGATGGAGTGAGAGTGTCCTTCACTGTGACCAGTGTCAGGCTGTCCTCTGTCACAGCGCAGAACAAAGGCTCAGTGAATGAGAATGTACAACTCTGACTGGAGGGATAAGTTATAATGGGAGTTCTATGACCCAGAGCAGAGAAAATAAAACAAACTGGTTCATCCATTTACTTCCTGTGTGACACAGCTGAACCATTCATGAGACCACAGGAGACAGTGGCCTTAGTGTTGTACCACCTGTGTAGTAGAAGGTAATATCACTAGGTTGCTAACTAGTCTGAGGTTCACAATTGTAGAGTCAAAAATTTTGTATGAATCTCTTGTCGCTGTATGATGGACAAAGCTTCATGTCCCTTCATTTAAACGCTAAGCCAAGAAAAAGCCAGCCAGACAGTTACATCACTTGACTGAAGCCACGGCTGCACAGGTAATCAGCAAAGACCAGAAACCAAGATGATGTGTAACCATGCTACAGTTTGACGGATTCTCTTGAAGTACTCACGGCTAGCATAATGAGATCTCTCAAAACCATAAACAGGGCTTATCCAGGTTTCTAAAACTGCCATATAATAGTTGAATGTGGAAATAACTAATACAGGATCCTTACAAAAAAATCCATCATAACCAGGATACTCAACATAAGATAATTTCTTCCTTTTCAGAATTCTTATGTTTCCACTTGGTGCATGCGTACCTCTTGATGTTGTCTTTTTCTGCCACTTCATACGACAGCTCGATGTTGGGGTAGCGGTTGCAGAAGCGAGCCACATCGGCCATCTGACCGTCTGAGAGCTGCAGCAGAGCGGTTCTGTCTTCATCCTCCATTTCCATGATGTCAAAGATGCTCTCCACACCCTGATGAAAACAGCACGGTCACTTTCAATCTGCACATGATCCATGCTCACTAGTACTGCAAGCAGACTTGATGAAGCACACGTACCTTGTCTGTGCAGCGCTTGATGTGTTCTGATGTGAAGAAGGGCAGCTGTTTGAGGTATGAGTCCTTGGACCACATGGCCTGGGTGACCATCTGAGCCAGCTCCATAGCAGCCAGTGCAGGACTCAGCCAGCCGTTACTGGACAGCACGTCGACACAGGCCTGAATCAGACGGATCGCCTACAAACACGACAAACACACTCAATAGGTATACATCAGTGTTTCTTCTACATTCATCAGCAACCCGCTATTCCTAAATCCTAGACGCCACTCCTTCAAACTTCTTTCTTTTTTTATTGTCACAAATACACCTCCGCTGCATGTCTCCACCTTCACAGCAGAGTCCTGCACTGTGTCGGGTACTCACGAGTACTAAGGCAAGCTACAGATAACTATATTGCTCAGTATCTCTTTGATTCACAAAATATTGATGGCCAGCTGACGTCACATAACATATCGGTAGCTTCTAGGGGTGTAACGAAATTTTGTGCCACGAAATTTTGCGAAATAAAAAAAAATGACGAAATAAAATTCAAAGACGCATGAAATAAAAAACACGACGGGGCGCCACGCACCACTGACACTGATGATTTTTGACCCTCCTCGTCTACCGTAGCAAAACACTTGCTTCACAATGGAGGAAGACGAGGTTGAGGAATTTTTTTTTTTTTCCAAAGAGCATTTATTTTGTACTGATGCAGCATTATTTTTTGTCTGCATAAGGAAGAAAATAAAGAAAATGAGATTCTTGCATAACTTCCTACTGTTGGGGACTTTCTTTAATCTTTATTTCATATCGTGAGTATTTCGTATCGTGAGCCCTGTTTCATATTTCGTATCGTTTCGTGAGTTGACCATTTCGTTACACCCCTAGTAGCTTCAGTTAATTGAACCCGGTACCAACTCAGTGTCGCTAACATCAGTAAACTAACTGATAGCATTAAGCTAATATCCACATGATGTAAAAAGCTATTTTCAACTGGCCATTTAATAAATAGGTTGTACAAGTAAAATCTGCTGTCAAATGTAATTTGTTTACGCCCCCAAGGCTCACACAAAGCCTGCTGCTGCCGCTGCTGAAGAGAATCCTGGAGGAAACACTGAACATCCTGGAATCAAATCCAGAAACATGGCTGTGTTTGTGTTTTTTGTTAAAATCACGAGAAGTTCAAACCTTGCTGAGGATCTCCTCGGTGTCTGACTGCAGTTCAGCACTCAGCTGCATCCTGGAGAGATGAGCTTGGAGAAGCAGGTTCGTCTTTACATGGGGGTCGTTGAACTTAGGGTTGTTCAGTTTGTGGGGCACTTTCTGTGCCAGCTGAAATGCAAACACACGTATTCTCAATGTTATTTTGTCTTACTGGTCTGTTTGAGATTTACTGCTGCTGAAAGAAGGTGAGTAAACTTTGAGTGGTCGGTGTGGTTTGTTTACCTGTCGAAGAAGTGCATCCTCATGGTGTCTGATGGGAATGTTCTTATACTCAGCAGCGTTAGAGATGATCTCAATCAACCCGCGCACCTTCGTCTTGGCATTCAGGGACATGCTGAACAACTCTGTCCAACACAACAGCAAAACAATACCAGATGAGTTTGAATTCAACACAGAGTTCTATATGTGAAAGACCTACGACAGAAATGACAGTCAGGCAGCTGCTGGCACAAACCGATGGTGGTGTAGTTGATGTAGTAGTAGGCAGCAATCATGCCCAAGTTGAGCGGCGCTACATCCATTTCATCCTCTATGCTGATGCATTTGGACTGCTCCAGGTCGTGTAATGTGTTCTCCACCAGCTCAGACAAGTGGTCGGACAAGTGACGATGAGACATTCCTGACAGGAGGAGAGACATCACAGAACATAAAATTTAACTGTTGGATGTCGCTCAATAAGCACAGTCTGTTGCTTCCTTCAAACGATGCGACTCACCTTGCAGGTTGTAGTAGTTGGGGTTCTGTGTCATGCGGCGGTAGAGGAACGTCCATGTCAGATAGTCCACAGCGTCCTGCTTGTTCTCCACCGTCTTGGTGACGATCTCAGCATTGAAGTGGTCGTGCATGCAGTGATCCAAGTGAGACTCCACTGGCAGCGGCTCGTACAGGAACTTCTTGAAGAAGTCCTACCAAGAAAAGACAAAAACGGTTTGCTTCTTTTCTATTTTTGTACAGTTGCTGCTTTATTCTGGTCAGTGTATTAAAAACGGGACTAGACATAAACAGTTGACTTCCTACCTTCTTCGAGCCCTGACACATGATGACACAGCGTCCCTCGTCATCAAGCATCGGTCTGTTGGCCTTGCCCACCATCTGGAGGACATCGTATATGGGGTAGTCCACATATCTGAGAGCAAGAGAGAAAACAGAGGCAGAATATTAATTATAGCACACACCTTTTCAAA
The DNA here is from genome assembly GCF_021347895.1 of Acanthochromis polyacanthus. Classification (NCBI taxonomy): domain Eukaryota; kingdom Metazoa; phylum Chordata; class Actinopteri; family Pomacentridae; genus Acanthochromis; species Acanthochromis polyacanthus. The sequence continues at coordinate 26,614,846 of NC_067119.1, forward strand.
CCTATGACAGCCTCAAATTAGTGGGAGACTTACGCATGGATTTTGCCGTTGTAGTACTGGGTGTCCATGACAATGACGAGATGAGCGGAGATGTTGATGCCCCAGCAGAGTGAGCGAGAAGATACCACCACCTGAACAGCACCTGTAAAAGGACAAAAATCCAAAGCACTCAGTTTAGAACTAAACCTACCGAACTACCGAGCTCAAAGTGTGAGCTGGAGCGAGTCATACCTGAGTTGAAGAGCTGCTCCACTATTTTGCGTTCAGTTGCAGACAGGCCCTCGTGTAGATATCCCACACCGTTGGCCAGAGTTTCTTTCAGAGTTGGGTCATTTATTTTATCCAGGAATGGACCTAGGTCTTTCTCAGTGCAATGCAAGAACCTACAAAAAGACAAAGTTTATTCTTAGACCAGAGGGTCAGATGTAACGCCAACATCACAACCAGTCTACTCCTTATCCACACACGAATCCCACTGTAGCGACTGACCTCTGAGGAACCACATCAGCAGCACAGAAAGTGAGGATGTCGATGGCTGTGAGGCGAGTCTGTCTACGGGAAGGAACAAACACCACGGCCGGTTTGGAGGGAGAGTGCTTCATGATGGCGTGATATACCGGCTTAGCCATGGACAGCAGGCGAGTCTGAGTGTGGCTCACATTGAAACCCTACAGAAAGACGAAAAATCAAGAGCAAATCAGAAACCTAACAGTCATTTACACCTTCTTGGCTGTTGGCCACTTTGTGCATGCAATGGACTTGCATTTTAGGAATGAAAAATTTGTTATTTTTGGACTGCTTTCAGACCTGGATGTGGAGCTCCAGAGGCACAGGTCTGACGTTGGGGTGGAAGTTGAACGTAGCTGTGGTGCTGCAGCCCAGCCAGTGGGCCACGTCTTTGGCGTTGGACAAAGACGAGCTGAGGGCCACGATGCGGATGGGACGTTCAATTTGAGAGGAGATGTACCTCATCCTGGAGCAGATGACCTCCAACACAGGCTATTGAAGAGAAACAAGGCACATTAACACATCCACACGAGTATACCTCATTCTATCACATGAAGTTCTCTGAAACGCAGCCCAAAGCAACATTGTTCTATTGACTGTATGTTGTTCTTACTCCGTTTTCTCCTCCGATAAGGTGTGCCTCATCCACAACAAAAAGGCTGACGTTCTGGACATTCTTCCTTTGCTTCCAGCGACGTGACAGGATGTCCCATTTGTCAGGGGTACTGACAATAATGTCACCTTTTCCCAGGAGTTTCAGATCTGTGCTAGTCTCTCCTGTCAGCAGCACCACCTTCTTGTTCAGGATGTCCTGGAACTTCTGGTGCCAGTCGACAAACACCTGAGGGACAAGGATTAATATACTTCTGTCAGATGCTTGTGTAATTTTTCAATGCAACTTGAGTATGTTAAAAGAAAACCATAAGAAAGGCTATTTTTGATCAGTGCACTTGCATATGACTTCATACCTGTTCAGCCAACGCTTCCATCGGGGTGATGTAGACACAGCGACCTTCTGCATTGTGGAGCAGCATTCTCAGAATGGCAAACTCAGCACAGATGGTCTTTCCACTGCCGGTGGGAGCTCCCACAAACACATTATCATCACTGTTGTACACAGCATTGAAGACTGGGGGGACAGAAATATATCAATGTAGAACATACACTTTATATCCAAGACACCCAACAGAAAACTATCTTTTAAATGATGATGGAAATGCATTATGCAGTACAGTCTGAAGATTTTCTCTGTCTCTACCTTGTGTCTGAATGGGGTTGAAGAAGGGGAACTTGTTCTGGTAGAGAGCCTCAAAGGCAGAGTTCCTGAGAGCAGTGACCGGCAGCGGCTGCAGGTCCAGCAGCTCAGTGGGTGGAGGGTACTTCTCTGGCAGGATAAGGTGACGGAAAGAAACCGGAAGCTGAGTCTCACAGGCTGAGAGAAAACAGAAGAAACAAAGCAGTTATTTCAAATGCTTAGATAAACATCACATGAATTCTTAAACATGTTTTGATCGAGCTACTTACAGAGCCATCGGTCTGAGACCACACGGATGAAGTACTGTGGTGGGAGAGGCTCAAACACTGGGACAAAGAACGTCACCAGGTGTTCGTCCTGAGCGTACTTGGATTTGAGGAGGAAGTACTCATGGTGGAGGATGACCTCACTGTCCACATCCTCAACAAGGATCCAGAAAGCCTCAGATGATCCATGAATCTAAGATGAGAAATTAAACTAAGTCATGAGGCTAAGACACAGGAACAGTTTATGTGCTACATTACAGGTCTAACTACTAACCTTGTCATCCCACTGGAAGTCGGGTGTGATGGTGAGCTCCACTTTGAGCGTAGAACGAGTGATGGGCTGCAGATGGACAGCCAAGTCCAGCTTAGGGAACTGGTGGACATATTTGTGAATGGTCTTCCCCATCTTTGGCATTCGTATCAGCTCACCTGAAAAACACAAAACATGCCTCTAATTACTCTCCGTGCTGAATCCAAGAACATGTCATGGAGGAAGAAAACTCACCAATCTCATTGTGGTTCAGGTCATAGAGACGCTCAAAGGGGAAGTTTTTCTTCTCGATCTTCTTGATGACTTCTTCTGGCAGCTTCTTGAACTGCCGCAGAGGAGACATCGACTGCCACCTGTGGAGAAACAGGATACAGAACATCAGCAGCCTGCCTGGACACAGCTAAGAATATATGAGCTTTGAAGAGAACATTAACTTACATCCTCTTGTCAATCATCTTGCAGAGATTCATGGTCTTGTCTGTGAGTTGAGCCCAGCCTCTGTTCAGCACAATCTCAAAGATGGCTCGCATTAACCGTCCAGCACTCTGAAGAAAGAAAGATCATTTAAAATAAAAAAAAATAAAAATTCAATACGACTTTGCTATACGTTTTCAGAAAACTCAAATACAAGGGGATTTGTATATAGTACATATGACAATGACAAAATAAAAGCAGACCAGCATGCACCTTCTCATATTTAAGTTTTCTACAAATAGAACTGTCACTTTTTGGCTATTTATGTTAAAAATGCAGCCACACCGACAACTTCTTTGATATAGTGTCAATTAGTATTGAATTAAAGAAAGTAAGTTACATCTTCAGTCTTTATTAGATTAGACGAGTTAAAAGTATTGAATAGGAGGGGGAGTTCACATGTATTCTGTTCGTCCCATTACCAAAAATGATAGAAAAATTCTGAAAGGCTGTTGATGTAGAACTTTTCTCCTAATGAAAATAACATCGGCAATTGTCACACAAATGGCAGCTGGAAGCGCATCGACCAACTAATTAACTAGTTGACCTGGAGACTACATCCTTGTGCAAAACAATGAGAGAAAGTGCTTGGGGGAACATCACCAAAAATAATAATGGAAGCAGAAGTTGCTGTACCTGTGTAACATACACCATGTCGGCCATGAGGGCAAAGCCTTCGAGTTTGAGCTGAGAGATGTAGGCCTGGAGCAGCACATTGATCTGAAATGAGAAAACAAAATCTAGTTATTATTCGTGACAGTTTGACAAATAATTTCAATTAAAAAACAATTAGCTTCACTCATTTTTTCTTTTTAAGAAAAATGGTCTATCTAGAATCTGAAGTAAGTCACATTCTGTTATGTCATCTGCACTAACAATGTCTTATAAACGTAGTTATGTGTGTTACCTTAGCACTTGGCTCCTCAATGCTTTCCTTCACAGGAATAGGAACTCTTTCCAGCAGCTTCTGAAGCTCCAGTTTCTCTTCCTAAAAAACAAAAGCTTCATGTTACTAAATCCATTTAGAGAGTTTGAGGAAGTTTTGCTGAGCATTATATTCAGACCATGATGTCTGTCTGGAGCTCTCATACCTCTCTAACGGTGATGTTCCTGAACTCTGAGGAAAGTGAAAAGACTCGGAAGAGTTCAATCTCACTGAGAGTGGGTTTCAGCAGCTGGTTGTAGGTTTGAATCGAGTCATGAGTGATGTAGAAGTGACTGGCAATGCGTCCCAGGTCTGTAACCTGCAGGTTAAAAGGCAGAAGTTCAACATCACACTGCAAAAACTCTAAATCTTACTACGTTTATTTGCCATATTTTTAGTCATGTCTCATCCCACTAGATTGAAGATAAATTCATTTAACAAGAGACATTTCAACAAGATGGAGAGACTTGTTTTAAGACTATGCATCTTAAATATCTTGCTAAGTCAAACAATCTTGAAATGACCTTGTTTTAACCTCTGTGTCATCCTGCAGGTCAAAATGACCCATTTTAAAGTTTAAAAAAGTGAAAAATACCTTTTCACAATAAAACTTCTGATGTCCACATTTTCAACATTTTTTGGGAAAATTTTGAACATTTTCTTGTGGAAAAACAGAAATGTTAAAAATGTTCTTTCTTTAAGAATATTCAAATAAAAATCAACCGGTTGATTTTTATGTGAATGTTCTTAAAGAAAATATCAGAAGTTTGACTGATATATATATGTAATGACTTTAGATATTTTTTGGATTTTTTTGAAAGATTTTTGTTCTTTTTTTAAATATTTACAATTTTTCATTTTTAAAATTTTTATTTCTTGCTAAATTTGGAGAGTAAAAAAAACTTGTAAGGAATTTTCTTCCTGAAGGTTTTGCAAATTTTTATAAATTTAGGGAATTTTTTGCAGATTTTTTCAGACAAGGAAACAATATTTTTTTGGTGCCCGTAAATGAAAACAGGAGAGTTAAGAAACCTAAACTTGGCAATCCTGGTAAAATATAGCTTAAAATAAGTTTTCCCAGCTAATTTTAAGATCTCAATATTCTAAATGTCACATCTTATTTTAAGAAATCTTACCAAGCAGTTTTTAACTTGTTTTATTGGCAAATTTTTTCACTTATTTCAAGGAACTTGTACCTTGACATAAGTTTGTTTTTCTTGTTTTGAGAGGGGCATTTTTTTCCAGTGCATCAGGTACCATTTTCACTAATTTAACAACACTAGAACCACAATAATTATGAAAACACGCTCTGCAGAGATGTGCATACCTGGAAGCTGCCGGTCCTCTTGTCATATTTGATGAGGCTGTTCTTGTCCAGGACGTTGGCTGCTGTGTGAATCAGGTCCATCCTGCGCCGCTCCAGCAGAGGGTCTGAGCTCCGGTCGTCATGAGAAACACCATACAGGGTGGGGTTGCGGAGCATGCGTACGTACAAGTAGGTGTAGCCGAGCCAGTTCACAGCATCCTAGCACAACAAATGTGAAAAGTTACAGAAACTGAAATGTCACCAGCTACTGATACCTTTAGATAAACGTATGTACCGTCACTGACCTTTACGTTCTGCACATTGCCCAGTACGATCTCTGCATTGAGCATGTCAGGCAGCTTGCCCACCATCTGACTCTCTATGGGCAGCTGCTGGTTGAGCAGGGACAGATAATACTGCAGCTCTCCATGGGATGTGATCAGGATTCCCTCTCCTTTGGTGTCGTACTGAGGACGGCCGGCTCGACCAAGCATCTGAAATTAAACAAATTTGAGGCACTACTGTTAGAGGAAGTACAAACTAAACCGACTTTACTGTAGCTCATTCATAGGCAGGCACACACAGACCTGGAGAATATCCAGCGCTCCCAGTTCAGTCCATCTGCCTTTCTCTGGACTGTACACTTGGGTTCCTTTGATGATGACAGTATGTGCTGGCAAGTTGACACCCCAAGCCAGAGTGGCAGTAGACACCAGAACCTGGATGTGTCGGTCAGCAAACAAATCCTCCACCAGCGTACGGTCCACTCTGGTCATACCAGCGTGGTGGATAGCGAAGCCGTAAGGGAGCAAATCCTTCAGCTCAAGGTTCTAGACGAGAAAGTTCAATCGAGCATTCAGGTTCAGGGTTCAACACTTATCCAGTTTGTTTTGAATGTGTCAGGTTAATAAAGTTAGCTCACCTTGCACTGCTCTGCCTCCGTTCTCAACACTTCAGTGGATGCAGAACCCTCTCTAAGGAAAAGACCCAGAGTGTCCTTCTCTAAGCACATGTCCCTTATTGCCCTGGCAGTCTTTCCTGTCTCCTTCCTGGAGTGGACAAACACTAGCACCTATTGGAGACAAGAGAAAATCAGGAATTTTGGAAAAAATTGGCTATGTGACACACTGTTACAGACCAATGCTGCAAAGTATTAAATCAGAGTTGAAGTCATTTGGAAAATAAGTCAACTGTGACTAACCTGGTTCTTTCCAGCGTGCTCCATTATTTTTTCATAGACAATTTCATTCATGATCTGGAAACGTTTGATGGCCTTTTTCTCTGTAATGCCAACGTAAGTCTGCTCCAGGGGCACAGGGCGGAAACTACAGAAAACACAACAGTAACAAGAAATGACCGTTACGGAAGAGACCCTTAGTATTAGATAAGCGTTAGCGTTTTAGACACTTTTTAGACAAATAACACACCTGTTGTCGAAGTAGAAGAGTCCCTTGGCAGGATCGACACGCAGGCAGGTAGCCACATCTTCGTAGTTCGGCAGTGTGGCGCTGAGGCCCAGCAGACGCACATCCTCCTGGGTCAGCTCCACATTGCGGATGGTCCTTGCCACCAGAGATTCCAACACAGGTCCACGGTCATCGTGCAGCAGGTGAATTTCATCCTGCAGAAAAAATTCCCGCAGTTAACATGACAGTTCTATGTCAAATATATTTTCTATTCTGCTTCATGCTTCTTTACCAATTCCATAGCACTTACAATGATAATGAGGCGCACTAGCTGGGTGTAGGTACGCTCTCCACCTTTACGAGTGATGATGTCCCATTTCTCTGGGGTGCAGACGATGATCTGAGTGGCGTTGATCTCCTCCTTACAGAGCTGGTGGTCTCCTGTCAGCTCAGACACTGTGATGCCATAACTTGCCAAACGCTGCGATCAGAAAAGGAAAACTGTTAGTTGTAGATCTGTGCACCTTATGTTGCAAACGAAGCTTTAGAGGAGGGAGAAAACACTCACCTTACTGAAACTTCCCACCATCTCCTGTACTAGTGAGCGCATGGGTGCGATGTAGATGATTTTAAAATCGTCCACATTGATCGTTCCATCCAGGTTTATGTGCTTTCCAATTTCTCTCAGCATTGCCATCAGGGCCACATTGGTTTTACCAGCTCCCTGTACGTGCAACAAATAACTATATTATAGGAGAAAATTCCCTTGAAGAACACTGTGACTGTTTTTTTAAAAGTTTGCTTACCGTAGGTGCACACACTAGCAGGTTCTCATCCGTCTCCATGGTTGTCTTGAAGAGCTTGCTCTGGATGCGATTGAGGGTTTTGAATCCTTCAAATCCAGCCTGGGCATACTTGGGCAGCTTCTCAATGGCAACAAGCACCTGATACAACAATAACAAGTTGAATTCATATGCTGCTTATTATTGCAAGTTTTGCATTAGTTGCAGAAAAGTTGTGTACTGACAAGATGATCACAATGAGACATAAAACCGACAAACCTCATCTTCAGCAAAGGGTTTGGGTTTCAGAGCAGGGACATGGACTTCTTCATAACCTTTGCGCTGTTTACGGAAAGAGCCGTCAGGCAGCTGGCAACGTTTGTTGGCCATGAAATGACTTCCCTGAGTGAAGGCCAGGTCATCAAGGTCTAGAAGCTGTCGAGGTGCCATTGACTGTAGGACGAAAAGGATCAACAAAGTCGACATTAGTGCATATATACATAACTACTTAATGTCGTTATCTAATAGTGAATAATACTCGAGGTAATAAACCTGAAAGCACCTTGTGTAGCTAATAATGTATAAAAACACTGCTACGTTATTTACCTCTCCATGGTCAATGTCCATTGCTTCCAAGTCATCAACTCGAGATTTCCTCACCCTCTCCCTGCGAGATCGCTCCTCCTAAAGAAACCCAAGAACAACAGATGTGATGGACTACATTGGAAAATCAATTTATGCAAAGTCTTCATCTAATTTCACAAAAAAGAGCTCTTACACGAATAATATCCTCCTTCTCAGTCTCTTGCAGCTGGTATAGGATCTTTGACAGCTCTTGATCAGACTCCATCTTTCCGATGATTCGTTCCTTTTCTGCTTCACTCTGAGCACTTGCCAGCATGGTACAATACTGAACTGTGTGTTGGAGGGGAGAATAATATTAGCAACTTCAAAACGGCCTGTGATACAAAAATCTGGCGTCATGTCATTTTACAAAACAGACTTACTCATGCGACGATGCTGACGGAGGATTTTAATGAAATCAAAAGTGTTGAAGCCCAGCAGTAACACCAGCTGGTTCTCACACTCTCTGTCATCGCTGGCAGTCTGTGGGATAAAAGAGACACAAGCAATGTCAGATGAGCTGAAAAACACACGTGTAGGCGCTCCAAACAAGGTGACAAACATACCTTGAGGATTTCTAATACTTCATCAGCTTTCTTTTGTGAGACAATGGCATCGTCATAGAAACGGCTGAGCTGACGCTGGAGCCAAAAGGCATCGATGTCGCGAGGATGTAAGTCTTTTTTCTTCACTGTCATCACATCACCTGTGGCACCAAGCTAAACGGAAAGCAATCTATTAGTGTTCATGCAATATAGCATACAAAAATTTACACAGATTCTATTAAAAAAATGGCCATATACCATACTGATATTGACACAGATGCTGCACTTACATTGGCTGAAAGAGTGCATCCCAAAGCTGCCTCCTCTCCTTCACTGTCTTCATCAGAGTGTTCATCTCGCACCTCACCAAACTGGTCTTCATCCCCTTCCTATCATGACAAAAAAAATCTTTGACTACATAGCTCAAACACTGCAATCTATGAATTTTTTAAAGCTAGAAATTTTTAAGCTACAAATCTGGGATAACCTAAGTGCTGCAATTCCCAATTAAAAAAAGAAAAAATCCTCACCTCCTCATCAGATTCAAACTGGACATTGACACCATAGGTTTCATCAATGTTGTCATCTGCAGAGAAAAAATATAATAAAATCGAATATAATAAGATGCAAAAACAGTACAGTATGTTTTCATTAACATACATTATTCAGTATTTACTTTGCATGTGCTTACCCATGTTCTGTAAGTCCTTGTCTCCTCCATAGTCAGTGATCTTCTTGCCCAGATTGACCAACACATGGTAGCGTGTGTCATCAGCAGGTCCAAGAAGCTGCTCGACTTCACGGCGCCTTTCTTTGTCCCTCATTTTGTCATTTTTCAGGACGGCTAATACCTCATCAGCTGCTCCACAGAGAATGTCACGCGGCTGCAGATACAACGATAACCAAGAAAAAATGACATGTTAGTTATTGGTCACCCATCAACAACACAAGCTGACATTTTCAGGAAAGCAGTAGCTCCAGTGTTCACTGACCTGATCTCCCAGAGCAGCATGGATGAAGCTAAGCAACACCTCATAGGTCTCTCTGGTTTCTTTGGTTTTCGGCTTGTACACGATGCCCACCATTTCATCAATGCCTTCAGACAGAAGGGTAAAGCCTTTCATTTTGTTGATGTCATGTCTGTCCTCATCTCTCTTTCGCCTCCTGTATAAACAGAATAGGAGAAAATAGAAAAATATTATTGGTAGTGTCACTAGAGGAACAACATAATTTAAAAGGTAAGACAAGAAGAATCATACACTGAATGGATTCACTACCTAAATGCCAAAAAAAAGCAAAACTGACATTGCCACATTTTGTTTTCCTGCGATGTAAAAAAATACTGATATCTTCCTCAAAGTATGCAAATAACTGTATTTAAAAAGAATTTTTCATTCTAGAAGTATTAGGGTGATTTTGTAGGACAATATGTCTGCAATGAAAATTTTTTTTTTTTTTAAAAAAAAGGATGTGAAGATATTTTTGGAGTGCAAATTGTTTAGTATCTTTCTCATAACATAACACTGGCAGAGACATCCAAAAACCTTTTTTTGTTTTACTATTCTACAATTCCATTTAGCCTGAGAGTGGATATAACACAAGCAAGGATCGTGCCAGGAGAAAACAACCTGGATAAGAGCCATAAAACAAGTTCAAGAGTCATGAATGAGTTTTGGATGCTGTTCAGATCTGACTTTGCCCTCATCATAAAGAGCTTTTTGGTGCTGAGTTAAATAGGAAAGCAAATTAGGTGTGCTGCCTCGATGTAAACAAACTGTGTCTCAAACAATCCTGCAAAAATCTTGCATTGTGACATTTAACCATATTCTGATGTCAATGTAGAAACAATGCACTTCATTACCTGCTTTCAGCTAGTCGTTAATATCAATACAGAGTATAAATAAATCTACATCGACGAAAAACATGCTTATGAGAAATAATCCATCATAATTAATGTTTTTCAACTTCTTCATATTCAGTTTTTGAAGCTTTTTTGGTCAACAGTAATCTAAATAAACCTATATAATTACTTTTACATAATCATGAAATCCTAAAAATTTTCTAAGTACAAAATCACTACTTAATATATGGCTGACAAATCATTGTTTAGCAAGGGGGTAATTGTTTATACTTAAACTTTTTAAAGCAAACATTAAATCTACCTAATATTTGTCTTCTGGGTTTGATTGGGCAACAAGCAAAGTGTTTACCAATCAAGTTAAAATTACAAGGGTCTGTTTTGAACACTCAAGACACAGAGATGCTTAATCATAACTTCCCACTGCATGAACATAATAAAAATAAATAACTCCAAACAACTAACAGTCAACTGTGGAGGATTATTTCTAAAGATGCCTGATTTCTGAAAGTTGATTTTGACACTGGACAGACATAAATTGGAAGCAAAGTACAAAACTTACTAACACTTTTTAATCTACAAACTATAGCATATGTGGTAAATAGACGACAAACTGTGCAAAATGAAGCATGCTGTTATAACTTAACGAAAACAAAGTGTATTGTTGCACTGACTTGTCTCGTCTCTCCTCCAGCTTCTGAGGTTTGGTCCTCTGAGCCTTGTCCCCCATCTTGGTCCCCTCCAGCTTCCCCACCAGGGACAGCACCTCTCCGGTGGGCTCATCTCTCCGTGTGCGGTCGATCAGAGAGCGATCAGCTTGCAACACCAAGTTCGAGTTCTAACAATTCAAAGACGGAGAGATCAGTCACTGTCAGTCTGAGCTCCTCCAGCTAGGCTAACGGCTAGTTAGCATGACGGCTAGTTACACATGGAGTAACATCACTCAAAATCATAAAAGCAGTTAGCTCGATAGCGCTGCAACATATTAATCACTATCACATTTAGTAAGCTACTTTTAGTGAGTTTGTCTCCAAACAAACTTCGTACTCACCGCTTTGTACTCATACTGCAAGCTACGGGCAGTAACATCCGCCATGGTGCTACTTTTCTTTCAGGTTTCAGCGGACTTTGTGAAGCAGCTTGCGGACTCAAAACGTCCACAGAGTTCAATACACTCTGTCTTTTTACGGAAACGCTGTGAACATGGGAGCAATGTTTAGATTTGTAGCATGAGAAAGTTCTCAAAATGTCCCAGCTTCATTCAATAAAATGCGTCTCTCATACGTTACAACAGCGCCGCGAGCACGAGCGCACAACAACCGCTGCTGCCGCACTCTTCCTCTTCCGGTGTCAGAGGTCACAGCAACACCGAAGAGCAGCAAGCAGCGCCCCCTGTGGCTGTGGCTGTTTCAGCACATTTTTCTGGTGTAGCTTGTTTTTATTTTTTATTTTGGGTATTTTATCAGTTTTAGTTGGAATGGGAATTCCTTCCACAGGCTATGTGCTCATAATATAATTTATTTTAAGATTTTACTGCTCATATTTAAGATTCATCAGGGTCTGGGTCCAAGCTATATGAAAGAAAAATGAGTCAGTTTGCAGCTTTAGATCTTTCTGATTGTTCCACAATTGAGGTTTAAGTCTAAGTGATCTTGCCATCAAAATACCTCAAATCTGTTCTGATTCACCTGAGGAGATAAGACTCGCAGAGTATTTTTTTCAGTCACTTCTTAAAACTAACATTTATTTTTTAGATTTGCAATATGACGTAATTCTTATCATGTTATTCTCTTTTACTGTTTGTCATCTTACCTTTGTTTTTACACTTTTGTTCTATTTTATTCTGTTAACGATTTTTTTTGCTCTTATCTTAATCCCTATTTGTTTTTTCCCTTAACGTGCTATGGCATTTTGTATTTTATTTATATTACTTGGTATTTGTTATTATTGTTGTTATTGTTATTATTATTATGGCACTTGCCGAAGCCCTGATGATTTCATAGATTAGGTATTTTATATAGTGTATAGCAATGTAAATATAGAATACAAAGTAAAATGCAGAGAGTCCTTTTATAACTTAAAATTAAAAATATAGCAGAAAAATGTATTTTAAAAAATACATATGCCAAAAACAATGGCTTGGCCTTAAAAACTGACTTGTCTAAACAAAGAACAAATATGATTGCATGAAAGAAAGAAAGCTCAGTATTTGAAAAATATTTGAAAAGCACAGCATTTCTATATCATCCTTGCATGGTAAAAAGTTCCCGCTTTTAAACTTCAAGCATTTCTTAATATATTTTCTGCTTAACCACAATTTTGTACAGACTTGGTAATGTTCCTCATTACATGTAAACTGAATTTCTTGTTTAAATCCAACTAAACACCTCTTTAAAGTGTCTTTCACAGTTTTTTTCTCTCTTAATGATTTTGGCCAAATTGGGCGTCTTGTGCCTGCAGAGCCAAGTCTTGGTTTCTGCATTTGTCTTTTCTGAGGAAGCAGCTTTAAGTTCACTGAAAGAGAGAAAGACAGATAATCATAGATAGCTTCAAGGTGCAAAACAGAAGGATAAAAACACATAGATCCTTTTACTTCACATCGCCAGGTGACATGCTGGATACTTACAGTGAGCTGCATGTTTGGGCACCGCACTCTACATACCAAAAATCAGCAGAAGCTTCACATGTTTTCTTGAGTCGGTGGAATTATTCAGGGACAGTGAGGCACCAGTCACAATTATGGATTTCTTTGTTTGGCACAGCAAAGGATGCAAACCAGCACAAAACACAACATGGTCTCAGGAATAAAGTTTGACATCTTCAGGGTAACTTCACTCTGGAGAGTGAAGATTTTCGCAGGCTTGCCTGGAACTTTGACCCACTTGGAGACCCCAGGGTGTCAACAAGCCCCGACAATGTCATGATGATGTCATGTTGATACTTTTTGGGTGTGGACGTGTGTGGGTGTGTGAGTCTGTGCATGTGTGTGTGTGTGCTTGCGTGAGTGTGTGCATGTGAATGACTGTCTATATGTAGGGAGGGTGGGAGAGTTAGGATTTTTTATTTTTATTTCTATTTTTAATTGTATTTATTTATTGTCTTCTTTGTTTTTAATTGCTTGTGGAGCACTTTGTGATGTTCTTGCATGAATAGTGCTACACAAATAAATAAAGTTTGAGTTTGAGTTCAATGTTGGGAAAAGCATGTACAAGACATGTAAATGATTAATCCATTGGTGATGATATAATGCTTCTGGCTAAATCCAGCTTTCTAGTTGATTCATATATGGACAGAATAAGTAATGAAGATGTTTTTTAATAACTGAACACAAATTATACACTACCGAACAAAATTAGGCAATGGCAAGCAACATTTTTTTTTTGACACATCCTGGAAAGACACCCTGGAATATATTGTCACTACTGGAAAAATTGATATGAAGAGAGGCCAAGGCAGACAGAGAATGAAAATGATAGATGGACTGACATCATGGCCTCACATGGAACGAGCAACAGCCACAATTCAGAGAGCAAAAGATCAGATTAGATGGAGAGAAATGATCACCTGCGCTGAGTCACATGGCACTTGATTGATTGATTGATTGATTGATTGATTGATTGACTGAGATAGGAAATGATTGAGCTAAATTTAGCTGTACTGTGAATGTTTGTTTGATTATCCCAACCACAGTCTTTGTGATGACATATCCCCTCAAAACAAAATATGATTTTATACTCAGTTCTTCCAGTTTTTTAGGTTTGACTCACAGGTTCTTCTGAGTGTACTATCATCCCACATAACCAGTGTTGGAGGAAACACATTGCATACATTGTGATCACATTACACACACCTGTAACACATTGCCTTACAGTTTCTCAATTCAGTAATAACATTGCAGTCACAAATCACTTTGACTTTTATTTTGAAGCAGGCTAGCCTATCATCAGTGTGACTTCGCTTCTGTGATTCTTTGGGCTGCTTTTCACCGACTTTGCTGTTGGTTCTGAAGAAATACTTCATTCAAGAACATAAAAAGAAGAATCTTGTGTATGTCCTGATTATTAAGCTAGGGATTTGTACTAATATGTGGGCATAGGCAAGGTTTAATGTTATAGTGCTATCTAGGAATTATGTGACATGCATCTCAGGCAATGTTGTGGAGTAAGGCAAAAGTAAAACAAGAAAAGCACTGAGAGAGCACAGTACTCCGTCAAGGCGGTTCATTCCCCCATATGGCATTGTCAGAAATGCAGCATTTGTTTATTAGTTATTGATGATCAGAAATCACGGCACCATAGAATGTGGCCATTTGATATAGATGTACCCACAAACAAAATGACCTTGCGCTGAGCACAGGCGTGTGTTATGCATGTGTACGTTATGTATGGAATTGCGTGACCTAAATATGTAGTGGGAAGCAGGAATTGATGGGACTCGGAAACACCTCCACAATTTAATCAGTTGGTCCCAGGCGTGAACTAACCGTGACGTCACCCGTTGGTTTCAACGCTGAGAAAATGAAGCCCGGATTTTGCTATTTCCTGGTCGCCATTTTGGATTTTTTGGAGGCAGTGACATAAAAAGCGTCATCAAACAGGCTGGACCGGACAGCAACTTGGGGCAGGACCAGTCTATGGGCGGGCCAGACTGAAGCCAGACTGCTGAAAGCCTCGCCCTAAAGGATCAGTCAATCATTCCAGACAAGACTGTCTATCAAGTATAGCCACGCCCCCTGGCTCTGCCAACTTTAACGATTTATTTAAAATTCAGTATTGATTTATTTTAAGATCGACCACCTGATCTCTTATTTTGACCATGAAAACTAACGGGAAAAAATCCTGAGCTGTAGAAAATCAGTCTATCAAATTTTATTTTTTCGGGTGATGAATTGGGGTCTATGGAGCAAAAGCTTTTTGGAGCCAACCCTAGCGGACGACGTGATATTGCAAGTGTTTGACACTTCCGGGTGGGCTTCATTTTTGGAGCCAGATGCTACGTCCATCTTTATATACAGTCTATGGTTGGTCCTTGTATCATTTCCAACAGATAAGTCCCAGTAAGTTCACAACAGTCCATTTGTAGTACAATCGCAATCATGTGATCGTCAGCAGGCAGCTGACGTAGTGTTTGCTTGTTGTCATGGTTACACTGACACCATGCTGCTATCTCGCAATGATACAGAAATCTTAAACAAATCCATGTATCCAAACTATAAGCCGCATCACTGTCAAAATCTAATCACTTAGTTCTAGTGTCATTTCTGACCCTCCCTGAAAATTTCATCCTAATCCGTTAGTCTGTTTTTGAGTAACATTTCGCACAGACAAAAAAACAGACGGCCAGACAAACATAAGCTGATCACTCCGTGTACAACATAACTCTGTCATGTTCCTTGGCAGAATAAACAGTGTAATAAATTACTTTCCATGCCAAGTAAATAAGCAAAAAACAATGCTTTACTAAGTAAAAGTAACACAAAACACATCACCTTTTCAAATACAAACCCCAACAAATCACATGACATAACATTTTGTTAGCAACCTTCCAAATTCTGATTAAAATTTCTTCAAAAAAATAGAAACAAATATACTGTAAAACACATTTTACATACATTTGAATCTACATGTTTGTGGAGCTTCTCTTTGTGTCTTAATACACTTTTTTTCACACTCTGCAGTTCTCTCTGGCATATCTGACCTACCTACTATCTGATGTAAAATATATTCACAGTAAAAAAAGGGAAAGTGATAGACACCTCCCTCCCCATTAATGTATGCATCTGTGCTGAATATGTACATACATGATCGTAGTATGATGTGCAAAAGGCTCCATGATTCACTTGGACATGGTTGGTTGTAGCCCTGTGACAGACTGGCGACCTGTCCAGGGTGTCCCCTGCCTTCGCCCGAGTCAGCTGAGATAGGCTCCAGCACCCCCCAGACCCTAGTGAGGATAACGCTGTGTATAGAGAATGGATGGATGGATGGTTGCTTTGTAAATATAAATGGCTGCACTTTCACAGTTTCACACCCAGATGGCAGCATTGAGAGTTTAGTGTCTGACTCAGGGCCTTCATGGAGTGAAGGAGCTGGTAACCATAGATATGCTGGTAACCATCAAACCATCAACTCTGTGTTCAGCTGAACACCCCTTATCACTCCTGAGTCACGGACATGCTGCTCACTGTGGATGTCAATATTCACCATGTATGGATGTGAAAAGTATTCCACATAAGTGTGCATTCTGTGTGTGAAAGTGAAAGAACTGTTTCAACTGTAGCTCTTTCTGACTGAGCATGAAATGTACAAAGTCATGACACTGAGACAGGAGCACATCAAAACAAGAATAGGAAGCTGCAGTTAATGTGGGTGTGACTGTCTTCTTGTGAGAGAAGTCTGTGTTTAGTATTTACTCTCTGTGGCCTCATCTAACTTCCAAGCCCTTTGCACATCTGGCATAAACATCTGTCGTTTTCCGCACGTCAGAACCTCGGATGTCTTGCAAACTAAACTACTGAGCCAGCTTTTTAACCTCGGTCACGCCCAATGACAGGCAGACAGGGAGAGGGTGACACAGATAAATGAGCTGCACACATCAGTGGAACAAATTATAGGTTAACGTTCATGGGGGGGCAGAGAGAGATTACTGACGCTGGAGTGTCTGTGCGCTCAAATCTTTTGCACATGTGGCACACTGATTAAAACAGTGATTTAGGAGGCCTGCAGTTGTTCCAGGTCATATTTGGAGTCCTCTTCTCATCTGCCACTGTGCTCTTCTGTCCCCTCCAGATCAAAGGACGTGCAGACATGTGGTCAGCAGTAAGGAGGACGGTGTGGTCGGTGATTAATTTGCTGTATCATTTTGATTTGGACAGCTCAGGAAGCACCCTGAGTTTGCACACTCAACGGATCTTTTTTAGTCAGTGTGCCTCAATGGAAATCTGTCCATTGTACTTCACACTTGCGTCCGGACAATGCAGTCTTTGTAGCTTTCTGTCACAGGAACACCACATGAGCACACCTCAGCTGTCCGAGCAGTTGTTGCCATGACGGCATCTGCGGGCACACACAGCTCCACAACAGGAGCGCAAGACAACACATTGTCTGAGGAGCGTCCTGCATGTACGGCGTTAGCCTAGATAGAGTGGAACGGAATCACTTTCTTCCAGAGTGCAGGGATTAATGCTTCCTGTGTGACCCAGACAAGGTTTGAATAAGTGTCTCTTCAGTGAGGTCTGCAGTCTGAGGTCAGGTTAGCCGAGGTAAGGTATTACAAGAGCTTCTTCCATCTGTGCTATTCCTGTCCTGACTGAAATTCGTCTGACCATGTTCACTCATAACCAGCTTGTATTTACAGGTAGAAAAAAAAATGAAAGTTGAATCCTTTTTAAGCCTCTCTGTCAATTTCTTCCACACAAGAAACCTTAAAACAATGTTAACACTGAAAACAAACACAATGAAACTCTGAAACAGTGAACTGTGCAAAGTAACACACAAAAAGACTTGGTAATGTCTCTCTGTACAGTTTTATTTACATGATACTATTCTGTCGTAATGCTGGATAGCAAGATTATATGTAATACATAAATATCAACACAGTTTGTTGTTTTTTCATTTTTTGTACAAATTTGCATATAACTAAGAATCAGAAAGGAAAAACTCAAACGGATACATACAGTTATCTCTTAAATGAAAAACACATCCTTACGGGGGAGAAAAAAGGGCGGGGGAGTAACACAAGTCACAAACATACATGAGTTTCAATGTGTCAGGCAGCCATGAAAACACACTGTTGCACAGGTATGTGCTCATGCACGCACACAAATATACACACACACACACACACACACACACGCACGCACACACTTCTCTACGGTGCTCTATAGCAGACACACAGACCGATAGCTGTTAGACAGATGAGAAGTTACATCTAATCTTGGTATCTATTATTTTTCATAAATCTAGCTCTGGCATGCTACTGTAGTTTTGTAAACATGTGCTGATAAACCGGGTAGCTCCACAGTCAAAAGGGTTGAGGGGGGGAAATAACACACCCACACACCAACATACACACACGCTGTGCTCACATAAATCTTCTGTTAGCGCATAAAAAGAAAAGAAAAACAAAAAACATCATGATTCACATACCCTAATTCCACAAATGCACTGAATACATGCGCTAACATCAGTACAACGGAAAAGAAAAAAAAAAAAGCTAATAAAACATAACAGATAATTGTCTCTCAGCAAAATAAAATGTTTGAAACCCTAAGTTGAGTGATATTTCTGAAACACTAATGCAGATGAAAAGTAACTCATGCATTTATCCCATTCATTCATGCCCCTACAATATGGTAGCCTAAATTCACCCAGCAGGCCCGCCAGGAAAGGGTGCCATCCTTCCTCTCAGGCCACACAATGGTACACAAAGCCCTGCACCAGGCGTCTGTGATTACAATCTGAACTCGAACCAGTTGGGGGAACTCCTGTACTCGTCATGTCCATTGAAAGGGGTTAGATTCAGTGAAACGTGGAGTAATTTGTTTGTCCCTGTCTAGCGAGATACCTCCAGGTACAACGGAAACTGCCTCATCGCAATCGGACTGATCAAAGTCAACACTGGCATGCTGATCGGAGGGTCACTGAGGCCGACTATCATGATGATCCACTGTTCTGCTGGGGTCAAAGCTGATGATAAACAAAGGAAAAGGTAAGACAATGTAGCTTAACACAGCAGCTGTGAGGTAGGTAAAGCTAGGAAAGACAAAGTAACAAATCCCCTTGTGCACGGTGGGAGACGCTGGCTGACTCCAGTACCAACGGAGCACAGAACAACAAGTTCAAAGGTGGAAGGTTGTATGGACTGTTTCTGTGTAGTCCGAATGCTTTGAGGGATCTGCCAGTGTCTGACACTTGACAGGATCCAATAGAAATGGCGGTCTACTGTTTGGCACAAAATGGCGCCTGGTATGGGTGAGAGGAGCACAGCATATCCTGGACATTTAGCCTGGCCTGCTCTTAACAAGACGGTACATACTCTTAGAAAAAGAAAGGACTGAACAGTGGCAAAGTCACACCACAGAAAATAGGATCAAACAAACTAACGAATTAATCAAAAATAAAAATAAAAGGAGAAAAGTGATCATTCATGCATCGCCCTCAGACAGGATCTTTAACATTTTTTTCTTCTTTTTTCCCCATTATTTTCTTGAGGTTGTAATTTTGTAAATCAAGTCCTTTCGATCCTCACTTAGCCACTCATGCCAGTGCTCATCTCAAAGGTTCACACTCATACTCCAGTCTTTGTTGAAGGTGTTTCATTTTTGCCGCTGCTGCTGCTGCTGCTGTTCCGTCAAATTTATATTCTCTGGATCTTGTCAGCCACCACCACGGGGTTTTCTTTACGGATCTTGGCGGCAGCCTCGGCCTTGTAATCATAGGGACAGTTGTGCTTGTCAGAGTACCGGTGGATGCCGCAGAACAGGTTGCCACAGCGACAGTCAAACCCTGGAAGCACAAAAGTCAAACGGTCAAAGCTTGAACATCCGTGATCAGCAAAACAATTGTGACAATCTGAATGACTTAAAAGAACATAAGTGTTGCATCAGATGACCCTTAATGCCCCCCTGCTCACCTGTAAGGCCCACCCTTTTGCGGCACATGAAGCACCTATTCTTCTTGGGTTTGGGGGTGTCACCTTTGCCTTCTTCACTGCTGGAAGAAGCTACAGGAGTAGGGCTAGAAGCAGCAGGCTGGTTTACAACTATATGCAAAGAAAGAAAACAGGAGAAAAAAATGACTTTTAATCATCCCTGTAATCTACAAGAGCAGCAAATGATGATCTTTGTTCAACACAGCGGTTTCCAAAATGGTGTATTTTTGTCCTCAATGATAGTAATTAGTAGGTTCCTTATCTCAAAATTGCTTCTCTTGTTCTGTGCAGAAAATAGTGCACTACTCTGAGAAAGCCTCTGGCAGGCTGCGTCAAATCTCAGAATGCCCTTTGGTGTAGAAGTATTTTTAAACAGGTTTATTTTTAGGCACTGTCTTTCTTGGAGAGCGTAAGTAAAACCAACAGTTGAGCTTAAGATATGCAGCTAAGCATCAAAAATAAACTGTTCCTACAAAGCCATGTTTGTCTTAAAGTGTCAGTGCTTGAGCCGTCAGCTGTGTGTGTGGAGAAGTGTCTACCAGGCTGTCTGCTACGAAAAAGCTATTTCTGTATGTTTTACCAGGCTCTAGGGGTTCAGGCTTATCCTCTCTCGAGATGCTCATCTCTGTCATTTGTTGAGTCACAGGAAGGGATCCTTGAACGGTTCTGCAGATTGAATTTGGGGGACAGCAGTCAGTCAACGGTTCCACACATTTTCCAATTTAAGGAAAGCTCACCAGCTATCTAAAACAGTCAATCACAGCCAATACTGACCTAGACATGTCTGGTGAAGAGGCAGGGGAGGCTTCAACCTTTGCTAGACTGGCTTCTAGTCTCTGGATGGCTGAGGCCTCTGAGGTAGGACTAGAAGTTGAGCCTGGTTAAGAACAGAGATAATATAATTAGACAAATAGAAAACATCTGAGATCAATTTAAAAAAATTGAAATGTATAAACAATTTTAGGTGAATTCTGAGAAAAACATGCATTCAAAAAATATTTTTGCAATCACTGCACTATATCAATGCTTAATTTAAAAAAATTACAAATTTATGCCATCTACACCAGAAGAAAAATTTACAATCTCCTGAAAATGTAGAAGAATCAGGGCTTCTCAAAAGTACTCAAGACAAAGTTCCCTCTCTTTTATAATGTATTTTTCTTTGAGAAACAAGTTCTAACATATCGAACTGAGAGAAACCTCGATGTTAGATCTTAGAAACGCCTAAAAGGAGTGAACAGCCCCCAACCTTGAACACTGTGATGAAGAAAGCAGCTGCCTTTCATTACCCAGAGTGGAAAAAAATGAGGGGTGGTGGGGCTGGGAAAATACAGGCTAAATACCAATTGGCCTAGAACTGGCTCCATTTCAAAAATAATGCCTAAAATTCCCAGAGTCACTCCTTACCTTATTATCATATTAGCTGTAATTCTATAGGCTGAGGTACACTTTATTTGTTTACACCAAAAACTCAGGGCTGCTGTAATCAGTCTGAATTGCATTAACGTCTACAAGAAGCAGGCAGAAATCTAATTTTTGTGTGCCGTCTTACCCATTGGGCTGAGGGGGCTCATGCGGTCGCTGCTCTGCTGCCGTGTCAGGTGTTCCTTATAGCATACAGAGCACATACCATTGGTTCTTGGGTTGCCATAGAAACCGCAGCCCGTGGCACAAAGCATGGGCACCGGGCTCTGGTTCGTCTCTTGAGCCATTGCTAACAGAATGAGAGAGAGAGAGTGAGAATGCTTATTAGACCGACAGACATGCAGAGAAAGAAAACATTTTTCTGCATGAACAATGCGAAACATACATGAAATGAACCGAAATGTTTTTTCCACTATACGTTTAAGTTGATGGCTGCTCTCCCGCCACTCTGGTTCCAGAGAAACTGGTCGCAGTATCAACAACAAAGCCGACAGATGAGAGTCATATTATGAAAATCAGAGAACAACACGTCAGGCTGCTTTGACTTGCCCTTTAGCCTGAATACAGTAATGAATGCTGCTCCACAATAAGTACAGAGAACAAACAACACTCACAGTGCTCTGTTCAGTACCTTTGGCAGAAGCTGGGCTCTTTTCTGTCCCACAGCTTTGTGCGCTGTTGTGAACCCCCTTCCCACCCTCCATCTCTTTCATCCCTTCACCCCTTGTGGCATCTCAAAGAACAGCTGATTTAGCCATTCCCAACATTTAACACGTCTTTTAGTTTCATATCAGTATGAAAAAACACTCCATTTTTCTCATCAGCTGTTCCTCCTAATCATTTTATCATAACTAAAATGCAGTTGTGTTGTGTGAATGAATGTGAACAATGTGACTATTCACAAAAAATTAATATTCTCTCATATGATAATGCACCACTTCCATCAAGACAAAAAACAAAGCTCTGACTCACTAACAGTATGTTAGCCACAATGGAACACACATAACTCATCAGGAAAAACAATACTTAACAGAAACAAGATAATAAACAAAGATCAACAAAGTAGGTCAGCACTTTCAGTAAGTATTCTCCCACCTTGTCGATCTTGCCACACAAGGCATTTCAAAACTTCCAGAGTCATTTCTCATCACACAAACGCCCAGAAAACAAGTGTGTATGTGCGTAACTTGGCAAAACACACTGCCTATGACGTTGTCGGCTGCCTCTGCTGTGATACAATACAGCAGGAAGTTGTGTAATTTGAGACACTGACTTTGAGGCAGCAGATCAAAAACACGTCGATGAATGAACAAACAGGCACACAGGAAGGCCTAGATTAGTCAGGTAAGAAGCGTCCCGCCTGTCAGTCCTGCCCTGGCCGTTTTACAAATCATCTGATCACCTCCGACACCCCCACACCAGGACTACCGTTGTAGACGGTAACAGCATCATATTTCCCCCGTAAACAACCTTTGGCCCTTCTCTGCTGCAACATGGCAGCTGCTTGCTAGCGTTGGCGTGAAGCTCGTCTGTATTCTGGTCACGGACACAAACAGGAGAGACGAGCTTAATGTTCTAGGAGAGGCTGGCAGTTGTTTCAGAACGTCCTGTCAGTTCGCTTGAGGTGTACGAACCAAGTGCCATTAAATCTCGAGCTAACCTCCCACCCCTCCTTCCTCCATTTCTCTACCCCTGCATGCTATCACCGCTGTGTCAACAAAGGGTTTCCTTGGAAAAGCCCACAAAGACCTTCTCTCCCCGTTTGTGTCACGTGTTCAGCTGCTGACTGCTGAAAAATACCAGACAAGTACACCGAGCAAACCGCTGGCAACTACTGTGTAGCACAAAAGGAATTTTTCTTAACATGTGATCATCAGTATCATCCTCTTTAAATCCAACATGACCATTTTAACATGTAGGCAGCACGGATTGCAGAATTTGAGGTACGCATTGAGCATTAGACAGAGGTCCTCACAGGGAGGACATTGATCTAAATCACACCTGACAACAAAAGCAACATGAATAAAGAACATGGCAAGGCTCGAGGCCAACACATCAACCATGACTGTTAACTTTGTGACACAAAGGAACAATGGACAGTGTGGTTCAGCTGTCACATTTGGGCCCTGCTGCCATACAAACAGCAGGCATGCTTCACTAATATTTACCAAGCTCTATTACTAACACAGATAAGGTAAAAAACACTCAGGTTACAAACATTTAACCTGGCCAGACTGCAACATGCAATAATTACACTGCACATTTGGCACATTTTAAATGTTTACAATCAAAGGAGGTCTTAAAGAGGACAAAAAGAAAGCTTGCTTCTTATGAAAGATAAATTGTTTATATCACCAGCTGGAGGTCATCATTATCTAACCTCTTTGACTAATCAATAACTAACAAAAGAAAATGCCTGAATCTTATTCCTGGCATTGCTACAAAGCTGAAATGTCCTAAATATGACATCTATAAAGCGTGTTATGCATCGTAAGCTACATCTGACAGGGCAAGTCAGGGGGTTTCCAGCATAGGCAAGCTTATCAGTCACGATCATTCACCACAACTTGTTTTCACGAACATCCTACCCCTCACAGCAATAAAATGTGACCTTATATGAAACAGTGCCCCTTGATCTCCATGCTATGGCCAGCTGAGCCTCTATAGATAGACATATGTGAGATAATCTCTGGCAAACAAAAGGGGAAGACTGTGCTTCTGTATCAGCCGCAAGCTTAGCTCATATTTCAGGCCCTGCTTGGCTGAAAACTCCTGAGTCACACTGAAGGGCAGAACAGAGAGAAAAAAAAACACTGTTGTTTTGTTACAAGCAGTGAATTATTTCCTTTAAAAGCGGACACCGTGTTGAAATAAGCACCAGGAGCAGACAGGAAGGCAACAGCAGTGATGTTTTCTGAAATAACCCACAGTCTAGACAGTGTGGTCTCTGCTCCCTTTGTTTCTTCTTTCTTCCTTTGTCTGCAATCTCCCTGCTTCCTGATTAGACATCGTTTGTAGCTCGCCTTCATCGCTGCATTTGTACTAATAACCATTTTCTACGTGTTTTCAACGAAGCAATGTGAACAACCACGATTATATAATCACACTTAAGTACTTAGAAACGACTTGGTGGTGCCACATAGTTCTCCACATCGACCAAACCTCGGCTTATCCGAAGCAGAAACTACCAGGCAAAGCAGTGCTGGCACTTCATTTAATATTTAAGCAAAAGCTCTGTAGTAATTCAGGAGTAACTCTCTCGCTCTACTTGCCTATTCGGCTTATGAATTTTCCATTTCTAGACACGAATTAGCTGGCTTTACTTCCCCATCCCCCAGCTCGGGACAAACAGAAAAACAGCAGCAGCACTAGCTAGCTCCCTCCCTTGTTTTTTCCCTGAATCAGGCGAGAGTCACGTTCGAGCACTTGTGATATTTCCAGTCAGGAGGAGGACATGTTGGTGACAACTTCAACCAGCGAAAGGAGAAGGAAAAACAGCTTGTTTACCACACAAACCCATCACGCACACACCACCTGACCTTTCAGTCCACCGACAAAGGTCGCCATGACCGACCATCACCTCACTTACACCTTTTCGTTGTTTACCTCGACAAGCTGAGCTCACTTCAAAATTCATCCGCGTTGTTAACAAGAAAAAAGAAGCAATAATCCGAGATTATCACCTGCTAAAAATCGATGAAGTTTCTCGCGAGACGACGACGGAGGTAAAAGTGGCCGTTGGTGCGGGCTGAAGGAAAATGTCGCGGCTCGAGGTGCTGCCGGGGGTCCTGCTTTCGGTCTACCTGCGCCTGGGTGTCGTCGTCCTCCGTGTCAGACAGGTTTAGACGGGTTTAATGCTCCCTTCCTTCGGCCTCGAGCCTTCCTTCCTCTCTCTCGCCGTCTCTCGGTCCTTCTGGATGGATGTTTGTTTCCTTCTTTAGTAAGAGGAGTGGCGGATGATGTCACGGGTTCTACAACGTGTCGCCATTGGCTGCGCGCGGAGCCCCCGAGCGCTGTGTACAGTCTCAGTCCAGGCAGGCGGGGGGGCTGCGCATGCGCTGAGTTAGGATTGCGTTATTACACATCTATTCGTCATCCTCCTACAAGGACACGAATCTTTTTTTATTGAGTAATCCAGCGAAATGAAAGGATGAATGAATAATGGTGCTGACATGACTGAAGTAATTTTTTTTAAAAAGAGAGAAACATATGATTAACAGGAAATGCCCCCCTTTTGTGAGAGAGAAAGAGCACTATTCTGTTGATAAAGCAGCCTCGCCCCTCCTGCCACCCATATGATTAGTTCTGTCAGGGGAACAACACCAGAGCAGATTTACAACTTGAAAAATATAGAGGTTGTTTGTTATGGAGAGCTCTGGGTGACAGTAGGCTGCCCACCCTCACTCACTCTCTTTCTATCTCTCTCTCTCTCTCTCTCTCTCTCTCTCTCACACACACACACACACACACACACACACACACACACACACACACACACAAGTAGACACAAGAGAGTGTAAACATGTTTTGCAGGAGGTAACAAGTGGTACCACGAAATTTGGTTCCAAAGTCACACCAACTAATTCCAGAGTCAGAATCACAGATAGCAGCAGTCGTAGTTTTGTAGATACATATAATAATAATAATAATATATCAAACCTTGGTTTTGCTGTATGAGCCTAGAGGTGTTTGGGTACTGCAGCTTAAAAAGACAGGTTTTGCTCTCCTTTCTCATTTTAAAGCTGTGACAAACTGAAATTCCATCCTCACAAACATTAGAGACTTTGTAGTTTTCAAAACCAGTCTGGCGCTTTGGTTGAAATCAGCACAAAAGTATCAACATCAGTTACTGCCTTTTATTTATCGCATTTCCTGATTCAGTTTACTATCTCACACTAATGGATTTTTACATGCTGTATTGTTTTTTGTAGAGTACTCGATGTTCTGTGATTGTTTTTTGTTTACCTACCCAGAAACATCAGACACACACATTAAGCAGGGGTCAAACATTTAATTATCTGGTAAAATTTCACGTATCAATTTGTGCATTTTCAATTTATCTTGAAAATATTTTCATTTATATAAAGGAAAACACAAGATTCAGACACAATGAGTATTTTCTACAGCAGTTTTTCAAAATGAATGTTCCAAATTTTAAGAGAGGAGTGTTGCTTGCATCAATCCTGAAATCTACATTTGTTAGTATCAATACTTTAGGTGTGTCTACCAGCCTCTACTGAGGACCCTTGTTTGCATAATAGGCCTTAATCATCATAACTACAAGTCCAAAACGTAGCCCTTCCCCTAAACTCAACCTAAACATAATTCTGACTCTAATCCCAAATCAAAAACTTAATCCTCCTATGGCTCTTTTAAGATCTGATCAAAATGAGGCCAGAATGTCTTCACACTGGAAAAATGCCCTCAATCCAAGGGTCTATAGTTCAGTATGGTCCTCAGAAAGATAGATGTACAAGAGCAAACACACATCAACATGCTTGTGCCGATGTAGGGAGTGCAAACATGTCTTGTGGGAGGTCACAAAAAGATAAGAGCTGAGTAGCCCCGAGAGATCAAGATATTTTCAGAAAACACATCTGTTCGAAAATGGTTGTGAAATTGGTCAACGCTGTGACTATTTTCAGCTGGTAAACAGGGTTGTAGCCACTCCTGAGGGCAGTTAGGTTGAGTCCTCAGCATTGTTTCAACATCTTGAACAATCAGAGGTTTTAAATAACAGTTTTGGTTACAAACGACAAAAGACGGAGTCAAAATTCTTATTTGTAGCATTTAAATCAGTATTTAGTCAGTCTTTACAATGGCTCTAATGTTAAAAATATTTACTGTGAAACCCAGATCACGATACAAAGCTTTTTTCTTTAGGAAGTTTAGCTTCAAAAGATATCTACTGGCTCTATTGTTGTGAAATTTAAAAACGTGTGCTTTGCACTGGCTTTCAGTGTGTCATGTGCACTGTATAGTTTGCCCTGAAGTTCAACAAGTCTCAATAAAATCCTCCTCTTTGTCAGAGTCTTGTAACACATCAACAGGCCCAACAGGCCACGCTGAGCAGAAAACAAACACTCGAAGTAGAGCGTGCGTATGAAGGAACATGTTGTCAAGTATCAGTGAGGGGATTCATGGAAACCTAGAAGGCCAGGACAGTCTGGAAGTCACAGGCGAGTTTTGCTCAGTCTGTTTGATCCAGTTCAAACCGGAATTCAGGGGAAACTGGAAATAGGTGTAGCTAAGTGAAAGTAAAAGTGGGTGCTGCTGCTGCGGGTCTTCACCTAAGTTTTCGAGGGGAAACCTCTCTCTCTCTCTCTCTCTCTCTCTTTCTCTCTCTCTCTCTCTCTCTCTCTCTCTCTCTCTCTCTCGTGCACACACACACACACACACACACACACACACACACACACACACACACACACACACACACACGCAGTGGTTTACTTACACTGACAACATTGGTGTCATCGTTAGTTGAACATATACACAAATGAACAAACTTGTTGATGTGGGTCTATTTATGTTAACAGCCTGAAAGTACGGTTTGAATTACACAGTGGCTTCTTTTGTTTTCTGACTAACATGTCTTCTTTTAGCCCTAGCATATTGTGCTGAATTCATTAAATTATTTTTATTTTATGGTGTTGTATGGTGTATTTTCAGGGGAAAAGAAAACTGAAATATTTTTTCTCTTCACTTGCAAAGCTTGACCCAGAACTGATCATTGATCAAAAGCATGAGTCAGGGATTATTTTCTGGACAAAAAGTCATTTAGAAGAGAATTACAATCACCATAAACACCTGAAAAAATTCATGCCAATACTTGTCTGTCTTGTTATTTTCATGCTAGTCAGTGTCACCTGATGCTGATGTTATCTTTTCTTTCAGGGATTTCAGCAAGTCAAGCTTTGATGATACTGATTTCCTTTACGGTTTACACCAAGTGCAGAAGAGCAGAGTCTGTAAAACCAGGGAAAGTTATCAAATGACAGCAGATGTGTGAATACTGACTGAACGCCTAAGAGTCATAATGGAGATCTTTATATACAAGACCAAATGTAAATTGTAGAAACTAAATCATGTTGCATTTTTACGCAGATCGTCTTTGTTGTATTATACACAGCGCTAGTACGGTTCCTCTATTGTACTGACATGAGCTCAAAAGCTTTTCATATGTGAGTAAAGAAAACACAGGGAGGGAGGAGGGGAGAAGGCAAGGAAACCTCGTCTGTGCTTTACACTAAGGTCTTTGTATGTGTGTTGTGCTAAACGCAGCCCTGTCCCGAGCAGAAAAGAAGGAGCATGTGTGTGTGAAATGTATATCTGTTTAGTATGTGAAGGTTCATGGGTTTCAGTGAGAGGAGGGGGCCAGCTGAGGAGAGAGTGGGAGGTGTTGAGTATTGAGTATCGTTACCCATCCCCCTCACTGTCAGAGCTCCGTTTCTGTGTATTTGTAGGTTGTAGGTGTATGTCAATTTCTGTTTTCCACAACCATGATGGATACACGTGAGAGGCTGGAAGAGGTAATGTTGTCATGACAACAGATGCCTACAATTTACAGCCATCTTTTTTTTGTCTGCTGTGTTTCAGTATGTTCGTGGGTGTGTGTGTGTTGGTGTGTGTGGAGGCTGTGAGGATTACTTATGTGAATCTAGAGCACCCTGTCTGTAGTTACTAGGCAGATACTGGCCCACCCTACACACACACACACACACACACACACACACACACACACACACACACACACACACACACACACACACACACACACACACACACACACACACACACACACACACACACACACACACACACAGAGGCACAGCTTGCCTGTGTCTGGCGTCGGTGTGGTGAGACACAGTTGATAAAGAGGCTAGTGGTGGAAATGGCAGCTTATCCATTTACATAAGCCGTGTGTGGGGCTTGATAAGCTCTGCAGTGAGGTTGACTAAAACCATTGCCACAAAACTTGATCCCTCACCCTGCTCTGTCTACATACAGCTTAACGTGCAGCCCCTATTAAAGGGCTAACCATATATGTCTGTGTGCTATCGTGGGTAAAAAGAAACACTTGTCTGCTTGAGTTTGAGAGATCAGGGACAGCTTTGTTCTGAATCTTTGGTATCTTCATTTGAATTTAGACTGTTGTTGATGTAATTGCTGAGGACAGAAAGAAAAGAGACAGAAAACACTGTGAGTGAGAAATAAATTCAGAGAGATACTAAAGAGGCATAAAGTAATGAAGAAAAAAAAAGAAAAATCCGATCCAATGAATGTGTTCTGTTGAGCAACTGCTGACCATTCAGGTCCTCTCTTGTGCTGCTACACAACTCCTCTGCACCTCCCATCAATGTGTTTCTTGTTATTTCTGACCAGGGAGGAGTCCCCCGCAACTTTCTCAGCACACACTCTGTCTAAACTCTCTCCTTCGGGCTCTCTTTTCTCTTCTTCGCACACACAAGCCTCCCTGTACAAGGGTATGTGGAAGATGGCTGGATGAACATATGTGTATGCACACGTGGTTCCTGTGAAAAGCTTTTAGGGAAAGCCGACAGAGAGGCGATGCATATAAAAATGTGTTCATGGTGCTGTAAAAACAATAGCTGTCCTGTAAATTTACAAGCTGCTCTATGTGGGTTTGTCCTCTGCAGCTGATATATGAGACTCTGTGTATGACCGCATGCCTGTGTGTGGCGATCAACTGTGAACCCTTGCATGTGAGTGCACGCGTGAAAGAGAGAGTGTGTGTGTACATGTGTGTGCAGCAGATGTCCTGTGCTCTGTTCTGTTCCCCAGACTGGCTGCTCTTTGTTGCTGCTCCCTCGTGCAGACGGGCCTAGCCACGTGCTTCTCTGACTGCAAGGACAAGCCACTCCTCCACAGCTATAATCTGTCAATTCCAGCAGCCAAGTCGCGCCCCTCACAACACCCAGAGTCTGACAGGGTCCGCCTCCCTGCCTGATGACGCTGTTTTACTCACGCATACTCACCATGCTCCCTTTTTGTCTCTTCCTCACACCTGAAACCATATCTGTGCCATGAACACAGTGTACAAAATTGAGCAACACACTTCCCATTCCACACTATGTAAACTGTCTCTTTCTCTCATGTTCCCTCGTGCTCTTGATATGTTGACGATTGGAAGTTCCTTCCTTAATGGGCAACGACCAGTCCTGCTCATCAGAAACACCCAGAAATAGGAAGAAGGAATTTAGTGCAGAGGAAAACAAGGGAGGGAGAGATCCTGCCGTGCAAGGGCTGAGTTTCAGAGTAACGACATGTTGGCATTTAACTTGTTGGAATTCCAACAGAAAAATGTAAAGAAGTCTGTTTTTCTATGGTGTCTTAAAGTGAAAAATGATTCTAAACTCTACTCAATCAATCATCCCAGAGAGTCTCGCAGGTATACAAGCTGTATGTTATTGAAACTGTGCTTTAGACATCTTTAATGACAAGTCTGTGTATGCAGTGATTGTCTCATTTTCAGTCCCTCTGGCAAAAATGTGTTTATAGTCTGAGTCACACCTGGATTAACCTGTACTCTCAGCACCCTTCTCTTTCTCTCTCTGTGTTAAAAACAGCCAAGTTTCACCCTCAGGGGCCAAAACTCCCTACTGCTTTACATTTAGTGTCGACATTTGTGGAGCTCTAATGCTATACAAAGTTCACGGGTGGATTGTTATTGGCAGAAGGAAAAGCATGTGCTTTCAGGAAGACAGTGCTTGTGCATGTGTGCTTTGACTGTTAGAATACATTAAAAATAAAACATGACATAACGAAAATGGGCTTTTTGAATAAATACATCTTGTTTAGTCATCCTTTGACATCATTGTCTGGCCAGCTGCAAAGAACAGTTTGCTTTGATGACATTTGTTTAATGCTGCTGATTGCTCCTCATGATAATTCATGGCTCTTCTGATAAAGGATTTTTTATGAGATCCCCATATTTATTTTTAGCAAGGTACAATACAGTGCCTTTAGAGCTCAATAGACTGACTTCCTCTAAGTCAATGTTGCTTTTCCTGCTTCTCTGGTCTGCATTAGGGGCCAGTAAGTTTGGCAGCAGACAGATCATCTTTTAAATCAGCTGCTGTTTGACTCATACAGTGTATGCAGGCACTTTGCAGGGTTCAGTTGCCTCTAATCACGCCAACAGATGGATGAATCACTGTCTAACTGCATACTGATAGCTACAGATGAATTTACTTTGTTGTTACTGTAAAACAAAACAAAACACAGACAAACTGTGCAGTGTATGAACAATGACTTCTCTCCTATCATTGTCTGTTCAGACATCAGTATGTTCACCAAAATCTACAAACACATGGACAACAAGCATAGGGAGAAACTGTGGATCAAAATTGACTTTATATTATTATAGATTTAAAAGATTGTATTCAACATTACAAAAGTAATGTTGGGCAAAAAATACATGTAAAAATGCATTTTAAGGGAGCATTTAATATTTCAGTGACAGAAGTATTGCACAAATATTGACCTAACTGTCAAAAATGAACACTGTTTAAGGAGGTTATCCCTCACATCGTAACTTCATTAGCAACCCAGATTCTTCCTACCCAGGAATTAGTCTGATTCTTAAACCCTGCAGTTACAACCCCATCTTCATTCCAGATCTGGACCAACTTTAATGGTTTAAAACATTATTTTAAACCATTAAAGTGCTTCTGTTATCATTCATTAAACATTTAAAACTCACCTCTATGTATCAAAGATACACATTTAGCAGTTTTATTTTCCATTAAGGTAATTCCTTCCTGTGTAAAAATGGATGGGATGTAATTCTGCACTGTTGCTTTCTTTAAATTGTGCAGATGTGCCCCTTTCTCCATCCACCCTTCCACTACATGCTGCAGCTGGAGCACATCAGCTTAGATACAACTCTGGTCAAATACTGTAAGACTACTTTATGCTACACAGCAGGATCAAATAAGAATAATGATGCAGAAAGCTTTATCCTTTAAGTTGACATGACTGGTTCTGTGAAACTCCAGAAGTCTGAAACTGTGTTTTTGAGACATTTACTGTTTATTTCACTCAATATTTGTCTTCCAGCATATTAAAAAAAAAAGCCCATATGGACATGTTAATATTGCAAAACCAAATTGTTTCACATACACTTTTGCACATTACATATACTGTATGATCACTATAACATTTCCCCCATGAATATGTCCCATTCTAATTCCTTGTTTTGTACACATTTTCCATTAGTACCATGTCATCACTGTCTCATACTGAATGTGCAGCTGCTCAGTTTCACATTGTGTGACAGAAAGTTGTCACAATCCTACTAATTAAAGGTCAATGCAACCATTAAATTTAGCTTTGACTTAATTTGTATAGTGGCTATTTCTTGAGTAAAAAGCAGCTTTAATTAAAACTGTTCAAAGCAGCGTCCTGGAAAAAACAAACCAATCTGTCTGCAAAGTTAGATACCATAAAATATATATATATATATATATATATATATGTATATGTATATATATATACATTGCTCTTCATTACTTGGTAGATCAACATTTATTGATGTTATACAACGTGCTGGTTTGTTTAGATTATGGAGCCTTGTAGTTCCTGATCTGTTCATTTGGCAACTATCTCAGCTGTACTGCAGCGATGTATCCATTTACAGTCAGATAGATCTTACAGTTTGTTTAGAAGCCGTTCTCAGCTCAAGTGGCCTTGACGACCTCCCTCACCTGTCTGTTCAGTGGCTCCCTCATAGCTGCAGCTAACTTTAGCACCGGGAAACTGATAGGATTCCTGCTCTACTTCCATCCTTAACATGCATGAGCTGATGCACATGTACACAAACATGCTTACATGTCTGTGACACTCTGGGCTTTTCTCCACATGAGCTTTTCACAAATACACTAAGACACATATGCCTAAAACAAGGAATGTAAAGATGAAAAACATCTTCAAGGAGGCAGAGGTGTGTCTTTCAGTTTTTTCCTGGTGTTGCTCTATACTGGAATCATTGTAGAGCAACACCACCCCCTACAGGTTCACTGGACTTGAACTTCCCTGTTCACCCTCATCTTTTTAATCAAGTCATTGCATATCAATATCTGTCCTGCATGAACATACTTCTAAAATCTCACCATTATCACTTTTGAAATGAACTTGTGGTTCCCAGTTCTTACTTCTCCCCAAATCCTCAAAAGAAACGGAATCCCATCCAAAGTGCCATCATTTTCAAGGGAAATGATGCAACAACAATTATCATCCTTAAAAATGAAAGCACTCTTTCAGACCTAACCCCATTTTAAACTGACCTATAACCTATTCCAAGCCTCAGCTAAAAAACAAAACACAAATCTGTAAATCCTAGAATGCTATTTATTGAAAAAACACACACAGTCAGACGTGTCAGATGACTGAATTAGCCCAAAAGCTGGCCCAGACACACAGGCGTCAGACAATATGACTCATGCCCATCACCAGCTCCCATCAGAACACATTTTGGAAATGTCAGCTTTGGCCTTTACTTTAGTTTCATAAGATAGACACAGAAAATGTTTATAACCGCAGGTATCTGCTCAAGATGAAGCTAAATACCCAGCATTATCATCACTAGGGTCGCGCGGGGGGTGGGGTGGGGGGGGTTGGAGCCTATCCCAGCTGACTCGGGCGAAAGCAGGAGACACCCTGGACAGGTCGCCAGTCTGTCGCAGGGCTACATATACGGACAAACAATCTGTCTCGCATTCACACCTACGGGCAACTTAGAATAGTCAATTAACCTCAGCATATTTTTAGACTGTGGGAGGAAGCTAGCCTAGACAACCCACAGCAACGAATTTAATTCTCTGCCAGGGTCGGTCTAGTTACTCTCGATAAGCCTCGAGGTTGGATGCTCCTAAAACTGGCCGGACGAATCACCATGAAGTGTAGAGTCAGAAGGCGGGCGTAACTAAGTGACGACAGAGGCGCGACGATTCTGAAAGAAACAACCGGAAACAACTAGCCTAGCCGCGCTAGACAACCCACGGCAACAAATTTAATTCTCTGCCAGGGTCGACAACAGTCGTTGAGCTCCATTAGCACCGACTCTGAATAATCTTTCTGTTAACATGTCTGTAATATACTTGAGCTTCACCCATTGACTGCATAAATAAGGCTTCACCAAACTACCGCATCCTCTGATTTCCGGCGCTCTAGGAACTGCGTCAGCCTATTCGTTGCATTGATTGGTTGTATACCTACCCAATTGCTGCAGAGTGATTTGAAAGACAACCTTTTAGCCCGCCTCCCTCCCTGTCGAGAGTTCCTAGACCCTTGTGTCTTCAGACCTGGGTCTAGCGCGGCTAGGCTAGGAGGAAGCCGGAGTCCCCAGAGAAAACCCACGCATGCACAGGGAGAACATGCAAATTCCATGCAGAAAGATCCCAGGCCCACCCCGGGAATCGAACCGGGATCTTCTTGCTGCAAGGGGAAAGTGCTAACCACTGCTCCACTGTGCAGCCCTATATCAAAGTGTGTAAAACATATTTATTGGGAAAGAATGGCTGGAAAAAAAACCTTACTTTAACTTTCTAATGCTGCTACTTAATAAACCACAGGGGCTTATTTACACATAATGAGGATACTGTATTTTCCATTAATCATTGTGTTGCAACAGAGAGGAAAATTGTGGAATTTATCTGATGGATATGTGAATCAATTGAATAAGGAAGGCATGTCTATAATGACCAAACATCTTTGGTATTATTTCACAGAGCAAAGCCAATAGCAGACCAGAGGACATCCAGCTTCATGAGGTGAACGTGATTTCTCAGTGAACCCGAGCAGCTGAGTCATCCATTATGATGCAATGAAAACAATCTGTCAGACAACTCTGACCCTGACTCATGCCTGCTACTCTCATAACCCTCCTTTTTTTTGTCTCTCCACACACATACTTGCACACACACCCATAAACATTCACAAACACCGCCACAT
The DNA here is from genome assembly GCF_021347895.1 of Acanthochromis polyacanthus. Classification (NCBI taxonomy): domain Eukaryota; kingdom Metazoa; phylum Chordata; class Actinopteri; family Pomacentridae; genus Acanthochromis; species Acanthochromis polyacanthus. Next base: position 26,650,115 of record NC_067119.1, read on the forward strand.
AAAGGCAGTCATAACTGTTCTGAATAATTGATTGCTAGTGAAATTGCGTGGCTCTAGGGTTTCCATGCCATCATTGTCCCTGTTTCGGGTCGATGGGTGGCGAGGAAAAAGTGAACTTCTCATGCGAGTTACTCATCATGTCCCTGCCCCTCAACGCACACACACACACACACACACATTACATGCACTTGGATGACTTGCATCCACACCTGAGATGCAGAAGGAGAGAGAGAGTCCACACAAAAACTGAAGCTTCGTTCATTTCCAGCTCACATGAACTCTGGACGCTGGGCGACTGTTCTGGGGGACACAGGACCATGAGAGGAAGATGCCTCGAGACAGTCTGATCACCTCGGAGAATGACAGTAAGACCACATTTATGTTCTCAAGACTAAACTGCTGCTCTGCTTTTCACATTGCATGATGCAGCAGTATGTTTAAAAGAGGATGCTCATTCTTCAAACTTTTCTCTGGCTGTGGTGACAAAAGTCTCATAGATTTATTCAATCTGTGTTTAATTATGCTATTTTCTTTTGGTTTATGACAGCATGCTCATTTGGAAAAAAGGTTAAATTGGTTATTACTGATTATTCAAATCAATCAAGGCCCTCTGTTCTCTGCAACATTGTTGTAACAATTGATTTGGAAGCTATTTTTGGACAAAACATCCATATTTATTGAGCTTTTTGTTCAGCAATATGAGGACAAGTTAACAGTGCAGCTATTTACACATGATTACTAGTTTAAATCAATAAAATCAAATTCAAACGCCCATTATTGACCACTTCAAACATATTTACTCACTATGCTCTGGCCCCCAATTCTCTCTGCTGCATATTTGGGAGCTGGCCTCTGGCCCTTGGCTGTCTCCCCCGTCCTTGTGGGCTTAGTCACCCCGTCTCCCTTCATTAGGCCATTGTTTGTGTCTTTTGTGCCCCTGTGCTGCACCCAGCAATAATGACCCGTGTGCCGGCCACTCCGGTTACACTAAGGACACACATCAAAAGGCCGACTACATAAATATCTGTCAGTGGTCCTCTTTGTTTTCCTCTTTATCCTCCTTTGCTGCAGTATAATAGTTCTAGGTACACAATAAGGGAGCTTAATACCAGTGAAAGGGGTCAATGTGGTATTGACGGTATAAAAAATGATTTATAGATTTATAGAGACGAGGTCAGCAGAGAAGGAAGAGGTCGGGTAGGTTGTGGAGGAACTCCACTGCTCAAAAAAATTAAAGGAACACTTTGAAAATACATCATATTTCAATACGGGGAAAAAACAAACTGGATATTAGCATTGATATGGACTGGTTAATGTGTTAGGAATGAAAAGTGCCACATTGTTTGATGGAAATGAAAATTATCAACCCCCCAGGAGAGCTAAATTCAAGACACCCCAAAATCAAAGTGAAAAACTGATGTGGCAGGCTAATCCATCTTGCTGAAATTCCTTGGCAGCAACTCAAAATGGTATTCAATAGTTTGTATGGCCTCCATGTGCTTGTATGCATGACTGACGATGCCGGGACAGGCTCTGAATGAGATGACAGATGGTGTCCTAGGGTCTCTCCTCCCAGAACTGGACCAGGGCATCACTGAGCTCCTGGACAGTTTGAGGAGCAACCTGATGGTGTCGGATGGAACAAAACATAATGTTCCAAAGGTGTTCTATTGGATTCAGGTCAGGTGAGCATGGGGGCCAGCTAATGGTATCAGTTCCTTCATCCTCCAGGAACTGCATAAGTTCTCTTAGCACATAAGACTGGGCATTGTCGTGCACCAGAAGGAATCCAGGACCACTGCACCAATGTAGGGTCTGACAATGGGTCAAAGGATTTCATCTTGATACCTAATGGCAGTCAGAATGCCGTTGTCCAGCCTGTAGAGGTCTGTGCATCCCTCCATGGATATGCCTCCCCACACCATCGCTGAACAATGTTACAGGCAGCATAACATTCTCCACGGCTTCACCAGACCCTTTCATGTCTGTCACATGCACTCAGGGTGAACCTGCTCTCATCTGTGAAAAGCACAGGGCACCAGTGGTGGACTTGCAAATTCCTGTGTTCTATGGCAAATGCCAGCCAAGTTCCACGGTGCCAGTCAGCGAGCACAGCGGGCACTAGAGGACGCTGGGCCCTCAGACCACTCTCATTAAATCTCTTTCTGATTGTTTGATCAGAAACATTCACACCAGTGGTCTGCTGGAGCTCATTTTGTAGAGCTATTGCAGTGCTCATCCTGTTCCTCCTTGCACAAAGGAGCAGATACCTGTCCTGCTGATCGGTTGAGGACCTTCAACAGCCCTGTCAAGCTCTCCCAGACTAACTGCCTGTCTCCTGGAATCTCCTCCATGCGCTTGAGAATGTGCTGGGAGACACAGCAAACCTTCTGGCAATGGCACGCATTGATGTGCCATCCTGGAGGAGTTGGACTGTCTGTGGAACCTCTGTAGGGTCCAGGTATCGCCTCATGCTACCAGAAGTGACACTTACCCTAGCCAAATGCAAAACTAGTGAAAAACAGTCAGAAAACATTAGGAAGGAAAAAAAGGTCAGCGGCCTTCACCTGTAAACTCATTCCTGTTTAGGGGGTTATCTCATTGTTACCCCTCTAGTGCATCTGTTGTTAATTTTATGAACACCAAAGCAGCTGAAACTGACTAAAAAGCCCCTCAGTTACTTACTTGACCAGATCAGTATCCCACATGTTTCACTGATTTGATGCTATACTTAGATTAAAAAGTGTTCCTTTAATTTTTTTGAGCAGTGTATATAGGCGACACTTTATCTGAAAAACACAATATAATGAAAGCTGCAAGCAACATTGGACAGGTCCTCGCATCGTCGCTGGTCGGCGAATCCACATGCCCACCAGGTGGCGCTGAGACCGAGAGTGTATTTCGGCCTGTGGATATCATCAGGGCTGGACTCTGATCACACATGTAAAATTTCAGGCAGACTGAAGCACGTATGGGGCAGTTACACAGCATTTGTTGTCCATCCACCAGGTGGCGCTATCACTCTGACTTTATATTGGTCTATTGATGTCATCAGGACCAAACTGATCATACAAGTAAAATTTCAGTCAGATTGGAGCATGTAAAGGCCACTTATACACTACTTACTGTCTAGCCACAAGGTGGCACTGTGACAGTATATCAACATATGGATGTGATCAGGGCAGGACTCTGGTCATACATGTAAAGTGTGAGGCAGATTGGAGCATGTTCAGGGCAGTTACATAGCATTTCCTGTTTCATGGCAAATTGTCAAAATCCAGGAGTAGCCATTTCTATGTCCTCAGACTTTTGCAGAGCATTTTTATAAAAGTTCCTGTTGCCAATAGATGGCGCTATGAGCATTTCTACATTTATGAGTGTGGATGTGCTCGAAATTCGTCACGGCGCCACAGACACGCCCTTTGATGACAAGTGCCAAGACCTTGGAAAAACTTGTTTTTTTCCAAGGTAAGTACATCAGCATCCTGACAGTCACAACACTTTCACTTTGATTTTCATGTTATGACACAAGCTCACATTATTCATTGACTGTATCTAAAGATATTGTAAACTTAAATTCAGATATTAAATTATGCAATATAAAACAGAATAACTTAAATTATATTATTGTATATACTAGGTCATTAAATCAATATATACCACCTGGAGCTCAACGCTCAGAAGACAGTGGAGATGAGGATGGACTTCAGGAAAGCCCTAGCCCGATACAAAGTTCTACACCGCCATCATGAAGTCCATCCTCATCTCGTCCATCACCGTGTGGTCACTGGGGCCACTGCCAGGGACAGACAGACTTCAGAGCATTGTGCTCTGCTGAGAAGGTGATCGGCTGCAGCCTCCCATCTCTCCAGGACCTATATGTCTCCAAGACTCAGGGGCGAGCAGGCCGGATTGCAGCCGACCCTTCTCACCCTGGACACGAACTTTTCGAACCACTTCCCTCAGACAGGAGGCTATGGTCCATATGGAACAGAACCTCCCGCCACAAAATCAATTTCTTCCCCTCAGCTGTCGGACGTAAGAACCATTAAATAACCTCCATTTACCAGTCACTTTATTCTTTTTGTTTGCACTCATTCTGGTTGCACTATTCTGTTCTGAGAAAAATGATAACCATTTTTGCTTGCTCTTTTACTATTATTATTATAACTAGTATTATTGAATTTATAATATATTTAATTAAATAAAATTTTTATCTGTAATGATTTTAAGAGCCAGCAGGTGTCAGAGTGGAGCGACAGAGCGCCTCGTGACATCTCATCCACCCGTCACTGATTGACAGGTACAGACATAGATATATACAAACGCTAGATGGCTCGTGAGCGCTGTCAGCCTATGGGGAGCGACGTCGCCACATGGCGGCCATCTTGGGACAGGGCTGCTCGATCACTCATAACATTAAAGTCAATGGAGCATGGATTTTAAAATCACTGTATATTGCTCAATTTTCAACCGATTTTAGAACAGCTTGGTTTGTTATAAACGTCAGAGATGTACTTCTTTTACTGCTTACTGCTTAATTAAAACCATGGAATTCATATAATAATGAACACAGATATCTTTTTTCAGCATAAATGGATGTAAATGTAATTTTATTATTTAGCATTGCACTTCTTTATTACTATCAGCTTTCTAATGCACAGATAAAAACAAAGCTCAACCAAAATCAATGCACAACAAACAGAGATGTTGTCTTTTCATGAACCTGGTGCCTACATTACCCACAATGCATTTCGGCTGCAGGCTAACTAATCCAGGCATAGATGTATACAAACAATAAGTCTAAGGTCTCAATCGGAGTCTCTTAACAAGCAAATAAATACAACCACAACCACAAAGAATGTAATTTCACCTAAAGACTATGTTCTCAAAAAACGTTGGTCTCAGGAAAACCTAATAATGGAAAATCAGATTGTGAGTAACACCATCTTCAATGTGAGTAGTCAGGCAGAAAAGACACACAACTATGCCGCATTTTTCAAAACGAAAAACTGCGATTTCGGAATTGAGCCTGAATCATAGCCACGTTATTAAGGCTTGTAATAAACTAAACCGTTTGTAAATCAATCAAGAATTGAGCGAGTTATGAGTGTTAAAGTGAGGAAATCATCCACCTTACCATTGACTACAGTACAGTGCGCCAGAGCAGTTCCCTGTCCTAAGATGACCGCCAAGTGACGACGCCGCCGATCCGTCTTGAGACATCTAGCGTTTGTATATATCTATGGGTACAGATACCTGACGATGACAGTAAAGATCTAATCTGATGAGCGATTCTAAATATAATAATCATGTTTCTTTTGCTGTACCAGTGAAGCTGTGATAATTTTTTTGGCAAAATTTGATCTGGCTTCCCCACGTTTGGTCTGGATTGTACATACAATCCAGGCCAAACAGTAGACAGATTTGCAACAACAACGAATTTATTCGCAGAACCAGGAAGAATACAGGACTACAACCGGAACCGGAACTAGCTGTACAACTCAGGGTGAACTCAGGGAACCAACCTAGGAGCCTCTAGAGCAGGGGTTGGCAAGTAGATGTGGCTTCGGGCCAAAATGTTTGTAAACAATCGAACAGCGGGCCAACCTGCAGGGGGATGCGCTCCAATTCCGGGGGGGGAGGGGGCGCGATACCGTGAGCAGCGGAGCTTCTACAGCTGATCGCTGCTGCTTGGGACACACGTCTCAATTCTGATCACAGATGTATTAAAAATGACTCCTGAGACACACACATGTTTTGCACATGCTGTTGCTCAGTGAAATCTGGCTGGGACAACCGTGTCCGACCAGTAGCGCAAACGCCGAAATACCCGGCAGCAACCGACCACGAGAGTTTCGTGTTGCGGTGACAGACTGGCTTGGCTCCGTGCCAAATTTTCAAAATCCACCTGACGGGCCAGATATTATTCCTGACGGGCCAGTTTTGGCCCGCGGGCCACCAGTTGCCGACCACTGCTCTAGAGGCAGGGAAGACTTATAACAAAACAAACCCAAAACCTAAGGTTAACCCACTGTTGGTAACACCAAGGCAGGACAACTAAATGACAAGGGAAATCTAACTAACAAAAACTAACCAACCAGAAGTCTGCACTAAAACCCAAAAGCTCAACCCAAACTGCTCTTGACTATAGGGAGCTAACACAGCTGCTATGCTAACCTAGGGAGATGACAGATGATTTTTCCTTGACCCAGCCAGAATCCACGGAGGACCAGGAGCAGACCAAGGAGCCAGAGGAGTCAGGTAACCAAAAGCAATGTCTGGCATCAAACGACGACTGACGACGGTTTTAATAGGACGCCAGGACCTGATTAGCTGGCCTCCACCTGCCCATGATCTGCTGATGACAGATGACACACACCTGGACTCCTCATCAGCACAGCACACACCTGCAAAGAGAGAGAGAGCAAGGCCGAGGGAGGAGAGCCCTGCCACAGCTCACAGCCTAAGCTGTGGCTGTAACAAAACATGTGACTTTGTATGTTTTAACACCTTATTTTACAAAGCAATAAACACATTCTTGCCATCTACAGGTTGCACTTTAAAGAAAAGAGCCTTTATTTGTGACGTTGAGATAAAACGGAATAAAATGTTCCCTCTCCAGACCTTACAGTAGAGCCAGGAAGTTGCCTGATCTCATACCAACTCTGTGTCCCAGCAGGGCCATACATTCATCATGCCTGTTTGCCTGTAGTGGGAAAACAAAATATATGAAAATGTAAGTAAACAGAGTGCGAGATCTCCCTGGTCGATAGATCTTCAATATGCAACAAGCTGTCCGACCATTATAAACGAAACCCGTGAAAAAGAAGTGATTGCTGGATGTGATAAAGAGGAAATGCAATAGTTTACGCCACCATGAATCTGACTGTAACGTCCACACTATTACAAAGGCCGATAAGAGCATTTATGATTATTTGCTTGGTGTCATAAAGGGAAGTGGGCTGTTTGATTAATATGAGCAGCTGGCCGGCTCCAGGTTCAGCACATTCTGATGTTGCATATAACTTACAGAGGTGGTAATGGGCCAGTTTATTTACTAAAATGTGATCTGTCACACATGTGAGATAAGTAGAATTATGACTAACACATTCTACATTTCCCCCAAGTGCTGCGTTTGATATGCACGCTGTATAAATGTGGGCGAGTAATGCTTTTGTTTTCACCAAAGAAATATTCACTCGGGTGACAAGATGCTATCTGCTAATGTGGTTTATGCAAAAGTGTAAAACTGGTTGGTTTCCTCATTCAAAAAAACATATAAATCTTGCTCAGATTTACGCTACAGGGATGGATTATACCGAGACTTCACCCATTCAATCAGTGTATCAGCTCAGCAGTTTTTCTTTTACATGCATTTTTTTTTCAGCAGTCTTGCCAGTGAAACAAACCTACAATTCTACAATTGACCCTTCGCTAAGCCCCGCCCCCCTTGGTTACTGTTGCTACGCCTGTCAAGCTTTCCCTCCTAGCATGAAATATGGAGTTTTTAGCGGTACCGGTGAGTGATATTTCTCAGGAGATATGTGCAAATTTCTGTACATATTCTACAGCGATATCAGAGAGAAGCAGACAGAGGGGTCTCCAATATGCTTTTGAGAACTACATTCACCAAATTAAATGTTGGCGGAGTGCAAATGAAGAGGACGTTAAAATAGAGGGAAAAGCGCACAGATCTCAGTGTAAGCGCCAAACACCCCATGTATTGTCACTTCACGTCAAAAATAATCATAAACAAGAACAACAATGTTCTTGTACAGCAGGGTAAGCCGATATGTATTATATACATTTAAATTAATGTTATGTCAACTGTCATTATTGTGTGTCTGCCCATTTCTTGCTAAGCTAAATTTGTGTTTGTTTACAGCGTGCCAGGATATTGCTCACATATAGTGGGGCTGATCTATGGACTTGATCTCATTAAGGCACAGCAAAGCCCAGCAATATCTTGCACAAGTTTGCCACAACAGTGGCACAAACCAAGGGGTTACAACATTAAAGCAGTACCGATCTCATCTGTTGTTGTCGCCAAAGCCAGACGTGAGCGTAGGCGGAGACCCGTAGATTGCTAGTATAGATATGCTATACCAGTATGTCAGAAGTTGTCTCTATATATCACCAGTATTTATTTTGCTCAAATAATACACAGTAGCTCAAGTTTTAAGAGAAGTAACCTTCCATTGAGACGTCTTTCTTTGCTAATGTTATCTGACCTAACACACAGAGCCACGATTAGCTAATGTTAGCTAGCAACTTACCTTAGAACAGACGTAGGTGTTCTTTTTGATTTTGGAGGGATTTGGCTGACCATGCGGTCTCCCACACTGCTTAATCCACACACGGCACCTTTCTTCTTGTGTCTTTGGCTTGGGGAATGCAAAAAAATCAACACCACCCTCCAAGCTTTGCGGATAACAAGTGTCGGACTTGCAAGGACCATAAGCACACCGCTTCGGCATATTGTCTGCTGCTGAAAACATGACAGACCTGTCGTGCCTAGTTACAGTTGCTAAGGTAGAATTGGACAGTAGCCATTTGTGAGAGGGGCTTAGCGAAGGGTCAGTTCTACAATTTCATTTAGAAGATGCTTTTGTCCAAAGCGACGTACAACACAAGCAAGAATTCAGACATAAGGAAAAACATGTAGTAAGTGCAACTAGACGAGCCCTCAGTAGAGGGCAGAATCACGCCCATGCATGATACTCTGTATCAATTTTGATCATCCTACGTATATCCCTTCCTACTTGATCTGCTGACCTGTAACTCCACAACTGAGCAGGGGACCTTAGACTGATCTTCAGTGCCAAGTTTGATTATCCTGACTTCAGCACTTGCAGAGATATCTGACCGGACATACCCACCCACACACATACTTACCCAGCCAGCCAGCCAGCCAGCCAGATACTGAAGCGAATGCAGTAACCCCGCTGACGTACGTCAGGTGTGGTTAAAAAGTGCTTCAAGTGTGATTGGTGAAAGGTGTTGCCATCAAGTTGCAGAAGAATTGCCACCCCCCCTTTTTTTTCAACTTTGTCAATGCTAAATAAGTGCTGGGTTTTGGACCACTTGACTTATTCTACCCCTAAGGTGGAGTCAGATTAAGTGTCTAGGTGACAAACCAGTTAAGGTTTAAGATCCTTGGGATTAATAAAGTATCTATCTATCTATCTATCTATCTATCTATCTATCTGTCTGTCTGTCTGTCTGTCTGTCTGTCTGTCTGTCTGTCTGTCTGTCTGTCTGTCTGTCTGTCTATCTATCTATCTATCTATCCATCTATCTATCTAGCTATCTAGCTATCTATCTATCCTTTGTCTCTCCCCTCCAAATTTGTACACTGCATCACCTCTTACTACCCCAAACCTCAAGAGTTTCGGGTAGTAATACAAATATTACAATTTCTTTAAAAATCTAAAAGGTAACCTAAGATTTGAAATGGAATAATATCAAAAACATGTTTTGTGAGAAATAGTTGGAATATGAAATGTTATAAACTTTCATTACAGAGATATTGCAAGAAAATGATCTCACCGGGTCATTTTTGACCCACTTTTGTCTAAGAGTTAAGCCATTTGAAGTCAAATTTCTCTGTACTCTGAAGTGTTACTGTCTTCTAGAAACTTTGGTTTTATGATTTGACACCATACATTTTATAGTAGGTCAGCTTAAACTGTGTACTGATGACCTTTCAAATTACAAGTCTAGCATTTCAGCTCAAATTGTGTTGACTACATGCCCAGTTTGTCTTTCTTGTGACTAACTCATACTGATACTGATCAAATTTGAAAGTTAAGATGAACTAATATTAAGAGAGAACGTTAACAAAAAGAGAAAGAAATCAAAAGTTCTCATAATATAAAAATATTAAGGCACTCTATTTTCTCAACTTTTTCATTTTACAGTGAAATTCTCTCTCTCTCATAGTTGACGTTGGACTGGATTTGGCAGGTGAGTGGGCTCTTTTGTTATTAGGTGAATCACTAAAGGCTCCTATTCCTTAGACCATTTCTGCAGGTATGACGAGCATGAAAGATTTGTCCTGAATAAGTTAAGTGGCAAAGAGATGGAGAAATCTTGATGCATTCTGGCCTTTATTATTTCATTTTGTAGGAGATGTTTGCTTTTATCAGTCAATCACCCTTTTCAGAAGCTGCATTGTCACTTTTGCCACTTTCCCCGTTATCCCAGGATTATCAAACCTCTCAAACACTGTAAGAAAACTGAGTGGATTCATAACCCACAGAGAGGAACTGCTGAGTTTTCAATGATGTGAGTGAGAGTAAATAATGAAAACAGCATCTGCATTTTGACTACAGGTGAAGACGATGAAGTTTTCTCTTCTAATGAGGGACATGAGAGGGAACGGCATCGAGGAAGAAGAAGAGATGGTGATGGAGAGAAAAAGAAGAGGAAAAAGAGGAGGAGAAAAGAAGCACATAGAGCAGAAGAAGGTGAAGATGAAGTACAGACCAGGCATGAGAGAAGAGAAAGAGAGAAGAGAAAAAGAGCAAAGAATGATCTTGAAACAAAAGGAAGAGAAAGAGAGGAGGAGGAGGAGCAGGTCCAAACAGGAAGTGGCAAGGTGGCAAAAACAAAGAAGAATACCAAAAATGAAAAAACAAGGAGAAGAGCGGAAGAAGGGGAGGTAGAAGTGGAAGAGAGAATTGAAAAGCGGAAAAAGAAACATGGGAGTGCCAAAAAAGAGGAGAAGAAAGAGGATGAAGGTAAACAAATGGTAAAGGAGAAAGGAGGTGAGGTGAAGAGGAAAAAGCACAAGAAGGTAGTTGAAACAAGGTAAATTATTTTATTTTAACTGGAATTTCTTGCTAAGAAAAACTATTATGTCATGCACGTAATAGAGATACTGGTAATACTCTTAAATGCCTCAGTTCAGAGCAGGAGACGAGTGAAGAAGAGGACGATGAAGAAGAGGACAACAAAGACGAAGAGGTGAGACCAGAGCGTCTGACACCAGAGGAGCTGGAGAAGCTGAAGGAGGCCGTGGATGAGAGGAAGAAACTGATCCAGAGTCTGAGGGGGAAACCCTGGCCAATGAAAAAGAAGCTGGTCACTTTACGGTACTGATAATGTTCGAGTTTCAGGCTCAATTTAAGATGTCACCAGTCAATATTTTAACCAAATTATTAACAAATATTTGCTTTCCCATAGGGAGTCACAAGAGTTTGTGGAGAAATACGAGGGAGCTTTGGGGAAAGGAAAAGGCAGGAAGCTGTATGCCTACAAGGTCATGATGACCAAGGCAAGGACTTCCAATTATTTATGTAACTATTTAAATAATATCAATGAATATATGATTCATTTTTAAAATTCATTCATGTTAGAAATGCATGAAGTTCCAACGGGACTTTGAGAACTTCAAAACTGCCTGTATTCCATGGGAGATGAAAATAAAAGAGATTGAAAGTAGGTTTGCTTTATTTTTTTCTCCTCAACATACTTTCCCCTCATAGCTTTTACTTTTCATTTCTAGTTTTCTCGAATATATGTCCTGACAATTAGAACAATCCTCATATTTCTTCCCTCTGGCTCTCAGGTCATTTCGGCTCTTCGGTTGCCTCATATTTCATCTTCCTGAGGTGGATGTACGGCATCAATATGATACTGTTTGGTCTGACCTTTGGCCTGGTTATGGTACCAGAGGTATAATACAGTTTTTAGTCATTATTTTATTGTATGCTACATTTCTTAGTTCATTCTGTTGTTTTCATACTTTAGAGATTTTTTTCTTATAGTGCTTCTTCTCATCCGCTCTCATCTTTGCTAACAGGCGTTAATGGGACGTCCTTATGGAAGCATGCCAAGAAAGACCGTCCCCAGGGGTGAGGAGACCAGTGCCATGGACTTTGCTGTCCTGTGGGACTTTGGGGTGAGTTTACTACATGCAGGGGACATTTAATTTTACTTTTTTGACAGTTGTTGACTTTGATATTTAAATTTATATCCACAGGGTTACGCTCAGTATTCAGTTCTCTTCTATGGTTTCTACAACAACCAGCGTGCCATTGGCTGGCTCAAGTTCCGCATGCCTCTATCATACTTCCTGGTTGGTGTAGGTACAGTGGCCTACAGCTATATGGTGGTCATTAGAACGTAAGTTTAATGTGTCTGTATGCAATTAAGGAACCTCTTTAATCTGCACTGAGTGTGTAATTATTTCTGATTTAAGGATGGCCCGTAATGCAAATGAGTCGGGGGTTGGAGATGACAACAGCTTCAATTTCAGCTGGAAAATGTTCACCAGCTGGGACTACCTGATAGGAAACCCCGAAACTGCAGACAATAAGTTTGCTTCCATCACCACCAGCTTCAAGGTCAGAGCTGCTGAACGTTCCTCATGCAATTCTGATGCAACACAGTGTATCACATTTATCTACTGCGTATCCCATCTTCTACCTCCGCAGGAGGCAATCTTAGAGGAGCAAGAGAGCCACAAGGATGACAACATCCACCTGACTCGTTTTCTGCGGGTGCTGGCGAACTTCTTGGTCTTGTGCTGCTTAGCAGGAAGTGGATACCTCATCTACTTTGTAGTGCGTCGCTCTCAGAAGTTTGCCCTCGATGGCCTGGAGAATCACACCTGGTGGGAAAGGAATGAGGTAGGAATGAGACAAAGACAGACAAAATAAAGAAGAATCATTTTGGCAGCCGGCAGGAGTTTCTAAGTAGTTCCATTTTATTGAATTGCATGAGGTATAAATCGTTACACATCATTTTTGGATTTTGGTGTTTATTTTTAATGGTGCTTAAAGCCCATCTGTAATTAAAAGTACCGATTGAGACTTATTACACTTAAACTTTCTAGCTATGCTTTTATAGTAGACTCTCAGGGATTACTTTGGTTTCTTAGAACACTAATACTGAACATTGCCTGTATTATGAGGTAAGCATTACCACTGGCCCAGTTTCAATAAATGTGGAGTTTGAGATTCTGGATAAAGAATGTTTCCATTTCCCAGATTTACCATTCATCTCACCTGCACTGCCTCTCCCTCTGTGTCCCATCCCATGCCTTCCCCCTGCCTGTTGCACATGCAAATACAAACATGCATCCCAACTGTTTATAGTATATTTTTGCTTTCCTTCTTCAATATAAACACATTACATTCAACAAATATGTGCATCCTTAGTTTTCAGTACAGGTGTGGGGAACAGCTATGGATGTAAATGATGACAGTAACTGAAGTAAACACTTAAGACCCGCCTACATTACTAAAAAGCAAGGAATGAGCTGCCAGATGATGAAATACATTACAAATTACCAGTACACAAACCCATATCTCTGGGTAATTTGCCCAATTATAATAATAAATTTGAAATATTGTAGTATGGCAGATCTTCAGTAGATGAATGATGATATTTTGATCAAATTCACAGTTTGTATGAGGTGAACTCAACCATGTGCTCAATTGCCACATATTATATATAGTATTGTATATATTATATATTTTAGATGACACCCAAGCTATAGTATCCTTCATTTAACTGTTTACCACAATGTTTGCATGTATGCCAAGAAGCACAGATAATTTTGCTGCCCGCTGTATCATTAACTACTGGGTAAAAACAGGCTACACACTACAAAAATTATTCATCCTGAAGTGTCTTTATATATAAAATTATAGGAGCTTTTTTGAGCCTATTGCTGGTGCATTTCTCAGGTGAATATGGTCATGTCATTACTGGGGATGTTCTGCCCCATGCTGTTTGACGTCATCAGCACCCTGGAGAACTACCACCCTCGTGTCGCCCTGCAGTGGCAGCTGGGACGCATCTTTGCACTCTTCTTAGGGAACCTCTACACCTTCATCATCGCACTCATGGATGAGATCAACATTAAAGTAAGAACCCATGAATGTGCAGCTTTTTGAAATTGTATTATTAAACTGTAATTAATCTAAAGTGTGTCTATCTCAGAGGGAAGAGGAGAAGATAATAAAGTTTAATATAACCATGTGGGAAGCCAGTCTTTATAATGGCACAGTGTCAGAAAATAGCACTGCTCCCTCCATCACCATCAACCCTGCTGATGTGCCCAGAGGACCCTGCTGGGAGACCATGGTGGGCCAGGTCAGTGTGCGTGTGTGTGTGTGTGTGTGTGTGTGTGTGTGTGTGTGTGTGTCTGGGTGTGTGTGTGTTTGCCCAACCCGTGCGTGCGGCAGTGCTGGCCGCAGCCTTACGTGGTTATGCGCCCGACTTCATAAGTGCTTTATTTTGACCCGTTTAGCATCTTATTTCTATCTGTGTGGTACAGTACGAAGATAAAATTGAATGAATGAGTAACACCCTTTGTATTTGCAAAGCCACTGTATTTTAAATACCCTCAGAGTATCTGTAACAGAATATAATTTCTGTTTGTACTGTGTACAGTTGACGTAATTTCTTCCAATCAAAAGAGAACATGATATTGGCGGGAGGGGATTGTGGACGCAGGTTTCATGACATTTTTCACTCATTTTTTGCAGTAAGGTTTTCTTCTAGTTATTATTTTCACTTGCTTCAAAGGTTTTCATACCCTTTAAAATTAGCCAGAGAGCACCAAAATTGACCTGAAGCTTTAAAGATTTTCTGGGGGAGGACCCTTAGACCCCCCACCAATACCACTCATGACATTTTTTCTATCCAGGTTACTAATCTTCTACACCTGTACACTCTCCCATTCAGTTTGTTTTACAGTATTGCCAAATGTGTCTATATAAACTTGTATGCTATAGTAGTATTGTATTGCATCATTTTTAATAGTGGCCAATGATTGTGACCAAAAGAAAATATTCAGTCAGATGAAAATTTTTTTTCTTTAATCCCTGCTTTAGATTTACAATTAAACAAAAGAAAATGTCCAACTTTCCACAATAGATCCACCATTAGACAACAAACAATGTTTTACTGTAAAATTTTAGGAAAATATCCAGTTTTTTCCTGTTCACATACCATTTAAACACAGTGTTCTGTTTCCCAAGCCCTTTTTTAATATTTTTTGTTTATAATACATGAACCATCATAATACAGAAATCATACAGAAAATGTCACTTTTTAAACATTGATTTTCAAGGATAAACTCATGAGACATCACTTGTTTCAGGAAAAATCAACTTGGTTCATTAATCAAACCAATAAATGTTGAAATATTTTTTTATTCATTTCATCCACCACCAGTCTGTTCAGTTAGTTTGTCTCCACTGTATAAGAAGATAATCAGTGTTGTCCTTATTGATTATTGGTAGAGTCATAATAATAATACAGGTCTACATTCTTAAGCATTTAAGAAAACAAAGTAAAAATCATCAACTACGTTAATCTACAATTCTTTGTACTGATCAAACATTTCCATTGGCAATCAGGATTTTCAAACACAACAGTATCACAAGCTCATTTCCCCACAAGTCATGTACAGTAATTTTAGCACATTTAATGAAGCCCAGCAACATTTTACCTTCTTACTGTGAGCATTTTCAGAGTCACAAATGAAAATGATGGAGCAAGTTTGATTCTCCGTCCTCGTAATTTCATTCTACTTAATGCAGCTGCACACTTTGAGAACAACATCTGCTTTGACTAAAATGGTTTTTATGTCTGCAAAAGTCAAAGATTCATTCCAGTCAACATTCAGTAACAGATATTTGGGACTTTTGGAGCAGGAACACCACAGCACAGAAACAAAAATCAATTTACATGAACAGATTTTAACTCTTTGGCTCCTTGATAACATCTGTCTACTTGAGCTCACAAAATTCAACAGAGCCAGTAACTCTAAATCCAGTATAGAGAGGCTGAGTGAATGTGGTCTGGACTCTGTGGATCAAAGTCATGGTGTCAGAGACTCTGTAGAAGGACAGAATACCTGCACTGTGATCCAGATAGACTCCAATTCTGGAGGACTGAGGATGAGAGATGAGAGTTTTGATGCTGTTGTGAACGAAAGTGCATTTGTATGAATTTTCTAAAGCCCAAGATCTGTCGTTGTACCCAAATTTACTTTCTGGTCCTGTTCTGCCGATATCCTTGTATGTGACTGCTACTGAAACTGTAGCTCCTCTTTGTTCAACCTCCCAGTAACAACGTCCAGTCAGACTCTCTCTGCTCAGGACCTGCCACTTTTCCATGAATCTGTCTGGATGATGATCAGATGGTAGTTTCAGTGTCCAGTCGACTGTTGCTTTCTTGTTCCCCTCAGACAATAATAACCATCTGTTTGCTGTGTTTGGATCCAGTGTGAGGTGACGTAAGTACTGTAGGAACTCTGCTCTGGTCTTTGGTTCTGCTTGTGGCAGTGTCGGTGGTGGGTTAACATCTATTCCATTCCTTAACTCAGTCCTCAAGCCTGAAACATCCTGTTCTGTCAAAGACCAAGTTTCCAGTCTTGAATCATGCTTTCTTTTCCTAAACCGACTTTTCAAAGTTGGAACATTCTCTGATCTCTGTGACTGAATCTTCAATCCTGAAACTTCCTCAGGTCTTGGTAATGTCTTTGTCCAGTCTCCTTTCAGAATATCCTGTAGTTTATCTCTGGTCTTTGACACAGCCACTGTAACGTCATCAAAGTATTGCAGACGGTGAACACTGGAGATGTTGGCTGGGTTTGTGGATTCACTGAGATGTGACATGAAAGGATAATCATGTAGAAACTGGATGTGGTCTTCTGTTTGTGAAAGTTGCTCCAGCTCAGAGCTTCTCCTTCTCAACTCAACAAGCTCCTGCTTCAACTTCTCCTCAAGATCTCTGACTTTTCTCACCTCATCTGTCTGCTTGAATCTGATCTGCTGTTTCACATAACAGTTTCTTTTCTCAATGAGACGGATGAGATCTTTGAAGGTCTTCTCACTGTTGGTTACAGCTTTGTCAGCAGACTGATTGATGGCCTTCACCTCCTGCTGAAGCATCCTCACAGTTTTCTCTCTGTCCTGGATTCTCTGCTGGATCTTCTCTTGATTCAGCCCAGCAATTCGTTGTTTGTTATTCCTTTCTGCTGCAGCTGAAACTGTATCATGACCTCTATGTTCATCCAAGCACAGATAACAGATACACTGCTGATCAGTGCGACAGAAAATCTTCATCACCTCATTGTGACCAGAGCAGATGTTCTCCTGAAGCTTCTTGGACGGGTCCACCAGCTTGTGATTCTTTAGTGCAGCAACACGATAGTGAGGCTGGAGGTGTTGGTCACAGTAAGAGACCAGACACTGCAGACAGGACTTTACAGCTTTCAGTTTCCTCTCAGTGCAGAAATCACAGGACACATCTCCAGTTCCGGCATAGCAGAGATCGGCTGGAGCAGATTGACGTCTTGTCTTCTTCACTTCCTCCACTAAATCTGCTAAAATGGTGTTTTTTCTCAGGTAAGGCCTCGGCATGAACATCTGTCTGCACTGAGGACAGCTGTAGATATGCTTCTGATCCTCTCCATCCCAGTGAGTTCTAATACAGTCCATACAGTAGCTGTGTCCACAGTTAATAGTCACCGGATCCTTCAGTAAATCCAAACAGATCGAACAGTCGAGTTTCTCCTGGTCCATCTGAATTCCTTGCTGCTCCATTTCACCTCTCAGAGACGCTGAATGTCAGATAGTTTCACTTCCTCACATGAGACAGAGAAACTAATCTAACCCTTCACATTCACTCTCGGGTATGACTTTCACTTCACAGCATGTTGGTTATACCCATCTGTAGACTTGAGATCTGTGAGGGGTTGCTGAAAACATGTGGACTGGATGAGATTGGTTGTTCTTGAAAGCAGGAAGAGGAGGAGGAGTTCTCAGGTTTCAGTCCAACCCAGGAAGAGGAGCTTCTGTATCAGCTTGGTGTTTCTGTAGCCACTATTGAAAGAGTTTGTGTCACCAGATTGGATGAATTCAGCCCAAAAAAAGTTCCACTTTGCTGTTATGGCAATATGTAATCTTTGGGGAAATCCGGTTCGCGTTTTTACTCTTACTTTACTTAGAGTGATAAGAGAAAGGGTGGGGGCCTCCCAATAAATGTGAATGAGAGATGGTGAAATGCTGGCACATTAGCATTAAAGAGCAGTTCTGCACTAAGGATGTGGAATTACTGGCAGTCAGTCTGCGTCTGTTCTATCTGCCCTGGGAGTATTCACATGTAATAGCTGTTACTGTGTGCATCCCTCCCTCGGCTGATGCGGCTGCAGCCTGTGAACTCATCCACAGTGAAGTGTCCCAGCTGCAAACATCACACCCTCAGTCACTTATTATCTTCTCTGGAGTCTTTAATCATACATCACTCTCTGCCACTTTCCCCACATTCACCCAGTACATGACCTGCCATACCAGAGACAGTAAAACCTTGGACCTACTGTGTGCAAACATCAAGGAAGCATACAGCTCCTCCCCCTCCCCCCACAGGGCCGCTCAGATCACAATCTGTCGAGACTGCAGTCCATTTACATATCTATGGTGAAGAAACAACCCCCACCATAAGGTATGTGAAGAAGTGGTCTGACGAGTTCACTGAAGCGCCTGGGATGTGCTCTGTGGTCCACATGGGGAGGACATTGATTCAGTGACAGACTGTGTTAAGATAAGATAGATAAAATAAGATAATCCTTTATTACTCCCTGTGTCCTGGAAATTTCCCATGTTACAGCAGCATACATCATACAGTAGAGCAACAATAAGCAACAATAAACAACAATATACTTTGACAATATTGTAATGATAAACATAGTAACAATCACAATATGTTCAGGAGTGTAGGATGGAAAATGTGGTTTATGTAATGATGTGAAGTAAAGTAAAGGTAAAATAGCGCAAGAACTGTGCAGATTATGTGGTAAAGGATGATGTGATAGAGTCCAGTTTTGTGTTAACATCAGCCAGTGATGCTGATGGATGGAATGAATGACTTGCGATAGTCATATCGTATTGTATCACATGTTGGGGACAAGCTGGGCAGGCAGTCATCAAACCGCTGGAGTCTCTTTACAAATAGACTTTGAAAATCCTGGACAAAAAATCAATGCAATACCACCGTTGCGGGATTTTAGATAAGCATCGTCTTCTGAGCTTTGAAAATTTTAAGTTATTTTCAAATATGTGTCTTGTCTTTAAAATTTTAAATGGTTTGGCCCTTCCTCCGTTGCGACAGTTTGTTCAGTATCACTCGGCACAGTCTATTAAATCTGCAAGAATATCTTCCACCACTGACTGTGCAATACCTTTTCGACGCACCACCTTTGGACAGTCAGCTTTTTCTGTAAAAGCTACGGCTCAGTGGAATGCCCTGCCTGATGACATTAAGACCTGTAGTTCTATCAGCAGTTTTAAAAACAAACTGAAAAACCTGCTTAAGAGCACTCAGAACTGCAACCATTAATGTCTTTTTCATTGTCATTTATGTGTGACTGTGTGTACATGTGGGCTTTTAAGAGTGTGTGTGTGTTGATTCACTGTCATGTATTTTAGTCTAGCAATGTTCTTTTAATTGGCATTTTTGTGTGAGTGTCTGTGCTTTTAAGAGTGTGTGTGTGTGTGTGTGTGTGTGTGTGCGCGCGCGCGTGCGTGCGTGCGTGCGTGCGTGCGTGCGTGTGTGTGTGTGTGTGTGTAAACTGTTATGTAACTGTGTGATGTAATTGTTGTTGCAGCATGAAATCCTGGACACCAAACGTCACAGCTGCAGCAATAACTAGAAAAGCACTCAGAGAGCGCAGACCTCCGCCAAGGATATTGACATGCCCATGGAACATTGTATTCACATACATTTATATATGATTTAGAACATTTTGGATGACATACTAAACTATGAAGTTTTTGTCACATTTTGGACAACATACGAAAATATGACATTTTACTGAAATTTTGGACGACATACTAAACTCTGACGTTTTTCTCACATTTTAGACCACATAGTAAACTACGACGTTTTTGTCACATTTTGGACGACATACTAAACTATGACATTTTTGTCATTTTTTGGAGAACATACTAAACTATGACGTTTTTGTCACATTTTGGACAACATACTAAACTATGACGTTTTTGTCATATTTTGGACGACATACTAAACTATGATGTTTTTGTCATTTTTTGGACGACATACTAAACTATGACGTTTTTGTCATATTTTGGACGACATACTAAACTATGATGTTTTTGTCATTTTTTGGACGACATACTAAACTATGACATTTTTGTCACATTTTGGAGGACAATACTAAACTATGATGTTTTTGTGGGTTTTTGGACAACATACTAAACTATGACGTTTTTTCTCTCATTTTGGACGACATACTAAACTTTGACATTTTTGTCACATTTTGGACAACATACTAAACTATGACGTTTTTGTCATATTTTGGACGACATACTAAACTATGACGTTTTTTCTCTCATTTTGGACGACATACTAAACTTTGACATTTTTGTCACATTTTGGACAACATACTAAACTATGACGTTTTTGTCATATTTTGGACGACATACTAAACTATGATGTTTTTGTCACATTTTGGACGACACACTAAACTCTGACGTTTTTGTCACATTTTTGGACGACATACTAAACTATGATGTTTCAGTTACATTTTGGACAACATACTAAACTATGACGTTTTTGTCACATTTTGGACAACATACCAAACTATAACTCAGAGAACATTGTATTCACATACAGTTATGTACGATTTAGAAATTGAAGTATTGCATTGTATTTTCATGGAAACATAAGACATATATTTTCATGAACAATTTTATTCCATTCTTAATTAATCAACAAGGACAGAGGAAAACAGGAAACCCATACAGTAAAGGATCATGAGCTGGAATTGAACCTGTGTTTCTGAAACAGTTCTGTTTACGAATCGCCTTCTTAACCAGTTGAGCTACCTGGACACCTTGTTCCAATTTGTTGGACGACATACTAACCTATGATGTTTTTGTCATACTTTGGACCACATACTAAACCACATACTAAAAAATTCAAAGCGATCCAGAATCCAGGATCCTTTCTGGATTGCCACCAAAATTAAATCAGCTCTTCCTCTTACCATAGTCTACATCCCCTGAAAATTTCATCTGAATCTGCCCAGGCGTTTTTGAGTTATCTTGCTAACAGACGGACAGACAGACGGACAGACAGACCGACAGACAGACGGACCGACAGACGGACACACAAACGCAGGATGTCACATAACCTCCTTGGCGGAGGTAATAACAAAGATGTATTGTAATCACAGATTTAATAGCAATAATAATAATTTAGATCAGGCTTTTAAACCACAGTAACACAGCAACAGAGTTTTTTTTCAGGTCATTTTATTAAATTATGCCATGTATTGTTTTTTCAATTCAAAATTCACAACCCCAATTTTCTCATTTCTGGTTCCTACAAAAAGCATAATTAAATGGTATTAAGTGCATAATAAAGTGTTTATTAGCTTTGAGATGTTTTTCATGCTTTACACCAGATAGCTGTGTAAAGCAGAGTTAAAGGATGGATGACTAATTTACTGCTAATAAATGTATAACAAAGGAGAAATAATCCTTTTAAAGCCACAACAAAAGCTTAGTAAAGGCTTAACAGTGACATAACAGGTAAGTAGTTAAATTTAAATGTGTTTGTAATGCTTGAACAAACAATTATAAGAACCAAAAATATAGCTTTTATTAAAGGTCTTTAACATTTCAGCACGTGTATGATATGTAATTAGCACCTAATTAGCATAATAATGTTAATAAGCATCTTTTAAGGACTTGTATGACTTTATTGGTTAGTAAATCGATAATATTCATTACAAGGACTTTAATATAAAGCTTCACGTATCATTCCAATTCAATAATCCTTTTGTCTTTGCCTGTCAGTAAACACAAAGATAGGAAAGTCGGTTTTGTGATTTGCTGATTTAGTCCGTGTGAGGAGCCTTTCTGACAATGGTTTTACGTTATTACAGCTGTATTAAACAGTGGTTTCTAATCTAAATTAAGAAATGTACTAATTACTGTGATACTTCTAAATATTTTGGATCAAAAAAGTGAAAGAAATGCAGACACTATCTATTTTGGAAAACACCCCTCAGATGGATGTTAAATATTGAGTCATATGTGGTAGGAAACCATTTGTCATGGTAATGTGT
Source organism: Acanthochromis polyacanthus (assembly GCF_021347895.1). Taxonomy (NCBI): domain Eukaryota; kingdom Metazoa; phylum Chordata; class Actinopteri; family Pomacentridae; genus Acanthochromis; species Acanthochromis polyacanthus. The sequence goes on from NC_067119.1 coordinate 26,672,235, forward strand.
ACATAATAATATCAAATACTGTATGTTTAAACATATGACTGCTTCATCCTTTGCAGGAGTTTGTTCGGCTGATCATATCTGACACCATGACAACCTATATCACGCTGCTGATTGGTGATTTCCTGAGAGCTGTGCTCGTTCGATTTCTCAACTACTGCTGGTGCTGGGACCTCGAGGCTGGATTTGTGAGTCAGCTTTATATTTGTAACTGTTAAAGTGCACACCTTTTCCCAGAGGAAAATTTTAATTTTGCCTTTGAAGGTGACACAGAAGAGTTACTGTTGTCTGTTCTGTGTCATTTGTAAAAGCCGTCCTACTCTGAGTTTGACGTCAGTGGGAACGTCCTGGGTCTGATCTTCAATCAAGGAATGATATGGTAAATAAAACACTCACTATACCTTTCATTTTTATGTCTTATTTTCAACCAGCAGCTGTGGTATAATGAAAAGCTTTGCATCTGTTCTCCACTCAGAGTTAAGTCTGGTTTTCCTTCTAGGATGGGTGCTTTCTATGCGCCCTGCCTGCCTGCTCTAAACGTCCTCCGGCTCCACGTGTCCATGTACCTGCAGTGCTGGGCCGTGATGTGCTGTAATGTGCCCCAGGAGAGGGTCTTCAAAGCCTCTGGCTCCAATAACTTCTACATGGCCATGTTGCTGGTCATCCTCTTCCTGTCCACACTGCCTGCCATCTACACCATCGTCACCATCCCTCCTTCCTTTGACTGCGGACCCTTCAGGTGGTGATGCTAGTTCCAGGCATCGGGCTTAAAAAATATAATTGCTTGTGTTTCTTTTTCTGACCTTTACCCTCCTCCCCATAGTGGCAAGAACCGTATGTTTGATGTGATCCATGAGACGCTGGAGTCCGACTTCCCTGCCTGGTTTAGTAAAGTGTTCAGCTACGCCTCTAACCCTGGCCTGGTCCTGCCCTTCATACTACTCATGGTGTGAGTCAACAGCAGACTGTGTGAATGTGTAGAATGCTGTGCAGTGCACAAATGTTGCATTACTATGTGGTAAATTTTACAATCTTTGATGAAATTCATCCGTTAATTCATCTTTCAGACTGGCCATTTATTACTTGCAGTCCACATCTAAAAGCTACAGAGAAGCTAACGTGGAGCTGAAGAAAAAACTACAAACGGTAACCTTTCATCTAGCTCTCGTATACTTCTGTACTTTTGAATATACACTCAACAAAAATATAAACGCAACACTTTTGTTTTTGCTCCCATTTTTTATGAGATGAACTCAAAGATCTAAAACTTTTTCCACATACACAATATCACCAATTATCTCAAATATTGTTCACAAATCTGTCTAAATCTATGATAGTCATCACTTCTCCTTTGCTGAGATAATCCATCCCACCTCACAGGTGTGCCATATCAAGATGCTGATTAGACACCATGATTAGTGCACAGGTGTGTCTTAGACTGCCCACAATAAAAGGTCACTCTGAAAGGTGCAGTTTTATCACACAGCACAATGCCACAGATGTGGCAAGATTTGAGGGAGCGTGCAATTGGCATGCTGACAGCAGGAATGTCAACCAGAGTTGTTGCTCGTGTACTGAATGTTCATTTCTCTACCATAAGCCGTCTCCAAAGGCGTTTCAGAGAATTTGGCAGTACATCCAACCAGCCTCACAACCACAGACTACGTGTAACCACACCAGCCCAGGACCTCCACATCCAGCATGTTCACCTCCAAGATCATCTGAGACCAGCCACTCGGACAGCTGCTGAAACAATCGGTTTGCATAAGCAAAGAATTTCTGCACAAACTGTCAGAAACCGTCTCAGGGAAGCTCATCTGCATGCTTGTCGTCGTCATCGGGGTCTCCACCTGACTCCAGTTCGTGGTCGTAACCGACTTGAGTGGGCAAATGCTCACATTTGATGGCATCTGGCACGTTGGAGAGGTGTTCTCTTCACGGATGAATCCCAGTTTACACTGTTCAGGGCAGATGGCAGACAGCGTGTGTGGCGTCGTGTGGGTGAGCGGTTTTCTGATGTCAGTGTTGTGGATCGAGTGGCCCATGGTGGCGGTGGGGTTATGGTATGGGCAGGCGTGTGTTATGGATGAAGAACACAGGTGCATTTTATTGATGGCATTTTGAATGCACAGAGATACCGTGACGAGATCCTGAGGCCCATTGTTGTGCCATACAACAATGGGCCTGGATCGGCGTGCTCTGGATCGGCGTATACGACAGCGTGTACCAGTTCCTGCCAATATCCAGCAACTTCACACAGCCATTGAAGAGGAGTGGACACCCCCCTCCAATAAAACAAAAACATAAAAAAACAAAACTGCACCTTTCAGAGTGGCCTTTTATTGTGGGCAGTCTAAGGCACACCTGTGCACTAATCATGGTGTCTAATCAGCATCTTGATATGGCACACCTGTGAGGTGGGATGGATTATCTCAGCAAAGGAGAAGTGCTCACTATCACAGATTTAGACAGATTTATGAACAATATTTGAGAGAAATGGTGATATTGTGTATGTGGAAAAAGTTTTAGATCTTGGATCTTAGATCTTCATCTCATAAAAAATGGGAGCAAAAACAAAAGTGTTGCATTTATATTTTTGTTGAGTGTATATATGTATAGGCGGAAACAATGCTTGGAAACTTCACATGAATGACACTAAAAGTTGAGTGATGAGTTGAGAAAGCTGACAAAGTTTTGTTCAGCAATCATGTGACATGAACGAAGTCACAAAATAAACCTTTAACATTCTAAATATCAAAGGTAAATAGAATTTTGTTGCTTATTTACTCTGAAGACTTGCTGGTAAAATTCACTTTGTAGCTGTGAATCTTCCGGACATTGTGCAGGTGCACAGACAGACCACCTGAGGCCACTGTGGTGTCTGTCTGTAGCCACAGTACTTTTGTATTAGAGTTGTCACACCAGTAGAGAGCAGCACAGCACATCAGTCCAGAGATGACTGGCTTTAAAACTCACCATTAACACAGTAATAAGGAAGCAGATGAAAATAATCTACAAAGTGATGGTACATTCTTAAATGCTGTGCTCTGAGTGGACTTAATAATAGAATATGTGTCCCTTTTGAAGCAAAATGAGGAAAACAAGAAGAAGAACAAACGAGCAGCACTGAAGGCGCAGATGGATCTAGAGGAGGCCAGAAAAGCAGCATCACAGGCTGCAGAGAAACAAAAGAACAACAATGCATCATTACAATACCAAGAGGGTGAGACTCCTGAATTTAAATGAAAACAAGAAAAAAAATTGCAAGTTTAATTTCTATGACATAGAGTAATAGCAGCAAGCATTGATACTTTGGATACGATACCAGGTTTCTGATAGTCCACCGGAGAACACTTTAAAAAGTGCACTCTGTGTAAACATTCGATGACCATGTCCTATGATATTGATGCTCAAACTTGGTTATAAAAAATGTGTTGAGCAAAAACAAGATTTTGGCTTTAGATTGTGACAGCTGAAATACATTGAAATTGATTCGATTGCAATTTTTAACAGACCTAAACAGTGTCTTTAATCCCAGAAAATTTCACATACTTAACTTCTTTACATTATTTAATTATAAGGTCTGACAAAGTCTTAAAAAACTGTTGCAAATTAAAAATGCAATTAACGTCACCCCACCCCTGTGACTATAGTATGAAGGTACAATTGTCCATCACTTTATTAAATGGACTAAAGTTACTGTACAGAGAAGTCAGTTGATTCTTGGGGTGTCAGGTGGGCACTTTTTTCAGTTTTGTTTGATTTTTTTTGAAGAATGATCCATAGATCCATTTTTCTGACTTTTACCTCGTTCTTTAGCGGATGAGGAACAAAACTACGGCAGCAGTCAGAGGCTGTATCATGTTAAGAATGGACGCAACCCTCCTCCCATGAATGGAGACCAGCAACTGCCAGCCTCCAGAGCACCTGGCCCCAGGACCTATCACCATGGCAACCACGGGGCTCCTGGCTACCTTCCCGGTTTCTCTGAGTCGAGGTTGTGCAGGGTGCCGAGCCTGCAGAGACACTGAGAAAATGAAAGCAGAATATTGTTGATCAACACGACAAACTTAACTGAGAAGTTAATGTTTAGATGTTTGTCCTCTGTGACATGCAGTAATGAGAATGCCAATTTGATGGCAGTTTATGTACATTTTGTCTGTCAGGAAAGTTCTTCAGTGGAGTCCTGACTTCTCCAAAGTTGTCTCTCAAGTCAAAACAAAATTTTACTTTTGAAAAGAATCAACATGCACAGAACACAATCTGGACAAGTGACTGGTGAAGGGTGAAAATGTCGCAGCTTTTATATAGACACATAAACATGAATTAGACATCTTGGTATGTGTTATCTCTAGGTTGCTACAGCGCAGGCACTTAGGAGTGGTTTCTTATCCTTCAAACTCCTGTGTGAGCAGATTGTGTTCTTGTTCCTCTTTTAGCACACATCACACAGTATTACAATGAATGAAAACATTCAATCATCAAATACAAAAAATTAGTAACATTGTCCAAGATATATATTTTTTTCTTTTAATAAATTGTACTTGTACTTGTAATTGTACTGTCAATAAAACAAGCTGTCAGCATATCAACTTGGTAGAAGTTATGAGTAATTGCAACAAGAGCAGAAGAGCGTCTTTGTCTTCAAATGTTGCCTTATAGTTCTTATACGGTACCAGCGTCTTTTGAAACATTTATCTGTAAATTAAATGTGCAGCAAACTGTAAATTCATTTGAAATTTGATTAAGCAGCACTGATTGTCCAACTTGGTTTCCATCTTTATACTATAGCGAGATCTGCTAACCTCTTCATATCTCAGCGACATATTGCTCAAAAACAGTTATTTTTATGACATAATTTTGAAAAGGTTTTGCATTAATATGTTTTGTGATGCATTCTGATGATCCCCTTGCCTTTGAAGACGCAAAACATGTCTTTTCATCCACTAATCACACTTTGGCTTTGCTTGCAGACCACAGAAAACCTCCCAATTTTTGAGTAAATGAGTTCAGTCCTATTCAAAATGAATTTTAAACAACACTGACATGTATTTTCCCCTTGGTCTCTCAGAATCTGCGCACAGCTGTCCTTAGACCTGTGACTGGGCCAAAGTATTAAACAATTCATTAGACATGGAGGCCATTTAACCCAGCTAGCTGTGCTTAAATGGATGCTCACTCATTTCTGGCTGAACCTGCATGCTCAACTGAAACTAGTTTTTCAGCTATATAGTAGAAAAATAATACGACCGACTAGTGACCTCTGAACTTGGGAAAACAAGCACAAAATATATCAGAGTATCCCCTCTTTGGTGAGACCACAATGAAATAATCTAATCTGTGCCAAACATTCAGATTTGACCCTCATCATGTGGCAGAGAAGCCTGACTCGTATCATCTGATAACTGCGCGGCTATATCGTGTGTCCTAACAGCTAATTGTACTCTGCACTCACTGGACACTGATCACTCCTGTCAGTCAACATCTCATATGGCTCAGCTGTCAGTCAGACCTAACAGAGACGGTGTTGTGTCATTAGTTAAACCTCATCAACAGGTCTTTCTATACAAACACTGGCTTGTTGAAATTCATGTATAGATTTAAGTGTTAGGGATTAAGGATAAGTGTTGCGTCTAAATCATTTAAGACAACAAGTAAATGAGCTCATAATGTCACCGACATTAAATTACAGGGTCAGCTAAATCCACTTTCATTGATGCTCATGATCAATTCATGGCAATGAAGCATAAAGTATTAATTCTGCAGTTATGTGAGATGCAAAGAAAGGAGGCTTTTTCATTCAACAGAAGCCAACTACCGTCAATTAGAATTATTTAATAAAGACTCAGGAGACTTTGATAAGTAATAAAAAAAGTCTCCATTTTCTCTCTGTATACTGGAGACTCTGCCTTCCTCTCTGATTATCCAGGTAATACCAGCCCCTCCATGCACCCTGTTTCACCCTCCTACTGGAGTTGTGTTTTGGCTCCCTCCCACTCTCCCTCCATGCCGGTACAATGCAACAGAAAACTGAGCCATGACAGGTTGCACATTACCGGATATCTCAGTGTAACACGATGGGCATCTCTTATTCACTAACAGTAATGAAGGGAGGAGTGAGACATTGCGGCTCTGCAAGCACTGATTTGACTGCGCTGATGGTGTCCAGTTTAGCTTTTGAGAGCAGCGGTTGGCGCTCAGCCTCGGTGTGAACTTATCAAAAGCTAGACCCTCTTAGTTAATGGGTCTCAAGAATAAAATGCATGTGGGCCTTCTCTGAGCCTAAGTACAGTGGAGTGAGTAGGAAGGATGAAGACTGATGGAGGGGAGTGCTGAAATGTGTGACTCAGGAGGAGGAGTGAGGAGGAGGGTGGGGACATGAGAAGCTCCAACCCTGAGGGCTTAGCTTGTCTTTCAGGTACAAGCCTTCAGGCCACTGCTAATACAACCCCCGGAAGTGTGTTTGTAGCATAGCGGCAGCGTCTCCTGTTTCCTCCTGCATTTTTCAAAAGGCCAGATCTGACATTTGACCATAACCACAACAGAGCCAGTAGCTACATCTCAATGGTGTGAACGCATCATGTGAAGAGTTCATTCTGTGCTGGTCATCCCTGTCTTCACTTTCACCTCATTTATTGACCTCTGTGCTGTCACAAACTATTTTGATGGATAGATTCAGGGTTTTAAAGCAATGGCAAAGTTGGACTGTCATGTTTAGTTGAGACCTCAGCAGTGTTAATCAAGTTTCCAAACTCACCGTCACTCTTATAGCCAAATCTCCTCATTAGATTTCATACTAAAATGACTGAGAAGAAAATGTCTACTTAATTTGACCAATGAAAGACTGCTTCTTCATTTTAACTTAGCCTGAATTTTTTTTTTTAAATCTTTTTCACAGAACGATTTGCCTCATGCCAGATTTCAGCTATTCCAAACAACATGAATGATTGCAGATATTAAGAAAGACTTGAACGAATTGTGAAATAGATCAACTTGTCTGAATAAAATAAAGTTACAGTCAGTTGTGCAGTGAAGTTGCAGACTGACTGGAGTAACTCGTGTGTATTCAGGTTGCATAGTACTTCCACTAAACACTGTGTACCATGTGTACATTGACTTGTTTTTCTTTTCACTCACGCTTACTTAAGCTTTCATCCAACTTTAATGTAGCCTGACCTTTATTTCTGCATTTGCTCTTGTGTCTCCTTACTGGATCACAAGCGAATAACAGCAAGCATGGTTTTATTTGGTGTCAAAGCTGTTTTCTTGTATAGTTAGAAGCTGTATTTGACAATGATCAAAGCTGTTAGCTATTGTATAATTCAAATAAATTTGAAGATTAAAGCATCTGGATGTAAATGTTCTCTTGTTTCTCTGGTAGACATTTTGATTGACATGTCCATTGTCTGATAGATTCTGTTTTCTCTGGGGCTCCTGATTAGCATCTAATGAACTGTGTCTTTGATGGTTGTCAAGGAGTCCAGTCTTTGAACAGCCCAAACAGAGGCACACCTGTTCCTCCGTGTGTGTGTGTGTGTGTGTGTGTGTGTGTGTGTGTGTGTGTGTGTGTGTGTGTGTGTGTGTGTGTGTGTGTGCGTGGGTGTGTGTGGTTATGTATACTGGCTTTTTGACACTGTTCCTTCACAGCACTGCCTGCGCTGAGTGACTCATGGATGTGGATGAGGCAGAGTCTGAAGTGAGCAGAGAAGGACCAAATAACTAAAAAGGACGAAGAAGAAATGCCTCCAAAGAGGAAAAATGATTCCATTGTTCAAGTTGAAGATGGTGAGATGAATTGTTTATTCCTCTTATGCTGAAAACTCACATCTACCTTTTAAATATGCAGATAAGAATTCAGAAAAAGTCATTGTTGTTTATATTTAATGTAAATGTGTTGTAATCATGTGTTCCAGTTGGGATGGACGTCGATACTGTGATAGACAGTGGAAGTGAAGGTAAGTTTTCTGAGATGTTTACGTCTCAAAACATGATAGAAGGATGACTAGTGGTAGTTTAATACTAGTTTTTTCATTTAAAATGCCTTTCACTGTATGAATTCTGGACACTTTTGCAACTTTTTACTATTTTTTGTTTTGCATTTCCTGTGAGCAAGAAATATAAACTGTATAGTCACTTGATGTCAATTTGAATTATTTGTCTAAAACTGTGCATATGCTTGTCTCAGAGGAGGCCAGGCGGAGAACTAAAAACAGAAGAGCCAAACCCCAACGTAAAGCCAAACGGGTGAGTGATGATGAGGAAGATGATGAAGACGAGGACGAGGCACCGAGGAAAAGAGGGCGAAAGAAGAAGGCCAGGCCCCGGGACAGCGACGAAGACGAGGAGGAGGACAAACGAAGTGTGAAGGGCAAAGGGTCGAAAGCCTCCAGGAGGAAAGCTGCTAAGGACGAGAGTGATGAGGACAGTGAAGAAGAGCGAGACAAAAAGAAAAAGGAGGCAGAGCGACATCCAAAAAGGAGAAAGAGGAGCAGAATAAGGAGAAGAAGGGAGGAAATGGGAAAGAAAGGGAGAGTAAAGGTGGTGAGAAGGACAAGAAAAAGAAGAATGGGAAGTTGAGCAGGTGCAGTATTCTCTGAGAGACATCTCTTATCTATACCTGCATGCTCCACACATCCATATGGGCTTTATTCATGCAGACGCCTGGCAGGTGAAGATGTATGTGGCATGCATTCATTGAGATTCAAATATATGGCATAAATTTGAAGTACATCTGGCTGACTTTCAATGTTACATGTCAGCAGTCAGAGAAAGAGAGATGCTAATTATGGCTTGGCTTCCATCTTTGTCAGAAACCAAGAGTGAAGGATTAATTTACAAGATCAGATGTGAGAATGACAATCCTTCAAATGTCAGGAAAAGCTATCAAATCAATACAAAAGAGATCAAATTCAAATTTTGGCAGCTGTTATGGATGGTACAGTCTCATTAGCTCATCCATTATCTACTGCTATCTTAATATGAAGACAACAGGGCAAATTATCCTGCAGTGCCATGTCTCTGCTGTTTCACTGGGGGTGTTGGCTGCATTTTAAACACTGCCCAACTGTTTGTGACTATCCAGTGACAGAAAAGATGCTTCTTAATGTAGGAGCAGAATTCAAATTTATAGCACAACTCTTAAAAATCCTGAAATAATTTATTTACAGCCTAATAAACTTTTGACAAAGTGCTACAAAAAAGATACTAAAGTGCTTCCACTTTAGTGTATCAGAACTGGTGCTACAATAGGTCAACACATTTTAAGCTAGTATGACAAACTAACTTGCAAGCAATTGCTAATTTACTCAGAAAAATTTACTCAGAACTTGCCACATGTGTAGATAAGCTTAAAATTCACTCTTTGCTCTCTTTTTTCTGAAGTAAAGCATATATCAAGCATGGCAGAAACATTTTTATTTTGGCTGGACAACATGCCATACCAACTACCTCCTTTCTAGTATATCTTGGCCCTCAGAGTTTACAGCTACATGCTAACTGTTCTTTGAGCCACATTGGAGCTTTGAGTTAATCTGCGAAGGTCAGCATGTTGACACAATGTTTATCAGACACAGTCTAATGTTTACGGTCTTGGCAGTCTTACTGCAATGACTACTGACTGCATAAAAGATGAATGTAGCTTCTGGGCTGGAAAAGTGAAGCTAATGTGGAAATGACTTAAGCCTGCATTCTTTCTAACAGCCAGCAGGAGGCAACTCCTCTGGTTGTGAAAGGAAGTCTGATTGTATTGAAGGGGAAAAGGTACTACCTCTCACTTGATTTAATACCTCATTAAACATTTCCCTAATGAGTTTATGGTCTCAATTGCTAGTTACAAGGCTCCTTCAACATGGCATGATGTTCATTTAGTAAATTATGATCCCATTAGAGTCAATTACACAATAAATTTGAGTTGCTACTTACTGATTGATGAGCTTTTTGAACATTTAAAGCAAGTTCTCAGTCAGATGTCCCACTTTTCATGTTTAGTTTCGAAAGACTATGATGGTAGCAGCCAATTTCCAAACTCAAGGCTTCAAAACAGTGGTGCAGTTGGGGATGCTGCGATGCTACATCCATCTTTTATACTAACTCGATGGCAACGGCTTAGCATGGCTTAAATATGATCTGAGGCTGATGGGAATCCCATTCCATTTGTAGATATTTCATCATAGAAAGTTATTTTACAAATTCAAAAGACAAAGTAACAGTGTTGACAGTGTTATTCAATACAACAGTACAAAGGGCTCAAACATCTTTACGTACTATTTTAAAAAGCTGAAATTTATTGAGTTGCTGTTTTCTGATGCCCTGCAGCTTCTGCCTGATATTCAGATTCAGCTCCTGTTGAACCTTGTCAGAGTCATGGCAAGTGACAGCTGTTTCCCTTCAGCAGCTCTTCTTCCTCCTCTGAGGATGATGAAGATTCACTGTCGGAGGGAGAGATTGCAGCGCTGAAGGAACAGGTGGAGGAGAAGAAGAAACTGATCGCCACATTAAGGAACAAACCCTGGCGCATGAAGAGGAGACTCGTAATGCTCAAGTAAAAAACACAAAGTAAAACCAGTGGCCTCCGTTAACTGACATCCTCTGCCTGTTTGCTTATGGTTGCTTTGGATAAAAGCCCTATAAATACAATCATTTACCATTTAATTTGTGGTTGTTAGTGCTGCATTTTGTTCTTTTATTTAGTTTGATCTTTAGCTTGTTACTCGCTTGTTTTTATTTTCTTACAAACTTTTCCCTTATATCACTCATGTCATGTACATGTGATGTTGCTCATTCAATGTTGAACTTATTTGTTGCTGCTTTAGCTGTTTGATACTTGTCTTTATCAGTGTTGTGCTCTATAAACCATCAAAACTACTTTTGATGAACACAAATTAAATATTTTTAGACAGATGCTTTAAAGACACATCTGAGTATGTTTCCTGCTTTGTCATGAAGAATAGCACTAAACAGAAAATCAGTCCTAATACCTATAAAAATGAGAAGATCCAGACAAATACTTGTTTGCTGACACAATTTTACTCAGTTAATTAGATACTCCTCTGTGTGACATGTACAGTGACACACATGAGGATAATTGCCTTTAAATCTCAGGAAAACACACGGAGGCAGATAAAAGGCCAGCTCTAGTTCAGCCTGTTAGACATCTTCCTTTAATGTGAGAAGGCTGTAAACAGTTGTGGAGGCCTTGCCAAAGCCAAGGCTGAAGCAGGGAGTTGTGTTGGTTAGTGTGTCTGTGTGTGTGTGCAAAAGAGGTCAGTGTGTATGTTACTCTATGTACAGATCACTGTAGACAAGTTTCTGGAAAGGGAACACAATAGGCAAACCGTATTCACTTTTTCATGAGCCTGACACTGTTTAATGCATGTTGTTGCGGCTAAATGACCTCCTTCTTGCCAAGTCTACTGTGCTCTTAATGTATGCAATGTATCATCAATCAGTAAATCATTCCAGAGCTGTAGTTTGAACATCCTGTTCACACTGAATAATTCATTCGTTGATGGTTTTATGTTGGTTGTTGCTCACTTCATTTGATTGGCCGAACAGGGAGGCCCAGGAGTTTGTTGAAAAGTTCGAAGGGGCTCTTGGGAAAGGAAAAGGCAGGAAGCTGTATGCATACAAAGTCATGATGACCAAGGTAATCCGCTCATTGTGGAACTTTGATGACACTTGACTGACTCATAATGTGGATTATAGTGTTATGATAACCATTTTCAAATTTTCCCCACCCAGAAACTTATCAAGTTTAAACGTGACTTTGAGAACTTCAAAACGGCCTGCATCCCCTGGGAGAGGAAGATAAAGGAAGTAGAAAGTTGGTAGCACAGTCACATGAACTTAATGTTTCTTATAAGCTGTCTCTGCTTTTCTAAGCCATGTTATTTATTTTTCTAATAATAGGTCACTTTGGGTCATCTGTGGCATCCTACTTCATTTTTCTGAGGTGGATGTACGGTCTGAATCTGGTCCTGTTTGGATTCATGTTTGGCCTGGTGGTGCTGCCTGAGGTACAACCTTTCTCATAACACATGCTACCAGGTAATATCATCTAGTAAGGTACACTGTTTCAACTCTTCTTTTCCCCACTTCCACTCTTCTCCTCCTCTTCAGGCTCTTATGGGTCTTCCTTATGGTTCCATTGCCAGGAAAACTGTACCTCGAGCAGAACAGGACTCAGCCATGGACTTCTCAGTGCTCTTTGACTTTGGTGTGAGGATCAATATATTTATTAAATCTCACTCTACATAGCAAATTGGTATGGTATAGATCAGCTTTGTATTTTTTACTAATGCTTGTATTTTCATCCATGTTGGTGGCATTAGCTCAAGGAATGGTAATTAGTCCAACACTGTGGTTTAGACTGAGTAATACAACCACCTTTTGACATAACCTGCAATGCAATGTTGTACTGTTTTTTATGCTTCTTGTATTGTAAATCTGAATGATGTTGTTGATCCCATGACTTTTCTCCTACCAATACTAAAACTTAAACTTAGGGTAGGCAGTATTTTTTTTGTCACTGGGCAAAAATTAAACAAAAACTTCTTAGTATATTATAGTTTACATGGTCTGAGAGGACACAGGATTTTTGCACCTCCTCTTAACTTCATTTTTAGACTTTAGAAAGCCAAATTGTCACAAAAGACTTTTGTCAATCACAGGTTTTCACTCTTTTTGAAGGGTGGTCAGAAAAAGCTGCCTGATTGGCTAATGGGGAGTTTGTGAGGAATGAATGAGACTGGTTAAGGGTAGGAATGGCAGGGTAAGTCAATTAGGGGTAGAACAGGGCAGGTCATGCCTTTAGAACCATGAAAAATGAGCTCACTACAAAACAGAGGCCAGTCTTACAAAATGTCACTACTGTAACATGATATCACTAAATAAAAAGAAGAACATTTCGGACATCATTTGTGCCAGTCAATAGATGTTAGCACTTACGTTAAAGCACTGCTGAGCCTAAATCTAGCCTCACAGTGCTACTAGTATGGCTCTTGATCTTGTTTTGATCACAATTTTAATATGTTAGGACATTATTTATACTTTAAATTCTTCTTTGTTTTGCTCAAAAATGTAGTTTGCACCTGTAAAACGTCTATAAGCATGAATTCATATATCTTTCTACATATCATCAACAGGGCTACTGCAAGTACTCCTTTTTGTTCTATGGATATTACAACAACGAGAGAACCATCGGGTTGCTGCAGTTCAGACTTCCTCTGTCATATCTGCTTGTGGGTGTTGGAATCTTTGGATACAGCCTCATGGTTGTCATTAGAACGTAGGCAAGACTCACAAAAGCAGGCAGTTACATTTACAGAAACGAGATGAAAATATTTAGTGATGATATTTCCTCATTTCTTCATGTTTGTCTTTCAGGATGGCTCGTAATGCAAATGAAGGAGGAGACGGTGGAGATGAGGGGGAGTTCACCTTCAGCTGGAAGATGTTCACCAGCTGGGACTACCTGATAGGAAACCCGGAGACTGCAGATAATAAATACGCCTCCATTACCACCAGCTTCAAGGTTAGCAGGTGTGTGTGTGTGTGTGTGTGTGTGTGTGTGTGTGTGTGTGTGTGTGTGTGTGTGTGTGTGTGTGTGTGTGTGTGTGTGTGTGTGTGCGTGTGCGTGTGCGTGTGCGTGTGCGTGTGTGTGTGTGTGTGTGTACTTGTTTCTGCTATACCGGTGGGGACTTTGACCTGACTATTTGCTATAAAGGTGGGGACTTGTCTTACGGTGGGGACCTAAAATGAGGTCCCCACGGGTGGCAACACCATTTTCTTGGCCATATTGTTGTTAATAAAAAATGTAAAAGTGCAAAAACATTTGTTTAGGGTTAGGCATTGATTTGGTGATGGTTAAGGTTAGGGTTAGGGTTAGGAGTTAGATATGAATGGGAGTCAATGGTAAGTCCCCACCGGTATAGAAAAACGAACATGTGTGTGTGTGTGTGTGTGTGTGTGTGTGTGTGTGTGTGTGTGTGTGTGTGTGTGTGTGTGTGTGTGTGTGTGTGTGTGTGTGTGTGAGAGAGAAAAATCATAACCTTTACAAGAAGAAAAGCACTCAGAGAGCGCAAGGCTGCTCGGTCATTGTATCATTTATGATGAATTAAGTCTTGATAAAATTTGTTGCAGAAATCCCGGCATCAGATAATCTGACCATTAAATTTAGATGTGCCCACAAACAAGATAACCTTGTTCTGAGCACAAGCATGTGTTATGCATGTGCACGATATAATCGCATAACCTAAATGTGTAGCAGGCGGCGGGAATTGAGGGAACTCGGAAACACACCCACAATTTAATCAATTGTTCCCTCTATGATTTCTGATGGATAAGTCCTGATAAGTCCGATAAGGATTTGTAGTAGGATCGCAATCATGTGATCATCAGAAGGCAGCTGACATAGAGTTCACTTGTCATTGTTGCAGTGATGTTGTGCTGCTATCTCGCAATAATACAGAAATCTTTAACAAATCCGTGGATCCAGACTATAAGCCGCATCACTGCCAAAATCTAATCAGTTGGTCCTTTTGTCATTTCTGACCTTCTCTGAAAATTTCATTCAAATCTATTTGCCCGTTTTTGAGTAATGTTGTGCACAGACAGAAGGATTCACAGAACGACAAACATATGCCGACCATCACAGAACATCCACATTATGTTGAGGAAATCACTCTGAACTTCTTGGTACTCCAAGAAAAGACACTGCTATTGTACTTATCCCTTGAGAATAACCGCTTTCAATCTCACTTACTTTACAGAATATGAAGAGATTTTACATTTTAACATGAGAAAATTTGTGACATGGTGCAGCAGGTAATAAGCAACAGTTTTTATCTTAACTGTAGGAATCCATCGTGGATGAACAGGAGAATCAGAAAGATGAGAACATCCATCTCCGACGTTTCCTCAGGGTTCTTGCAAACGTTATGATCCTGTGCTGCCTTGGAGGCAGTGGGTATCTCATCTACTTTGTCGTGAAACGTTCTCAGGAGTTTGCTGAGATGGATAACGACGACCTCTCGTGGTTTGAAAAGAACGAGGCAGGTTTGCTCTGAACGTTGCAGTATTTTTTAATAAGAACTAATGGAAAGTTGGGAAAGATGAGGTTTGAAAATGGGAGTGAAAAATGAGATTAGTAATTCCTCTGTGTTGTTCTTTGTGCCAGTTGGAGTTTGTGATGTCTCTGCTGGGACTGGTGTGTCCTCCGCTGTTTGAAACCATCGCAGAGTTGGAAGATTATCACCCTCGTATTGCCCTTAAGTGGCAGCTGGGACGAATTTTTGCCCTTTTCCTGGGAAACCTGTACACCTTCCTGTTTGCTCTCTTTGATGAGGTTACTGCCAAGGTGTGGTTCGTTTTTGTATTTTATTCTTGCTGATGCATCGTTGTTGTGGTGCAGATGTATTTATATATATATTTGGGCTCACTTTTACCAATGTAAGTGGACTAATTTTAGTAGTAAATACCTTCACTGAGAGCCGCTAGATCCAGATGCCCAGACTGTGTTTCCCTGCATAAAATGATCTACTAATGGTCCAATATTTTGGTCCTTTTCAGCAAATTAGTGACAGCAATCTACATAGTTTTTCTTTCAAATTTTCAACTCAAAATATTGCCGATAGGTCATTTCACCTTGATTGTATCATCGCTGCTTTTTTATCCCTGTTCTAAAAAAACCACTGAGCTGCTGTTGTCCATGCCCCCCTTTCGGAAGAAAACTCTCTGTATTTGTGATTGACATTTAGGAGAAAACTGGCTGATTGCATGACTGTTGCACCAAGAGACAGGGACTTTCTATCATTTAAAACTTCCTCTCTGAGTGACTACTTGGCATAAAAATATTACAAAATTCACTGCAGGGGTGTCGCTTTTACCTCGTGTGACAACTCTGCAGTTATAAAATCTAAATTGCAACAGTGCAGAACACTGATTGGAAATGGTTATAAAGTGGTGGCTGACTAAGATGTACATTTAACAGGTTGTGTTTCAGCCACTATTTCAATATGTACACACATGGACAAAATTGTTGGTACCCCTCAGTTAAAGAAGGAAAAACCCACAATTCTCCCTGAAATCACTTGAAACTCACAAAAGTAACAATAAATAAAAATTTATTGAAAATTAAATAATCAAAAACAGCCATTACTTTTGAATTGTTGATTAACATAATTATTTAAAAAAACAAACTAATGAAACAGGCCTGGACAAAAATGATGGTACCTCTATAAAAGATTGAAAACTATTTGACCAGAGTGACATGATTAACTCAGGTGTGTCATTTAATTGACATCACAGGTGTTTCCAAACTCATAATCAGTCAGTCTGCCTATTTAAAGGGAGACAAGTAGTCACCCTGCTGTTTGGTGAAAAGGTGTGTACCACACTGAACATGGACAACAGAAAGCGAAGGAGAGAATTGTCCCAGGACATCCGAAAAAAAATGATAGACAAACATCTTAAAGGTAAAGGCTATAAGACCATCTCTAAACAGCTTGAAGTTCCTGTGACAACAGTGGCTCATATTATTCAGAAGTTCAAGACCCACGGGACAGTAGCCAACCTCCCTGGACGTGGCCGCAAGAGGAAAATTGATGACAAATTGAAGAGACGGATCGTTGGAATTGTATCCAAAGAGCCCAGAGCAACCTCCAAAGAAATTAAAGGTGAACTCCAAGGCCAAGGTACATCAGTGTCAGATCGCACCATTCGTCGTTGTTTGAGCCAAAGTGGACTTCATGGGAGACGACCAAGGAGGACACCACTGCTGAAAAAAACTCATAAAAAAGCCAGACTGGAATTTGCAAAAATGCATGTTGACAAGCCACAAAGCTTCTGGGAGAATGTCCTTTGGACAGATGAGACCAAACTGGAGCTTTTTGGTAAGGCACATCAACTCTATGTTCGTAGACTCAAAAACCAAGCATACGAAGAAAAGAACACTGTCCCTACGGTGAAACATGGAGGAGGCTCAGTAATGTTTTGGGGCTGCTTTGCTGCATCTGGCACAGGGTGTCTTGAAAGTGTGCAAGGTACGATGAAATCTGAAGACTATCAAGGCATTCTGGAGAGAAATGTGCTGCCTAGTGTCAGAAAGCTTGGTCTCAGTCGCAGGTCATGGGTCTTCCAACAGGACAACGATCCAAAACACACAGCCAAAAACACCCAAGAATGGCTGAGAGAAAAGCGTTGGACTATTCTAAAGTGGCCTTCTATGAGCCCAGATCTGAATCCCATTGAACATATGTGGAAGGAGCTGAAACATGCCATTTGGAGAAGACACCCATCAAACCTGAGACAACTGGAGCTGTTTGCTCATGAGGAGTGGGCCAAAATACCTGTTGACAGCTGCAGAACGCTCATTGACAAATACAGAAATCGTTTAATTGCAGTGATTGCCTCAAAAGGTTGTGCAACAAAATATTAAGTTGTGGGTACCATCATTTTTGTCCAGCCCTATTTCATTAGTTTGTTTTTTTAAATAATTATGTTAATCAACAATTCAAAAGTGATGGCTGATTTTGATTATTTAATTTTCAATAAATGTTTATTTATTGTTACTTTTGTGAGTTTCAAGTGATTTCAGTGAGAATTGTGGGTTTTTCCTTCTTTAACTGAGGGGTACCAACAATTTTGTCCACGTGTGTAAATGATAACAGCTTTGTTGGAAATTTGGTTGTATTGAAATCCAGTTTTTGTGAGCACAGAGAGCAGGAGAGAAGTAAACGGAAGAAAACAAAGGTCAAGTTGAGGGTGCACTACAGCACAACAAGCAGCAACAAAACACAGTAGCTCACACTGATAATAGGTTTCAAATCAGCCTTAAGTGTACAAAGATGTCTGACCAGTATGCAAAGCTATTGGTAATGTTAAACCACATCAGCCACACAATGAAGTAACACTAAAGATTTTCCTATTGTTGTGATGACAAACGACAAAGGAACGGCACAAATAAAAAACTTCCTGTCTGATCAGTTTTTACTTTACACTTTAGCAACCACAAAACACAATGAAATCAACTTTCACCATGTGGGAACTTTAAATCAAGTTTGACTGGCTTTCGGTTCATTGTTCTTTGATGGATTTTATGTTCTATAGTTGGAGAGAGAGCAGTCAATCAAGAATGCCACTGAATGGGCTTTGAATCAGTACTATGCCAACTACTCGTCCTTCTACAACACCACAAATGTGCCTCCTCCAGATGTGCACCCCGCCGATGTCATCAGAGGACCATGCTGGGAGACTGGAGTGGGAATAGTAAGTACTGGCATTAGACAGCATTGATGTTTTGAATTGCGGGTGCAAAAAGAAGCCAGTAGGTGTGATTTGATTATTTAGCTTGTATTCGTTTGTTGATTTTTGTTGCTATGCAGGAATTTGTGAAGCTGATAGTGTCAGACGTGCAGGTGAGCTATTTGACCATCCTTATTGGTGACTTTCTGCGGGCGGTCATTGTCCGGTTCCTCAACTACTGCTGGTGCTGGGACCTGGAGGCTGGATTTGTGAGTATTTGAGTGCCAGTTTTTCCATTACATGCATTTTTAAAAAATGTTTCTATTGTTAAACTAAAATAATTTAGACCCAATAATTTGTTTTACTTATCCAACACAACAATGCACATTTGTCCTTTGCTGTAAGTCACATTATATGTACGTTTGTTTGACTTGTAGCTGCTGTCATGTGACTGATTGTCAATTTTAAGTGAGTGCATCGGCTTAATTGTCTATACCACTGTATAACAACCGCATGATTCAGCTATTATTGTACACGGTGTGAGCACAGCGCAGTCTGTATTAGATCCAAGACAACCTGATACTATACGATGACATCTGGCAAGACAGGTGATCCCGAACATTGAGCGTAACAGGACACTGCATGAGAGCTTAATTACAGCGAGAGACAGGCACGGAGAGAGCAGCAAATGCAAAGTGTATTGACCTGCTGTTTATTAATTCAGGTGGGAATGCTAATCATGCTGCTGTGCTTATTCCAGCCATCATATGGAGAGTTTGACATCAGTGGAAATGTGCTGGGGCTTGTCTTCAATCAAGGGATGATATGGTGAATTATTCCACATCTGCGTCGTTGATTTTTGTTTTCCGTCTCTTTCTACACTATCAGAGATTCTCTAATGTGAAGTACAGCTCAAGTTTCTTTGTTTTCTTTCTTTGGTGTGCTTTTAATTAACACAATAGGTGTTCATCCAATCTGATGTGTTACCTGTTTGATTGTTATTGGAGGCAAACTGTTACAAAACTCAACCTAATGACATTAAATCATTAATTAGAATCGGTAAGTTTAATCTGTCCTTTTGGAATAATGTCGCTAAATCTTCTGTTTTTCTCAGGATGGGAGCCTTTTACGCTCCAGGTCTGGTGGGCCTGAACGTGTTGCGCCTCCTTACCTCCATGTACTACCAGTGCTGGGCAGTAATGGCCTGTAATGTTCCACACGAGCGAGTTTTCAAGGCCTCACGGTCCAACAACTTCTACATGGGCCTGCTGCTGCTTGTGCTGTTCCTCAGCCTCCTTCCTGTCGTCTACACCATCATGACGCTGCCTCCGTCCTTTGACTGCGGGCCGTTCAGGTCAGTAGGAGACTGGAAAAGCAGAAGTAGATAGATAGATAGATTTAAAGTGACTTTGACAAGTAGTAAGACAACAGTTGTATTAAACTACATAAGGTGCATAGACATTTTACAATTACATTGGTTCTAATGTGATCATAACTGAAACCCCCCGTCCTCTCAGTGATGGTACATGATGCATGTTAAAAGTATTTTAGTCAGGCAACAATCCTGGTTTAGCTGCCTTAGAGTAAAAGAGTTATCCTGCCAATTTATTCAAAAGCAATAGCAGTATTTTTAGCTCACCTTCAGCAGAGTGTTTTTTCTTTTTTCCTTTGTGCCTCGAACCTCTCTGGGTGACAGTGTTAATCTTCCTGCTGCAGCTATTCAGCAGATTAGTATTAAATGCCACCAGCTGGCCATGATTTTCTCCTATGCTGTGTAATAATATGTGATTAATGACAAATAATAATAAAAATATCAACATGTTACTATTCGAGGTGCAACAGGCTGCATTTAAGAGTAGCTAACATCTTATCTTGATCTTAATCACCTCATCTTGTCAACTGTTCAGTTTTGTAGGTTAGAGACACTTTTTTTCAGTGACACCTTCATTTTAAATGTTTAAATTTTCATATTTGTTCATTAAAAACTGAACAGGGTGAGCATACTATAAGTGTTCCTGTGTTAGTGGTGTTTTCATACCATGCATTTGCTGTAGCACTGGCAGACAACAACAAAACAGTTTAGTTTTTATTTCTAAGGCATTATGTGCATGAATATCAAATATATGACTAACTAAATTAGGTATACTTAAACTGTGATTTGGCTGACATTTTCATTCAAAGATTAGTTACAACAGTGTCCTGTTGTTTCCCCCTAGCGGTCAGGAGAAGATGTATGATGTGGTTATGGAGACTATAGACCAGGATCTACCTGCTTTTATTGGGAACATTTTTACGTATGCCACCAACCCTGGACTCATCATGCCCGCTGTCCTCCTCATGGTGTAAGTAGAACTCACATATCTGGTGAATTGCTGTTTAAACTGAACACGTTTTTCAGTTATTTAGATGTTTCACTTTTTAAAATGTTTTGAGTGTACCTTTATGTGAAAATTGACTGAAACTCTTTAAGCATTTCCAGCATGTTTGTAACTTTCTGATGCTTTTTGTATTTTGCAATAGTGAATGTTGTGAAGGTATTGAGGTAATGCATCGTCTCAGACTGTATTTTGTGATATAACCACACAGGGGCAGCAAAGTCAGTCTTTTTCTGTAGAGTACAGTGAAATGTGTACTTATTTAGCCTAAAAATGTCAAATGCACCATATCTGATTAAATCATAAAATTTTATCCTAGTGTTTATTGCTCTGTATGCAAATCCAAACTGAAATCTAAGCAGTTATGATTTTCTTTATCTCCTGTAAAACACTGTGTAACAGGTTGGCCATCTACTACCTCAACACTGTGTCAAAAGGATACCAACAAGCAAACTTGGACCTTAAAAGGAAGATGCAAATGGTCAGTATGAGTGTTGAAATCCACTTCTGCCTTTCCAAATAAAAACTTATTTTTGTTCAAGATGTAATGAAACAAATGACTGTCTTCTCTATTGACTGACACTTCAGGCCCGAGATGAGGAGAAGAATCGCAGGAACAACAAGGACAGCACTAATGAAGTGATGAAAGACTTGGAGGACCTGCTGCCAAACAAGTCTCTAATACCTCCTCCCGTTGAAGAAGAGCCGCCACCTGGTACAAACACACTCTCTCTTATTCCTTTATTTCACATCAGCCATCTGACTGTTCTCACTACTTGCTTTTATCTGCATTTGTCTTTTCAGATGTCATAGTGGAGAAAAACAGCAAGTCTACCAAGACAAAGCCAGGTTCAGCAGGGAAAGGTGTTAATCTGCAAAAGGAGGTGTCACTGGCTGCCCCAAACCCTAGAGGGCCAGTGACCCGAGCCCCGGTGGCCAGAGGTAGGCCTCCTGGAAACCCCAGGGGGCCTCAGCCTGGGCCCGGCAGAGGCAGGGGTCGGGGTGCACCTCCGAGGTATTAAGAGACATGAATCCTAGACTCAGATCCAGTCAATACAAACAGCTCACCACAAACAGCAGCCATCTTAGTCACATAGAGAGGATGGATGTGTCACTTTAAAGGGGAACTTCAGTTTTTTTCAACCTGGCGTCTGTTTCAATATGTAATTTCATACATGTGAGTGATGGAGAAACGAATTTTTGACATAGCTCCAGTATTTAGCCAGGCAGGCAGCTTAGCAGCTCAGCTAGCAGCTCAGCTAGCGAAAAGTATGGGGCAGCTGGCCCCCCCGCATCAACGTCCGCCCTAACATGCTTTTTGCCCCACACTGACCGGCTCAGATAGTCTCAACGAGTGTCCCACAACATACTAGAGATGAGAAGTGAACGAAAACCTCCACATTATCTGGCGATCGCTCTTTGTTGTGGTCTGTATCCAAATCTCAGGACGCTGGAAAGCAAATCTCGTTCTGAAATCGCGCGATAGCTCGCGCCAAAACCGCGAGATTTGCAATTTCGGTACTTTTTACCGAAGTTCCCCTTTAATTATTATGGACTGATATTTCTGGTTGAATATAGTGATATGATATCTTAAATAAATTAGGCATATATTCTACATTGTGAACATATTGATTTAATAAAATTAACAAACAAAAAACACTACTTAATTCATAGTAAATTTATTGCATATTCGAAAAGTTTCAGAGTAGTATTGCAAACCTGCTAAAAAATTTATAACTGGATAAAGTCTGTAAGTATTGCAGTGATACTTTCTTTAACCCTCGTGTCGTCCTGTGGGTCAAAACTGACCCGTTTTAAAGCTTGAAAATGTGGAGAGAAAAAATTCACAGTGAAACTTCTGATCTCCACATTTTCAACATTTTTGGGAAAGTTCTGAATTTTTTTGGTGGAAAAAAGAAATGTTAAAAATGTTTCTTAAGAACATTCCCAACAATATCAACCAAAATCCAATGAATTTTGCTGAATTTTCTTAAAGAACACATGAGAAGTTTTACTGATGTATATGTAATCACTTTAGATATTTTTAGGATTTTTTTTCGGAAGATTTTTACTAATGTTTTGAAAATATTTACAAGAATTTCTTGCCAAATTTGGGAGATTTTAATATATATATATATATATATATATATATATATATATATATAAAACTTTTAAGGGAAACTTTTAAGGAATTATTGGAATTTTTCCTGAAGGTTTTGCAAATTTTCAGAAATCTGGGGAATTTTTTTGTTCAATTTTTGGATTTTTTCAGACAAGGAAACAGTATTTTTTGGTGCTCGTAAGTGAGAACAACAGGAGGGTTAAACAAACAGAAATTACAGAACATTTTTAAAATCTGTTTTAATAGTACAACATGAGTAAAAACAAAATTATCACACAGTAACTATGTTTCCATATACGTTGCAAGAAGTGGGCTTGATCCTGTTTACTACATTGACATGAGTGTAAGGTTTACTGGTTAATGATACGGGACACTTTTATTGATTTCATTTGGAAATCCCTGTAAATAATTTGTAAATTGTCTTTCTATTTTTTGTATAATGCCCAATAAAACAACAGATTTCTGACAAAGTGCTTTTTAAGTTGTTCTGTCTGACCAAAAGAAGGCTTTCTAAACTATGACACAAATAAGAGAAACACCACTTTAGAGAACAAAGATTATTGATAATGGAAAGTCAGTCACATTGTAACTGTGATAAGATGTAGAAAACAGGGACAAATGTTCATGAAACACCACAAAAATAACAATGCCTCCTAAACATCCAGGTGCCATAGGATTACTTCAAAATGCCTCTGGAGGATCTGAATTTATGGGATGGATTCAGTAAAGAATCAGTCCAGCATTATTATGAGTTCTTCTGTGAGATTTTAATGGTGACTGCTTTGACCTCTGTGTACTCCTGAAGAGCGTATTTTCCCCTAAAACAAACAAAAAAAAGCGACACTGATTATGTAGGGAAATAAATGATCTATTAACTCACAGTACATTACCATTTACTACTGCAGTTGCAGTGTTATAAGCACTAAAGTACTGACCAATACACAGCTGCGTGTTACACATAAATGCAAGAAGTATAAAGGGCTATTTCCCAAGAGATTATACAACAGTATCACTCACAGTTCCCGTCCATTCCCAGACATCTTGAAGCCACCAAATGGACACTGAGCACTCATGGCATTGTAGCAGTTCACCCTAGAAAAAAAAGCAGCATTCGTTTCACCTCCTTACATAACAATCAAAGGCCATTTGCCAACTATTTTACCCAAAGCCTTCACTACTTTCTATCAAAGCGGCAATAGACATGTATATTTTGCTTTAACTCATCATGCTAAAGTGATGTATGGCTGTAGAACAATGACACCATCGATCTATGGTTTAAAGTGTTGCTTTCATTGTGCATTTCTGTTTGCCAGCGGGTCTTAAATCTCACGGGAAAATGAAGGCTCGGTTTACGGGTAAAAGAACAACCAGAGAAACTGAGGAAACTCTACCTGAAGAAGGAAAAAGAGCCCCGTTGTTGGAGAAAGCACTAAGTGGGAGGCTGATAGAAACTGAGGTAAAACAAGAGTGGACCTCAGATGGGTATTCACTCACTTGAGAGGGTTCAAATCTGACATTCAGTTAGCTTTATTTCTACAAGATCAGTAAGTAGCAAAACCTGCCTACTTATTAGTACAGCCAAGTGTCTTACTCAGCCTTTATCGTAGCACTGAGAGCAGGGATTCTATTTCAGACTGGGATTCTTGTGGTTGTTCCTTGCTGTGGACAGCAGCCAGGCTGTTAGTGGAAGCCCTTTGACTAATGCTACCACTAGCAGACAAATAACCAATCGGGAGCTTCCAGTGAACCAGTCTCTTCCAACGTCTAATACTATGGAAAGGTGTTTTAATATTTAATAGCTAAGTTTGACTATCAGGGATTAAAATTACACATGTCAACAGCACCATTCTGATCAGGAAAAACAACAGCTAAGCTTTGATGAGTCAAAGAAGTAGTTGTAGAAATCTCAAACATCATCATGAATATTGCGATGCTTTATGCTGTTCAGGTCAAGCTTCCCATTGGATCTTGATCCAGCAAAGCATTTGAAAACTATGAGCAGAATTAATGGCAACTGCGATTGGATAAACTCCGATTCAAGATATCAGTTGTGACATATCGACTAGGCAGGATTCCAGTTTGAGTTACCAACGACATCATTTTGATTTGACTTAGTTCCAGTTCAAAATATTGACATCACTCAGACTAGTTACAACTTAAGATGTCTACAAAGGTAAACATCTTTAAGGAAGAGTAGAATTATGCTGTCTAGCTATTAAATGGCAATTCTAATACAACTTAAGGGGGGTTCCTGTATAATCTGCTGTGTAGATGCTCCAGGAAGATTTGATCCTTACCAGACTATCCCAGCCTGTAGAGCAGACGACACTGTGAGGGCTTTGTTAATGTCATTAGTAAACACTCCTGCCGCCAGGCCATAGTGTGTGGCGTTGGCTCTCTGGATGACTTCACTGATGCTGCGGAAACACATGATCTGCTGCACTGGACCAAAAATCTGAGAGTACAGGATGAAAACAGCACATAAGGAGAAAATTCAGAACCCAGTGACAGAATAGACCCAGATCATGTGCACTGTCTAGTAGTTGTAAGCACCTCTTCTTTGGCGATGAGCATATCGTCTGTGACATTTGAGAAGACGGTAGGTTGGATGAAAAGTCCCTGCTGACCCCACATGGACCCACCACACTCCAGTGTGGCGCCCTCTCTCTTCCCGCTCTCTATCAGCTCCATTATCTTATCAAACTGCTTCTGGTCAATCTGCAGAAAACAGCAAACAGTAGCTCACATGCGTTCCTCTTTCTCGCAGTTAAACAGTATATCAGAAGTGAAATCAGTACAGTTTTGGTGTACCTGTGGTCCCTGGTCCACCCCTGGGAGCAGTGGGTTTCCCAGGACTTTGGATTTGGCCCTTTCTACACTGAGACGGACAAACTCCTCGTAGACTGGCTCCTCTACAAACACCCTGGATCCAGCCAGACAGCACTGGCCCTGGTTAAAGAACAGACCACTGTGGGCCTGCTCCACTGCGTGCTCCACTGCAAGACAATTAGAAACAGATAAAGTCTGAAATACTGCACTCTGACTGTTGACAAGAAGTAAGAATTGTTGTGCAGGATAATCTCTTTATGTTACCAGTGCTCTTTAACACTTATTAAAGGTTTGACTACAAGTGGGACATAATGTGAAGTGTCTAGTAGTATGTTTAGGCCTCAGTGCCTGCAAACAGAATGGAGTTTATGCCAAATTCTGCAGAATATTTAATTTTTTAACAATTTCTCTCAAAATACCGTCCTCCATTAACACAAGATCACATTCAATTTATTGGTTTGTTTGATGCAACTTTAGCATTCCGTGTATTTTCTGCACATTGTTTGTAATTTCTTTACTTTTCTTGCATTTTAAAGTATCTTACTCTCATCAAAGTACACAGAATAATGTACTAAATCACTGAAATTCTATTCGGTACATGCACACTGGAAGACATGGTGAAGGTATGAAAAGAGCATCACATTTAAAAACTGACTGAAAAAGTACATACTCACAGTCACAGTCTGCAAAGACAATATTTGGGTTTTTTCCACCAAGCTCTAGTGTAACTCTTTTCAAGTTACTTTCACCTGCAGCCTTCTGGATGAGTTTCCCAACCTGGCAACCAATGACAACCATTTGAGGAGTTTATGTAGACTGGAACAAATGACACAATGAAAGGAAAAAGGACGCAGTTCACAGAGACGCTATTTAATTCATTAGATACTAACATCAGTAGATCCGGTAAAGGCTACTTTGTCTATGTCCATGTGGTGGGAAATGGCACAGCCTGCTGTCTCACCATAACCAGGCACCACGTTCACCACTCCAGGAGGAAATCCAGCCTGAACAGAGAGAGAGTCAACAAAATCTGAGACATTATGTCAAAGTGGGCTTTCTGGTTTTACAGCTACACAGGCGTTGATAATCTCTGAATGCAAGTTTATGGCTTTTGTCCACATGTGTATTATTGCTATGGAGCAGCAGTAATAGTCCAAGTACCTCTTTGATGAGTGCAGCCATGTGCAGAGCTGATAATGGGGTCTGCTCTGCAGGTTTGATGACTACAGTGTTCCCACAGCACAGAGCAGGAGCAATCTTCCAAACAAACATCATTACCGGGAAGTTCCACTGTGGAACCAAAAGACATAAACATGTTGGAGTTGTAGAAAGAGGAAAAAAATATTATGCAATACACATTAAAGTAAGGCTGCTGTGATTATATCAAATTTTCATCACACATGACCAAAGGAAGTCAAAATAAGACAGGCTATTTTGTTTCAAATTTTCTTCATTGTTGACTGAAACAGGCTCTACATTTTTTATCACACATACACATGTAAAATTACAGTTTATTCACGCCTTGCTCATTTTAGGTCCTAGTGATTATAGAGCCTAATAAATTCATCTTCTGAACTCTAAGCAATTTCTGGGATTTTTATTTGCTCCTGTTATACTTCTTGCTTACTGTGGCTCATTTTTCACAGCATTATAAAGTTTTGTCTCTCTATGGAAACAGTACAACCACGGCTAGAAGCAGAGAGAAGTCAAAAATGTCTTCTGTGTGGTTTTGCACAGCTATAGTGCCATAAATAAAAAAAAAAGAAAAGATAAAAGTACAATTCTTTGATATTTTATTTTACAAAAATTAAAAAAAATGGAACCAACATGTACAACATTTTCCTAAGTGTTTCGTGGTGTTCCCAGAACAGTGGAAAAAGAACGTGATTGGACACCTGATGCTATACACTGATCACGCTTAATATTATAACCACCTGCTTAATATTGTGTTGGTCCCCCTTTTGCTGTCAAAACAGCCCTGACCCATCAAGGCACGGACCCCGCTGGAGCCCTGAAGGTGTGCTGTGGTATCTGGCATCAAGATCTTAGCAGCAGATCCTTGAAGTCCTGTAAGCTGTGAGGTGGGGCCTCCATGAATCGAAATTGTTTATTCAGCACATCCCACAGATGATCGATTGGATTGAGATCTGGGGAAATCGGAGGCTAATTCAACACCTCAAACTGGTTGTTGCGCTCCTCAAACCATTCCTGTACTGTGTTTGATTAGTGGCATGGTGCACTTTCCTGCTGAAAGAGGCCACAGCCATCAGCAAATACCATTTCCATAAAAGGGTGTACATGGTCTGCAACAATGCTTAGGCAGGTAGTACGTGCCAAAGTAACATCTACATGGACAGCAGGACCCAAAGTTTCCCAGCAGAACGTTGCCCAAACCATCACACTGCCTCCCCTTCCTTTCCTTCTTCCCATAGTGCATCCTGGTGCCATGTGTTCCTCAGGTAAGCGATACACTCAGCCATCCACGTGATGTAAAAGAAAACATGATTCATCAGGCCAGACCTGTCACGCCCTCTGGCTTCGACGAGCCGGCGAATCAAGCATAACAACGAGCGGCTGTGCTGAGTGCACAGCCGAGGCAGATCAACAATCAACGCAGAATAAATCCAGACTCCCTCCTTCCCTCCGACGCCGCATCATTCATTCATGCTCCATGTTTCATCTCAAAGACCACAACGCAGTCCACCAAACCCTGCACGTCGTTCTCCATTTCCTGCCTGCTGTTTACTGGACTCTATTCACTTTTAGACTGTTACCCGTTTCCCTGCACTCACCACGTCTCTCTCTCGGTTTAGCTCATCTTGCCGCCCGTCAGACTATGGACCATGCTCTGGAACATGGAGTTTTCTGGAGTTTTCTCTCCCCGTATTTTAGTTTAGTTTATTTAGTTTATCTCGGCCTTCGGGTCCACCCTTGGTTAGTTTAATTTATTTCCTTCTCCCCGTTGCTTCCCTCCTGCCTTAGTGTTTAAGAGCTTTTTCTGTTTTCATATCCCTGTTGTATTAAATCCTTATTAATTTCATCCACCTGACTCCTCCTGCTGCTTGGGTTCTATTCTGTTGCGTGACAAGACCGTTCTTCCATTGCTCTGTGGTCCAGGTCTGATGCTCATAATTGATGCTTTCAACAGTGCACAGGGGTCACCCTGACTGGTCTGCAGCTATGCAGCCCCATACACAACAAAATGTGATGCATTGTGTGTTCTGACAGCTTTCTTTCAGAACCAGCATTAACTTCTTCAGCTATTTGAGCAACAATACTCATCTGTTGGATTGGAGCACACGGGTCAGCCTTCACTCCCCACATGCATCAGTGAACCATAACCCTGTCGCTGGTTCATCCCTGTTCCTTCCTTGGATGACTTTGATAGATACTGACTGATGTGGCCTTTCCTCTTTCCTCTTCTTTAAAGGCCACTGAGCTGCAGCAAGAGTTATTAATCGTACACGAATAAAAACATGAGGTGTACTTCAAGTCAAAATGTTTACTCAAGAAAAACCAAAAATAAACAAAGATACATTCCGCATGTTCATCCGGTAGAAAAAATTATGCTCCCCTAATCGTCACAGCTCTCATGCAACCCTAACTGTCATAATCAAAATCGCTATTATTCAATTATGGCTCTTACACTTACCACTGCAAACTGGAACACCCCACAAGAGCTGCAGATTTGGAGATGCCTGTCTAGCCATCACCGTTTTGCCCTTCTCACAGTTGCTCAATCCACTCTCCTTACGCTTGCCCAGTTTTCCTTCTTCTAACTTCAACTTTGAGGACAAACTTTTGGGGACAAACCGTTTACCTGCTGCCATAACTGGCCATATTCAACCCACTAACAGGTGCCATAATGAAGAGATAATCAGTGTTATTCACTTCCCTCGTCAGTGGTCTTCATGTTTTCCCTGATCAGTGTTTATATTTTACTGCCTACAATTTTAATATTTTTTACATACTTACTACTCTCTGCTCTGTGGTAGCACAGCCAAAAAACTTTAGCTGTGTGACTGTGGCTACGGCTGGGCTACTAATAGGTTCACAGTTGTGCTGAAGAATGCAGAGTTTCTTACTTTTAGGGAATGTGTTAAGAGCAAAAAAGATAAATTTTTTGCTAAACTTTCGAGTGAGACATGAAGAGTAAAGTGATTTCGATGGAATATCACATTTTCAAGCTGAGCTTTGGATACTTTTCAGCAGTTAAAGGACTATTGCAAAGTTGAAAATCCAGCGATTGTTTCTTTCTATACTGTTTTTGGCGCATTTTTAAGTATAATACGTCTTTCAAACCTTTCCTCAGAGTAAACATTTGCTATGTACTGTATCCGACGTGTGGTATTTGTACAAAATCCTTTTTCTACTCACAGGAATAATCTGTCCGCATACTCCAATGGGCTCATGTCGCGTGTAAGTGAAATACTCTCCA
The DNA here is from genome assembly GCF_021347895.1 of Acanthochromis polyacanthus. Classification (NCBI taxonomy): domain Eukaryota; kingdom Metazoa; phylum Chordata; class Actinopteri; family Pomacentridae; genus Acanthochromis; species Acanthochromis polyacanthus. The sequence goes on from NC_067119.1 coordinate 26,702,236, forward strand.
TCTAAAAGCATGCATACAGTTATTTCAGTTATTTCATTTAGGTGCTGTATGCGAGGAACCAAACTCTGAAAAGGTGCCAACTTACCAACAGGGATGGTTTTGCCATGAATTTTATCAGCCCAGCCACCGTAGTATCTCAAGGTCTTTATTGTGGCCATCAGATCTACAAAGTACGCCATGAGGAACACTTTTCCACAGTCCAGGGCCTCAAGAGTCTAGAAAAAAGACACAGTAACTACCATAGAAACACCATTACTTTATGGCAATAAACCAGTTGCATGGTTTCATGGAGCTTTACACACACATATATTATATATATATATATGTGTGTGTGTGTGTGTGTGTGTGTGTGTGTGTGTGTGTGTGTGTGTGTGTGTGTGTGTGTGTGTGTGTGTGTGTTTCTCACTGCCAGTAGGAGCCGATCTCTCTCCACTAAGTCAGCAAGTCTGTTTAGTAGACGACCTCGATCTGAGGCGTCCATGGATCGCCATGGTGACCCCATCTGGAAGGCAGCCCTGGCGCTTCTCACTGCCTCATCCACATCTTCCTGGGAGAGATTCAAGTTGAGGAAGTCAGAATCAATTCCCAATAACCAGATCACATTATAAATGTCACAGTCTGCAGATCTGACTCTTGATTTCAACTCATGAAAATCAACTTCAACTTCGGCTTTATTGTCATTCAGCAGAGTATGTAGTAAACAGTTAAACAAAATGGCATTTCTCACATCCATTCACAGTGCAGAAATAAAGGTAATACTATATAAAGTTAAGAATAAATATAAGGTAACAATGAATATATGATAAGTTAAAAAAAAAAAAAGTAACTCAATTAAAAAAAACAAAAAAAACACCAAAACACTACTGGGGTGATAATGAGTGAGATTAATGTGACTACAGTTTAGAGTAAGGAGGTGATGGGTGTGTGTGCAAAATCCTCCTAAAAACTTTAAAGGGGCAAATGGAAGAGGCAAAACTCCACAGACCCTGAAACATTTGTATAAAACACAGGGTGATACACTTTTAAAGTTTTGTACCCTTTCCTTGTACAGACTGTAAAAGCACATATGATTTGTAATATGATGTGTAACACACTCACTGAGTCAGCCTCCTCCACTTCACACAGCAGCTCCCCTGTGGTGGGATTATACACAGGAATCTTCCTGCCGCTGCATGACTCATGCCAGTCGTTATTGATGAACAACTGAGGGACCAGGGCAGAAATACACATGAAACAGTCCAGTATTATCTCTAAAAGCACATCAAAGACAGTCTGGAACACATGGTGCAGTGTATCAGCTCCTCTCAGCCTGATTAAACTAATTACAGGCTCCTTGTTATTTAGCAGGAGCTGTTTTGCCCACTCAGACTTTTTTATGAGATGCATCTGCATGCCTTTCCAGGTAATTACTGCACCCTAACTGATCCTACAGTCCACTGAATGGATTCCTTTATTCATCTCGTTTCGTGTCATTAAAAGCACATTTCTGTTCTCCTGTAATTACAAGCAGAAACACCATATTTAAGTTTCATTTTGGACACAAACCATCTCTGGTGCACAATGCCATACTAAAGGACAGCTAAACCAGTTATCAAAAGCTGACAATCTGTCCACTAAGAATGTTTTTGCCCAGCAAGGCGTATGATACATTTTTGGATGAGGATGAAAGAAACATGTCAAAACCACCACACACACTGCAGTTTCTTACTGTTGTAGACTCCATAACTACCTGCTGTAAGACACCTACATGGATCATGTGAAGTGGATTTTTCTGAGAAAGCCAAAGCCAGCAGCAGTAGACCGAACGGCATATGTTAATAAACTTTCTAAATCTGGATGTCTCTTTAGAAAACTTTGTGGATTTCTGTAGCCTGATGCTTTTTGATACACACTAAATCATCTTCTGAGAACAAAGACATCCAAACCAAACTGGAGCTCATGTTTCAGCCCTGGCTGCTGTGACTGGGTCAGCCTACCTTAGTGTAAAGGATTGGGGGGTCTGGGATTGGAGTGGGCAGCGCCTTCGTCTTTGATCCATCGACACGCTGTGATCTGTGCTCCTGGTTTGGACCCTGGTGGTCACACCCGTTACCAGCCTGCTGCTCGTGGCCATTACTCGGCTGGGAGTTCGTGTTGGCACGTTTTCTCTCTGAAATAGAAACAAATGCGCACCAGTGTTACTCAAGCTCCTTTGTGTGCATACATTTTGGTTTAACAAAACATTTGTACATGACTGTGAAAGCTAACATACACACGTGGACAAAATTGTTGGTACCCCTCAGTTAAAGAAGGAAAAACCCACAATTCTCACTGAAATCACTTGAAACTCACAAAAGTAACAATAAATAAACATTTATTGAAAATTAAATAATCAAAATCAGCCATCACTTTTGAATTGTTGATTAACATAATTATTTAAAAAAAACAAACTAATGAAATAGGGCTGGACAAAAATGATGGTACCCATAACTTAATATTTTGTTGCACAACCTTTTGAGGCAATCACTGCAATTAAACGATTTCTGTATTTGTCAATGAGCGTTCTGCAGCTGTCAACAGGTATTTTGGCCCACTCCTCATGAGCAAACAGCTCCAGTTGTCTCAGGTTTGATGGGTGTCTTCTCCAAATGGCATGTTTCAGCTCCTTCCACATATGTTCAATGGGATTCAGATCTGGGCTCATAGAAGGCCACTTTAGAATAGTCCAACGCTTTTCTCTCAGCCATTCTTGGGTGTTTTTGGCTGTGTGTTTTGGATCGTTGTCCTGTTGGAAGACCCATGACCTGCGACTGAGACCAAGCTTTCTGACACTAGGCAGCACATTTCTCTCCAGAATGCCTTGATAGTCTTCAGATTTCATCGTACCTTGCACACTTTCAAGACACCCTGTGCCAGATGCAGCAAAGCAGCCCCAAAACATTACTGAGCCTCCTCCATGTTTCACCGTAGGGACAGTGTTCTTTTCTTCGTATGCTTGGTTTTTGAGTCTATGAACATAGAGTTGATGTGCCTTACCAAAAAGCTCCAGTTTGGTCTCATCTGTCCAAAGGACATTCTCCCAGAAGCTTTGTGGCTTGTCAACATGCATTTTTGCAAATTCCAGTCTGGCTTTTTTATGAGTTTTTTTCAGCAGTGGTGTCCTCCTTGGTCGTCTCCCATGAAGTCCACTTTGGCTCAAACAACGACGAATGGTGCGATCTGACACTGATGTACCTTGGCCTTGGAGTTCACCTTTAATTTCTTTGGAGGTTGCTCTGGGCTCTTTGGATACAATTCCAACGATCCGTCTCTTCAATTTGTCATCAATTTTCCTCTTGCGGCCACGTCCAGGGAGGTTGGCTACTGTCCCGTGGGTCTTGAACTTCTGAATAATATGAGCCACTGTTGTCACAGGAACTTCAAGCTGTTTAGAGATGGTCTTATAGCCTTTACCTTTAAGATGTTTGTCTATAATTTTTTTCGGATGTCCTGGGACAATTCTCTCCTTCGCTTTCTGTTGTCCATGTTCAGTGTGGTACACACCTTTTCACCAAACAGCAGGGTGACTACTTGTCTCCCTTTAAATAGGCAGACTGACTGATTATGAGTTTGGAAACACCTGTGATGTCAATTAAATGACACACCTGAGTTAATCATGTCACTCTGGTCAAATAGTTTTCAATCTTTTATAGAGGTACCATCATTTTTGTCCAGGCCTGTTTCATTAGTTTGTTTTTTTTAAATAATTATGTTAATCAACAATTCAAAAGTAATGGCTGTTTTTGATTATTTAATTTTCAATAAATTTTTATTTATTGTTACTTTTGTGAGTTTCAAGTGATTTCAGTGAGAATTGTGGGTTTTTCCTTCTTTAACTGAGGGGTACCAACAATTTTGTCCACGCGTGTATGGATCACTGAGTGAGAATAGCTCAGTTCGTGCATCCTTGTGCATAAGATCACATCCCAACCCAATGGACTCAACAGTAACTGTGCCAAATGAGATACTGGCATTGTCGACAGGGTAACACCACTCGGTCAGGGGTCACGAGTGGCACCACAAAGTCGGGTCGGCTCTGATCAGAGGACTGGACCTCATTTGGAGGACAGGTTTGGAAGACGCAGGCCAGGGCAAAACACTACAAGAGGTATCACATTTGAGGAGCATTTTAAAAGCCTCCCTTGAATAATGAGATGCTACATCTCAAGGAGCCATATTTTCAATACATCCAAACTTACTGGAGAGCTTTTGTGTAACAAATTCATATACAAATACACAGCATAACATGTGATATGTAGAAAAATTTCACTAATAATTTTGCTATTTGAAGCTGATTTGACAATTGATTAGAAGACTGGTTCTATTTTGATAATTTTTAATTATTTGCGTTACTTTTCAACATTTTTAATTGTGCATTTCTGAGAACAACCATTTATTTGCAGGCATGCTACTTTAAACATGGTGTGTGTTTTTTTCATTTTTGCGTTTTCAGACTACAGTAAAAGCTCAATATTAGAACATATATGTCACTTTGATGACAAATTTTAGCAGTAAATCTTAAAAATGAACTACTTTTATGGGATTTTAAAACAGTTTCAGTGTCTCACGGCCACTAGAAATCGCCAGCTGTCAGCTCGCAGGACTTTACAACGTCTGAATAAGTTGTTGTTACCTGTGTGTGATGATGACGAAGCTCCTCCGGTCTGCTGGATTCTCCCTCCGGTCACCGACATGCTGCAGCTCCTCTCTGAGAGTCTCCGGGCTGCTTTATACGTGCAGCTCTCAGCGCTGCACACCGGAACAGTACCGGAGCACCGGGAGTCCTGCTCGGTGCTCGGAGGGTCCCGCTGCACGTACTGACCGTCGCACAGTCTCAACCAATCACAGCGCCGCGCACGTGTCCTCGGTTGACATGACAACGGAGGGGAGGATGGTAAGTTTTTCCACAGGAGCCAAAGAAAAGTTTGGTTGTGAAAACTTTCTGATGCGTACAAAGCAGCCAGGAGTGAAACATATGAGGAGTGCTTTAAAATTCAGGGTCCTTGTGGGGTAAACTGGGGTGAGATGCCACACAGAATTCCCCTCTGATCACTAAATTATGTCGCCTTCAAGTCTTTTCATGGATGATAGCACTCTTGTTAATCTTTAAATGGCATCACAATAACTTTACTGGTCTAAGGAAATTAAAAGACATCGTTTTGAGGTATGTTGTTATCGTACATGTTCATGTGGGATTTTTTTAAATAAGAATTTACAGATAGAAGTCTTGTAAAGGATAATCCATTCATTTGAACAAAAAATATTATAGAAAATACTTTTCTAGAATTTGCAAAAGTTTAAGAAAGTTTTGATCCCATCAATGAGCCAGAGATCAATGATTGACCACGCTTTTAATTTCTCATAAAAATGTGCAGCCATGGCCTGTCTAATAAAGTAACATAATCGCTAACCAGCAGTAAAAAGAAATGAATACATAAAAATTTAAAAATTGGAAAAATAAAATCTTAAATCTAAAAGGCTAACAAGACATTTTGCTTGTCAAAAAATGAATAAAAATAAATTAAATAAATAAAAAATTCATATATGTGGTAGCTAACATTTATGTTGCAGTAACAATCATCAACGTCAAAACTTGATAAATTAGTTAATCTTATGCATAGGTGACATGTTTTTTCGCCTTCCCTCAGTAGCAGGGATTTTACATCTGATTTTACAAAGTTAAAAAGTTTTAGTTTGTTATGATTTAATGAACCTCTAAAATTGTCCACTTAGGCAGAATTTTTGTGTAGATATTTTATTGCTATTAAAATTACACATACACAAAATATAAATTGCATGGCAAATCAAGGAAATCAGCAGGTTTCAGACTCACAGTTTCATAGGGTAATACCAGACTCTCTGCTCAATGTGTCTTCCCAAAAGGTTCAAAAATAAACTTAGGTCAATCCTTGTACTTAAATGGTACTTCACTAATCTTCACTGCATTTAGGATGGTAACATCACACTTTTACTTCACTGTCTATCTGACAGCCAGAGTTACATTTCAGATTAATATGCAGATAGCCACACAAATTAAATTTAGCACCTTGTAATAATGTATATCAACAAAATGCTGCTTCCACTTCATTGTATTTGTAACAAGAATCCAGTGATAATGCAGAAACCCTGAGGATTTTATAAACGTATACCTAGTCAAGATGCCAGTGAGTGTCAAACTACTGTATCATTTGCACCTTAGAAATAGCAATCATCAAATTATCAGTGCACTTCTGAAAACACAACCCCCAATAATGTGATTTCACTATGTAATGAATTAAACTTTTAAAGTGGGAATCAATCCAACCACAAGCGGCTTCCAGTCCAGTCCTAATGTCTGAACTTTGCTAGCTTTTGCAGTGATAGACGCTTTTATTCCTTCAATCATCAGTGAACCCGTTCAGCTGAACTGCCTGAATAAGCCCGTCTCCAAGGCAGCAAACATAATTGGGAAGATGTTTGCTTTGATAAGAGGTCTCCTGCTGCTTCGCTGTCTCCCAGGAACAATGTGATCACATAACTGTGTCTGGTGCGCCTATTTTGATTAGTCTGGAAATACACACATCCTTTTGAGAACTATCCCCTGGGACAACACAACCTCTGTACTTAACCCTCGTTAAGCAATTGAAAAGATCAGTACAACTGCATTTGAGGAGTGTTGCAGAACTTGGTGGAACCCATTCTCCCATACTAACACATACAGCTCTGTTTTGTCATACAGGAAGAGTTCACTCAAATTCTGTTTGTGCAAAGCTTTTGTGTCTCAGAGAGGTAAATATAGTGAGCTGAAAAGTGTTGCAAATTGTGATCAACACAGTGCTTGTCTAAGATGTAGTAGCAGTCTGTCTATTTAAACCACATATTAAGCATCATGGCCATTCAAGTGTCTGAAGCTGTGCAGCTGTGTGTTAGGATTGTAACTCTGGTCTATTTAATATTTCAATATAGGCACCAACACATTACGATGCTGCCTCGCTCCACAGAGTCAGTGTGTCTCTGCCAGAACTAATGACAAGATTGGACCAGCTCGGCCTGAAGAGGATGTGGACCACCAGGTCAAAGGAGCTGTTGCTTGACCGGACAGCACCGGGTGTCCCACAGTTGAGCTTGAGCCAAATTGACAGTTTGATGGAGAGTGAAAAAGAAAGGAGAATGAGGGAAATGAGAGAGTGAGAGACAGAAGAGGAAATTGGGGGAAATATATAATGCAGTAATGGATTTAAGAAAAAAGGAAAATGAGGGATGAAGGCCTGAGAAAAGAAGTGAGGAGGTAAAAGGAATAACAGAGAGGAGCAAATGTCTCTAATAATCAAATTAGAGGCCACAAGATAAAAGTTAGAAATGTCAAAACACACCGCCCGTCCAATAAAAAGTCACACTCTGTAATATTTTAATGGCCTGCCTTTAGCTCTAAGAATGACACGCATTCACTGTGGCATCGTTTTGAGAAGCTTCTGCGATGTCATGGCATTTATTTCTGTTCAGTGATGCATTCATTTTTCACCAAGATCTTGTATTGATGATGGGAGAATTGGACGGCCAATCCATGGGTGAAAATGATGTCTGATGCTCCCAGATTCACTCATTCATGATGTGAGCCCCATGAATCCTCACATCGTCATTTTGAAACATGTCCATGCCATCAGAGAAGAAAAACTCCACTGATGGACAGACCTGGTCATTCAGTATATTCAGGTAGTCAGCTGACCTCATTCTTTGGAAACATAATGTTGCTGAACCTGACCAACCCCAGATCATAACCCTAACCCCCACAGGCTTGTAGGCACCAGACATGATGAGTGCATCACTTCTTCTGCCTCTCTTCTTACCCTGATGCCCCCATCACTTTGGAACAGGGTAAATCTGGACTCATTAAACCACATGGCCTTTTTCCATGGCTCCAAAGTTCAATCCTTTTGCTACCTTGCAAACTGAAGCCTTTTATTTCAGATTAGCCTCACTGATCAGTGGTTTTCTTAGAGCTACACAGCTGTTTAGTCCCAATCCTTTGAGCTCTTTTTGCATTGTACATGTGGAAATGCTCTTACTGTCACTCTTAAACATAGCTGTAAATGCACCCGTTGATTTCCTGCAATCATATAAGAGTTGTTGTGACCACATTTGTTCCTTGAAGATGATGGTTCACGTCTATCCTTCAGGTTTTAATAATGTGTTGAACGGTTTTTAACCTGATTTAAGTAGTTTCAGAAATCTCCTGAGCTGTTTTCTATGCTTGATGCAAACCAGTAATTTTACCCTCCTGAAACAGATTAACATCCTTTCCATGACCACAGGATATGTCTTCCAATACGGGTGTTTAAAAAATGAGTAGCTCTTCACTGCATCAGCTAGGGTTAGATAAATTTTTGCCAGCTGAAACACATCCATCACTGTATTAATTATCCAACAGAAGCTCTTGCCTATTTGCTTAGTTAAATCCAAATGACAACTTTTTTTGGACAGACAGCGTATGAAAATGAGAGGAGAATGAAAGATTAACATATCCTATTTGTCAGATGCTAAACTATTCTATTAACATCTGATGACTTTGCAGTTTACAGACAAATCCACATGCTGTTCCTCACAAATATCAATCGTTCCTCGGCAGATGATTTACTGCAACTGTAACAAAAGCCTGTTGGCATTACTATAAATATACAACACCAAAAGGCGTGAGCTGCAATGGTTTGGGGAATGCATGTCATAGATGAACCACAGCATCCTGAGAGCATAACCAAAAACTGGAAGCAATATTGAATTTGCCTAAACAGATGAACAGCACTCCCTTGTGACACATTACAGATATTACACTGTTCACTAAACAGTACCAGGTGTTTGGGAAGTTGTGCCCAGATGCTTTACTTAAACACGCTAATATCACAAGGTGTTTTTTCTGGACCTAAATTCAAAGTTCCATGTAAACTTTAAATTGCAAAATCTTACTACTTACTTAAAAATGGCAAATCTGCTGTAAGAAAGACACATAATCATGTATTAAAAGATGAATAGACTTATGCAAATGCCTTTCCAGAATGAAAATGCAAAATGCATTTGAATATAAGCAATAAATAGCACAAAAAGTGTACTTGCACATCTTGTACTTTCCATTAAAATGTATTAATTGGTAGGTAGTAACAATTTCAAACAGATAATCTTGGCTTTGTTCTTTTTCTTTCATCTTTGTGTGTCTGAAATACTTTTTTAAAATTCATAATTCCTTTGAAAATCATCATTATCAGCCTGTGCAGTGCAACAAAAAGCCTGCAGTTTTGGTGGGACAGTAAGAACTGGAGAGGAGAGGCCCCTGTCCATGACTATGGTTCCGGTCTGCACTCAAATGGGCCGATACAGTCTCTGGCTGGCTGAGTCGGACTCGTTCTCGAATCTGAGCCAAATTTGTCGCCATTTGCGCCTCTCTATTGTGAACGGGCAGCAGCTCCCTCTGCAGGGGTCCCGGCGACTGCTGAGAGGGATGTCCTGCACGGTAGGTCATCCTCATCAACGAAGTCCAGTAGATCAGACCTCAAAGTTCTGTCTGCTGAGTATTTTGGTCTCTGCTCTGCTCTCTGTTGTCCAGGTCGGGCTCGCTACTGTTTAACACCAAACTTAGAGAGGACGCTGTATGGTGAGTTTTTCTTGTTTGTGGCTTTTTGCTCTTTGTAGACTACAGTGCCAGTCACAGTTGTGTAATCTTAACTAGAGTCACCTCTTTTTCATACCTTTTTTTCATGTTTTCACACATTTTCTCTCTCTTTCAGTATTTGGATTTGCAACATGAGCCTGATCCTGTTTGGGACTCTGCCCATCAAGGACAACCCATGTGCCTCTCTGTCCAGTGTCACAGTTGCTCTCTGTGTCTTTGCCCTTCTCCTAATGGCCCTCAGGGGCAGAAAGTGCCACTGGTCCTTCCTGCACTTCCAGTGTGACTCCCCCCTGGACCACACAAAGTACCCCTCTCCTCCGGGCCCCACGCCATGGCCGCTTGTTGGGAATCTGCTCCAGATGGAGGACCAGATTCATCTTTCTTTAACCCGCTTAAGGCTCCAGTATGGGGATGTTTTCAAGGTATGAAAAGTTAGTTTTTTTTCACATGGACACAGCAAGAATTTGTTCTTGTGTTCAGTCATTTGTTAATCTCTTCACTGTAGATGCGTCTGGGCTCTCTGAGTGTTGTTGTCCTGAGTGGGTACACCACCATCAGGCAGGCGCTGGTTCGGCAGGGGGAGGCTTTCGCCGGGCGGCCTGACCTTTTCACTTTCTCTGCTGTGGCCAATGGGACCAGTATGACCTTCAGTGAGAAGTACGGACCAGCATGGCTGCTCCATAAGAAGCTGTGTAAGAACGCCCTCAGGTCTTTCTCCCAGGCTGAGCCCAGGGGATCCGGAGCCACCTGCCTTCTGGAGGAGCATGTATGTGCTGAAGCTGCTGAGATGGTGGAGTGGTTTCAGGAACAAGCTGCTAAAGGACAAACAGACCATAATATGACAGGTATAGACCCAGTGATGCCCCTGGTGACTTCAGTGGCAAATGTGGTCTGTGCCCTGTGTTTTGGGAAAAGGTATGACTACAACGACAAGGAGTTTCTCACTATCGTTCACATCAACAACGAGGTCCTGAGGATCTTTGCAGCAGGAAATTTGGCGGATTTCTTCCCGGTGTTTCGTTACTTTCCTAGTCCATCTCTGAGGAAGATGGTCCAGCACATTCGCAGAATGAATGGATTCATGGAGCGGAGCATTGAGGAACACATCAGCACCTTTGATAAGGTTTGAAAGTACATGTGTAGACAACAATTCGGTTTAAATGGAATAAAAAGCAGATGTAAATGAGTAATTAGTGACAGAATGCAATCAGAACCATTGCTGTTTTGCAGGATGGGACCCTAGCTGTTCTAAATGGACTTTTTATGTTGAAACTTGAGTTTGATTTTACAGTTGCACCACTGATTGATATTTGTAAAGACAAATAAAGTAAAGGAACATTTCAACATTTAAGGCTTTTCAATGTAAAATTGCATATTTAAACTAAAGGGACTAAAATTCTGCATACTTAGTAAGACCATGCGACAAAAATGATATGTTAAATATCATAAAACGTTATAATTATCAGTACCACATCACTGGTTTCATTAATTTTATGTGATCCAAAGCCCACCTATTGCACAGTGACAACAAAATAAAAACTGAATATTTTCAGAAGGGACTCACGCTGTAGATGGCGTGTCTGTAAGTGTTGTTTTCTTTAGATCTACCCCACTAATTTACTCTCCACTAGTTCATCTGACATTGTACCCATATAGTAGTAGCTGTGATTGTAACTCTTGCCAAAAAAATAACAAACAAGTTCCCTGGGACAGACCTTTGTTCTTGTGCAGAGTGGCTAAAATGTTCGCACGCACTCTAATTAGGAATTAGCATCCCACTGGAAGACACGCGTCGTACTATAACCGATTACTGTCCCTTCCCTCATTACCGCTTTTAAATTTTAACCTATTTTCTGCATACTCAGTAATCACACTGTATACAGTGAAGATGCTTGATGTTTCAGCAGTGATAACGACAATGACTGGAGAAGACAGCAACAATGTCAGTGTTAAATTTCCTGTCGTATTGTATGTGTGCCTGGTTGCAGAACTACATCCGGGACATTACAGATGCTCTGATTGCACTTTGTGAAGACAGAGAAGAAAACAAGGATGCATCAGTGCTCTCCAACTCTCAGATCATTCACACCGTCATAGACATCTTCGGAGCCGGTTAGACCAGTTTCACATATTATCATTGGGCTGGCAATATCATTATTAGGTCATAGCGATGACGGAGAATTCTCTCTTTTCACTGCATTTCCTTGTGTTCATGATTTTCTCAAGGATTTGACACCATCATTGCTGGATTGCAGTGGAGCCTGTTGTACCTCATCAAGTTTCCTGACATTCAGGACAGAATACACCAGGAGATAGGTATTGTCTTATGTCTTAGTATGTTTGCCAAGGTTGTTTTTTACTAGAAAGAGACCAGGAATGAACTTTAACTGGCAAATTCACTTCTTACAGAGAACTACTGGATGCATGTTATTAAGAGAGAGAGAGAGAGATCATACTACACTAAATAGTCCAGTACCATTTATGGTATGGTTCATGGTGCTGGACAGGCCTTATGAAACACTCATACTTATAGTGTTAGTCATAATCTAAAAATAGAAGGTTGCTCATTAATGATTACAAGTCAGTATGAGCTTGAGATTGCAGCTTGAGGTTCCGTACTGATAAATCAAAACTAACAATTTTAGTCAAAGATGTTCCCTCAACAGCACATCTCAATATTTGAGAAATGAAATCTTTACATTCTGCACCAAAACAGGATTCATAAAGTTCAGGTGGGAATGTATATCTCTGTAGTGTATATATATTACGTATACAAGGGTAGCTAGGTGTCTGTGGCATCTGCAGTATCAAAATTTCAGGCAGCAGCAACATAATAAAAGCCCAGCAATGGCCAGTCCCAGTGCCTTTCCCGGACAGACAGAATCCAACAGCCAGCAGAGGAACTCACAAAAGAACAGTCCAATTTGCTGACGTCAGAGGTACTTTTGAAGTGGGTTGACAGAACTGGTGCTGTCTGTTCTGAGGCACGTTGCATTTTCACAGAGAGAGAGAGAGAGAGAGAGAGAGAGAGAGAGAGAGAGAGAGAGGCAGACAGAGGACAAGAGACAGATACTAAGAGGACACGGGATGAGTCAGAACGAAAGAGAGGTTAGTGAGTTCCAGAGAGACACAAAGGCCGTAACACGCAAGGCATTCAACACACAAAGTTTAACATTCTTCACTCCCTTATCGCTTAAATTAAAGTGAAATTAATACAATTAATTGACCAAGGAACTTTAATTGCATTGGTGCAAAGCTGGCCAGCACTTTACTGCAGACTTCATTAGTGAAGCAATAAGTAGGAGTCTACTCTGACACTGTAATTATTTGTAAAGCCTATCTTTAAATTGTTAAAAACTTAATTGAACTCAACCTGCGGTGAACTAAAGTGCAGTTGAATTTGACAGACAGGAAACACTTGAACCTTTGCAAGACTTTATAATGAAATTAATAAGGCTGCAGTTGTATTAGAAACCCACTTGCAGAATAATTTACTGCTTTGACAGGATTTCTGCAGATTATGTTTCAGAAGGTCAAAAGGACAGAGCACAGAAATGAACTTCTCAGTCATCAAAATGTTTTCAAAGGGCTTTGGTGTTTTTGTTTCCAGATGACCACATTGGCTCAGCCAGACTGCCCAGGTTTTCAGATAAGGCCAAGATGCCTTTCACAGAGGCGTTCCTATACGAAGTGTTCCGCCATGCGTCATATGTTCCTTTCACCATACCTCACTGGTAAGACGCAAGCTTTATTATGACTACATTCTCCAATCACAGTGAATATGTTGTTGTTTAAACTTGTTTTTCCAAATCAGTACCACAAGAAACATCACCTTGAATGGATATTTCATTCCCAAAGATACATGTGTCTTCATTAACCAGTATCAAGTCAATCATGACAGGTAAGAAGCTGCAAGCAATGACAACTATGACTGAGATATTCAGAAACTTTTAACAATAATGCATTAATGCTGCAATGACTGTAGTCCAAAAACACATTATTACTATAATCATATTATACTATAATAATTAGTATTTTTTACTTTGGTAATTAAGTGTATTTCACATGAAATATCTTACTTAAGTGTAAATTTAAATGCATAACTTTCACTTGTGGCTGATGAGTATTTGTGCTCTGTGCTGTTGGTACTTGTACTTGAAGGTCCCACATTGTGCCCCTTTTCAATGAGTTAGTCAGAGTCTCACATGTCCCCACAGTATGTCTATCAGCTGAACATCTCAAAATAATATTAATGTGGTTAATTTTACCATGACAGTATAACACCTGGTTCTGAGCTTGTTTTACTCTGAAAACCAGTAGCTGCTACTGTTCCTGCCCACTTCAGGAAGAACATACTGGTACTCTTCTTTTACGTGTTAGAGTCAAATTCTTACTGGTTTGTAAAGCTGGTAGTTGTGGTGAGGCTTGAGGATTGATGGCAGTAAATGTCTTTATATCTTAACCCTCCTGTCGTCCTTCAGGTCAAATTGACCCGTTTTAAAGTTTTAAAAATGTGGGGGGAAAAAATGTCACAGTGAAAACTTCCACATTTTACATTTTTTTTAGGAAATTGTTTAACCATTTTTTTGGTGGAATTTTCTTCCTGAAGATTTTGCCAATTTTTTTACAAATTTGGAGAATTTTTTTCTGAGTTTTTGGACTTTTTTCAGACAAGGCATCAACATTTTTGGTAAGGACAGCACGAGGATTAACAGAGTTTATTTTATATCTGTAAGTTTAAAACAGCCACAAAAAACAATAAGCATAGACCTTTAAGTACAAGATTTGAGTATTTCTTCCACCTCTGGTGACATGTATCTTTCTGTTTAAAAGTATTCTGTTCAGTTCATAAGAATTGATCTTTTTGTTTTCACTCTGTCTCAGTGATCTTTGGGGTGATCCGGACACATTTCGCCCTGAACGCTTCCTTGGTCCATCGGGACTCCTCAACAAAGAGCTCACAGAAAAGGTTCTTATCTTTGGGATGGGAAAGAGACGTTGTCTTGGTGATGGATTTGCTCGTTTGGAGATGTTTGTCTTTCTCACCACGCTGCTTCATGGGCTGAGGATTGAAAAGGTTCGAGGCCAGGAGCTGGATCTCAGCACCGATTTTGGTCTGACTATGAAACCACGTCCATACAGGATTACCATCTCATCGAGATTTTAGACCTAAAAAGTGAAATGTTGCTCCTTGTGGATGTTTTGGAATATCACAAATATTAATTACTACAGCCATAAGTTTGGACACAAGTACCATGACGCTTGTGAATCTTAGAAAATACCACAAAATTGTCACTTACAATACAGTACACAACTCCTGAGAACTATATTAAGTTTCATATTTAAAAAAAACATCAAAAGAGTTTGGTGTCATTTTGTTATTCTTACCAAATTTGGTTGTGAAAGTACTGCATTTTTTTTGTTATTTTCTTCTAATATTATGTTTTGGGAACAAAGTTGTTCCAATTGTTGGAATTTATTAATAATATTATATCCCTTGTTGATTTGTTGACTAATTAAACTGGTGCTGTCAAAAAATATTAGTTATGTTCTGTAATAGACATCAAAACAGACATAGTAAGTCCTGCTGTGTCCAAACTTATGGCCATGGCTGTATTTGCCACCATCTTTGGCTAACCTCCATAATTCCACAGCGATAAAGCATCTGTCATTATTGCTCACAGACTGGAGTTTCTGTTTTTTGCCAAATGTGGTTAAAACATAAGCACACAAATGATCAACAGAAGTGAAATGTATGTATATCCTTAATGTGAACTAACTTCACTGTATTGAACACGATATGCTGAACCCTGGTCATTCAAAGTGCTTCTGTGCACACATTTTAAAAGGGTCTCTCTTCCTTAGCTTGAAAACATTCCCTCATTAAAAGCTTTTATCTTAAGTTATAGGCTACAGTTAAACACTGAAGGAGGAAGTGAAGGGGTGTTTCAGATTGGGGATCAGCGCTTCAGGCCTTGGATTGTGTTCATGCAGGGCTCATCCCCTTTCACTTTCCTCCCATCTCCTTCTCATCTGTTTGAATCTTTTCATCTTCTTACCACCATCATGTCCTCGCCTTCCTGTCCTTATCTTCCTTCTCTCACTCTTCCTCCAAAGCTTTGGCTGTTGCACCAACTCATCTGCTCCCAATGCTTCCCCAGTGGCTCCAAATACATATTCAGAACCTTGTCCTTCTTGCCCGTCAGCACTGTGACCTTCCAGACAACCAGATTAAAAACCAGACATCTTACAAGGCGGTAAAGAGGACAGTTAAGTGTGAACTCAGTTATTTTCATACCCTAAATGTAAAGATGCATGGCAGGATATGTTTGAGAAAAAGAGGAGTCAGGCAGAATTACTTAAAGGAACTTTGTCCATTAACGAAAAGTTTATCTTTTGTCGAACTTGTATTTGTTCAGGTAAAGTTTACTGAGTATTTTATTCCATGAGAAGACTATCTGGAAACTCCATTTAACTGTCTTCTATTATTTGCCAGGAAGCTGTTTCACCTCATCTATAGGAGGTTAAATCCGTTGGAAGAGTTCAAACTGGAAACTATCTAGTAATAGCTGTCATTATTTAGCACTCGGGCTCTCAGGAATGCCACTAAAACCACATCATTCAGCTGTTCATTGGTCCCGCTGTTGGTGATTTGATTGTCACTGCATAGACTAATATATATGAAGAATTTGAAACAAGAAGGCTGTTTTTTTTCATTTATCTGCTGAAGGGTGACGGTTTCTTCTCTAAAATCCTACTTAAGGTCAGTGCGTAACAGCTGTATGAACTAGTTTAAAGGCCCCATCATGGTCCAGTATGTGATTGCATGAGAGTAATGTGACAGCTAAAATTTGGCTGGAGGGGATCTTTAAAGTTTTCTTTTTCTCTTGATTTCGAAAAATCTGATAATTTGGGAAGTATATTTGTTGCACCATTATAGAGAGTACTGGTTAATTGATCCCTCATTGAGTCGATGTAGTGTTAAAATGATTTAATATTATCTTAAATGTAAGTTAAATGTTAATCTACATTTCTTGAAATTATTTTTTCTCAGTTATTTTTTCTTGTGTGCAATTCTAAATGTCATGTATGCAGCTTACTTATTCTATTTATTATTGCAAACATCTCAAATTACCTCTTTGCAAGATTAACTCAGAGCACTGAATATCACTGAGCACATCTTTATTATTGTTGAATCTTAAAATTGAAGTCAGTGATTTTTTGGAAGAAGAAGTACAGGAAATGAGAAAAAGAGTTAAAGAAATAATAAAGCACATATAGTATATGTAAAAAAAGTAAAATGTAATCTAGTTGTCATAAAAGCACTCTCATTGTCATGTGAGCAGTAATTAAAATGTGAGCTTCTAACAATGTCTTTGTGGAAACATGTAGTATGAAAATAAAATAAAAAATGTGTAGTCTTTGTGTTCAATTAATTCTTTGTTTACTTATTGTTACTCAAATGAAACATCGGTTTACAAGGCTGTACTGACATTACCGCCAGAAACAAAAGACAAGGAAACATGATTGGTGCTGTGAACGTATTTCAACCACAACAAGGAAAATATTAACTGGACGAATTAAACATGCAATGCTTTAACATGATGGTGGAAAAAATCTAACAAAAACTGAGTTATATCATGAAAACTGACTGGACATGCTATTTGTAATCACTTGCTGGGTTGGTAAGAAAGATGACTTATTGTCACTATATTCTGTTTTGTTTAATAAGTATCAAGTGTATTTGTTCATTCCTCTGCAAATTCTAACAAGTTCAGGTAAATTATACAAGCAGGAAACCAATTACCATGGGAAATATAAGTAACATACACTGCCTGTCCAAAAAAAGTCACCATATGGATTTAACTAAGCAAATAGGTAGGAGCCTTTCATTGGATAATTACTGCAGTGATGAATAAGTTTCAGCTGTAACAACTTATTTATCCCTAACTGATGCAATGAGGAGCTTCCCAGTTCTTAAACAACCATGTAGGAAGTCATATCTTGTGGTCATGAAAAGAATGTTCATCTGTCTCAGAAGAGTCAAATTATTGGCCTGCAGCAAGCAAAGAAAACAACTAAGGAGATTTCTGAAACTACTTAAATCAGGTCAAGAACCGTCCATCACATCATTAAAACCTGACAGGATAGTGGTGAAGCATCATGTTCGAGGAACAAATGTGGTCAAAGCAAACTCTTACATGATAGTAGGAAATCAACAGTAGAACTCACAGCTAATGTTTAACAGTGAAAGTAAGAGCATTTCCACATGCACAATTGGGATTGGGACTAAACAGCTGCTTAGCTCTAAGAAAACCACTGATCAGTGAGGCTAATCTGAAATAAAAGGCTTCAGTTTGCAAGGTAGCAAAAGGATTGAACTTTGGAGCAATGGAAGAAGGTCATGTGGTCTGATGAGTCCAGATTTACCCTGTTCCAAAGTGATGGGGGCATCAGGGTAAGAAGAGAGGCAGAAGAAGTGGTGCACTCAGTGTGCCTAGTGTCTGCAAGCCTTTGGGGGTTAGGGTTATGATCTGGGGTTGGTCAGGTTCAGCAACATTATGTTCCCAAAGAATGAGGTCAGCTGACTACCTGAATGAGCAGGTCTGTCCATCAGTGGAGTTTTTCTTCCCTGATGGCATGGCCGTGTTCTAAGATGATGATGCGAGGATTCATGAGTGAATCAGGGAGCATGAGACATCATTTTCACACGTGGATTGGCCTCCACAGAGTCCAGACAGCTTATGGAAACGATGCCATGGAAAATGTGTGTCATTCTCAGAGCAAAAGGCAGTCCAGTGAAATATTAAAATGTGTGACTTTTTGTTGTTATTTGACAGACTAAAAAAATCAATTAATAAAATTTGAGAATTAATTTGGAAAGTTTGAACTTGTATCCAAATGGATATTAACTTTTGGAAGGCAGAGATCAATTTCTAGTTTGTGTTTTTGTGCCCTTTTATTATCATTTGGACAATAACCCTTAACATAGATGCTGACTACCTGGCAAAAATTGCAGCAGAAGTCTCAGTCATGGCTTCTCTCTAGCTAAACACGGTTCTGAATCACGCAGACATTGTAAACCATATTACACATTCACAACGACCAAAGTCTTAATACAACATACTTAAAATAACAATAAACAGCAAGTAAAAGACTGTAATATATTAAGATAAATGCATTATTTAATGTAAATAAGGGCAACGTTTGCATTTACAGAGTACAGAAATACAAAAATATAGTCTTAAAATTTAGCAAAAAATATCTGGTAAGTCAAATGCACTTTAACTTACATTCACCTGTCACATCAGTAATCAGTAATGCACCTAATAGACAACATGCTCTCAGTTTTGGTATATGCTTGATATTTCTACTGACTATTTTAGGAAAATAACACTACACGTCAAATAATTTTTTTAATATATATTGTAAAACAAATTTACGGTTAGTTGTTTTTGATACAGGCTGAATAAAATATTCATTTAGTCAGTTTATTGTCTAGTAATTCTTATTTCCAAGGTGATTCTGTCATGTAAATCTTATTGTAGAGAGATTGTAAGGCCCACAATGACTTCAAAGGCCAGACAGAGGTCATATAACAGCAGAGGCCTGTAGCCATTTATTGTATTAAAGGCATCTTTCCCAGTTTGCCTGTGTGTAGCCATGTACAAACCCTTTACAGCAGCAAATTGGTTTGTGGTGATTAATTAACAAAACACACCCAGAGGATGAGACCTCGGCCCCCTAATCAACCCTGTTCCCTCTCCATGTGCTCGCTGTGGCTCACTGTGCCTTTGTCCCTCACTTTGTTCTAGTCCACAGAGCTCACAGTATGATTTAAACCGTGGCCGTCATTAAGAATAACAAATCACAGTCAACATGTGCTGAGTGGCCTCTAATCTAAAGCAGCCAATAAAACGTAGCACGCAAAGCACGGAATCTGGCTCTCATGTTGTAACAAAGACGACCCCTTGTGAGGCCCGTGGCATAGAATAAAAGTGCTGGACAATTATGACAGGGCCCAATTACAGGCAAACATAGTCTACTTATAGAAACTTTCAACCCCCATAAGTGCTAAAATGCCACCCTGACTCTAACAGAGTCTGTCGTTGCTGGGACTGCTTTACTCTGAGCCTGCAGTGAGACTGAAACATGTCAAGAAAAACCAGAATCAACCTCTCTATGACTGCTCACTTAAAATATTGCTTTTTTTCCGCACGGATGAAACATTAAAGAGAAATGAATCTGTGTAGTTTGTTGAGTTCATATGATAGATTATTACCAAAAATCTACAAATTAATTCAGCAAAGTGCAGTCTTTCTTACATTTATTTGTACCTTTTGCCATGAAGTTCTAATTTTACTGACTCTATCTCTGGTCAGACACAAGAAAAACAACAAAGTAGTGTAACATTGCGCGCTATAGAAAGAGTCTATTCCCAGCCATCGGAGCTGACCTTTCAAGACGATAGGAACAGATCATGAGCTTTGGACACTCATTTCTCAAGCGTCAGCATGTTGCCTTTTACCACATACAGTAGAAGTGCAAACTGGATGACTGACTGACTTCCTATTTGCCTCTTCAGTTACACATGAGGCCCTGCATTGTGGGGGCCTCCTTCTATAGATCTGAGTGGGCAGCACCAATTAAAAAACTGCACGCAATCTTCTGAACGCAGCTGTCAGTGTGCCCGTTATGATGTCATCCATCCCCACACATGATGAAATAATTTGATGATGTTAAAAATTATGATAGCTCATAAGCACGTAGAGTTTAAACAGAGCATATAAATGAAATGGTTTAAACAGTCTAATGTCACCAATTTACTGCAGGATTATGCACCATGTAGAGTCGATATATAACTTTAGAAGTCCATGGGGTAAATCTTGCATACATTTTTTATTAAAAATTAAAAAAAATGTTATTTATGTTCATTATGATAATTTCTTTACAAATTCCATAATTATTATTTATGAAAACAGTCACTTATTAATAAAAAAAATACTGGAAATCATTCAAATGTCAACCAAATAACCATCCAAATTTAGTAACAACCACCTCCTAATTAGATAAACAATTAAAAAATGAGCTTAGTCAAAAATAGTTTTGATTGTGTTTTTTTGTTAAGCTGAGAAAATCATGACATATTTGTCTTTTTTGCCAATATATCAAATTTTATATGGAAAATATCAATTGGTATATGTTTCCAAGAAACCACTTTCAACTAAGTTACCCGTTACAAAAACACCTCTCAAGGAAGTGTGTTAATTACAGATCACATGACCTGCTCCACATGATGTCATTTCCTCCTGAAGAAAAGACTGGTCAGACTCCAAGGCTTTCTTTTTTTATTTAATATAAAGTAGTGTGTGAGTCAAGTGCAGATTTATCGCATTTCAACAGGTTTACTACAATATATTTATAAATAACTTTTAATTTCAATTTTACTTAATTGTACACTCAACAAAAATCTAACTTTTGTTTTTGCTCCCATTTTTTATGAGATGAACTCAAAGATCTAAAACTTTTTCCACATACCCAATATCACCATTTCTCTCAAATATTGTTCACAAATCTGTCTAAATCTGTGACAGTGAGCACTTCTCCTTTGCTGAGATAATCCATCCCACCTCACAGGTGTGCCATATCAAGATGCTGATTAGACACCATGATTAGTGCACAGGTGTGCCTTAGACTGCCCACAATAAAAGGTCACTCTGAAAGGTGCAGTTTTGTTTTATTGGGGGGTCCACTCCTCTTCAATGGCTGTGTGAAGTTGCTGGATATCGGCAAGAACTGGTACACGCTGTCCTATATGCCGATCCAGAGCATCCCAAACATGCTCAATGGGGGACAGGTCCGGTGAGTATGCTGGCCATGCAAGAACTGGGATGTTTTCAGCTTCCAAGAATTATGTACAGATCCTTGTAACATGGGGCCGTGCATTATCCTGCTGCAACATGAGGTGATGTTCTTGGATGTATGGCACAACAATGGGGCTCAGGATCTCGTCACGGTATCTCTGTGCATTCAAAATGCCATCAATAAAATGCACCTGTGTTCTTCATCCATAACACACGCCTGCCCATACCATAACCCCACCGCCACCATGGGCCACTCCATCCACAACACTGACATCAGAAAACCGCTCACCCACACAACGCCACACACGCTGTCTGCCATCTGCCCTGAACAGTGTAAACCGGGATTCATCCGTGAAGAGAACACCTCTCCAATGCGCCAGACGCCATTGGATGTGAGCATTTGCCCACTCAAGTTGGTTACGACCACGAACTGGAGTCAGGTGGAGACCCCGTTGAGGACGACAAGCATGCAGATGAGCTTCCCTGGGACGGTTTCTGACAGTTTGTGCAGAAATTCTTTGCTTATGCAAACCGATTGTTTCAGCAGCTGTCCGAGTGGCTGGTCTCAGACCATCTTGGAGGTGAACATGCTGGATGTGGAGGTCCTGGGCTGGTGTGGTTACACGTGGCCTGCGGTTGTGAGGCTGGTTGGATGTACTGCCAAATTCTCTGAAACGCCTTTGGAGACGGCTTATGGTCGAAAAGTGAACATCCAGTACATGAGCAACAGCTGTGGTTGACATTCCTGCTGTCAGCATGCCAATTGCACGCTCCCTCAAATCTTGCCACATCTGTGGCATTGTGCTGTGATAAAACTGCACCTTTCAGAGTGGCCTTTTATTGTGGGCAGTCTAAGGCACACCTGTGCACTAATCATGGTGTCTAATCAGCATCTTGATATGGCACACCTGTGAGGTGGGATGGATTATCTCAGCAAAGGAGAAGTGCTCACTATCACAGATTTAGACAGATTTGTGAACAATATTTGAGAGAAATGGTGATATTGTGTATGTGGAAAAAGTTTTAGATCTTTGAGTTCATCTCATTAAAAATGGGAGCAAAAACAAAAGTGTTCCGTTTATATTTTTGCTGAGTGTATATATCATATTTTAGAAGAATCTTTCTAGAAAAATACCATGTGGTGTTTGGTTATCGGTGGCCATGTTGATTTTAGGCCTGAAAACAGCAAAAATGTCAACTATGATACCTGTCAACTATGCTACAAAAAGTCCCGCAGTTATATATATTGACTCGTGCATTAAACATCCACGTCTTCCACTGACTGTCCAGATTTCAGCTTCATGATCACCTTTCAGAAACAAAAATAAACAGAACTAACCTATAGTGGCAGCATCATCAATTCAATTAAAGTCATTTTTCTTTTTAACAGTAAATATAATTTAATAATTTGGCATGGCTGACCTCTTTCAGCTGGGCAATCTCTTTGCTTTCCACGTTTCTCTGAGCGTTGTTGGTTATGGCTTTCACTCTGGTTGCATAGCTGGAAGATTCAGGAATTTGAGGTGTTATTCAGTACCTTGTAACCACTAAAATAAATCACATGACTTATTTTTATATCCGTTTCTTACACGAGAGATGTGAGTGTCTCATCCAGATTGCATTCTGAAGGAGAGATGTTGACGATCATGAGGGTTTTGGCGTTTCCACCCAATGAGTCCTGCATCACCTGAGAGACATCAGGAGCACAGTTTGACTGACCTGCACATCTGCATTACGGTTCATGCCCACAGATTCATAACCAGCTTGTTTTTAATAGCCCTGCTTTATAGGTTCACCTGTGTCAGCTTACTATTCCTGTATGGTACATGGGGCAGTTCAGCAGATAAGGCTGAGATCACATCACCCAGGGCACTCAGGGACTTGTTAATGGAGTTTGCCTCCTGCAGAGGAGATGAAGAAAACTTAAAGAGAAAGTTTTGTTTCTTTGAAAGGAGGTGGCCTAAGGTACTTGTCAGTGTATTACTTCCAGTAGATGATTGCCAGTATGCCACTAGTTCAGAAAAGTAAGCCTGGAGTAAATATGGAAGCTAAGGAATGAACTGCTCTGAACAGGTTCAACAACAAAATGTATTTTTGTCAGCTTATAGTAGGTGTACTCTGCAATTTTAGCTCCTCGGACAGTCTTTTAAAACAGGAAATGGAAGATTTTGTATTCCTATAACAGTAATTAAAGTAAAGTAGTGTTAGGCTAAATCTGTTGATTCAGATTCAAACTGATGTGTTTCAACACCACATTCACACAATAAGAGAACCCCAACACTTCTATGAAGGTATTTCAGGTGCAAAATGTTTGAGCATCTGTAACATCGAATTTGTAGTTGTGTACATTGAATTTGTATGTGTACATTGAATTTGTATGTGTATCAGCAAATCTGATTTCCCACACTCTATGAGTTGTGTACTTGTAAAATAATTTTTTGTATGTGTCGATTTTTTTCTTCCCACAAATACAACACAAAAATACACATTCACAAATCGTAATTACAGGTGCACAAATCACATTTACAGGTGTACAAATCATATTTACAGGTGTACAAATCCTTCTCTACAAGTCACATATTTCAACACTGACACACTCACATTTTGCACCTATTGTTGCAGCACACTAAGTGCAAAACATACTTGTGCACCCAGTGCACCTGTATTGTAAGAAGTGAAGTTGAGGTGAGAATTTGAATATGTGCAAATCTGAATGTGAACTTGTGCAATAAGTATGTGAAATAATTTACCACAAAAATACACAAATTGCTACTTACAACCACTCAAATCCTCCCCACGAGTCACACATTCTCTGTTTTCTACAGGTGCAAATCCGAAATCTGCAGGTACAAATCCGAAATCTACAGGTGCAAATCAGAAATCGTACTTCCGGTCCCGCTGAGATATTTGGTGCAAAACTACAAAACGATCCGATCTGTGTATAAATTCTATGCTCTGAGATTGACAGACTTTTCGGCCAGTCAGGGAGACGCTTTGCCCGCCCAGCCAATCAGAGGTTTTTATTCCGTCCGAGGTCGTTTTACCGACTTCCGGGTATGGAATTTCACGATGGAGAGAGTGTAGGCCAGGGGGTCGGCAAGGCAAGTAGATGTTTGTAAACAATCGAACAGCGGGCC
This sequence comes from Acanthochromis polyacanthus, assembly GCF_021347895.1. Taxonomy (NCBI): domain Eukaryota; kingdom Metazoa; phylum Chordata; class Actinopteri; family Pomacentridae; genus Acanthochromis; species Acanthochromis polyacanthus. The sequence continues at coordinate 26,726,895 of NC_067119.1, forward strand.
AACCTGCGGGCGGGTGCGCTCCGATTCCGCGAGCTGCGGGGGAGCTGGCGATAACGCGAGCAGCGGAGCTTCTACAGCTGATCGCCGCTGCTTGGGACACACGTCTCTGATCACAGATGTATTAAAAATGACTCCCGAGACACACACATGTTTTGCACACACTGTTGCTCAGTGAAATCTGGCTGGTACAACTGTGTCCGACCAGTAGTGCAAACGCGGAAATGCCCGGCAGCAGCCGACAACGCGAGTTTCGTGTTGTGGTGACGGACTGGCTTGGCTCCATGCCAAATCAAATTTTCAAAATCATCTGACGGGCCAGTTTTGGCCCGCGGGCCGCCAGTCGCCAACCACTGATGTAGGCTTTGATTTCAATATACTAAGAGGAATGGATAAGTTATTTGAGTCATTGGGAAATGCGCATTATAGAGATTAGAGCAGACCAGCCGTCCAAAACAAGAACTCCCTACACTCTCTCCATCGTGAAATTCCACACCCGGAAGTCGGTAAAGCGACCTCGGACGGAATAAAAACCTCTGATTGGCTGGGCGGGCAAAGCGTCTCCCTGACTGGTCGAAAAGTCCGTCAATCTCAGAGCATAGAATTTATACACAGATCGGCTCGTTTTGTAGTTTTGCACCAAATAGCTCAGCGGGACCGGAAGTACGATTTCTGATTTGCACCTGTAGATTTCGGATTTGCACCTGCAGATTTCGGATTTGCACCTGTAGAAAACAGAGAATGTGTGACTCGTGGGGAGGATTCGAGTGGTTGTAAGTAGCAATTTGTGTATTTTCGTGGTAAATTATTTCACATACTTATTGCACAAGTTCACATTCAGATTTGCACATATTCAAATTCTCACCTCAACTTCACTTCTTACAATACAGGTGCACAAGTATGTTTTGCACTTAGTGTGCTGCAACAATAGGTGCAAAATGTGAGCGTGTCAGTGTTGAAATATGTGACTTGTAGAGAAGGATTTGTGCACCCGTGAATATGATTTGTACACCTGTAAATGTGATTTGTGCACCTGTAATTACGATTTGTGAATGTGTATTTTTGTGTTGTATTTGTGGGAAGAAAAAAAATCGACACATACAAAAAAATATTTTACAAGTACACAACTCATAGAGTGTGGGAAATCAGATTTGCTGATACACATACAAATTCAATGTACACATACAAATTCAATGTACACAACTACAAATTCGATGTTACAGGTGCTCAAACATTTTGCACCTGAAATACCTTCATACACTTCTGTTCCCTGGGGTTATCCCAGAGGAAAAGAAAATTCAAAAAGAGATCTCAAAAATGTCTCATTTACTTCTCCTAGACAACTTTGAGATCTGTGTGACACCAAACTGAGACTAAGGTTTATTTCTCCTGTGTCTCATTTTTTTCTCCTGAGCAATAAGATGCACTAAATCTCAGTTTAGTCTCCTTTAAAGTTTCAGAAGAGATCTCAACAATCTCTCATATAATTCTCAGAGTTTCTCAACTTTTGTGTCTCTTTGTGATCTCAGGCAGAGAAATCAGAGAGCTCTCTCTAAGAACTCCATCTATTCTCATCCCAGCTTCAGTTCATGCATCTCATACTAAGCTCAGAGAGAACAAATGAAGAGATCTCCACAAGCGCTCATTGAATTCTCAGACTCAGATCAAGGTTTTGGTTGTTTTTAATCATCTATCATGTTGACTTTATTGTAATCCACATGATATTTTTTTAAATTAATTAATAAAGATTCAGATTACTTTATTCATCCCAAAAGGGAAATTCATTTGTCTGTCAGCTCATCTACTATTTGCTATAGAATTATAAAGCCTGATCGCTGTGGGTACAAAGATCTTCTATATCTTTCCATCCTGCAGTCCAGAGAGAGGCCTGTCACAATATTATGAGTGGATGATCCGTGGTGTTTAGAATGATAAATCCAGTCAAGTGGGAGGAGAGGGTGACATGATTGAAGTCACCATATATTATTATAAGTGCCTCAAGATGTTTAGGCTGTATCCTGGCAACTTCTTATTTGTTGCAGCATTTGTAAGGTGTGTGTGTGCAGATTAACATATGCACAGGGTGGCATAGCTCAGTGGGTAGAGTGGCTGTCTCACCCCCAGAAGGCTGGGATTTGATTCCGAGTCTGTCATGCTCATGTGGAGCTGTGAGTGAGTCTCACATATTGCTCCACTACTGTTCATTTTCTTTTCCAGAGGAGAAATAAAGGAGCCATTAAACACACTGTATTGAGATTAGCAAGGTATCTCCCACAAGTCTCAAGTATGACTCCCTCTAATTATCCTGTCTCACCTATTTCTCCTAGTGAATTTTAGGAGAAACGTATGAGAAACCTTTAGACAAAATAGAAACTAAAATGAGGCTGACATGAGAATCTCAAATTTGTCTCCTGAGCTGTAGAAGAGCAAGCTTTGAGCAGTAAAATTTTCCTCTGGGATATTACTGTTTTTGTTAATGGAGCCTGGCAGCTTTGAAGAGCACGATAAAACTGCTTCAGTTCCCAGCTGGAACAACTGTCTGATAGCAAGATAAAGTGGTGAAAACATTCTAAACAAAATGTAAACTTGAACTTATACAGACTTTTTAGGTGGCTAAAACATGCTTCCTTGTGTTCCTGACTGTCATCTACTATAAGTTAAACACCAACAATCAATACGTAGCTCCTACCACTCCACTTCAAACAAATCAAACCATTATTTAAAAGAGGCCGTGACAACTATCTGATACTTTAAATCATCCTTACAATCCCTCGGTGGGCCAATCAGACTACATCATATGAACAAACCTTGAGCTGGTGGTCCTTGGCACCAGTCTTGGCGGCTCTCTCACTGCCTGCCAGGTCCACCAGGCTCAGCTTCCCAGTGCTCACACTCCCATTAGTCAGATTCTTACTCTCCACTCTGATGCCAACAATGAGATGGGAGCGGGAACTCTCCACATTCATCTCTTGAGAAATACACACAGCAAACAGCAACAAAACAGATTTAAATAGCTCTGGAATTCGATTCACATCGGCTTGTTGTGGTCTCTCTCTAATAAACCTCACACACAGCCGCTCGTAGTCCACAGATTTGTGCTGCAGTTAACTGTTATTTTCATTATTGATTATTAAGGATTCAGATTCTGTAAAACAATGTTGCTCCTCTTCCTACAGTTTGCTTGCTCTGACACTCACTGCTCAGTCCAGAGACCACGTACCTAGCTGCCACACACTAATTGTAACTAACACGATTAATCCAAACCATTTAGCAGGACCCTGTTTGAACTGGGTGACATTGCACGGTATAGAGAACTCACTGGTGGCAGAGATGTGTCGGTTGGCGCAGGCCTGCTGGAACAGAGCGTAGAGCTCCTGGGCACTGGAAGCCTCCTTTGTCTCTGCTCCTTGGGCGAACACAACCCCCTTTCTGTTCCTCTTGATCTCCACCCGCCTGGCCTGGCCATGGGATTGAGGTTGTGCATGGGCCTCACCAGCCGGGCTCACAAAGAGGTCCTGCAGCCTGTCGTTGTACAGTTCCAGCATATAGGCCGAAACCTGACAGAAAAGGAAGCACAAGGATTAGGAAGATGACAGGAAGGAAGAGGGAGGGAAGTGATGATGGAAGGGTTTTACTTTAAGTGCAATCTAATGTCTTTTCTCTTCCAAGCTCGATTTAATTACATTGGTCACAAACAGTTGCTACCTTGAAGTCAAATTTAGAGCTGTTCTCCCGTATGATGTCAAAAATGGCATTAAAAGATCGCGGCATGAGCCCAGGGTTCTTCTGTTCCTTGTCCCCCACCATAGTGAAGGTCTTTCCTGAGCCCGTCTGGCCGTACGCAAAGATACAGACGTGTAACCATCGATAGCTGACTGGATCAGCCTGTGGGGAAAAATGCTTTGTAGCTGCTAAACTGAAAGAATTAAGACACTTCATCAGTATGATAACTTAAGAAACACCATTTCTTATTTTATAGTGAATTAAATATCCACATTTGGAGTCCACTATGTCTCTTTCATAATACATTTGTGAATATACTGTACTGCATTTTGGCCGATTAGGAATCATCATCACTCTCACCTGTTGGTGTCGTGAAACAAGTCTTCCTGGGAGGCTTCAGCACTGAACACCTTGTCAAACTGAAACTCCCTCTGCCCACGTGGGGTGTCTATGGTGACAGAGAACTCGTCGATTTTATCCACAACAATGACTCCACCCTGTGCAGCCTCGTTTCGGTTCACAGGTCTGATCCTGCAAAATACTCTAATTTTGCCTAAAGAGAAACAAAACAAGGGCGTGAAATTAATCAATCAGAAAGCAGACCTTAATTAAATTGCCAACAACCTGCTAGAGGTATGAAACATTTACCTTTCATGTCTTCCACCATGTTGTAATATTTCTTCCTCATTGTCCTCTCTGAAGTGTAGTTTCATTATCTTCTTTTTCTCCTCCTTTTTCCTGTTTCAGCTTCAGATAAAAGCAGGATAACACAGCTGTGACAGTGAAGAGTGCAGCGTGTAGAAAACACGCATGTGTCATAAAGTTCCACCAGAAAAGAAGAGGGCACCGTTTGGTTCCCGAGTTGACCACTTTTGGTTCTAAAGCTACAACAGTTGTCTAACTTGACTGAATGAGGGAGCTTTTTTTAAGATCACAGTGCAGGCGTTTGGGCTTCTCTCTCGTTATTTCTGTATTGAGTTGCTGCACAGAAGTGTTTGCTGGGACTGATCTGCTGCAGGTATGATAAGATTAGACTAAAAATCTAACCTGATCTTGCAATAAGAGAAGCTGCTGACCGACATCCGCGGCTTGGATGGCCTCTGTGTCCCAGGATACCTTCCAGTTCAGAGATTGCAGAGTCTGAGAGAGAAGATATAAGAGATACATCATACATTCAGTGAGCTAAATGTACATACGGTTTCCAATTACAAGGCTGATATGTGGAAGACTTCCTGTTCTTACCATGATTCATTAGATGCCAAGCTTACAGTTCTACAGTTATGTAATGACAGCAGAATTCGTATTATGTGGATAAAGTCAATAATTTAATATGACTGGTTGCATCCAACCAACTTGTGTATTTACCATTCGCTACAGAACTTTCTCCACTTTGATGCATTCTAAAGCAATTTGGCAGACTTCATACTCTCTCACTGTTTCCTCTAAGAGAGACAGTCTTGACTCATATCATTCTGATCTGTAAAATGGAAGAAAATGATCAGCAACAGTTATACAGTTATTCATTTAGAAAATAAAGGAATTTGAGGAATACCAAAGGCGGCTCAATTTACCTGCCATTCCAATGAATAAGAAATTATATTTTTGCATTCCCATATCTCTAACCCTTCCTCAGTGGCCGTCTCTCTGTCATGCCTTCCTCTTTAGCCATCTGCAGTTTGTCTCTGGCTTCATCAGAGCAACCCGATTCTCCTCAATCATCTGGTCTAAAATGGTTTTGGTTTCAGACACTGATCTGCAAACTGCATGAGCCTGAGGGGGAAAAAAACAATTGCATGGTATCAATACTAAGGCTCTAAAATGCGAAACAGAGCATATTTAACATAAAGTTGCACATTAGTTTAATATTTGAGCAACACCTTGTGAATGACAGCGGGAAGCAGAACGCTGCAGGGGGGCTGAAGGACCGGAGGAATGGGCTCCTCTCCGCCTCCAGCAGCTCAGTGATCTCCCTCTCCCTCTGGTACAGGCTCTCCTTCAGCTCCTCTAGACGGGCTTTAGCCCCCTCCAGAGGCCGATCTGGATCAGTGCAGGCCTGTATAATAGAATAGAATAGAATTACACTGCTATTAACACAGATACATTGCAATACAGGTACATTTGAGGTCTCTGTGAGGTTTCTTGGGTCAGCTTTGTATACAAGGAAAAATAAAATAACAGTGAAAAAGGTAAGAACAGCAGCAATATAAAGAGAAATACAAAATACATTATGAAAACAAAACAACTCGACACTATAAAAACAGCACTTATTTAAAAATAGCATACTTTGAGAACCAAATTACAGATCAAAAGATGCACTTAGTTGGGTTATTTAGCCACGCAGATGGTTGTGTTTTATATGCTTTGAGGTATCCATCTCTTTAACTTTTGTGGTCATCTAAATGCAGTAAAGGTAAGAGACAAGTAGAGCTTTATTTTGTCCCATCACTGGATTACAAATAACACCCTTTAGTACATATTGTCCCTCTGAATGTTAAATTATTTTATTGGTTGCTTTGCTGATGTGTTCAGGATCTCAGATCCTGCATCCCTGATATGATCAGCGACTGTCATGATATCTAATTCCAACCCACCGCAGTCTGTTGTTCTGCTGAAAGTCCTTTTTCCTCTGAGCCTTCACCTTCCTCTGCAGCTTCCTGCTGTCCTGTGTTGACACCATCAACATTTCTTGGACTTTCCCTATTTCCTGTCTGGCCATCTCCAGCTCCTGCAAAGCTATTCGGTGTATCACGGCATTAATAAAGGTTTTCTGCACAAAGGTCAGGGATTTTGCAGTCTTAAATACCAACAAATGCAGAAAGACTCACTGGAGGCCTGGTGGCTGTGCAGGAACATCCAGCCTGTTGGAGAACACTTCCAGCATTTTGCTCTAACAGAGAGGCAGGAAGAAAATTGGTCAGATCATTATGTAATGAGGACAAAAGTTGCCAGTTCTACTCAAATCTGACCACAAGAGTGTGCTCTGGTTCAGAAGAGAGATAACATGTTGTAGGAAGCCTGTCAGATTGCTATCTAACCTTCTCTCTGTGCCACTGCAGGGCCTCCTCTTTACTCCTCCTCCTCTCAGCTCTCTGCTCCTCCAGCAGCTGCTGGTTTTTTGCCGTCAAATCCTGCATCAAACAGGACAACACAAGGAGATATATCCTAGCTGTATGTTATATAACAATACATGTAGATCTGCATACAGCGCCCTCCTGGTTAAGATGTGTTCAGAGCCTTAAAATAAATTCAATTTTTATTGCAGAAGCATACTCTTACACTGAAAATTGTAGAAAAATGTATTACAGGAGAAGATTAGGTGCTGTTTTGTTGGCAAAAGGGGTTGTACAAAGTATTAACATCAGGGGTGCTTATAATTGTGGCACACATGATTTGATGTAAAAGAATTATTTCTTAATGTTGTGATTTTTCCCCCACTGATTACATGCACTTGAATTAAAGGTTGGATTTTCCTCTTTTTTCATTGTGGTCCTATATTATTTAGAAAAAAACTGAATTTATTAGAAGGCTAAAGAACGCATCTTAACCAGGGGTGCCAATAATTATGGAGGGCCCTTTAGCTGCATTTGATGTTTCAGCACAAACATGATGGACGGATGACTTCAAAGCTTGAAGAAGAATCACCAGTAAGAAAGAAAGTGGCACCAAAGAAAGCCGCAGGAAAATTAGCCAGATTAAAAAAAAACAAAACAGGAGGAATACAACAGTAAGTTGCTTGTGTTTTAAATGAAAAGAATGACTAATAAATGACTCTGACCACAACTTTCTTCTCCAGTCGGCCTTCTTCTTCTCCACCTTCTCCTGGTAGAGTCCAGGAATCTCCGCAGAGTGGTTTAACTTGTTCTGGTAATGAGATCTGATCTTCTGCACGGTCCATTCCTGATAACACAACATCATTTGCATTCCTATTAAGTTTTCATGCACACACACACACACACACACACACACACACACACACACACACACACACACACACACACACACACACACACACACACACATTTGTACTTCTATCTTAGTGAGGACATCCATAGGTGTAATGCATTTCCTAGAGCCTTACCCTAACCTTAACCATCACAACTGATTGCCTAACCCTAATCCTTACCCTAACCCTAACCAAACCTCAATTCATACCTGTTCTCTAAAAACAAGTCTTCACCCTCAAACATGGCTGTTTCAAAGTGAGGACCGGCCAAAATGTCCTCACTTTGTAAAAATGTCCTCACTTTGATAGTTAAATGCAGAAAATGGTTCTCACAATGTAGCAAGTACAAGAACACACACACACACACACACACACACACACACACACACACACACACACACACACACACACACACACATGTTTGTACTTCTATCTTAGTGAGGACATCCATAAGCGTTAATGCATTTCCTAGAGCCTTACCCTAACCTTAACTATCACAACTGATTGCCTAACCCTAATCCTTACCCTAACCCTAACCAAACCTCAATTCATACCTGTTCTCTAAAAACAAGTCTTCACCCTCAAATATGGCTGTTTCAAAGTGAGGACCGGCCAAAATGTCCTCACTTTGTAAAAATGTCCTCACTTTGATAGTTAAATGCAGAAAATGGTACTCACAATATAGCAAGTACAAGAACACAACACACACACACACACACGCATGCACGCACACACACACACACACAACACACACACACACACACACACACACACACACACACACACACACACACACACACACACACACCTCTTCACCTGGTTCTCCCGCGCGTGATCTGGAAGTTTCTTCTTCCAGCTCCTGAACCATTTCCAGGTGTCTCCTCTTCATTGCCTCCATGTCTTCAGCTATCTGTGTTAAAGTGTGTACAGCACACATAAACAAACAAACAGACTAACAAATACACTAAAGGGCGTCCTGGTATAACTGTGATGATCAAATGCCTTCGAGGGCCTCAGTATCAGCATCAGGGCAGCCATGTGAGTGTGAGTGAGAACACAGCGTCTCACAGTGACTTCATTGTGCGCCTGCATGCCTTCTGTCTGACTGAACAACTGGGACACAGCAATGAGTCACATGTCCAAAAAAAAATACTTATTGTTCGCTGTTTGACCAGATGAAAGTTATTTTATCTGCTCTGACCTTGTTGACTGCGATATGGAGTGATGTGGGGTTAAATGTTCTGCCTAAAATTCCATATAAAATGGATTCTTCTGTGAATATGCTGCTGTGTAAGAAACACACAACATTGTTCTATGACACTTTTCTGTGATAAATATTTTACCTGAGCGACACAGAGTTCAGCAGACTCGTAGGGGATGTAGATTCTGACATCGTGCGTCCTCTCAGCTTCTACTGCCTGATCTGCATCGCTGCTATCTGGTAGCCGAGATTCTGATGAGCCTGCAGACGTAACATGCTGCAAATTACCACCTATTGAAACTGATAGTTAGCAAACCTCTGCACAGCTTCTATTTACTTGCAGCTTGTTACATCCCACCACACCCCATCGTCAAACCTCCCTGTAGTACAGCAAATGCGGAATTTCACGAAATCAGTTTGAGGTACTTGCGCTTTACTTGAATATTCACTTTATCTGTCACATTTTGGAGTGCTTCTTACTCCATTGTATTTATCTGACTGCTCACATGAATTAAACATGATAAGACAATAGAACACAATGTGTTTGGCCCAGGATGCAGTTTGGAAAAATGTAAGAAGAACTTTAGTATAGCTGAGAATAATGTTGCTTTAACCTCTTTCACATAAATCGTTGTCTAATTAGAATCTCAGAAATGTCTTGTTTCTGATGTCTTTGAGGTAAAACAAAAAGATATCAGCTGGTTTTGTCTGATGTTTATAGATGTAAAATGAAACATTGTTTTTCCATCATTCCTACCAGGATAAATGAAATGAGATGTGATCTTTGAAGTGATTCAACTCCTACTTTGGAAATGCTGTACCTGTTCAGCTAAATGTGAAATAGTTTAAAACAGATCCACCTCTTCTAACCCCAACACTAAAAGGCTGGTTAAACCCTGGTGAATCAGAATCAACAAAACAATAATTCCAATGACAGTAAAATGCCATATTTGATATTTAAATATACTTGGAAGACGTTTTGATTTTACTCAGATCAAATCTTGAATGCTTAACTTTTGCTTTGGCAGAGCACTTTACTACCACTTACTGTACAGACTCTTCCACTCCTCTGCCTTTAACAATATATTTTGCCATGTATTCAGAGCACCTTGGCTGATTTCTTGTCCGTTGTGTTTCCTTCGGTCCACAATCCAGCGTCTGAATGCAGCCCACCTCCTCATCCACAAAGTTTTGTGATGAATGACAGCTTAAACAACAAAGCAAATGTTGGTGGACAGTTGGAATCAGCTTAAGGAGTGAAGAGATAGACAAGAGAAAGAAGAAAGCACAGATTATCCAAGTGCCTCGTTCTGTTCCACTGCAGTAATTGCATTTTAAATTTCACAACAGCTTCATTAATAAAACAGTTTAAACTGTACAACTAAAATATATTTATAAATATCAGACTCACAAACTTACTTCTGGTTAGAAATTTGGTGCTGCTTTTTTTTCTACTGTTAATCTGCATTTTGGATGATAACAGAAACTCCTTAAGGGAAACTAAAATGTTCCAACGAAGATAACCACAAAAATGTAATTACATATTCATGATACTCTGCAGATGGAACTTGTCAAATAGTTTTATTGGGTTCGGGAGCTTATGAATAGCTCCCCCAGCTCTAGTGTGGAATTGCACTCAGTCGAACAATTAAGTGTGGATTTTGTCGGATCAAACCAATCATGCGAACTCACACAACTCAAACAAACTGATTTGTCCAGTTTATTTTTTATTAAACATTTTATGATCACTTCCATGGATGAAAAGAAAACACATGAATCTCATAGAAACCATTAAAATTTTATTTATAAGGTTTAAAACACGTTTACATCTTTATGATGATGAGTGATTGGCATGCAGTTTAAGGTCTATTTACATTTCTGAACACTACACTCAAAATATATGTCGTTTTAATAACTGTAGAACTTAGTTAGTCCCTGTTTATTTTCATGTACAGCTTGTTGCTTCACCATGCCCAGTCTCCTCTAAAATGTTGACCCATTCCGTTAAAAGGCCTCTTCTGAGTATTTCATCATTGTCTGTCTCTTACATCCCACCCTCTCCCCTCTTTGTTTCCTCATACAGGAATGTGGGCGTGTCGTCATGCTGTTACTTTCCTCCCAGAAATACCTTTCAGTGGAGAAACAGAGATTATGTCAGGAATTACAGAGAAAGTTCATAAAAAGTTGGTAAAACAAAACAAAACAAAAAAAAAAACACATGCTTGAAAGCAAGACAGAAGCTGAATTCAAAGGCAGAAAACTCAAAATAGAGCAAAACTGAAAGAGTCTACTGGTCTGACCTGTTGCACTGTCCTCATATGGGTCAAACTGTGTGCTGTGAATTACTGGACATGGCCTCTGGTCCTTCAGCTCTGGCACGCTGCCTGGTAAATCTTCCAGCATTTGCGCTGCCAGTGGGACCTGACGAGCCCGCGAGGACACCACAGGGTCCTCAGGGCAAGCGGACCGGCCAGTTGTCTCCCAAGCAACTGAGGGAAAGAAAATATTCAGATATGTGCAAAAAAGCAAATCTTTAAATGCAAAATATACAGATACTGAAATGGAGGACCAAGTACAATGCTTCCTCGTGGATTACAAATGAAAAGAAAAAACAAATACAGAGTAGATAAAACAGGATACAGCTCAGTCGAATGATAATGAAATGCTAAAAGAAGATGTAGCAGAACAGATTGCTTTCAGGTAAAGAAAAAATCCTAATGGAAACAGTCTGGTCTTTATCTTGTAGAGTCCAAAGATCTCTGCATGGAGGCCGTGTGAATACAAATGTGCAGATGATAAATTACAAAACCATGCAAAACGCATCTGTATCTATCCCTGCTAGAGATGAACTGAGCTAATTCTGCTTGTTTTTAAGCGTGCTTGTGCCTGTTAGTTTCTGGGTTTGCATATGCCTACGTCTGCTTCCAGTGGACCTGACTGGCCCTCGTGTCTAGCTCTCCAACCGGACCCTGCCAGGAACAACGTGGTATGCTTGTTCTGATACACAGAGTACTTCACTGCTTCACAATGGAGGCAGCCAAGCAGCTAAAATATTTAAACCTCGTCTCGCTTCACCTGTCTGCCTGCAACACATCTATGTCACAGAGAGGCCTGCTCTAAAGGATATAGTCTGATATCAAATAAAGCACAAAAACACAAGGATTATATTATTACTATGCAGATGACTCAAAGGTAGTGTGTGTTTGTTTGTTGCTGCTGTATTTAACACTCACGTTGCTTGCCTGCAGGGGCCACAGAGTGATGTCTCCCAACTTTCTTCCCTAGGAATGTCAGTGAATAAGATCCATTGTCAGCTCCAGAGGAGTTCACATACATTGTGTATATTACTGTATTTGCTGGCCGTCCACTGCTGTTCCTGTGTTTGGTCTTGGTAAGCTCACATATGCACCTGGATGAGTCCGAAATCTGCAAAGAAAAGACGGTTCAAATCATTTAGAAGCCCAAAAAGATGAACATTTTAATTAGTTTACAATAGGAAATCCCCCGATATTTGAATCTGCGTCGTGAACCCTTGTTCAACCCTCAAATGATTTGCAGATGTCAGAAAGCTCACACAGCTGATCCGCTCAGGGAGTGTAATCCTTCTGTCAGCCTCTCCAAGCTACTAAAAGCTGCAAGCTTTTCAACAGGAACAACTGAAAATCCTAAACTTTGAGTCCTTTCACGGAGATGTATCAGAACAAATCTTCCATTTCACTTGTCAAGAGCAGGCACAGTGCCAATCATTTTAGGACAAGGCTTGAATTTACTGAACCTGAAAAATGAAGTCTTTTGCCATTACACTTGACAAAATACATATGAATGAATGAATCAGAGAAAGTACTTAGTTGTCAAAAGAGAAGAGAGAATGACAGAACTGGAAAGCAGAATTTAAAAATTCTGAGTATAAGGAATACCTTCAGATCAGATGCCTTCAGTGCGCTTCAGTGCAGTTTGGGTGCTGCCATGCTGACCAGGAGGATGAGTCGATCCTGATCTCTTCAGGGAACTAAACTCTCAACAGTCTTTAAATATTAAACCTGCAGAGATGGAGTTTCACCAGGTACTGGCTTAAACTCCACACAGCCTGTTGGTAAAAAGATGCCCCAAACAGTCCTCAGGTTTCCCATGTGTAAGATAGAGATTGTAACGGGACGCTTTTTCAGTCACACTCACAGACACACATCTGTAGTTCATACATACACTGACTTCACTCTTGTTTCTGTTTGTTTTCCTGGAAACCCAACACTTTACAGAGTTGTTATGGTCAAACTGAAACAAATCACCTACATCCAGACATCAAGAAATGATTTTATGCAAGTTTGTTGCGATGAAGGGAACATCACATTACAAATGATTTACTGAAATTATATATTTTCTTCTCTGTTGTGTCCAAATTCCTCCAAAAAGTGTAATTATGGAATAAAGTCAATGTCATGGTCACTACTGCTTCTGCTGCCACCGATTATTGTGCTCTTTTGCCCTTTTGTTCTTGGCCAAACCTCTTGAGGAGGATTTCCTCTCTTTTGTAGACCAAGACACTCATTTGGAACATTTGGACCACAGCTTGAGCATCTGTTTAACACACCTTGCTTAGAGGTAAATCCAGCCATGATGCCACTTTAATGAAAATACAGCTTTGCCTGCTATTCCTTTTTTCACAATCCAAACCCTGCTCTCGCCATATTCCAACGTGGATGTATAAAGTGTCACGTTGTCAAACATGGCAAAATGTCATTAAACACATTGGCACCAGGCGCAACAGGGAAGGAAGGCCTTTTAGGACAGAAAGACATCAACACACCTTGTACATATGACCTGTAAAATTTGGATTGGTTGGTGTGACGACAAAGTCTGACGAGGCTAAAACAATGCAATCACTGATCAAATGTGTCATCATCTTGGCTGTTAATCTCAGCTGCGTGAAAGCATTGGGCAAAAGATGAGGCATGTAGCCTGTAGGTAGAGTCAGGCGCTGTCATGACAAGGTGTGGCACCTTAAAGCAACTTATTACCTCATCACATCAGCCTTTTGCGAATTTCAAGGTAGTCTCTGCTCTGTCGGGCCCCACAGATATTGAGATAATAATTTTAATGATATACATACACAGTAGTAGCAGTGGATTCACTGGATAAGACTGTGAGTAAAGTAACCTCCTGATAACATTTTTTGCCTGTGGAGAGATAACAGCAGGAAGCTCAAAAGAAAGATATACCTCACTCTGTCTTGTAGCAAATGAAACCGCAGTGACAGCAAATATTCCTTCAGCTGGGGACACGAAACATTCCAGCTGTGGAACTATGTGTACGCATGACAAAAACATGCACATACACCAGTCAGAAGTTTGAACACACCTTCTCATTCAATGCTTTTACTTTATGCGTCTTATTTCCAACATTGTAGATTAATACTGAAGATTAGCACTTTTTTGTTTAAAATATAATTCCATATGGATTCTTTTATACCTTTGATATGTTCAGTATTAATCTACAGTGTATAAAATAAGTAAATAAAAACCACTGAATGAGAAGGTGGGTCCAAACTTTTGACTGGTAGTGTATGTTCTTATAGAGCACAGGAAGGGTTATTTGCACCAGGTCACCAAGCACACTCAAACTACTAAATGAACATGTATTTTTATAATTTAAATTTCCACATAAAACATGTATTGCGAGTAAAACGCCATAATAATTAAATGCATTGACATTATGAATAAAAAACGCACACATAAGAACTATACATACATACAGATGTACAATATGTAACACAAACTACACACTAAGCACGCAGCTCCTTAAGTCCCAGCTGTAGGTGTATATTAGTGATTATCCATGAAATCCCGATTTTTATGAAGGATTACGACCTGGAATTTGATCAGCGTATGTTTTCAAGTAGCCAAAGCAGCGTGGCTGTTTTAAATCTGCTGGACAAGCTGTTCCTAGTTTTTACGCACTGAATAAGGACTGCGTAAGGACGGAGTTCCGCTGCGCACCGCTGTAGACACTTCAATCCAATGGCAGCTGTGGAGGAGGGAAGATGGGCTGGACCCGTTACTAGGTGGGGTTTATGTTGACGTATAAATAAACTCTTTCTGCCACTACAACGCCCCTGGAAACTTAAACAAACTTTTCTCCTCTAGACCCGCACGGTAAGTCTCCTCTTACAAATCTCTGCTCTGTTCTTCATGCTTTTCGTTTGCGAGTTAAGGAGCAGATGTGAGAGGCTTCACTTCTCCTGTTGCTATTGGTATTGATGCAACCTGTGTGGGTGTGGTTGGGGAAGAAGCGAGACAAGTTTGGTGTTTAGGCGTTTGGTTAAAGTAAGATGTGGTTTTGGTTAATTACGCACCGATGCTGTTGCTCTGCTTCAATAGCAAACTGCGTGAAAGTAGATGGAATATGCCATATATCCAACAGCTCACTGCATGTCCGTATCAGAACTCGGTGTGGGTGTGGGTGTGGCAACACAATCTACACATGCTTGGCATTAGGGAAAGGAACCTATCATAAACCTATATAGCAAATATGCACAGTTATATCAAGAGGAAGGAAAAGCAAATACATTTTCTTTCTGTCTTCTGCTTGCATGTTTGACAGATAAGAACTTTACTCAAGCAGAATCAATGAAACAGTAACAATATCATCTTTTGAATACTATCTACAGTATGTTCAGTAGATTTTGTTGTGTTTCATTTTAAGATGTTTCACTTTTTTTCCACAGCAGTTCTCTTTCAAAATATAAAATGCTACTTTAGATGTATCACATCAGCCCTGACTCTTCTCTTCTCTTCTCTTCTCTTCTCTTCTCTTCTCTTCTCTTCTCTTCTCTTCTCTTCTCTTCTCTTCTCTTCTCTTCTCTTCTCTTCTCTTCTCTTCTCTTCTCTTCCAGAAAGATCCCACCAGTCCCACCATGTCTTTAATCCAGACCTTAATGCAGCAAACCGTCTATCTGGGCATGCCCGATGACTCAGTACGTAACTCTGTGGTTTTGTTCCAGTTGCTAAGGCAAACCACTCATGTTTTCCTTTTTTTTTTCTCTTCCTGTGGTATGCTGGGGTGGAAAAACTGATCAGGCAGTGTTTAGACTGCCGACAGAAATGTAGAAGATAGTGAGGGAAAAAGAATGAATGAGTTGAAAGGTGGTAGAAGAGAAGGAAAGGGAGGTGAACAGAGACAAAGATAAGATGAGTGCTGTGATAGAAGTGAAAGGGAGTCCGGAGGATAAAGATTGTAGGTGATGAGAAAGACCATAAGTCTTGTGAGTGTATGACTCAGAATGAGGAATTTGCACCCCTCCCTGTAAGAACTCTGCAAATACACCAAAATGCTACTTCTTCTTTCCCTGGTTTCTTAAAGTGAACGAGGGGAGAGTTGCATAAGGTTATCCTGCATGATTTCAGCCTGTGTTCTTCCACTCTCCTGCTAACTGTTTAGTTCAGTCCAACAGAGGCGTGTTCAAGCATCTTAAAGGGCACTGACATGAGATTTGAAGGAATGAAGGGGCAGGGGTGGAGACTGCCAGGGGAGGGAGCAAAGAGGGTGGAAAAAATGGCTTTTATAGTTCTTTAATATATCTTAAGCTTGAATATAGATGTAGGCAATGTAAAAGATGCCAGTTTTGGTACTTTTGGAAACCACCTTTTACACACTCTGAGCAGAAGTCAAGTATTTACCAAATACCCAATAATCTGTGATGACTCTCAGGTCTTGAAGAGTGAGGGAACGGTGACCGCAGCACCCAATTTTAGCCCCAGTGGAGATGCAGCAGTCTTGGACAAGGCCATCAAGACCAAAGGTAAACTTAAAGTCCTCACAGGGAAGCTTGGGAGCATGTATGAACATGCTTTGGTGTTGCAATGTATCTCTACTAGAAGTATGAAGTGTTTCTGCTAAGAATTGTAACACCCTCTGCTGGCTGTCATTCATTATTACTGCATACAGTGTCATTTATGGCAAAAAGTCACCTCATATCTCTATGTGGAACTTAACACTCAGTACAAATGCTTGCTGTCTGTGCTGTTATGGATAGAGACTGGCAGAAATCATTATTCTCCTCGATTACTCCTGCAGGTGTGGATGAGAACACCATTATTGAAATTCTGGTCAAAAGGAGCAACGAGCAGAGACAGCAGATCAAAGAGGCTTACCAGCAGGCCAGTGGCAAGGTAGTGAGAGTTTCCCTTCACAGCAAGATACATACACTTTAGATTTAGTGCCAGAGGTAGCTCCATGATGGCGTGCTCTGAATGATATATTTACTCATGCATATGCTGTTCATCTGTAGCCGCTGGATTCAGCATTGAAAAATGCTCTGAAGGGAGATCTGGAGGATGTAGTGATGGGTCTACTGAAAACACCGGCCCAGTACGATGCCTGGCAGCTGAAACATGCCATGAAGGTACACACACCTACACTAAAACTGATAATAAATGTATAAACTCTTCCAACATGTAGAGGCTAGTGATACAGGAGCACATCTAAGGTGAACACTGTTGCCTCACCATCATCTGTTATTTCTGGTGTTTAATAATATCCACCCACTTCCACATATTCATCCATTGTTTTCTTAATGGGAGTGTTTGCTTAAACTGGGTTTGTGAAGAATAAGAGGTCTCTCTCTGCAACAATCTATCTATCCATGTCTCAGGGTCTGGGAACAGATGAGGACACCCTGATAGAGATTCTGGCTTCCCGAAACAACAGACAGATCACGGACATAAAGAAAGTCTACAAGGATGGTGCGTATTTCAACAACAATCGCATAAAAACATGATACAAATATGAGAAATGGACAGGCTCAAAGCACAGTCTTCTAATTGTGAGCATTAATTTTGCCCTCTTTATGATTTCTTTACCAAGAATACAAGAAGGACCTGGAGGAAGACATCAGATCTGACACCAGTGGAGACTTCAGGACTGCTCTTCTTACACTCTGCAAGGTACAGATGTGTCCCGACCTGCGTTCTGTGTTGTGTTGGGTGTTTCATGCAGAATTTTAAAGGCACGTTTACTGCAATCAATTATTCAGTTACAGCACCAGGACACCTGTAAGTTCTGAGGCAACATAACACTCCCTCCTGTAGCTGTGACAGTACTGAGCTAACAGTGGCTTATAAAAAATACACAAACTCACTCCCTTGAAACACACATATGTGTACACACATATGGGCATCTTGCAAGGGTCAGCTCAGTAAGCTGAACATCTGTTACATTTTAGATAAAATCAAAAGCTGCTTCAATAAAATGATGACAGACATGTAACTGCAGAATATCCGTTGGGTACATTCATATTAGATTCCAACATTTCTACATCTATAGGATAGTCCATTATTTATCAGGCAACTCCGCATTTTTTTCCCCCATTCTTTTTTCAGTTTGCATGCATAAAACATGAAGAAAAATGTGTCACTTACAGGATGGGAGCCCAGTTTGGTTGGGTTCAGCACAGTGAACATGCTTTGTTTGCAGGCCGGCAGGACTGAGGGAGTTTGTGAGCAGCTGATTGACAGCGATGCCAGGGCTCTGTATGAGGCTGGGGAGGGGAGGAAGGGCAAAGACTGCTCCGTCTTCATTGAGATCCTAACCAGCAGGAGTGGCCCTCATCTTCGTAAAGGTAACTAACTCGCTGTCCTGCTGTGTAAAATCAATGCTGCACTTTGTCAAATCTAATAGCTGTCCTCTGCTTCTTCTCCTTCAGTATTTGAGAGGTACTCAAAGTACAGCAAAGTGGATGTGGCCAAAGCTATCGACCTGGAGATGAAGGGAGATATTGAAAGTTGTCTCACAGCAGTAGGTAAAGGCACAAACCTCTACTCTAGCTTTATTGCTTGAGGGAAAAAAAAATATTATCTTATGCAGAGATGAGATTTCAACTTGAACCATTTTTTTTTCGATAACCACAGTGAAGTGTGCTGGAAGCAGGCCTGCTTTCTTTGCAGAGAGGCTCTACTTGGCCATGAAGGTACAGTATTAGTTGGCTGTGTTTTTTTTTTTTTTTTTCCATAAAACACATGTAAAAAACACATGAAAGATGCTGAGTCTTCACTGTTATTTATTTATTTTTTCTCATCAGGGTAAAGGTACCCGCAAAAATATCCTGACTCGCGTCATGGTGAGCCGCTCTGAAATTGACATGAAACGGATCAAGGAGGAGTACAAGAAAAACTATGGCAAAACACTCTACCAGGAGATTCTGGTGAGCAAACATCTGATGATAATGACAATGAACCCATCTCAGAGGTTCAGTTCTGTTTTGATAGGCTATGCATATTACAGTGCACAAAATGAAAGGTAAAGTAAAAGAATTTAAAGTTTTACTGCCTTTTTCTCTTTCAGGATGACACCAAAGGAGACTATGAGAAGATTCTGCTTGCTCTCTGTGGGCCTGAAAATTAACAGCCTGTCACCAGGATCAAATCTCATACATCTGAAGAGTCCCCACAATGTCCAGCTGTGGAAAAAAAATTAAAATCACCTGTTATCTCTTGTCATGTATTGTGCCTTATGTGCTTGTGGAGAACTGACGAGACAGTCTGTCTTTGACTGTCATGACATTTAGTAGATGCAGCAGTGAGCAAAGATTAATGTGGAGTTGACACTGCTTCTGCAGATATTTTCTTTCCAAGTAAATCCTTTTATTCCACCGTTTCTGCGTAGATCTCACAGCTTTATGCCAGTGGGCCCGTGCTCTAGACAGACTTACTTTGCACTTCCTGGATTCTCTGTATCTGATGCTCAAAGAGAAGCTGAAGTCAGTGATCACAGTGCAGCTGCTATCAGATGTATACAGATCATGTGCCAATCATTTATTGGAAGCATTACCCTTGAAGGAGCTTGGATATTATGCAAATAAAAGCTTTTTTTATGAAGGCCTATCTGAGTGCTCTTGGTTCTTTGTACGTGCATATACCAGACACACATGGCCAAAGCAGCTATGATATGTTGCCAAATATTTAAACACTAGTAATTTTAGTGCTTTGAATCTATTTAATACACACGTGGACAAAATTGTTGGTACCCCTCAGTTAAGAAGGAAAAACCCACAATTCTCACTGAAATCACTTGAAACTCACAAAAGTAACAATAAATAAAAATTTATTGAAAATTAAATAATCAAAAACAGCCATTACTTTTGAATTGTTGATTAACATAATTATTTTAAAAAACAAACTAATGAAACAGGCCTGGACAAAAATGATGGTACCTCTATAAAAGATTGAAAACTATTTGACCAGAGTGACATGATTAACTCAGGTGTGTCATTTAATTGACATCACAGGTGTTTCCAAACTCATAATCAGTCAGTCTGCCTATTTAAAGGGAGACAAGTAGTCACCCTGCTGTTTGGTGAAAAGGTGTGTACCACACTGAACATGGACAACAGAAAGTGAAGGAGAGAATTGTCCCAGGACATCCGAAAAAAAATTATAGACAAACATCTTAAAGGTAAAGGCTATAAGACCATCTCTAAACAGCTTGAAGTTCCTGTGACAACAGTGGCTCATATTATTCAGAAGTTCAAGACCCACGGGACAGTAGCCAACCTCCCTGGACGTGGCCGCAAGAGGAAAATTGATGACAAATTGAAGAGACGGATCGTTGGAATTGTATCCAAAGAGCCCAGAGCAACCTCCAAAGAAATTAAAGGTGAACTCCAAGGTACATCAGTGTCAGATCGCACCATTCGTCGTTGTTTGAGCCAAAGTGGACTTCATGGGAGACGACCAAGGAGGACACCACTGCTGAAAAAAAACTCATAAAAAAGCGAGACTGGAATTTGCAAAAATGCATGTTGACAAGCCACAAAGCTTCTGGGAGAATGTCCTTTGGACAGATGAGACCAAACTGGAGCTTTTTGGTAAGGCACATCAACTCTATGTTCATAGACTCAAAAACCAAGCATACGAAGAAAAGAACACTGTCCCTACGGTGAAACATGGAGGAGGCTCAGTAATGTTTTGGGGCTGCTTTGCTGCATCTGGCACAGGGTGTCTTGAAAGTGTGCAAGGTACGATGAAATCTGAAGACTATCAAGGCATTCTGGAGAGAAATGTGCTGCCTCGTGTCAGAAAGCTTGGTCTCAGTCGCAGGTCATGGGTCTTCCAACAGGACAACGATCCAAAACACACAGCCAAAAACACCCAAGAATGGCTGAGAGAAAAGCGTTGGACTATTCTAAAGTGGCCTTCTATGAGCCCAGATCTGAATCCCATTGAACATATGTGGAAGGAGCTGAAACATGCCATTTGGAGAAGACACCCATCAAACCTGAGACAACTGGAGCTGTTTGCTCATGAGGAGTGGGCCAAAATACCTGTTGACAGCTGCAGAACGCTCATTGACAAATACAGAAATCGTTTAATTGCAGTGATTGTCTCAAAAGGTTGTGCAACAAAATATTAAGTTATGGGTACCATCATTTTTGTCCAGCCCTATTTCATTAGTTTGTTTTTTTTAAATAATTGTTAATCAACAATTCAAAAGGGATGGCTGATTTTGATTATTTAATTTTCAATAAATTTTTATTTATTGTTACTTTTGTGAGTTTCAAGTGATTTCAGTGAGAATTGTGGGTTTTTCCTTCTTTAACTGAGGGGTACCAACAATTTTGTCCACGTGTGTACATACTGGAGTAACCAATGGGTCAAATGCAAAAAGAGTGAATACAGATATTGTAGGCCACATTTTAGTGTGACAAACAGATCCAGTGCTGCCAAGTTGGTAAATAAAACATATAACGATAATAGTAATGATACTAAAAACACTAATAACTAATAGTAAAATATTATAAACAAAAAGCATGCTTTTACATCTTGAATTGGTAATGTTCACGAACCATTCTCAGGTTGCCATCCGCAGAAGGGGGATTGCTACCACAGAACCTGGCAACCTCATAGCTCACCCGGACCATAACTATAAACAAGCGGAGCACCCTCACCGGTTAGCCAATGCTAGGCTAACCAACTTTCTTCTTCGTATGTGTTTACATTCCTCTCACAGCAGATAGGCAGCCATTCTGTATTACTTTAAATCTGCATGCAAAGCCCAAATCTAATGCTGACATTTGGTGTGAATGTGCTTTAAAGCTGTTCGTTAACTACGTTTAGCCGGACAGCCTGCTAGCATGCTAACGATTGTAGCAGTCAGTTTGGCAACAAACTTGACTGTTGTACCTGCTGCAAAATTTCAGCGATGCAAAGTCGTGCTTGTGTTTTAATAGAGAGTAAATGTTAAAAGCACAAGTGGTAGCAATAATGTTTAACGTGTTTATGAACAGAAGTCGTTTGACTTTGAGGGGGCCTTCGCTAGCAGGTTAGTAGTAACTGAGCTTGGCAGAGAGGCAGTAAAACTGCAGAAGCCTTTTAAGGCTGCAGGCAGGAGCAGTGGAAGTATTTAGACACTCAGTATCTTACACAACAAGATTCTAAGTTCATCATAAATAACCCTGCTTGTCTCACTCTGTCTTTTATTTCAGGTCAGTCAGCTCCTCTGGGCCGCTCGAACTACTCTCCTTTTAATCTGAATAATGACAATGACCTGACCCATGGACCACTGCAGTGTCAGCTCAACCAGAGGGCTACTTTTGCAGATAGATCATGAATGACAAACTAGTTTTCTTAGGCCTGCTGTACTTTGTCCAGGGCATCCCCTATGGTCTCCAGTCTTCCCTGCTGCCTGTCTACCTGCGTGGAGCTGGACACTCTCTCACCCGCATCGGTTTCACCAAGATACTCTACTTCCCCTGGGTGCTCAAAGTTCTCTGGGCCCCTTTGGTGGACCGAATCGGTACCAAGCGCCGCTGGCTGGTGGGGACAGTGTCTGGTTTGGCGCTGACATGCCTCTCCAGTGCTGCCCTGGCTCCAGAGGCACACATCTGGGGAGTAGCTGGGACCCTGTTGGCCATGAACTCCCTGGCTTCTGTGCAGGATATTGCTGTGGACGGTGCTGCAGTGGGGCTGTTGAAAGGACGTGGGGAGCTGGGGCTTGGCAACACGGCCCAAGTTGTGGGCTACAAAGCCGGGTCAGTGTTTGCTGGAGGTGGACTCCTGGCTGTGATTGACGTGGCTGGATGGAGCTGGATGTTTATGCTGCTGACGTTTGTGTATGCAGGCGTGGCTCTGTTTGTGTGGGGGGCCCCTGTGCTGGATGATGAGACTATGAAGGGCCAGCAGGCAGATGGCACCAGGAAGGGAGGGCAGGGAGCCGATGCTGTAAGGCCATGGAGGGTGTGGAGGAAGCTGCTGGCAGTGCCCGGCACACCTTGGACAGTCCTGTATGTGCTCACGTACAAACTGGGTAAGTCTGATTAGGCACATGTTGAAATTTAAATGAATAGATTCATAAATTAAACAAATACTGGTGACAAGGATATTATTCATTGTCCTTTATACGTCTTTGCCACCAAGCTCAAAAAGTTAGACTGATATACTGCCTGGCCAAAAAAAAAAAAAAGTTGCCACCTAGATTTAACTAAGCAAATAGGTAAGAGCTTTCCATTGTATAATTAATGTAGTGATGAATATGTTTCAGCTGCAACAACCCATTTAACCCTAGCTGATGCAGTGAGGAGCTTCTCATTTCTTAAACAACCATGTTGGAAGACACATCCTGTGGTTGTGGAAAGGATGTTAGTCAGAAGGGTCAAATTATTTACAAAGAAAACAACTGAGGAGGTTTTCTGAAACTACTAAAATCGGGTTCAGAACTGTCCAATGCATTATTAAAACCTGAAGGATAGTGGAGAACCATCATCTTCAAGAACCAATGTGGTTGGTCATGCGGTCTGGTGAGTCCAGATTTACTCTGTTCTAAAGTGATGGGTGCATCAGAGTAAGAAGAAAGGCGGATGAAGTGATGAACTCATCATGTCTAGTGCCTACAAACCTGTGGGGGTTAGGGTTATGATCTGGGGTTGGTCAGGTTCAGCAACATTATGTTCCCAAGGAATGAGGTCAGCTGACTACCTGAATATACTGAATGAGCAGGTCTGTCCATCAGTGGAGTTTTTCTTTACTGATGGCATGGGCATGTTCCAAAATGATGATACCAGGATTCATGGGGCTCACATTGAGAATGAGTGAATCAGGGAGCATGAGACGTCATTTTCACTCATGGATTGGCCTCCACAGAGTCCAGACCTCAGCCCCACTGAGAATCTTTGGGATGTTCTGGAGAATACTTGGCGCAGTGGTCCGACTCTCCCATCATCAACACAAGATCTTGGTGGAAAATGAATACATTTCTGGACAAAAATAAATGCTGTGACATTGCAGAAGCTTATGGAAACAATATCACAGCAACTGAGTGCCATACTCAAAGCTAAAAGCAGTTTAACAAAATATTAGAATGTGCAACTTTTTTTTTTGGTCGAGCGGTGTGTTTTGACTGAAACCTTCAGGATTAAACTATGCTTTGTTTTCCTTATTGATTAATTTGTTGTTTAAGCTGAGCTATCCATCATATGTTTTGCCCAAACAAAAGTCTTAAAGATATTTAGTTAACAGATAAAAAACAAAGAAAAGCAGAACATCCTCACAATAGAGAGACTGGAGTTATCTACCTAGAAATTAGCCCTCAATTTTGGCAACCCTCAATTTTTCACCTTGTTATTTTTTTTCTCATATTTGCAAGCTTACCTGAAAAAGTACCTACTCAGAAGCAATGACGAGTCATATTTCCTGACACTGACCCTTCTGAACTTCTCCAGTTTGTGTTGCCATCTCATGTAGGGTTCAGAAATCACCACTAGATGTCTCTGTTGGTGTTCATATTAGGATTGAATGAGCGTACTGTAGAAGTTTGGAAAGCAACCATTGCAAGGCATTTTAACATGTTTTAGCAGTTCCTGTTGGCACTCTGGGAAATACAAACTTAGAGCAGATAAAGTAGTTGTTTTTGCTGTCACAGTTAGACAAGTCCAGACTTAAGGCAGCTGGAAAAGAATACAATGTTAGTTTGAATGCATCACACACAGTTTTGAATGGGTTCGTTCCAATAAGAAGCAAAAAATTTTAAAGTAGTTTTGAAATAGTCGAGCTTGTGTGTGTGTGTGGGAGAGAGAGTTGATATGACCAGAGTTTGGTGTTTGGTAGCAGAAGGGGATTATGTAAGGATTAGAGTGTCTTTGTGTCTGTGACGTTCAGAAACTGAAATGAAAGACGGCGCATCCTGCTGATGTGTGTTTATGTGTACGTAGGTGGTGAGAATATAATTGTCTCCTCGCATTTGCATAGTCTTAACTTGTGTATGTGCATCAATGTATATGCCTTTGTTTTTAAATTGTGTGTGTATGTGTGTGTGTGTTTTTGAGAGAGTGTTAAGGGTGGCTCAGTAATCGGATAAGCCCCAGCAGACGACACTACTAGACAAAATATGAAGGCTGGCTGGACCCCCTAATCTGTCTAGGGAGCACCCCCCCCCCTACCAAACACTCTCCCTGTCACATGAGCACAGACGAACACACACACACTGTTGGCTGATGTTCATGATTACAACAGTAATTACTCTTAGTATTTTCAGTCCCATGATGGAGCTCTGTAGATACATTATCAGTCTCGTCACTTAACATTTCCTGTTGTAGCAATTTAAATGTTTCCCACCTTTGCAGTAAAAAAAACAAAACAGGTTGTGTAATATTTTCGATCAGGCCTGGATGTGCCGGCGTAATTGCCTTTGTGAGACAGTATTGTTTTTGTTCAAGGGGTATGTGGGTATGTTTGTGTGAGACCGGTAATCTGGCTGTCTGAACCCCCGCTTCTCGCACACGCACACACACACACACACACACACACACACACACACACACACACACACACACACACACACACACACACACAGACAGCCCATCTCCCTCATCTAACCCTAATGAACTATGAGTTTGCGCTGCGTCCAACACTGTGGCCAATCATCGGGAGCCTCGTGTCTGAACTGTGACCCTGGTGCCATCTGAGGCCACAGGCATGATGGGAGAACTGTCTGGGTAGACCCGAGGGGACGGATGGAGGGCGTGAGGTGGGGGAGTGAGGGAGGGAGGGAAGTAGGCAGAGAGAAAGTGGGAAAAAGGCCAGGAAAGAGGCAAACAACGGAGGTTTAGAGTTGAAGTAAGCTGAAATGTTGGATACAGACATTTCAATATCCTGTTGCCATACAGTATCCCCAAAACATATTTAGCCAGTTAAACTATCGGCAAACTTTAACGGGGTTCCGAAGGTTATTTCATAAAATATTAGTGGTATTTGATCCAGAGATAGGAACCTGCAAGGAGCACCTGTGTGAACTTGTGTGAAGGCAAAATTGACTTAATAAATTCTGTATAAAGCCCTTTGGAGCTCGTTAGTTAAAAGAAACTGCAAAAAATGGCAACGACAAATGAAGTGAGCGCCGAGAAAAGGTTGAAACTTAACCTTCCTTCCTTCACTGTTGGTTGGATCGTCCAAAATGCAATACTTGTGACCGCGAACAGAGGGCACGCATGCAAAATCAGATAGACCAGCAGCAGACTGGACTGCGTAATTGTAGAATCAAGGAAAAAAATGAGAATTACCAGATTCCTTCAGAGAAGATTCAAGATAAGATCAAAGAGTATGGGTACAAAGGGAGAGTGATACAGCAGAAACTATTCAAAAACTCCAAGAATAAGCCAGCTGGGATTAAATTTAAAAGAACATGCACTGAAGGACAGCGGCTTTCGGAGACGTGCGTTGTGTTAACTAACATGGATCTAATGGTACAAAGTTTGTGCGGAGAAAGCCAGGGGAAGATTTTCAGCCAGCCTGCATGAAGGGCACAGTGGGAAGCATGGAGGTCAAAGCCTACGAGTGTCAAAATCTGAAGCTTTTCTTCTTGCAGTGTTGTAGGTGAATATAAGTTTATTGATAGAATCTTGAATTAGGAATGTTGTATGGCAACTTAAATCAGTTCATTCATGCATCAGAATTGGACTTCAGGAATTTGATCCAAAACATATCGGATGCCTGTTGAAATTTTGCACAGGAGAGAAAAAAACATTTGGAGGAGCCCTTCCAGAGCGCTTACCTGAATCCCACTGAGACATAAAACCGTATGAATTCAATAATCCTCTAGTGTGTGTAAACTGAGAGCTTTTTGGGTGGAAGCATGGATAGATTTCACCACAGTTTTCAAGGAAACTGGTTAAATGTCCAGACATTAACAAGCAGCGCAGTAAGCTAAAGGATGACAAACTAAATACTAAAACATTTTAACTGTGACCTTTACCTTTCAATCATTTATCATTTAAACCCTAACAAACAACTCTTTGTTGTTTTGCTTGACAAGTATGCTTCTGTTTTATAGAAAGGTAGCACACCTTTCTTTAATGTAAACTCTCTTTGTGTGGTCGTTGAGCTGTCTAATGCAGGGCAATTCATAAATTATTTAAGTGTGGAGTCCGGATGCATTTTGAGAACTCTGTGATTTGAGAAAAACTCCTGCTTTCTTCTATTTGTGAGTGTGAAGTTCCTCAAACACAGAGCAATTACAGCTACGATGACAGCCCTTATTATCCTCAGTTATTTTTAAATTCTTATTTCAAGTAGCTACTCAGCTGCAGGCCTGTGATGCAGTGATGCCCACATCAGGGAAGTGTTGTTGTTTTTTAAAGTAGAGAGTCAGTAAACCCCACATGTTTGACAAGAGATGTGAATGATGGTGAGAAGAGGTGGACCCTGATGGTGACTTTCTCTGGGGAAGTGACCAGGTGTGTGGAGGGATGGATGGATGAGCAGAAAAAGGGAAGCTTTGTTCCAGCACTCCCTTTTAACCTTTTCCTCTGAGTAGACAGCTATAATGATTAATTGCTAAACAAACTATATAAATGTAGAAAGCTAAATATCAGAGGCGATGCAGCTCAAGAGCTACGTCTGCTACGGCTTCAGAAATGTATAATCAACACCTCAGCAGTTTGAACAGAAACTGAACATTATAATCTTTGAAAGGTGTGATTTATTGCAGGATTCATGTACTAGACTACAAGAATTTTAGCGAGTAGTTTTACAGAAAAAGTTGAGGACAGAGTGTGGGGGTATTTTCCAGAGAGGAAAAGAAGGACTGCAGGGAGGGAGGCCGAAGGAGGGGATGAATTAATGAACAACCACCACATGGTGCCCTGAGAGAGACGAAGGGCACAGTGGAAATAGGAAAAAACACATTTATCCACACTACTACATAGAGAGTACATAATCATTCTAGATGTTTAAAGGCCCAGCCCTGTATTGTTACCAAATAAATCACACATAATGAGCCAATTAAAGTTGATTAATCTATCTTAATAATCAAAAATCAGCATCTTGTGCTAATAATTATAATAGTCATCTTATGTTTGTAAAAATACTAAAGGAATCATGTGTTTGTTCCTGAATGGACAGTAATATTGTATAATTTGTCAGAAAATAGACCGAAAAAAAATGAACCCAGTGACCTTGCAGGTTTGGGTTGGGTGGGGAGGTGTTGGTTGTTTTGCTTCTTCCTACTTAGAGGTTGGATTTTCTCGGGTTCATGAGCGCCAAGGGCTGCAGAGAACTCCCTGACATCTACGGGGACTCCCGGTGTGGTTGTGTCAGTAGAGTAATATGCATTGGATATTGTGTAATTGTGTAAATACAGTGCTCTGTTTACCCTTTTGTCCTCAGGGAACCCAAGGAAGTGAAAAGTGTATGCGTGTGTGTGCACGTAGGCCTCCTTATTTATGCTGTGCTCAATAAACGGACTATGTATGAACGTGTCTCTGTTTACCCAAGCTCTCTGCGGGGAGTGATGATGTTCTGCAGGGTGACCGTGTGTCCTCGGTGATCTCTCCTGCTCCGGCAGCTCTTTAGTCTGAGCTGCGGCACAGACGTCAGGTTTTTCAGCCCACTGTCCTGGTCGACCTCTCACCCTCATTTCACCTTTATCCTTCTGTGATCCTCCTTCATGCAACCACCCAGCCCCTTCCTTCTGCTTTTACACACACATTTATATAATAAAATATATAAATCTCATTTATATTTTATATAATAAAATATATACATCTCATTTGATCGCTGTGCATAAAAGATTCATGAATGTGTGCAGAATATTTAAAAGCCATTGTATAATTGCTAAACTTACGGTGAAACCCGTGAATCTGGTCAAGATGAGAGATTCTCTTGGTCATACAGTTAGTGGTTCGATCTTATTAAGCCACATGCAGTCGTAAAAATTGTGTATCTTGGGTGTATTTGCACTGTTAACACACATATTTTCTTTTCTATCTATTTACTGTACATCAAAACCAGTTTCTTTAAATTCGCTGCTAATATATCAGTTAATAAATGATAGATCAAAGGAGTTTTAGTAACTAGAATAATTAAGAACCCCACTTTGATCCACTAAAAGCCCCTGAAAATGTAAACAGTTTATCTGTAAGTTTAAAGTCCTGAGCAGCAACACCAATTAATTAGTAGAAAACACCCTTAGTTATTAATCAGAAGTCAAATGTTATTGGGTCTCATCAGATCTTTGTGGTTGTGAACATCGCAGCTGTTATCAGATTTTGACTCAAATGTTTCCCAATTTGTGTGTTAATGCACAGAAATACGATGTGTAGCTAGCCAATCCAATCCAACTTTATTTATATTGAACAACCACAGTTGAAACAAAGTGCTGTACACCCAGTACAAGGCAATACAATACAATAAAAACAGTAAAACAAATATAATCAGAAATACACAATAAAGGCACTAAAAACAAAATCAATGTCTCATACTGGATGGAAAGCCAATAGCTACTCTATTGAGTGCAACTGCATAAATTATTCCCATTCTTTTCAACAGTTGTGCCATAAATTCTACCAATTCTGAACCAAATGTGCCATGTTACCGTTTTTGTAGCATTGTTGGAAATGTGTATTTTGAGGTCTGGCCGCTAACTATGACTTCAGCGACAGCTTCTTTATGTGTAACCAGTCGATCCAGAATATATCTTTTCCGTGCCTGTAGTGCTAAATCATTTTGTTCCTCTCGCTGTCAACGTGTCAGGGTGTTTGGGACCTGCTACACTTGCTTCCAAGTCTATCGGTGATTGATGTTGCCATCAAGCACCTTTAAATAACTGGGATACATAAAACAACCCCACCTCCCTTCTTTCTGTCACTTTCCCTCTTAATGTTAAATTGTTTTGTCTTTCTGCGCTGTCTGTAAACACAGGGCTTCTTTGAGCCTGCCATGCCTCCTCTGTTTCCTCTTCGCTAACCTCCTAACAATGTCTCTGTTCATCTGCCCCTCCTCCTCTTCCTCTGTCTTTAGCTCTCTCCATCCCTGCTGCTGTCCCATCTCTCCAGTCATGTTTCACTCGCATCGCTTTTATTTATGATTTTATGATTGTCATTTCCTGCGCTACGTCTCGTTTTTTTCTGCTTTGCCTGCCCTTTTAAACCCACTGCTGTTTCTCGTTACCTTCTCTTTATTTCTTTGTTTTTCTTGTTATCGCTTCGTCTTAGTCCTTCACTTTTCTCTCTTTCTCCCCCTCGTCTTTTTTACCCTCTCCCCCCTTCACTCTTGTTCCAGTCTTTCCTCCTTCCCCTCCACGCTGTTTAATCTTTGCGGATGTCTAATGAAATCCCTGCTGAAATGGACAATTGTTGCTTTGAGAATATTTATAGAAAGGAATAATCAGCGTGGTTGTGTTTGTCTGCATGCCCTACTCCCATCCCCCCCCCCCCCACACACACACACTTTAAAGAAATAATTAGTTGAAGGCAGGACTGTGAAAGCTCTGAGCTTTGAGCTCAACAACAGACAGACAGGCACGGGAGCGCAGAACCATGGGTAAACAACCCTGGCATCATGGGTACTGATGCTGCCAGTGTTTACTTTATTATGACTACTATAGCTACCGCACAGTTGATGCAGCTCAAAACACTTCAGCACAGAAGATGACAGAGATTAAAATGTGAATAATGCACAGAGATCAGTGCAGCACCCACTGAGCAGATATGGGAATTAACATCTGACATCAGAATCATCTAGTTTGTCAAACCAGGGCCGGTCACTGAAAATGAGGCATTTTCAAATAGAATTACATTACAAATCGCATTCACCAATGAAAGCATCCAACCAGATACTGACGATCATTACAAACACTTTCCTTTTTACCCCAGTGGCTCTGTTTCAAGGGTACGCCATCACTTTATTTGCACATAAATTTGCTCTTTTTTCCTCAGAGGTGCAGTGCAGTAAATTCGATTAGTGGCAAATGAAACCAGTGCATCATTATCATCTTTATTTATTTTAGCGTGCTCATTATTTTAGAGTTCAACAATATGATCTCAAATCTGCAGCTAGCAATTATTTTCCGTAATGACAAATCTGCAGATTATTCTCAGTTAATTCATTATTTGCTTTGACTATAGAACATAAAAAATGGTGGAAAGTGCCCATTTTGATTCCCCTGAGGCAAATGTGACATATTCAGATGACTAGTTTTATAAGATCATCAATCAAAAAGCCAAAGATATTCAGTTTACTGTCCCGTTTAGTAAATTAAAGCATCAGATCCAGACATTTGCAAAGGTGAAACTGTTTGCTTCATTTGCTTGAAAAACTACAGAGGCGATTTATTCTCTGCCTGACTGCTGATTGAAGGAGCTTTAATATTAAACCAAAGAGTTTAAGATTGATTAGTGTAATAATAGATTTTTGATAATACATTAGTGTATAATGATTTTCCCTTGATTATTTCCATTTATCCTCAAATTCTGCTTCTGGTGCGCCCAATTATTTGTCTTTCTATTGCTCTCTTTTCATTTATGTGTGATTCTGTCCATTTGTGCAATATGAATAAGTTTTGATATTGGTAATTTGATCAGTTTAGCTTGTTTCCCTGCCTTTATGCAGACTGCATACTGTGTAGATTTGCTGTAGTGGTGGATCGTGGTTCTCTTTTCTTTATCTAAAAGAAAAAAAAAACCTCATGTGGCTGTCAGACAGGTAGATATGTTTTAAAGAGATGTCTATCTGATTGGCTAAATTAATTGACATGACAAACTTGAACATAGTCGCTCCCGGCTGTATTAACTGCGTGTAAATTACCAACAGTGAAACAAGAGTGACAGCAGTACGAGACGAGTGTTTTTGACGCAGAGAATCCACATTTCCTTCCCCACGTTTCTGCTGGGTTGTCACACCACTGTTACAGCGGTGACACTCTAACTCTGCTGCTGCACTTCCTATCACTGGGAGCTTCTCAGCTTTCTCTTATTATTTTTTTTTATATCAGTCTGTTTCATCTGCCTTTTTTCCTCTTTCTCTATTTTTGTTTGTCTCCTGGCTGACTGAGTGAGTGAATCGTCGGTTGTGTTGCGTCGTCTTTGACAGCAGTCTGGGAGCCAAGCTGTCACTCACGCAGCTCCTTGGTCCCACTGTCTTTCTGAAGTCAGTCTCCATTAATATAATAATGGCGTATACTCGGCACCACTGAATATTTTACTGTAATGTTCAGCAGAACATTACCCCCACACTCAACACCACACAGAGAAAGTCTTACTGTCTGACAGAAACTTTTTATTTTGACTGAAAGGTCTTTGTGAGGTCTGTTTCATCTGCGGAAGTTTTTGTGTTTTTGTTGTGTTTTCCTTTTTGTGCTTTAGGAAAAGTGCTAGGCCCCCGTTTGATAAAGTGACTGAGGGTATTCTTTTTCTTGTCAGGCATCTATTATTGACACTTTCCAGGAATAGGCCTAGGTGCGCCACATGTCGGTGTGTGCCGCATTTGATTCTGCAGTCGTCATCTCAGGAAAACCGTGTTGTTCATTCGTGCAGGCAAAACAGTTTGATACAACACCTCCTTCGTATTTGACTGTGATTGGAATAGGCATGTGTATTCAGGAGGTGTCTCACATATTTACTGTAGGTGAAAAATAGTAACGCTTAGTCAGACACATACAGTACATAATACACTGTTTACTGGTTGTGTTTCACCCTGCAGATCTTAATTCTGTCTTCAGTATATGTGACTCATTCTGGTCTTTCTCCTGCTTCCGTCTCTCTTCCTCCCCTTCCTCTGCTGTTTCCTCTTTGTCCATCTCTGTCTCCTTTCAATGTGTAAACAGGTGAGCAGGGTGCAGTCACCATGTTTCCTCTTTTCCTGTTGGATCATCACATGACTGCCAGGGAGCTCGGCTTTTGGAACGGTGTTATTGCCATGGGCTTCTCCATCTGCGGGTCGTCTCTGGGAGGCCTGCTGCTCGCTCAGTTCAGGTAGCCATCGTCATCGAACATGAAGTTGTCTAATTTTCACAAAGGCTGGAACTGATTAGTCTGCCAGTCCCTTCATAAATCAACCAGTCATTTAGTTTCCCTGAATCCAAAAAGACAACTTCAAATATCTTGTTTTTTTTTTTTTTTCCAACCAACAGTTTACTCTCATAGAAGATTACAAAAACATACAAATGCTCACATTTCAGAAGCTGGAAGCAGGTAACTTTGGCCTTTTTTTTTTTTTTATCAAACCTGACTCACAGGATTGACTGATTAGCAAAAATGTTTGTCTGCCTATTAATAAATCAACTAATCATTTATAATCTAATATTAACAATGAACGTGATCACTTATAGGTAGAATCATCACAGTACAGTTGGAAACAAGTCAGGTTGAAACGTAAAAAACAACGTTTGCATCATGCTGCCAGGAGGAAAAAAAAGATCCCTGCCACACAAACTGAAGTAACTGAAAACAAGCAGAACTGAAAGAAGATATGTAGCAATCAAGGGTTAAAATGTTGCAGGATAGAGGCTCTCTGTGAGGCTGCTTGTGCGTTTTCAATGAGAAATATGAGACAAGAGTGAAAAGGTACAGTCCACTGCACCACGTAAACATTGATCTTACTGCCTCACATGCTGTGCTCATATCGAATCAGATGTTATCATCCTCTTCCTCACCTTGTTCCTCTTTTTTTCCCCCAATCTTTTTGTGCACATTTACTCCATTTTCATGCAGATTCCTCCTTTACCTTTGTCCTCCCTTGTTACTCTGTGCCCATTATTCAAGTTGTGTGTGTGTGTGTGTCTTTCTGTCTGTATGACTGCATGTGCACAGTAATTTAAGCAAACATTGCCTTGTTTGAGAGCTCAGGGACCCCCTGTGTGGTGTGTGGTGTAAGAACAGCATGAGAAGCAAATCCATGATGCACGCTCGTGTGCACACACATACGCAAAACAGAAACACACACACACCTCTCAGGGTTTGATCGCAGAGACAGTAGGCACCCAAGTGAATTTAATTGTCAGATTTACAGACAGATACTGAGATGATTCTGATCACTGTATTACAGTAGCTGTGAAGCATATCAAATATTGTTTATTATGCTCATTGGATATGAAGACCTTTTTGACCTTTTTTTCAAAAATGTAGTCACTTTAGATTAAAATTATTATTTCTAATATGTATGAATTCATCAGTCAATAGCTTGAATGTTATTTATCAGTACAGGTTAGTGCTTTACAGGCAAGTGATGGTTCAAATGTAAACTCATTTTTAGACTAATGCATATAAAGTATTCAAGATTTGAAAAGGATCTGTGATATTACTGCTTAAAGTAATAACCTCCTCTGGAATAACTGCAGCTCTTCTAAAAATAGACAAAGACATTTCTATAGGCAGTGATTTGTAAGTCGAGTTTTAAATTAGTAATTCTTGCCTTACTAATATAAATATGTGCAACATTTTCATCCTTTTCCCTTCAGCACATTGACATTGTGCCATTTTTGCCTGACCATCGTTGCATAAGGTTTTCCGTCTGCTTCCACTAGGATCACATTATAGCCCAGCACTGCCTATGGCCAGTGTGATGTCATGAGAACTATAAATAACAACAATGCCTTTATGGAGGATAGTGTGTGAGCTCACAGTCCATACATTACTGCACTTTTTTTTTTTTTGCCATTAACGTACATCAAGTTCCATCAAGTGATCAGGATGCAGTAGATGTTTTGTGCTTATTAGTTAGTTACACAGAGGAAGCCTCCAAAGGCAGAATTTTGGTGATGGGAACTCGCTTTCAAAAGAAGTCATTATCATGCTTCGGCTTTTGATCTTTCACCCTCCATCTCCATCTTACCCATAAAGGACACTGTAGCTTATAAGGACAGCAAAATGTTCAAACACAGACAAATAAAATACCAAATCTGTAAATACAGAAAATATTTTGTGAAAAATCGCAGGATAGTGGATCATTCTGATGTGATATTGTGGATCAGCATCCTTGCCAGTAGATCAGGTAAAATACACATGATACCATCAGGTTCAGAGATTTTATGATGGAAAAAGAGAACAGCTCTGGTTTTGTATTGGTACTCAGTGTGAGTTAATGTTTCTCTGTTTTGGAACAGAACATGTGAGAACAGTACATTCCTGAATTATCTTCCCCTAAAAATGTTTAAATTAGACTATTATTTAAACCCACACAGGATGCAGTAATCTGAAACACGCAGTTTATGACAGCTTATTAAACTTGTAAGTGAAGCACCTCTGTTTGGCTGCTGAGTTTAATATTAAAGCTGATGAATAAGACTGTCAACTGTGATTCATGAACTTACTAAAATCCAATTTGTATTGTCTGAGATAATTGTGAAGGATTAAAATTTGGCCTCATTCACTTGGTCAAAAATACTAAAAGTAAGAATGGTGCAGACAGTTTTTAGAATTTCATTTGCAAATGAAAAGTAATGAAATAAAGTAATTTAGTTGAATGCATAGCGTTACAGATGTCTGTTCAAGTTTACATTTTTGGTTGTTGTGCCAGGTGAACACTTCTTCTGCCTTGCCTCGTCCTATCACCCCCACATTGACTCGCACACAGAGGAAGGGCTGTCCAGTAGGCTGTTGTCCCACCTCTAAAAGCTCAGTTGGAAGGTTTATCCTTCCTACCATCAGAAACGGCTGAGTGGTCAGTGAGTGACCCCCTTTACAACCGCCACTGGCAACCTGAGAACAGGGCTATTCTTATCTGGGCCTGGCCCGTGTGAGGTGGCAGCCAGGCAGGTTCTCTTTCTCACACACACACACACACACACACACACACACACACACACACACACACACACACACACACACACACACACACACACACACACATCCTCCTCAGCATCTCTTGAGACTGTGTGATATGAAAGGCTGTCATTGAGAAGGGAGGTAAAGGAGCAGCAGAGAGAAGAATGTCTTTAGCATGTGAATGATGCGGGATTGGTTTTCCAGTGGAGAGGTAAGGAAAGGCTGAGTGGATGGGAGAGAGAGGGGTGAGGTAAAGACACAGAGAAGGGTGGCGGAAGGGAGAGGGGAATGTTTTGTACAGAAATAACAAAAGTGAAATAAATAGATTTTGTGACATCACCTTGGACTCGAGGAAGCTGAAGGGCGTCTTTTATTGCTTTTGGGTGTCTTGTTCACAAAGCGATTAAAGTCTACGGAAAGGAAATTCAGAGATTTGTTTCCAAATACATTATACCTGTCAAAAAAAATCATTTCTGAAAGCTGTGAAAACAGGCTTTATTGGGCGGCCAGAAAGCATGGCTCAGTGACCCACTAGAGACAAACTGAGCATGGCCCCTCCTCATAACTCCATAGCATTATGAAAACTAGTGTGCCCCTCAGCCTGCCACTGCATCTTCCTTAGAAAGCAGAATTTGCAGAACAGTTCAGCCTCCTTGGTTAAATTTCTTAATTTTACAGCCTTGATGAAGGCTGAGCTGTTCCAGGCAACACACCCCTCTGCACTGACCATCTTACACAAATTATAACCAGAGTCAACTAGGATTCACAGATAATCTACTGCTGGTGAACTGACCATTGCTCAATCACAATCTCTTTTGAGCCTGCTCAGTGCATAATGATGTAGGGCTGTAAAACTGCACACACAAGCACCCTTTCTGTGAGTCAGTCTACATATCTACAGACTTTTCTGAGTGACTTGCTCATAGTTCATTATGAAACTGGTGACAAATAAGTGCGGTTGCCCTGTCCCTCTGAAATTGTCCACAAACCAAGCATGGATGGTGCAGGAAACTCGCTAGGAAGTTTATCTTTAGGCTGTTTGTGTTTTGAGTAAAGCCTCTGCACAAGATTTACATATGTTCGTAACTTTCCTGACTTTTGGTTGTTTGTTAAACTGCACAGGCAGCGTAATATCAAAAAAACAGGGAGTGATCAACTAAGCAGCTAGTCAGACTACACTAATCAAACTTGAAATATGATTCCAATGTCACATTTTTTTTAATGGCAGTAAGTTTTAAACCAACATTTACTGTCCTATAGCGTGTCCCATTCCTCGTTTTAATACCATTTTGAGCCCTCATGAAGACTCACATTCAAGCACTCCTGTTGTGATGTGAGTAAAATCTGTGAGGGTTTCGTTTTACAGCTTGGGTCCGTGTACTATTCACCTTGAATAATGCTTTGAAAATATTTTTAATAAGTTGGTTTCGCTCAGCACACGCATCCAAATAAATCAGATATTCTGCTTTGTGTGACAGGCTCCTTCTTCCTCACAACCTTTTTTACACATAAATAATTACATGCAAAAAAAGCATAAACAAACACACACATAGTCCTTTGAGTGGCAGGCATCCTCTGAGTGATTGGCATTGTTAATCCCTGATGTCACACAACAGTGTGAGTGCGTCTGTGTATGTGTTTGTGTCTGTGTGCGTGTGTTTGTATGTATGTTAACAGTGATTAATTATCTTCTTCATGCTGGGGATCTCCTTAGGTTATTGATTACGTCATGTACCAAACCCACAGGGGGATGATTTTCTTGCACTAACAGGGAATCAATTAGTGTCTGGGGACTTGTTTACTTATGCACGTGCACGCATGTAATTGTGTGTGCGCATGCATGAGTGTGTGTTTAATTGTGTGTGACTTGAAAAGAAATACCGAATGTCTCCAAATTTAATGACACTAGCCTGGAGTCGCTGTCATCACGTATCACACTGTTCATCGATACACTCGTACTCAAAAGTTGAAGGTGAACATGCCTCTGATGCTTGGCTTGTTTGTCGGTCTTTCCTCAGCATCGGGGCTCTGATGCGACGCGTGTTTGTTCTGCGAACCATCAGCATGGTCTTCCAGAGTTCTCTGCTCACTGTACTGGAACCATCGCCGCTCATGAAAGGTGAGGAACAAACAGAAACACAGTCGCAAAATAAAGTGGCAGTCGCAGATTCAGTTGCAACACAATTTAATTTGACATGACAAGTTTCCACTTCTACACATATTACAGTTTGTTGGTGTAGGTTGGTGCCTTACACATAACCAAAACCACTTTACAAGTGTTGAAATACTCCAAAAAGAAGTTGGGGTGACCCTCTTAAATGAACATTATTTGTGTCTCTCAATCAAAACACTAACAAAAGACATAATTTAATGAGGTAGTCTAGTACTGTGGAATCATGGGAGTTGCTGCCATCACCACCGTTGCTGATCAAAATCTAAATGACGTGACTTAAACAGAAATCGTGTTCACAGACAAGATAATGCATGAGAGTTTTCTTCACATTACGTTCACGTCACACATCGTTCTATTGAAATAATTGCAAATAACGTTAGATAACTTTTTAATTGCTAAGTGACCAATAGATGAGTCAATGACGTAGTTATGTAGAGGCAACTCAGTAGTTTCAGCTTTAGTCTACTGCTCAGAAAGTTGGGAGTTCAAGCCCCAGCATCACCAAGTTGTCATTGTTGGGGGCCTTACCATGTCTGCTGCAGCATTAAGGGCCTTATTTGTCTGGCTGAACCTAAATTTGCTCTTTCAGGAGTGAAGTATATATAAAAAAATTAATTAATAAGTGATTAATGTGATCATTAAGTGAAACAAGGGCTTTCATTTGTGGTTGAAACAATGAGAATAAAGAAACAGTGATCAGTCATGACTGAGCAATTACAACAGTGGAATAAAAAGACAACAGAGTGGCTATCTGTGTAGTTTGCTAGTTCATCTTCTTTCCTCTGCATCCGTGTGTTTACCACGGTTTCTCTGCTACAGCAGGTAAAGAGGATATGACACCATTGACAGGCAATTAAAATGAAAGACACTAGTTGGCTGAATAAAATTTATGAATTTCTTTGTGTTTGAATGTTGTGTGGAACCTTTCGGATAATGAAAGTACACAAGTCAGCTACATATATAACATTGGTCTATTTACTTTAAGGCATTTAATGCAGAGATGGTAGATAATATGCCTTAAATCTTCATTTGTTCTCTGTGTAAGTACCACATGTTGCTTATTGACTTCTGTAAAATGACATATTTGGATGTTCCAGATCCTGATCCTGACACATACAGTCCTCATCTGACCTTCTACTTCCTGGACAAACACACCAAACATGCTTTTATCAACATGCAGCTACACATTGCTTTCTGTCAGAAGTAAAATGTGAGTTTTTGTGGATAAGCAGATTGTTTTGGAAGAACATGCTGACACACTGATTAATTTTTCTGTGCTTGTATTTACAGTTTAATCAACTCAGTTGCAATTTGTATGGCTCTTGTTTGAAAGCTACAGCGCCCTCCATAATTATTGGCACCCCTGGTTAAGATACGTTGTTTAGCTTCTAATAAATTCATTTTTTTCCTAAATAATATAGGACTACAATGAAAAAAAGGAAAACCCAACCTTTAATTCAAGTGCATTTATTCAGTGGGGAAAAAAATCACACATTAATAAATAATTCTTTAACATCAAATCATGTGTGCCACAATTATTAGCACCCCTGATGTTAATACTTTGTACAACCCCCTTTTGCCAACAAAACAACACCTAATCTTCTCCTATAATACATTTTTTCTACAATTTTCTATGTGAGAGTATGCTTCTGCAATAAAAATTGAATTTATTTTAAGGCTTTCAACACATCTTAACTAGGGGTGCCAATAATTATGGAGGGCGCTGTACATAAGGTGGTGAAAGAAACCAAACATACTAAACACAGCAAATCTGCAAAGGGAAACAACCTCCTGCCTCTGGTGGAGACTTCAGGTAGGGGATGATGGTTTTTCCTCTTGAGAGAAGTGCTCCGTGTTCTAAAAACACCCACAATCCTGTGTAACCCACCACCTCCACTGAGGAACTCAGTCTGCTCCAAGGGCTGACAGACTTAAAGGCAGGTTCACAAGAAGGCCGCTGCAGCATCCCCGTCTGGTGATACTCACTCCTGGCCAGCAACAAGAAACTTTAACCTTAGTGCGGTGCGACAGCTTTGCCCTGGTCACACTTCATATGTCTCCAGTTTTTACTTCTTTGTTCTTACCAAGAAGAGGTTTTTATGTGTGCGAATGGTTTAATTTGTGTGTTATTCATTGTTGTGTTAGCATCACAATTATTACCAGTGTACCTTGATAACTGGGTCAGTAAAAGTGATCCATAATTATTGATATTGACTGAAATGGAGCATTTTTTCTTGATGAATTTTTCATCTCGCTCGCTCAGCTCTAGGCCACAATTACCCTTTGATCAATAGTGACTGAGAGATGCACAAATACAGCCTCACAACAAATGGACATTGAGTTGAGTCACCACTAGCTCAACCAAACATAAACGGTGATCTTCACCAGACTGACTGCAACACTGTAGCATTGTGCTGTTACAGTTAGTGTGTTCAGCCTCTGGATATATGTAACATAAGGGGTGTGTTCATTCTGACTGATGGTTGAGGAGAAAATGTTAGCCGATTTCTTGCGGCATGATAGGCAGGTAAGTAATTTGATACTAAGGTTAAGTAACACTCGTACAGCAGGATTTTACAATAGAAATGAACTGCTATAAATCACTCGATAGAAGCCGTTGGTCTGAAACCTGTTGGATCTTCATTAATGGAATATAGCCGTGGTTTCCAAAATAGGGGCTTGGGGTTTGTTCTTCATGCAATCGCATTAAAAAAAATACTTAAAATGGTGTATTTTCTTTTAGACTTCTCTTTGAAATATTTGATTGAACTGTTTGTACAATTTTTCATCCTGTGAAGAAAGGACACAGTTAACTATAGCTTCATCTTGAAACAACCATGCTGGAAGCAACAGTGTGAGCGTGGCTGGTGAGATGCTTTTAGATATTCCTCGGAGCACTAAAGGTCAGGAGCCAGTGGCCTATCAGTACAAACGTTTGAGCCAGTTGTTCAGTATTTATACAGAGCAGGAGTGCATGATGGGGAGAACTTTGATAGACAGGAGAGGTCTCTCTCCAGAGAACCATTCGGTCGTTAATGTCTGAATGACACTTCTGATTGTGTCGCACAGCCCGTCTTACAGCATTCGGGATTCAAATCCACGCCATTCATCTCCGCCAGAGTTGTCTGTTCCTCTATCAAGCGTCTCCGACTGAAAGTTGAGGCCTCTCCTCCTCCATTTTAAACCCAGAACAAAGATTTCAGGAAAACTCAAACCTAAAAAACAGTCAATTTCAGATTTTTCAATATTACATGATAACCCTCCACTTCCCACTCTT
This sequence comes from Acanthochromis polyacanthus, assembly GCF_021347895.1. Classification (NCBI taxonomy): domain Eukaryota; kingdom Metazoa; phylum Chordata; class Actinopteri; family Pomacentridae; genus Acanthochromis; species Acanthochromis polyacanthus. The sequence goes on from NC_067119.1 coordinate 26,768,228, forward strand.
CCAGTCTGATCAGTCGACGTGTCTGTGTGACTCCACCAGCCTCGTGTCGCTGACTGAAGAGTCTTATTCGGCAAAAACTCTGGCGGCTTGAGTGAATAATTCAGTGTTAGCGGGAGCACAGACAGATAGGCTCTGTGGTTCCTCTGTGTTTCCCCGCTAACACTGCTCTGCCTCTTCCCCTCAGAGGATACACTACATGTGTTTTGGGGACGGGGGATGTGGAGGAGGGGGGGCGGCTACACTTCAGCAGCTCACCGTTTCTCGCTGCTTTGTCTCCGTGCTTTGACTTCTACATAGAATTGTATAGTGAGAAACGCAGCAGAGCAGACGGCAGTGTACAACTGATAGTTTTCTGCCTTCTTTTAGAAACAGAACTACTTGTTTTTTGTGTGTGTCTTATTGTAGATTTTGTGACACGTTTTGATTCATTTCGCTCGCGTGTGTACCCCCCCCTCAGGTATGGCGGTCCTGAGCATGAGCGTTCAACACTTCCTGGGCGGTCTCATCACCACGCTCACCTTCACTACCATGATGCATTGCACTCAGAGGGCCGAGGAAAGCATTCAGGTAAAAAGGCCTTTACTCATTCCTGCCAAGAAGCTCATTCTGGAGACCAAGGTTGCTGTTACGTAACAATTTTGTCGCCGTCTTTGTGGTGTTAATTGTGTCATTCTTTAGTGTTAGGTCATCCTCTGTGGCTTAACAAACAGACAGCGCGATCTTTCTTTTCTTTACGCCTGCTCTCCTTCCCTTCTTTCCTCTTCCTCTGTCACAGTTTAATTGTGCTACTTTGTAATGTTAGGACGTTTCCTTTGGTTGTTGTCAAAGGGAGGCCGGGGAGGGAGATCCTCGGCGTACAGTGCCACACCTATTGTCCCCTACACTCATCAGTTCTCATCAGCTGTTCCCACCTGCAAAATCTCAAAAGTATAAGCAGACCCAGTTTCTGTTCATCGCCCCCTCCTCTCTCTGGCACTGTCCCTCGTACGATCTCTCTCTGTTTCTTTGTCATTCTGTTGTCCTTAAATGCTCTCTTTTCCTCTCCGACTTTTTCCTCTCCTCTCTCGTTTTCTCCTCTTTGACATAACTCCTTTTGTCCCCGCTGTAACTGGGCCATCATTGCCTGGAGGTGATCGCTGTTCACGCTGCCATTCAGACATCACTCAGTCAATCTCTGAAGGTGACAAATTATCATTTAAATTGCTGTCAGTCTTAAAGCGTGGAAAAAAGTACGGGGAACAAATCGCAGGCTGCAGCACAGGTACCAGGATCTGGTACTGAATTAAAATAAATAACAGGAGGGCACAATGACAACATGTGATGACGAGAACGGCGGTTCATTTGAGAGGTTCTCATGACACATATACAGTTTGCTTTACAGTGTGTCGGTGTGTGAATCAGTGTGTGTGTGTGTGTACAGGAGGGGAGAGCATTAGCTTGCCTGTGCTCGATGTGCGTGTGTGTGTGTGTGTGTGTGTGTTACTGAACGTAGTGCTATCCAGTAACAGAAAGCTGATAGTGTGAGTGCTTGTTAACGATCCCCAGGAGAAAGAAACTGAATCTGTTAAACAAGTTGCTCAGAATAAAGGCACTCCACTTAGCTGTGGTCACACAGGCTCTCAGAGCTCTCTACCTCGGCCTGCAGACCACAGCCGGAGCTCAGACTGTCCAAACTCACCAACAAATCCTGAACACTCATCAAAGTCAGACCATTTCATTCTCTGTTTTCCTTTGAGAAATTTTCTGTACTAATTTTGTCAGCATGCTCTTGTCTCTATACAGTTTATAAATGACAAGTTTACTTTATATTTACATGTCAGAAGAATGTGTGATTAATCTGCCAGTTGTTTTTTATTCTGTGATTAATCAATTAGACTACCAAATGCAAGACAATAGTTTTGTTTCATCTGGTCCAAAATGAAAAAAAGTAGGCTGTTGATCAGAGAAAAGCAGCAAATCCATGTCAGTGGGAAAAGCAGCATACAGTAGAAACATTTAGTCTTTATTTCCTTTCAGAATAGCCATTTAATTGATTATCAAAATAATAATAATAATGATTTTCTGCTGGTCAATTGTTGTGCTAATGTTTGATGCTCTAGTTCTGAATAAAGACACACATTTTTAGTCCTGTAAAAAAAAATTTTGTGCGGTAGTGTCCAACAGAAAGTATAATAGTCTCCTGTACTTTTCCAAGTTTGCTGTATTTTTATACATTTTCTGGATCAAAGACATGAAATTTTTCGATGACAAATGTCTGAGAATTATTTCTTTGCCAGAATTCTTACACATTGAATCAGTTTTTATTTCATAGTAGGGCAAAAGGCATTTGTTGTAATGAAGAAAAGACTCCTAAATCTAATGAATTAATTTGTTTACTCAGTGATGTAGGTGTCACTAGAGTCCTGTTTTTGTCCGAGTTACCTGCTGAATGTGGTGCTCTAGGGCAAAGGGAGGAGGTTTGGAGAGATTAGGTAATCTCCGTCCTTCTCTTTCTCCCTCCCTCTCACTCTGTCTTGAAAGCCTTAAGGCTGAGATCAGATACTCTTCTTCGTTTGGCCTCTTTCCATCGTCTCAGGCCATGATCTCACGCTTTCTCTTTCAGGCTTCCAGTCTTTTTGTGTTTTTTCTCTTCTGCCCTTTTCTTTTGCACTTTGATGATTTATGTTAAACATTTCAAATCACGGCTTTCTCTTGCCGCTCTGTCTGTTGCAGCTAATTGGTCTATATTAGGGCTTGAGAGCAATTAGACGATACGTTGTGCTGGAGGATAGGATGAAGTGTCACCTTTTCTTCCCTCTCTACTTTCCGATCTACCGGTCTCTCCTTTTACTCACAATGTCCGTCTTTCTTTCCCAAACTCTCTCCTTTCCCCCTGTCCCTTTTCTCCTCTCACTTCCTTCTCCTTTACCATGTCCTTTTAATCTCTTTTCCTATCATTCCTCCTCCTCTTTTTGCCCTCATCCTACTTCTCATTCTCATTCATTCATTCTCCCTTAAGGCGACCCACTACAGTTTCCTGGCGACTCTTGAGGTGCTGGGAAAGCTGACGTTCAGCGCTCTGGCCGGAGGTGTGGTGGATTGGTTTGGTTTCCAAGTTGCCTTCCTCTTCTTCCTCACGCTCTCCGCCGGAACGGCCCTGCATGTGTGGACGGCAACCTTCACTGGTGCTCTCAGGGAGCACCAGCTCAAAGAACAGCCCAAATAAGATCAGGGTGAAACGTCCTGATTCAGGGCATCTGCAGGTGCTGGAAAAGTGTTGAAATACTTTACTAGAAGTATTCAGACACATCGAAAGACCTTGAATCCTGTTAAATGTAACTCTCATGACTTCAGCAAATCATTTCAGTATAAAAGATCTTGAATAAGTTGACTTTCAGACATTTTTAAGGAGAAATTAGCCATGCAGTTAAGTACTCTGTTTCAGAGTGTGCTTTTGTTATTGCACTGTCATTTCACTGGCAAAACTGGCCTTATTTTTTATTTATTTTGCATTTGAAATGTCTTGAAAAGTCTTAACATGTACAATAGCTTGATGAAACTTGGAGATATCGAGTAGGTAAGGATTAGCATGTTGGGTTTAGCTAACAGTATTTCGCTTTCTGGGCAAAATGGAATTGGTGCATCCAGTTGGTGTCATGAAAAATGTGGTTTAGTGTGGTAGGAAGCAACAAGTAGTCATGTATTGAGAGCTGAAAAATACCAAATCAAAGGGAAATATAAAAGCTGTTTTTGTCATCTGAGCCATTTTAATGTCATTACACGCCAGCAATAAGAGCTGTAGCCAAAAGCAATATCGCTACTTTGTGATGCTTGTTCTATTATACTGTACTGTATATGAATTTATTAGTCATTCTCCTGAGTTTTATGGTTTACAGATATAAATGAATAAATCTCTACTACCTCGTATCAGCACTGTATGGTACGATACACAGGAGGCGAATGTACAGTAGCTGCACCAAGTAGAGTAAACACTTATTCACAATAAACAGCGGCAGCGCATCCGCTATGTTACCTAAACCAGTTAGCCAAAGTATGCTCTCAGTAACTGGAACGTTCTCTTTAAAAAGAGAATGAAAATGTAATTCAGCTGTTGAATGGGGAGCATTAATTCCATTAAATTCAGAGTAAAATCCTCTTCCATTTGTATTTGAATAGTTTAACCCTGACACTTAGCTTACTTCTGATAGGAAACCTCAGCCTTACACACTGCATGGTGCCGTCTCGTTTCAGTTTTTAAATCATTAATAAGGTCTGAAAATACCTGTTTTCAATAAAACTTGAATGACCACTATCACTGAGAAAGTGCGGTTTCTCATATCACTGCATAACTTCAGTGTTTTATGTTTTCAAAAAATGTCAATTGCATAATAATATGTACTATAACCTTTACTGTAACTCTCCATTGCACTGTATCCTATAGAAGATCATTTTCTCCAGGCTTAAAATATTAATAAAACAGCAGTGCAGAATGTTTTTTTTCTCCACCAGATTCTATGAAAATACAAGACTATCCTTAATGTAGGTGAATGTATCAATAGAGACTCAAATTCATTATTGTGCTGACAGATAGGTTAGAAAGGAAGGATGAATTGGTTTAAATAAAGCCAGCAATTTCAGCAAGTATAGCGAAATAAAACAGCTGGTCACCTGCTTTCACCCACATAATAACTAATGGGATGCCATACCACGTCATTACTGGTTTATTCACATAGCCAGGTCCTCTGTCATGTCCTGAATTGTAGAGCGCGTGTTGCAAAGCTCATCTCTTGTCTCTCAGCTACTGTGTTACCAGAGATTTGCACAAAAATAAAGCTGCTGAGTGAATCTTGGAGTCTTTTTTGTGTGTGCGGTATTTACCTCTTGTCAACAGATTTTAACTCATTTTCTGTCCCCGGGGGTAGAGGTCCTGTGTGGTCTTTAAGGACGCTCCCACCTTTGGAAATCCACGGTGGCTCATAGCGGCTCCAAACACAACACTGGCCCTCTGCAGTGCACTGGCTGAGGGCTATGGGAGTGAATAGGGCCAGTGTCACAGGATCCACAACCCATACAGCTCTAATGACACAACAAATGCTGTGAAGGGGGATTAGGGCAGCTTACAAGGCCCCTCAATACACCTCCACTTTACACTTTCTCTCCCGACCTCATTATCTGGGCATTTTGTTTGTGTAGCGGGATAGAGAGCGAAGGGTTTGAAGAGAGGCTTAGGTCTTACCCACTTGACATTTACAGAAAAGAGTATTTAGAGTGATGGGCCATTCTCTTTAAACCCTAAGCCCATCTGAATATTTGAGTTCCATGTTCAGTTACATTAGACAGCACAAGCTCAAAGTTCATCAGCTTTTTTCACTTAAGAAAACGGGCTTTATTCATAGATGACACCTTTAATTTGAAAAATTAGGACAATGCTGCAAAGTTCTTACTTACACCCTTGCTTTTAAATTACTTTTTTCTGCTCGTGTGTGTGTGTAAGAAAGCCAATGAAAAAAGAAACCCATAGTGTTGAATGTTCATGAAACCATCTCATCACAGGGTCCATTTAGTAGCAGTTCTGGAGCTTTTTATAGTATCATTCCATGTTCCTCAGCAGATGGAGTTTGCCTCAGTTGTCATGGAACCAAAGCAATTAAAAGGACTTCTCATTCAAGATTTTGAAGTTGAGATGGAACCTGAACTTTTGACTGGGCAAACAAAGGTCAAGTGGTACAACTAAAAGCTCCTGTAGAGCTGCTAAATTAACCTGATGATGAGTTTTGTCAACCATATGGTCATAAAATACATCTTTGTTCACAAGCTGGTGTTGGTTGTAGAAAAATAATTTCATGTCTCTGTTTGCCTTAATTGAAAAAAATGCATTTTGTAACTTGCAAGGAATGCAGAGTTTGTTATTCCCAAGCAGCAACCCATGACTGCCAACAATTGTAGTTCATCCAATGGCCACTTGAGGCAGGCACTAACAGTAAGTCAATCCCCATAGATCCCCTTTTTAAAATGTGTAAATTTACAGCAGGAAAAGACACGTTTACTGTCAGTATATGAAAACGGTTTAGGTCTCTATAGCTAATCTCCTTGTTCATGACAACTGTACATGAGATGGATTTTTATTGAACTAACCCATTTAAATTGTATTAAGGCTTAACGTTACGCATCATGGTGGGGTATTGCCACTTAAGGCAACAGGTGGGTGTCATCATAGGACAATCCAAAGACATTTGCAAGGCCCGCCTCACCTCCAGTCACTCTTCACCTCTTAGCTCACTCTTGGATTAGCCGAGACTTAGGAGGAATCAGACATCTGCTCCTATTTCACTGCAGTGGATGCTAATAGAATGACACTTGTACTGACAAACACTTAAACACTACATTTGAGGGAAAAGAGCGTACACAATATCCTGGCTACTTATCGATATATTTATCCGTACAGCTCACAGTATACAGTTTTCATTTAAAGTGTTTCCTATATGAAAAGAACTTCCAGACAGATACACAAAATGAGATGAGAAAAGTGTTAAACCACAGACTGCATCATTTGTGATCTCTATTTGAAGCAGACGAGAGTGAGCAAAGGTAGACAAGTGGTCTGGATCCTACAGGGCTGATGAGAGTGAGACCTCCCACTGCGGTTGCCAGATTGGCAGAAACCCCCCGTGGAGAGAGTGCGTGTCTCGGGGCCACCCTCCTTGCCACAGTTACCATTGTAGTGATAGATTGTTGGATTTGATGTGTGCGTTGCCACACATGTCGACCTTTATCTTTGTGGAATAACAGTCAAGGGGGTTGCATAAGACTTGCCGTCAAGTGTAAGAAAAGGTTGCTCAATTTATCAGGCAAATTTTGTAAACATAAAGCACATATTGCATATATAAATGGTCAGACAACTATTTAGTGGAAACTTTCCTTTGAATCAGAAACACACATAACATTGTCTTTGCTCATGTGAATTCCTGAAGAGTCAGATTCCCTATACGGCGGGTAAGGCTGGGTGTTTTGTGTTTTTCTGAATATTTTTTGTCAGCAGCTATTCAGTTTCATTCATTAACAATCAGGCTGGGCCACAAGTCTGGTCACATCACCAACTCTATACCCGTATCACACAGCAAAAGGATAGGGCTGCTCATTCACCCGATGCCAAGGCTGGTCTGCAAATCACAAGATGCGCCACAATGACACCCAGACAATAGGAAACACAGAAATAATAAGGCAGAGTTTATGAGCTACCACAAGTGGAGAGAGAGTTCACTGACGGTTGCACCTCTCACCTGGTAGAGTTACCTCTGGGGAGAGAGGGAGGGAGGGGAGGAGAGAGGATGGGACGGAGGCAGAGAATGCAACATGTTTCAATCTCAGCAAACAAAGGTGTTGTATCGCTTTTTTTTTCTTTTGTCTCTGAGCGCCTGGGGGGGAGAGAGGTGTTGGCTTTTTGCGCTGCTTTTGTCCTGTGGCTGGCAGAATGGCCTTCTGGGAAACCTGAGTGGGCAGGTGGAGGAGCGATCAGCGGCATCAAGTGTCACCGTGTTTCCTCCACTGGTGTTTACTTTTTGTTTGTTTGCAGAATGAGAGACATGGACACCTCTCTCTCTCTCGCTCTCTCACTATATACTCCACTCGCTCTTCCAAACTCATTCCTTCTAGTTCTTCCCACCGCTTTGTCTCTCGTCTTTGTTTTCGTCCTCTGTTTTCTCGACTAACTTCATCACATGCTCACACGAGGGCTTCACAAGCTTTTGTTCTTCTTTGTTGTGTATTGTTTCTGTTAAAAAAGAAGAGATCTTAGATTTTATTGTCATTTCTCTGAGTGTAAACAGTGTCCAAATAAGCCTTATGTCGTCTGATGGGATGAAAAAGAAAGAGCAAGTGCAACTGATGATACCAGCTCAATCAGTGTGTCATTGTTTAGGTGTGTTGGAGGATTCTGGATTTGGCCTCTGTGCTTACACAGATTTAGAGACATCTTTATTCTTCCACCTTAGAATGGAGAAAATGAAATTTGAAAGGTTACTAGATAAATTAGCATCTAAATGTTAAATTCAGTGTAAATAAAACAGTTTCATTATTCTTCATGGATAGGTCAGGTTTGTTCCATGAAAACAATCCGTTCACGCCTTGAAGTGGCTCAGATGTAACTCTACACTGTTGCCTCCTTCAGTATGTGGAAAAATCTTGAATATGCAGGAGTCCTTCCCTCTCTCTCCACCCACTGCTCTGCAGCTCGAGCACACCTGCTTTTAAGAAAGAATGGCATTATCTGTGAACTGCAGCTTCAAGGCAGAAATTTTCCGCCATGCCCTTGATCAACTATTTTGCTAATATGTCAACAAGGTAAAAAAGAATAATAATTTCTAATTTTATGCCACATTGGGTCAGATTTTACCTGAACACTGAAACTCTCCATGGAAATATTGATTATTTTTTAAACAAGTAATCATTAAGTCTGCTGAGAAACTCTTGGCTACATCTTAAGTTAATTGAAACAGATACATTTTTAAAAAAAAAGTGTTTTTCATTTCACATGCAGCACATACAACATGACTGGTCATACGATTATAAAATATTAATACTTAAACATGCAGGCAAAAAGCAACACTATAAAAAAAACAGAAGTAGGAGGGAATTCACATGGAAAAATATTATCAGGTTTTTCACGACACCGAGAAGAACATATTTACAGAGTGGTGGAACTGGGTCTGGGCATTGTTGTAGACACTGTAATAATGTGATAGCTGACCACTCTCATATCTTTTGGTGTTGCCCAGTTATCCAGCCAAAATGGCTGGAAGTAATTAAAGAAATCAAATCGATTCTCGGTTTTGAAATCAAATTTGATTTGAAAACTGTTTATTTGTGTAATCTACCAGTTGATCTCCATCGCCAGGACAACTACCTACTGCAAATTTTACTGATAGCCATCAAGAAATCAATAACAAGGAAATGGCTTAAGAGGGATCCGTCGACAGTATGCTGTGGTGATAAAGCACCGAGGTATTGGTCAAAATAGGTATCATATGCGAAGGAGAATATGGTCTGATTCCATGGATTATTTTTAGTAATTTTTCTGAATTTTCTTGCTTTGCTATGACAGAACTTTAATGTGACTGAATGTTCTAACGCTGATAGTAACTTGCCCTGGCAGTCACTTTGGAAACTAGACTTTGCTCCTCTATGATGTCTAAGGTTTGCCGTCCTGATGACCACTCCACACATTTACCTCTTATACATGGATTGTTGTAACCCTATACTGTACCTGCTGTTTGCTCTATTTAACCACGCCCGATGGGTACGTCGGCGGGGTTATTGCATTCGGTGCGGTATCTGGCTGGGTAAGTATGTATGTATGTATGTATGTATGTATGTATGTGGCTATGTCCGGTCCGATATCTCTGCAACCGCTGAAGTCAGGATAATCAAACTTGGCACTGAAGATCAGTCTGTGGTCCCCTGCTCAGTTGTGGAGTTACAGGTCAGCAGATCAAGTAGGGAGGGAGATACGTACGATGATCAAAATTGATACATATTGCATCAGTTGTATAGGGAGGACAGGGTTTTCGCCAGCAGAGGGCGTGGTTCTGCCCTCTACTGAGGGCTCATCTAGTTAAAATCTTGCCGACATTATACTTTCTCCTTTGGTGACCTAAATGTTCTGTATTGTTTGATTTTATATGTCATGTCCCTTTATAATTATGTAAAATTCTGTATACAAAAATAAAGTTAAAAAAAAACAAAGGTAGGACAAGTAGAGCAGAGACACATTAACTGAAATGAGATATCCAGCAACTGAAGTGAGCAGAGTGAGCAACAAATTATTTCTGATGATACTGGAATGGTCTCAGCTTATTGCTTTACCTGAAAACACACATAGAGTACAGATTCTAATCAAGAAATGGCAAATAATCCCTGTTCTCTCAGTTTTAATCTTAATAAAATAACAAAGCTGTTTTAGTTTGATGTTGCTTACACGCACACATCATCTCTTTCAGTTTATCTAGGACATCTACCGTGTCAATTAAAAGTATGTAACATAACAGTTTAGTTGTTGTAGAGATGGACCACGTACACTATGAATGTAAAGAATGATAACAGTCATATCTGTGTATTGTGTATTGTTTTGTTACTGCTCACAGCAAACTGGACACAGACCACCAATGCAGTTCCTCGACTGGCCGCTTGAAGCTGGCTACAACAGCAAGTCATTCCCTATAGACCCCCATGCTAAAACGCTCAGCATAAATAAACACATTACAGCCTGGTAGAAAAGCAGTTTTTGCTAACCTTGATTGTCAACCGTACAGAGCTTGAGTTTTTGTATAATTCACCTCTTTAAAGTGTAGTCTGGCTTAAAGTGATGCATGAGTGTTAAGTTCTGCACCTCTTTGCTCATTTTTGGATCAGCTGGAAGCTATGAGGGGTCTGGCACTGCCAAGGTGGCAACAGGCGTAAAAACTGAGATTCAGAAATGCTGCTCAGGAAACCTGTGGGTGATGTCATGGAGGGCTCGTCCATCTTTATATACAGTCAGTGGTGGAAATGTGACAGCTGAGGTCACATCAGACACATTCTTGTTAACACGATAAATTAGCAATGCCTGGAGGGAATTTCATTAAATCTGGCACCAATGTCCACTTGCAGTTAATTTCGTGGTCACATAATGTGGCTTTGGTCATAACTCAAGAATTCAAACCCTACTTATGACAGCATTTCAGATGAATGTCTAACAGGATAATGAGGTCATGACATTTCATATCTAAAAAGTCAAAGGTGAAGTCTGCACAGACATGGATTTATGCACTGCAAAAACTCAACATCTTACCAAGTCTATTTGTCCTTTTTTTAGTAAAAATGTCTCGTCCCACTCGATTTAAGATAAATTCACTTAACATGTGACATTTCAGGAACATAGAAGGACTTGTTTTGAGACAATGCATCTTAAATATTTTGTTAAGTCAAACAATCTTTTCTTGTTTTGAGTTGTATTTTACAAGAAACCTCAAAATAAGTTTAACCCTTGTGTCAAATTGGTCTGGTTTAAAGTTTAAAAATGTAGAAAAAAAAAATATTTTCACAGTGAAAACTTCCACATTTTCAAAATTTTTGGGGAAAGTTTTGAACCTTTTTTGGTGAAACAAAGAAATGTTTTAAAAAAAAAGATTTCTTTAGGAACATTCGGAAAAAAATAAACCAAAATCTAGTGAATTTCGTTGGATTTTGGTTGATTTTTTTCAGAATGTTCCTAAAGAAAAATATTAGAACTTTTATTGATATATATGGAATCACTTTACAGTAGATATTTTTTTTAGGATTTTTTGAAAGATTTTTACTCATTTTTAAAAAATATTTACATTTTTTAGATTTTTTGACTATTATTTGTTGCCAAATTTGGGATTTTTTTTAAATAAAACTTTTAAGGGAAGCTTTAAAGGAATTTTTGTCCTGAAGATTTTGCAAATTTTTAAAATTTGGGGAATTTTTTTGCTGATTTTTTTTCAGACAAGGGAACAATAATTTTTGGTGCCGTAAATGAGGACAACAAGAGGGTTAAGACACCTAAGCTTGACAATCCTGGTAAAATACAGCTTAAAATAAGTTTCCAAAGCTAATTTTAAGATCTCAATATTGTAAATATCATATTTTATTTCACAAAATCTTACCAAGTCATTTTTCACTTGTTCTATTGGCAGATTTTTTTTCGCTGAGTTTAAGGTAAAAGTTCCTTGAAATAAGTTTTTTTTCTTGTTTTGAGAGGGGCATTTTTTCCAGTGTGTACCTACAGCAGCAAACACTCAGAGAGGATGAAGAAACTGGAGATAATTCTGACCAGGATGTTTGGAAAGAGGCAGCCTTAATGCAGAACGGGCAGAGCAGCGGTAAGCATTTAGTTTTCTGTTAGCCAGGCCACAACAACCACACTGTAACTTTAGCCCACAGAGAACGTGTGTGTTTTCTTCCATTGCAGGGAGGCAGATATCTTTACTTACTGAAAACACACACCTGTGTGTAGATCACATGATCTGATCACCAATATGGGAACCGGCAGTGAGTTGCAGTCAGTCTGACTTTATAGAAAGTTAAGGGTCTGAAATAAAAGACAGCAGACAAATAACTGTGTGGAGTCAGTAAAGTTGTTTTTCTGTCCAACTGCTTTGCTTTAACTTGAGTTAGGCGTCATTTATGTCATTAAAGTTCCCTAAAATTGTGTGTAAAACATTCACTGAGGCATTGTTTGCTCGTTTTGTGTTGTCAAATTTAAAACATTTCTTGCACACACACACAGAATCTGCAAAAATATTTCTATCACACGACCATTTATCCTGTTGTGTTATTTCAGGGTGTCTCATAATCGTGTTTCTGAGAATTTTCATTTTTTGGAATTACCAGTATTTGAATACAGTTAATTAAAAAAAAAGAAATCATATAATCCCCTACACTTAATTTAGAAACAGCCATTTTCCATTTTCATGAGAGCCTGAGTAGACTCTTCAATTAGTTTCCTCTGTAGTGCTATGAGTTTCCCCTTCTAAACAGCCTCTGAGCAATAACTACAAGCCCAGCCCAACTGAATAACTTAATGTAAGAATAAATTGTATGTTCTGCACTCATTTCATTAATAATACACAACTAATTTTCATACAGGATCCCTGCTCCCTGCCAACATAATCATAGATGTCTATTTTTAGGTACAGGGTTTTAATTGGCATGAATATTCCAATGAGCCACAATGAAGCGCGTGTTGAAGATGGCAGCATCAACAGTGTGTGATGCTCATAGAAGGGGAGGCACAGAGAGAGCAAGATTTCACCGACAGTACAGTGAATGCTCACATGTGCAGGCAAACATAAAATCTGTGGTTTTGGGATAGAAACTTTGGTGGTATGTGCAGTACAGTACGGGTAGTATAGTGTAATGAAGTCTTGTATCGTTGAGATTTTTGTCTTCCTGACGGTACAAGAAGACAAAGCTTTACTCTGGTGCTCACATGTTTTCATTCCATAAGCTCTCAGAATTAGGATTATGTTAAAATAATTAAAGGAAAATTCCAGTTGTCAGCCTCAGATTTATTTCCTACTTTTGTAAATCATGGCTAACTGATGGATTGTGACTTCTATTCATTTCGAGTCAATGCATATTTAAGGAACACTAATTCTGTGAGATCAGAGAAAATCCCAGTATGTTTACAGCATGTTTGCAGACATACATTCTAATTAACACACAGAGGCTGATGAGTATAGGTTTTCCCAGTTGGATTTACACATCAACAGAAAATCCAACACGGCACCAAGAGCAAGACAGTTAAAATAGCTGTAATAATATGTTACACAGCAATCTATATGGATAATTGAGGGATCGGTTGCAGTCGGGTGAATGGAAAAGAAATGTTTGAGTTTGAATGTCTGATGCTGTTTCATCTCTTCTCTTCTTTGTAAAGGTATTTATGTTGTTAGCTGATGCTGCGTTCTTAATGTCTGTCCTCATTAATTGTCTTGGGTTGAAGCTAAGAAAACACGCCACCGCTATAAGGTTAAGCTTGTTACGGTGAGCTTAAAAACAAGCTTTAAGGGAGAGTAACAGAGGAACATTTTCAGCTTGGCTCTCATTATTTCAGCTCCTGATTGAAGAGAAGAGTTTAAAAATGCGGAGATTTTTTGATTTAGGGCAAGCAACACAAACCAAGATCCAATCAAACCTGAATAGAGGAACCGGAAAATTCACCCGGACATATTAGCAAAGTAGGTGCTGCTGGAGACTGTGTGACTACAGTGAAATATATAGTTGGAGAGCACATATGTAATGTGTTAGCAGGCTGGGAATTTAACTCTCTGAGGTTCTTTCTGTTACTCTCTGAGCTTCTTTCCCCTCTGGCATTTAGTTCTCAGGATTATATATCATTTTCATTTAATAAAGAGTTACTGAAGATAGAAAAAAGCTCTCTTGCTAATTGTCGGTTAGGGAGCTCATTAGGTTGGTCGATTATGGGACAATAATTTCACACTTTATTCAGAAGACGTATATCCACCAACTCCTATCTCTTTTGTGGAGCAGTTAATACCCCGTGGAAGGTTAAATAAAAGTGGATGGTGTGACATGACCTATCAGCTTGCTCCTTCTGTTTTGGATTCTCAAGATCAGGTTCAGTACATTGATTGTAGTGTTTCTCCTTAAATACACAGATTTTTGACTTCTGTTGTGACGCTGCTTTTATAGAAATTTCTAAAAACCCATAAAACCATCAAAACCACATGTGCATTTGGACTGATCGGAGCTGCTCTGTGGTGAAACAGGCTCTGCTATCCAGTCGCTCCGTGATGGGCTGGGATGTGACAAGCTGCCAGCTCATATGGTGTTGAGCCTGAGTCACTTAGCTCTTGTCTGCCTCTGTCTCCAGGCCCAGACGCCTTCAGCCCAACTCTCCCGCATCTCCACTCTCTCTCCCTCAGCCTCGGTCCCACCACACACACCCCCATCCTCTCCCCCAGCCTCATTTGGACCATTAGGGCCAAGACAAGAGAAGCCTCGTTCCTGTGCACACACCCCACTTCTTCTCCTTCATTTTCTGTCATCTATTTTCTGACGCCTTTCCTGCATTCCTCTATCTCGCTGCCCTCCCATGTGGACAACCCGTCAGGACTAGTTCTTGATGGGGGAGTTAACAGCGCTTTGTGGTGATGTTTTAAGGGTTCCAGCTCGATATGTCTGTCTGTCCAACTGGTTGACTGAATGCCTCCTGGTGATGTGGCCTTGTTATCTATCTATCTATCTATCTATCTATCTATCTATCTATCTATCTATCTATCTATCTATCTATCTATCTATCTATCTATCTATCTATCTATCTATCTATCTATCTATCTATCTATCTATCTATCTGTCCGTCCGTCCGTCCGTCCGTCCGTCCGTCCGTCCGTCCGTCCGTCCATCCATCCATCCGTGGCTGCACAGCTGGGAAAAGGTATTTAAACAGTTCACTAAGGAGTTTTTCCTGTTGTTGGCAGACTCCATCATATCAGATTCCAGGCCTTTATTATTTCCAGTATCTCTCAGGGAAATCATTCTTTGGCAGAGTTTTGCTGTTGTTTCTTAGAGTGCAGTCACAACACTCAAATTTCTCTTAATCCCATATCAGACTAACTGTGGTATGAAACTGAAGCAATGAATAAATGGGAAATGTCAAATTTGTAATGCTGATATCACTTACAAGAGTCTGTGATTATGGTGATATAATGAAGGGAGATGCAGGTGTTCCTGCTGGTGTGCAACACTGCTGGAGAATACAATAAATTTTGGTTTTATTTTAATGGAACAGTTGAGTCTGTTTGACTAAAGCTTTTAAAGTAATATAATAGAGGCCTGATCTCTTTACCAAAGTCAAAGTATATTTCTGTTATATCAAGTATTTTACTACAGAAATGGTATTTCTATTTCTTTGACACAATTTCATATTGGAAAATATTCATCACTAGACACTATTGTGTGTATTCATGTTTCCCCATAACTATATTTAGAATTTTAGATCTAATCCTTAAGCTAAAAATGACAACAAGTAGCTGAGGAACAATTAAAACACATTTTTTGTAAGTTATTGTGGTTTGATAAGCTATAATTTGGCTCTGATTAGAATTATTATTACTAATTATTTTTAGTCAACAACACAGTCTGCCGATTTGGTCTGATTAATACTAGGTATTTATCTGGGGTATTATTATTATTTTTTGCACTTTTTAAGTTCACTTTTTCACCTCACCTGCATCTCCTCTCCTGGATTATTTAAAAGCTCAGTCACCCAAATGACCTTTTATATGAAATAGAATAGAATAGAATAGAATAGAATAGAATAGAATAGAATAGAATATGCTTTATTGTCATTATACAGTGTAGAACGAAACTGGAAAGCTTCTTCTTTTTTTTGTATGAAATATATGAAAAGAAGAATTGTCAAGGCACATATTTCTAAAAGAATAAAACAGTGAACATCACCATACATGATGTTAATTCCACACCGTCTGAGAAGCGCTGCTCTAGCTGTAGACTGCACTCACTGGGATATTAATGTGGAACATGGGTTAAGCATAGAAAGCAAGTGGGTTGACCTGACTTTGCCTGGAGCACAGCATCTCACATTTTATAGTCATTTTACTGTGAAATAACTTGAAAATGTGCAATTATCAGGTTAAAATTTAAAACCTGCCGGGCTTAGCTAAACCCCCAGTGTGTCATGATCCTCGTACCTCTGGTATAAAGACCTCACATCTCAAATGAAGCTCAATAGGAAGCAGACGAGGAAGAGCGAATCTGTACATAAGCACACAAAAGCATATCACTAAGCCTCTTTAAAACAAAGACAGGAGGTTGGTTTCCATTTTCTCAAAATACCTTTTTATCTCTAGAAATAAGACATTAATGCCTGCTTCAGCTCTTAGAAGCTTTCACCCATTTTCACTGAGGTGCATCGCTGCTTTTCTGTGGAAACGCCCAAAAAACGTCTAAATACCTGCCATTTTCCAAACTGAGTGTGTATTGTATGTGATGGGTGTGTTGATGTGGATAAAACGTGAAGCGATGATGTGACAGAGTGAAGAGTAGTGGAAGGGTGGAGATCTGTGGAGGAAGGGAAGAAAAAAAATGTAAGGGCCGAGGGGGGAGATACAGTACCATTACTACACTGTTTGACATCATCAGGGATTCAGCCTGAGGCCAGAGCTACTAATGGGGGTCTCTCTGCTCTCCCTCTCCTCCTAGCTCACATACACAACAATCATGTTGAAAATGCACACTGCATGTACAGTTATGGATTCATGCACACTTCACTGGTTAGAGCTGTGCACGCAGACACATTGCACAGTTTAAAATAACAAATAGCTGAATCTATGCTTTCCTCAAACCGTCTCCATCCGTATTTTGGTGCAAATCTGTACAGTACGTGTTGTTTCGCTGCACCAAAAATCCCTTCAATAATACAGCTCGGTCCTATACATCCCATTTTCCGTTGCTTCATGGGGAAACTAATCTTGTATTATCATTCTTGTAAGTGTTGATGTGTCATCCGTGAGACAAAAGGGAGACAGTTTAGCCCCCTCCTATCTCTCCCTGTACCTTGAAAGCCACACCACTTGTGCATCTCTGGAGTCTTTGAGGGAAAAAGGCTTACAGTGCCACGCTGCCGAGAAAAGCCAACTCATCCCCACCAGCATTTGTTGTGCTCTGCCTAATCTAATTCAACTGCTAAAACCACTGTGACAGCAGCTCGTTGCTTCAAGCACTAAATTATAGTCTTGCAGGGGAACGGCAGCAAAAATAAAGATGAGAGGGAGAATGAGCAGAGTGGAGACAGAAGAGGTAATGCATCCAGATAAAATGAGAGGGATGTGGGATGGAGAGGCTGGGATACAGTGGAGCAGGGGTGTATCTGGTGGGACCATCACAGAGACAGTGCGTGGTCTGATGTAGACAGCTGGACATGGAGTTTTTAATCTGTCTAAATAGGATGTGCCCAGTGCAGGCTTTTCTCTCCAACAGCAGGCCCAACACTGGGGTTGTGACAGCCAGACGACAGCATGGAACCACAGCAGTCAGAGCCGACACCGCTGCTGTCTGTGTCTGTGTGTGTGTGTGTGCGTGTGTGCGTGTGTGCGTGTGTGTGTACGTGTTTATCTATACCGGT
This sequence comes from Acanthochromis polyacanthus, assembly GCF_021347895.1. Classification (NCBI taxonomy): domain Eukaryota; kingdom Metazoa; phylum Chordata; class Actinopteri; family Pomacentridae; genus Acanthochromis; species Acanthochromis polyacanthus. The sequence goes on from NC_067119.1 coordinate 26,785,875, forward strand.
GGGGACTTGGTGGGGACTTTGACCTGACTCCACGCTATCTCCGTGGGGACTCGCGTCACGGTGGGGACCAAAAATGAGGTCCCCACAAGTTTACAGTGTTTTCTTGGCCATGTTGTTGTTACTGAAAAAGTAAAAGTGCAAAAAAGTTTCTTTAGGGTTAGGCTTTGTTTTGGTGTTGGTTAAGGTTAGGGTTAGGGTAAGGGTTAGGGGTTAGATATGAATGGGAGTCAATGGTAAGTCCCCACGCGGATATAAGAACCAGACATGTGTGTGTGGGTGTGTGTGTGTATCTGTGCGTGAGAGTATTTGTGTCTGAAAGTAAGCAATATGCGCATACATCTGGGTGAAGAGGAGGAGGGTAAGATACGAACAGTGAGACAGCCAGTCAAAATGTCCGCAAGTGTTGCAGACAGAAGTGTTGCATAAACTTTGCAGTTTTCGTTTCAGATTTCTATCTGATGTCAAACACTAACGTTTGTGTGTGACCCATGTTTTAGGTGATGTGGGTGATGTGACTCAGACACATTTTTTCCAAAACTTTTTGCAAATTTTAGCATAATTTTCAAAAAAAATCCACAAAAGTAAATATGGATCATTGTCACTTCTGTCTATTCACTGATCTCAGTGAGATTACTGAGAAAATTCTCCAGTCTGTTGTCATTAAACCACTGAAGAACAAGATGATGGAGTTAAAAGAAAAAGTGTGTTTGTTTTAGGTGTTCATTTGGGGAATGATACAGACTTCTTGCGGATTTTATTCTCTTCGGGAGACATTTCTCCTCTCCTCCTTACACTGCCTTTGGTAAATGCATTTTTACTAAAGTCTTGACTGCTACGTACTGAAATAGATGTAACAGACTTACATACTGAGAATGTAAAAAAAAGTAGTGACTGATTCTTTTTTTACAGTTACATTTTACACAGGTTGTAATCAAAGTACAGTAATATTCTTAAAATCAGCTTCTGGTTGTTGCAGCATTTCAGATAATTGTAAATATTTTTCATCCACTTCATGCAGTGGATAAACAGGGAAGTCAAAAACGTTTTCTCTTGCAGCTTTTTGTATCAGCATTAGTTGCAAAGCAGCAGACTGAAAACTAAATGTTTTGTTGAACTATAAAATCATATAGTTTTATTTCTTCTTGATAATTTGATTGAGAAACTCGTGAGTTCAGTGTGTTTTAGGAAGTACACACAGTGGTATACAGGCCCGGGGTGGCTAATCGGGAGAACCGGAACAATTCCCGGTGGGCTGGTCTGATGTTTGGGCCGTGAGGGCCGGTGTTCAGTCATGTCTCTGAGTTGATCATTATGCTGCTGCTGCTGTTCCTGGGCCACCTCCACTGGCAGCTCTTTTCTTTGTTTTTGTTTTTGTTTTTTTGCAGACGCACCGTGACGTAACACGTCCGTGCACGCGGTCAGAGGTGTTTGAAAGATGAAAACAGGAAGAGCAAGGGTGGTGCAGAGAAGGTAAGAATTAAAAAGAGGAAAGCTCTGGAAACAGACGCAGCCGAATGTGCAGAAATTGGAAACTAAAGCTCGCGGTTTGAAACAACATATGAGGACGAGGAAACCGATACAGACTTTGTTGAACTTTACAAACCACCATTCAAGTTAATTATCAAATCAATTAATTGTGTGTCATTGTGGCATAAAACATAACGTTATATAATTTAAATAATAGTATGATGCGACCACATATCTGAAACTTTGTCCTGCAGCCCCTCAGAGTCAGAAGAAAGATTCAGCAGCAAGCAGCAGCCAAGAGCCACAAGTCCAGAGTGTCATTAAAAGACAGTAAATACACAAAGCCCACAATTGAAAGGGAATAGGATGAGATGAAAACATTTACTTTCATTACTGATGTTGTCCAGTTTTAATAAAGTTCATGCTACTTTTATAAAATGATGAAAATGAATAAATTGTATTTCTGTGATCTGTGTTTGATTTCTGTTTTTTCTCCTGTCATCCAGATGTTCAGAGGGAGCTGATGCCACATCTGGTCCAGCCAATGGAAGGTCTTGGAAGTTCTCTGACTGAAGATGGTCCTCTGAGTGGATTTAAGGTTCAGATGCTCAGGAACAAACTCCACCAATGAGCCAACAGGGAAGCTTTAGGTTTATTAAATGTTGCTATGAAGGTATCGCTGTTTTTCTTTGTGAATGCAAAGTGCTCCAACTGAAACTTGAACTAGAAGTTAGAAGTAAATCCTTCCATCTGACATGATTTATTTGCATTAATAACCTCATAACATTGTAATTTTTATTCCAGTCTTGGTTGGAAATAGAATCTCTGTATTGATTCAGGTAAAAACTGAACTTCACAGCATGTTGGAGCAAAACAAGCAGATGAAAAGTGTGATGGTGTTGGATTGTCAGACTGTAATGTTGCAGCTCAAAGCAGCTTTTCTATCTCAGTTCATTCTGACATTCAGCTCTGAATCAACAGCAGATCCAGTTGATGGTGATCCATGCTGTGGAAGTCTCACATCTCCTCATTTAATTACACTGTTTATTCACCAACACTTTATTTAATAAAAGTCTCATCCAGTTTTTATGAGGAATGTGATGTTTTAATTTCTCTGTGAATAACTGCAGTCTAATGGAACAGCTGGAGTTGTAGCATCTGTCCTGACACTGATCATGAAGTGTTGATCAGAATACTTTTGGTCAGCAGTCATCCCTGAAGTTTTACTTTAAAATCTTTCCTTGTGTTGTGAACTTGGGTAAGAAGGAGAAACTTTAGCGTTGCCATGGATACATGAGTGCTAAATTCTGTCCATGTTTCATTATGGGATGCATTCCAGCAGATGAGTTTGTTTTTACAGACAGCTAGCATTCAGTCTGAGATATTAAGAATAAATAAATGTGCATAATGTGGACATGAACAGATTTTATTTTTATTTATTCCTACAGCTGCTGCAGGTAAAGTTCCAGAATGTGGAGGAATTTAGTCTCATAATCACAGACAATAAATATTATCTGAAGGTCGGGTTATTGTTGTTTATCAGCACAATACAAAAGATTCATGTTAGAAATATTCCAATTAAGACTCGAGAATATCATGATTTATGTAAATTTACCTCAATAATATGAATGTTCAGGTTAAGACTGTGCAGTGATATTTATTAAAGTTTAGCTGATTAAAGTTTATGACTCTGTACTACAATATTATGTATCGCTTTTTTTTCTCGCTTTTTACCTGCCTCAGCAAAGCGTCTTTGGATCACCTGCAAGTGGTCCAAAACGCCGCTGCCAGACTGCTGACCAGTACCTCCAAAAGGTCCCATGTCACTCCAATTTTAATTGCTCTTCACTGGCTCCCCATTAAATTTCGGATACAGTTTAAAGTCCTTGTGGTCACTTACAGAGCTCTGCATGGTCAGGCACCGGCCTACATCAGAGATCTGTTACAGCCTTATGTCACCAGCAGGTCACTGAGGTCCTCTGATCAGGGCCTGCTGGTAGTTCCTCGTTCAAGGCTGAAAACTAAAGGAGACTGTGCGTTTGAGGTTGTGGCACCTACTCTGTGGAACTCTCTCCCACCATATCTGAGATCAGCGGACACTGTCGACACCTTTAAAAAGCAGCTAAAGACCCATCTTTTTAGACTTGCCTTTGCGTGATTTGTTGTATGTTTATCTCTTTTCTTTATTTTTTGTTTTTAATGCCTTGTTGTTTTATGCTTTTGTAAAGCACCTTGTGACTTTTATGCTCTAGAAAGGTGCTACACAAATAAAGTTTATTATTATTATTATTATTTATGATTTAAATTGACATCATTATTATAATATTTAGGGTCAGACTCTACTGTATTAAGAAATCAAATATTCTATAAAATGTAAATACACTGAACTAATTTGGATATATTTAAGTGGGACGTGATGAGAAAATTATAGACAAACTTTAACAAAAGCTGCATGAGAGTTTACAGGTTTTTATGTTAAATTTCATCAGCAATTTAATGAGTTATCAACAAAAATCAAGTGTTCATTTGTGAACTTCATTTCCTAAAACATCCAGAATTGGAGCTCATATCTTTGGCAGCTGTAAAGTTTCTGCTCCTTCAAAGTTCACAATGAATTAATTCCTAAAACACTCTCAGTGCTGGAGAGCATTTGTGATGCTGAAGCAGTGATCAGTTTTTCTGTTTCTTCTCTGGAGATGTAGCCTAGCCGCGCTAGACCCAGCTCTGAAGACGCAAGGGTCTCGGCACGCTCGACAGGGAGGGAGGCGGGCTAAAAGGTTGTCTATCAAATCACTCTGCAGCAATTGGGTAGGTATACAACCAATCAGCGCAACGAATAGGCTGACGTAGTTCCTAGAGCGCCGGATTGTGGCTAAGTCCCATTAGCTTCCCAACCAGTAGAGCTAACTGGTATATTAAGGATTTGCCATATCCCGTCGGCATAAGTCCAAATACGTCTTTCTTCTCAATGAAACACTTCAGTGCCGTCCTTTGTTTATCTTTCAAGTTGAATTTTAGCTTCAAATCTTTAAGGGCTGTGGCCAAAGCCGAGTCGAAAGATAACTGTTTATTGTGCGCCGGTTGTTGCTGTCAGAATCGTCGCGCCTCTGTCGTCACTTAGTTACGCCCGCCTTCTGACTCTACACTTCATGGTGATTGGTCCGGCCAGTTTTAGGAGCATCCAGCCTCGAGCCTTATGGAGGGTAACTAGACCCACCCTGGCAGAGAATTAAATTCGTTGCCGTGGGTTGTCTAGCGCGGCTAGGCTACTGGAGATGCACAATGAAGGACGTCTGCAGCAACTGAGAAAGAGTCTCACCACATGAGGAAAAAGACTTTATTGAAGAAGACAATGAGGAAAACTATCAGACAGCAGACGGCACGCATTCAGGGGGAACTCTGAACATTTGATCTGGAACAGGAATTCAATAATGGCAGTGTGAGCTTCATTTCAGTCTGTAGCTGCTGAATTCATGAATGAATCATTTGGCACTAGAGAGGAAGACCATCAAACATCCACATCAGCTGATGGAGGTCCGAGAGTCTCACCAAACAAACAACCTACAGAGTGAAGACCTCTGACCTGATTGAACGGCCTCCTATTCAGCCACATGTGTGAACAAATGCCTCTAAGTTGATTTGCTTTCTAAAACAAATCTAGTTTGAGTCCTAATCTATACCTGTGTGTTTACTTCTTTACTCTGCTGTTAACAGTTTAGGCTGTTAGATTGTTCCAGATAAGAGGAGTACAAAATACTTCAGAGTCGTTCTACCAGGAGCCTGACAGGAAGAACTCCAACAGCTGCTGAATGTTCCTGTGGTCCCCTCAAGGCTACAGGAGGAGTCCTACCAGGACGAGCCGATCCACCTGATGCCGGCCAGTCACTGCGGTTCAAAGTCAACACCGACTACGTGGACTTCTACTGAACCGCATGGAGGCCTTCAAACCGGACCAACCAGTTCCCCGACTTGTGGGTCTGAGGACAAGAGAACCCTCAATCCAGACTCCTCATAATGACGTTTGAGATTTATGTTATTTGTTTGTATGTTTATTTATGTTATTTGTTTAGTCAGGACAAAATGACAGAAATCCACAATTGTAATTTTATTTCAGGACTCGGTTATTAAATGTCAAAACAATCCATGTGACTCTAAAAGCTCAACAGCTTTACAAACTCTAAGACTAAACTCTCCACAAGGATCCAAAATAAGTTGGACTTCTACATGAGAGCTTTAATTATTTTTCATCTACTTCCTGAAAAGTTTGGTCAATAAAAAAGACAAAAAATAATATTTTCAGATGAACTAAAGACAGACTGTGTGATTCTTCTGCTCACTTGTGTTGCTGTAAACTTATTCTTTCAAATAAATAGCCGCTGATATATATATGGTGTGTTTTTTGAGCAACACACCATACTATGATGTTTTTACAATGATGGTTCTACTATGGAACCAGTTTCACATGTTCAGGTGTTCTTTGTGTGAAAACTCAGAGATTTCAGGTATCAGAAGGTCTATGCTTGCACTAGGAATTTGAAATGAAGAGCCACTGTGTCTCACTCATAACAATAACAATGAGCCACAAAAAGCCACAAATTTCTGTGTCAGGGATAGCGGAAAAAATAGAGTCATTTTCCTGCATTCTGGTGCATTTTGAGGTAAAAAAAAAGCTCAATTAAACAGTTCTATTTTAACTATTTTATTTCTACTTATATGTATGTATGTTGTTATTTTTATTACAAACAGGCAGTCAGGGGTGAAGACACATTCCCCTGTACAGTGCCTTGTGAAAGTATTCGGCCCCCTTGAACTTTTCAACCTTTCGCCACATTTCAGGCTTCAAACATAAAGATATAAAATTTTAATTTTTTGCCAAGAATCAACAACAATTGGGACACAATCGTGAAGTGGAATGAAATTTATTGGATATTTTATACTTTTTCAACAAATAAAAAACTGAAAAGTGGGGTGTGCAATATTATTCGGCCCCTTTACTTTCAGTGCAGCAAACTCACTCCAGAAGTTCAGTGAGGATCTCTGAATGATCCAATGTTGTCCTAAATGACTGATGATGATAAATAGAATCCACCTGTGTGTAATCAAGTCTCCGTATAAATGCACCTGCTCTGTGATAGTCTCAGGGTTCTGTTTAAAGTGCAGAGAGCATCATGAAGACCAAGGAACACACCAGGCAGGTCCGAGATACTGTTGTGGAGAAGTTTAAAGCCGGATTTGGATACAAAAAGATTTCCCAAGCTTTAAACATCTCAAGGAGCACTGTGCAAGCAATCATATTGAAATGGAAGGAGTATCAGACCACTGCAAATCTACCAAGACCCGGCCGTCCCTCTAAACTTTCACCTCCAACAAGGAGAAGACTGATCAGAGATGCAGCCAAGAGGCCCATGATCACTCTGGATGAACTGCAGAGATCTACAGCTGAGGTGGGAGAGTCTGTCCATAGGACAACAATCAGTCGTACACTGCACAAATCTGGCCTTTACGGAAGAGTGACAAGAAGAAAGCCATTTCTCAAAGATATCCATAAAAATTCTTGTTTGAAGTTTGCCACAAGCCACCTGGGAGACACACCAAACATGTGGAAGAAGGTGCTCTGGTCAGATGAAACCAAAATGGAACTTTTTGGCCACAATGCAAAACGATATGTTTGGCGTAAAAGCAACACAGCTCATCACCCTGAACACATCATCCCCACTGTCAAACATGGTGGTGGCAGCCTCATGGTTTGGGCCTGCTTTTCTTCAGCAGGGACAGGGAAGATGGTTAAAATTGATGGGAAGATGAATGGAACCAAATACAGGAGCATTCTGGAAGAAAACCTGTTGGAGTCTGCAAAAGACCTGAGACTGAGACGAAGATTTATCTTCCAACAGGACAATGATCCAAAACATAAAGCCAAATCTACAATGGAATGGTTCACAAATAAACGTATCCAGGTGTTAGAATGGCCAAGTCAAAGTCCAGACCTGAATCCAATCGAGAATCTGTGGGCAGAGCTGAAGACTGCTGTTCACAAACGCTCTCCATCCAACCTCACTGAGCTCGAGCTGTTTTGCAAGGAAGAATGGGCAAGAATTTCAGTCTCTCGATGTGCAAAACTGATAGAGACATACCCCAAGCGACTTGCAGCTGTAACTGCAGCAATAGGTGGCGCAACAAAGTATTATATATATATATATATATATATATAAACTTTATTACAGACACAGTGGTCCAGATATTAATGCAAGGGGGGCCAAATAATATTGCACGCCCCACTTTTCAGGTTTTTATTTGTTGAAAAAAGTTTAAAATATCCAATAAATTTCATTCCACTTCACGATTGTGTCCCACTTGTTGTTGATTCTTGACAAAAAATTAAAATTTTATATCTTTACGTTTGAAGCCTGAAATGTGGCAAAAGGTTGAAAAGTTCAAGGGGCTGAATACTTTCACAAGGCACTATATATATATATATATACATGGCCAGAATAACAGGTTTGCTGCAGCTTTTGGTCTTTCACTTCCGTTGTGGACAACGTTTGATCATAACCATGTCACCTATAGAAGCTGTACACTGTCACGACCGAAGATAACAAACCCCACTTACGTAGAAGGTCGACGATCCAAATCCTGCACGAGAGAAGGTTGGCGACGTCGATCCAAATCCTGCACCAGAGACAAGGTCAGCGATCCAAATCCTGCACCAGGACAACGAATCCACGACGATACTCCGCAGCCACGGTCACCCCTGGCGGCAGTGCTCGGCATTGAGCGGCAGTAACAGCTTCCCCTTCAAAACACATTCATCTCATTCAGTCCGGTCCGCTATTGCACAAAATATACATTTCAGACACTACTCTGGAAAGACCCCGGTCTGGATCCTGTTTTCCCTGCTTCAAAAAGCTACCGTTACATCTGTCTCCCTCTACAGACAGCATTGAAAAAGAAAAACACATGTACAGCGCAGTATGGCCGCCACCCCAGCTAAAACAGGCTAAGCTAACCATGCTACAGGTGTATGTGTAGCATGGTTAGCTTAGCCACATTCAGGGGCCACATTCAGCCCAATTTGTGGGCCGGACTAGTGAAAGCACAGCATAATAACCTGTAAAATAATGATAACTCCTAATTCTTCCCTTAGGTTTAGTGCAAAAAAGAACATTCTGAAAATCTTCACATTTAACAAACTATCTTCTTACAAAACATGATGAACAACCTGAATTTTCTTAAGAAAGATAAGTTCAATTTCAACAATAACATGCCTCAGTTTATTATTTACACATTGCAACTTACAGATCACAGTGTCTACAAATGCACAAAACATTTAGTCATCTGGAACTGAACAATCTAGTATTTTACTTTATGATCAAAACAACTTGTCAAGATCTGGATTTATATTTTTTTAAATTTACCTATATTCAAATTTACAGTTTGCAATTGATGTCTTCGCTGTAGTTTTTTCACTTTGCAAATTCATCCAATGGGTCAGATTGGACCCTGTGGCGGGCCGGTTTTGACCCACAGGTCATATGTTCAAAATTTAAAATGCATGACAAATTCTGAACAATCTAAATGAACACACTACAAAATTACACTTAACTACATTTCCTTTCTAATACAAGTTAGAAATAGGCTACTCCTCCCATTGCAAAATGACCTGTCAGGTTCCTTTTTGGACCCCAACTAATTGTGATCTTGCAAATCGTGATCACATGCACTCACTTTTAACTCATATTTGAAGTGATGCCAGGGTCATTTATGAACAAACTGTAAATTATTGTTTCGAGCAAAGCTTAAGCATCCAAGAGAAGCAACAATAACCACAGCACACTTTGGAGTAGAAGGCATTGTTGTGTTTCTGAAAATATTTTTTTGGGATCTTCTGTGTAAACAGACAGGCTGAGTTAAATGCTGTCTTCAGCAGTTAGGGGTTAGAGTACTGAATCTCATGAAAAAAAAATGCTCATTTTGTGGTGCATCTTTCAAATACTTGCTTGGCTGGATTTACATTCCTGACATTGGAGATTAGAGATGCGACTTCTATGGTAGACAGATAGGACTCTTTCCAAGTCCTTTCTTTTCTGTACTGTACTGTACTCGGTTAATCCTGTAACATGAACATGAACACCTTCTTTCAACCTTATTTTGACCTTTTCTCGCTCTTCACTTTTTCAGTGCAGGTTGCTTCAAGAATATAGCACAGCTAATTTCTTTATTTCTAAGATGGTGATTTTTTTATCCTGACATTTAAGTTTGTTAAGAATTTACCAGAGATTTCCTCTGGGAAATGCATATATATTTGGGATTTTGCATGTGTGTGCGCATGTGTATGTGTGTTTATGTGGCACATAGTTGACTGGGTGTGTCAGCCTGGCCTACTGTCAACTCTTTCAGACAGGCTAGTAGGCTCTCGGGACCCTGGGACCCAGAGATGGTGATGGGAACGCTGTTTAATTGGGGTAATCGGCGCGCTTTTAGAGACCTGCTTATTAAGAAAAACCCCTAACACACACACAAGCGCCTCAGCAACGACAGACAGACAAGCAAAGTGACAGCTCGGCTTCGACATCCTTTGCCTTCACCTTCATCCCAGCGTCAAAGAGCCCGAATCAGCAGGCGGGTGTGTAATGTATGATCATGGATGTGTGTACCCATGTGTATATGTTCCAACAATGACATCTCGGTAACGCTAACAATGTTTAACAACTCTTAAATGTGTCAGTGATACAATGCCTACGCCTGGAGATGAGAGGGGAAAGGTGTGGTGGTAATGATCATTTCTGAGCTCCAGGACATTTTATGTAAATTTGGATATTGATAAATAAATTAATAAAAAATAAAATAAGCATTTTCTTTGGGAATTGGAGCTATAGTTAACATCAAGTATACTTTCAGAAACAGAGAATGGCTAGTTGCTTTTTTAAAATCAAATAATATCCGCTACCATGTGAGCATGTAAATAATTAACATCATAAAATCTTATTTCCAGTAGATGGCATGCACATTTACTTTAATATTACCCAAAAATGTTCACTGAGCATGCTCAATGTGACCTAAGCTCACATGAAAAAACAAACAACAGTTTGATTCATTGTCTGAACCAACAATGACTGAGATTGTTTTATCCTGTCTCATCCTAAATTAATGTTGTTATAAGAGAGAGGGGTGTGAGGATTAGACGCTGTCTGACTCTGCCCCCAACCACACAACACACACACACAAACACAACTTGTGTAACATATTCCCAACCCCACATGCACTTTTTTTCTCACATGTGATTTGCCCAGTATAAACAAATTGTTTTTCTGCTATCTGACCATCCAACAAGTATCACTTAAGGATTAAATCTGATGCTTTGTTTTCCCAGGATCTAAAAGCACCACTTTCTAAAAACTGCATAGATTCACAAGATTCTTAAAACCTGTGTTGATACGGTAGACATCTTAATCAGTATTATTTCCTCTTTTACTTCAGTTTTTTCATTCCTCTCTATTTCCTCTCCTGCCATTATCCATGCATTCTTAATTTCATGAAAATGCCACATAAAACCCTTGTGTGAGGCGAGACGGGAATCCAATTTTCTGATCCCTGCTTCCACTCGCACATCCGAAGACAAAAGGTCTTTTATTTTCTGGTGTGTTTTCTGGTGGCCTTATATGTAGAGATGTTGCCCCGGACTGACTGAGGGTCAATACATATTGTTGATGAAAAACAAAAGGATGATGACGTGATGCCATGTCTAGACTCCATGCAAATGAACGAGGTTCATAAAAAAACTCTTTGCAAGCTTGTGTACAGTATTTTCAAAGCCATGCGATGACACTCGCACACACACGCACACAAACACATCTAATAAACAACACGCACACACAGAGTGGCAGACAAAGTGGGAATGATTATGGTAATGATAATAATCATGGCTGTCATCACCGTCTCCTCCACCATGTTAAAAATTAATCTGAGTTAACGGTAATCCACGTCTCCTCATTAGATTACTGGTGTGGGGAGGGGAGACTCACAGGCCATCTGTACATCATTAACAGAGTCTCAGTGACAGCTCTCTCCTCCACTATCAGCTTCCTCCATCTCTCCATCCCTCTGCCCTCTCATCCATACCTCCATCTTTGCCTCATCTCCGTTTATCCATCTCATCCTGTACCACCGCCACTCAGGCTCCACTTCCTTCTTGTTTTCGCCCTTCATTATTCCGTGTGTCAGTCTAGATGTGCGTCACGTTCGCAAACCAAAACCTGGTGACAGAGAGGATTTGAAAATCACGCTGATGTGAGGCTCCGTCTCCCAGGGGTGTCATTATCAGAAGGCGTCATTATCAGTACATTATTCTTATTATCATATCTCACTTCTGTTATGTCATTGGACATCGTTGCTTCTGATGCTTCTTATGTATGTCTTCCCATTACGCTACCGGCAAAGCAAGTCCAACCAAAAGCTAGCATTTCTGTGGAGTAATTGGTCTTTACAGGAAAGGTCAAAGGTCATGGTGACCTTCACCTACGCTGAAGGGTAGGGGATCGTGGTCGTGCGCTGAAGGACAATTCAGCTTTGGCTTTATTTTCCAGCCAAGGTGATTTTTTTACATAACCGACAGGCTCTTCAGTTGCTAAGCAAAAAATATGAAAAGAAAAACAACAACAAAAAAAAAAAACAGACAGAATAAACCTTGACACATTCATCATCGAATGATGTTGTTCATGTCACTGGAACCAGCACAGACAGGCAGAAAAAGAGAAACAGAGGAAGATGCTGAGAGACATGTAGAAAAAATGACACTGAAAATGACATTGAAAGGCATGGAGATATAGGGAGGCAAACAGTACACCAGTTGTTTAATGAATAGCTAAGCAATTATAGGAATATGCTTTTCTTTTTTTTCTTTCATTTTTTAGAGAGGGATATGAGAAATGAATGCTACTCCCCACCCTTACATTTTCATTCTTTGGTTTTGTCTGGATAAAAGAAAAAGGTATGTTAATTAGTGAGTTTCAAATCTGGCTATAGGATGATTTTGCTACCTTTGGACCAAGCTAGACTAGCTGTTTTCTTTTTATTACTGAAAAGGCAGTCGCTGGCAGTGCCCTCATAATGCTCAAAGTGTTGAACTATTCCTTCAACAGCACAGAGGGACTGTAGATGAGACAGAATTGTAATTAAGCAAAAGAAAGGGATGCTGAGCATAGACAGTACAGTAAATGACTTCAAGGCTTTGGATAATTGATAACATCTGTACCTTTATTTCAGTGCGGGCAAGTTTGCTCTGAGATCTGTCCTGCTCTCGTCAAACATTCTCCACAGTCTACTTATTTACACCCAGACACACGACTGCAGTACAGTACAGAAGTACAACAGTGAACTGTGTTTTCTGCGAGGACTCAGCAGAAATCACTACCCAGTCGTTTTCTGCCTGGGCTTTTGAACTGTCAAGACTCCCAAATCAAAGCATAATCTCACGCAGCACAATGTGAAGCAGCCACTGAATGAAATCGACTGTGGAGTCCTCGAGTCTCAGGTGTGGTTTCACATCGCTTTAACCTCAGCCGGTTCTCCAGCTATCTCATCTCGACAGGACGAGAAGCTCATCAACTTTTACTGTGACATCTGGCGGAGAGGAAAGTGTGGAAGCAAATGAAAAAAGTTCCGCTGCTCCTCCTGCAAGGCCTTTTGTCTCCGCCAGAACTCCATTGATTTTTCTGCTAACTTTATAGACAGCTTTTAATATTGTTTGGAGGCGGAGCTCACAGCGGTGTGCATGCGTGAGTGCGTGTATTGACAGATGGTTGTCATTGTATGAGAGCTGGTTTGCACATTCATGTAATGGAGGCAGAGAAACATAGCAAACATATGCAGCGGACAGCAGGACTCGCTGACTGGAACTAAAGGATGCACGTTCACAACATACGGCAAACACACTTTGACTACATCAATTACATGCGTGCTCAGTAACGTCAGGGCAGCATGTCAGCGCTGTGTGATGCAGGCTGTGTGACTCATACATTACATGTTGTGTAACACACTGTGTTTCATCTATACTGTAAGGATTTTGTCTGGCAGGAAATAGGTGAGTTCCTGGAAATGCTTGTTTTTTTAAAAAGAGATAAAGATAGTGATGGGAAAAGAGTGACACACGAACAAGTAAATGTCTGAAGGCGACAGGAAGCAGCAGACGTGACGACAGAGCTGAGAAAATCTCAAAAAACCATGAGAGAAAACAAACGGAGAAGTCATCGTGAGAGTCTCCGGACCCACTCACTCTTTGTATTTGTGCGTATGTGTGTGTTTGTGTATGTGTGTGTGTGTGTGTGTGTGTGTGTGTGTGTGTGTATGTGTGTGTGAAGGCCCCACCACTCCGCTGGCCCCACACAGCAGCCTAACCGTTCCTGACAGCCAGTGGCTCATTAGAGCTGCTGTTCTATGTTCCTACCTCCATCCGCCCGCTCCTAGTTTCCTGGACCCAGCCCCCAAAACAATATGTGTGTGTGTGTGTGTGTGTGTGTGTGTGTGTGTGTGTGTGTGTGTGTGTGTGTGTGTGTACGTGTGTGTGTGTGTGTGTGTCAGCTGGCTGCACTCATGCCCGAGCTGGGACAGGCACGGGGGGCAGTAGTGGGGAAGAGAGAGGGGGAGTCAAGGCCTATTCACGGGCACAAAGACATAATTAACCAAATTGGCAAATGGTTCGAGAAACCGCCTCTTGAACATTGTGTGCTAGCCTTCGGTCGCTATAGCAACTCTAAATTTGTGTCTACATTTGTGTGTGTCCAATGTCCATATTAAAAGTCACAAATGATTATCAGTCGCATCATCCAAGACCACACACACACACACACACACACACACACACACACACACACAAACACACACACGTGCGTCTGTTACGCAGATTAATTGCAGTGTCATCCTTTGCTCAAACACTCCAAATGTTCAAAAAGGCCAAATCGTTTCACTTTAATGCTGCAATCGCTGTCTGAGATGTTTGTCTGCATTTGTCAAATCACATTGAAATAAAGAGCTAAAGTAAAACATTCAAAGCAACGTTAAATCCAATGCTGGACGGAAAAAGCGTCTGTGCTGCAAGCATGTCTTTCTGTTCATCTGTGAGGTAAAAAGAATCCCAGACAAGGTGATGACAGTCACACTCTGAGCCTCACACATCTTATTCATCACAGGAGTGTGTATGAGTGTGTTTGTGTGTCTGTCAGCTTACTCTCCCGCCTGTTAGTCAATTAGACATCGATCACAGTGACTGTAGGACACACATCAAGGACAAACTGCTTCCAGATCAATAGCTGCGCGACTGCACTCTGTATGTTTCTGCAGAAGCTTAAAGCTTTTATTTCTTTCTGGCTGAAGAAAAAAACATTTCATACTTAAACTACAGCTGAATATGACATCACTTCGTCTATCAAATATAGATTTCACTGCAACACAAAAGTTGAGTTGATTTGTACTTCAGAGTCACACTAAGTTTAGTCCATAGAAAGTTGCTCTTTTTGGAGTTACAGTAAGGTTGCGAGGTTTGTTTGTTTGTCTCTGTAAAGTTATCTTCCTCCCAACGACTCCAGCCCTGTTTTGAGGTTAGTTTATGTAAAGTTGTGCCTTTTGGCACCAAGCAGCATTGTGATTTGGGAGCTCGAAGCTTGGTTAAAGATAAACTTCAGGTCTGACTGAAGAGTTCACTCTTTCTCGCTCTCTTCCCCTCCCTCTGTCTCTCTGTCTCTGTGTTTCTTCCCCTCCCATCCCTCATTTGGCCCCCAGAGTCACAACAAGAAGCAGCAAACAGCTTGTGCATCCCTTGTACCAGGAGAAAATGCCCCATTTTCATCTGTTTGAATCTGACATTTTTGGCACATTAAATATTGGACATTAATAAATTAAACGTAATGAACTTACATGAAAGAAGAAAAAAGTCCACTGGTACAATGCAAGAAAGTATAAAAGGCAAGAGTGCGAAAGAAAGAAGCACAACAACAAAAAGAAGGCTCAAACTTTTTTCTTTAATTCCAATTAACTATTGCCTTCTGTAGCCATTGGAGATTATTTTTCATGTTCATTTATTCAAACAAATATTGAATAATTTATAGTAGCGGGAATAACAGCATGAGAAATCACAAGCACTTGGTGCCAATGTAGGGAAAGAGGTCTGTCTATGAGGAGTGTGGTTGAGGAGCGCTCCTAATAAGTGAGACTTATTGGTCATTTAATCTAATTAGACCTCCGCTGGGTGTTTTGTAACATTGAAATAATCATAACTGCTTGAAGCGAGCTGATGCAGCTGATCTGTGACCAGCACCATCACTGGTTTACTGTTTGATCAAAGTTATTGGAATTCACTGCTACTCTACTTTAAGTGGTCATTACAGAAAATGAATTCTCTTATAGGCTGATGTTACTTACCGCAGGTCATTATGTGCTGCATAGGCCATGCATATTTAACACCTGTACCTACTTGGTGTACGTGGTTCAGTCTTATCTGTGTCAGTGTGTGTATATATGTAAGTTACTGTAAGTGACACCAGGGGTCACACCCTATGATTATGTTGTATAACACATTGACTTCTGCAGATCCCATAGCACTCGTTCATTTACCTTTCCTACTAGCCCTCCTATACATGTCTGGGAGTCCATCAAAACCTCCACATGGTCGTTATTTCAACCCTAATGACAGATACAAATGTCAATACTCAACTTAATTGAGTTCAGTTTAAAAAATAAATACATTTAGTCACATTTGGTAACAAATCCTCTAGATTAAAGCACAATAAATAGTTTTCTGATGACATCTCTATCGCACAACATCCTTTATCGACTCTTCATATCTGTTACAAATCACAACTGAAAGCTAATCTTCATGATGTTGTGACAGCACTAATGTTTGACTAGGTTTAAGGGAATAACATTTTTGTTAGAAAATATCTCAGGGTCATTTCAACACTGTGGTTTCACTTCAAAAGTTCTACTTTGTTAAGGTTGTGGAACAATTCTTCTACAGTAAAAATGTTGTTTATCAGAGGGAAATGTTAAACTAACATGTTCAAGTCTGATGTTTTGTTGATCAGTCCATCCACCCCAACCTCATCCATCCAACACCTGCTGAACATCACCTGACTTCCTACTTTGCTCCCACCAGTATTAACTCAGCCAGTTGAGGGATTTGTCACTTGAATGTTTGGGCTCTTACTGCCCTCTTGAAAGAAGATGAGAGGAACTAGTTGATTAGGTTTGTTAAGATTAGGGTAATTACAGGCAGGGGTGTGCTTAAGATGGGGTAAGGGTTAAAGCATAGGAAAGGCAAGAAAAACCTCAGTCATGGTCAGGGAAAGATTATTAAATGCACAAATTACTTTTTAATACCAAGTCTTTGAGCTGAACTGACTGTGCTGAATCACCGTTGTCACCGAACAAATCAGTATGTTTTATCTGTTGAGCTCTCCTGACAGGAGACTGAGAGCACTGCTGGCAGATCAGCCGTGATTGCACTTCACTATGTTCTCGTTAAAAGCTCATTAAAAGACAGCAAAAGCTACAGGGATGATCATGAAGCGATAACTGTTGCAAGTAGTAGGCTGCTGAGCAACAGAATGAACTAAAGTACAGACAGTCAGAAGAGTCAGGAACAGTGATGTGCATTTACTGTTGCACAATGCAGGTTACATGAACTCATTTGTAAAACAATTGAAATGATCGACACAATTCAAACCAGCCTTCCACTTCACACTTTGCCACTGAATGTCGGGTGTAAATAAATGTCAAGTGACATGAAATTTTTCCAACATTGTTCCTGGGGAACTTGTTTTGCTTATTTTCAAGTCCAGGTGTGGATGTTTGTGTGTTCATTTTCAGGTGTAAAGGCGCACAGTCACATCGAGAGCAGTTTCCAATTTCAGCGAGATAAACTGCAGACAGAGCCAGTATTTGTTACCGCGACGCATTGTCATTTAACAATGAATGAAAACAACAAGTCGGTCTGTATTTTGCATCTCTTTTTATGTCCGGTGTTCTCCCAGCTGAGCGTACAGTAACGTGATGGAGAGCACCTTGTTAAAGTGAGTAGGTGTGAGATCTCTGGGTAAATTGCAAATTGAGTACGGCGGTGGCAGCAGCGTGCCCGTGTAGCACCTCTGGACCAATTATTGTTCCTCTCATCCTCCTCCCTAAGCAAAAGGCCCCATTAGAGGTCCATGAAGATATCACAGATAGACCAGAGACCAATTAGGTGTCCCTAAACTAATAACAGGTAGAAGAAGTGACAACACGGGCTGCCAATCTACATCTTCCCCCCTCACAGCCACATGTTACAGTAGTACCTAACTAAGCCCCAAGGCCCAGTCTGTACTGTTGCTCCTAACAAACCTGTAGACCTCCAGATCTGTAAAAAAAGAAAATGCCCAACTGACACAATATAAAATTTCTGTGCATTTTTAGGCAATCAGAGAATATTTTACGTGCTTTCCTTACAGCTTTATCAAAATGTATACCATGATATCATTTTCTCCTGATGTTTTCAGATTCAGTTTTCACATTCCCACAGCCAGCCGTGAAGTGATTTTTTCTTTTTCAAAAAATTTTTTTCTTGAGCATTCCTGACTTCACTCAGAGAACTTGGCTTCAGCTCATGCATATGCCAATAAAGGGATGCCAAAAAGTGGCACCAGAATCCCAATCCATCCCACCCCCACCCACGCACTCCTCCCAAACCTCCCACTCGCGATCCTCTGGAACGGGCATCCGGAGAGGGTAAGGCCAGGTCGACAAGCGATGAAAGAAGCGTGAGACACAAGTCCCAACGACCAAACCAGAGGGGAGGAGAGAGGGGAGAGACGAATGGCATCGATGGAGAGGAGGAGGAGATATAAGGGGGGTAACGGACTTCAAAAACAACAACAACAACGGCAAGAAAACAAACAACAGGGAAAAAAACAAGTGAGAGAAAAGAGAGAGGAGCAGAAGAAGCTCAGAGGCACCCAAGGTCCTCGAACTAATTAAGATGATTTGCATTTATTTATGAGGTTTAATGAGCAGCTTTTCAATAGTTTGTTTTCCCCTAATATGAATATTTCCTTTTCATTATGTTACATAGATGGAAAATCTCATTCTTTCCAATAATCACATCCTGGCTTTTCTGTTTCTGCAGATACTGTAGCTGCTAATGTGTGGTGTTTGTTTGCCGCTGGTGAACTTTCAAGAGTTTACATGTTAGTTATTTTCAACATTTCTATCAAGTTTTACCAAGAAAACAGAACTTCTGGTGTGTCATTGAACAACAAAGGCCGGTAGAACACTGGTCTAACATGCACTTCGACTGAACATAGATATTAAAAACCCATTCAGGTGAAATCGAGAGTTTTTTGTTTTTTTTACCATGTTAACATAACCATGTTTGGAAGACATATCATCAGCGCAATAAGCAGCCGTAATGAAGCATTTTCTCCTTGAAACTGCAGAGTAACAATGACAGATTCAGACTGGGAGGGTGTCATAGGATACAAATCTAAAAAATTACCCTGCCAACCTGAAGGGTCATTATTATTCTTCAGAATCGGGCTCCAGTTCGAACATGTGTGGCTGAGTCATTGTGTAGCTGAGAGTAGGCGCATTGTGTCTGAGCTGGTGTGCTCAAATGGCAGTGAGTGGTGAAGCGGTGGGAGTAGAGAGGAGCTGGGACGAAGCTACGTCTACATATTCTAAAGGAAGCAACAGTATGGACTTACATCTGAGGAATTATTGTCATTGTAGAATCTTCTAAACATGTAACACTGATACACTGAGATGACTTTTTAGTACAATAAACAGCCAGAGAGCAATTTTCGGGTATCCCATCAAAGCATCAAAGATCAGATTAACTAAGGAATGAGCATAAATTCTTCAATGGACTGAAGAAGGCAATGTGAGTTTCTAAAGATCAAGATTTTACTCATAAGTGATCACTGATGATAAATCAATACATTACCTAAAAGGTGTGACATGTTTGACACTACATGGATACAAAACATCAATATCACACTAAGCTATCTGAATAATATTGGATGGATCGCCAGGGAATTAAATATTAATGTTTTGCAGTATACAAACTTCTAGAAATCTGACTTGTAAGCCAGTGTCACCAGGTGGTAAAAATGTCCGCTTTCTTGTGAAATTTATCAACATGTATGAGATGGACTGGCACTGAATTTTCATGGATTGTTTCAGACTGATGCTCCATGTTTTCCTCCAGTCTTACCCATTGGTGATGTGAAAAGATGGACAAACCCCTTTGTGGCATCATCTATCGGTTTTCTGATGTGTTGGTTTTGAAGGTCAGTGTGGGGTTTCTTCCTGGTGCACAAAGAGGTCGACATTTGTGCTTTTGGATGAAATACGGCAACAAACTGATTCACTGCCATTCATCGCTCAGGTAGTTCGTAGTTTATGTTTATTGCTAAGCAGTGAAATGTTTGCATGTTAAACTAAACTAAAACTTTTACAAGACTCATGCATCTCCCATAAATCCTGGTTCTCTGCACTTTTATTTTCTGGCTTCACATGTAGGACAGCAGATCCAGAAATGTGTCTGACTCTTTATGTCAGGACGGATTGATTGTTTCCAGCAACATTATAATCACCACAAAAACGGGAGACAAAATCAATGAGTAATTCCCAGCAGATGTTAATCAGAATCCTGTTTACCTCCTGCTGTAAAGAGGCACAATTTTCTGATCGTCATTAACACAGCCCAAATTATCTGACCATGCTGACCTGTACGCCGGATTTCACTGGGAGGCCCTGTGGCGGTGCTCAGGAGTATGAATCAATGAATGAGAGAATGAATCCACAGCAACACTATTGAATGTTTATTCGTCTCTCTCTGTCTTTGTGTGCGTGCGTGTGTGTGTTTTCTCCTCAGAGCTGAACCCTGTTGGCCTGGCCAACAGTCTCCATGGCCATATGGCTGACTGTAATTATACATAATGTAGTTCTCTGTCAGGTTGGGGTTTGTTTGGAGACTGTATGTCGGTGAATGTGTGCTGTGTTAAACCCTCAGTGTGTATGTCCATATGTGCATTTTGCTTTTATGCATGTACGATGTGCACGTTCGGACATGCATGCCTGGGTTCCAATGTTGTGTTCCTATTTAGCAAACTAATGAAAGTCTCACATGTCCCCAGAATGTGTCTTTCAGTTTTTCATTTCAGAGATGATTAATTTCACAATGACTGTATAAGTCCTGGTTTTAGTTCTGTTCTAAAGCAGCTGTTTAGTATCTGTAGATTAAAATACAGCTGAGATGATGCTGTCCACGTCCCCTGCAGGATGAAGACTCTCACTATGACATGAATGAGGATTGTTTTACACAAAAATACTGAAGAATTTGAAGCACAGTCGTTGCTTTTAACTTGACTGTATGGTGAGTTTCTTCAGACAGTGTTGTTTTGTAGTGCAAAGCAGCAGCTTGGAAGTGTCTCTGAATTCACTGCTGGTGAAAAAGTAATCTTTAGAGGCACTGTTTCATGCTTATTCTGTTGTCTGACAACAGAAATGTCAAACCATGTGAAAAAGAACATCTTTATCTGGAATTCAGCTTATATATATATACAGTATATGTGAGGACAAAGACCAGGAGAGGAGCAAACAGATGTAAAGGACTGACATGGCTGCATTTAGGCTGTACTGGAGTTTAGCAGGTGACATGAAAACACAGTAACTCCCACCCAGTTCTTGTCTGTTGGTTTCACATCAGTCTTGAACTTTTCAACATGAATGTCCTTCAGAGTTATGGTTCAACAGAGCTCTTACCTGTTGGCATATGATCAACGCTTTAAGTAACATTAGCTGCACAATTCATTAACACTAAGGATTTCTTAAATTGTTACAGCATATTACCTTCAAAAATAAAAGTAATCCATTGGGTCTTCAGTTCCTCAGATGCTGGGAGTGCATGAAGTGTGTTGAGTTCCCTCTTGTTGCCCACAGCAGAACATTTTCCTGTGATTTGCTCATTCCTGAGATACTGTGGAGTTAACAGAAGCAGCTCTAGAATCAAAAGAAAACAAAAAATAAAACTGGTGGCTTTAAAGGCAGCTGTTCACCCTGAATGATTCGCCTGGGAGCAGCAGGCAAGGATTACACAAAGTTTCAGGGTGACGACTATCTGTTCATACTTGTAACTGGATAAACTACTGACTGACTTGGGGTTCTGTAAGGGTATGTAGTGGAAGGGCTTGAGGAATATCAGCAGTAAACATCTTCATATTCTAACAACCCCTCCAAGTTTTTAAGACATACAAAACACAGTAAAAAAAAATGTGTTTAAACCATATGGGACCTTTAAATCATAGATTGAGAAGAGGAGTTAAGGAACTGCATGATAATCAGTTGGTGATATTTCCAAGAAATGCCTAATAAGTTCCATTGCTTCTGTTTCATGCACCTCCTGTATATGGGAATCTCTGTCATCCTGTGTGGTTGTGCGTGTTGGAAAATCATTATTTGAAAGTCGTCATTATGTTAAAAAAGCAGATGAAATAAAACTGAAGTTGTTTTTTTTTTTTTTAAACATCACAAAAAGATATGAAAAGAGCCTTTTTCTTTTTAGGAAATTAATTTGATTTAAAGATTTTGGAGATAGTTCCTGTTAGCTGTGCAACTGGAGATAAAAAAAAAACCCCACATATTTCTGGTGAGTTCGCTTTCCAGCTTTACAAAATTATCTGAATGTCTGACTACTGCCTTTACTGGGCCCCTAGTGATGTTCTCTCTTACCCAGAGGTCTTCTGTAAGCTACTGAATAAATATAACAAAAGCAACACGTATATTTAGCCCTTGTAAATGCACACATGACAGTTTCTCCCAGAGATTGTAATCTCCCAACTAATTTGTATGTGCATTTGTGCATGTTTATGTGCTTTGCAGGAGACCATTGAATGCTCTGAACTAATAGCTGAGATGTAGCAATGTAACAAAGCCTGATGGGGCAAGAAACACAAGCAGTCAGAAGATCAGACAGGTTGTAAACAAGCGAGCGATTATCCAGATTATCTGTTTGGAGGTAAACCCACAATGTCAGATATGGATGCATATTTATACCAGACAGTTTGGTATTAAGTCTGGCTTTATTTAAAACCTGTAGGATTGTCTGTCCGCTTGTGTTTCATGCCTCACTGAACTTTACTTTATCTGTCATTCAGCATATACAGTTAGCACAGACTCAATAATCATGAATGAATAAATTATCACTGCCATTATCAGAAAAGCTCCTTTGTGGTGACCACAATGAGATCGTGGTGTGTCCTACCACCATTTTAAAGGTTGACAGTGGTGAGCAGGTCTGTCTCAGTGTGCTTTTCATATAATTTGTTCTGACATTTAACAGTCTGTCACCAGTCCACGTCATCCAGGATTTCCCTGGGCTGGACAGCAGCTACCTGACATGAGAGGGAAGTAGAACGTGGAGCCATAGACGACAACTGGGTGGTGGAAATTAATTCGACAACCACTCCTGCCTCCTAAAACGCACCTTATACCTCACCTCAGACCCACGCCCTCCCATGTGTGTTTCATCAACATATTTGTGTGCACAAGTATGTATGAGGGCCTCTGTGTTATGTATGAGTGCATACATTTCATAGGTCTCAAAGTGTGTCCATAATTTGTATATGGCTTTGATGTGATTCATTCTGTAGCCTCCTTCTCTCTACGCGCGCGTGTGTGTGTGTGTGTGTGTGTGTGTGTGTGTGTGTGTGTGTGTGTGTGTGTGTGTGTGTGTGTGTGTGTGTGTGTGTGTGTGTGTGTGTGAGGGTGATGAGTTGTGACAGGTGTTGTGGCCGCTAGTGCTGTAGGAGAAGGCGGAGGAGGAAGAGGGGGAGGAAGAGGGGAGGGAGTAAACGAGAGCAACACAGATGATTATTTAATTACTGTCTAATACTGTGTACCCCTCCTCCTCCCCCTTATCCTCCTCTTTCCCTCTCTCTTCCCCTTCTCTTTCTCTCCCACTCTCCTTACACCACCTCCTCGTACAAACACACACACACACACACACACACACACACACACACACACACACACACACACACACACACACACACACACCACTCCACCTCACTCCCCCTTTTTCATCCTTTCTTTATTAATGAACAATCCGGGCCTTTCTACAAATCCACCAGGGCTTACTGTACCCCCCAGACACTGTGTGTATGTGTGTGTGTGTGTGTGGTTGTAAGGAGGGGGGTTTAGTTGGCTTCTCCCTTAGGAGGATACCCCCCCCACACACACACACACACACAAAAACACACACATACACAAAATTTCCAGACTAATCAGCGCACTCATTCATTCTGTCTTAGTCTGTCCTGTGTTCACATGTGAGTTTGTTCAGACCATCAACATATTTCATTTTATTCTTTTAACAGTAAAAGAAGTAATCTGCAGCTCTACACTATTGCACTTCGGTTTGTGTCACTGTGTAATGATGGTACATGTTGTGTTAATCCAACCAAACAATGTGCTTCTCAGGTGTAGAGGCACCAGGTCTCCACAGTAACAGCAGAGACGTGATAAGTCTGAGACATTACAGTGAAAACAGCGGGTCACTGAGGACAAGAGCATTACTTTTCAGTCCTAACTATGCCCCTGCTCATCTATAAACATGAAACTGAACCATGGACACTCACAAACAGCAACATACTGTGCTCTTAGTTCACACTCATTGCCAGTAATGACAAGCATTTACTAAAATTCAACAAATCACAGATTTTTGAAGCAGCTTTTCTGCTATTAACGTAGCTCTCCACTGATGGTGAACATTAAACACATTTTATGTCTCATGAGAACTACTGTCTGTCGCAGGTAAAGTTGGAGATTCCAGGGTGCAAATCAAGTAAAGACTGAACTTTAGCATGGTGTAGCGTTGGCACCTCGTTTGTGCTACGCAGAGCTTTGCAAATGCACTTCTACCTGTTGTAGCTGTTTGCTTTCACTTGGGAGCAGCGCCAAAAATATGTGGAAATGTAGGCTTCTCTCCTTCGTGTTGCTACCTTTTATTTCCTCCTACCGCACAAAAGACAGAAGGTGTAGTAGAGTTCAGTGAAATGAAACTGAGCCTTAGAAATGAATTCACTGTTCGTCATACTGAAAGGATCGTTTATCCCCATCATTGTAACGCTAATGCTAATACAAACAAATCACCAACAGACGTCGTACCAGGACAGAAAAGTTGCAATATCTCAGTCGCAGCTGCTATGAGTTCATACTGTAAATTTAATGGCATCTCACCGAAATAACTGTTTTTGTAAAACAGGAAACACATCAGAGGTCTCACACGGTGCATCTTTGACAGGAAAACATATCCTATTTTCCAGAAACTGCTCTCTGAATCTATTGTTTTTACCAGACTAACCTTGTCTCCAAACATTATAGCATTCTTCTGATTAAAATATAATGCCACAAAATTTTGAAAACCAAATAATACTATATTAATAAATGGTTATAAAAATTCAATGAAGTAGGGGGTAGATATAATTATATATTATTAGTGTTATTGAACCTCTTTGCCACTGTGCAACTGTAGTGCCTAGTAAATGTTGCAAAATGATTTCTAAACTATTGTAGAGCGACACACACTGAAATATGAAATTATGCATATTAGCAGTTATATAGAGATTTGATGGTACATACTTTTTTTGAAAGACAAGTAATTGATAAATACTTCTTTACTTTACCCCTGACAACTGAGCAAAGTACAAGATACTGAGTAATGTCTGAAGGCCATAACATGTCAGTGGAAGCACCTGTAAGAAATCTATAAACTGCAGAGTTTCCAAACAAACCAGAGTCCTCAGATTCAGCATAAATTATATTTTCTACATTTCCAACTGGGACAGCAGTGATAAAACAACAGCAAATCCACCACAGCCGTGACTGATTACCACCAACAAAAGCTTAAAAGGTTCATACAGAAACTATTGTAAAACCTTTTCGCTGTCCAGTCCTCACCCGTCGCCTCCTCTCACCCCTCCTCCATCCTTCTCCCACCTCTCCTCGCTCTTCTCACCTCCCTTTTTCTGACCCCCTTCATCCTCACCTCAGCTCTCACCTCCCCTCTACATCTCCACACCTCTCCTCCTCCTCAATGCAACACTCCCAGCTCCCGTCTCACTTCTCCCCCCCCCACCCCCCTGCACTTCCTCTCACCTCGCTCTCTCCCCCCTTCACTCCAACCCCCCCTATCTTTCCAACGTCTTCTTCTTCCTCCCCTTATCTCCCTCGTTAATAATTCAACAGCAGTGCACACATGAGTGGTCATCGCGGAGCTTCACATGGGGGATCTGGAGGCCAAATGAACCATAAGGGTGGAGGAATTAAAAACTTCCCCACGGCTCCACTACAGGGCCAGAGGAATCTGCCGCCTGTCTGGCTAAAGCCCTTCTGTGCATCCTTTCCCTCTCTTCCCCCCGCCACTAAATGTTAGCACGCCTTTTTCAGGGTGGGGTGGTGGGGCGGCTGTGAGAGTGGGGGCTTTAAATGCTATGCATGCCCTGAGTGGGGAGGTGGCTGAGTGGGGGCCTGCCTGGTGACATTTTGTCTCTTCACACAGCTTGTTCTCCCATTAGATACCTGCAGACACACAACCCTGTGTCAGCGAGGACGCTCCCGTTTGCGGATCTGAAAAGACAACGGGATGCAAACATGAAAATGTGAATTATGGATACTAACACATTTCACGACATTTACTCATGTGAATGGAGCAGCTAATGAATAAAGCCCAGAGTAAAGTGGAGAATACATGATATATCCGTTATGTCTCCATCTTTAAATCCACACGAATAAAAGGAGAAATCATCGCTTTTTATTTACGAGTTGTTTTGATTTTTCACCGAGATTAGATGAGTCTTGATTATTGTACTCCTTTACCATATTTTTATACAACTGAGCTAAATTATTTTAATATTAAGCATTCTGTTGATTAACAGATGATTTGATTTTGAACATTTTATGCTGCAAATATAAACATTTTGGATGCAGAATCAGTTGGAGACTGTTGAATACATTCAGAATCTAAAGGTATTTGTCGAAAATGCAATACAGTATTCGGATTTGATAATATTATATTGTAGCTTCTTCAGTTTCTCATACTGAGACTTAGTGCAACACATTTCTGTTATAATCAAGCTCTATAATATGGGTGCAGTCAGTTTCAGGGTTTCAGGTTCACCTAGCATTCATGCTGGCATTTTTAACATCGAATCAAAAGATGCAAAGCAAAAGGCACATGGATAAGGTCACAGTCTGAATGGACAGCTTTAATGACTTTTTTTTTCTTATTTCTTATAGTTTAAACTTCCCAAATGTCCCCAGCTTCCAAAACAATGCTCAACTAATTGTGCTTGTTGGATTTGAGTTTATATGGTGGAATATTTACAGGCTGAGAACTTATAAAGCAGCCAAAAGAGTGCCAACGATTCCTCCTTTGTACACACAAAGGAAGACATCCTACAAAGAGACAGTGATTCTGAGCACCAAACCAAACTGTAAACTGTGGACAACATGACTTCTATGACAAAAATAACCACGTATGTTTTAGTATTCTGTCCTGTTTTGGGTTCATTTTGATGTC
Organism: Acanthochromis polyacanthus; assembly: GCF_021347895.1. NCBI lineage: Eukaryota > Metazoa > Chordata > Actinopteri > Pomacentridae > Acanthochromis > Acanthochromis polyacanthus. The sequence goes on from NC_067119.1 coordinate 26,812,945, forward strand.
TAATCAATGCAATGCAATCTAATCAATGCCTCATTCACATTCCTGTCAAAATAGTTTGTTTGGAAGTGGACTAGCACCGCTAAAGACTTGGGTCTTGTTTGTTGAGAAGCAAGGCTTGGATGGCAGCATTCACGCTTGTTCACATGAACTGAACTAACGGAGCAATCACACCAAACCTGCCAAGTGTGATTAATCAATGTTGTCAGTTCTAACATGGAACTAACAATTGTAGTGTTAGTGAAGTGTTAGTGAAAGTTCTGTAAGATCTTTTTCCTTTGCTGTTTTGTTCTGTTTCAGTCTTCACCACTACTTCCACCTCTCCAATTCCGATGTCACTAAGTTCCTGAAGCCCATCACTCCACGATACTGTCTTTTAAATATTCTTCCAATTCTGTGATTGGACCTTTCAGACCTACCCATCACCTCCTCATCACTGCCATGACCACCTTGAAGCTGTCTCCAGGTAATTAAAATGATCCATGAGAAAGCCACATCAGTGTTTGACATGTCAAGATGTGTCTCCTTCCTGCGCTCACTTTTACACAGTGTGGTACAAGAGGGTAAATTCAACTGATTGAAGTGCTACAGTGTACTAGTTAAGGAAATTCACAGTAATAACACATGAAAAAATGGAAACTAGAATTTTTATAATGTGTTAACAATTAGTTTGCTCTGTTTGTTGATGAAAATCCTTTGATGTCATTAAAAAGCTCTGGAAAACCTACTAACGGGACCTTGATTGATCATTTCGGAAGTCAAGAATTCTATTACGAATACTAAGAAAATAATTAGCCACTATTGTCCTTGTGCAGCAATACACTGCTCCAAGTGCTCCTGCAATGTTTGGAGCAAACAGAAGTCTCATTATACAAACATACAAACCACTATCTGTGACACAAGCTAGATCTTCTCCACTGTGTCAGAATGATGACACTCAAACTTGTATTTAATTTTATGAAGATAGAAAGGAAGAATTATGCTGGTGCAGTCAAGAAAACTTCATCATTTTCAATGCACTGTGAATGGTCACTTAATGTCACTACAGCACATGCCACAGTTTGGTTTGCACTGAATGGTCTCTCTCCAATGCCTCGGGATGTTACAGCAGAACTTGATGTTTAGCCCTAGGGGAAGAATTGCACACAGGGTGCCATTTTTCACTTGGAGAATACAGACTCTTCCACTGAACACAGCCGTTTAATCATAACACTAGACCCAACTCCTGGCACTGACGGCCATCCTCCACATTCAGGTTGGGTCAGTTTAAAACCAAATCTGATGTTTACTCCCTTTGCAAATTATGACATCTATGGTAAAATCACAATGCACACTTTCAGTTACTTTCAATGGGTGTGGCAGGAGCACTGGGAGCGATGTATCACTGCACACGAAGACTGCTTCAAAGGAAATGATGGCCAAATTTAAATGAACTTTGGCTTTGGTTTTTTTTAGGCACAGTCTTGAAACTTCTTCATTGCTCTTTATGTTGTTGTTTCTTAGCATAGTCATATAATTACAATGAAAAATATTAACATCACGGGTAATCTGTCCAATTTTATACATCACCTGATGTATAAACACGCCAAATCAATCACCAGTGTTTATCACTTGTAGCATCCATGTCTGAGTGATAAGCGTCAGGGAAGACCTCTGTGTGAGCTAAAAACCCAGAAAGAAATAATCACTCATCTTTAATTTGTTTCTGCCAGAGCTTTGACCAAACTCACTTTATCAGGAGATTGCCTTTAGTGAAAGTCCTCCACACCGACAGAATAGTTTCCTTCCTGTTTCAATTCCACACATGGTCAGTAAATGATGAATGTTTACTGTGAGTCGACACGTCTCTGAAATGTTGTAAAGACAGGAACCACAAACATGTCAATCTTAGCTGCCTTTGATTGAGACATGCCCTCCTCTCCAAGGTCACAGTGTTCGTCTGCATCAGGACTGGGTTCAAATGAAATCCTGAGTTCAGCTCTTTCTCCACAATCCTGTGGTCATTTCTCTACTGTCTAATGAGCAGGAAAAATGTTTAATTGTTTAATTAAAAAATTAACTTATTGTATGTTTATGTATGGAAGCTCCTCTTGTTTTTTTTAAGTATAGAGGTCTGAATCTAGCTGCAACACCTGAGGGGAAAGAAAATCTGCAGTGCACAGTTATTAGTGAGCATGTAAGTAGAAAAATTTTTTAAAAAATTTCTGGTATTTGAAACGAAAAACCTAAAATAATAATGGGTGATGGAATTATTTGACTTTCCTCCTGCACTCCTGTCATTTTTATCATCTGCTGTTGGTGATTTTATCCCAGTTATGTGGAAGATGATTACATTCTAGACAAACATCTGCCTGTTTTCTCTTTTTACTAAAGCTTGCTGTACATACAACAGAACAAGGGAGGTAAAGATGAGCGACAGACTGGCTGTCACACAGAGGAAGGAAGAGGAAGAGGTGTGATTTGTTCCAGCATCCTTTGGATTTCACCACGGCAACAGTCCTGTCAGTCAGGGAGTCAAGAAGGAGGCATATGTCACTGTGTAGTCACTATGGCAATGACAAGCACACTGATGACTCAATGTGACACATGGAAATACAACAAACAGACTGCCGGCCTACACACACACACACACACACACACACACACACACACACACACACACACACACACACACACACACACACACACACACACACACACACACATCTCAAACACATACAACTGAGTCAGTGAGGCACTGTTAGACACGATTACACCAGACAACACATACAAAACAGTGCAGCATATGCACATTAACAGGCACACATACAGAGACCCACAATAATTCATAGCCTGTGCTAAAATGAGCAGGTTGGACACATATTAGTGAGATAGAACAGCAATGATGCTTTTAGCCTCAATATATAAAACACAAACCGTTGCAGTGACATACATATTTATTAATGCTATTATTAGCTAAGTCTAAGTTTTGTAGCTGATAGGATGAAGTCTGGAAAGATTGCAGGAGAAGAGCTGGCGACACTCGGAGGCATCACATGACATCAGAGGGCGGAGCAGACGGAGAAAGTGCATCTTATTGTCTGCCAAATAATTCATAGCTTGAGTCAACACCCTGAGGACAGACATAACTGCACACATGTGCACCTGCACCTTCATGTACACAAATTTATACACACAAAAGTAACTGTTATCCCGTGTAGCTCCTTTTCTTTGTAAAAATGGCATTCATTTGTTTAACACCATGCCTGTACTACAGTATCTGTTCTAGCAGCGCAACATCGTGCACTGAGCTGCCTAAACATGGCAATAAATAACCGTCTTAGAAACAGTCAGACATTTCGAGAAATATGATTTTTTTTTAATTTTCTCATTTGCGGATAAGAAATCAATACTATTCTGAAATGTATCTGTTCAATATGAATGTACAGCCAGGAGATGTTAGCTCAGGTTAGAATAAAGATCAGAAATGGGAAAGCAGCTAGCCTGGCTTGTTAGAAATCTGCCCACCAACACGCCAAAGCTCACCAATTAGCATGTTAATTAAGACGTTTGCTAAACAGATTGCCCTTGCAGACATCATCAACAGCGCTGGGCCTCTTGTGTGTTTTCTGAATGACGACCGCCCCAAAGCATTCACACCGATCAGCATGAAGTGATCCAAATACTCCACTGAGGACTAACATCTGCTACCCCTGCAGCCCACGCTAATGTCAGAATATTGTTCATTGATCTTTGCTTCACCTGATTGTAAAAGTGAACCAGCTAGATGTCAGAATCTCCTTCTGCTGCTGAGGTCCACCAATTAACTGGTAGTCTGTCCTGATCTTCAGCATCACATCAGTGAGCACCAGCTCTGCAGTGTTTACACTGTTTACACTGTCGACATCTGAATGCACTTCATCATCAGCTCAAACTGCATCATTCAGGTTGCTGATGACACAACTGTGATGGGACTCATCAGCAGCAATGATGAAACAACTTACAAGGAAGAGATAACAGTCTGAGGTAAGACCAACAACCTTTCCCTCTTCATTGTACTGGAAACTAACATCATTTTCAGAAACACCTGTGCTATATTCATCCTAATGTTAACATGCCGTACTACCAGCGAGCATATCCTTTATGAGTCTGGTTGCAAGAAGGATTATTGTTCTCTGCTGGAAGAAGCAATCTCCTCCCAGTTTTACTAGGCGGATAAGGGACACTATGTATTTTCTGAAACTACAGAAAATTAAACATACACTCATGAAAACCAAACACCATTTCACAATAACCTGGGCACCTTTCTTGTAAGACTATCAAGACTTAAGTGTACCCCTTATGGACCAGGATGAAGAGGATAATGACGAGGGAAGCCCCTTAGGGAATAACAAATGTTCACTACTGACTATCTTAGGACTTTGGACATGCATATTATGCATATTTGTATTTGTGTGTTTCACATGAGTCTGCGGATACTCTGTCTGATAAAAACAACACAAGCTGTTTAACATAAATTAATCATTTGGCCTTTCACTGTGTTGTTTGTGTGGTATAGGAGAATTTGGTGATGATTTGTTAGTTTTGTTGTTTTTTTCTTAAATTTTAGATAGATTTGTTTCTTTTGTTGTAATTTGTATTACATTTAAAAAGCACACTCTTTATGTCACTACATTGCATATGTTTTTACAATTCCCTGAAAGTCTTTGTGCCTTGCAATTCTCTGTTCTCTCTGGAATTAAAAATGTTTGTCCTTTATTTGCTGAATTAAATGGTCCTGCCATTTAAATAAATCTTTTGCTTGTCTAGTTGGTGCCCATTTGTCCTCTCGAAATTTGAATTCCTACGAATTTCTGCATCTGTGTGCCTCGGTGTGCTGTTCTTCCCTCCACCTGCTGCCAGCTCACCTGTCTTCCCGGCCCATTCATCGATCCAGCCACCGCTGTTTTTTAACCCTAGCTCAACTTTCCAGTCTTCGCCAGATTGTTCAGTCTGCCTGCGCAGTAGTGGCACCACAGCCAACCAGTTTTCTCTTGGTGTTTTTGTGAAGTCTTGCCAATCCTTGTCTCTCTCTGTGCCTCATGACCTCAGTCTCCTCGTGCCCCTGGTTCACCCTCAGCCTCACCGCTCACCACAACCAGCTGTCAGCCAGCCAGCCACTCCTTCCAGCCACGCTGCTCACTGCTCTGCTCAACTCACGAACTGCAAGCCACGTCTTTCTCTGGTCAGTTCTTCCACTCATCATGTCAGCCTGCAGCCAGACACTCAACAGCCTCGGCCTCCACTCTGAAATGAGCCAGGAGATCCCAGCTACCGTTCCTCAAGTGACCTTCTAGTTAATTAATAAACTTCTCTCTGTCTCGTTCCTCAAACAACCTTGATTTTAACGCAGCAATGCTTATACAAGCACCTCGGGTTACTTATCTACAACTGAGTAACTTGTAACGTCAGAGGGTTCACTCTCTGTCTTAAGATTGTGGTGTTGTGTTGCTTTTTTAGGTTTTAATATTTTGTATGTTTCACTTATTGCCCCTAAATGCCGTTCCTTTATTATTCCCTTTTTTTTGCAGTGTCTGTTATGAGTCTCATATGTATGTGGAGAAATGACAACAAAACAGAACTTGAATGTTACATTGCATTCAATCTGTACAAAAAAAATATTGAAAGATTCAGTTAATCATGCTGTATTAGCCAGGAATAGATTTCAGCAATTTTCTGGTCTGTTCGGTATGAAAGTTGCGTATTTGCAATAACCCATTAGCATTTATGTTCAATGTAAGGATTTCCTGGATAGTGTGGCAAAATTTTAATCTGGTCACATTTCCTACAAAACTGATACAAATTAGCTGTATATGATTTTTTTATCAGACAGGGTTCAATAGTGAAATCTGAATAGGAAACACGAGCGCAGGTCTGACACTGCTTCCTATATTCAGACAAAAGCAGCCTTAGCCAAGAGAGATGATAGCGCCTGAATAAAACACTCCTTCTTCCTTGTTTTTGTCATGAGTACAGTTAATGTAACAGCCATGCCAGTCTGAGTTCTCAATATTTGGCAGCAGGAGCAGATCTGACAATAATCTCAGGGGTAATTTAAGACAACACACCTGCCCTATTGAGGCGTAGAACAGTAAAATCACTTTCCACCTCTTCCTGAATGGAAGTATACAAGGAAAAGACTTTATTACACTTTATTATCCATTTGGATGGAATACAATGCCTTTGTAATCTTTTCCCAGAAGAGCTGTTTTTATTGTGCATGAGCAAATCAACCACAAGAACAACTCAGCCGAGAGTTTTCAGGTGTACAGCTGCTAAGGAGCTGTTTTAAGGGTTTGGTTCCAATATGTGCATCATGTTCGCATCCAGTAGTTTCCGCGGGTGAGTGTGTGTGGTCTGTCTGGCAAAGAGGCCCAGCTGTAGTGAGGCTAGACACTCTTTAAGCGTTCTGCCCCGAGGCTACAGTCTAATATGAGCAACCAGAGAGAAGTAAGGCAGGAAGCAAAGAAAGAAAACACTGAAATAATACCGCATTTGCTATAAATCTTTCATTTTTGTCATCCTTTTAAAAAACAACATATTTCGTTTGTAGGTGTATACGATGATATTTCATCGTAACTTTGGACATCCGGCATAAATATTTGCTGCGGTTCAACGAGAAGCTTCATTCAAATTTCATGGCATCTAAGTACAGTAGGAAAGACTGCATGGCTCAGAGAGAGAGGATGATGGAGCGCCAGGGATTCACATACTGTAAGAGCACACGGATGAGCTTCAGATGTAGCTTTGTCTAGACACTCAGGACTCCTCTGTACACAAATGGAGCACTTCACAAGAAAAAAGAGTTGAGTCTAAACCTCTCAGAGTCCATCTCCATCCACAGACACGCATATATGTTCAGATTACTAAAACACAAGCCTTCATCATCACGATCTGTCTGTTTTAGATTGACAGGGAAGGGATTTAGAGAAAAAAAAAACCCAGCAGCAGCCATTTACTAACCTGCTTCTTAGTAGCTCTTCAGCTTTATTTATCTGTTATTAAGGAAATCTTCTTGGCATAGGTGGCCCCAACAACACAGTCATGTCAAACTCACCTCTCTCCCTCTTTGAGTTCATTTTAAGACAGAAATATTGCTCTTTAAATTGAGCAGCTGGTCATTGCTCAGTCACTGTGCATCCTCTGGTTGCCCTTTAAGCTTTCTTAAAGCAATGGGCATGATGTAGCCATGAACTCTACATTATGTCCAGGTAATACAAACTGCAACAACTCTGATTGGTCCATTTAAAATGCAGTTTTTTTTTTTACACATAGTGATTTAGATAATATAAAGATTATCCTTATGTGAAACACAGTGTAATATATAATGATCTGTAATGATGTCCGACCTAAATTAGGCTCATAATGCAGACATAAGATCCAGTCTACTCAAATGCTGTTGTCTCTTCTTCATATCTCTAGCAATCGGTTCCAACGTCTTCCCTCTTTCTGCATTGCAATAATTTTGGTAAAAATAACTGTTGTTCAGTATTTATTAGCTCCGACACGATCCGCTTTGTTTCCACTGTTTGAAGTGCACAGTGGCATAGGAACCCCACTGATAACTTGTGTTTTTGTGGTGTAATTACAAAGCAACACAGACACCAGCACACAACTATAAATGCTCACAACAGCGTAGATTTTAATGTATGCTCTGCATAGATTCAATGCAGGAGTGTACATCAGCAGTAAGTCTGATACCAGAGGAGAGATTCTTGCTTTCTTTAGTCTTTCCAAAACCCAAGACAAATGGAAATGATTTAAACAAATGTTTCTTTCAAGACACAGGCAAAAAAAATCCTTCGATTGTGAGGTTGCAGGTTCTAGACAGACATAAGCACTGATGTTTTTTGGCAGGTAATCCAAAGTCTAGAGTCATTTCAAGAGAAGGACAACCTAAGGAAGGTGACATGCAAACACATAAACTCATCTAACTCAAGCATAGCTTATCATTTGAAACACATATAAGTAGCATACTATTAGTCACTAAACTGCCCTCTTACTCTAATATTAGATGGTCTTGATAAGGTGATATGCTATAAAACATATTAGCAAAAAATGTTTAGTTTTATTGCTGGTTTTTCAGACACAAGTAGAAGCATTGCTGCTTTTCCTGGTGTCTGTACGGCTCGCTTTGTGCATGTACTGTCAAATTTACAGGAAGACTCATCATTATGGGTTTGTACATCACTGTAATTTCAGCACAACCAAAATACATTTTTAAATCTTTAAATTAATAACATAAGTAGGAGCTGTGGTCTGCTGGCAAAAACTAATAGCCACTTGTTTACTAGGAAAATCTTTGATCAGGAGCAGCCCTAATAAATAAGTGTGTCTCTTCTCATGTGGGATGTGTTTCAGTGATTAACTTTATACAAAAAACCTCCAAAACAGAGATCTTCATTGGGCCACTTGGTTCCAAACCAAGACCCAACCCAGGACCGAAGTCAGGTCTGGCTCAAATGACATCTGGTTGGATAGACGGATTGAGCCACTATCAGCTTTGATCACGAAGTGCATCATAATCACTGCAAAAATAAAAGGATTTGTTTTTGACATGAAAGGGCTGCTGCGTGACTGCAAGGAAAATTTGCATACGCTGCTTGGCTTCATGTCGGCTTCCTGCTGGTCTCTTTAGGAGATGGTCTAAATTTTTCACCAGTGAAGCAAAATGGAAGTCATTGCTATTAATGAATAAATAAGTTATGAATGAGCACAATGTCTGTGTTAAAAAGAAAAACTCTGCACAGCATATAGTGAATGTGACGTTGCATATATAGAGAGCATGTGAACTTATCCAGTGGACCTTTGAAGAACGGATAATGTATTGATGCTTGTTTTGGGCGTTTCAGCAAATTCCCCCCAAAAAATGTTAATGTTCAAGTGACAAAACACTAGAGCAGCCAAGTTTATTAAGAGTCCTGTTTGCTGTGAGGAAAAAAGGAGGTAATGAGATGTTGGTACAGAACCAGAAAGTCCACTGAGGGTGGATGTTTGGGATGCTGGAGGGGTCAACCAAACATAAAAGTTTATTGAGAGTCCATGTTGACTCATTGTGATGATGATTGTTTCTTTTAACCATAACCACAATATTTCTTTTGCCTTAATCTACTGGCTTGATAACCGTTCTCTAGCATTATTTGAGCCTCAACTAAAGATTAGCGACAAATCAGAAAGCGTTTGTCTCTGTCTTTCCAAGGAGCTGTTGAAACTTGTACATTTGCCTGTTGACGGTAGATTCCTCGTTGTGCCTAATTTCACTCTCCTTTATTAATCATAATTTGAGACTCCAGCCATTATTTGACTGCCGCCTAGAGATTTTACTGCACTTCAGCCTGTTGTGCTCAATTTAAAAAGAATTACCAGTTTTTATAAATATTTTCTCACTAAGCAACCAGAGAAGGTGAATCATGGTGCGACGATGTGTTTGCATTCGGACTGATTTAACGGCAGGTTTAAATTACAGATCGTGTCGTAATTGTTTGTGCGCGTTGGGGGTGTGCTCGTGCATGCCTGTGCGAGTGCGTGCTCCCAGTGCTGTGATTGGAGTTATCCATTATTGATGATGTCCTGATGAGATCAATCAAGCCAGAGTTTCATCGTCTTTTGGCTGCTGAAGCTGATAATGCCGTTATGACATACTAATCGTCATGTCATGAATATTTAAATCACAAGGAACACACATTCCATATTCATGACCTCTCTGTTTTTGTCTTGCTTTTTTTTTGTTTTGTTTTGTTTTCACCCGTCTGGAGTCGCCCCCCCATCATCCATTTCTCCCTTTAATCATTTTAGACTGTAGTTATACAACAGTTACTGTCACCACCTCATTTACTGAGTCTAATATCTCACACTAGAAGCCTATAGAATCTGCCAGATCTGTATTTTCGTGTTCTTCCCTTCAGCCGTGACCAGAAGTCCACAGAGAGCCAAACCACATCTCTGTTGCGTCTCTGTCTCTTCTGTTCGGCTGCTGCATTGTTGTTGTTTTATTTACCTCAGAGACAAACACCATATTTATTCATGATTCCTCACAAAATGCTGGTAAAATAAACATTTGTTTCCTCCTAATGAAAAGCATGTTTCTGAAATGAGTTGTTTTGTTGTGCGCTCGACCCCAAACAACTTGCTCTCTATAAAACAAATACGTACGAAATATAAAAAGGCAATAATGCAAGTGGTTTGAGTGTAAATGCATTTGTTCCAGCAACTATCCTGTGGAGGCAGGCAGATCAGTAATAATTCATAAACAAAAGAGCTAACTGGGTTCATAATTCATAAGAGGAGAAACATATACACCCCAGTCATTGCTGTGGCTTGCTGGGCCAATGTGCAGCAGAAGAGAAGATGCTTAGACGGCGTCTCCATGTGAAGGTTTACGGAGCAGCATCAGCGATTCACAGCTGCACAACAGCCTGATTTCAGAAGGAATTTCCTGATATTAGACTATTAGCTGTTAAACTCTACGCAGTTATTGTGCATGTTTTTAGGACTTTTACAACACAGACACAAAATGAGAGCATCTTTCTACCAGTTGTAGCTCACATGCGTATGTGTGCGTGCGTGTGTGTAGTGTGTGTGCGTCTCCGTCTGTGCTGGTTGGCATGAATGTTTCAGTGCTTAAATGGAGGCAGACATATTGAATCTTCACTTATCCTTGGGAGAGGCCTCTGGCGGACACACACACACACACACACACACACACACACACACACACACACACACACACATGAGGCTAGGAAGTGCTGTGTGGGAATATTCACACAGCATTAAAAAATAATGGGTTGAGAAATACAAAATACGGCATATGTGCATCTGTGTGTAGCTTTGCGTATTTCCAAATAAAACCCAACATATGACTCCTTTCTTAGATCACATAAAATTAACTTCATAATGTATTGAACTGTGTTTATGGCTTTTCTGTCATTTCTTTTATATTTGCTGTTGTTTCAGCACATTTCTGTTTACACCTTTGGGAGAAATTGTGAAACTGAAAGATGGACTCCAAGCCATTAATTTCCCCATAGATAAGTTACATCATCCAGAGTTGGAGCTCTTCTATGAGTGTAATCATCAGTACAAAAAGAGAACAGAAGTAATAGTAAATATCGGATTTACTAGATTGAAATTACAATCCTGTGTATATAACAAATCATGCAGTTTCCACCAGTGGGCTGGTGATGACACACTATGTACATCCAAATCTTGTTCAAACCCATAAAAGTAAAATGAATACATAAAATTCAATTTAAAAATTAAATGTAGTTTTTACTGCAGATCTCAAAATTCTCAATGAAACCAAATATTCCAGGCTGAAATTGATTTAAATGTTGCATGTGAATGAACTGATAAATGAGATGTCAAAGAAGAAGGTAGTACTCCATTAGAAGCATATGTTTGAGTTTCTTTCTAAGTGTCAGTAATCACCATATAAATTTAAGGAAGAGCTGGAGCACATTACCGCTGTCAGTCAGCTACTTGAGGGAAAACAAAACAGGGAAAAGTGTATGTGAAGGGGTTAACTGTGACTTCCATGGTAGATTTTGCCAAAAAGAAAAAACATCAGATTACTTAGCTGAAAATTCCATTGAACAGGAAACTGAAAACACAATCTGCAGCTAAAATGAGCTGAGCAAAGACAGTGTTGTGTTTTGTTCACAAATGCAGCAAATTGTGAAGTGTTTTGAATTCACACCTCTGACTGGCAAGTCCAGTCTCACTCCCAACTCGTCACATGCGGCCGCTTTGTCAGGACCTCTTGGCATCACGTTCAAACACACAGGATACCTTTAGCGTGTGTGTGTGTGTGTGTGTTTTTTTTTTTTTTTTTAAATGTGCAGGGTAGTTCAATAGATCTATCAAAATCCATTAACAATAAAAATAAATGCCATTAAACTGTGTTTAAATGTATTCTGCTGCTGTTGTCACTGTGACACCTTCTCAAGAAATGTGTTCTGTAACATTCATCAATGTTGTAAAAAGAAAAGATATAAAACCAGGATCTTTTCTGAGATCTAACCAAGTCCTTTTGGTGGCTTAATTTAACCAGATGGTTTTGGTGCCCAGAATTAACCAATCAGTGAGTGTAAATAGAGTTTAAGGTTCCATACTTTGCTCCTTTTCAGCAAATTTATCAAAATCTCACATCAGTACAGTGCCAACTCTTCACCTCAAAGTACTACAAAGTTGATTCATTTTATCATGACTGTGTAACCGGTGGTTTTAACCCATTTTTAAACAGGATGTTTTGCTCTGAAAACCAAAGAGCTGCTGCCTGTGTCTGTGACACACGTGACTGTTGGTTTTTAAAGGTGTTACATAGCACCTGGGTGAAATTCTTACTCGACTGTAAAGCTGGTGGTTAGCTGTGGGAAGCTGGAGGATTGACAGAAGGAAATGTCTTCATATCTGAACAGCTTACATTTTGCACCTGAAAATTTATAACAACCACAAAACACAACAAGAAAAGCACTTTTATGCATGCTGTAATTCACTGTTAATCTTCATGTGAACATTATTTGAAGTTTGTCTGCAACCTGGTAAATTGTACCACTGCTGGATAAGAGTTGAACAAAACATTCTTAATCTGAATGAATATTTTCCTGCTTAAATAAAGGACAAACAAGAATAGCACTCAGAGAGCACAGTACTATGCCAAGGCTGCTTTGTATCTTTGTCTTTGTACCATGTCTGACGGATGAAATCTATAAGAAAAAAACGAGCTTGCGCTGAGCACAGGCGTGTGTTATGATCGTGTATGTTGTGCACGGATACCGAATCGCCTGACCTGAAGTATGTAGGAATTGATGAGACTCAGAAACACCCCCACATATTAATCAACTGTTCCTTGTATCATTTTCAATCGATAAGTCCTGATAAGTCCACAGTGGTGGATTTGTCGTAGGATCACAATCATGTGATCGCCAGCAGGCAGCAGGCGTAGTGTTCACTTGTAGTCATAGTTACAGTGACGTCGTGCAGCTATCTAGCAGTGATACAGAAATCTTCCGTGGATCCAGACTACAAGCCACATCACTGCCAACATCTAATCAGTTGGTCTTTGTGTCGTCTCTGACCTTCCCAGAAAATTTCAACCAAATCTGTTTTTCAGTAATGTTGCTAACAGGCAGACAAACAGACAAAACAGATCTACAGACGGATGCCGATTGTCACATAACTCAAGTTCCTTGGCGAAGTAATAAAAATGTCTTTTCACCGTATGGAGCTTTAAGTAATGGTCCGACACAGGACACAACCCTCCTGGTAGAAAGTCTGACACCATCAACACCTCTCCATCCTTTATATGAGGCTCTTTTCAAATGTAAAATCTTCAAAACGTCTATCAGTTGATGTAGGTGGCATTGGTGCAACAGGACATCTCATCAAAACAGCACTTACTTGACGTATTTGGGAATGGGAATGAGCCCTCCATAGCACCTAAAGCTCATTGGTACTGTAGCATTTTATGCAGATGCAGCCGCCACACAAAAAGCAGAAATAACTAAACCTGGTGGTCACATTATAAATCTAAATGTTGCTGATTGATCTCAGAGTATACTGAGGACATTGTTTTGTACATTTTTGAAAACACAGGCAAACACTGCTACTACTACACTGCTCCACCACTCTTTCAAGTTATTACACTTTTTTGTCATCTAATATGATTCATCCTTTCACTATATGTGGAAAAATGACACCAAATAATTACCCACAAGTCAAGAGATCAGTAGAAAATGCAAGCAATGTTGCTGGCCCTTTGTTCAGTGCTTCGGTGTGCAGAATGTACTGTATCCACTAATGCCAGGCTTGCCTGCTTTATTTATGCGTTTTGTATAAGTCCTGACAGTAAGCATGTTTCCCCCACATAGGCGGTGGGGGGAGGGAGGGATCTAAAAGTGGCGTTCTCTTAAAGGAGCTGTCTGGACCTCTTGGGATCTCAACGTACATTACAAGTGGCTTTTATGCAGACACTCTCATGCACACACACACACACACACACACACACACACACACACACACACACACACACACACACACACACACACACACACACACACACACACACACACACACACACACACACACACACAGACAAAAACTTACTCTCTGACTTTAATATCCATGCTGTGTTTGCGTAAGTTGTATAGGCTGCCTCAGGCACTAAGGGTTCATGCTGAAGCCCACAGACAGAGAGGTCTGATGGAAGGATGGATGGATGAGATGCATTAAATTACATGCTGACTGACCACAGAGGTGGAGACCGAAGCCTCGGGCCCAAATACTGTCTCCCTCTTTGTCCATCTCTCTTCCCCTCTGTCTCTACATCCATTTTCTCTTTTCCACTTAAAACCCTTCACTTTCATTCACTCCTTCTCTAATGCTCATTTCAGTGCCAAGGGTATCAATTGCTGAGGTGACGCCACAATTTGCATCTAAATCCGTGATAGAATTTGCAATTTCCTCAGCAGGACGAATGACACGGCTCAACGTTGGAGACGAGTCTGTGAGTGAGTTGAACAGTTCATCTCCACTCCTCTGGTTACTGTAGCTGCGCTGTCTGCAAAGATGTACAACAACCAGCACAACACACACACACTCACACAACACATACACACACATTCCCTCTCTCACACACAGACACACACTCTCCGTCGCACCATCACCCCCTACTCTTGATAGGCCAGAGGGGGTTCCATTAGCCCCTACCACCTGCTGTGCTACACCCACTCATCCTTTCTCCCTGCACACACACACACACACACACACACACACACACACACACACACACACACACACACACACACACACACACACACACACACACACACACACACACACACACACGCATGCATTTGTGCAGAAGCGTCCTGTCCTCACTGGCTCACTATTTTACTATTTCTAATGTGCATAAAATGAATTAAACAGCCGTGCATTTGCTACTTGTTTTTGCATTTCTGTGCGTTTGTTCATTTACGATCAGTTGCTTTAGTATTGAATATTAATTATTTGTGCAGATCAAGAAAAACATGCGAAAAATACTCCAAAACAACACTGAAAAACTTCATCCCGTATAGTCTTGCGAAATCAAAGTGAACATATTAGCAGTAAAATTTATGAAACTTCTTTCAGGGTTAAATTATTGATGCATTAACCTGCAAGAAATATTTTAATATTGTATCTGGATTTGCCACTGCAGATCTTGTTGGGTAGATTCATCTCCAACTATCTTATGGATGATTATTTTAGAATATGTTGCACGCAGTAGATTATTTGGCTCAGGAAGTGGTACGTACGTGTATTAATCTTGTATTAATATTCAAAGAAATTTCAGTGATTTTTATTTTGCTCTTCCTCTTTCTGTATTCAATCTAAGCGTAAAAATCTCACCATTTTCTCCCTCCTCACACCACTTTCCTGTGCTGTTTCTCCCTCACTGTTCTCCTCCTCATCCTTCCCACATTTCGGTCCTCCATATCCCCTCCCTCCCTCCCTCCCTCGCCCCTCCTCAGCTCAGTAGCTGTGGCGAAGACGGGGCGATGCGCTGCAATTACTCTAATTGGTTGTGACTTCTTCATTTACATGACAAGTGCGCAGCGGTCCTGGGAACCAACGGCCTGCTTTCTGCTCCCTTCTGCAGGTCTGGTCAGCCTGGGCCTGAGGTCCCGTGGGTTTGTAAAGAGGAGGGGGGGGGCTACGAGGAACCATGGTGGGAGACAAAAGGGGGTCTGGCATTAGATGGTCCGTGGATCACCTCATTGGTCTAAGGGTCTGGACGGCCTAGATGCATGGCAGAGGAGGTTGTAGAGTGATAGGAGCCTTAGAAAGTGAGGAGCTTGGGGGGTCTTTAAAGATCAGTGTAACGATAGAAGATACAGTTGCTGATTCTGGTTCAGATCCAGTCAAGAAGTAAAATCCTCTCAGAGGTAAAACCAGATCCATAGAAGTTCTCATGTCTGAGGAGGCCTTGGAAGAAGCCTGCACAGGGAGTGGCAACTTTCGGGGGTTAAGGGTGGTGGGAGTTTGGATGGACGCTTCAGAACAATATTGTCTGCTTCTCGACATTCCTCCTGCTCATCGTCACGGCGACGCTGCCACTGCGGCCGCCACCCCTAACAAGGCAGCGATCTCAAACAGTGAAACTACTCATTAGCGTGGCTGCTGTTGGTGTGTGTGTGTGTGTGTTCTGCACTGTTAGTTTAAGCATTATGAGTGTACTCAGCTGAGCTATTCTTATGGTAATTCAGGAGTTAGGTATTCATTCGGTGGGCGGCTCTCATGTTTGCTTTGCGGATAAAAAGGGGTTTTTATTACCAGCTGAAGTTCACTTGTCAAGACTAATCTCATTTAAACAGCTATTCTGCAGGGCAGAGAGGGCGAGAGGCAGCGGACACATACTCCACATTGCTCCACATGCTGATAGTGAGGAGCACGGGGCTGTTTAAATATGAAACAGAACGATTCCTTACATGGAGAGGGCAAACACGCATGACTTCTAGTGCTATGAAGATGAGTATGCATTTGAAATATAGGTTCACATTTCCTCATGTTGGGTTTAAATCAACAGTCAGGTATGCACATTAAAAGGTTTTGTTTGCTCTAATTATTTCCTCTGTTCATAATGGCCATTAGGAATTAATTTCCTAATGCAATTTTAATGAAGTGATGGGTTTGACAAATCAGGCGCGTATCTTCTGAGAAAATTCCCTATTCCCTATTGTGTTACCTCTGCCACAACTTTGCAAGAAAACACTGTCCTGAAAAGCAAAATGCTTGAATTAAGGACTGTTGTCAATAAAACAGGTAGGACTCATCGCCTTGGTAACAAAGAAAGAGAAGGACATGCATGTTCCAGCTGTGTCTGTCTGCCCTGAGCTGTATGATATGACACGTATGATGTGTCACTTCAATTCTTTTTAACAACATATGCAATTTCAGGGCACTTCATAGAATAAGGTCAAGGCCTTTTACAATATTACAGATAAATGTGGTGATATATTGTCAAGTCACTGTTGTCATACAAACAAAACCTGCACATAGCATGTAAGAGTTTTGTTCAACAGGGCCCTGCCAGTGCTTTTCTGTTATATGGACACTCAGTCTAAGGTTTTACTCTCATCACTGCGACATCCATTTGTCAAAGCAGCTGGAAAAATTCATCAAATTTAGTAAAAAAGTTCTTGACTCAAGGTTCATAATTGCGCCTTGAGGACTCAAAATGAAGTCTGCATCCATCTCCTTCTGCTTCAAACTCCATTTACCAGTGGAGACAGAGATATGCAGAGTGTAAGCCAAGTCTGTAAATGTCTGCACCGTTTGTCTGCAGAAGTCCACATGCAGCCCAAAATGTGTAACCCTACACATTCGCCAGGAAACCACATGGTGCTCAAAACAAATGCTTGTTGGGATTAGAAACTGTACCAGGAGGTTCTCGGTTATGCACAACATTTTTAATTCATCATTCAAAGAGTTGTAATTGAGGTAGTCATTTTGATTTGTACATGCTTCCCTTCAACACTGCCTAGACACAGTTGGAAGTCCCAGATTCTCCAGAAATCCAGTGTCATGTCCGCCCACTCTGCTGGAATCATCGCTGACACGGTGCAACAGCAAAGTCTGGAACTAACTGCTACGTCTGCAAGAAGTGCAAAGTCACAGGCACAGAAATTCAGATTCAGAAACATCCACAGGAGCCTGTTTGTCATCTGTGTTTGATATCAGGAGCAATGCAATCGTCTGCAGGCCCACAAAGACTTTGTATCAACAGAACATGTGCTCAACCACTCTCAAAGTCCACATTGATCATGTGTGAAAGCATGAAATCATTTTTTAACATTTTTTTCCCAATTTCTACAATTGAGTCAATAAATTCGAATGATCAGACTTCTAAAAAATACAGTTAAGGTTTCCCATTTGCTTGAACATATTTGTACTTTCAGAAACTAAGGTGTAAACTCAAAGTCACTTGCCAAAATTATAGATTCTATGTGCAAAATACTCTTAACACTCACAACAAGAGCAATCTGAGATTTCTGACCTCCGCCAAGGGAAGATGTGGATGGTAAAGCAAGATCTTTTTTTGCAACAAGAAAAGTTAATTCTGTCATGATGATCGTCACTAAATTAAATGACATAATAAATTCCATTCCGATCGATTCATTAGTTTTGGAGAAATGATACGAAGTTGGAAAATCTAAATCCGGATCCAGAATCCAGATCCTTATCCGGATCAACACAAAATTTGAATGGAGTCTTCCCTGGGCCAAGATCCACCTCTGGTGAAAATTTCATGAAGATCCAACAAGTAGTTTCCGAGAAATCCTGTCCACAGACACGCACACAGACAGACAAATAAATAAACGGACCGATCGCATGACCTCCTTGGCGGAGGTAATAACATGCGAAAAAAGCAGGTATTTGCATCAAACAACCCAAGCTGTGGTCAAATGAATATATTATCATCAACTATTACACAACGAACAAGAAAATACAAACTACAGTTATAAGTAGGAACCAGTTTAACCTTAATTTGTCGATAGTTTACATAGTTATGGTTTGTTCTAAAAAAGACAAGCAAGCATGAGTTCCAGCCTTTTGTCCAAAGATGATTTTATTCAAGATTAATTTCTGGCACTTTTCTGAGAAAAAAAGAGAGATGTTCTCATAAAGTTTTCGATTCATTTTACTCGTGTGCAGATGTTTTTTTGGGGGGAAATCTGGGGTAGATAAATTCGGGCATTTATTATGACACAGCTTTAAAACAGTATTTTGTCCTTGCCAAGCAAAACAAAGAATTTCACCCAAACTCAGAAATACTAAAAAAAACACACAAAAAAATAGTACGGGATTATTCTTTTCAGCTTTTCTTTCCATACTTTTCAAACTCATACATGTAGAATACTGCAAATAAAAATTTAAATAAACACATACGTGAACTCCTCTTCCTCAGGTTTCCTGCCGAGGCCTCTGGCAAATAGCAACACACAGGTAGCGTCTTTAGCAAATTAAAAATAATAGCTGATTCCTAATTTAACAGCTACACATTAGTGTTTCATACAGGTTCATGATTATACATTTAATTGCTATTAGCTACAAATAGAAGTTTACCTTTTGTCTTTCTATCGATCTCTGCTGATTTGAAAAAGGATGTTAAAGCTCCTTCAGTGATGAGGAGGTGACGATGAAGATGATCCCGGTTACATTGTGCGTGTCTTAGTAATGTGAAACGGTTCTGCTCGTCTCTTCCAGCGTAGGAACCGATAATAGGAGCTTAAGGGAAAACAACAGACAGCTGAGGTCAGTGATGTCAGTGTTGACCTCTGGTGACCCCTGTGGGGACCCTCGACCTCCGGGAGCTAAAACAATGGAAATCTCCCTTCAGGCATCAGAAACAGGAGAATAAGTGACAATGACAAGCGTTAAAACGTGTCCTGACTGGATTCTCTGCTTCTCTGATGGCTGTATTTTCTTTCAAACCACTGAGTGAACTGAACACAGAGAAATGGTAAATAATTCCAGCGTGTTTTCAAACATTACCATTCAGTTGTCTCTTCAAGTTACTGACTGAAAGAAAAGGAGGAGGAGGGACGCGAAACGAATGATTTTCTGCAGAGAAAAAGGAGAGAAGAGAAGTGGAGATGGGCTGACGAGGGCAGAGGAGCGCTACCTGCATTAAAGAAATGGCTCTTTAGCATGTGATCACATTGTACCTCCCCATGTGATGAATATCTAATTAGACTTTTTTCAATATATATTTCAAAATCCAATTAGTCCACACAAAAGCGGAGCACTTCTCTCCCAAGGTGACAATAGATTAAAATAGATTGGCAATTTCAACTGATCCTTTAAAAGATGCTTCATCTTACTTTTTTTCTCATTACTCGATCACCATCAAATCAGCTTCTCTGATTCAAGGCGTTTCAAAAAATCATCAGCGTCAAAACTGTGATTTTTCCTTTGATGTTGTTTCCCCACAATTTTCAACATCTGTCAAAATGTACAAATTTGCAAAAACAACCAAAGTCTTTGGATTTAATGTCATGTGTAAAATAAACGGCAACCATTCACACTTCAGCCTCACACTGAAATCATTCCAACCAGACTTTCTGACTTTTCAGTTTGATCCAGACCCAAATTACAAATGGGAAATCTCCTCCAGCCACAATCTTTACCTAACAACCTACAAAGAGAGGGGGTCTTGCTCTCTTGCTCTTGGTAAAAAAAAGAAAAATAAGACTTTCCGGCAGCTGGGGAACCGCCAAAAAAAAAAAGAAGAAGTAAAAATGCTCCAGAATAACATAAAATTACTATCTAAGGAAGAAAGTTTTTGTATAATTGAAATATTCTATTTTTATCAAATATTCTGTACATTTTATTTGCTTTATAATGTTTAATGATGAATATTTACATGTGCAAAAAAGGAAATTATCTAGTGTGTATAATATGATCACAAATTAATGTATTATTATATCTATATAATAACACATTATATTATTTTAATATGTCTTTTGTATAACAAACATATCTATGTGAAATTATAGAACCAGTGCTTTCTATTTCTGTTCATTGTCACTAAATGTATAAATGTATTTGAATTTAACAGTTTCATTAATTGAATAATATTTGAAATATTTGTGAAACTACACTAAATTTGCAAACGTATTTACCTTTTTTGTAAAGAAAACATTCCATCTTTATTCAGAATTAATGTTTTTTTATGTTATTTCTTACACATTATATTACAAATGTAAATTCACAGTTTATTTTTGTAATTTAAGGATAGAAAACAAGAAAATGAAAAGGAAAAAGAGAAGAGAAAGAGAAGAGAAAAAAGTTGAAGAAAAAAGAAGAAAGAAAAAGAAAAAAAGGGGGGGGGGGGGGGGGGGTTGGCACTTCTTCTGCAACTTGATGGCAACATCTTTGACCAATCACACTTGAAGCACTTTTTGCACTTACTAAAGGTCTTTCCTTATGTCTGAATTCTTGCTTGTGTTGTACGTCGCTTTGGACAAAAGCGTCTGCTAAATGAAATTGTAGAATTGTAGAAAAAATTACCTGAAGTTACACAGCTTTTTTTTATTGCATGTTTTTGTTCATTAATAGTGTCGGACTTTTTTTTTTTTTTTTTTTGGGATGGTACAGATTTCTGGAGCAATTACAGTACGATTAACCAGAAAGGGAAAACGAAGTCTAAGCAACAGTAGAACATAGGGAAGGAGTTGTTTAAAAGGAAATGTGGTTCAACAACATTATGAAAAGTCTGAAAAATCAAACAAACAAAAGGAATAAAAGCTCAGAAAAATCTTCAAACTTTCTCAGTATTTTCAGATAATGAAGATACACAGTTGTACTCATAAGTTTACATACCCTGGCCAAATTTGGGAAATATTGTCCTTTATTTTTGAGCAAATATTTTGCTAATGGAAGCATTTTTCTTTCATTTAGGGCTGGTGTTCAGACAAAGGTATTTATTGTCATGCATCTGTATTTGCTCTGATCATTCATGTTTTCATTAAAGAATGGAGCACATTTTACAAATTCTGCCACGGTATGTAAACTTATGAGCACAACTGTATTTTACAGTACATGGCGACGTGTATAGCATTCTGGGCACTCATTTACAAACTCCCCACTGTCAGGTATGGGGACATTTAGATTCTTAGATAAAGTCCATTTCCAGGATGCCAGGTTTTCAGATTTTATTAAAGTTGCAGATTCATTACTTCCACAGATTGGATCATCAGTAGACTCATGGAGATTTTTCCAGTCCATCATTATTATTCTTAGTTTTATTATTAGCAGTAGTAGTGGTAGAAGTAGAGGTAGTACTCATATTCTTCTTATTATTATTCATATTCTTTTTCTTATTAATATTATTATTAAGTCCAGCATAGGTTCTCAAACACTATGATTTGATTGTCCTTCATCAATAACTGTTTACTATTTACCTATACAGTTTATAATGTTGTATATGTTTTTTTTTGTAATATTGATTATCAAAACATTTGGTCAAACATCACATTTCCTCTATTGTCATGTCTGATTCAGGAGATGTGATGCAAAATGCATAATCTGGTTATGAGGGACGGTAAAATGTCACGAGATGTTATGTCAACAGCTCCTTTCCCGAAACCATTTAGCGCCCCAAACTGGACAAATATAACAGGTTTCATGCATTTAGGAAAAACAGAGTTTTAGTTCCACATAACACCTCATGTAAAAATGATCTTTCTTTGGAGAGCTGCAGGGAGCTCATGGAAAACGCCCCATTAAACACCAGTTACAAGCTATTTATTGTGACTCCTCATTTCCCCCAAATCTGTAAATCAAAGTTGAAGTGCAACGGTAGCAGAACAATTGCAGTCACAATAGCTGCACTGATGGGAGAACCACAGCAGGCTGAATTAAACTGATGATGTCTTCTAGTGCATTTAGATTCAAAAGTACACTGAGGCACAAACTGGGGCTCAACTAGTTCAGCAACAAATCTCACTCAGTTTAATAAATATTCAGCAAGCTTGATGCATTATAACAGTATGTTTGGTGTGTTATTATTTAAGTCAAGTCTCTATTATTTATACAGCACAATCAAAACAACAATTGTGCATTGTGCTTTGCAGCAGAAAACTATGATTAATGTTACAAATCAGCCTCACGAGTTCAAATATTTACGTGTACTTAATGGTGTAGAATTACCTGAGTAATTCAAATATTCAGGATTAAAACTCTACAAGAAATCCTATTAAATACAACTTTATCTGCCTAATATTACAGAAAATAGATATATGTATACATATTTTTTAATTCTTTATTTTACCAGGTAAGATCAGCTGAGAACAATTTCTCATTTGCGATGATGACCTGGCAAGAGGCCCCAGCAGGAAGAAAGATAACAAATAACCAATGCATACACAAAAAAGGACACACAAGTGTTTAAACAGAGATTAAAAGCCTCCTAAATTAATGCTAGCAATTAAATGAAACAGTCAGCATGTGCAGCGGTCAGTTAGGGCCTGCTGCGGCTTCTGCTTAAAGATGTAAGGTGATGAAGCGATGGCAGTTTCTGAGATTTTTGGAGGGAATTCCAGTCGATTGCTGCAGCAAAGCGAAAGGAATTCCGGCCAAAGACAGTGTGAACCTTTGGAACTACATGTGAAATCAGAATACGAGAACATATACGAGAAGTCTCCAGATGATGAAAACCTTTCCACAGATAATCAGTGATGTTAAAAATCACAGTAAGTAACTCTAGATTGAGTTTTGTGCATAAAAAAGTGCCTCTTCTCCAGCTGGTCAGCGTCCATGCGGTGTATAGACGGTGGCATCTTTGAACGCTGTGATCAGAAGACGCCACAGATCACCTCTCTTAGTTGTTATCTGTGTGCGACTGTGACCTGCTTACAAGGAGTTTGGAGCAGAGTTGCTTTGGGCTTGCATCACTCAGACATGCAACCGTGTTTGCATGGCTTCCTCACTTTGAGCTAATGCAGCTATCAAAGGCAGCGTCTGAAAAAACACGCTCGCTCTTCGGCTCGCTGGTGAGTTTGTGCGCGGATCCAATCAAACAATTGAGCCGGCGTTCAATCTTATCTGTGTACAGACACCAACATGCGGTAGAGGTTTTCACAAGACAAAATTGTTTTCTCGTTCTTCACTTCCTCCTTTGCCCTCAAGGAAGCTGCTCGGTGCTTTGGCAGCCATAAATGCCAGTATCACTGCACTATAAAAGAGTGATTGTTTCTTTATTCTCTGAAGGCTTTGTGTCCTGCAGAGATAGCATGCTAGGTGTGTTCTCAGGCAAGGCTGTGTGCCCATGTGTGTGTGTGTGTGAGATGCTTTTGTTGACTGTGTGAAACAGACACTTTTTAAAGTTGCCTTTTGAAGTTGCAGATCCTCAGAGGGAGAAAAGCAGCAAGAGAAAGAGAGTGAGAGCTTGGTGATAGTAACAAAGCAAAAGGTATGAGGTGTGTAACAGGGCAGGACACACAACCACACACACACACACACACACACACACACACACACACACACACACACACAGAGTCACGGACATGTGATCACTGATACACACATTTACTCTCGGCCTCTCAGCAGGCTGCCAGATTCCCTGCTGAACAAGCCAAGGATGAAACCCAAAGCTAACGTGTGTGTTCTCTCTCTGACCACAGCTGCTCCGCTCTCACGCTCCCTGAGGTGTGTCCCTCACACACACACACACACACACACACACACACACACACACACACACACACACACACACACACACACACACACACACACAGCACGGAAACACACACAGACACACACGCGCTGTAGGGACAAGACAGCGACTGAAGATACAGAAACACACAGAATTTAATAAACAGAGGAGAGGGCTTTCTTTTCTCTCTCTCTCTCTCTCTCTGTGCCAATCTTGTCACCGCTCTCTCATCATCGTATCATTCAGAGCCAGGTCACGACCAAAGAGGCATCGGAGATGAACTCCCAGTGAAGCCGCAGAGGAAGAGAGGCAAAGAGAGAGGGAGAGGTCATGACCAGAGTGGCACTGAAATGAACCCTTGACTGCCATCAGGAGACTGAGCGAGAGAGGGACGAGATAGAGAGAGGTGTATTGCTAACAAATTAGTTTTGGCTCGTCTTTAGAGATTGGCCGTTTTGATTGGTTCCTCGGGTCTCTTCGGCACACAGCAATTAGGAACCACACAACCCCTGCTCTCCACTGAGACAAAAGCTGGAGACGCCGCTCCTGCTCTGCCATGCTGACTGAACCCTGGCTGGCTTCTGGCAGACGGGAAGTGCAGAGGAATGGAGAGAAAGGCATATACGTACACATTTTTATGGTTTAAAGGCAGAAACTGATGGAAAGAATGCAATGACATTCTCTGTCTACAAAGACCTGATAGAACAGGTTGTGTTTTTGCAGTGCGTTGTCAATGAACAAGTCAAATGGTGGGAATTTTGACTTAACACTTTACAGCAGATCTGAAAATGCACAATATGTATAAATAAGATTTCTCTGCCCACATTAAAATGAGCTGCTAAAACACTAGGATAATACTTAGCTCCCTTCATTCACACCAAACACGAGGCTGGCATTGTCAGATTTATCCACTCTCTCTACTCAATACTATTTGCTTTCTTCATTGTACCTAAATGCTTAATAACTATTACTCTCCAGCAACGTAACAAAATCAATTTTACAAGTGGAGAATGCTAGTGTAATTCACAATTTGGTTTCAACATTAAGACTTTCACCAGGAGCAGTTACAGTCACACATCAGTCTAAATTGCAGTGAAAAATGTATTTGAGAAATCCAAAATGCTTCTTTTGTCAGGCTGGTTGAAAAGGCAAGATGACGAGAATTGGTCAATAAATTCTGAGTCATACTGCTGAAAAAGTTTTCATAATGCTTGCACAGAGCAAACAGACTAAACTGACTCCATATTCTGACAGTAAACAGCCGACATGATGTTGCAAATCTTTTCCAGTTATTGGCATTTATAGTAAATGGACTTGCTTATTATTGGAAATTATGGATTCAACATTGGGTAACTTTTGCTTAAAATGAGATAAAACCAAAACTGTACAGAAAGGCTAAGGAGCAGGTTCAACACACCAGTTCAGATTTTGGAGATCAGTGTTTGAATGTCGGCTGGTGTGAGCATTTCAGACGGATATTTTCAGTGTGAAACATATGCTGCTCTGTTGAAGGTGACCATGGCCTTCACGTGTGTGTGTGTGTGTGTGTGTGTGTGTGTGTGTGTGTGTGTGTGTGTGTGTGTGTGTGTGTGTGTGTGTGTGTGTGTGTGTGTGTGTGTGTGTGTGTGTGTGTGTGTGTGCTCTTGCTCATTTCCAGTCAGAGCACCCGTAGGGCATCACTGTGTGGTCACTGTAGGGTGTCCTCCTGTCCTCCCCTCTCTTCAGCCACACCACCCTAACCCATTGTGACATATCTGCTCCTGCTTTCATCTGTGTGTGTGTGCGATATGTGTGTGTTTAGGCTGCATATGTATATTTAAATCCAATCCAAATGTACCGTGGATAAATAATAAATAAAATCCCAGTCTGACTTTGATAAAAAATATTGTCTCTGTGAGGAGTTTGTGTTTGTTTGACTGCTGCTAACGAGCCTCTAAACAGAGCTGCCACTTTTAGTGAATTGATATAAAACGAGTCTGCTGATAATCGTTAAGGATGAAAACCATTCTCCATGTGAAAACATCAATTGTTGCCACTTCCAGTTTCTCACGTGTGCAGATTCACAGTCTTTGTCTCATGTGATTGAAAACAGACTACATTTACTGTGTGTGCTTTTCATAATTTTCTGACTTATAGCCCAAATTACAAACTGATTATTGGAAATAATTGGCAGATCAGCCAGTTATAAAGATAATCTCCAGTTGCTGTGCTTCCCTCTGAGCACATTCTCATTTTTTATTTAAATCCAGTGAAAATGTAATTATTTTACCTTGCTAACTTGTCCGTATGGTGTCTGTTCTATGCCTGAAGACACATCAGGAGTGAAATAAGCAGCCAACACCATGGCTGAATGTTTCCTTCTTGCAGCTGCAGTCTAATGATGACAATCTCAAAAACACAGATTCAGACCTCCAGAGTTTCTGTTGTAACAAACAGAAAGAAAGAATCCTCTCAACAAAAGTGGAGTTTTCTGTATCGTAGTTCTTCTGAAGCGGCATGCATGGCCAGAGTCATCAGTGAGCTGCAGAAAGTGATGGAGACAGTAACAGGGACTTCTAAGGCTTTTTAAGGCACGAAGGGACTTTATTCATGGAAAAACTTTTAAGTTACTCACTATGATGCACAGAGACAAGTTTCAACGGCTTCATTCTGGAGAGGAACTATCTTTACTTAGTTATGTGATGATCGACATATGTTTGTCTGTCTGTGTGCAACATTACTCAAAAGCGGATTTGGATGAAATTTTCAGGCAAGGTCAGAAATAACAAGAACCAACTGATTAGATTTTAGCAGTGATGCGGTTTATAGTCTGGATTCACTGATTTGTTAAAGATTTATGTATCATTGTGAGATAGCAGCACGGCATCACTGCATCTATGACAACAAGCGACCGTTGCTCAGCTGCCTGCTGACGATCACATGACTGCAATCCTGCTACAAATCCATCGCTGCGGACTTACCGGGAATCATACAACGACTGAGCAGCCTTGGCGGAGTACTGCTTTTGTCTTGTTGTTTATGGGGTCATTTAATCTATGGATATATGTATAAAAGATGAATCAAGATTTTGTGGCTGCAGTTCTGTTTTAAAACTGGGTGACTGTGGCTCAGGAGCAGAGAGGATTGTCCTCTAATCACAGGGTTGATCCTTGAGCTTTTCCCGTCCAAACGCAAAACCCCAAGGCCACTAACTTGCACACAAAGTGTATGAATGAGTGAAAAAGGACTTAAGTGTAAAGTACTCCGGATAAATACAGCCTTACAGCAGGGAGCTTCTGGGGAACTA
The DNA here is from genome assembly GCF_021347895.1 of Acanthochromis polyacanthus. Taxonomy (NCBI): domain Eukaryota; kingdom Metazoa; phylum Chordata; class Actinopteri; family Pomacentridae; genus Acanthochromis; species Acanthochromis polyacanthus. The sequence goes on from NC_067119.1 coordinate 26,840,442, forward strand.
CTGGTTTCTACAAGAAAATAACGTCTAAGTAGCAGTGGCCAGTGTAGATACAGTGTTTAGTGGGGGCAATACTATTTTAAATCGTGTGTGTGCCTATGTGATCAGATATGTTGCAGTAAAATCTAAAAGTAGCTCTTTTGTCTGCTACAGTTAACGTTATTCATTTCTGGAACCACAGCACAAAACACAAACCAGAAATTTCCATCCTGGATGTGAATTAACCATAGTGCTAATTTGCAACGTTTTCAAAGCTTTACAAAGAGGAACAGCTTTTTCCCTTGTTAATGTGACTAATAACTGATCATCTCCAGTGTGCTGCTGTCTTGGCATGTACTTATGTGTCCTTAACGTCAGCTTCAGATATGTAGTTCAAGAGCTGGTTTCAAGGTAATGAAATTAAGCTGAGCAATCTGAACTGGAGAAGAAAAAAAATCCGAATTAACTTAGCAATTTGCTTGAACCAATTATATTTTTTCATTATCACATTATTTCCGTCCCTTTCTTCTCATTTCTCTCTCAGCTTCCTCTCTCCACTCTCGTCTTCTCCGCACACAAGGAAAGTTACAGAGGAAGTTCGCACAACTACTGTGGCTTGGGTGGCTTTTCATTGTGTTCTTTATTCATGTGTTATTTGTTTATGTGGATTAATTATTAAAAATTTGGTGCATTTTACAAAGGTTCAAGTCTGCAGATAATGATTCCTTTCCATTCTCTCCCAATGGGTTGTGTTTGTAATTTTCTTGAATATAAAAGTTGCATAATTCATGTGTATCGGCGGGCCGCATCTATTAATTATGTCAGTCTTTTAGGTGCTCGCGTCTTTACCACGTCTTCTTTTCCTTTTATTCTCTCTCTCTCCCTTTCTCTCTCTGTATCTTCTAAAACACAGCAGTAATGAAGACTTTGCAGCATTTTCCCCTCTGTTCCTCTCTCTTATTGCTCAGTTCACAGGGGTCAAATGGACTGTGTCCAAGTTTCAACAGAGAAAGATGAAAAGAAATAGTGGAGAAAAGGAAAAAGTTTGCAGTGGCGCTGTGATGTAAATGCCCTTATTTAGTAATTTATAGAAGAGGGAATTGAGCACAACTCTGTAGAGATTCATAAACTATTGATGTGTCTAATCTTTCAGATCCTGCCAACATGATGATCATGATCTGTGTTAGCGTGAGATGCTTCAACACCCCCCCACACCCACCTCACCCCTCTCCTTCTCCTTCTCTTCCTCCCCCACAACTCTTGTTTCTGTCATTTTCCCTCCTGCTCTCTCTTTGCCTTCACTTTCACTCCAAATATTGAACACTTAGTTTTTCATTTCGACGCGCTAACGCTAGCAGGCTGGTCTGTAACGTCTCATTGCAGTGCATCACTATTACCAGTGCAGATAACATCAGAAATCTCTGACCACAGTTAACTTGAAAAGGTCCTGTGGTTGTATTAGTCAACTCCTTCATTATAAACACATTCAGCTCTTTTAAGATGAGTGATTAAGCCTCAGTGTGTCGCATTTTATGTTTTGCTTCGCATTCGATGTATCTAATAATTTTAAGAGTGAGGCACGACAAGTAAATGGAAGCAGCAATTTAATCAAACATGTCCTATTAAAAACCGTTAATCACATTGTTTCTTCTGTCTTCCTCTGACCTTAACGAGCACAGATTTGGAAAAATGCACCGAAAAAAAAACTTGTAAACAGCAGATGTCCCTTTCTCTTTGTAAAGAAAGAAAGGCTCCACCTCTGCTAATGTGCAAACTATAGAGATACGTTTTCCCATAGAATGAGCTCTCTGATCTCTGACATTCAGTTCAGCCCCTGTGGCCTGATCTTACCCAGAATACAGCTTAAGGGTTGCTATAAGGAACACATGAGTTGTTTGAAATACACGATTTTGATGCTCACTTTGCATTTATGTCCCTGAGGTCCAACCCATACTATAAATAAATATATTATATACAACAGAGAGTCATGATATATCAGCATTGATGATAATCTGACTATTTAAATATGGACATTTGATCATAATAGTCCAGCGTTAGTAACTTTAGGGTTGACACTCCAACATAGGAACAACATGAAGTTGTGTTGACCTTATACTCGTATTTTGACACACAAAAATAAACCTAAAGATGATTTTTACTGATAGCATTTTTTGCTGTTGGAGATATTACAATAATACAGTTGTTGTGAACCTGATATTTCTATTGATAACTCCGCTTTAATCATATGTTGTGTTGTACAGCAAAGTACAATAAACGAACATATCAGGTAACAAAAAAAAAGTTTTCTCATGTGCACGACTAAACAAGCTTCACTCTTCGCATATTCAACTCTCTGTTCCACCCGTCACTTGTAATAATGTGCGGCATAATCAGACACAGTTAACAAAAGCAACAGCAGGAATAGGGATCGAAATCTATGCACATCTAAATAATACAACCATCAGTATATGCCAAATCTCTCAGGCTACAATCTCCCCCCTAAGGGTGCATGCCTGGAGCTGATTTGTATACAAAACAAATCTAATGTATGCTTTCAACACATATTTAACATATGCCACTCAGTGATAAATTATTCAAGAAAAGGGGCTTACATTTTTAATCGTCAGTGTTTCGTCTTCCCAATAAGTAATGAGGAAATGGGAGGACAATGGGTCAGAGGAGGGAAATGAAAATATTTTGTTGACATTAATTGAATGCAATAGTGATGTTAACATAATGTAATGCGCACAGAGCTCTGTGTAGACAAAGATTTTCTGCATTTTCCCCCACTTATACGTCTAATCAATCTCGATGGCTTCCCTTATTCCTCCATGTTTAGACCCCCCATGCATTTCTCTAACTCTTCTCAGTGTAAAAGAAAATCACGACAGCACGGTGAACGTATAGACACAGTAGAGTAGAAGGTGCAGCAGCTAATTCTGCACGATTGCAAAAGATCTCCCCCCTGCACAAACACACATGTGGCGAGTCCAAGTCCGCAACCCACATCTGCACATCGGCTAACACATGAACTCACCCAGAAGTTGAACCATGAAGGTTAGATGTGTTCAGGGGCTGATTTGTGACACACAGATGATTCATAATGCAGCCATGCAAACTGTTGTTCAACATAATAAGTATTCGGATGCATGGCACAAAATAAACACAGGCAGGCAGACTCGGAACCAAAACGGACGCAGACGTAAACACATATGTAGATTAAAGTGCGCACACGAACACACGTGGAAGCACACCTGGCCTCTCACACTGAAAAGGTTCTGTCTGTCCTTTTTTTCCCCAGATGTTAAATGTGTGTTTTTTTCTTTTTAATGCTTTTGTCTTTGCCACGGGCATGTTTACTCATACACTTGGTAAAATGCTCAGACACAAATGTGCAGGACTGTCGCAGATGCACTCATGGATGCACACGTGTATACCCTGTGTGTCTTTGCCCTCAGCATGTTTGGCATGTTTGAAACTATTGGCAGTATTGAGGACAAACAGGCCCGACCCGATGTCTGTCACAGGAACAAGGAGGAAAACTGGTAGCAGTGATTTATCCCAGGCAAACAAACAGATTTATCCTGAATATGTAAAACACTGGGTCATTAACAGGAACTCTAAGTAATGAATTGTGGTTCATTTGATAAATTTCTTCACTAATTTGACTTCTGTTACTAGAAGTTTAATCATGACCACGGGCGCGATCTAATTTTAACCAAGCAGACTTTATAGACAAAACCTAAGTCATAGAGGTCAAACGGGGTCGTACACGATTCAGAATTTTTGTAATAGTCATAGCTTTAGAAAGCACTCATATGTTTCTTTTGAAGATTAGCAAATAAACAACCCACATGGTGTTGTGTCAAAGCTGTTGATGTCCAACAGATACACAAAAAGTGTCCTTTGAATATTAGACACTGATGAACAAGTTTTTCTAGTTAAAACTGCCTTTAAGGAGGGACTGAGGTTTGGTTTCAACACAAAAATTTAAATGCAACTAGCAATATATCAAATTCTATTAATTCTTGTTAACTCAGGGGAATAAGTAGCAGTAGATACACATGTCTATGAGAGAACGAATGTCACAAAACAACCAAGTTGGCACTATATTCAAAGTAATACTGGGTACGTAGACTGACAGGACAAGTCAGCGCGCCCACGATTTGCACTACATGATGTCACACATCTATAACATGTAGAATTAATGAAGTTGTCGATTCCGCTTGTGGAATGTTGTCCCACTCTGACTGAATGGTTCGATGACGTTGGTGGGCATTTTTGGAGAACAACATGTTGGACACATCCATCCAGGGCCGTCTGAAACTATTTCATAGCCAACAAATGGTAAAGCTGGGAACATTTAAGGTCCGGGCTGCAGCTCTAACTGACCTACCAGCATCCAGCATGCAAAAAGCCCGCTCTCGTCTTCCTCTTGTCATCCGTGGCATCATGTCATTCAGACAGAGCTGCTTTAATGTGGCCTTTCATGGTCACTAGTCAAAGAAGTTCATTCACAGGCTGATCGTTGTGACCAGGCTGTGAATGGACTCAGTGGTTGAGAATTTGTCACCAGTTGAACAGATAAAAAAGTTTTTGCACACAACTGGCAAAATTTTGTCATTTTCTAACTTTAACAACAGAATTGGGGTATTAAGTCAGAAACCAAAAGACAATTTGCATGATCTGTTCATATTTAAGTTGTATGTACTTTCCGTCTATTCGTTTGACTTAAGGCCTGTTTTCAGTTTCTGTTTGTTTACCTTTAGACACATTAGGTTTGGGTTAAAATACACCTTTATACAACTTTAAACACCTGTTACAAGGTAAACTTCTTGCTGCCTGAAAAGGAGTGACAGCAATGATAACAGAGAACGTTTGGCTACAGACCCATGCTGGCAATTTCTACAAACTCTACAGGTCTATCAGGCTACACTGCACTTTGCAAAACAATGTGAAAGTGCACCCAGTGTGTTACAATGCGATGCCAAGGAGTCCCTAATAGAGTGTGTGTGAGTTGGGAGTGAGATTAGGCTCAAAAACAGCATGTCTGGTCCTTTATGCAAAAGAACAATAAGCAGCTCATTGGCCCACTGCCCCAAAGCCAACAATCTCTAAAAAGTCAGAGATCTGCTCCACACTTTGCAACAGCGGATCAACACGATGGCAAAAGGAACAAGAGTGTGGAAAGAGGAACAACAAAAGAACTAATAACGACCCTTTCCCCACTGTAACCTTTCCTCCTGGCTTTGTTCTTATTACCCACACTCCCTTCATCCCTTCATAATTTTCTCTTTCACTAAATGCTTGTCAGCTCTCTCACTCCTTCTCCTGCTTTTTCTGTCCCTCTCTGCCACTCTGTCTGCCTCTCTGTTTCTCCTCTCTCCGGGTAAGAATAAGGAGCAGCACTGCTATTCAGACCGGTAATTACATTTCTGTCCTTTGTTGGAGCCGAGTGTTATTTTCCATTAATGGCTGGACATATTATATAAGCGAGTCTTTATGGAAGTGATAATGGTCAGGGACAGAGGAGATGGTGAGCCTGCGAGTGTATCAGTGTTGCTCTTTTTCACAGAGAGGGCACGGCGGACCTTTCATTAATCCTTGAAGAGTGCACACCTAACCCTGTTGACACCGAACGCACACCTACATACAGCGAGACACAAGGAAAAAAAATGACACTCAAATACATACAGGAAGCAGATACACTCATAAGCACATATATGCTCACCCCTCCTCTCATATCACTCATCCAACCCACTCCCCATTCAGAAAAGAAGAGAAATAGGCCATGGTGATATGCTGAGGCAGAGGTTATGCCCACTTTTACGGCATAATTAATTCATCTGTTGTTTGCAAAATGCTGTATGAAATATAGATGGTCTGAGTTTGGCTTTAATGTTTCATACCATCACGACTGTGGGAGCAGGAAGGATGAGAAACCTGACCTGCAACACACTCTGTTAAATCACACTGGATGGATGGATGGATGGATGCATGATGGATGCAAGGAGGACGTTTGACACGTTTATTTTAGCACCGTGCACTTATCTGTTTACAGAATGTGTGTCCAGTTGAATATTTACATAGTGTGTGTGTGTGTGTGTTTTTGTGTGTGTAGAGGTGGACAAATGGCTAGTAATGCTAATAACACATGCAATGTCAGTTTAGAAGAATACAGTGATAAAAAGGGTCCAGACAAAATATTCAATGGGTTGATTTTTTTTCCAAGTCTATTTAAAATGACATACTTTTATATGGAAGTTCCTCCTTTCTCCTCACTATGCTGACTATGCAGAAATCCTTAATAGATCAATGACACATTGGAAATTATGACCAAAATCCCATATCTGTCAGTTCATTTGTAATGTCTATAAAGTGTATGAATTTCCCCCCATTTAAGGTTGCCTGTTGGCAGACTGCAGTGTACAAATTTATTTTCTTTATGCATTTTTTAACATCACTTTTAATGCATTTTTTTCAAATAAAGTGTCAATTTCTGATACCTTTTTGCTGTCATTTGCAGATCCTGCAATTTTTCTGTGGATTTTATAGATTTTGTAGATGCATGATCAAAGTGGGTATTCAAAGGGGTTCAAATACATGAAACCCAAATTCCTCATTCTATGCACAATACGTTTAGCTGAACTTTTTAGTGCATTTTTGATGTGTTTACTACGGTACAGTCACTGTGTCACTTTACCCTACGTTCGGAGTGGACAAATGATTACATGCGATATTACATGTGAATATTATATCACAGGTTTTCTCAGTCACTTTAGCACATTTCTCAAATGATGCTTAACATCTGCAAGACAATAAATGCATTTCTCGAAACTATTTGTCGAGACAGCAGCGCACAATGGATTACCACAGAAAGCCAGTAACTTGCTTTGAGGCATCGCAAAAGTAAACACCCACAGTGTAAGTCTGTAAGTATTTTCTGATATACAAGGATTTTGATGGCAATAATGGAACATGCAGAAAGATGCAGTTTATCTGTATGGCATATATCAATTTCAACAGTACAAACTACTATAAGTGGAAGACTGATCACAGGATACTTACCAAGATTTACATTTACTCATTCACTGTTTGCACTGTAATTTGTTCACATACCATGTCATTGCTGTACAGACAACAAAAATACAGGACTGTTACAGAATTTCATATCACAAAGGAACAAATACGTAGTAGCAGACACCTTGCAAAGCTGGATGAGTCATTTCAAAAGATTCTTCCCAAGGGGGGATATTCATTGTGACGTGGATGAGGATTTGTGGCCCGACAGACAGAAACGTTAGAAAGTACATAAAGACTGTATTCTTATTGGCAGTACAGCACTGCATGTACAGTTCTGCCTCAGGGACAATTCGGTGTTTACATTTCTAATATAGCATTATTTTTACTTTGTGCTAAGCAGTGCTGTAAAACAGTTTTGTCTTTTTCTTTTTGGTATCAAATGATGTGGTCACATCAGGACACATCCCCCCCAAAAAAACATTGAACAGAAGGAAATGTGCTTGACAGATTATTACAAACAGTTGACAGTAAACTAATGCAGAAATGTTTTAGCGGGATAAGATTTCAACCAACCTTGTCTCCCAAAAAATGCATTCCTATGCAGCTAAACTGCATACTCATTCTCCTTGTGTCCTCGTGGGAGCACTTTTTTGTGTTTTTACTCACTGTTTCACTAGGCATCAAAAAGATACAATTAGGTTTACAAAAAAATAATTCTTTGGGTTAAAACTGACCACGTGGACACTGCTATAAAAATGTTGGAAGCATGATTACATTTGAGAACCAAAAGCTACTTGGCTATGTTTAGGAAAATACTACAGTTTGGGTAACAATGTATCCTTTCACAGCGTATTTTGAGCTGCTCCACCATTTTCTGAGTTACCAAATACAATTCAAAAGGAATACAATGAAAGGCAATCATATGTTAAGTAGGAACATAACTGAAATGCGAAAAGCAAATGTAATCCACGAGAAAATATTTTTTGTCTCAAGTAATTAAGGAACCAGTCCACTTGTGTCGGAACATAATTTCAACATAAGATAAGCGACACACACAGCAGGCATGTGTGCAAAATTATTTGCATTAATGTGCCAAAGTATTTGAGAAAAAAAGAAAAATAAACTGGAAAAGTTACTTTTTCAATGTCCACAAGCGAGAACATGACGAGGAGACTGAACAGGCAATTCTGAGGATGCCGGTTCTGGTCTGAGGAATGTACCAAAGCACTGACAGAAAAAATAATCTAGGTTTCACCGATCCTATCAGAAAAGTGATCAAAAAGTGAGAAAACAAAACCACCAGCATGCGCCAATTAGCAACTACACTTTTAAACAACATAAGCTAAACATGTAATAAAATTGTTCTGTAACACAAACTTTGCTATTGACAGCTATTTTAAAGGGAAAAGTAGCAATAATCATTTCTCTGCACATTTCCATGGCACTATTATTACAGTTTCAGTAAGGCCCATGTGCAAATATTGTTCATTAATTACATATACATACTAATTACGCATCTGCACCGGCTTTATGGGAAATTCTGGTTTTCACAGGTCAAAGTGGAAGGCCTCATGAAACAGTGCGCCATCATAATTTGATGTATTTCCTGTTAAAACAGAGTACCACAGAACACATAAAATGACATATAATGGTGATAATAACAAACACAGGAAGAGATCAGAGTGTAGATAATGGCATATCCCATAAAGGGAAAATAACAATTGTTCTAATAGGATAAACATAAATCTCTGATCATTTTAAAGATGAATTTTGTTTTCTTAACACGGTGTACTTGTGGCAAATTCTTCTACACATACCTATGCTGTCAGTTTGCAATGAGATGCTACTTTAGACAAGGTTCTTCATGTTTTGTTCAGTCACCACACATTGTCTCCTGTGTATTCTGGATATGTGGATAGAAGAATTACATACAAAGGTGAATGCAGTATGTTTTTCAGTGCGATGCACAACATGTGTGTTCCAGCATATATAAGTGTAGATGTTCCGATGTTAGTATATCTAATCCACGGTATGGACGAATAGCTGGGATGTATGTTTTGCTTGTAAATAGAGCATCATTGATTGTCTGCAGCTGTGGTTTTTCCATAAGGCCGGAAATGACGGGATCAATGTGCTCTGTTAGAAGGTAAAACATAAAGCTGCTGCTGCTGCGTTGCACACAGTCCAGAACACGTCACAGTAATAAATGTTGTGCATCACTAGTTGGAAAAAGCATGAACACATCTAAAAGTGAAATGTCTCTTCAATTTTAAATTCATAGTAAAATACAATCTCGTATTCAAATAAAGATTGATAATGAGGAATTCTGTAGTGTTGTCCAGGCAGAAAAAAAGGAAACATAGCAACGCACCACAGAGCAAAGCATGATGGGAAGTGACAGTGGTGCCTGGGGCAACATGGTATAAAGAGAGTAGACAGAGATGGGAAAGGGGAAGAGAAGCAGAGAATAGGGTGAGCTATACCGTTATATCAGTGCACATAGAAACGCACATATAAATCATACTACAGCAGTACACGGGGTTAGTAGGACAGAAGATCTTCTGGTCTGATATGTTTTGACTCAGAGATGAAAACAGAACTGGAGAAGACATTGGGGAATACTACACGGGCGGTTTAGTAGGTTTTCAGGTTCAACAATGAGACTTCAAATTTTAATTAGTGAACTTTAGGTCAGCTGTTAGATGAATGTGAGACCTTTACACAGAGCCAGCCAAGCTGTGTCCTCATGTTTCCAGTGTTTATTTTAAGTTAAAATGATTGGCTGCTCCCTTAAGCTAGATGTGAGGTGTGATCGAAGCAAAGCACGTGGCATGAACGTACGAAAAGTGTGTGCAGTAACCTGTGAAAAAGGAATCTGTGTGATGTTTCACCATCAATATTGAAACATACACACACATTCTTGAGATTATTTGCAAATATGCATCTGCAGATTCACTGTGGACATAGTGATGGCTTCACCATGTCAGGACCTTTAGCACACACTGGGACAGTCATGGTTCTCTGTCCATAACTGGTGGATTGCTCCCTTTACGTTGGGGTGAGTTGCTGCAAAAAAGTGAAGAAGCATCTCAGGATCTTGCTCATGAGTGAATGAAAAATGGGGAATGAGTACAAAGAGCATTATTGCTGGCATTGTACTGGACCATTGAGGTGAAGATGGAGCTGAGTGCCAAATCTCTTGATTTGCTGACTGATCTCCATATCAACATTCACCTATGTCTGCAACTTCTGGGTAAAGACCAGATGAGCACCATGAATAAGGCTGTGGTTACAAGCAGCCAAAATGAGTCCTTTCATAGGGTGGCTGGGTTCAGCCTTAGAAACAAATCAGGAGCTTGGACCTCCAGGTGAAGCTTAGAATAGAGTCACTGCTCCACCAGCTGAGGTGGTCCTGGCATTTGATTAGGATACCTCCAGGATGCCTTTCTTGAAGGCAACACTTTAAAATTTCAGTAGGAACTTGAAAGCATTGTTGGGAAGATGGACATCTGGAGCGCTCTGCTCAGCCTGCTGCCACCAGCATCTGATTCTGGATGAATGGAAAATAGGTGGAGGGACCATGATGTGCAGAAGTAGCACCGTGTTGAAGTTTGCAAAGATCTCCATCAACAGCCGATGACCTTACCATCACCCTGAGTATCATCTATGGAAGTGAGAGCTGGGTCTATGACAATGACACAAAGACCAAACATTAATCTTCACAATGGACTGCCACGTTCTGATCTAACATCACGATGCGTTCGAGGGGAAACGTTTGAAAAAACAGTCTGAATGGTGGCATGATCACAGCTGAGTGCTCCATCATGACAACTTGACTGCTCACAATGGTTTTAACTGCACCAAAACAATCATCACTCCCAACCTGCCCTGTTTGCCAGATCTGTGTCTCTGGGACTTCTTCGTCTTCCCCAAATGATATTTAAATTAAAGGCCCATTCTTGAACAATGGAGAAGATCCAGCGTGCCACCAAAGGTGCTTGATGTTCTTACAGAATGAGACTTTCAGGAAGGGATTCAAATGTGGCAGGAACACTGGAAGCAGTGAAATTACTGCACAAAGGGACTATATTGATGTGAATTGTGGCTAAATTTAAATCAGATAACTTAAGCTTGTTAGCTTGGTGCAGTCTCTGCACTATTTGATCACAACTCATATTTACCCTAAAGACATATAAGTGGTGATTGTCTCACTGAGTCCTTGACAAGGAAATAAGCCAATTTCCCAAAATATACTTTAATTTCCTTCAATACTTAGCCATTAGTCACTTTATTTTAATGTTCTCTGAAACCTTACAGAGACTTGAAACCTTCCCCTGATAGGTAATCACTAGCAGTGGATATGTATTTAGTTTTACGTTGCTACAAGGGGCAAGTCAGAAATGACTAGATTCATAACATTTATTTGATACAGGGTATGTTTGCACATAGACTGCCACTTACTTTTTGAAAATTTGTCAAGTCGGACTGTAACTAACAATTATTTACTTCACAAAATAATCTGCCACCTTTTTTTGTGAGTGCTTATCATTTAGTGAATTATAAAAAATTTCCAGAGCCACAGAGGACATTTTCAGTTTCTTGCATCAAACAACCGAAAGTTAAAACAACAAAACCATTCCACTCACGACAACTGAAACAAGGAAAGCAGCAAATCTCCACATTGAAAAGCTTGACCTCTCAAACTGTAAAATTTACAGTGGGTACAGAAAGTATTCAGACCCCTTGAAATTTTTCCGTCTCTGAGTCATTGCAGCCATTTGCCAAAATCAAAAAAGTTCATTTTATTTCTCATTAATGTACACTCAGCACCCCATTTTGACAGAAAAAAACCCTCTTGTGATATTTGAGTTTTTCTTTTTTAATAAATTTGCAAAAAAAAAAAATTCTACATTTCTGTTTTTTCTGTCAAGATGGGCTGCTGAGTGTACATTAATGAGAAATAAAATGAACTTTTTTGATTTTGGCAAATGGCTGCAATGACACAGAGTGAAAAATTTCAAGGGGTCTGAATACTTTCCGTACCCACTGTACAATCTGTAATCAGGAAACTCAAAACAACATGTTCCTACAAGACTAAACAGGATCTCAGTGAAGAGAGTGAGCTGTTCAAACCAGCTCATACTAGTAAGAAATCTATGACCTTTGTCTCCTATCACACATACACATGTTAACACTGGGTAATAAAAAACACCCCATATTACACCCTGAAAGTCAAGTTGTTTGTTCTTGTATCAAGAGGATGTGATTGATTACATCTTGCTGAGAAGGATCTAGCATGGTGTCCTCCATCGCCACTATTTTTACATGTGCCTGCAAAGGTGATATTGCAGAATAATCATCACAACATGCCTCCCTCATAATGCCCTGTAATGAGATTTTCAGTCACACTTCCATTGATTTCAGTGTATCTCAACCCTCTCCAACAGAAAGAGGCTGAAATTGGTTTTGGCAAGAGGTACGAAAAAAGACTCCGAGAGAAAAGAGAGAGAAACAAAGGTGCTGTACCGTTGTTTTTCTCTGATGTTTTTTTAGTAAAAGTGTAATGAAAGGATCATTGCAGAATGATATAACAAGGACTGAGTGAGGTGTGCGGAGAAAATGTTTGTGTTTGTATTTGCAAAACCACATTGAACATTTCCATATGCGAGGAGGATAAATGCACATCCAGCCATGCATGTGTGTATTTTGTGCATGCATGCATGTGTTTACATAATGTGACAAACTGTGCGTAAATCCATAGTTGAATGGTTTCAGATTCTTTGAGAGAGGATGTTACTGTACACAAGCTAAAGAGCCGTAATTAGCTAACAGTTTTAGTAAAACAGCAGATCATTTTCAAAACAACAGAAATAACAGAAACCCACTTGTGCGTTATCGTGTCGTACCTGACGCTGTTTTTATGTGTGTGTTTGTGAGTGTGTGTGTGTACCTGCATGCACGTCATTTGTCATGTTAGGCAAGAGTTGAAGTTGCCAGCAGGTTTTCTCATTAGTGAAAAAAAGAAAGCTCTTTGGTGCTTTTAACCCACAAGACTTTAAAGATAAAGGGGGAAAGACAGAGTGACAGGCAGGGGCTGGGAGGGGGATTATGGAGAAAGAGGCTATGATTGACTCACTAAGCGACTTAATAAGTTTTCAAATGAGGGGGGGGAAGAAAACGGGAGTGAAAGCGTAGCCAAAAAAAAAAAAGAAACTACACTGGGTGAGGTCGAGTCAAAGGGAGGCAGACAAGGGCAAGACAAGAGGCGTAACATTATTTATGGGCTGGGAGTGAGGTGAACATGAAGCTACATCACAGACTGGATTTATCTCCCAAAGAGCCATGTAAAGATTCCCTTTTCTCTCACTTTAAGTCTCAGCACACACTTTGAGGCACTCGTGAATGCTGACAAGGCACACGCGTTGCACACACACACACACATACGTATAATCCAATTCATCTATCAATATTTCAGCATGGTAGAATAAAGACATTTCTGTTACCAGGCAGACTAAAAAAAACAAAACAAAACATAGAAATTACAATAATCAGCAACATTTGACTAAACTATTATTAAAACGAGGAGGCACAAATCAAACACAGATAGAGCAGCATGTCTGGCACACACTGTTTTAAGCACTTTGTGAAGCACCATGCTCACTAAACGCAGGTTATTGCTGCTATTGCAATATTCAGCGGGCTGTGATTATTACAGGCTCGGTATGCCACGTCTAACTAATGTGCACCCACTGCATGCTCCCCTCCTGCACCCATCACCTCATTGGTCTGGCTGGGGAGACGGAGGGCTGGCGGGGCTGGATGGAGAGACTGAATCAGTATCCAGGGAGAAAGAGGGGGGATCACATCTGGACCACAGAGCGAGCAAGAGGAGGGTGATGATGATGAAGAGGAGGAGGGGTGGAACACAGACTCAGCTGAATGAATCATTGCCCTAACAAACACACACGGACATGTTTGCATCACTTCAGAGGACATTCGGCTGATTTACATACCCAGATACACACCCCAATGACAACTGACCTAACGTTAATCTAAACTTGACTTTAAATCAGATCTTCATCGTTAAATTAAACATTTTACATCTTGAGGAGTTGAGACAGGGTCCCTCGGTGCGACTGTGTGAATGGCATTATGTCCTCACAACGGGAGCAATGCAAACACACACAAACACCGTCACCCATCTACCCTTCCCCACAGCATGTTTCACCCTGCAGCAACCACTGCCGTACAGCTGCCCACCCCCCTTTTTAAACCACTCTGACACAGACATAGTTACGGTGCATTCAGCTCACACAGACGCTCCCACCGCCACACGCATCCCATATCCAATTTAATTTCCATTTCATATTTTTGGGTTATAACATCCATCCATCTCCACAAAGGAAACTTCCCATAATGCCGCATTAACAGTCCTTTCATCAGCACCGGATTTGCATTCATGCACGGTCGAAAATTTCAGATCAATTTAAAGAAGAGCCCTGTGGTCATGTATGCCCTGTTTCTAAATACCAACTCCCAACTAATGGCATTTACACTGACATTTCTACCACTCTGTTTTTTTCTTCACAGATGGCGTTAATGTTTTCGGTAATACCCAGCGTGCTGTGAAGCCTCCTTATAAGAACTTTGCCCCACAGCTTGTTTTTTTTTGCTTCCTGTGTGTGTGTTTTCCACAGATATGGACACACACATTCCACAGTCGGGCAGTCAATGGAGCTCCAGTGTGTTGCGGTGATTGTGCTGGTCAATGTGCTCCGCTGTGTGACTGCATGCCCCCAAGACTGAGGCTGAGTCTAGACACGAGTCAGCCAAGCCGCCCTGCTGACCTATATCCTACAGTTACACTAAGTGAGAGACATAGAGGAGCAGAGAGAGAGAGAGAGAGAGAGAGAGAGAGAGAGAGAGACATGAAGAGCAAGGGAATAGAGAGAGAGAGAGAGAGAGAGAGAGAGTGATGGAGGGGGGTGGGAGATGCGAGGAGAAGATGCAGAAAGTGAAAGGGTGCCATAAAGTAAGTGAGCAAATTGAGAGAAAAGGGAGGAAAGACTGGAACGAGAGAGAGAGCGAGCGGGCGAACATGCAGACAGGAAAGAGGGGGATGGAGAGGGGGGGTAAAAGAGGAAGAGCGAGGGAGCGATTCGGCTATGGATAATTCAGAATGAGTTAAAAGGGGGAAGGGATAGGAGGAGAGGAGAGATTGGAAGTGGCAGCCACTAAAGCAAAGAGAGAGCGATGGCTAAGTACAGGATGTAAAGCAAAAGAAAGAGAGGGGAGAGCACTGGAAAAAATCCCAGGAGAAGGATGACAGCCACGTTAGATTATCACTATAATATCTTAGAAAAACACTGAAAGATGCATCATACTGCATCAAACCCTCGCTAATGTGACCGCCCTTGCGTGATATTTCAAGCATTTTTTATGTAAATAGCTATTGTGATGAATTTGTGATTGCATTTTCAGTCGAATTCCATTGCTAATAAAGAGGGCAGTCACCAATTAACCATTCATGAACTTTCAAACTCACCAGTGTGTATGTATAACCTGCGATTCTATTGTTACGCAGTAGAAAATAACGTCTCCAGGAGCATCAGCGATTTGGTAAATACAATCCTATTATTTTAGCTGCAGCAGCCATCCTTTTGTTGCACATGTACACATCCAGACTCAGTAAAGCCCCTCTGAAGTAACTTAGTGTTTACCATCTCAACCATAAACCTCAATGGACAAATCATCATCTATGTCTTTCCAAATTTTTCTTTCTCTTCTCCCCATTACTCTTCCTCCCATGTATGGGAGAATGAATAGGGCCAGACAGAAGAGGACAAAGACTTAACATGTTTTTCTCTCTTTTCTTCTGCGTATTGAGAGGATGAGCTGGACTGTACTAATAGTCTTTGTGTGTGTGAATGGGACAGAGGGCTTTTTGTGTGTGTGTTCCAGACAGTGGCGCATAAGGCAGGACTTAAGTAGATGTTCGCCAAAGCGTACGTAATGCCAGGGAAATATCAACTAATCCCTACACTCTTCTATCCTATAACCCTCCCTCAACAACCATTCTTCTCCTCCTCCTACACATCACCAACATCATCACCATCATCATCCCATCACACTGCTGTATTAAAACCTTCAAATTATATTTCTTAGTTGATTTTTACCTCTTTCTGGGGAAATGTTGAACCAGTGAAGTGTCAGAATCAAAATTCAGAAATGCCCATTCAGACATGGAATCACACTGTACTGCACTCTCTCCCTCTCACACACACATGCACAGCACACACTCCATGGGGGATTGTTGTTGTTTCTTAATCCTGATGGATTAACAGACTAACAGACTCATTTTACCTCAGCCCAAACAAAGAGAGATGCCAAATCACCCATCAGGAGCTAAAGGTGATGATTGTATTAACATGATGAAGTTGCGTGTTTGTGTTTGTAGGGGGATTGGGAGTGGTGGAAGAGGGGTGTTATCTGGCATCTACTATATGAAGCTAAAACAAAAGAAAAGAGAGAAATTCATAGCACTTGTGAGCGTTTTGTGAGATTTTTTTTATCCACACCGAAAGGCAACATGTCAAAATGTGTTCCCGCATTCGTACATGCGCATCAAGCCACAGCATAACAGCAGCCCTCTGATTGCATAGGATGTCATTAGCCAATGTGCTAACTTCAATATTCTCACAGAGCTGTGAATGTAAACTGCTTAAAGACATAATCTTATATACTCTGTAGGAAACACGGTGTTCTGTCAAACAGTGGTGCTGCAGAGTGTCCACTAATCCACATGCTAGACTCCAGATTAACGAGAGGGGATGGGGATGTGGGCGAGGGAGGGGTTAAAAACATGCTGGGCCAGACCCACCCCCACCCCCACCACATCATCACACACATACACACACATTATCGCTCCCCCTCCCTTCAGATTATAATGCTTAGTGCTGTCCCTATGCAACAGACATTAAGAGGATCTCTGGGTGGCGTCCCCCAGGGCTCCATTATTGGTCTTCTAGAAAAGCCCCCTGGACTATAGACACCTATAGACAAGATAGGGATCAGAGGTCAGGGGCTAGGGGCAGGAAAGGCAGGAGATGAAGTGGTTATGAAAGATAAATCTGTTTGTTTTGGTGAGACAGATTACTGTAAATCAACCCAGTGATGCCTCATTAATGTGCAGCTGAAAAAAAGAAATCTTTGAAGCTCGACAGGTCAAGAGAAAGGGTTTGAAATATTATTATTATTTGACATCGTACACACTAAAACTGTCTAGGATGTTCCTGAAATGATTTTGAAAGAGTAACATGCACACAGACAAGCACACCAAAATGAGACCACACACAGTTTTCCTCTTCGATACAGACTAATGTCTGGAAGGTTTTCACTTTAAGTCGACCCGTCTCTCACTAACCATCTGTGAATATTAACTGAAGAGGCTGATTTGGAAAGCTGTTGCTGTATCCTCCGTTGGTTTATATCATTACGAACCGCTTCACAAAATCAACATAACTATCAAGTAGCCCCCGAACATAAAAGCCTCATACAGTCCCAGTTTGCAATTTCCTCCCCATTTCAACGTCAACGTTTATTAAGCTCTCCCAGAGAAATCAACGACGACTAAATTATTCTGAGAGAGAGCCTCGGGCTACAGAGGCATATTCGATATGCCTGACAAAAAAAATGTATTTAAATATATATATATATATATATATATATATATATATATATATATTAAGAGGAACAAGGAGAGAGGAGAGAAGGGGAAAATGACTGACTCAAAGTAAAACTAGATTTAATATCTTAATGGCTTTGTGTGAAAAAAAACTGATAATAGAGAAATCCAATTAAAATCTGATGATTGGCACAGTGAGGTAGAGACATGAAACTGTTTGTCTGAACCACTGGCTCTATATAAAGCTTTGATTAGATGATGCTAGTAATAGTAGCAGCCAGACTAATAGGTTGTATATTTTTAACTCCACAGGCTCTGAGCACTTAACACAGATGTAAAACACTAGCGTCAAAAAAAAAAAAAAAAAAAAAAAAAGAGGCGCGGACAAAGTGGTCGAATACAAATAATGGAGTAAGTCATTACAGAAAGACATGAGGATAACGTCTTGGATTTGCATGAAGAAATGAAATTGTACTGAACCATATTCAGCGTGTGTGTGGTGGGTAAGCATTTCCCCTAATGCCTCTCAAGGTGACTTGGCCTTCCTCCTTCAGGGCTTTCCTTTCAATTCTTTTTGGGATTGAAATTATGATGAAGTAATTTTTCTACAGAAATTGCCTATGTCACTTGTGGTATCTCTCGGCAAATTTCTCAAGTGTATTTTCAATCTCTCCCTCTCTGTCTCTCTCACTCTCTCTCTGTCCTCTTCTTCCATCTCTCATCTCTCCCTCTTTGGGTCTCTTTTCTCGTTCTCTGAGCTCTCACTTGATATGTCAATGTGTCAATGTCACATTACACAGAGGCAATATATGTGAGACAATTTGTCGCATGGGCTAATAGAAAAAATGAAGAAACTCTTTATTTCATACCAGCAAAACAGCCTGTCTTGGAGGTATGTGGGGTTGTACTCAGATAAAGTGTATTGCGTATATATATTAATGTATATATGTGTGTGTGTGTGTGTGTGTGTGTGTGTGTGTGTGTGTGTGTGTGTGTGTGTGTGTGTGTGTGTGTGTGTGTGTGTGTGTGTGTGTGTGTGTGTGTGTGTGTAAGAAAAATATAATAAAGTAAACTAAAAGACTGAAGACACAGACACAGGAGTACACTGCTTGTATCTCTGTGCACACAAAGTCACACACACACACACACACACACACACACACACACACACACACACACACACACTCTCTCACTCATATATATAGTTTTACAGTGAAAAATCACCTGCTTGTTTCAGGGGAAAATAAGAGGCAGTGCGGAACATGTCGTCAGATTGGAGAGGGAGATTCCTCAGAGACCTGTGGCCTAATTTCTTATTTTCAAAGGGAAACTTATCTAATTATATATAAGTTAACTTCCTAGTGGTCGATTCAAGGGCAGCACTGAGCGGTATGAATGAACAGCTTTACCAGAAACAAGGCTAGCACATCCTGCTCTCTTCCTGCTTGTTGTTTTCTCTTGTCTTCAACAAACAATCATATCTTCATTGCCGGTGTCCTGTGTCCTGGGATATTGAAGACGCATTTTCTGTCTGCTCCTCCAAAAAAAAAACAACTCAGCAGGTAGCATGTTAAAATACATTCATGACTATGAGCCACTGTGATGCATTAAGTGTCATTTGACTGCAACAGAAGTATGAATGGCTGAAGAAGACTTTGCATGTGATGTAGAATGAAAAGTTCAAAGACCGAAGCAGTCTACAGCCACAAGAGTTTTGTCCTGTGAGGTCTGAGTTGTGCAAAATGCCAGATCACAGTGCAAATGTGTTGACGTCTAGCAGATGCTATGTTCACAGTGTTCACTATCTTAGTATAGGACTGCTCGATGATGTAGGGGTTAGGACTGTCATCTCATGGGTTCAAACCTGGTTTTCGAACTTGGCCTTTTTCTGTGGAGTTTGCAGGCTCTTTCGATGCCTGTGTGAGGTTTTTTTCTGGGTGCTACGGCTTCCTCCCATGTACAAACATGCATGCTAGATTAACTGGTGATTCTAAGTGGCCTGTAAGTGTGAGCGTGCACGGCTGTGTGCACCTTGTTCGGGGTTTACTCCACCTCTTGCGTAATGCCAGCTGGGATAGCCTCCAGCCTCGTGCAACCCTCTGCAGGATAAAGTGGGTATAGCTACTGGATGGATGGACTTTCCTCATCATGTTAGCATGCTAGCATTTGCTAAACACAGATGATGCTGATGGACGTGTCGTTAAAATTGAACTGTGGTCTGACTCTCCTGATGTAGAAAGCAGGATATGACATCTCCTGTCCGGTTATCTCTTCTCCTTCTGCCATCAACGTGTGACTGTTGTCAGAATCCACCTCACTATGGAAACAACAACCTCTAAACTATCAACCTACCACATGGAAAATTTCAGGTTTAGCCAAGGATTAAGCTCGCACAGGAAGACATCCCTGATAATTCTTTGGGTGAGTTAGTTTTTGCCTCTCTGCATGTAAATATTTCACCAAAACTATTTTGAGGGAACACTGAAGTTATATGCTGCACTTAGCTCCCCCAAGATGACTGTAATTGGTTTTATCTCCTATAGCAGAATGACAATGAGGTGCAGCCAGACCATCCTGTTTTACAGAATGGTATCAATAAATTATTGATCTGATGTTGGCACCAGACAGAGAAGCAAAGTTATTTCCATGAATTTAACTATGTTTCTTTGGTGTTGCACATGAGAGAACATACATGGGGTCATTTGAACATGTCCATGCATGTTTCTGTTACACTTGTGTACATAGACAGAACAACATGTCCAACATGAAGGACTTCAGTTGAGGAAATCAATTTCCCAGTGATGGTGCTAAAGACACACTACATGTGTGGAACAAACATGGAGGAATTTCCGGCCAGCATGTTGGATCAACCACTATGTGTTGTTGAGATTCGTGAGCTGTGTGAATGGTCTCCTATGCAGCTTTCCAGGATCAATGAAGTGCAGAGATATTCCAGCTTCGCCAAGAGGAGGGCATTAATATCAGTAATTTCATGACAGTACATTCAAAAATAGTTGAGATATAGCTCTCTAAACCACAGATGCCAACCTCCTGGGGTTACAAGAGGAATGGAGAGATAAATTGAAATAAAGGGAATTACTAAGAGCATAAAAACTGAAAGAAAGCATGAAAACATAATAGAAGGCACGATGGTCACAAAACAGATTCACAGGCAGCCAGGCATGCAGGTAGTATAGACCCGACAAGCCGCGAGGCCGGAGGACTGTCAGTCAGACAGGTAGACAGACGGACAGACAGAGAGGCAGTGAGTGATCAGGCTGCCAGCATTACCAGACAGCGAAACATAAAGGCAGAAGGACCTGAGATCCCATCTTGGAGCAGAGTGCTGCTTTCTCCTTCTCCAAGTTCAGCCCTCAGGCATGGCCCAGTCTGCTCCCTTCCTCCCTCTTACCACCATATGGACAGAGCAGCCTACACGCCAGTAGAGCTCATCAGACACAACCTCCATGTCCTTTTTTTCCATCTTCGCCGAACAGACGACGTACACATTTGGTCATGTTTAAAGTCATTTTTCTGCTATCTCTGTAGCTTTGGGAGAACACTGGATGGTTGGCAATGAGGGGTAATCCTTCTTAATGGAGTCCCTAGCCCTCAGATGGATTCAAGTCCACGCAGCACGCAGATCACATAAAGACACATTTTACTGCTTTGACAAAACGGGAAGAAACCTTCATTGTATTCTCAAGAACCAACTAACCCCTCTTTTCATGTCAACCCCCCTCTGTCTATCTTCCACCATCTCTTCCTTTCTTCATGTCATTCTTCTGTCTGCCTGTCTTCAAGAGTGCTTCACCCTGACCAGTCTGCAATTTTATCACGCTTGCTTTGGTCATTACATCACAATTATGGAGCTGGGGTACAGGAGAAATAAGAGATGGAAAAAAAAAGAAGAGTGGAAAAAAGCGACAGATGAAATGTAGGTCAGTGGAGATGTGCTCGGGGCAGTTTCTCTCTCTGTTTCTCTCTGTGTCTCTCTCTCCCTGGGCCACAGCTAAAGAGGCTAAAAGAGACCGGGGGTGAGAGTGCCTCTCACCCACACCTGCCTCTCTCCTACCTCGCTCAGGCTGACAGAAGCTCCGACAGTGTTACCCCTTAGAAAACCACTCTAATGACAGACGCTGAAGACGGGTTGTGATGCTAACAGTGAGTGACAGCAGTGGCTCTTTTCAGCACTGAGAGGACAGACACTCACTTCTGCACATTCATGACATGATGATTTTTTTTTGTTACATTTTGGTGAAATTCGACAGAGCACAACACCAGGTCACCAGGAGTCAGTCCAGGGTCAAAGCAGACCCGGTGGGGCTTCATCACCCATGCTTCACCGCTGTGATCATTTGGGTTTTAAATCTGCTGGTACTCAAACTGACAGAACATCAAAAACAGAATGAGCGCTCAGATGCTCCCTTTTAAAGTTAAACATTCATCACTCTTTTACTGGAAATCAGATGTCTAACAAGTAATTAAATATGCTCTCTCGTCTTACTAATGATGCTACACCATTTTGCCACTAATGTTATCTAAATGTGAAGCCAGTTGTGGGAAAATGTAAAAGGTGAGCTAAAGACAACAGTTTACAGCCATTGTTTTGTGTAAATCAGACACTGAAAGGTATCAGTTATTAATGTAACAATTGCCTATTTAATGCACTAAAACAAGTCACTACAAGTAATCTATAGTTAAGATTATAAAGTCTCCAAATGTTCACCGTGTCATTAAATCTACACGTGGTTTTAAGTTAAACAGTGACAATGCAGTAAAAGATTTCTATGGGCCTCGAAACACGATGAAACAATTAATTTACGGCACACTAGGCTACACCAAACAATGGAAACACTGTCACATTTCTAGCTGGTATATTTAAAATCCATTACAGCTGTCCATCTTCATGATTTAAAACCCTGACCACAAGAAGTTTAACTTTAGATCAAACACATCCTTAAAGACCCTGCAGCCTACAGTGGGTCAAGCATTGTACAGTGCAGTGGTGGTCTAACAGAGATCTACTCTTTCATTTTCCAGGTCAGTATTTCAGTGTTTCTCAGAAGAAGGAGAGGACCCCCACCCTGAAAAGCATCCCGAGGACACCTGAGACGACTCAAGTCATCTGAGCTGCTCTGCTTTCTGTGACATAAGATCTATTAACTTATATATGTATATATACTGTATATATACTGTTTCTATCTATCTGACTATCAGCAGACTTTTCACACTAGACTGGGGCAAAACTGTAATCAGATTTTGCACTAAGAAGCTAATAGGTGTGCAGATCCGAGGATAAACGATTGGCCAATATTATTACTTAACAGATTTTTGCAATTAACACAATTTATAACCTATATGAATTATAATGATAAGAAAGAATAAACTGATCAACAATGCTGTTTAATAGGCTTAAGTCCATTTAAATTAAGTCCTTACTTGAAATAAATGTTTGAATATGTAGCTAAAACAGGTGACCTATCTATCTATCTATCTATCTATCTATCTATCTATCTATCTATCTATCTATCTATCTATCTATCTATCTATCTATCTATATCCGTACACATATATAGTAAACTATCAATTCAACATGGCATCATTGTGATCACTGTAGAAGCACATGTATATAAACAGCAAGCTAAAAACTCAAAATTTTCCCCATGTATACATGTACATTTTTTAAAATATATTTTTTAACTTGGAGAATGTGATGCCCAATAGTAAACATAAATGCTGTCAGCATAATATTTCTTTATTAATGTTTGTATCAGTCTAAGGTCTGTAGGTTAGCTCCAATGATCCATCACTCTTATAAGTTCTGTTCATCACTTTGTTTGTTTTCTAATGCTTGAACAACAGCCAGTCACTCTTTGCACCAAAACCGTGACCTTAACTCATAAAATCAAACTTGCAACTGTTTTTCGAAGCCCACGCTCACTATGAACATGTTTAAATTGGTCAAATTTGATCTGGAATGATTCAACTTTTCTGAAGCATTCTGTGAATTCCATGGATTAAACTGAAATCCAAACAGGAGGAAAAGGCAATCACTTCTGTAGTAGACTGAGAGTTAGATGTTAGTATGAGACCAGATTAAAGATTGACTGTTTTTCTGTGCATGAAAACAGCCTGAATTGCACAAGGCTGACTAAATGTGGAAGGTGACGTTAAAGATTTCGCTGTGACTGGAAGTGTGTGTGTGTGTGTGTTTGTGCACTGTGGCAGCAGAGTGCGCTCAGGCTGTGTGTGTGTGTGTGGGGGGGGGGGGGGGGGCGTGCGTGCGTGTGTGTGTGTAGGCTCCGGGCCGCAGGCTGAGCAGGAGAGAGTGGGAGGAGCGGAAAGTGCTCCAGTCCAATCCGGGCCGCCGGGTAAAGCCTCTCCTATACGCTCTTCCCTCCTTCAGCCCGCAGAAAACTGTGAAACCCTCCCATAGAGGTGAGAGCGCAGATGTCATGAGAAAAGCGGCCACACGACCAGAGCGCACCGACCGACGCACCGACCGACCTCAGCCCGCCTCCCTGCGCCCCGGTCTGGGATGCTCTTAGCGCAGAGACGCTTCCACTCAGGGCAGCCAGTGGACGTCGACGCAGATCACCTGCACTCTTTTCGTTCTTGTTGTTCTTTTTAAACCGAGGATCTTTCTCCCCCTCACCTCCCAAGCAACCCTCCCCTTGTTTTTTTTAAGTGTTTATGTTTGTTTCTTCATGACTGCTGCTTTGGGAAGCGAGCACCAGCACCAGCTCCAGCAACGCCAACACGATGCGAGGTAAGACCATCATCCCACTGCTCCCAAACACCGCCGCACTTTCCCCAAGCTTCCATCCCGCTGAACACACACACTCACGTATCGGCTGAACGTGAACACATACGAGCTTTTATCATAAATTTGGCCTTGAAAGTTTATTCTAGGGGGGGTTTCGGCTGCAGAGCTGTTTTCATCACTTTTTTCCCCCTATCTGAAACTGTGTGTGGATTTCTCAGCAGCCATCCTCACTAGATAAAAGTTTATTTGGATCCCTCTGCACGTTTAGATCCAGAGTGTGTGATTGTGTGTGTGGAAGAGGCCTTTGGGTTTGTTATATTTTTTTTTCTCTGAAAATCCATGCGTAAAGCCAAAGGAGTCTGTGATTGGAAATGAAAAGTGGCGCATGATATTTAATCATTTGAGCTCCACTCCACAGAAAATGTAGCCACATGTGATGAGACAACGTGCTTTTAGAAAAAAAACGTATTATTATTATTTTTAAATTTGTTACGTTCTCGTGATTAACTTTACTGAATGTTTTAGGGGGAGGCTACTTCTCAAGCGTTCCACTAACCCATTTCCATAACGCTCTGCAGCGCGCCGGGGATGCTGAAATTCAATGTCAATGTCGTCCTTTGCGCGCACACACACTGTCTCACACACACTCTCTCACACACTGACACTCATACACACAAGTTAACACAGCTCATTCCACTCTGACTAAGTCTTTCCTTGCAGTTAAATTCCCTCTAAATCACAAAATGCGTTTTTTTCGTTCCTCCTTAATCAGTACCTGCAGTTTCTCAGTGGTTAGTAGTTCAACACGCATATTTTTTTCATATATTTAACCTGTTTATACTCAGCTTTTGGATTTGTTTTATTTGCTGTTCTCCGTGCTGTGCAATTATCACCACGTTACCACACTCTGGAAGGTGTTGAACTCTAATTTATAAATCATTTTGCTTTGAATGGCTCAACATCCTCATGCTGCTCTTTAAGTCAATTACACAGGATGTCTGGATGTTGGTTGAATCAGAGAGGAAACAGAGAAAATTTGAGATTTTTATTTTTTATCCACCTGTAGAAACTTCACATAAAATGGAAAAAAAAAACTCAGCATAATAATCTGGGGGAAATAATCTGTCATCAAATTAAAATACAGCTTATATTTGCCTCATAATAAATCACACACTTTTACTGACTTTTCACATTAGACTGGGGCAAAATTCTAATCAGATTTTGCACTAATAGGCTAATAAGTGTGCAGATCCGAGGATAAACGATTGGCCAATGTTATTACTTAACAGATTCTTGCAATTAGCACGATTTATAAACTAAGTATTAATTATAATGATAAGAAGGAATACACTGACCAACAATGCTATTTAATAGGCTTAAGTTAATTTCAATTAAGTCCTTACTTGAAATAAATGTTTGAATATGTAGCTAGAGCAGGTGATCTATCTATCTATCTATCTATCTATCTATCTATCTATCTATCTATCTATCTATCATGTTTTTTGAGTCTGAATGTCATATCTGCTGCCTCAGCTTCAGGCCATCAAACCTTGGGCAAGTAAAAACATGAGAAGGCAAACACCCCATCCTCTCTCTCGCTCTCTGTCCCATGGCAAACTCCTCTGTCGTGCACCTTGTATTTTTTCCACATTTTAATGGGCCTTGCGACCACTCTCGTGCGTGGGAGGCTTTGGGGGGTATACCAAAAGCTCCTGCTTTCACTTTATAGCCATGGTTGGCAGAAGAGGCCCCTGAAGCGTCTCTCTCACCCCTCTTTCACCATGTCTCTCTCTCTCTTCCTCTCTCTCTCTCTCCCTCTTCCTCTCTCTCCATCTTCCCCTCTCCCTCTGCACGCCCCAAAGGGTTTTGTCAGATAGAATTAAATCAGTGTGGGCCGTGCGGCCCCCACTCCCAACCTGTGTGCGCGCGTCTGTGTGACTGTGTGGAGTCTCGGCTGCCCTTACACAGAAATGTGCTCACAACCACAAGGTTATAAAAAATAGAGGCCCCTCATGAGCCGTGGTAATTATCATTTAACAATAGCCACAACTCCTGAAGCCCTGACCGAAGATGATGTCACCCCATTGCCCAGCCTGGAAAAGCCAGAGAAATAACAGGCGGAATATTATCATAAGGGCCTTTTATGCATCTCAGAAAAACAGAGCATTGTGTCTTTTTTCCAGTATGGCTCAGTGATGTGTAGGATGCTGTAAACAGGATAATTATTTCTGCATTTTCAATGGCAACATGGTGATGCTGTGCTGTCAATGATGTTCCTTTGAAATATATAAGAAAAAGGTTGTGTAATGAAATAACATTAGTAGCAGTGGCAGTATTTATTTATGATTAGTACAACCTTTTGGCGGAATGAGAATTTCTAAATAGACATAAAAATAACAAAATAATAGCAAACTAAATTTTTTATTATTTTTTATTTAGATAAGAATCATTATATTTACTGTCATTATGTGCTATTTAAAAAAAACCCACAAAAAGTTAAATTTTGCAGGAATAAGTTTGATCTAAAAGCACATCTAACCCCATGAGCTCTGTGCCTCTGAGACGTCTGCTAAAGAAAGCCAAAAAAACATAGAAACTTAGAAGTGCGAGTGTTTGTCTGCAATTTACAAACACAAATTGACATTGTAGATATGATTTTTTTGCTTGTCAATAGTTTCCCATTATTACAGTGGCCCTTGCAAGTGTCCCCATTAGTCTGTGTCTGTCTGCTTTGTGTAAGCCGAAGAGCTTTTTCACCACATAGATGCACACGGGTCAGACAGGTCAAAGAGTTCAGCGTTGGAGGGAGCAACAGGAGGGGCTCTCAGCGCCATTTGATCTCCTCTGTTCACGATATTTGTTAATCGCAATCTCCCACGCTCCTTCAGTATGGCAAAAAGGTAGGGTGTCAGGAAGAGGCAATAAAGTAGGAAGGTGATGAAAAGTGGCGTCAAAAAAAGGACAGAAATGAGTAAAAATGTCAGGTTGGAACCAACAACAGCTAATTTGTGGCGATTACAGCTCTGGCATTATTAATATCACCTTTCAAGATAGCATCCGCTCACATATAAAAGTGGAAAGCACTGAAAACACACACAAACAGCTGCAACACTACGCATGACGGCCTCATGCCAATAGAATTAGTCCCATCCTGCTTTGCTTTGGAGGCTTGTGTGAGCATCGATTTGTCCAGTTCAAAAGCATCCCAGGATCAATTTTTAGCCAAAGCCAACGGAAACAGGCTGTTTAGATAAATCTATGGCACATAACTTGAATGACTTTAGACTAGATTTAATGTTTATGAATAGAATTAGATCATAAGTAGGGTTTATAAAGATTTATCATTGATTTTGTAATCTTTGGGCGTATTATTTGTTATAATAGTAGACAAACATTACAACCCTGCTACCATTTAGCATTTACAAGCATTGTGGAGGCTAGTGTATAAACAGATGAATGGCAACACAATTGAATTAATTTAAAGACATGTGAGATGTTGTAATAGTTGACAAATAATGCGCATTAACATCCGTTCTCAACTACTTTAAAGTGTGTGATATGTAATTTATCACATTATATAACGGTTATGAACACAAAAGAGGTGAAGTTAAAGCAAAAGGGTTAAAGCTTGCCCCAAAAGATGATTAAAATCATTGATGGGGAGTCTGACTAAATCGCCTCTTCTTACCAATTTTGCTAACAGCACCAACAAGCTGACATGCTTCATGGTGATTGATGAGGCAGCCCATGTAGGAGCAGCAGGCTGGCGCACAGTTATTTTCAGCAAATCACTGCTCTCCACTGTCGCCATGAAATCACTTGTTGCACACTACAGTGGGCACCTGGCCTGAGTGAATCTCCGGTCGGTTTGCAGTGCTATCATCAGAGCCTGTGTGGTCTTGTTGTGGAGCTCAGTGTTGTTGATTGTGTTGTTTATTGTGTGTTTGTGCTGACTAATGGCCCAGTGTTATGTAAGAAGAGAGGAGAGATTACCCCAAGCTCATGCAGGCCACACTGTTAATCCCTCAACACAGCCCTACTGACTGACTGAGGTACTAATAGAGGGCTGTTGCGACACACACACACACACACACACACACACACACACACACACACACACACACACACACACACACACACACACACACACACACACACACACACACAATCTTACATTCAGGACTCACTTCCCACTGTCTCTACACCTGTCCTCTGATGCCTCACCTGGTGTGTCTGCCTGACCTTTAATTTTCTAAAGCCTTCTACCAAAAACATCCCATCATGCTGTGTGTGTGTATGTGGCCCGGATGATACCTCTGTGGTCCCACTGAGCCGCTATCATAGCCCGTGTTTGTTTAGCGTGCGCTCAGTATGCAGTATGTTGGTTTTATCCCTCTGCGGCTGTCTAGGGCAGTCTAGGCGAGCAGTTTTTCCTCCTCAGTCAGTTCCCTCTCTCTCTTTTTTCTTAAATCTTTACACACACAAAAGCGTGGGCTACACGGCATGCTTCAGTTTGTGTCTCCACTTTATCTTAGCCGGGAGGGATTTCAGCCTGAACCACTCCTAAACTCTAAATCTGCCTTGAAGTCATAGAGTCCTCTGACAGCTCCTTCTGTTTTGTCAGTTTTACTCATCCATGAAGGCAGCATGTCTCAGTGGACGCACAATGATATTCAATATTCACATTTCCCTCCGATTTACATTGAAGTAAAAAACCGGGGGAAGAGGGTGACTGTGCTTATTAAACGCAGAAACCGACTAAAATATGAACAGAGAGACAAAGATATCGTTGGAGGGGAAGCTTTTATGAAATATGTGCTTATATCAAGAGCAGGAATTATCATATTATCACAACCAGTCTGGTTTTGTGCACAGAGATACTGAGTGCACTGCTTGATAATCTGAAGTCAGAGAGGATGTTCACCTGCACTTCTACAATGAACTCTGGTTTCAAGAGTCACCGCCATGTCGGAGAGCTACTGTTGAATTAATGCAGGAGAAAACAGCAGTTTGGCCACTTCATGAATTAAGTCTTTTTATCTATGAGGGAAATTAAAACAGGAGACAAGCAGAAAGTAGAGAGGGTAAACTGTGAGCGAGTGAATGAGTGAGATAAGAAAAAAAGAGGGCAAGTAAAAGAGAGAGAGAGAGACTTAAGAGTTATATAATAGTGCAATCGTGGATGTGTGTGTTTGCTTGAGCAAGACCGAGCGCCTACGTGAAACTGTGATCAAGGGTGGACGAAACATTCAGTTTGTGTTGACTTGCATGCACGCCGGCACACAAAAACGCACACAGGTACGAGCCATCCTGTCCTCAGATTGCACTTGTACTCTGTGGCACACTTGAGCAATGAATAACGCCAGCACCTGGAATAGTAGCATCCAAAGTCCACACTTGCAAGCGAGCCTAGTAGAGTTTAGCTCACTCTCAAAGCAGATCAGTCCATATACTGAAGTGTGTGTGTGTGTGTGTGTCAGTGTAACATGCCAGACTTTATACATAATCATATTTACATACAGCAGATGCAAAAAGAAGCAAATATATGCATATAAAGGCTCTTTTATGGGATAAAAACGTATGTCTGAGGCAAGAAAAAAGTTTTAAAGTAAAGCTGTTTTTCTAACAGAACTGATTGCTTGAAAGTACCCCTGTTGTTGCTACATTGACTATGTTTGCATAAAAAAACGCAGAATTTCTGCTTATAGTTCCAATTTAAGGTGTAAAGATGATAAATGCAGTGATTCTTTATATACACATTAGCTATCTGATATCGCTAAAAGCCTCCTCTCTGTGAAGGTGCTCAGTGCTGGCAGGTGAACAGCACGCAGCAGCTACAATAAGCCTATAATATGACTTAGCCTACTGCGGCATCTTTTCTTAATGACAAAGATTAGCCTGTTTTAGTGCTTGTAATCTCATTGAAGGGACTCTTATTAGGTCTACCTTTCTTTCTCTCCACATCCCCCTCCTTCTCTGTCTCGCTGTGTCTAAAGCCTGAGATACACCTCATAGCCGTGTGTGTGTGTGTGTGCACCGCGGTCACATGTGTGTGTGTACGTGTCCTAAGTGGTGGCTGTTGACGTGAGGTCTCCCGCCATTCATTCAAAGAGAATGCAATTATGAAACCAAGACTGCTGCTGCTGCTGCTTTTGCTCTCAGATTTAATGTTCATAACGCATTCTGTTAAATCATCTCACTAGAGAGAGAGAGAGCAAGAGAGAGAGAGAGAGAGCAGGTGAAGAGCAGAGCCAGCTGGGTCGAGCCGAGCTGAGCTGTGTGATAGTCTTTGTGATCAATTTGCCTCTGTGAGAGATGCCCCTGGGGCCACTTTGGGGAGAACCTTGTTAGGCTGAGTTAAATTGTTGCCTGAGGCGAGCTATTAGCGGCCATCCCTGAGAGAGGACACACACACACACAGATACGCACACACACACACATATATATATATATATACAATCACACATGTGCGTACTCACACGCGCGGCTGAAACACACAAACCTCCCTAAAACACACACAAACTCAAATGGGAACTCATTCATATGCTCAGATTCACTCTGAAGCACTTCGCCTGTGTCACTCCGACAGATACATAAACTCACAGGCAGTGGGGTGAGATCCTGCGCTTAAGTAGCGCCAACATCGTGGCGATCTGTGTTTGACAGGTGTTTTATGAGGAAACACACTTACTGGCAACTTCAATATGTGACTGCGGGTGAAAGTTGAATGCGTCAGTGTAATATTTAACTTTAAAGATCAGGGAATTGATGAGGCACGACAAAAGCTAAAATGCAGTTGCATTCTGAGGAAGATGTGAGAAGTTTTTGTGCTGAAAATTGTGCAACATGCAAAATAATCAGTAACGATCTTTCGAATCAACTTGTCAGAGCGTAATTTTAAAAAATAGGTGCTTATAATGTAGATGAGGCCAGCAAGGCAATAAACATACTGTAAGTACTGTTGTTCTTATTTCTTAATTGTTGAGCAGTTTAGTGCCCTGCCTGGTTTTCTTTGATTATATGTTTTGCATTATAAATTAATTATCTACAGAGTACTGAAAGGTGTCAAATACATGCATTAAAATTTAGAGGACTGTAGGAATAAAGTGGTAAAAAAGGAAATACTTGATATAGTAATTAAGTGGCTGCACTGCTCAGAAACAAGTCCACATAGTATATTAAAGCCTATACATGAGCAATTTCAATAACATCCTCTTAGATTTGGAAGGAAACAAACACACAATCACACCTTCCATCCTTCTCTCAGTGATTTCATTCTATTCACACTCTTCATCAATGCTTTAAAGTCCATTCGACTTCTCTTATGCTCATGTCCCCATTTCCTGATTTTGACTGACCGCCGACTCTCACTGTAAAGAACGTGACTCCGGCAAAACTGAGGGCGAATTTCTCTCTACCTTATGTAAGAACTGAAAGCAATTTTCCGTCTGTCGCTCTATGGATGTCCCTCGCTTTTATTTCTCTCTCCACACTGGGATAGCCACCTTTCCTCTCCCTTCCCCCTCAAAGACACAAACGCACACACACACACTGTCATCTGCAATTAGGCTCAAGAGAAACACCATAGTAGGAGGAGCAGGAGGTTAAGGGAGGATGGCCGCCGCCAACGAAATGTTATTTTCTTATCACAGGAATGAAACGGCGGTATCTCTGTGTGTGTGTAATCTCAGTGTGTGTGTGTGTGTGTGTGTGTGTAAACGTATTGTTCTCTGCACCGATTCCCTTCACGCAAACAAAGCGTGAACGCTGCTCAGTGTTTTAGCAGCTCAGTGTGCACACATGCATGTCTGCTAATGTGAGGATGAAAGCGTGAAAGGAAATTAAAAGAAATATATGTAAGAGAGAGAAACAGCTCTTTTGTGTGTTTCTGCGTGTGTCTGCATGTTTGCTTCATCTCGGTGTGTGTGTGTGTGTGTCTGTGTGCATTCTCATGGCTGATTTCAACATAGTAATGACCAGATGCAGACCTCTCACACTTGGACTTGTTCCTTCCACTCTGATGCACCCTCGAAGTCCTTAAGGAAAGGTCAGAGGCCGTCAGGGTCCTACAGGTCACCCAGGGGGCTGGAATGTGAGCACACGACTTTTTGTGTGTGTGTGTGTGTGTGTGTGTGTGTGTGTGTGTGTACAGTGACCATGAGAGGCAGATCTGAGGAGGCAGATAGGCAGACTCTGTGTGTGTGTGTGTGTGTGTGTGTGTGTGTGTGTGTGTGTGTGTGTGTGTGTGTGTGTGTGTGTGTGTGTGTGTGCTCAGGCAGGGGTTTGGTTAACCCTGTGGATTTTTTCCCACGCCTCCTTCTTCCCTTATTTATCAGAGGACACATGCTGCATAGGTGGGAGACTCTGTGTGCTCATGTGTGTGTTGACGGTGGGATGGAGGGAGTGCAAGCATAGAAATCATACCGTAAAGTCTGCTTTTTTTTTTTCAAAGTGGTCTGCAGTATTGCATGCATTGAAGCATATCTGACCGTGTCTCTGGGAGCATGTTGGGGTGTGTGTGTGTGTGTTTGTGTGTCTGTGTGTGTGTGTGTGTGTGTGTGTGTGCGCATGTGAATCGATGCGCTGGATGACAGCCAGTGGCCCCCTTCTGTTCCCTCTCCGTGGCGTCCAATCACGCCACGGCACAATATTCTATGAGCAAACTGCAGCTGATCCCAGACCTGCTATCTGAGCAATTACCCAGAGTGCTTTGGGGCCGCATGGCAAGCTGGACAAGCTCATGCCCTCTGACATACAGCATGGGGGGAGGGCTAGAGCGACTGTTTTTCGGACTGTTTGTGTGTGTGTGTGTGTGTGTGTGTGTGTGTGTGTGTGTGTGTGTGTGTGTGTGTGTGTGTGTGTGTGTGTGTGTTGGCAAAGTGTGGGGGGGGGGTTGATGACGATGGAGTTGATGGGAAAAGCGGAGGTTGGGGGTAGCGAGTGTATGCTCATGCAGCAACACTGTGACTGTCTACGTTACAGACTGGACAAAGACATGCTTGGCGGCAAGGGATGGAGATAGGGGGAGGGGAGATGGGCCCACTGCATGGCATTATGATTATTATTGTCATAGAGTGCACAGCAGACTGTACAGACAAAGAGAACCTGTGCAAGGCTGTGTCACCTCAGAGTCAATGAATATGGACGCTTTATGTCAGTGTGTCAGCGTTACGTACATCAGTCGGTTCAGGCCAGGTCTGCGCTCAGATCAGGTGGAGTCAGGGATGATAACCGCAAGCGTAGACTTCACTGCTGCCGCTCAGGGCTGCAACTAATGAATATTTTCACTATCGGTTAATCCACCAATTATTTTCTCAATTAATCAAGTAATACGTGCTTCTTAATGCACTAAATAAAGGTAACAATCAGGCAATCAAACAGCATGCGTAAAACGATAACAACAGCATACATGGCCAGATATGGAACCCTAAATGTTTGGTATTGGTCAAATTAGAACTAAATTTTACTGGAAAACAGACAGAATGAGATGACCGAGGAATGACGTATAACAAGGATCCCTCAAGCAGGGAACTTTCTGATTACATGGTCAGCGACTTCCCAAACAAAGTCAGCACTATATGCTAATGTGTGAATCACAAAGAGCAGTAAAGAGGACATACAGTGTGGAAGTCAGATGAAAGTGAGTAAAATACATTTTATTTTATTCATTTCTTTAAGGAGAGCAGACAGTCCACCGCTCTTCGTTTTTTTTTTTTTTTTTTAGATGTTTCAGACCGTAGAAACTGACAGGAAAGAGAGAAAAGTATGACAGCACGCAGCAGAAGTCCGTTTGAAACCATATGCAGTGGCAGTGTTTCATTGATTTTAATGGGACAGTATGATGTGGAAACATGACAGGAGACACAGGGGAGATAACCCAAGCAGCACTGCAATAAGCTATTCCCAGCTGTGTGCATTAATCCACTCAGCGATCACGCCACCAAAAGTTTTCTCGGTGTTTTTCATCATCGGCAGAGAGAGGGAGAGAGGAGGGGGGTAAAAAAAAAACTCTTGTACCTTCTCTAAGCTCTATGAGACAAGGAAGACAGAGCTTCGTTGAGAGATGGAAATAGATCATGAAATGCAGAAACTGAGATGATTTCCCAGTCACACAGCCACTTACAGCGAGGAGGAACACACAGAGACGAATGAAAAAGTCAAACAGACTGAAGTGGAGTGGATGGTGAACACTGATAGCATAATTCACAGTATAGAGACATCTAAGACCAGCGCCGGAGTTGTACAGATTTAACAAGGAGTGGTGGGGGGTAAAGTGCTGATCTCCTTCATTTTCCCAGAAGATATCTAGTTAACTGGGAAGAAGCTATGCATATTTTTTAATGAAGTAGAGATACCACCCACATTCATCCCCAACAAATCAACCCCTGGGACTACAGTAGGAGTCGTGTTTGCATTTCTGAAGTGGCTTACACTGGCAAAAGTTATGGTAGAAAGTGATTTCAACTGTTCTATAAACTGCGATACTACGACACCAACCTCTAGTGAATACTGAGTGATTGTTACTGAAAGATATAGCGAGTTGCTTTGCATATGCTTCTGCTGTAGACCCAGGCCGCAGGCTGAATGAATGAAACATGCATGTCCAGTCTGCCCCTTTGGAAACACACGCACACACACACACACAGACTAAGCTTGTATAGCAACACCTAGTGGCCTTAATTTGCTGTTACACTATCAGCACAGACAAGAAGAACCTCCCTTTTAAATAGCCAGCATGTTCTGAGTGCATACATGTGTGCACAACTCTCAGCAGCCATGTGCATGAGCTACTTATGCGCTTTATGAAGTATTGCTAAGATATTGGTGCAAGGCTGCTGCTTTTTTTTTTTTTTTTGCTGCAGAGCAATGTAGATAATTAGGACTCTATTTAGAGAAAGGGCCAGCCCAGGAAATACACAGGAGATCCTCACTTCATTAAAAATCAATTATCACAACACACGTGCCAGTGCAACACAGCCCTCATGGCCACAATCAGCCACACACACACACATGCACACACTCATGCATGTGTGAAACTCTCACATTCCAGCAACTATCTTTGTCTTGTTCTTTGTGAAATTCAACTCCAGTTAGTTCTCTCTATCTTTCTCTCTCTCAAGAGATTGTGCAGGCCTGATCCTCCTCTTAGCTTAGGAATCGCCAGCGTTGCAGTCCCGCTCTTACATAATAACCTCAGGATAAAACTCGTGCTCCCGCCGGCTGAGGACGCTGTCAGTCACTCCAGCTCCGGCTGGGTCAACTCAAGTCAACTTCTTCCCAACCGGCTGGGTTGAAAAGAAGTCCCACCCACCCCTGTGACAGACATGTAGTCAGGATCAAAGCGGTGGCCAATAGCAGAAACGAGTGGCTTTTTATATCCGGGTGTCGTTTGTCGAGACTGCTTTTCTCTGCTCTGTTTTAGGATTTAACTTCTACTGCAGGTCTAAAGCTGCAAGTTTGCTCCTGTAACCACAAAAACTCCAATGCTTTATCAAACAATCAAACTTTATTTGCATAGCCCTTTACAACAGCCCAAATGGTGGCCAAAGTGCTTCACAGTGAAAAATAAGAAAATAACTTAAAACAATACAGTAACCTAAAACAGGCCAAACAATCACACTCACAAGCAAATTTAGAATAATCAGTTAACCTCAGCACATTTTTGGACTGTGGGAAGAAGCCGGAGAACCCAGAGAAAATCCACACATGCACAGGGAGAACATGCAAACTCCATGCAGAAAGATCCCAGGAAGGCTGGGACACGAACCAGGGATCTTCTTCCACACCACACCACTGTGCAGCCCATAAAATATACAATAAAACAATGAAATACACAGCAATAGTAGCAGTAGTAAAATGTCAAATGCCGCTAGGTATGAAAAGCCATTTTAAATGGGAAGGTTTTGAGTTGTGATTTAAAAAAACCTAGGTCAGTGATCACACATCCTAGAGTTGAAAACAATGAGAACACATCTTCCTCTAAACACCCAACAGTCGACCCAACAGAACACGCCTGAATTCGGTTTTCAACCCCCCACTGCAGCTCAAGTGCAGCACGGCAGCAGGCATGTATTGTTGAGTGGATGTGGAAGTGGGAGTCCTTTGGTAAACACATCACAAGCCTCCTCTGCTGAGAGAGGGCGACAGGACGAACACTGATGATACGGCGAGTTGGCTCCACACACTGATGACATCACTTCCTTTACAAGTGTGACAGCTTAGCACATCATTGCTGTGACAGCCAGACGAGTGCAGCGAGTGGGTGGTCACCCTGGCAACGGCAATGCTGTCATGACCGTCTCCCTATATCCTACCTGACAGTCCCCACTGGCGATGAGCTCAACACACACACACACACTCAACAATGCACACACCCACACATGCACACACATATTCAACAACACTTTGTCAAACACACGTAGACATGCACACATACTTTATCTTTCTCTGCGTCGTTATTTATAAGGAAAGCTCTCCCTCAAAACCATCCCTGAAACACACACAGGAACAATACACATGCCCACACGCCCATGTTCTTTTAGGCATAATTATGTGTTACAAAGAGGAGTACAATTTCCCATAGGATAAGAAGACATACAGCAAAGATATAATGTAATCGCTGCAGAGAAACAATAAATACGCACTCCTCTAAAGTGGAGAAATGTAAGGAGCCTTTTCTAAAAATCTACAGAAATAATAACTATGTATATCCACATCACACAGCAGCAGGTGTGGGCTGAACAAATTCAGACTGCCTAAACCCAGTGAGATTAACTTGTTTCATGATTAACATTTTAATCAAAGAGTTTGACTAAAAGTACTGAGAGTAGAAAGCACAAAGAGTGAGAGGATTTTGAACGCTGGGAAAGAAGATGGTAAAAGCCCGACTGCTGTACCATTGTCCTGCCCTCTGTTTTCTGTTCGTATGTGATCTGTTGATAACAGTCGTGTCCCGCGTGCAACTGACCTGTTTTACAGACTATAAATAGCGTGTTACAGGCCACATTCATTGACAGCTCTGTGTATGAAGTCTTTTTGTCGTCCCAGTCCAGTGCTCTGCTCTGACCCAGTTTGGAGCTGGCTGGCTGAGAATTGGTGGAAATGGGTCACATCTTGGACCTCACCAGGACTCAGAGTGTGAGCTGCTCCACCTTAAGACCACAGTCAGACAGCATGTCCATTTGCCTCTTGGTCAGAGAATCACAGACTGCGGCAGACACAGTGATCTAATGTTAAGTCAGAGCTACTGCAAGTAGACTCTAGTCTTACAAAGAGATAAATTGGCTGACTAACGGCCCTTTCACATCTTGAATATCCAAGAGAACATGTATAAAAACACATTATGAAACTGCCATGAAGGAGCGGACATGGTCCAGTGGCTCTTAATAGCCACCAGGGGGCAGTTGGGCAAAATTCTGAGAAGAATAAAATTGTTATCTAATGATTTTAACAAGTTAATTTTTGATTTAAAGAGAAGACCAAACAGACTAAGAATCTATTCACATATCTAATCATATCAATCAGCTGGTAATGGCAAACAAGTTGTGAAACTCTGTGTATACTGAGGCAGGTTTGAGGACATATAAAAATGCTTTATTTTAGTAATTTCTGTTTCAAATTGATTTTCATAAAATGGCAATTACCCGGTTAGAAATGCTTAAAATTATATCTAGCCTATAAATATGGAATATATTTCATTTTAGTTTAGTTTAACTCCAGATATAAGATTATTCTTACGTCTTTGAAAGCCCATTTTCAGTGTATGTGCAGTGCAGTCTCACATCTAGTTCAGTACCATAAAGTCAGATTTTAGGTGAATACAGAGGAACATGAAGTAGATTTGAAATCTGAAAGCAGTCTTCTAGAGTCAGACTCTGAACAGGGGCTGTCACAGTATCATATTTTAACTACACAATTAGTGTGGTCAAAGTAACTCATGATCAGATATTATCGTGATGTCTATTTTGCACTCAAAATAAAAATATAGGGTAAAGAAAGAGCGTCTGCAGCTATGGTGTATGCTGTACCTATGATGGAGTGTCAACCAGATTGCTAATGCAGCTGTATTATTTCTGCTAATATTAGAGCTAATATAATATTACTATTTTATTTTTTTATATATCACAGTTATTGTGAATGCCGGTATACGACGACTTCTACTCTGAACCTACGTCCCTCTGAACAGTGCAGCTCAAACAACTACAACTCAAACCCCTTTTTGCATCATGAAGCGGTCACACTCCCTGAAGTGCAGGCAGAGTTTATAGATAGCAGTGATTGTCTGTACCTGCTCAGTTGCTAGACAGACAGAACTGTCTGCATTGATCCTCATAAGAGATTATCCAATTATATATACTGCACACTCATTCCACTACAGACGTTGTAGCATAGACACACACACACAGAAAATACACATGCAGTCCAAAGCATGTGCACATGCTCAAATGAACAAAACTAAAACTGCACTTCAGAGTGCGCACTTACATATTCAAGTCATCACTTAAACATACATATGGGAGCAAACACCATTGAGTACATTACGTTTTGTAATGTGCTTAAGGGAGATCAGTTAGGCAAAATTCATGTAAACAAAAGGATCTGTTTAGTGACTTCATCCGTTTCTGAACTGCTCTTGAAATCCGTAAAACATGCAGGATTTCCTACAGGTGGGACTGTGCAGGGAGATTACATGTGAATGGCTATTTCAGCTGGGGCTAAGCCAGCGTTCAGCAGAGGAGGGAACCAGCTCGTCGGGAAATAATTTAGGATTAGATAGGCTGTCTAATCTCTTTATAGCGGCTGTGCCATCTCAGCAGCATACCTGCCTACCTCTACATCCATGTCATATCTCTAAACGGGGGACTGGAGCTTTCTCTTTCCATATATTATGGATATGTTCAGAGACACCCACGACAGGTGCTTCTGTGTGTTGAAATAGTTTCTTTTGTTCACATTCTGTGCCTTTTTGTGGCTGTACATGGAGCTGCCTATACACAGTGAGTAAAATCTAATGCTGACAAAAAGTAGTTAAATTAGCACATTTGTAGAAGTTAAAAACCATCAGCATTTGAGTTGGCAAACTTAGCGTGTGTGTGTCTGTGTGTGTGACAGAGAAAAGAGAGTTGAAGAGCAACTGTGGTACTTCAGTGACATAACCTATTTGCTCGTTAAGGGCAACCTTTCTAACCTGTGGGGGTCTCTCCTTCAAGTGTAACACAGAGAATCCACACACACAGTCTTTGTCATTTATGTGGATGTGTGCATGTCTGGTGTGCATGTATGCAGTCCTCGAAATCCTCGTTATTGCAGAAACTCCTACAAGGATATAATGAACGTCCACATGTCACCATGCCCTTGTGAAGTTGCACATATATTGTACGCTGACACATTGTAAGCTCAATCAAGTGCTACAGCTGACCAGGTTTTGAACAGTTTTTAACCTCAAATTAGACCACCAGCTGAGGTCTGACTGAACAAGGTGCTGTTCGTAAAAGTCTATGCCATGTCCCAAATGTGATTTGTAACACACGTCTTGTTGTCCTCTCACTTTTCTTGCAGCCCAAATCGAAGTTATACCATGCAAAATCTGCGGAGACAAATCATCAGGTATCCACTACGGAGTTATTACGTGTGAGGGATGTAAGGTGAGACTTAGTATTTGGTTTTCATCAAATTCAGCTTTATACTTGTGTTCAGAAATTGTGCACAGAATCATGCGCAGTCTGGGCTCTACAGCTACCTGAAGCCTGTCTTCTGTGTTAACATGTAACCAGGGTTTCTTCAGACGGAGTCAGCAAAACAATGCCTCATACTCCTGCCCCCGCCAGAGGAACTGCCTCATCGACAGAACAAACCGCAACCGCTGCCAACACTGCCGCCTGCAGAAATGTCTTGCCCTAGGAATGTCCAGAGATGGTGAGGCCCCAGTATATCTACATTTATACTTCAGGTTAACTGTGTGCACAAAAGTACATGCAGAAAACAGCAGAAGCTTTTAGGAATATATGTGCTGCAATTTTTTAAATACGTTTTAAATCTGAGAAGCGCAGAAATCTTGTTTTGTTTTTTTATTTTATCACCCTACATTTTATTTTCTCTCCTTACAGCGGTAAAGTTTGGCCGCATGTCCAAGAAGCAACGTGACAGCCTGTATGCAGAGGTCCAGAAACACCAGGCACGACTGCAGGAGCAGCGGCAACAGCAGACGGGTGAAGCAGAAGCTCTGGCTCGTGTTTATTCATCCAGCCTAACCAATGGACTGTCCACCCTTAACCATGAAATTGGAGGCACCTATGCCAACGGTCACGTCATTGAGCTACCCAAAGGTGGCCATGGTAACGGAGGAGGAGTCCCAGGGGGCTACTACGGGATGGATTCCACCCAGCCGTCTCCAGACCAGTCAGGTTTGGACATGTCGGGCATGAAGCACATTAAGCAGGAGCCGGTGTACGACCTGACGCCAGTACCCAACCTGTTCAGCTACGGAGGCTACCAGGACAGTCAGCTGGGGCCCAATAACGTCAGCATGGGAGAGCTGGGTAAAGACTGCATTTGTCGCACTATTCATCCCATAGATAGGAGTACAGTGGTTAATCACTGAAAATCAACATGAATCATGCACATGGAGAATGAACAATTACCCACAAAGTAGTCCTGGAAGAGAGCGTGAGTCAGAGTCCTAATCTGAGAGCAGAACAGGAGATCAGACAGGCTTACACAGCGAGCTGACAAGGTGTCATATTACTGCGTGCATAGCTAAGGCAGATAGCACAAATTAAGATTTAGTTAAAATTAAGCCTAATTCAAGGGAATGTTAAATTAAATAGTAAGTGGATAGCATCGAAACGTTGCTCAGTCTCTTTCTCTACATTTTCAACATACAGGTATCAGAGCGCCTGCAGTATAACGTGCACAGTACATGTATAGATCTGCCCAAATACACACATCATATACTGCAGTACCACATGTGTAATGCATAAAGAAATACTGAACTAAACTTGGTGTATGGAAAAGATTAAATGAATAACAACCACGAATCCTCTCTTCCAGATCGTATTGCTCAGAATATCATCAAGTCCCACTTGGAGACATGTCAGTACACAACAGACGAGCTGCAGCAGCTCGCCTGGCAGACACATTCCTATGAAGAGGTCAAAATGTACCAGAGCAAGGTGAGCTTTTATGCTGCGACACAGTAATGAAATGTGACTCTGTGTCACCTGCTGGTATGACAATAACTGCATCAATTCAGAGCATTTATCCCTGAACTGGGTGTGTTTGGTCGTAGCCCCGGGACGTGCTGTGGCAGCAGTGTGCCATCCAGATCACCCATGCAATCCAGTACGTGGTGGAGTTCGCCAAGCGCATCTCAGGGTTCATGGAACTGTGCCAGAATGACCAGATCCTCCTTCTCAAGTCAGGTGAGTCGACTGCAAATGATAAGAACTGAGAATTGAAATAGCAAAGAATTAGATTTTGTTCACTTGGGTTTTATTTACTAATGCACAAAATACATTTTGAGTTGTCAAATGGTCAGAAATAATAACAAAATTCATAGAATTCTGTCAAACGAGGTAACACAGATTCATTGTTTTTGCTCTATGCAGACCGATCTCACTGTCATGTAAAATCACCCCTCTCAAAGGCCTATTCTGAGTCTTGAAAAACCCTGAAATGTCCTGTGGCTTCTTTTTTTTTTGCCTTTTAGTCAGTATATCAGCCTCAAAACCATCACAGTCTCTCTCCACCGTTCTTCCAGGTTGTTTGGAGGTAGTCTTGGTGCGGATGTGCAGAGCATTCAACCCTCTCAACAATACTGTGCTCTTTGAAGGGAAGTACGGAGGAATGCAGATGTTCAAAGCTCTAGGTAAGGCATTGATACTTGCTCATTTTATCCTGTATGAATGAGGAAAAAGCTTAATTGAAATAAAAAGAAAAAAGGGAAAAGGCAAATCCAGAAATAAATTAAAAAAAACTCCTCTTCCCTTTGAGATATTTTTACTCAGCAGCACATGCATGACCAGAATAAGTGGAATGAAAATCTCTTTTTTTTGTCTGCCCTTCCCTGTGTTTCCCTCCAAGGTTGTGATGACTTAGTGAGTGCAGTGTTTGACTTTGCCAAGAGTTTGTGTTCGCTGCAGCTGACAGAGGAGGAGATCGCTCTGTTCTCAGCAGCTGTACTAATTTCCACAGGTCAGTGCACATCCACTAATAGTACTACAATATGAGACGCTATATGCACTGAAGACAGAAAACAAGACAGTTAACATTTGTATGTAACGCCATAGTTCCAATTGAAGCTATTAAGTACGGTGGCATCGAAGTCATATATAGTTTAGGTCCAGTACTTCAGTGAGCAGGTATCAACTCATTTACTGGCACTTAATAAAATTTTATTACTCAGATCGACCATGGCTGATGGAGCCTCGGAAGGTTCAGAAGCTCCAGGAGAAGATCTACTTTGCTCTGCAGCACATTATGCAGAAGAACCACATGGACGAAGATGCACTGGCTAAGGTAGTGAGAGAAGACATACTAACGCAGTTCATGATAAGTGAAAACACAAAGCAAACACAGACAACAGCACCTCTGGCCTCAAGGACAGGTGGAGCAATGTGAAAACACAAGAAGCTTTAAGTCCTTTACAAAGAACTGACTTCTGATTTCCTTCCTTTGACCGTTTCTCCCTCTTTGTCTGGCAGCTGATCAGCCGAATCCCCACATTGTCAGCCCTGTGCACGCTCCACACCGAGGAGCTTCAGGCCTTCCAGCAACTCCACCCAGAAACAGTCAACGTCCTCTTCCCTCCGCTCTACAAAGAACTCTTCAACCCCGACCCGAACTCTGCCATGGCGATGCCCAAGTGACTGCCTGTGGTCCAAATGCAACAAATGGCATCAGCAGAGGACCAAGAAAACATGACAGCCACCTCTGACAAGACGATAGGAGCTACATCGACTGTGTCATCGTGGCAACCACATATTTCCGAGCTCCCCCAGGCACACTTCAGGCTGGTGGGCGAGGAGTCATCTGCTAGAAACTTAGAGTTACCGCCAACAATACTAGGAATGTCCAGCACTTATCCCATCCCGTTCACCGATACAGTCTGAAGAATGTATATATAGATGAAACGTGCCCCAAGCCACAACCTGAGCGGGGCTTCCACCTGTCTCCTGAACTGAACTGACTGACCAGAAATGTACAGACTTTAAAACATCTAGGAACAATTTTAAGCTGTCGATCTTTAAAAAAAAAAAAAAATGGGTAAGTTAATTTGATTTAACTTTGAAAAACAATCATTTTGGTTTATTTTTTTTTCACATGAAGACATTGTGAAGTTGAAGAAGCTGGATGGGGGAGGGAACTGTGGATTTAGAGAAGCTATTGTAGATATTCTTCTAGTGGAGAGCGGATTCCAGTATTACTTCTTGTTATTTTAAAATAAGTTAGTCCTAATTTAAATATACAGCAGTCCACTGTGGCTGACTATACCTTGTCTATGTGTTTTTATTTTATTTGATAGTTTCTTGTGTACAGAATTTGTAAAGTTGAGACTTGTAAAAGAAAACTGGGTAAAAACTGGGAGTCGATTTGGGTTTGTTGATATATAGAAGCCTTGTCTGGATTTTGTTCATATGTAAAGAAGGTACTGCATCCTTCTCATCAGAACTTATAGAAATGTAAAGAGAGCATATGAAGGATTTAAAAAGAAAATAATGGTTACTACTTTTCAAGGTGAATATATATACAGAAATATTCTATTTTGCAAGAAAGAAAATCTGGCAGATTTGCCATCCTATCAATCATTTTTTTCTCGCTGCAATAAATTTGTCCAATAAAAGCTGGACTGCTTTCAAACAATCAAACAGAAACAGATAATCAGAAACCAGGACCTCACAATGAACCCCACACCTTTTCCCAAACTCCCTTTAACCCTGCCCTTTATGTCTGATGTATCAGGACCTTGATGTGAATTTCTGACATACAGAAGTGGACAGAAATCTCAATGAAGAAGTCCACCAAAAAAAAAAATCAACAAAATCAAGACAAACAGCGGAGTCAAAACAAACTTGAATTTAGTTCACAACTTTCCAATAACTCAAACCTGTCTGAGTGCTAGAAGGCCTCACCCCTCCAATCACTATTTGCACAAACCAGTCCGTGGATGCCAATCACTCCGGGCTGTGAATATGTAGGACCCTTTCTCTAAAGAGCAATAACTTTCACACTGCCTTTCTGATCTTACTCCTCTCCTTTCCTCCTCTTCTCGTTTTTAGCTGTTCGGAACAGGGTAGCAGTCTGAACTAGAATGCACTATATTTCACTCTCGATCATCGATTATGTCTAACAATCATCTCTACTCATTCCACCACAGACTCTGCAGTGTTTTTAGCGTAACACAGTGTGGTCTGGGTTTAGGACGTAAAACAGCACTGGTTGAAAGAT
Organism: Acanthochromis polyacanthus; assembly: GCF_021347895.1. Classification (NCBI taxonomy): domain Eukaryota; kingdom Metazoa; phylum Chordata; class Actinopteri; family Pomacentridae; genus Acanthochromis; species Acanthochromis polyacanthus. The sequence continues at coordinate 26,885,339 of NC_067119.1, forward strand.
GTGAAGAATGCAGATAGCCTCCAATCGTCTTTAACATTATTTAAAGCTGCAATATTTACAAAAACTATTTAAAAAGGAAGCTGTGATAGACAATCACTTTTATTACTTTGTCATTCCAGAATTATTAGCACGCACTTGTTGCTTTTTCTGTGTTTTGTTAAATAGCATTTGGCCACTGTGTAGAATCACGCTGGCTTTACCGGACATTTTACTGGGCCTCAGCAGCACCATTAACAATTTAAAAAAATCAGTGATGGATTTTCGGAGTTCCTGCCTACAGCCATTAGATGCTCTGAATGCATTACTCCTGCAAAGAGATCAATGATCAGCCCTTGGAAATCTCAGCACAGCTAAAGAGCTACAATTCAAAATAAGGCATTTATCAAAATAAGTGGCCCTCTACACAATAGTCACACAATGGTGCTTTTATAGCTTGTTACCTAACAAAGGTTAGACAAAATGGCAATTATGCTGAAGTTTTTTTGTTGTTGTCGTTTTTATTTTTATCTAAGATAGCACTTTTACCTCCACTTAAAATGCTATGATTAGTGGACTCTGATCTAGTGTTATTAAAGCACTAAAAATGGGGACCTGCATTGGGTTTTCTGATGTTCGTTGCACAGTGGCCAAATTTCCCATTTCCTAAAGGTACAGTCAGACTGTCTTCATTAGCATAAACAAACACTGGAATCCTTATTATTTTGTATCAGCCCATATGTGTGGAGAACAAAATCGTCTGCAACAAGCACCAATGTTAAACATCAGCAATCTGCTCACATTCATCTGTTCCATGCTGTGTCAGTGATCATTCACAGGTTCCTCCAAAGTCCAGCACCATTCCTTGAACCCCTGACCCGACCACAGATCAGAGGCCAGTGACTCTTAAAGACAATCACTTGCTCATTAAGGCTCGATGCACTACACAGCATCTCTCAGGGAGCAGCTCTTTTTCTGACTTTGCATTAAAAGAGGGTTTAATATTTTTGCAAAATTTACAAAAAAAAAAAGAATTATAAAAGAATAACTTTTTAGAATAAAAACGGCATACGGCCTGCCGACGTGTGCCGGCAACGGAATCTGCCCAGACAAGGCTTTGATAGATGTATGTCTGTGTGTACGTGTGTACAGAGCATGAATTCACTGTCCAAATCTCGTTAGAGCCCAGATTATATGACGAGCATTGTTACGTAGCACAAGAAGAAAAACAAAAAAATATACTCTATTGTCAGTGTGCCGTCGTCACCACTGTACGCTCATGTTTACTGCTTATTTTGCTGCTTTGGGGACGGAGAGGGAAGTCCACTAGTAAAACTGTGATACAAGCGCCACCACAACACCCCTGGGACAGTGAATTCCATCTCTGAATATGAAGTTTTTGTGCGTGATGTCTTTATTTTCCCTTGTTAGACTGTGAATCAGAGGGGTGGGATGGGGTTGCGAGGGGGGACGTGCTGGCAGGAATGAGTCGCAACGCAACACTGTAAGTAAGATACTGTAGCAATAAGAACTGGAGGCATTTACTACTGTCATGTTTGCATTGTAAGATTATTTTTTATTTTATTACTATTTACTATTATTATTGTTCTTATTATGACTACTATTCTTCTATTACTATTAGCCTATTGTTGTTCTGTTCTATTTGCATGACGTTTCATTGCAATGAAACATTTGGGGCTTATTTGTGTTTTCTCTTCTCATGATAATGTGGGTTTCGTGGGAGAGGTTTTTTTTGGCAGGGGTGGGCAATGGGTTTAGGGCAAATTCCACATCAATTCAGTCAGTTCAAAGCAATTCTTTTCTCACAAGCTGAAATCATTTTTAAATAAAATGCTCTAATTTATATACAACCAATTTAAATTTGTTGTTGGATTTGAAATGACTTTTTTCCCCCCTCAACCTCTGAATGTGTGAGTTGCTACAACCACAGAGCAAACGGCCCTTTCTGAACTGGCCTTATTGAACTGGATCAGAGACTCTTAACCTGCTGCGGGAGGGAACGATGTGGGGAGGGTTAATCTATTCTGAATGTTATGGAGTAGCCTGTTCAGTGTGAGGGGCTGAACGCATCATGCGCCTTTACCACTCCATCAACACAGAATGACATCACGGAGCGCACAATAAAAGTTGTCGCCATTCTTTGCGGCGACTCGGACAAATTGCGCAGACATTTTTAATACGCTTGGTTTGAAATGCATTTCTTACACGAAGTCAAATACACTCCAAAACCTCCTCCTCCCTTTCCTAAGAAAACCAGAGTGAGCATGAGTGAGTGTGTGTGTGTGCGCGCGCGTGAGAAAAAAGAGAGTGAGATGATGTTTGCTCTACCAATGCTTTGTAAACTATCTTGATGCATTACACATGTGTGCAATTGGAGCAGTGTTGAAAATTGTTAATTTATTGTTTAGAATGTCTTTGCGTCCCAGCAAGAGCAAATAAAACAAAAAAAATGTAGCAATCTGTAACTGGAACCTAAAAGGTACTTGGGCTACAGAACCTCTTTTACACAGGACTAACAAAACAAAACAATAAAATGAAAAAAAATACAAAAAAATGAGACATTTTGTTTGTTTTCAAAGTGCCATAGCTAGTGAGGAGAGGATGGATTGGCAGAGTGGGGCGTAGATGCTTTACTGTGTGAGTTTACTTGAGAAACCAATCAAAAAAGGGGAACTCCAAGGAAAATGTGTATTTGATTACACTGACAAACCGTTTTTACATTTTATGCTTTTTTGTTTTTCATTTGATGGGGACTCTGCTGGACTCTGAACTCCGACTCGACCGTAAATCCTTGAGCTCTGCTGCGGAGTTTTCATTTTCACACGAGAATAAGAGAGTGTGTGTGTGCATGCATTTGCAATAAAGAGAGCCACAAACACCCATAATTGATGGATCAGACTGGGTTGAAGTTCAGAGCTATGCAGGGGCCTTAGTGAGTCCTCCTTTGAGATGTATATACAATGTGAAGGTCTGAAGTGATTTTTGTTAAATTCTATATTTTATCGCTTTTGTAGACATTTTGTTGTGGGAAGAAAAAAAATAAAATAAATTTTATGGGTGCATTTCTGCCTCGTTCTTCTGCCTCACACATACATGGAGAAATTTTATCCCGATAAATTAATCAAAATTAATGTGCAAATGTATCAGAATTATATTTTTAATTCTTCATGTAGCTTTGTACCTTAGACTTTTGTGAAATCTTGAAAAGGTATTTTATGCATTTCCTATTAAGACTCATAAGATACAGCACAATGAAATAAATCCTTTTTTAAAGGAAGACCCTGCAATATTGTTGTCCCCCATCACTGGGAGAACCCTATTAGCATTCTGAGAATAAGCTACAAAAATCCTGAAAATATCTCGTGTCTGGTCACAGGTCATACTCTTTTACTCTGCCTACTAGTCAGAGCTGACACAGTAACATATGAAAACATCTGTTCATGAAAGTCTGTGTTTTCTCTTCCCTGCTTCCTGGGTCAAAGGTTATATGCTGGTTTCATCGCCTTCTTGTTCTTCTTCCCCCGACGTCGACTCTGCCTCGCTGCTCTCACAGCTGTCCAGACGCTTCCTTAAATCTGAACAACAGAAACATCAGTTAGCGACATGTCACTCCGATAGCACAGTCATTACCACAAGAAAGAGAATACTGACAGGCCTGGGAGGAAGTCCATGCATCCAGCATGAATAATTTGGTTTGATTTGTTGGAGAAATCTTGGAGAGGACACAAGAAGAGGAAGAGGAAACACAACGCACCTTTGAAATATCAAAACAACTGTGTCTGAATGTTTGTGTTTGTGTGTTTGTTTGCTGGGCTTGTTTGTTTTTGAGCACAGTTTCTTTCCGCGCGGTTATCCTCTAGATGCCGGTATCATGTCTACCCAGAGACGTTAATTAATAGCTAATCAAAGCTAATGTCTCAGCAGCACATCGCCAGCACAAAGACATGATTAATACGTAATCAAAGGCCGTGCAGCACATCGCACAAAGCAGGGCCCACCCCCATGCCTCAAACACTACTGTTGTTATAGAAATAAACGAACACTCGCGGCTTAATTAGCTGGCTGTTGGTGTGTGCTGCCTTCATTTGAAGTTGTTGGGGATTTCTCTCTGAGCCAAGTTGGCCTCCTGAGTGACGACACAGAGGTGACACACAAATACATGCATATGCACACGTGCGCAACGGAGAAAAAAATACATACAGAGGAAGAAACCATATGTAAATGCTAACGTAATGTGTGTCACACACTCAATTAGAGAAAAAAACTGAACTTTCCAAGCATTTGAATATCATTAACACACACACATTCACTGACACTCTCTTTTTTCTCTCAGACAACAATTCTGTGTACTTCTGACCTTTTAAGCCCAGTCTGCGGCAACAAACACTGCAAGAGTGTTTCTGCAGGAAACCGTTGATGGCAGCATCTCCAAGGTTATCGGGACCAAAAAGCATCTCACCTCTGCTGCCACTGCAAGAGCATTAGTGTAACAACAGAAAGACATTTAATATCTGGCTTTACTCAATACATATCTGAGGTAATTAGAAGTTTTAAAATGATAAAACATGATTGATTGATTACTGAAATCAGATACAAACGGCTGCTGTACCTTTGGTCGTCTGCCATTATGACTGTTGGATCAGTCAGCTCCTCTCCCACACCTGTCAGGAACAGAACAGGAATAAAAAATAAAAAAAAGAAAGGCAAGACAAGCATAGAAAGAAAGAGAAAAGGCAGAAACACACTGAGCAATTTTCATGTGCAAACACAGACATCATAAAAGGACCTGCCTTGTATATCTAGCACCAGCAGCTCTCTGCGTGAATACTCGTATGTCCAGTGAGAAAACGCAAGCAGCACTTCTTCCAGTGAACAGCAGGGGGCGATCTCTTCTCCTGTGTTGTTGTTGTACTTCCTGAAGTCACCACACATGTTCCTCTCAATAGTCAGCCACTGGCCATTAGAATGCATGAGGACCAATGATACATCTAGAAATCTGGTGGATAGAAAAGGCAGTTACTACAAGCAAAGACATGTGAACGTTTACATAAGAGAGAAAAACACACAGACCTTGGAGAGTGGTGGATATCATCGGGTTTGACTTGGTTAAACACTTGCATCATCTTCTGGGCTGCTCTCTGCTGCTGAATCTCCTTGAAAGATGTCAAACAGAGGTAGATTGTACACTTAAAGCAATATGAAGTTTATGGGAATTTAAAGTTGGTAATATGCCTACAAAAAGTCAGACTTTGAAGAGTGTTATAACACGTACTCTTAAGCAAAGCTGCTGCGCCGTGCTACCATGGAAGTACCTCTGCCAGGCGCGAACTACCTCGGGCCTAAAGGCTTTGACCACGTATACCAGACCAGGTCGGAGCACGTCCTGTTCTGCCCAGGTACACAGCATCCTGCAGCCCCGTCGGAGGCCCCCATCCAGAGAGCCCTCTTCACTGGAGAGGGGCTGCAGCACTGCAGTCTGGCCTTGGGACGACCAGGAGGAGGTTGAGCTGGATTCGGGGTCATCAGCGGGCACTTCTTCCAGGGAGTAGACGCTCACCTGTTCACCTCCTGCAGGGAATGAGCAAAGACTAAATGAAGTGCATGAAAGCAACGCAAAGAAGTTCAAACGTAAAACAACATTATTGAACAAGAAATCAGGTGACTGTAACACCAAGCAAAAGTTACCCAAAATGGAAACCGGAGTGAAGGGAATGGTGTGAGCCAGTCTCATCAGATTGTTTCTTTCCATGACTGGTAACACACAGACACAATGTGGTTAAAACTACATATGAATCTATCATATTCAAGCATAATTACTCCTAGATCCCAGAATAAGCAAATGCAAAAGAGATGACTCCACATGGAAAAGCCTATAGGGGTTTGACGCACTGAAAATGTTTACAGCCCCTGATAAAATCAATCATTAATTTCCTGCACACTGAGTTAATACCTGAATAGTGTGGATACAAATTGTCAGTGGACTGGAACGAGGAGCTCTTGGCTGCAGCTGGCAAAATAAAGGGAAACGAAATTACAGTAGCAAACAGTAAATCTCACAATAATGAACAAATTAGCTAAAACAACATATTTTATGAGGAATGTATTCAAGCTGTATGTTCAGAAATACCTTCAGGGGCCATGCTGCTCTGTAAACTGCAACATAAAGAGACAAAGGAGAAAAATGTTGGGTGATTATTAAAATCAGGCGTTTTGAAATAGATGGTTATTATGGCAGCCCTGAAGAAAGAGACTTACGAAGACATGAGGTTAATGGATCTCGCCCAGCTGTTCCATGCTGAGTGAGTGGGGCTCCACATATCCTAAATACAGCAGTAATCAGACCAATATCAATGACACATTATACACTCAATATGTGGGTCAATATACAAGTGAAGGACTTTTGAAGTCTATGGGATATAACTTGCATATATTTTTATTAAAAGTAAAAAAAACAAATGCTTTTTATGTTTATTTTGATTATGTCAATTCCAGAATTGCTAATTATCATTTATTAATAATGAAAATGACTGTATATCACTAAAATGTCAACTAAACCATCCGAATTTAATAGCCACCCTCTAACTAGCTAAACAATAATAAAATTTGCTTTTTCAAAAACTGTTTTGTGTTGTTTTTATTAAGTTGAGATAATCATGACAGATATTTCTTTTTTGTCAATATATCAAATTTTATATGGAAATAAATTGTATCTGTGCCCGAGAAATCACTTTTAACTAAGCTACCTATTACAAAAACACCTCTCAAAGAAGTGTGTTAATTTGAAATCACATGACCTGCTCCACATGATGTCATTTCCTCCAGAAGGAAAGACTGGCAAGACTTTCTTTGTTATTTAATATAAAGTAGTGTGTGAGTCAAGCGTGGATTTATCGTATGCCAACAGGTTTACTACAATATCTTTATAAGTAACTGTCAATTTAAATTTGTTCAATTGTAGAGATATTATACCAGAACAATCTTTCTCTAAAAATGCTGTGTGGTGTTTGGTTATAGGCGGCCATATTGATTTTCGGCCTGAAAACAGCAAAAATGTCAACTATGTTACAAAAAGTCCCACCATTACATACTGACCCATGTGTTATATTCCTCAATGTTTTCAATGCAACTGCAAATGACAAGAGAATATTCCTACAATTCATCACAGATTTACCTGATGGGAAAACACCTGTTTCTGCAACAAATCGATGGGTTCAAAATCTGAAACAATAATAATACTGCTAGTCATTGAATCTTTAAAACAAAACACTGTTGGTAATTTATACATTGCACATATTTATAATGTTTTGGCTTATTTATTTCTATGCTAGATTGGTTGCATAATAAAATCAGAAAACTCTTGGTTTGACAAACCAACTGCAAACCACACATTTATAGTGATCACTGAAAGCTCTGCACACTAATGCAGTGTGTATGTATTTTAAATTGGACCTTACTGAGCTGACTGAGGCTGGTAGAAGCTGACCAACAAGTAGGTTCTCCTTTCAACTTCTGGTGTTTTCTCCAGGAGGCATCCGACAAATGGGACTGCATGGCTGCCTATGTCCCATAACAAATAACAGGGTTTAAGATTTAGCATCTGTGATCCATGCAATGTTCACTGCCTTACTGAGCCTTCGTGAAGATATTTTAGCAGTTACATACAGTGAATCTCAACAGTATGTCCGGAATAATGCATCTTGCTTACATTATCTGGATTTCTCTCTTGTATCTTCACAGTCTTCTGGATCTGGTTTTTGCCTCTGCTGTCCAAGACTTGATCAAAGTCAGACGACTTGGACCACTCTGTAGAAACAAACACAATCTGTTAGCATGTGGATGTACGGTAACACAAACATACATCCAATACACAAAGTAGAGACTGAGAAGAAGAAATATCTAAAATGATTCTACTATTTAAATCAGGGACAAGAGACACAGAAAAGGGATGCTGCACATTACAATAACTTATATCCTTTTGCAAAAATGAGGTCAATATTTGCCTACACTGCATGATTATAAAGATTTCTGGATCATTAAGCTTTCTAACCCAGCATTAGCATCTAGAACAATACCTTGGCTCTTGCTACACCGTAGTGATGTGCCATCCCTGAAGGAACTCTCTCTTTTCATTGCTTCATTAAGAGAAGGAAACGATCCCCTCATTGGACTGAGGGAAGCTCCAGAGAAAGTCATATTCTCCACACTGGATGACAGGGACCTGCAGAAGCCGTAGGGACGCTCTCTGGACATACGCGTCCACTTGAAGGATTTCACGGGTCTCCTCCATTGGCTGGAATGTCTGGCCTGAGAACTCGGTTGGCTGTCATCCAGGGAAAAGGCCGGATTTATCAACCCTCAGAGACGTCCCGAGGGTCAGACAGAAGCAAAGCATTGCTAGAAGTTCTGATTGCTTCTATATTAGATTGCTCTTGTGTGTCCTTCCCTTCTCTGGTTCTTCCTCTTCTTCCTCTCCCTCTTCCATGGATGTTTCCTCCTGACTGGGATATAAATATGGGTCACATGTCCAAAGCTTATGATGTGGTGACTCCAAGCCTCTGGCAGAAAGAGGAGACCCAGAGCGAGACCGTTCACATGACTCACAAGGTGTCTGATCCCTGATACCACCCAGATGAACCCCGCTGCCGTAAAAGTGAGAGAAGGAAGTATGGGATGCTGGTCTAGAAACTGCCATCCAACTCTCAGTGGGATGGTCAGCAAAAGCAGAATGTGAACCCTAGGGAAAAAATGTGTAGATTTTATAAGTCATCAGCTATTATGTGTTAAGCAGACAGTGCTCGATATCAAAATAGTGATAATACTTTGAGTCTCTGAAAAATAATCTCTTTTAGCTTGTCTCCCCCCAAAGGCAGAGGTCAGGTTTGCAACATTTCTCCCTCTTTTTTGTACTGCTATACCCACCTCCTTTGCTCTTTCCTCTCCCTCCTCAGTGTGTCCATGTCTTCCTCCTGTGCTTCCCTTGGCTCGCACATGGCACTCCTGCGATGGACATCTACTGGCCACCAGAGTATATCCTTTTAGCAAAGAAGGCGGGGTACTTTTACATGATTTGGCAATCAGTCGCCGGATATTAGGAACATCACAGTCTGTTCCAGCTCTGTGTGGAAGGGTCCAGCTGTGAGGGAGGACATGTCGGGAATCTGTGATGAGTCGACATTGAGCCAGGCGTGTCTCCTCCTGGTGCAGGCAGTCAGAAGCAGAGATCAGAGCGACGGTGTCCACGGCCAGCGCCGAAAGGTCCTGGAGTTGACCCAGTTGACAGTCTAACTTTGAGAGGCTGTCCTGAATGAGGTTGACCTTCTCTGAGACCTCGCCCACCATCATGCACATCTCTTCTGCTCTAGTTAAACAAAGATGAGGGAAAAAAAATACATTGACACTGTTGAAACATGTTGTCTCATCTTTCAAAAATAGTGGTGTATGTTTAGAGCTTTTGCTGCATAACAAATCTCACAGCTGACAGAACTTGTCCAGTACAGAAGACTGTACGATTAATTAAGACATTGTGCATTTACTAAAAAAAAATGTATTGTCAAACAAACAGGAGTCAAGTCTGTGTTAACAGTATTGAAACACATGCTTGCTATGCTGAGAGACAATGGAACTCAATTTTACTTCTACTTAGCAAAAATAATTAAAAAAAGACAACTCCAATCTATTATCTGTTTTAAGTCTTCAACGAGCATGATATCACTATTCACATGTTTTATCTATTTGAAATTCATTTTGAAAAAAAAAGTGTGTTTCTTGAACAGACATATGAGGCCATGGAGAATCACTTGTCATCTTAACAGACAGACAGTCAACTTGAATACTCTATTACCAATAACAATCATCCATCCATCCATCCACTCTCTATACACCGCTAAATCCTCATTAGGGTCACAGGGGAGCTGGAGTCTATCTGAGCTGACTTAGGGCGAAGGCAGGAGACACCCTGGACAAGTTGCCAGTCTATCGCATGGCAACATATACAGACAAACAATCACATCTACGGACAATTTAGAATCACCAATTAACCTCAGCATATTTTTGGACTGAGGGAGGAAGTTGAAGTACCCGGAGAAAACCCACACATGCACAGGGAGAACATGCTAACTCCATGCAGAAAGATCCTGGGAAGGCCGGGACAAGAACCAGGGATCTTCTAGCTGCAAGGCAAAAGTGCTAACCACCAATCCACTGTGCAGCCCAAAAACAATCATAATAAGGGAAAATATACACTATGTTGCCAAAAGTATTCGCTCACCTGCTTTGACTCATATATGAATGTAAGTGACACCCCATTCCTAATCCATAGGGTTCAATAGGACGTCTGTCCACCCTTTGCAGCTACAACAGCTTCAACTCTTCTGGGAAGGCTGTCCACAAGGTTTAGGAGTGTGTTTCTGGGAATTTTTGACCATTCTTCCAGAAGCGCATTTGTGAGGTCACACACTGACGTTGGACCAGAAGTCCTGGCTCTCAGTCTCCGCTCTAATTCATCCCAAAGGTGTTCTATCGGGTCGAGGTCAGGACTCTTTGCAGGCCAGTCAAGTTCATCCACACCAGACTCTGTCATCCATGTCTTTATTGACCTTGCTTTGTGCACTGGTGCACAGTCATGTTCGAAGAGGAAGGGGCCAGCTCCAAACTGTTCCCACAAAGTTGGGAGCATGGAATTGTCCAAAATCTCTTGGTATGCTGAAGCATTCAGAGTTTCTTTCACTGGAACTAAGGGGCCAAGGCCAGCTCCTGAAAAACAAGCCCACACAATAATCCCCCCTCCACCAAACTTTAAACTTGGCACAATGCAGTCTGACAAGTATCGTTCCCCTGGCAACCACCAAACCCAGACTGGTCCATCAGATTGCCAGACGGAGAAGCGCGATTGGTTACTCCAGAGAAGGCGTCTCCACTGCTCTAGAGTCCAGTGGCGGTGTGCTTTACACCACTGCATCCGACGCTTTGCATTGCACTTGGTGATGTATGGCTTGGATGCAGCTGCTCGGCCATGGAAACCCATTCCATGAAACTCTCTGCTGAAGCACTGTTCTTGAGCTAATCTGAAGGCCACACAAAGTTTGAAGGTCTGTTGCGATTGACTCTGCGGAAAGTTGGCCACCTCTTGACACTATGTGCCTCAGCATCCACTGACCTCATTCCGTCAGTTTACATGGCCGACCACTTGGTGGCTGAGTTGCTGTTGTTCCCACACACTTCCACTTTCTTATAATATAGCTGACAGTTGACTGTGAAATATTTAGGAGCGAGGAAATCTCACGACTGGATTTGTTGCACAGGTGACATCCTATCACAGTTCCACGCTGGAATTCACTGAGCTCCTAAGAGCGACCCATTCTTTCACTAATGTTTGTAAAAACAGTCTGCATGCCCAGGTGCTTGATTTGATACACCTGTGGCCATGGAAGTGATTGGAACACCTGATTCTGATTATTCAGATGGGTGAGCAAAAGCTTTTGGCAATATAGTGCATTTACAGAAGGTGCCATTGTGGGTGTTATAGTTGAAAGACTGTATTTGTTTTTACACCTGGCCCAAATGTTTGAGCTCCCATTTCTTACAGGAACTATTCATATACAGTATACTTTATTGAACCAGGGAAACACAGCACATTTGTCTATAATTTTATAATTATTATTCTTAGCTACCTTAGCCTCCTAAATGTTTCTATCCAAGCTGACTGCTAATGAAAGGAGAATCTCTAGCATCATCAAAGTCAAACAAATGATGGGAAAGAAATAAGAGCTGTAGGGGTATCCTCTCTGACAGCACAAAATGAGAAATATCCCTTTAATTGTTATACAAATGGATCTGAATACCAATCCAACCTTTCAGCTGTGGCTCTGATCCTGTTCAGTTGAATGCCGTGGAGACCTTCACTCTGCTCATGAAAGTGGGCCTCTACACATTTCTCCTCAAACTCATGGAGTTTCTTGCGATCCTCATGGCCCAGATAGAGCTCTGGAAAAGACACGCAAGGCAGGAGAATGACGCGTGTACGTAATGGCTGAATTCGTTTTCGTTCCAAAACATACACACTGTCACACTCACTCAGTCCAGAGGCTCTCTCTTCTTCCCGCTCAGCGTCTCCACTAAATTTCCTGTAGATGGCTCGCAAACATATGGCCATGTGACTGAGGAGGATGAGAGGCGGGGGAAGCCATGGCCTCCCTTGATAGGTCATTATGTAGCGATAACGATTGTACTTCCACAGCTTGTTGGATATTGAAGCCATATCAAAGTAGATGTTGCTGTTAATAAGTAGAAAATATACATTTTAGACAATAATAATACATTTTATTGGGGGTTCCACACTGTAAAAACTTTGCTAGGATTTTGCAAAAACAAAAATGAGTTAAACATGCTTACTTAAAAAATGCAATGAGGATGTTGACCATGATGATATACTGGAAGAACAAATAGACTGCCTGGAGGAATGGCGTAAGGAAGGCTGCTGGAGCACATGGTTCACCATCGTCACATGCTGTTGACACACACAGACGCATTGGTCTGATATTCATCCCACAGCATTACAACATGCACAAATATACTTTTGCTATAAAGTCCCTTACACTTACAATACATTTTGGGCACATGCACCATCAACTGTTGCATTAAATAAAGTTATCAGAGGTATGACACAAAGAGGACAACCACCATATTTACCTACAGTCCAAAGTCAAAAACAATCAGTAAAACAAAAATAAGTCAAGTGAGGATCACTTAATGAGGTCAGACTGAGTGACCGAATGACCTAAATCCATGTAGCAAATGATAAGTGGCACTCTGACCTTGCGGCAATCTGCCATTAGGCACCTCCACTAACAAACTCAAGCCATCAGGTTTCAATTCTACTGCTTCAGATAAACACTAGTTAATAAGTATCCAAAGTTTTCTATTGAAGCACTAACGATCTATTTCTTTTGCGTAGACCTCTCCATAGATCATCCAATAGGGCTCAAAGACGATATCGCGAGCCAGGCTCCAGGATGGCTCCTCTTCTGGTGATAGGATGGCCTTCCTGGACACCCCGAAGCTCAGCAGCACTATTGCCATCATTACCACGATGAAGAACATGTTACTGGTCTGGAAACACACAAAGAAAGGAGGGAGGGGTAAATAAAATACCACTTCTCCACTTCTGTCTCTCCTGCAGGTGTTGTACGATCTCTACCGACCATCTTAGTGATCATGGTGAGGTAAGGGCCGGCATGCTGATTGACAGCCAGCAGATCCAAGACCCTGACGAACCAGAAGATGATGTCCAGACAGTAGGCGATGCGTCCTGCTGTCCGGTAGGGCTTAGGCTGCCAACGCATCGCCAGTCCAGCCAGGAAAAGGAGGATGGCAACGAAATCTGATATGTTCCAGTACTCTGAGAACCAAATCTTCAGCTTCTGGCGCAGCTTTCTCGGCTCGGACATTAATACCTAATTGGAAGGTAAATTTCTGAATATCTTAAGTAACACTTTAAAACAAATGAAGCACATATGCATACACAGATGCAGAGTAATATTTAAATAAAAGAGATTAATTAACAGAAAATAGTATGTCTCCATTGAGTCACTCACCTCTCTGGTTTTCTCCATTGCAGTGGACAAGATGTAAGCTATAACCAGCCACTCCTGAACACTGGGTCGGTCTCCCATCTTCACCAGGACAACATAGGAGAATAGCATCAGAAAGGCCAAGTAGGACATCTAAAGTTGACACAGGAGAAACATTTAGAGAGACATAACAAGAACTGAGAACATTAAACATTCAGTACTACACATCTATGTGTTTTAACAAGGAAAACTCTTTTATTATCTATTCACTAATATAGCAAGACACATGTCACTTACTGTGTGAAACCAGAACTTGACAACAGGTGCTGTGTAGAAATCGCAGAGTCTTGTTATCCAGGACAGACACTGCACAGTTATAGAGGAAACAGTTTCTGAAACAGGACCAAGACATTTGTCGTGGCAAGAGAGGCCTCGTTCTGCATCTTCACTACCCTGTGAGAGTAGAAGAGAGAAAAACAACAGGATTGCAGACCAGGCAAGAGACATGTCATCCTGAGGTTACTACAGGTCCAGATCCAACCTAAAAATGGTGCTGATTAAGTGCACCACTAGCATTTTACCGTCTGAGGCTGATCAGTTCCCTCAGTGGCTGATACTGACTTGACAGAATCAAGTCCAAACAGTATGGTCTCATGGGTCTGTGGTACATGGCACATTTCAGCTTTGCTTTTAAACTCCAGGAGCAGGATTGCAGGGGGCAGAAGAAGGCTTAAAATGATCTGAAACAAAACCATAACAAGTATGTTGCATAAGACCGTCCAACTATCGAGACACATCATCTAATCATACTTTACTATACGAAACAGGAGCTTAAATAAGCAAAATTGTCAGTAACATCAACGGCTCAAATGGCTAATTGTAATGTGAAGGAGCCATTAGGAGTGCTCAATGCGGTATTATTATCTTCAGAGATTCATTTTTTACAGTGCTACAAATGATTAAATAACACTGTTCCAAAGAATTTATGACACTTATAATCAGAAACAATTTTACAGGTGTAATAAATCTAATCATAATATGAATTTTATCTGGCATCTTCTACAAGATTTACCTTCCAAAAGGAGTTTTTTCTCATGTTGAGCGGACCAGTCCAGAGATCTGTGAGGAGGGTCTGAGTGGAGGAGTGTGAGACAAACGGTCTATGACATGAGGAGACAGCCATTTGCAGACAGGTGAAATGGCTCCATGCCTCCATCTCAGAGGTCAACAGCTTCATAGCCATTTGCTCGTTCTGACGAAATGCACAATCTAACATATCCACCGCCAGCTGACCAAATTCACTGAGACAGAGAAAGGAGAGACATGCGATACTTAGAAAGAAAAAGATAAAAATACTAAACAAAACCCCACTTGTAACATCAAATAATTCAAAACATTGGACTGAATCAGAATTGAGATGACTATCTCTACCATCAAGACTGTAATCTAAATGGTTGAATTTACTCAACGGGTCTTAAACCGTGCTACTACAAACTTCTAAGATTGCAACTGAACATATATGTTGACACACACACACAATCAACCAGTCTATGACATCAGCTTGCTCAAACTTTTGGCCACTGTTTTGTGCAAAACTCTTTCACCTGCAAGATATTTGATGGTTTTTGTTCTTGTTCTAAGCATTTCAAATCGTCCCAAAGCATTTAAACGCGATTCAAAGATGGGCTTTGACTAGCTTATTCCATAACCATTATTTATTCCTTCTGAGCCATTCCTGGGTGAATTTGCAAATGTGTTTAGAATCACCATCCTGCTAGAAAGTCTACTTCTGGTTCAACTTCAACTTGTTGAATTAATGACTGCAAACTGTCCAGTCCTTGCAGCGGTGTAGGAATTCTAAAACCATAACGTTTCCACAAGCAGGCTTCACACTTGTTGTGAGATTTGTTCCTGACAAGCTGCTTTTGATCTGCACCCAACATGTCTACTGCTACTGTAAAAAATATTTCTTTCTGATTGCAGGCTTCCTGCAGATTCTTTGATAAAATTCTGGGGCTCTGGAGACTTCTCTTTGTATCAAACTGTCTCTTTTAGGACTGAATTTGTTGGGGCAGCCAGGCGTGGACAAATTGACATTTACTCCACTCAAATCACTTTCCTCACAGTGGAAGCATTTATTCAAAGTTCTTGGGAAATCATTTTCATTCCCTTGCTAAACTAAAAGCTGTCTACAACCTTTTAGCCTTAGAGAACGATTAGATCTTGTCATGATGACAACTTTCACTTAAAGAGAAGACCAGAGTCGAGATGTCAGAGGCTTAAACAAGACAAGTTCTACCTGCTACTAACTACAAACACCTGTTGTAGAACCCCTGACCTTAATTTAGCAGATTTGAACTTTTGACAAATGTGCTTACTTTGCCAATGTGAATAACCTGTTTATTATTTCTAAAAATTATGACAACAGCTAAAAAAACTTATATCTTTAGAAATCATTGCCATAGGTGTTGGTTCACATAGGATCAAATGACTGCATTTTCAGATACATATGACTACTATTAGTGGTAATTTTTTCATGAGACCATACATACAGTGAATATGTCTTGAATCGTTCTGTAATGTTGTCGTCCATGCTGCTCTGCCTTGCCTCAAAAGCCATGGAGCGGTAAAGCTTACAGGCTACAGTGGCACGTGCTAAGGCCTCTTCGCTGTGTTGCCATAGGAACAGCGCCATCTGCTGCCGCTGCTGAAGCACAGCCCACACAAAGAGGTCGTTGAAGTTGAAAGAAACCAGCAGCGAAGCATCACTAAGGCTTGGACTCTGTGTTATTTCTTGACTTCTTTCAGGTGACGCATCTTGCTCCTAAATGGTTGATTTGGAGACATGGACAAATGAATGAGTAATCAAATGGGAATTTAAAAAAGGATAGGCCTACACAAAAGTGTGATTGGGAAAATGAGAGGTAGATGTGCAAATAAAGAGGCACCATAATGCAGTTTTTAATGTGAAAATCTGAAGATGCCTAAGAGCTATAAATGTACAGGACTAAGAGAATTTGTCATTTAAGACGTACTATATGGATCATTCCAGAATTGGAGGACAATTGGGCTTCAAAATTTTTTGAAAAATTAACCGTCTCTTTTACAATTTTCTGCTCCATATTCATCAATAATAGGCAATAAACTATCAACGGCTTGATTGGCTAAGCAAAAATTTTGTTACATGTTTTGTTTGTTGTTTGCTAACCCTCCTCTAATCACAGTAACAGGGTTGCTAAACCATGCTAATATTAGCTTTTTCTCAGGAGTGGAAGCTCGGTATTTAGCTAGCTGTGACACTGACCAAGAGGACAAACTTACTGATGGAAAACAGTCAAGACAAAAGTAAAAAGAATTGTCTTTTCTTGATAATATGCATCAGAGTTGCATGAGGTAGAGTGAGACATTCAATTAAGGCTGACAATATTATGAAAAATAACAAAAAATAGAAGAGAGAACATTCTTTTGGAAAACTGTTTGATAATGTTAATTCCAGCGTATCGTGTGATTCACTGTTTTCTTCTTCTACCAGCTAAAAAGGCTATGCTAACAGGGTTGCTGTGGGACACACGTTCCACAATATTATTTCAAATATTATGCTGATTAAAAAAATGCTCCCACAATTACAAGCAACATCAATGAAAAAAATAATACCAAAACAAAAGAGATTTATTTGAGATTCAATTTGGTCATCATATTGGGGTGGGACAACAGAAAGGCTGCATTTTAAGGGGCATTCCAGACTCATTTGATATTTAAAAAATATTTTCAAACATTCTTTTCTCCTAGTTTTTTTTTTTTTTAGCTTTGGTCTCAGGACAAGGAAATTTACACAAGAACTGCATGTTTTAGTATTTTGTACATGGATTATTTGACATTTGATGGGCTTCCAATTCTGGAATGACTCATATAGAAATGAATATATTAAATAGTTTCCCTTCTACAGAAACTTTGTGGTTGACAAAATATTACTCATAATGACAAAAATCCCCCACCGACCTTGCGTTTGCATGGCTGTGCAGTCCTAAAGAAATGCAGGTCCTGGAGACTCGCAGAGGTTGGTATCAGTCCTCGTCTGTGTTTAGACAAGGGTGCAGAGCTGCCCCATCTACCCTCCTACAAACAAACAGGAGAAAATTCAAGGCTAACTGAAATCAAACCACTCCACAGAACATCCATCAACACATGAATAACAAAAAAGACGTTGCGCTATCTATGCTCACTTTTTCCTGTATGCGGCTGTAGGCAGCTCTGAAGTGTTTCCGTGTGTAGGTGCTTCGATACGCTCCTCCGATGAGGTATTCTATCACCAGGCCCATGTCGATGAGCGAAAGATGGTAACCTATAGGAAGAGAAGTCTACACACACACACAGACACAGCAGATATAGACCAAATATACAGCTTTTATATAGGTACTGCAGTAAATTAAAAATGTCAGTATTGCACTTAAAATGTAAAAGAATGCATCAGTGTTGTCTCCAATATAATATGTAATTCAATATTTATATAATTACATGAATTCTCACTCTCAGCACTCACCTGTTTTGCATCTTCAACAAGGTGGTGCAGGAAGCGGTGTGTCTGCCCCTGTGGCTGTGGAGAGAAATTTGCAATATTGTTTAGAAAAAGCAGACAAGTAAACAGACCAGCTACAAAATCAGAGCAAAAAAGAAATCTATTGGTTGCTTTAAAACACAGTTGGATATATACACAGCAGCGACTGTTAACTTGTTTCTTTTTGGGACTTATTATTCCAGAGTTATGAATAAGTAAACAGGCTTTAATACACAAAAGATAAAGGCAGTGTGGTGGAAGCCAAGTCTGAATGTATGACAAAGAGCTCTGTGATTTCAGAAGCATCCTAAAAACAACAACTGGGAAAATACCCTGGATGCAGTTGACCACCAGACACAGCGAATCCTGGTGCAAAACACTTACAATGTATTACTGTGATTTGAATCAAAGATACAGTTTTGGAATTTGTGCTTCAAAAGAAGCAAACAAAACAACAATTTCTGTAGTTTGTTTTGCAAAGTGAGAGCCAAGGGAACGCAAAAGGGGGAGCAGCGTAGCAAGACAAACAAAAGTATTGTAATAATAGCTTTTTAAAATGTATTTCACTGCTGTATTTTTATTCTTGATCAATGAAATAAGAAAATCAGAAGGAAGGAAGCCTTAAAAATGAGAAGCAGATAGTTAAATATTAGGGTGGTCCTAAAATATCAAGTTAGATTTTTCAAATGTGCTTTTTGATTTTTTTGTTCCTCTTGGGGGAAAAGTAATGTGAGTGAAATTTCAGGAGATTTTGAAAGGTTTAACCACTGTCACTTAAAACTTGCTCTTTCCCCTGAGAAGCATATTGTTATAAGGTTGGCGCAATGGTGAACTCTTGTGCTTAGCATACAACTAACATGAAAATGAAGAAATGACAAATTTCTTGTTCACATAACCACTGGACTTCTTAGTTAACCAAGAACAGCACAAGCAGTACTGACTCAAGTATTGGAAGAGATTCATAGAACAGTGAAGATGGCATGTGCAACACGCAAGCAGAAGAGTGTGTGGCTGATTGGCTTCCCCATGGATGAACTGCCTGAAAATAGGCTTCCAACATGGGGTGAGGTTCTCCAATGGTACTTTAGATTGCACAGTGATGAGAAGTCAGAAATTAGAACTGCAGTGACACAAGTGGTACGTGAGACAATGGGTATTTGGGAGAAGGCAAGAATTCCAACTGGTGAAGAATGAAATGTGATAATAAAGCTGGAGAAAAAGGTAGCTCAGTATAGGGCAATCCTGAAAGGAAGAAACCGTTGTTCTGTACCACAGATAGAGAAGGAAAGAGACTTTCAGACAAACATGAATGATTTATTTGATATTGCCCACATTGATGCACTTCAACTGATTAAGATTCCTGAGGATCGTGAATTCCTTAAGGCACAACATGAACCAGAATGACGTGGCTTCATGGTTGGCATTGACAAAGCACTTGCAGAAAAAGAGAAACGTTCCCTTCATCGCACTCACAGAAGAAGGCCTAGAGAACCCTCTTCCACAGGCAGATGTGGACCTCTCAGCAAAGGAAGCCATTGCTGCCAAGACGGTGGCAGATTTCGTCACCTCTTCCTCACGTCGCATTTTTGAGGCATTTGATGTCAGCATGGATTTCTTCAGCAAGGACCCTGCTGAGTGGGAGGATGATCCGTCCTTCCAGACATGCCAGGAGGTCATGTGTGGAATTGCTAGTGTCAATGACTTTGCAGAACGCGGAGTATCACTTATCCAGAACTACAATCAGGTCTTGACAAAAGATGAACAGCAACGCCAGTATTTGCTTCAAGTTGTTGAGTGGCATCGCCGTCAGTTCCCCGGTGCCAAAAAGGCAGAAAATCAGTAACTACTATATCAAAAATGTCACTTCAAATGACTGCTTAACAATTACATGAACTCTTCATATATCATAATTATATACCTTTGTACATTAGTATAGTATACTAAGTCTGTGTTTTGACATAGCTTCCTACTATTTTGTGTAATGTTTATACTTTCTTATGACACTGTAATGCATATATAATATAATTCATTGTAACTTTGATTTCTTATTAACAAACAGTTTCATGAATTCTTCATATATCATATGTACCTTTGTACATTAGTATACTAAGTGTCTGTGTTTTGACATAGCTTCCTATTTTGTGTAATGCATATATAATTCACTATAACTTTGATTTCTTATTAAACTCTTCTGTAACCATTAACAAGTGCCAAAATATAAATAATGTGTTTCAATTTAGACTTCTTATTATACTCTATTGCATTTGTATATTATATAATTACTAATCGTCTGATCACCTAGCACTGATTTTTTCACACCTCATGTGACAGTGGTAAATTTAGTCATATCTTAAAGATATTTGGCACAAATTATTTTCTTATAAATATGAACTGTTTTGTTAAGAAGCACCCACAAAAAGTCAACACTTAAATTTTAGTGTATATTTGAGGACCACCCTATTAAATATATTATAATAACCGTGTTGTAGAGCTCCTCGAGGCGATCCACAGTGAGGAAGCGGCTCATGGTCATGCCGTTGTCTATCAGCAGTTTGACAAAACTGACACGATCCATCACCAGAGCATCCACCATGGCTTGCTCTAAGGAACCCACCTACACACAGCACATTACATCATTACAATCAATATGATCGCACGAGAACAAAGAAAAGACAGAAACATCAACGCAAAATATTCCTCCTCTGCATTAATGGCATGTAATTAAACCACAGCCTCCAGTCTCACCTGCCAATGCTGTCCGTACACCAAGACCTCTTTCTGTGCAATGTCAGCTCTGTCCCAAGCCAGAGTCATACTGAGCTGCACTGGAGCACTGGCCTTGGTGCCTGTTTATCATTCAAGCGAAAATAAATATACAACAAACTGTATATGTGTACATTCCTGGACTGTAACACGATTTTTTTCTAGCTGTCATTTTAAATGGCCTAGCAGGAAAAGCCTGGGTCTAAGATTAATGATGTTCATATCAAGCCTGGAAATCGTTCCTCTACGATGAATGCAGCTGTTGTTAATTTCATTAATTACGCCTGCGGGTTCACTGCTACTACAAAATGTCTGTCCAGAAAAATGTTTAGAATCACAACCAAGAGGAGAAAACAAATACCTTTGAGAGCAGTAGTCAAAATGGCTGCATCTGGTGCCATGTGGTCGTCTGACTCTGAGTCAAAGATGGTTATCTGTTGTTCACAGATGAATGGTTAGTTTCCTCTTCATTCACAACACACACACGTTCTCCATATACTGTTTTACTCACAGACTGTCTGTGATCAATACACTGCAGGAGGAGAGTGTAGAGGTGAGTGGCTTCAGCCCTTTCTATTCCAAACACATCTCCAATCCTGATGAGAAAGTCCTCTTCGATGTCAGCATCCAGTTGCCTAAAGAAAAGTGTTGCTCAGATCTTCATTAACACAGTCATTAAAATGATGCAGCTATAATTTCCAAACACTTAAAGGGGAACTTGGGTTTTTTTCAACCTGGGGTCTGTTTCCATATGTAATTTCATACATGTGAGTGATGGAGAAATGAATTTTTGACATAGCTCCAGTATTTAGCCAGGCAGGCAGCTTAGCAGCTCAGCTAGCGAAAACTATGGGGCAGCTGCCCCCCCCGCTTCAAAGTCCGCCCTAACGTGCTTTTTGCCCCACACTGACCGGCTCAGATAGTCTCAATGAGTGTCCCACAACATACTAGAGATGAGAAGTGAACGAAAATCTCCACATTACCTGGAGATCGCTCTTTGATGTGGTCTGTATCCAAATCTCAGGACGCTAGAAAGCAAATCTCATTCAGAAATCGCATGAGAGGCTGCGCCATTGTGCAAGAGCTTGCGCCAAAACGGTTTTGGCGCGGTTTTGTCGAAAATTCATTTTGCCATCACTCACATGTATGAAATTACATATGGAAACAGACCCCAGGTTGAAAAAAACCGAAGTTCCCCTTTAAAACAAATGTAACCCTTTTGTTATTTGTTTTGTTGTCATTTTCATCTTGTCTGAGACCGTTTGAAGGAGAAACATTTTTTTGGAAGACTCATGCTGGATTTAGAGGCTGCAACACAAATGAATTATATCAACTATGACTCACTAAATTCTCTCAACAAATATACCACACCTGACCGTTAACTACGGGATTGTCAACAGAATGGTATCGTATTAACCCTCATGTTGTCCTGGGGGTAGTTGGGGGGGGAGTTGGAGTTGGGGAGAGTTGGAGCGAATCGCCCAGGACCGTGGACGCTGGCAGACTGTTGTGAATGGCCTATGCCCCTCTAGGGGATCAAGGCCTAAGTAAGAAGTAAGTAAGTGTCCTGGGGGTCAAAATTGACCAGTTTTAGTTTGAAAATGTGGAAAAGAAAATATTTTCATAGCGAAACTTCTGATGTCCACATTTTCAACATTTTTGGGAAATCTTTGAACATTTTTGGTGGAAAAATAGAAATGCTAAAAATGTTTTTTAAGAACATTCACCAAAAAAATCTACCAGAATTCAGCGAAATTTGTTCTTAAAGAAAATAGAGGTTTTACTGATGTATATGTAACCACTTTAGATATTTGCAGGATTTTTTGGAAGCTGTTTATTCATTTTTTGAAAATATTTGCAAAAATTTTCTTGCCAAATTTGGGGGATTTTTTTTAAATAGATCTTTTAAGGAATTATTGGACTTTCCTTCCTGAAGGTTTTGCAAATTTTCAGAAATTTGGGGGATTTTTGTTCAGACAGGGAAACAATATTTTTTGGTGCCTGTAAATGAAGACAACGGGAAGGTTAAGAAATATGTGTTTGAATACATCAGGGAAAAACAAAGAATGTGGTTGAGGTCTAATTCATTGTGGTAACCTCTATTATCCTTCTGGTCTAACAGAACAACAACAACCCAGGTAGGTGTATAAAATCAGGCCCATAATTTATAATATAACAGAACTATCAAGGTACACATGGACTGTAATTGGTGTCATTTTTCACAACTACATGAATCCATAAGATTTACTAATACAGATCCCCTACACACCTACAACCAACATACCTGTCAATAGTTTGCTTATGTAAGAAGGCGATCAGGTCAGCAGCCCTGCCCGATCCTTCAAACACAAACACTGGCACAGGGGGCACACTGCTGACATAGTGCAACACTGTGGACACAATGGTAGGACCTCCCTCCACCACCACACACACCACAGGCACTCCTTGGTTCAGTCCTACAGAGAGTGGAGAACAGAGCAACATAAATACCATTAGTCACATCAACTCCCCTTGCCTTCTGTGTGTATTGCACCAAAACACACACGCTGACTCACGGGGATGTATCTTCTGTAGCTGGATGTGTTTCTCCAGTTTCCTCCTGAGGCCGTGCTGGCAGCCATGTTTTCCCAGTGTTCCATCATCCACCAACAGAAAGTGGGAGTGGAAACCATTAAGACAGGCCCTCTTACTCAAAGGGTTTTTCAGTGGCTGGTAGGGCCTGAAAATCTGAACGAGCGTTGAGTTAATGTCACAACAAGAGACAATCATAGTAAAACACTGAACTAGGATGCTGGATACATTTTTAGCGTCATATTGTGAGGATTATTATTTAGCAAGGAACATAGTTTTAGTACTGACATCTCTGCCTATCAGGTCCGTGTTGTTGTCGATCACTCCCCACGGTGTGATGCCAACTGTGTTCCTCGTCCTCAAGTCGTGGCCTCCAAATATTTTCACTGCCTCACCTACATACTTAGACACACCTAAAGAGTATGCAAAGAGTAGCTGAATGCATAGTAAATATACAGTCAGACATGGTATGTTGTTACGCCCCACAGACACTTGGAATGAAAGCATTAAAAATGTGAACCCTTCATGGGTTCACATTGCCCAAGACAATGAGTAGGAGGTAATTTTACGACTGTGTGACAGACAAAAACATACATTCTACTCAAAATTATACCTTCTGGTAAATGAACATCATAGAAGTATGCTACAACATCAAGTTCAAAAGCAATAATAATATATTGGTCAAAGTATTGGCATCTAATTACTTGTAATCCGTACCTGTATTAATGCCATCAGTCAGTATCCATGCCCCTGTGCTGAGGGCAGCAGTGATCAGCCCCTTGCTAAAGGCCTGGTTGACTTTAGGGGGCAGGATGAAATTTTCTGAGCCTCCCTGGACGGTCAGTAGTAACTTGGGTCTCTCCATCTGCCATTCCCTCAGCATCAGTTGGAGCAGCACTTCTGGCTTGGAGTCCACAGCCACGCGAACATACTGACAAAACATGAAGCTGTTTGGATTTGAGAAGCCCTTTGCGCTTTTATCAGGTAATGTTGGTATGATTCTTTAGTTCTTTCTGAAGATATTATCTTTGCTTTCATTCATCTTGATAAAGTCTGCTTATATCAAAGCAAACCAAAGCTTACACAACCAGCAAATCTAGATCTCTGTTCCTCTGATTTGAGTGCAAAAATTTTACCTTTAATTTTTAAGAAAATCTTATTAATGTTCTAAAATTTTTAAAGTAAATTGAGCAAACATGTCATTTCTTTAGTGCAGACACAGTTAGTAAACATACAGACCTTGGCCCGACAGACACGTGTGGCAGTATCTTCAAAGTCTACAGTCCCATAGGCGTTGGTAGGACTGGTCCGGGTGTGGAGCTCTGTGGACCAGTCCTCTTCCACATCCTGTCCAGGGCCGGGATGCAGGGATACTGGAGGAAGGGACTCTTGCCAAGAGTGTTCCGCTATCAGTCGGCCACAACAACATCTAGCAAATACAAAGAAATGAAGTTAAACGCCATTTCTAATTTCTTGTGAGAGACATCGCTCACTCACGAGTAACACTTTGTGCCAAGCAGCCAAACGTGTTGGCTATATTTAATGGGTTTTAGAGGGTTATATTTAAAGTGTTTGCAGTGTTATATGAAAAATTACATTAACAAAGACTCCCTAAGTTAATTCTAATTCATTTTAAAGGCACTAAAGTTTTTTGCCGTCACCTAAAGAAGTCGCAAATCAAAACTTCCTACAGTCTTATACTTATGATTCAACATAACCTAAGAATAACAGACTTGTATGGGCTCTTAAATCTACTTGCCATTAGTAGGTAAGGCAGCCAAAAAATGAACTACCAGCGAAAATGAAGTATTATATTTTGGTAAAGAACACCAACTCAACAAAGGACTGTTTACATAAAATTAAAGGGATATGACTGGGCCCTCCACCTAAACTATTAAAGCCAGACTCCTTTTTCTTTGTCTCTTGCCCATCCTCTTCACTTCCCTTTGTCCTTGAGTGCACATTTATGTGATTATATTTATCATTTAAATATTTTTCTTAATCTTAAAGACTGTCATTATGCTCATTTTCAAATATACACTGGCAGCAAGCAGAGAAAATGAGAGAAAAACAGAAAGAATGAAAAAGAGGAAATGCTGAAAAAGGGAGGGAGGTGGGAGAGTGATTCATAGAGTGAGTAAACAAGAATTTCATTGGAATAGGGGGGTGGGGCGTTAGCAAGGTATGCTGGGAAATGAAGATGGCATAAATAGACAAACACACAATTCACAAATTATACCTGATCAAGCTTTGGCATACTTGGCATACTGGAGTGCATCTGTAAGAAACAGGAAATAACACATTATCAAAGAATCCTGATGGTCCCTATTCCTGGAAGTAAGGGCTGAATGCCAAATACTTCTGCTCTCAGAAGAATGTCGTTTCCAACCACTGCAGTTAATGTACCGTAATTTCCGGACTACTGAGCGTACCTGAATATAAGCTGCACCCACTATATTTAAAAAGAAAGAAGTTTTGTACATATATAAGCCGCAGGTGTCCACGTTGTAACATGAGATAATTACACAGAAAGAGTTTATTTAACTTGTAATTAAATACATACTTTCTTCCCGAACAGTGCCTGCAACACGGCAGTGAAACACATCGAGTCAGTTCACACTGCCAACTCCAACGCGCTAAGCTAGCGCTAAAACTTGTCTATAAGTTTTTTCGACTGTATTGTATTGTATTGTATATCATCGTGGTTCATTTCGCTCTGCCTCAGTTTCCACACTCGTCTCTGCAACACACATACAGATGCAGCGTCCTCCTCACGTCACATGCACACACACACACACACACACACCCACACCCACACATGCTCTCTCTCTCACTCACACCATAACCTCCCTAGGTTAAAGGAGAGCAGGCTTGGTCTGCAACAGCTGCATCATACGCATTTCTTCGTGTTTTCAATGATGAGAGTGTGTACATAAAGCGCAGAATGATTGATCTGAAGAATTTAGTGTGTTTGATTTAATTCGAACAGTGTCAATGGTCCACTGTGACCTGTTTGGTAATTTTATTGGTCTGATGTGAGGAGGCTAAACTTAATGATGGCATGAAGCTCGCATATAAAAATCTATACGTTAGCCGCATCTTTGTATAAGCGGCAGGGTTCAAAGTGTGAGAAAAAAGTAGCGGGTTATAGTCTGGAAATTACGGTACTAGCAAAGCAAAAACAGCCCGTGTTTCTTCTGAGAATCACAAAATCTTCAACTTTACACACTTTTTAGGAAGCTCATCACTGTAATCAGATTTCAGTTTACCTGTGTAGGTCTCTGGAGGAAGGGATGAACTTCACACACTCCTTCTTGGAGAGGTTTTCCTCAATCCAAGACTTCCGTGGCTGCAATAAGAAGAGAAAATGTTTACTTACAGTTCACAAACCGGCGCAGTTAAGGAAACTATTCTAATCTTTATTGGCAGACTCATCCTCCGTTAAGAAAACAGACTCTTCCTGAGAAAAAGAAATGCTATCAGTGACCTTCTCAGTGAAGTTCATTGCAGCAGTCTACATCCCAGATCCACAGAGAACGAACTGTTGGTCCCCGTCACAGAAACCTGAACGGCACTTTTTCGTGTTTCCCCTGTTCCTTTTTACGGTCGGTTGTGTGTTTCCCTGCCAGATTTAACAATGGTCTCACTAAGGAGAGCACTGTTGTTAGGAAACATACACACATCCCCTTCCTGAGATCAGTCTCAATGGCTGTGGAGCTGGTGTGCCGTCTCCCTGACTCAGTCTGTGTAAACGAAAAACAGGTTTCACACACAAAAAAAAGTGTCGCTCATGCGGCTCACTGTTTTTGCCACGTGCAGATTTACGGCAATAAATCTCATCATTTTACTGTCTGCTGCTTAGAAATCCCACAATCCTAAAATGAAGCATGAATCAACTACTTTATAGATCCTACTCCTCCTCTGTGTAGTATGTTATGTACTTATCTGTTATGCAGATTTATGACAGCAACACAAAAAGGTGGATGTATGCGCTAGTTAATCATTTAAGGTGAGGTCGCTCTGCAAGAGACAGCATTCTTGAACATTATTAAGACAAATATGTCAGTTTCTGTACTGTAATATTCCTTGACAACTCACTCTATTTCACACCTGCCATCAGTCAAATGTCCATGTTATTCATTGAAAAGCTGTGGAAATTAAGTGTGATGTTATACAACATGCAAAAATGTCAAAACAAGACAAAAAGCTAAACTTGTACTTGTTCATAAACGTGTCACTAATATAAGGACAACATAACGGCGCATTCTGTAATTATATCTTAAAGCAACTTGGAAAATATATATATTGACCTAATTTATGTTAAATATCAAGTCAACTAAACTGATTTTACTGAGCTACTTCGTTAAATAAGTTGTATGGCTTTTAGCTAAATAAGGTTACATGTTTCAGCCAACATTAACATCACAGCTGATATTTCCTAACATTGGCTAATTGCTAATGACAGCTAATAAGTAAATAAAAGCGTCAAGTGTTCTATCATTACTAGTTTTTTGTATACCCTCACTGCAGACAAGCTGACCTGTTCAGCACATATAAGTACAAGTTATAGTTGAATACTTTACCATGACCGTGCTCTTCTGTTAGACCATGTTTAAGTCTAACACAGATCTGGAGTCAAATCCCAACATCTCGTCGATACTCTTGACAAAGACTGACTGTCCTTTTATCAGTCGATGGTTCCAAAGGTCTGGAAGCCTTTACAAGAAGCCTTGAGGAGTTCATGGCCTCCTCCTTCAAACACAGAAGGGTGAACCACCAAGCAAGATTAATGGGTTAAGATGTATGTTGAGCATAAAGTCAGTTTGTAGTCTAAGAAAGGTAGCTCTCTTTTAACCTGCCAGACCACACGTTGCATGGCTAACCTGCTCAGAGGTTGGAATTTAAATTTCAATATTCTCGAGACGTTTTACAAATTCTCAGCCCTAAAGCCGGTATCTTCCTCGTGGCACCTCAGTGGTAATCTGCAGTTTTATTATTATTCTTTATCACACTACTGCCAGGAGCTGCCACTGAAGTGCCACAGTCTGATTTCTCTGTCATGAATTCAGGTGGTGATGTTGAAAAAGCACAGCTTTGTTTGGATGCTGGGTGCATATGTGCTGCCAAGTCTGTTATACATGACTGATACAGCAGGTAATAGAACACAGGTTAGAAAATGTATTAGTCTATTGTTGTTTATTGCTAGGAATATCTGAGCACCAACAATAATTTGATTTGGCCAAAAACCGAAGTGATTTCCACGTGCTGTTCATTGTGGGACAGTGCCAGACATGAATGCATTTCGTCAGTATCATGTTTAAATGCATTAAGTTTACATTTAAGAGCTCCAATGTGCAGCTGTCACATTAGAAAAAGCAGTTGTTAAAATACACATACTTCATTACACGATTAATAATTATCTTAAAGGCATTCCTCTCGTCTTTTTTTGTGATAATGGGCGATACTTATTACCTCTCGATAGGTTTTTTGGCCCACCAACACAAGCAAAGCCTGGCTGTGGTACTTTAAAGTGTCAGATGTGTCTAACGTCCTGCTCCACATTATTTGAAGGAACTGATGAGAGAAAGAATTGATCTGATCAAATCTGATAAAAACACAAATCAAACTAAGCAATTTTAAAGAAAACAAATAGAAAAATCACATTTGTAAAGGCAACGGTTTTATTGCCAGTGAAAATAACTGCCTGTGACAATCTGCTCTAATTAGCAGTAAGATGTGTCAGTAACATTGAATAAAAGTGCCACAACATAATATAGAACAGCCTCCAATGAAGAGTATTGGGGGGGGTGGGGGTGGGGGGGGGGTGCTGCTGGAGCCTATCCCAGCTGACTCGGGCGAAGGCAGGGGACACCCTGGACAGGTCACCAGTCTGTCACAGGGCTACATATACAGACAAACAATCACTCTCACATTCATACCTACGGGCAATTTAGAGTAATCAATTAACCTCAGCATATTTTTGGACTGTGGGAGGAAGCCGGAGTACCTGGAGAAAACCCACGCATGGACAGGGAGAACATGCAAACTCTATGCAGAAAGATCCCTGGTTACTCGAACCAGGGATCTTCTTGCTGCAAGGCGAAAGTGCTAACCACTACTCCACTGTGCAGCCCTGATCTCTAAAATAGTTCTACCAAATAAGCTCTAGAAAATACTGCAGTGGTTATATAACAAATTGTTATGTGTAGACTGAGCTTACATGTCTAACTTCTTTAACATTATGCACATGTCTATGAAGTCCTGCTCGAGAGTAGGCTTATAAGACAAGGATTTAGCATAAAACAAAAGGCAGTAATTACTAAAGTAGGGCTGTTCTTGGTTGTTTTTCCCCTTTCGTTGATTGTTTTCTCAATTATTAGTTGTCTAGTACATAAAAGAAAAGCCCAAAATGACATTTTGAAATGCCTTCTTTGGTCCCCAGCACACACATATTCAGATCACCATCACAGGGAATGAACTGAAAATGTTCAAATGTTTAGGATTTAAATTTAATGGTTGACAACTAATTGATAAATTACTGCAACAGCTGCACTTCAGGTTGTCTGAAAAGCGTCACACACAAAGCTTTTGGATCTCTAAGTTTAGGATTAACAGGCGTCCCATCAGAGTTTTACTAAAGTTTCACCACTGTAAGAGCAGTGTTGCTGCTTCCATTAAGTCCCAGCAGCATGAGGCTCAATTACCACAGCCTGCATCAGTCTGACAGGACTATGTTACCACTGCGGTTGTCGCTTCTCACTTAGATGCATTTCAAGCAACCTCACAGTGCAGATGTAGATATCTGCTATAGAGCACCACATTGTCCTCTTCACATTTGAGTGGTGAGCAGCCACGCTCTACACATCATCTTCAGGTCTCCATGGCATCAGAAGAAGAGTCTTTGGTTTTCAGTTTTTCCTTTGATTGGGAATGGTCACCGGTATCCTCTAGCAGTGAGAGATCAAGCTCGGGTAAGGGGACCCGCCAGTACTGGAAGGAGTTGTAGGTGCAGTCATCAGTGTTTGCGTCTCCATCAGACTGAAAAGAAGGACAAAGACAGAAGAGTAAGCCAGAAATGTCCAAACCAACTCATGTTTTGTTAGAGTAGGGGTATAAACAGAGCTACAACCTGAAATTTCAAGAAAAATAAGTTCAATTTCAACAACATTATGCCTCAGTTTATCATTTCCACATCATGACTTACAGATCACAGAGTGTCTACGAAGGAACAAAACTTGCGGTCACAGGTATCTGGAACTGTATGATGTAGTATTTTACTTTAAGATCAAAACAACAAAAGTCAGACAAAAAAAACAAACAAAAAAACAAAAAGAAGACAAAATATTTTTTAAAAATGCAAAATGACAAAAACAAAATGAGATAAACGACATGAAACGAAACAAAAAGGAGAAAAAATGACAAAAAGTTAAAGAGACAAAAATGGGACAAAAATTACACAAAATGACACAAATGTGAACAAATAATGTCAAGAGTGAGAAACAAAATGACAAAAAAGTAGACAAACACAAGCGAAACAAAAAAAAACTCAAAAATAAAAACAACAAATAAAGCAAAGCGTATCCCACGTCTGCTGGATATCTACAGCAGACGTATCGTCAGCAGGGCCCAACAAATTCTGAACTGCCCTGATCATCCCGTTTGCTGAATTTGATCTTCTTCCTTCTGGCCGACGTTACAGAATGCCTAGAACCAAAACGAGGAGAGCCAGAACTTCTTTTATCCCAGTTGCCATTGAAAACCTCAATTCATTGGCCTGACCAGTTTCTTTCTTGTGTCGGCCTTCAGATTATGCATCTGTGGATAGAACTGATTGTTGATTTTAAGATTGTAATCCTTTATTATTTATTGAATATTTATTGCATCTCTTTTTATTTGCTTTACCCCATATGTTCATCATTACTGTTTATTTATCTATTACACAGTATTTTGACAACTGAATGCACTTTTTCCCTGATTAGCATTTGGCATTCTGTGGCTTAAGTGTCGTCCTTTTTCACTTGCGCTCTGTATGCATTATGTCTTATGTTTTATGGTTTATCTTGTACTGCCTGCTGCTGAAAAACAAATTTCCCACGGGATAATAATAAAGTTGAAGTTGAAAGCATAAAACAACAAAAATAAGACAAAAACACAATTGAGAGAAAAACTAGAAACAAAATAACAAAAGTCAGACAAAACACAACAAAAACAAGACAAAAAATATTACAAAAAAACAACGAAAGCAAGACAACAAAGAAGACCAATGAAACCAAACAAACAAAAAGAGACAAAAATGGACAAATGACAAAAAAAAATAAATCTACACTTTACAAAGTCGTCCCGTGGGCCGCATGTTTGACACCCCTGAACTTACTGAGATATAAACTGGTTGTGGGGATTACAGCAGAATGGCTAAATATCAACACCTAGTGGACATTCACTGCCATTACACTGATTTACTATCTGTTGACTGCAGGCTGAAACCCTGCAAACGTTCTCTTTATTGTCAATAACTTACCGTATCATTGTCTCTACGAGTAACAGTCTCTGGACCCTGGCTGAACTGTACAAGTCTTTTCTTGCTTTTTGTTCCTGCGCTGCAGCTGCGACGCTCCGGGAAGTTTCCAGAAGTCTGCACCGACAAAACACCAGCAGGGAGCCTCCTGGTGTCGCAGTTTGTGGTTGTCCGAAAGAGAGTGGCTTCCTCTTGTTTTTCTGGGTCTTCAAAGTAGTACGGCCTCTTCCTGCAACGGCTACCCAGCAAAGCCAGCAGCGAGGGCGGACTCACACCCCCGGACGGAGCCACGCTCTCCAGCTGCAGGTCGACGCAGCACAGGGAGCGGTAGCATCGTTTGGAGGGAGAGTCGTGCAGCAGAGTGTCCTCGGCGCGACGTTTCGCCATAATTATCAGATCTGTCGGAGAGAAACACGGACCCAGCAGTGAGCCGAAAACACGTGGGACCCACGCACGGACACTGGCTGCTGTCCACTGCTTATTCAGCGGGGATATCTCCACGATCAAACGCAAACTACGGAACACCGGTAGTGAAATGATTGCGAGGCAGGCAGTAGAGCCAATCAGAGGAGAGCATCGCTGTCTAAGTCCCGCCTACAGCCTAAGCTCTTCCTGTGGCGGTACATTTATATTTTCATACACTGTACACATACTGCATGTCATATTCAGGACCTTAGCTAGGGATTTTTAGAACTACTGAGGTCAAATCCACTTCACTCCACCTATTCCTCTGAGAAAAAAATTACTTGTCACTAAATTCGATCATATTAATGTGTACTGCCAGGAATTAGATCCATTTCTGGTGGGAGTCATGCGGACTGCTTAGTTTCTTCATTTTGTCATCATAACTATTACAAGGTGGTTTCAAACAGAAGCAAAAAGTTACATTTGTATGTTCAAGTACAACAGCCAAAGTTCTAAAAAAAAGAAAAAAAAAGACATGATCTCACTTTTCTAAACAGTGGTGACAGCCCTGATTGTAGTAATGCAATAATAATATATCTTCATTTGTGTAGCACTTATCAAAAGAAAGTTACAACATGCTTCTCACAGCAGAAAAAGATCACATAAAGTAAAAAATAGTAAACTAAAAGTTGAATTAAATCAAGGAATGTACAAAAAAGTATACAACCAAGATATAAGATGACATAAATAAGATGCCATAAATACAAGCACTAAACAAGCCACAATAAAATCAGAAACAGCAGAACTTATCAACAGAATAACCAGTCAGATAGAAGCAAGCAACGCAGAGCGAACAAATTAAGTTTTAAGTTTTGATTTAAAAGAAGCCACTGATTCAGCCTGACTTATTTCCTCGGGCATTGCAGGCTCTGCTCACAAACAGGGTAGTACTCAGAAAAACCAGGGCACCAGTCCATGTAATAGCTTTTAAGTAATTAAAAGAACTCTAGTATCAGTTCTAAAACTTACTGCAGTCCTCTACCAGAGAACTTGTGTCTACTTTCCAGCTTACCACGTGACATACTTGTAGAAAAATATTTTACTTGTCTCTTTGTGAAATATCACAAAATAAAAAGTAAGAATGTCCATCCACCCATTCTCTATATTCTCTCTCTATCGTGGGGGGTGCTGGAGCCTATCTCAGCTGACTCAGGCAAAGGCAGGGGACACCCTGGACAGGTCACCAGTCTGTCGCAGGGCTACATATACAGACAAACAATCACACTCACACCTACGTGCAATTTAGAGTAATCAATTAACCTCCACATATTTTTGGACTGTGGGAGGAAGCCGGAGTACCCAGAGAAAACCCACGCATGCACAGGGAGAACATGCAAACTGCATGCAGAAAGATCCCAGGCCCACTCCAGGATTTGAACCGGTGATCTTCTTGCTGCAAGGCGAAAGTGCTAAACACTACCCCAAGTAAGAATGTAAATGAGAAAATTAAAGATGGCTGATTGCATTCAAGGGCTTCAGTTTCAGGGAAAAGAACTGAACATACTGGTTCACTGTAACTGGCATAATTTACTGGGACCCTCTCAGCCAGTTTCCCATACATGAACTATATCTAGTCCTGACTAGAATCAATTTTTATAAAGATCTCCTCTGAAAATACTTTTAGTACAGAACTGAGCTTAGCTCATGTTAAGTTAAAATTGTTTCCACACATTTCTATGGATCTGCTTATATAAGAGAATTGTTCCTTTTAGTATCAAACATGTTGATGTCACTGCAGTAAAAATGTGTAGTTCATAAAATTAATGGCTATTTAGTAATATTTCTGTGGCACTCAGTCACTGTGAATTGATACTGCTTGTGTTTTTACATAAATGTACCAATCTGACAAAACATTAAAGCAGGTCAAGTGAGTAACACTGATCTTCCTTCTGCAGCTCAGTTCTCTGCTGGGAAACCTTGACTCTTGAAACTGAACGCTACTAAGACGTACCACCGATTTAAACATAGCTGCAGACAAAGCAGCCACAACATACATGAACTAAAAGATCTGCTGCCAACATCTCAGTGATAGATACCACTGGACACCCCAGACGTCAAGTGCCTACACCACGACGGACAGCACAAAGAGAACCTCCATAATAACTGCACGGGTCCCATAAATGTACAGGTGAACATTCTTTTAACAAAACCATATTAATCCTCTTTTACACCTGTAAGCTGTACAGAGCAAACACAACTCAATACTTCTAAAAAGAATTATGAAATAAAAGAAAACAAGTGGACCTAAAGCTGAGAGTTTTTGTGGTTATGTTGGTGTTAAAATCTTTAAAATTTCATACAGAAAAACTCTGGAGACTTTTACTTTTTAAAAGTTTTGGCTTTATTTCAAAGTGTACTAAGAGATCCGTTAAATTGATGAGAATCATTTCCAACTTTAAAACAACTTATTCCTGAACAGCTGAAAGGTGATCGATGCAATATGCATGTAGTTAGTGGCACCATATTTGAAAAAATAAATAATTTCAAGCGCAAATGTGCACACCGCATTCTCCAAACACACGCACGCACGCACACACACACACAAGCAGACACACTTAACACAAACTGTCAGGCAGTGGATAAGAATGAGTAAGACTTTAGGCCTCCATAGTTAAAAGAAACATACTCTTCATGGCATGTAGCTGACACGCAAACCATTAAAACAAATAGCAGCCAGTAATTCATCTTAAACTCCGGGATCAAGAGATGTTAAGTATTTAGACCGTTTTTTCTGGCATTACAGATCACATAATGCTGCAAAGCAACATTCGACATTTTGAGCCATATTCAGGTGGTTCACCTGTCCCACAAAAAAACAGGGCCTGCAGAGTTCGGCACGTTTCCAAGGGAGATATCATAAAAAATACATTTGAGAGAAAAAAAGATTATGTCCATTTGATTTTTTCTCTTCTTTTCTTAGTCACTAGTGGTGCTCCTCTCGGTTCACTGCTTTTGTCAAAGGATTTCTTGTCACGTTAGGCTGTCCATACCCTCTCGCCGCGGTGATTTAGCAGCCGGTGAAGAACTCAGTTCTCCATCGTTCTCTTGACAATTGAAGTACAGTTCTGCAGGTTTCCGTACAACAAAGAAGACACAGTCGTAAACATATCTGAGCATAGACCGGTCATTCTCTGTGTAGGTGGTTTGTACAGATTCCTTCTCCACCTGAAGGGGAAACATTAATACCAATTTACTACCGCAACTACATTTTTGAAACAAACGTGATGTAAACTGATCAATATTAAGAAAGTTTTTAGTTTACCTCAATGTGGAAGCCTAGTTTAACCATCGCTGCTCTAACGTCTTCATAGCTCAGTTCAACTGACAGCTCATTGGCAATGTTCTCAAAGTGATACAGGAGTGGGCCTGAAAGACATTAAATAAGCTTACTGATGCAAAAAGAATTTTTTTTTATAAACATCTCGATAATAAGATTAAAGAGTTTATTATTGTATCAATACTTCCTGCTGAATAAGAAAAATAAAAACATTCATCGACATCAGTGGTCGGCAATTGGCGGCCCAAAACTGGCCCGTCAGGAATAATATCTGGCCTGTCAGACGATTTTGAAAATTTTATTTATTTTTTCAATGTTTGAGATTATTAAAAGTGAAGAATCGATCGCACCCATATACCGTGTTTCCACCCGCTGGCTCCAGGAGCTAGTGCTAGTTCAGAGCTTAGTTGGTTCATTCTAAAAACCAGTTTCCACTGGCACGGAGCCAAGCCAGTCCGTCACCGCAACACGAAACTCGCGTGGTCGGCTGCTGCCGGGCATTTCCGCGTTCGCGCTACTGGTCAGACACAGTTGTACCAGCCAGATTTCACTGAGCAACAGTGTGTGCAAAACATGTGTGTGTCTCGGGAGTCATTTTTAATACATCTGTGATCAGAATTGAGACGTGTGTCCCAAGCAGCGGCGATCAGCTGTAGAAGCTCCGCTGCTCGCGGTATATATATATATATATATATATATATATATATATATATATATATATCAATTTTTTTAACAAATACTAACTCACCTAGGTTGATCCACACTCCTCCAGGCTTAAGAATCTTCCAGATGGTCTCCACATACTCTATCACATTATGAGCTGTGTCAATAAAAAAGCAGGTAGCCACACAGTCCCAGGACTCTGACAAAGACAACACAACATAATGACTTTCAGTTAGGGTAGTAAACTACTTAGAATCAAACCATTTCAGTGTGGATTAATTAAGCAAGGTCTTGTCGGCCAAATATTTCTCTTCTTGATGTTTACGAAATCAGTCAGTAGCTCTATTTAGTAACATTTCAAAGGTCAAGGATCCATGCAGCTTTTACCAACCTGGGTCACTGTAGACCTCCACAAAGTCCCCAGCTACCATGGAGAAGTCTGAAGTTAGCGGCAAGCTCTGAGGGTTGACATCAGGGAATCTGATTGGTCGAGTTTGGTCGGAAGATTTCTTGTTGTTGCTAAACTGGTGGATCCATGGGTACAGGGTCAGAGAGTTCACCTTTTCACACCTGAATGAGGCAGTCCAAATGTAGAAGCAAAGGTGGATGGAAGTGGTATTCTGCAGAGTAAGTAGCTGCAGTATTCTGAGTTTCTTGTGATTATAGACATATAGCTTTTAAAGTTAAGACATAAAATTAGCTTGGAAATTGTATACAAAGAAAGGTAACAGTTTCTAGATTTGTTAGGCCTCCTGCAATCACATGACTGTTAATGTCTGTGTGTGCGTTACCTATTGAGAACAAAGTTGGAGGAGAAGAGCATGAAGAAGCTCCATTCGTTGCCCTGGCATGTGTAACCCAGCCTAGCTAACTCCCAGGCTAGACGGCCAAGCCCAGCACCCGGAACCAGCACGCTCACCTTAGACACATCACTGACATAATAAAATGCACATAATGCACATATCACATAGAAAACAATGAGTAAGTCACATCATTACAACTATTAAAAAGTGGTTTGAAACCATAGCACAAAGAAAAGATACAGCTTTGTGCTATGTAACATATGCTTTTATTTTTCTTAACTGTATTCTATGTATGGAAATCTGTAATATCACTGAGTTTTTTTGTGCTGGCATGCATGTGTCTGTGTAAGCGATTATGTATATTTCTTACTATTGGTCACTTGGGAAAAGTCTTTGGATCTCCTGGATGATTGGCTTGTAGCAGGAGTCCCTCTCAGCCCGACCTGCTTCACTCCAGTCTCTGACAAACTGCTTTATCGTGGACTTAAGTTTGTCCATGTCAAATGTGGAGGATGGCCGTATTTTTCTGGGATCCTCCTGCTAAAGAACGATAGTGACATATTGACATAAATTCTCCAAGTAAGTCCTAGAACACAAATAATAACATTGCAATCTTGAATATGTATGTATAGCGTGTAGGCAGCACAGTGGATAATATTCAGTTTAGGTCAATACTTACCCTCTCACCATACTCCATGTTCTCAAACATGTGGAGGCTGTTGTGAATGATAGCCTGCAGCACCTCCTGGTTGTGGTCTGCACACTGGCTGATACGAGTCAGGTTGGATAAAACTCCAGGCAACAAGTTCTGGTGCCGCTGCGAAAGGCTCCGAAACTGACGCTCAGCACGCTTGACCTGCTCCTGGACATGGACCCTAACAGGAAGATAACACAGGTCAGACACGAGGGATTGTTTACTGACTCCCTGGTCCAAACGGTTCCTATATTACCTCCTCTTTCTATTGTCCTAATGTGAGATTGCCAGACAAATCACATTGTTTTTCTCCGGAGTCTATTTTAACTTGTGAGCAGGAAGAGAGGGAGAAAGGGTGGAGCAGAAGTACACAGGCAAAATCAGATAACTAGAAAACATACTTCACGGGAAGCTGATTAAAAATAAGCAGCCGCAACTGTGAGAACAACAAACCAATGATTAAATAATGAACTACATCAGCTAGCAGTTTTTCCTCCACACCAAGCGATGTGTTCTTTGCTATTGTTGTCTGCTAACAACGTCGTTTATACACGTTAACTGGGGCTGTCTGTTTATTTTTAAATACTTTTATTGTACCTGTAAGACCTAAAAGCGTGAATTATTCTCCAGAAATGCTGCCTCTCCAGCCTCGCCTCGTCCTCCGGGCTGCATTTCAGTCTTTCTTTCCGAAAATACGGTCCACCCTGCGTTCCTTCCCCTGATGTTTCGGCCATGTCTGTAACAAACTACAGTCATCCAATCAAAACGCAACATTTCTTCTTCGTGACTTTTACTGTTTCCAGTAGATCAGTTTGCATGAGGCTTGTTGCTGCCACCCACAGGCGATGGTTGGGATAGCAGTCATAATAATAACTTAAAAATAGAAAAAATATTCAAATAAAATATTATAGTACTATTGCAAATAATAATGATTAAAATAATACTTATAATTTAAAATATATTATTATTATAATTATTATTATTAATAATAATAATAATAATATCCTATGGCAATTTACATAACACCAACACCATCCAAAAATAGAACAGAAGTTATAAATATTAACATAAAAACAGATTCCTTCAACTAATTTGATAACATGATAACTAAAGGCAATGACACAAATCAGCATTGCTTCTATGTCTATTCTCTTCCCTGTTACAAGGGTTTGCTTTAAAGCAGGTGATTTGTCTTACCTCCATGTTTCACCCCAGTGTCCTGTTGGCAAGAAAAACCAGGAGAAGCTGAGCACTGTTATTTAATTAGCTGAGCATAAAATTATCTAAAATTTTGGTTTAAAAGAAAATTTTCAATAAACGGTAGTGCGTTCTACAGGTCAATCAGACCACTTTGGCTTCCTCAGTCACCACCTGCAAACTGTAACTACAGTACATAAGAACATTAAAAAATGTCTGCTCAGCTCAACAGAGAACTGATCTTTCATTAACTTGCACCACTGCATGGTGTCTCATGGTCTCTATTGTAGACACACAGACACGTGTGAGCTTTAACTTTACTATACTCTTTAGAAAAGTTTCATAAACACGAGTATTGTTTTCAAGTTGACCCTCACTCTCTCCTGAAATGTATGGATTTTGGAAATCATTTTAAAACTTCTGGCATGCTTTTTCAAATGACTAAATGTGGTGTGTACGCTGTAATAATGTAAAACACAGGATGTGTAGGTAATGAAATATCACTGCTGAGCCTGCTAAGTCCTTTCAAAGAAAGTACAATCAATTCCTTGGTAATCTAATTAAGTAATCTATTCACAGGTTTGAAAATGTGTTTATTATTATTTATTTATTATTACTAAAGCATGTCCTTATAGTTGTCCCATGTCATATCATGTCTGTAAAGTATGGGAACCAGTTTAAAGCTTTTATGCTGTATAACTGGACTTTAATCTAGCTACATGAGGAAAACAGGATTTTTATCATAACTGACACACCGACAAATCTGTACTTAAGGTTTGATTTGAGTGCTTTTATTAAAAAATACTGACTAACCACAATTTTTATTTTGATTAATTCCAGAAAGAATGGACTGAAATCAAGTTTCCTTTTCTCATTATGAAGCCATCAGATCCTGCAGACATCACTACGTGACCTTGTGAGGTTGTTGGCACCTTATAGCTATAGCAGGGCTGTGCAATGTTAAAGATTATTTAATTTTGTGTTATCTGTTGAAAGCAATGTATCATTATTTTTTAGCCCTTTGAGATGTTTATCTACAGTGCTTTAAATTCCATGCTTATCTGGACTCTGCTAAATACTGAAGAAGAGGGCAAATAGTAATAGGAGAAATTTTAAGAAATGATTTATTGGTCCTAGTTTGATGCATTTGTTATAGGAGATGGCTGTTGTTAATATATGCTCACTGGGATGACTGCTAACAGTGTGGAACTGTTACTGGTGCATAAAATCAAAGAGATCACACAAAAAAGCTTTTTTTGAATATTTAATGTCTTCCACAAAAGCTGCAGTTGAACGTTTCCTTGATCAGATGGTTGGGTTGATAATCTTTCCCATGAAAAGGATTTCGTTCGTGGCACGCTCAGTGATGACAGTCATAAATGGACG
Source organism: Acanthochromis polyacanthus (assembly GCF_021347895.1). NCBI lineage: Eukaryota > Metazoa > Chordata > Actinopteri > Pomacentridae > Acanthochromis > Acanthochromis polyacanthus. Next base: position 26,925,793 of record NC_067119.1, read on the forward strand.
GTTGAACTTCAAGACTGGGATGTGGCGGTAGGACATAAGCATGATAATGACGCCTGTAGCGGCTGCTGCAGTGGCTCCGGCCTCATCGACATCCAGGGTGGCTTGGTGCACAACCTGCAGTACAATGGAGGCAGCATGAGATGAAAAGCAAAGGGAATGCAGGAAATGAAATGTGTGCCGAGTTACTTAAGTTTTCTGTCCTTACGTCTGAGACAGTCAGCTTTTGCCCCCCTGAAATACCACTCAAATCTGCACGATCGCCAAACATGTCTGTCATTCCCATTTGAATCAAGATGTCATTCAGGGTGTAGGAAGACTTGATGGAGAACTTTGGAACATATATGTCATATTTCCTACAAATTGGGAAACAAATTAACAATGTTAAAGACTGGTGACTCAAACAGCTAAACTTTGCACACTCAAAAGCAAAAATTTAAAGATTATTTAAGACCCTCCCAACCTGGACTTCATCCACTTCAGCCATTTGGTTACATGTCCTGGGCAAATAACTTTCTCCAGTGCTGCCATATCATCTGGCAGAATCAGTAGCATGGAGTAGGAACCGTTGAAGGGAAGGTGGAGGACTGAAGTGTTGATGGCCTGGTCATGATAGATATCAACATTGGCTTCCCTGTTCATCATCTGGACTTGAACCTAGAAAAGGGCCATTTAATTACATTAGCTGGAAAGGAAATGCAGTATTAATGATGCGCAATAGTTATTGTAACTCTCTTCTGAAGAAAAATGTGAAATTTGAACCTTGGTGTTCTCGTTCACATGGAAGGTGTCTTCTTTGGTCAGCTCAGCGTCAAATGGTTTTTCCCACTTTCCTGTTTGATTGTGATGAGCAGAATGAAAATTAAACATGGGAACTTGAAATGAGAGCAACACCAAGCAGATCTTATCTCATGTTGCCTTTCACCTTTGAAGTAGATGTAGCTGATGAGACACATGACTGTGTTTGGGTCCAGGTTCTCAACCAGCTTTTCAATCTTCCCGTTGGTCTTATTTGAAACATACTTATTGATGGTATTGGCACTGTCTGGGGTTTTGGTGAAGTCAACATTAAACCCTTCTGCAAAATAGGAATTCTTCAAGACGTCCAGGAAGTCAGGCTCTGGCTTCAAGCGGTTATCCACAAACACAGCTGTACCTGCGTTGGTGTCTTCATTAGTTACTGACTTTTGGAGGAGCGTATGGAAGGCTTGGTTTACATTTTCTTGCGTCAGTTGGGAATTGTTGAAGCCCAGACCACCGAAGAGCTGTCGATGGGTCTCCCCCCGTGCTCCCACAGACAAGGCAGCCAAGGCCACAGAAACACTAGCTGGTGAAAAGAAGATGTTTTTGCCTTGGGAGTCAGCATGAGCCGCTAACTTTTCGTACAGGCGGAAGGCAAAGTCTTGGTTTGCTGAAGCCAGCAGTGAGGCGCTGTTGTCGCTGCTGTCGACCGCAGTGTCTTGGCCCCCCATGTCATGACCTTCATGGTGGTCACCTCTTCCCACGCAGACTAGCGCTGATAAGATCCAGATACACAGAGCTGCACGCGTCATGGTGAACTGAGAGAAAAGTTCAAAAGTGCAGCATTGTTCATTTGAGTTACACAATGTTTGCTTTTGCACACTCATGCAGAGACTTTCCTGGAATGATGCAATCAATATGTTGTTTTCAAAGGCCCTGAAACTTATTTACTCAGTCTTACTATGAGCTGCTAGTTTCTACATGAGCACAATGCTGCAATAGTTGGAAGCGTTTTGCTTAATTTTCATACTAATTTCTGTGTTTGTGTCTCTTAGCACTGGTTTAAAGCAGGCAGATCTGAGTTAGACAGACAAATGTCATGTATTCCCAAGCACCAATCAGGTTTTAGTAACAAATACCTGAATTTATTCACAACTTTTGGGTGCTTTGGTTACTGCCAAACAAATTTGACCGAATATCTCTAACACAGTCATGTAGCTCATTTGCTGAATGTTTAAACTCTTTTATTAAACTGAAAATATTTTTCATTTTAGCTGCTGCATATTAACTCAGGATTATTTTGCATCACATGGAAATGCTCAGAGTAAAGCTCATTTATAAGGGGCTTGAATTTTACATTCCCCACATTAGAATGCCCTGTAAGAAGAAAAAAATGTAAATCAAGTCAGAATTTAGATGACTGTGATTGCATCTGTTGCCAGAGCAAGTAAAACCTGTTAAACTAATCAGTGGAGCTTTAAATATCTTTTTATCCACTTACCTTCTTCTGACTGGAACTCACAGTATGTCGACCACAGACAGAAAAGGGCCAGACTTGACTGAGAGAGACCTCCTGTTTATATAGATGAATAAAATCACTGAACTTTGGCTTTGTTTATTCTCTGTCTAAACCTCTTGTTTACTCTGCATCTGAATTTGCTGTTTAAGCATTGCTCTCGAAACATGGCAGCACACAAAGTACACTAATGAGTTGAAAAAAATACTGCTAGTCACTATAAGAACTGCATCAGATTCATCTTTTTAATATAAAACTTTAATCCATGTTACAAGCACAAATTTACAGGATATAAATATCTTTTTCATGAAGTTCTTGACACTGAAAACATGACCCAGGAAAGGAACCTTTTCAGAGATGATATCTGTAGTGCTAAAGGTTGTTTTTTTAATCCATATGCAATCACATCTCCTCTCTAACATTAATGGTTATACAGTGCTGGAGCTTTTTCTGTTTTAAACCCTCCTGTTGTCTTCATTTACGGGCACCACAAAATATTGTTTCCTTGTCTGAAAAAATACAGAAATTCTGCCAAAAAAATCCCCAAATTTCAGAAAGTTTGCAAAACCTTCAGAAAATTCCGATAATTCCTTAAAAGTTTCCCTTTAAAGTTATATATTTTTTAAAAAATCCCCCAAATTTGGAAAAAAATTCTTGTCAGTATTTTCAAAAAATGAGAAAAATTCTAAAAACATCTAGTGATTACACATATCAGTAAAACCTCTTATGTTTTCTTTCAAACAAATATATTTTTTACATTTTTTTCCACCAAAAAATGTTCAAAAATTTCCCAAAAATGTTGAAAATGTGGACATCAGAAGTTTCACTGTGAATTTTTTTGTTCCATATCTTCAAATTTTAAAATGGGTCGATTTGACCCGCAGGACACCAAGAATGTTAAATTGTGTCTTCTCCTATGTTCTGGACCCATAAAAGCTAAGGCCATGGGAGAGGGTTCAGTGATGTTTGCCGAAGAGCTGCCCATCCAGCTTGATGAGCTGTCGGAGGAAGCCTCGATTAGGGATCACGCCCCGTTTGTCTTTCACAGCACAAACAGCCTCCACTAGAGTCAGGTCCTGCTTCAGCATCAGGTAAGCCAGGACTAACGTGGCAGAGCGGCTCACTCCCACATGACAGTGCACCAGCACTTTGCCTGAGAACCACAGAAGTGTTAGATTGCTCCATTATTTTCCACACACATAATCTAATCGCTTTTAAACTGCCTTTATCTTCTCTCTCCCTCCCCTCTTACCTCCTCTGCTGAGTGCTCCGTGGATGAAGTCTGCTGCCGCATGGAAGTTGACACTCATGTCAAAGTCGCATGAGTCACGAGCCTCTATGCCCATGTAGGTTATCCTCATGCCCTCATAGATAGTTGGCTGTCCTCTGCGTTTACTGTGAGCTGCGTTCAGGATGTGAGTGATTCGATGCATGGAGAGGTCAGGCCCGTTCTCTGCACTGTATCTGGGAAAAAAAAGGGTAAATTTTCTTTATTATCAAGGGACAGTGCGCATTAATGAACGTCTATTTAGACAGTAATAGACGCAAAGATGTTGGATTAAAGCAACAATGCTAATTTACATCTGCAATCCTCCTGTTGTCCTCGTTTACGGGCACCAAAAATATTGTTTCCTTGCCTGAAAAAAAATCAGCAAAAAAAATCCCCAAATTTCAGAAAATTTGCAAAACCTTCAGGAAGAAAATTCCAAGAATTCCTTAAAAGTTTTATTTTAAAAAATCCCCAAATTTGGCAAGAAAATTCTTGTAAATATTTTCAAAAATTAGCAAAAATGAGTTTGCCATTTTTATAGCTCTTTGTTTCTGTTCCTTTTAACTATTTTTTTCCCCAAATAGGATCACGCATATTATAGGAGTATGGAGCCATAATGCTGACGGTAAGATTGAAACTTCAATGTTTGTATTTTCGCTTTCAATTCAGCATTTTTCAATGCCAAAACTTACTGTCAGCATTATGGCTCCATATAGGAGAAGCCTGTTTTGTTAACGAAAGAATGAATCAGATTTGTTTTTGTAGTCAAAACAATCTTAAGGAGATGTCATTTAGTGAAGCACTCTAAATACTAATTACTCTAATTACTGATAACATATATATCAGTAAAACTTCTAATATTTTCTTTAAGAACAGTCACAGAAAAATCTACCAAAATCCAGCAAATTTTTTTTCTGTGAATGTTCTTAAAGAAGCATTTTTAACGTTTATTTTTTTCCACCAAAAAATGTTCAAAAATTTCCCAAAAATGTTGAAAATGTGGACATCAGAAGTTTCATTGTGAAAATCATTTTTTTCCCTCACATTTTCAAGCTTTAAAATGGGTCAATTTTGACCTGCAGGACGACACGAGGGTTAGGGAGAGTAGAAGACTGTTCCAGATCTTAGTACCCTTCACTGAAAGAGCATTTTGTCCAAAGGCTGTTTTTCTGTGAGGGACCTCATAGTCCTCTCTAGAGCAGCCCTTCTTTTAAGAAAGTCAGACAGCACTTTGTATTTACTGAAAGTAGCGAACAATAGGTAGAAAATGCAGGTGAATGCCTCAGATATTTTCAAATGCACAGTAACCATGAGACATATTTCATAGTGATGGACTGATACTCAGAAGGGCAGTTCAGGCATGCCAGTTGAAACGCATTCGGAGACCTGAGATGTGCTTTCACGCCCGGCATCAGTGGAAACTTTCACATAGCTCGGCTGTCGTTTACGCAAGTTCCTAATGCGGAATGCAACCCGAGAAATCGCTAGTCATTCTGCATTTGAATCTGATTTATGAAGAGCTCCTCTTTCACATAAGCGGACTGAATCCAAATAACGTTTGTCAGCAAGGCTCAGTTCACGTTCTGGGTCTCAACACACAAATAATATAAAGGGAAGGCAATAGAACACTTCTGTGAGTTTTCACCAAAAAGAAGAGATGAGCTACTTACTGGTCGCCAATATAAAGCCTCGGCCAGACTTCATCTGCATGGCTGATGATTGCTTTGCCGGTAAACAAGAGCCTCTCCAACTCAAACACGGCCAATCCAGGTGAACTCAGGTCAATCTCCACTTTCCGAGGAGGAGGATCATCGTTCCAGGATGCAGGGAGTTTGGATTTATAAGACATTAGTTTTTCTGCTTGGAGTTCTGGTAGGTTTCTGATTTGAACTATATATAAAGTAGACGAAAAGTTAAAATCTGGAAGAAAAAAAACAAAAAAAAAAACAACTTACTGCAGTTCAAAGTAACCGCTTCTTCTTCTTTTTTCTTTTTTTTTTTTTTTAAGTGAAACCGAAATACAGCTTTACTCCTCGAGGAAAGCTACGAGAAAATTACTTGGAAGCGAGTCCTCTGTGTCAAAGGGAGCAGAATGAACACAGGTGATTCAGATTTACTCACTACAGGGGATCCCAAGTGTTGTCAGGCCATTTGACTCTTGAATTAAATTGAGCCTGTGTGCCTCCGGCGGCATGCGTTATGCTTTTGCATCAAAATAGCACTCTATTTAAAGGTCTAAATGTTGGCTTGCAGATGTAGGGAGTGTGAGAACCAAGCACCAGTTTCCACTTGACAAAAAGAAACGTATATCAACATTTGTATACAGAATTCAACGAGACTGACGTTCCTTTAACATGCTTAGAAATCTGGACTACAAATGTAAATCTTAATGCTTTAACTAATATGAAATTACTACTGTATTTGTACCTGAATGCAATATAAGCAGTGAGCGCAAAACATAAAATCACAGTTAAAAAAAAAAAATTACATACTGACATTTAATTATTCCTAGGCAAAGATTCCCATCTTGTGTTGGAAACATGCAAACTCTGTAGTTGTACCGCATCCAAACAGAAATAAACACATGACAGGGGATTTTTTTTTCCATGCAAACCTTGTGATCTTATTTTTATTTTTTTGAATCATATAAAATCATCCTCTGAAATATGGCACTCTGATTTTTTTTGTTTTGTTTTTACTAAATCATCACTTCAAGAATGTTTGGAAAAAAAAAGAGTTGCTCTACACAAGACAATGGACTGTGGTGCACACCTGGCTTTGATATAACAAAGACTTTTGTCCTACACAAAAAAGAAACAAACTAAACATTTAACTGGATTGCTGCGACCAACATTGTTCTTAGCAAAAAAAAAAAAACAACATTACTGAAAATGTTAAAGTACATCTTTTCTTTTACATATAAGTGTTCAAAGAGGGAGGAAAAGAACAGAATTTAACAGCTTTTCAAGTAATTTATAATCTGGTCCTTACCTATCTGGAGTAACAGTAGTTCCTAGAATGAAATACATTGCATTCATATGTAGGTCTGAGTCTAGGTCTGCACTTAAGAAGCAATTTCATCCAAAGGATGGAATAATGGGGACAGCATTCTTCAGGGGTTTTCACTAATCTGCGACATTCTCGGCCCAATCATGAGCTCTGAGATGTCATGATTGTACTTATCTGACGTTACAGTGCATGCAGGGCTGGGAGCACAAGTGAAAAGAAAACCGCTGCACCGACTGCAGCAGAGGCGCCGTGAGGTAAAGTGACTATCGGGCAACTAAATGTATCGACTTCATCAGGGGAGAGGACAATATCATGTTCATGCAAACGGCCTGTGAATGTAATAATAGACAGTTAAGGAAGTGCACGTGTTGTTACATGTAGGATCGGACTAAAACCGACCCACAATCCTGAGGGACAGCATGATGAGATTCTGGATTTGAATCACGAGTGAGAAGCCAACAGTTGGAATGTGGCACTAAATAAATTTACCTCCCAAAGACTGTGCCCTGCATTACGCTGGCAAAGGCATAAAAAACAAGCCGAGCAAGAGTCGTGTTACCAGCACAGTCACTCAGGCTGAAAGTCATGTACGATATGCACGACCATCAGCCTTCATATCCAGTATCTCCAGATCGTTTATACCAGCATAAATAGACTTTAAAGATTGATTCATGGATTCATGTATCAGGAACTGGTCTGTCTTGTTCGTGGGTCTGTGCCGCTTACTTTAGGCATTGTATAATATAATGATGGTGGAAAAAAAACCTAAAAGTAACACATCTCTGTAGAACAAGACTAAACCCTCAACGTGTCCATGGAAGATCAGGAAGAAGAAAACAAGACGCAGTGATCCACAAGCAAATAAATCCAGTTCAGAAGGCTTTCTTCTCCAGCTGGTCCAGAATGGCCTGGATTCTCTGTACAGCCTCCTTTCGGGCTTGCCGGACATTGTCCTGTCCCTGAGTCTCCACAGAGTCCAGCTCCAGCAGCTCTTTGGTCAGCAGTTCCTCCAGACACCGGTAACTCTTGTCTGTTTTTTTGCCAACAAACTCGTCGACATCTTCCTGAAGCAGCAGAACTCTGGACATGACCTGTTGGACCTTAGCGAGGCCCGGGTTATCACTTAAAAGCTGAGGTCCAGGCTGACCTGCAGCTGGTGCTGGAGCTGGAGCTGAGGGCGGAGGCTCAGCTGGTGAAGGATTAGGTTCACCTCTCCCAGTTTTGTTGTACATTTGGGGAGGGGAACTTATTTCAGCAGGCTTTCCATTGGGGGGATTCGGGGGTGCTGCTGGCCTGGGTTTAGGTCCCACCTGTGGGGCACGCTGGTGCTGTTGGTCCTGCTTTAAAACACAAAACAACAGATTGTAAAACATGCTGTAAATTATTTGACTAAACAGGGGTGACTGGAAAGATCAGTCGGCACAAATGACCTTAAATGTAGCAGGACAACATGAGGTTGGTCCAATACACAGTGCACCAGGTCAGAACATCCTGATTATTACGCATGGGTTTTTTTTTGGTCACATCAACACAATTAGTGCGTGCCATCTGTCCTGCTTGCTAGATTTGGCTCCCTGAGACTTCCTCCTCTTCCGCAAAAAGAAATTCAAGTTGACGCATTTTAGGGGATACGGCGCTCGTCACAGATGGTGCTTGACATGTTTACATAATGGGACCACCAAGGAGTGTTCCACTGTAGCAGCACTGGGCGCGCTGCATTGCTGCACATGAAGACTACTTTGACAAGAATAGTGGCCACATTTAAATCAGGTACAGTTTATGATTTCTGTAGCAACAGTCTCAGAACTTTTTGACCACCTCTCATAATAAAACTCAACACCATATAGCACACCGTCTGTAAACTTATTGACTTACTCAAATAATCTGTGTATACACTGAAGTTAAACTTGGCATTTTGGTTTTTTATCATCAAAATCTCCAAATCTTATTCCACAAAAACCCATTACACTATTTCCTGTGTTGCTATTATGACCAACTGTACGGACATTTATAATAGAAATCTCCAAAACTGATGCAGAAGTTAAACATTTGATATCATTTCTTTTAGGATCAGGTGTTGTGTACGACAAGACATTCCATTACAGTGACCAGAAAAATGTACACACATTTCTGTATAATGTGTAAAATCATATAAAGACAAATGTAACAATACTTCATCTCAAATGATCAATGGCAGATTCTTCTACAAAAATGCATGATCTCAAACTTTGTGTGTTTATTCTTGTTCTCCATTTATCCCCCTTAACACAATTCAATAAATATTTAGTAAAATAAAAACCACATTAAAAAAAAGCTGCAGATTCTTACTTTGGGCTGGTAAGGTGGAGGAGCACCAGTTCCAGTTCCTGGCCACGCTGGAGGATGTGGTGGACGGATGGGATTTCCATAGTGGTTTTGTGGAGGCTGCTGGCCGGGTGGCCATTGCTGCTGTGACGGTGCGTATGGACTAGAGTGGGCCCATGCATCTGCCTGAGGGCTGGGATGGAGAGACTGGCCAGTCGGGTATGGAGGGTTTGGAGGCATTGCATGGCCTCCTTCACTGTAGTGAGGGTACGGTCCAGGAGGGTACCCGGGACCCTGACAGGAGAAGCAATACAGAAGTGTTATGTTCCCCTAAAAAACAAGACAAATACTCAGAAAGTGCAGTCCTCCACCAAGGCTGCTCAGTCGTCGTATGATTTCCAACAGAAAAGTCTGCAGCGGTCGATTTGTAGTAGGATCACAATCATGTGATCATGAGCAGGCAGCTGGCGTGGTGTTCACTTGTTGTCATGGTTACAGTGACGCCATGCTGCTATCTCACAATGATATTTAACACATCCGTGGATCCAGACAATAAGCCGCATCACGGTCAAAATCTAATCAGTTGGTCCTTGTATAATTTCTTACCTTCCCTGAAAATGTCATCCAAATCTGTTATTCTGTTTTTGAGTAATGCTGCACACAGACAGAACAACAGACAGAAGGACAAACGTACACCGATTGTCACACTGCTATGTTCCTTAGCGGGGTAACTAAAAATCTGTTTCTTGAGAGTGTGAATTTACTTTTCATTCAGAGAAAAAGACCTGTTAATATTAAAAGTAATATAACTCTTGATAGCAATAATACTATTTCCAGCAACTACTATTTCCACTAGGTAGAATTCCATTATTGTCATTGCATAGTGTACAACAAAGTAAAACGGCAATCAGACAACAGCTTCTTTTAAAACTACGATATGAAACGTGCAAATATAAAATGCAAAATTTTAGTAAAATAGTATGCACAATAATAACCTTTGAAAACAAAGATGTAGGCTGTTGTTGTAAGGATAGCTCATTTGAGAACACTATAAAAACAGTAACGTAACTGATGGTGTGCTTCTCAATAAGGTGCAAATGTACATACAAGGTGTGACGATGGTGTATGTTTAAATAAGCTCACCCCTTGACAGTGCGGACCAGGGTAGTGATGATGTTGGTGTTGAGAGTGTGGCTGTCCAGACGGCCCACTGCTCTGCTCTGCTGGACAGCCCTGGGTAGGATACGAGCCTGGAGCGGGTCTCTGAGGGTCAGCACAGTAGAAAGGGTTGGAGGGATGGAAACCACTGGTGGAGTATTGACTCTGTGCCGGGCTGTAGACTCCATGGCCATTTGGATAACTTCCGGGCATTACCTTCAAGAAAGCCACAAGAGGGGGAATTAGTCTGCACATAAATGTATCGCCATAGTGATGTAACGGATTTGACACAAGAGGTTGACTGTTTGAAAATGTCAGGGAAAGGTGAAAGCACTTAAGAGCCTTAAGATAATGAGTAGATTTACACCTACACCTTCGGATTTAGAGGTTATGTCACATCACGAGCTGTACCTGTGGATTGTACTGTGGCTGAACATCGGATCCCGAGGGATAGGTGTTTGCATAGTGTCCTGTGGAGTGAGACTGAGGATACCAGTAGTGTGAAGGGTAGCCTGGATACTGAGGAGCGTCCTGTGAACAGATAATATACACAAAATATTATTGTATTTCTCCAAGCACTGGTAGTAGCAGTGGTGGTTTTTGCAACCAGGTGTGTCTCTGGTACAAGCAAAAACAAAGGAATCATACACGCTTTCAGCATCACTGCCAATCCCAGAAAATCCAACATCAAAGTAAACAGAGGTCTGATTCATTTATCGCTTGTGGAACCAGTTGAGCACAAACCATAAATAGTGCACGGCTAGTCGAGAAGAGGCCGAGCTAAAGATCTCCGGAGAGGCAGACTGTTGCTGAAACAAGTGTGCTTTGACACAAGTGTGACACTATTAGCCGTGTTGTCACGTCAAGACAAACGTGACAAACTCGAGCAACAGCTGAACTAGCAGTGTAGCCGTAACTATTACATAATGCCAGCTAGCTCCGTTAGCCGCACAGCTAGCATGGGCACGCGAGCTATCAGGAAAATAAACGTGTCTCTGCGTAAATTCAAGTCGTTTTTTGATAATTAAACGCACTAACGGAAGCTGGGTAAACCCCGGGGACTTGTCTAAGCCATGTCCGCTCACTCACCATACTGTTATTCCAGTTGCCGTGGTTATTTCCCGAGTTACAAGTCGAGGGCCAGCCAGGTTTCAGGTTTGGCTGCATTTGAGGTTGATGCATCAGCTAAGCGCACTTCCTGGCTGCCGTCGCTTCATCTGTCATCGTAAAGAAACACACCCTCAACCAGCCGAAAGTCACTGAGTCGAGTCGTCAGCTGGATCCGAGCCGTTAGCGGCGATGCTGCTGTTTTTCTACACAAGCCGAGATCGCTTGACTGGAATCAGGAAATGATTGAACGACGCGGAGCTCGAGCAGCTCAGTCCTGCCGCTTTAATGAGCAGCGCGGGCTGAAGTCGAGAGATCTCACTCTGATGCTGTTTTCCGGCACCGGCGCCGCGATCTGCCTTTGTTTAATCGGCAAAGTCATGATGAAAAAATGAAAAAATGCGTGATCATGAGAAATATGAGCTGTTTGGGTTTGTGGGGAGACGTAATATATTTTTAATTATGTAATGAGTTGTGTTGTAAAGAAAAAGTGTTGCGTTGTTCAGAATCGGAGGTTGCCACTTGTGTATACACGATCTTTGGTGTGTCATGTGCGTCAGTAGACTTTATCAGCCAATGAGGAAAACGCAGTAAAATAGCGTATTTTTCAATAACAAGTACTATTTAATCTTCAAAAAGCAAAAAATAAGTGAAACTTGTACCCAGTTTTACATCTATTTAAATATGTATTTTTGAAAACCCAGTGTCTTATCAAGGTTAACGAACATAAATGTAACAGCATCGGAACGCACAAAGGGTTAAGCGTTTACAGGAAGTTTATCCCGAGCTTGCATAAAGCTTCCTGTGCTCCTGTTGAAAGAAACATATTTTGAAACATTCATGGCTTGACGGTACAAAAAGATACAAGAAGTAAACACACAGCAGCCCAAGATGAACTACGTACCAGGGACGGCCAGCCTCATTGACGACATCGACAGTAAGTTGGAGGAAAGATGGAGTCCTTCACTCAGAGATCGTTTCAAGATGTGGCATCGTGTCTGCCACAAACTGGATCAATTGTAACCGATTACAATGCTAATTTAACATGTATGTGTTTATTTTACCCCACAGAGAAGCACCTGGTGCTGCTCCGAGATGGCAGGACGCTGATCGGTTACCTCAGAAGCATTGATCAGTTTGGTACAGATCATTTAATTATCTGCACCTTGTTTTTTACGTGCTGCTCCAGCTGAAGGCTCATTTCACCTGTTAATAGCATGAGACTCCAACTGCCTGATGTTTGTTTTCTTACAAGCCTCTTGTTTATGATAATCTACTAACGCTGCTTCTCTTTGTCCTGCAGCCAATTTAGTTTTTCACCAGACAGTCGAGCGCATCCACGTGGGGAAAAAGTTTGGTGACATCCCCAGAGGAATATTCATTGTCAGAGGAGAAAATGTGGTGCTGCTCGGAGAGATAGTAAGTGGGATTGCCCTCCGTTCCCTTTCTCTGTGTTGAAATGATACACAAACTGAGGTTAAACAGCCTTATTGTTACTAGTAATAGGATTGTATCTCAATCAGAATCACATTGCATTTGCAGTAGCCTCAGATTGGAGGTTCACAAGGTTGCAAAAGGTGCATAGCAATTTAAAATAAAGCGGGATTATTGTTAGTTAAACGTTTTTATGTCAAATAGAGTTCTTTATTAGACCTTCATTTATTTTAGTTAACAAGGATGCAGCCTAAACTTTGTTAGTATAAGGAGGATAAGATGCTGACAGGTATTTTGTGTTCCCTCCCTACACGATTGATTTAAATCAGATGCAGTTTTGACTAGAAGCAGTGAGAAGAGCTTCTATACACTCCTGATCAAAATCTTAAGACCAGCTAAACAATTGCAAGAAATTTCATTTTGGACTGTTGGATCTTAAGAAGGTTCTCAGTAGAGCTTCAAAATGTAAAAAGAAGAAATGAGAGAGAGACAAAAAATTTGAGTGAGCAATTTATTGAAACCTGCATTTAAACTCAAACATGCTTTTGTCAGCTGATCAAAAGTTGAAGACCACAGCCTTTAAAAGTAAGAATCTGCGCAAAAATTTGGATTCCATATCATTTCCTCTCAGGTATTGTCATGACCTCCTGATGGCAAAGGCAAAAAAGCTTTCTGTTTTTGAATGTTTTGGGATTGTTCAGCTGCATAGGTAGGTTGAATGCAGTAAGACAGTCATTTTGATTTCTTAAAATATCATGAAGGTTATGAAACAAAAAAGTCAAGTGGTAGACCCAAAAAAAATTGACCAGCACTGAGCTGGAGGATCTGATGGTTGTCTGTCAGGAAGTGGGACCATCCACAAGCCAAATAAGGGCCCTTGCTGGTGCTGACTGCAGCCCCATAACCAGCATCTACAAGGGACAGGCTTAAACAAAAAGCATCTTCAACATCCACATTTCCTTCAACGCCACAAAATTTCCCGCTTGGTCTTTGCAAGGCACACCAGACATGGGACATTGAAGGGTGGAAGAAAGTTTTATTCTCTGGAAAGAACAAATTTAACCTGGATGTTCCTGATGGCTTCCAGTATTAATGGCATGACAAGAAGATCCCACTGGAAATGTTTTCTATGAGACTCCATCATGATCCTGGTTCCTTTTCCTTCAATGGAACAATGGAGCTTCAGGCTGTGCAGGGCATCAAATGGCGGCTGGAGACGTTGAGATGTAGCAGCAGGCATCCCTCATGGCTGAGGGACTCGTCTGTGTGGTACTAACTGGGTCTTTCACCATGTCCGCCTGGACAAAGGACTTCTTCCAGGAGAATAACGTGGACCGTCCTGCGTGTTCCCCTGATCTAAATCCAGCTGAGAACATTTGAGGATGGATTTCAAGGGAAGTCTACAAAAATGGACATCAATTACAGACAGTGGATGCCCTTTGTGAAGCCATCTTCACCACATGGAGCAACGTTCCCACCAACTTCCCTGACACACTTGAGCATTCCTCAACAAATTTTTAAAGTGATCCACAACAATGGTGGAGCTACTCATTACGGAGTCCTTTATTTATACTTATCTTTCTGTTTTGAGGGATTTCAGTTTTTTTTTAAGTTATAGTCTGAAACTTTTGATCTGCTGATGAACGGGCTTTTCCAGTTTGTTGTTTTCAATAAATTGCTCACTCACTTTTCGCTCTCTCTCGCTCGCTCCCATTTATTGTTTTTGCATTTTGAAGCTCTACTTAAAACCTTCATAAGAAAATACAATATCTTCCAATGTTTCAACTGGTCTTAAGATTTTGGTGGGGAGTGTATACACTTTGAAAATGTACTAATCCATCTTTATTACTGCAGTAGGACAGAACTGTTAATTGATTTTTAAATTACAATGAAAGAATGCAATTGGCAAATAGCAAAGTTTGACTAGGGAGATTTGGTTTAACTCAAGCAGAATGAAACTTTGAGCTTGTCGGCGTGTATTATATGGTTGGAGATATGCACACTGATTAAGCTGACGTAGGTGCTGTCTCATTATACATTCACAGGCTATTCGATCACCCTTGTTTTGTTGTACATTTTAATGCCTGGTACAACTAAAGGTACGTTTGTTTGGACAAATATAATGATAACAATAAAAATGCCTCATAAGAGTTTAATTTAAGAGCTGATATCTAGACATTTCCGTGGTTTTCTTGATAATAACCAAAATCACTTCAGTTCTTACGTCAATAGCTATTGCATTGTACGGCCAAAAACAGATTTTAGGCATTCCATGTTTTCTTTTCTGTCTGATTCAGTCACATGATACACACAGAAGTTAGTTTTTGATTGTATAACCATTGTTTTTGATGACAAGGGTGGTCTAATAATTTTTTCCATGACAGTATATTAGCCACACCTCATACATTTTACAGCATGTCTGACCCAGAGTTTAAACTGGCAGTGATGTATAAATTCATGCGATCTTCCCTGCCTGACAGCCAGTCTTTTGATGATAACTCCTGTGGTAATGCTCCATCACATGTTTTAAATCTGTTAGATGGTGAATTTTGAACTAAAGTGTGACTTTAAAAAAAAAAAAAAAAAAAAAAAAAAAAAAATTTGCAACATCTGTTCGAAAGCTCACAACTAAGTCTTTTCCCCAAATCCTTCAGTGCATCTGCATAGTGTTAAAACAAGTTTAAAAGCTACGCAAAGATGTAACTCCTGCTAGGTCGCTTACACAGGCTTTTATTCATGGCGCTAAAGAAGCATGAAAGTGAATCATCCGTAAGATTTGATTCGTCATAATGGCGCTAATGTATGTGAACTGCTGCACTGATGCATTACAGGCTCATTACAGTGACACAGGGCTTTGCAGGCCAACACATGGAACAATCATGACTCATCTCACTATAAATATACATTGTGCATTCACACAAATCAACACGGGTGACAGCAGCATGGCCCGTACTGCTAAAGAGGACCTAAAAGTCTGCTGCAGTTAATGTTGTCGACAGGTATAACAGAAGAGCCATTTTTATTTAGCACAGGTACATGTGTGCCAAGTTAGAAGATTTGAGCAACTGTTGTGGTATTCGAGGTTTGCGGGAGCCTCATATTTCAGCTCATTTACCATTTTAGTTTCACGTCATTATTAATTTATTGCTTGTTATTTTATTTCTCTTTAATTGATGATGATAAAAATGGAGAGGCGATGATTCAGTCTGCCAGCTGGCTAGATCCGCCGCTGATCGAGGCTGGATAGACAATAATCACATCTGGCCGATGACATCAGCATCAACAGGAAAATATTTGCTTACTTTGCATTTATAATGGCCTCGTCCTAAACTCTAATTAACCAAAAAGTGGGTGGTTTTGTGTTTGAACTGGCCAGAACGTGTGAATTCCTGCTGAAGTAATTATGTCATAAATAATGGGAGCACAACGCAGCTCAGTGGGCGTAGCACAAGCATTCAAGTGTAAGTTTGTATTGATGTAAATGACATTTGCAGTAGCCTTCAACAGATGCACGTGTTCTGTGTCTGTGCAGGATGTGGAGAAGCCCTGCGACACGGTGCTGCAGCAGGTCTCCATCGAAGAGATTCTGGAGGAGCAGCGGTTGCAGCAGCAAACCAAACAGGAGACGGAGAAAGTCAAAATGCAGGTCCTGAAAGACAGAGGCCTTTCCATACCCAAAGCCGATAATTTGGACGAGTATTAACACCGCCTGGTTTCCACGAACCTCTTTCTTGGGTTGTATGGGACTGATCACTTTTATGTTGACATTGAGAGAACACGAGAGCTTTTCTTTTTTTTTTTTTTTTTTTTTTCTTAATGGGGCAGAGAGCAGCATCATTCTGGGTCTCTCTACTGTAGTGTACTGTATGAGTTTCATTTGAATTATCTGGCGGGGGAGATGTGACAGGCGGCTTGTTCTCAGTTTCACATTTCATGGTGACAAAGTCGGAAGGAAAAAAACATGGGTTTATCTAAGATCACTATGTTGGAAATTTAGCAATCATTCTACAGCAGCACTTTGAATTCTGTAACGTGGTGAATTTTTATTTTGTTTGAGTCGGCTAGTGACAAAAAACACTTTCTTTGCTCCATTAAAGAGTTGAGTTTTTCATTATGGAAAGCCTGCTTGGAAGAGTAGTGTCATCTCAGCATCTCTCTGTGTTGCTCATTCTGTTTCTCTCTTTTACTAACTGCATTAAAGGCACGACTAGCTAAAAATTGGAGGTAATAAGTCTGGGCCAACAGCAGCAGGCATCCTGCAGGTCCAGCGTGAAGGTGCCACGATTCTGACATGCAGATTATGCTGGAATGAAACACTGAACATGAGATTCATGCATCTGTGAGGAAAGGGCAGATAAACAAGGATAAAATGGAGGAAGATGTCACCTTTTAGAGCAGTGTGTGTTTTTTCCGTCTAATGATGTATACATATACGCTACCATTCAAAAGTTTGGGGTCACACAGACAATTTCATGTTTTCCATGAAAACTCACACTTTTATTCAAGTGCTAATAACTGCACAAGGGTTTTCTAATCATCAATGAGCCTTTCAACACCATTAGCTAACACAATGTAGCATTAGAACACAGGAGTGATGGTTGCTGGAAATGTTCCTCTGCACCCCTATGGAGATATTCCATTAAAAATCAGCCGTTTCCAGCTAGAATAGTCATTTACCACATTAACAATGTCTACACTGGATTTCCGATTCATTTAATGTTCTCTTCATTGAAAAAAATGTTTTTCTTTCAAAAATAAGGACATTTCTAAGTAACAAATAGTAACAGACTGCAGCTTTGCTGTTGTAGCGCTAAATGTAAAATCATGAAATGGAACATTTTTAATTAATACTAACTTGTTGCTTGCGCATAAGCTTAACTTTTTTTTCGAAATTTGATGTTTCTCTTACTTGGACTACAATATGGATGCCAGATACAGATTTTTGGGGGGAGATTTCTTTTTTTAATTTCTTTTATAAAGAAAGTTTGGACAGCATCAATTAATGTAGACTAGACAGATGAAGGGCAAACATTACAGCTTTTGTATAACTATCACTGATATTTAAATTCCTGGCAAAAATAATGTCAGGTCACCAATCACCAGGGAAGCTAAGCTGCTAATTAATTTTATTGCTGTTAATGAGAATTTTTCTTCTTATCCCATATCAGTGGGGAATTTCACCCACAAAAACATAATTATTTAACAGATGAATGATTCTTTTTTGGTTCAAACTTATGAATAGACATCCACATGACTCTTTTGTTAAACGTAACAAAACAAAAAAAAACTTTACATATTCTTCTAAATGAACCTCAGGAGGCATCGTCCCCCTGTTTACCCCATAACTCATCTTTTGAAATTGAATTTGGGCAAGCAGCCTGTCAGTGCAGAAGACATGCTCATGTCCTGTTTACAGAGATCGTCCGGAGAAATCGATCCTATCTGCCTTCATCACTCAATAATGAGCCTGTTAATCGTCTGGACGGAAACACGGATGTTAATGTGCAGCAGTGGCCGTGTGAGAGGCTGATCAGCTCCTAAACCAGTTATCACGGCACCACGTGAACCCGGTGTTCAGTGTGTGGAGATCTTTTTCTCCTGTGAACCCAGAGAGAGAAATGTTGACAGAGAGGCATCAAGTCGTACAATTATAAATATTTGATTCTGGTTTATTTTGAAAATAAGACTCTGGTTCTGAGGAGACCCAGATGTGGACTGAGGTCCTACAGGTAAAGAGAAGTCTGATTTACTAGCTATGTTAAAATACACGTTTAAAAAGCAGCAGAGTAAAACAAAATTTAACAAAAAAGCAAAACCAGTGCTGACAAATTTAAGATGCATATATTTATTTTATTTTTAGAAAATTTAAAAATGATGGACTACAACTAGTTATGGGGAAAGAAAGGAAAAATTAAAACATTTAAAGGATAAAGTATACAAAGAATAATTAAAAGTGCAGACAAGTTTATTCACAGTATGGGCTGGATTAATTTTAAAAAACTGTCTTGAGCTTGCGTCTAAAAATGGTTACATTTTGGGCAAATCCAGGTTACAAGGGCTCCACTAACTGACCATGAACAGACCAGTCCCTGCAGATCTGACAGACCTACAGAAACCACGTCTCTGATATAGTTCAAGCCCATTTAGACAATTCATAAATTTCGACACAATAAGTAGGGCCCAAATTAAATTCTATATTTGACTGAGGATTCGTGCAGGAGTGTAAGATTCAGATCAATCTGTTCTCTTTTCTTGGGGTTTCTAAGTGTTCTAGCTCCAACATTTTGAGTGATTTGCAAATGTGTAAAAGTCTTATTAGGAGGCCAGCTAGGAGTGCATTACAGTCCACTTCACAGGTAGTAAAAGCATGACTGAATGAATTGTTCAAGGCAGACATAAGTCTGGAAAGAACTTCTTAAACGTGATGATTTGCTGCTTTCTCACGAATAGCTTGACAATCTTTGTTTTTTGGCCCGATGAAAGTTAAAAGGGGTGGATCTTAGAATTGAATTTCAATCATTTCAATACCTAAATATTAAGTATATTATTCATTATAAAAATATTAAAGTAGCTAATAGCCAGGTAATATAAATTATCCAGTGCTGATAACTATCTGGTGGACGATTACGTAGAACAGCAGCTAAAACCCATTGGTTACAGATATCTCTGCTTTTCCTTATTTTGAGTGTAATTCATTTACGACAAAGAAATTCTTAACACATCTACTTTATGATACCAGTTCCTGGTAGAGATATTAGGTAATTGAAAAGACTCATGCACAGTGTCTGACTTGAAAAATTACATTTATTATGATTCATTTTTCATCTGGCAAATAGTTTGTTACAAAGAAAAGCCATCCTAAGTAGGCCAGAGCATGATTTTGGAGTATAATTTATTTGCCAGGAATGAGACAAAACACACAAAAAAGAAGTTAAAAACGAGCCTGAGTGATGGCATTAATATTATTATCGTATTTCACATTTTCAATCGATATCAAGAGAGTAACATTTTTGTGAATTCTTTTGAGCAGGACATTTGTGTAGTAAAAGTCTCACATTGTGACAGCCCCGCACTCTTTCAGTCAACCCCGACCGATTTTAATTCATACCTCCACTTTGTAACATTTCTAAAATGATTACATTGTTATACAATGAAAATCAAAGGCTTTATTTTTTTTAAGTATTTACAGGTCTACAAGCAAAACTCACTATCCAAATCTGCACAGAGATGGTCAGGGTGAACCTTTTCTGACTTTGAAAAACACAGGTAGCATAACAGATGTCCTTTCTAAATGGCTTTCTACCTCCTATCAATTTGGTTATTTACACCCATAACTGTCCTATTGTGACATGTCAACATGTCTTCTGTGATAAAGACCTGTAAATACCTGAAGAGGCTTTGCTGCTTAATTGAATATATCAATATTCACAGGACAAGTTCTGCTGTGTAGTTCAACATAAAGAAATCTGACCGCCAGAGGGCGACTTTACCTCTTTCCTCCTTCGTATTTATCTTTAAAGTATTAGAGGAGCTAATTTTACCATTTTTTTTCGTGTCACTGCAGCACGCCTTTACTTATGTAGAAAGACACAGGTAAAGTAAATGTAAAGCATAAAAGGCTTTATGGTCATTTGCAGCAATATGAAGTTATCAATGCAACGAAATTCTTAGTTGTTTGTTTCTCTACTTCCTACCAGGATTAATTAATATATTTACAATAACATTCATTTAGATGCACACATGTATACTGGGGTAACAAATATGAATATGCAAGAGCACTGCAAAAAGGCTACACACAGGAAAAAAGCGTATAAAAAAGCGAGGTAGATCAGGTTGTTCGACTATTTTACAATGTGCTGATATCTCTGATCAAGCATTCATTGCTGCAGTAAACCATGCGGCACTATCGCGAATATTGTACGAGCAGTGTGCTTTTATTTTGCTGGCAACTTGGCTCAACTTGCGGAGGGCTTTGATTCGGTGGCTTGACGTAGCTCCGGCGGAGAGGCCCGGCCTATTCTGATTACGCACCAACCGGGGAGGGGGGCCGCGCCGATGTCCTCTCTGGTGCACTCAGCCAACCCCTGCTGTTGTAAGGTAAAGCGGCTGGTATCCTGGTGTACCGTTGTTGGAGGATCCCGCTGAAAGAAGCCCGGTTCTCAGACGTCGGAGCCTCCAGATCCGCTCGTTTTGCCCCCCCTGCATCGGAGAGACACTTCGCGCCCACATTACGCATGGAATGGTTTTGGGGGGATTGGAGTAGAAATGCAGCGCCGCACTTCCAGCCCACAACAAGAACCATGCCCAGCTTACACTGCAAGCAAATCTATGGCATCCTGCTTTATCCTTTACGACTTTGATATGAGAGAGATTTGCTCGGATACCGACGAGGAGTGAAGACAACCGAAACACGCCGCGCACGCCGACTGATTTTTTTCGCCGCAGACGCTTGTGTACCGAAAAAAACCCTGCATTTAGGATTTCTTTGATGGAGCTGGAGAACATAGTAGCCAACACTGTACTGCTAAAAGCCAGAGAGGGTAAGTTGACACACACATATAAGGGAGCAAACACTAACCAGGCCCCGGCTGTGTCACTTTTTCTTTGCGCTCAGTATGCAGAAAAGGTGGGAATAATGATGACGGCAGCCTGCGGACTGTGCGCCTCATTACAGCAGGTAAACCCTCCAGATGCAACAGAAACAAGAGTCTTATGCAACATATGAGAGGCTGCATCCAGGCAGCTGCTCATGTTAGGATCATTAAACTAACAATCAGCCTCCTGAATTGTTTTTATCTTCACTGATTTTGACAGATTGTTTGCGTTTCCCCACATATGTTAAAAAATGAGAGAGGGGGGGGGGGGGGGGGTTGCCTCCCACATCCGCTTTCGCTGTCTGTGCAAATGAAAGCCGCTCTTTCGCAACATTATGCATGCTGAAGCACACACCGAGGCAGGGAATATAACTCCTCTGTGCACAGTGTAGGCTGGCTGCTGGCATTTCAACGGTGATCCGATGACGTGACCGGTGTTGAAATCTGTGTGAGGAGGCCTGCAAAAGACGCACACTCCGGTTATCAGTGTGGAAACAGTCAAATGTCTGAGAAGGCCACATGCAGGATGACAATACAGTCTGAAATATGGGGGGCTGGTGGTGCCACTAAAGGCCGCTTTTGAGGAGGACAGGGTTCGAGCTGAGGGCAGGAGGAAGGCTTGAAGGTAAAGTGGGACTCCATGATTGTTTCTCATGGATGGGGAATCTTTCACTGGGGGGTGTGCAGCCACTTATGTTTCGCTTTGAAGCAGTTTGATGCTCATGTTTAAGTGTAGCGTACACCATATAAGGGAATATTGTTGCTGTATAACTGTAAACAGCAAGACAAATGACAAAAAATTCATTTTTTAACTTAGCTGAGTAAGGAACACATTTTCCTCAATGTAGCCTGGCCCCACTGGAGCTTCCTTAAAGGGCCCATATGATGCAAAAAGTATTTGTTTTTCCTCAGTGTGTCTAAAGGCCCACAAAATACGAGAAAAAGCATCCCCTTGTTTCTTTAAAGTATGTCCCTGGTGAGTCCATTTAGTTGAATTTAAAGCTACAGACATTGAAACAGCCCATTTAAATCAGAGCTTAAACCAGTACTATTTAGGTACAGTGAGGAATCTGTGCACTGTTTTGAGCTGAAACGCGAAAAACACATTCTGAGAATATGTAAGAGTGAGATGAAGTTGTCATTAAAGGGTCCCATATGGCAGTGGTTCTCAACCAGGCGTAAACTAACCGTGACGTCACCCGTTGGTTTCAACACCGAGAAAATGAAGCCCGGATTTTGCTACTTCCTGGTCGCCGTTTTGGATTTTTTGGAGCCAGCGACGTAAAAAGCGTCATCAAACAGACTGGACTGGAGAGCAACTAGGGGCAGGATTGGCTGAGGACTCTCTTATCCCGCCCACATTTTACCACAGAGGCTTCTGTTGCTGTCTATCAAGTATAGCCACGCCCCCTGGCTAAGCCAACTTTAACGATTTATTTAAAATTCAGTATTGATTTAGTTTAAGATTGGCCATCTGATCTCTCATTTTGACCATGAAAACTAATGGGAAAAAAATCCTGAGCTGTAGAAAATCAGTCTATCAAATTAAATTTTTTCCAAAAATGAATTGGGGTCTATGGAGAAAAAGCTTTTTGGAGCCAACCCTAGCGGACGGCGTGATATTGCAAGTTTTTGACACTTCCGGGTTGGCTTCAATTCTGGAGCCAGATGCTACGTCCACTATATATACAGTCTATGTTCTCAACCCTGTTCCTCAGGACCCCATGTCCTGCATGGTTTAGATGCTTCCCTGCTCCAACACACCGGATTCAAATGATCAGCTCATCATCAAGCCTCTGCAGAAGCCTGATTTTTTTTTTTTTTTTTTTTAACGAACTAGTGGTATAAAAAGTAGTGTGACGAAAACATCCTGCTTCCTTGGAACTCTGCGCTACAAACTTGTGTCATTTTCAAATAAATCGCATCATCTTTTACTAACAGGCCTCTGAATTTGAAGTGACTCAATATTGCGGTCTGTCAAACATGCGTTTACTCTCACAACTGAATACACAAGTTTGGTTCCAAGCAGCATGTGGTTTCATGTGCTAACAGTCTCTGTGGAGTCATAGGAGCAGACTTTGATCCTCTGTCAGCTTCTTCCATGGATGTTACCATAAAGGCATACTTAAAAAAAACAACACAGGGATAGTCTGCAGAGATGGCAGAGAACGTTCCAAGCACATTAATGGAGTAATAAGATAGAGAGAGAAGCTGACATGCTGTCAAAACGCTTGTGAAGAACGCCTGTGGGTCAGACTGGACATTTGTTTTATGGTAGCAGAGCACGACTGGGCCGGGTGAATCAAGCTTCATGAATTAATAAGAGCAGTTAATGACCCATGACAGATCTTGCTTGTCACAGCTGCTACATTGGTGCTCATCCAGTCCCTGCCCTGGCTGTGTGTGGGAGAGAAAAAAGGTCCTCTTAGAATCCCTGCATGAGATGGTCCTTTGAGTTAATAGCCGAGCACGACTTTCTCAGCAGCTTGATCAATGCCCCTGTAAATGTGGCCGTGTGAGACTGACTCAACAGTTGTGTTAAGATTTGTTGCCGCGCGCACACTGGGACATGTCACAGGTTGTTGCGAGAGCATTATTGGTTGTATCCTTTAACGGTCTGAATCATTAGAGGGTTTGTATTACAGGGATCGGTGCCAAAGGCTGTGCAGATCCCGGTGTGCTGGTGGTAACTCCTCTGCTTCTCACTTGTATGTATGTCTGCATGCGTTGAGTCCAGCATACTGCACACACAGGCTCATTTTAGTCTGCTTGCTAGCAACAGTGAGAGAATGTGAATGGAGCAAATAAAGAGTGTTTATTCCTGTTTGTTTATGCAAGTGCGTCCAAAGCCAGAGCCGAACCAAGAGGCAAGCATCCTCTGTCCAAACGCTCCCAGCGACGCACAACAGGAAGGCCCAGTTTACACTGAAGTCTTTGGTGTGTTTATGCCAGCATCCTCACACCTCTCGAATCAGTAAAACAGTGCGAGTGGCAGCAAAGAAATAAAAAGCTATTGATATCCCCCCCCTCCCCAGCCAAGAGCGGCAAAGCAGACCCAGTGTCGACCTCGTGTTGATCTGTGGCTCCTCTGTGTCAGCGATGACAGCGCTGCTCTGAGCTTCACTGCCAAGAAGCGGTGAATGCTCATCATTGGTTATGAGAACTGAGAGGTTATTCTGAGATTAAAATGAGAACTGGAACTTAGTGATAACTTTTGGATCAAAGAGGATTTTCGATCAGTGCGCTGCTGTGTGTTAATCACAGAGTGGAAAACATAATTCATTATGTTTTCCAACAGACAAAAAAAGCGTCTCTGGCCATACTGAACCATCTCGTTAAGTGACTGCTGTCTTACATAAAGCAGAATGGTATTGTACGCTATCAGTTAGATGCAGCCCATAAGCTATTTAATCAAATTGATTGTTACATAACAAACTGAGTGGGCTGCTGCCATCCGAGCTCCATCTTCCTGTGGAGCTGCTCTCCGGTCTCTGCGGAAGATACTTTATGGATGATGCGTATGCGGTGAAACGGAACACCCCGATCTGCAGCGTGCTCCTCGGAGGATCATCTGACAGCCACGGTGCTGTTCGCCATGTCGCAGCAGGCAGCGGGAAACGCTGATTTGCTGATCTTAAAGGCCCGGGTGTCTGTGTGAGATTTGTCAGCCGAGGAAATCGGGGGTCACAGCAGATGAAAAAAGGTCCTCGGGCCTGGCTCGGCTCTTTGTTTCAGCGAGATGTGAGATCAGCTGTGGCTTTTATAATGTTATAGCTGACATACAGTCAGAGTGAGTGTGCAGGTTTAATACCAGGGTGTGCTGTAGGATTTATGCGTGTGTTAGCAGATGAGGGGTGTGGGGGTGAATTCCTTCGTTTAAATGTAACCTGAACTTAGCCACTGTGACGTGAGCAACATCAGTGCAGTAGACCCTGAGTGTGTGTGTGTGTGTGTGTGTGTGGGTGTGTGTGTGTGGGTGTGTGTGTGTGCCTCCATCTGCCCGCCTGCCTCCCCATTCACAACTCTTGCTGGCAGCACTCGTAGATTCCAAGCCAGGCAAAGCGAACGTCATCGGCTGTCCAAGTGAATGAGAGTAAGGGGGAAAAACTGCATTGCTGCATCCAGATGCCTTTCTTGAATTGCGGTAACAGAGCCGGGGTATTTAGTTTGGGCGACTAGACATAAATTCCACTCTGCTGCCTGTGGGCTTTCTCATTCGGGCCGCCGTGTTTTTTGGATGTTGTAGTTACATAAGTGAAAAAAGATCTAGTAAAATCGCTACAAATTCAGTTCAGGGAAGTGCTTAATACAGTAGAAACAGTTTGTTGAAACGTAAATGAGAACTGCCGTATGATTTAGTGAATTCACTGATTATTTGATTGCATTTTCAAGTGTTTAGATAATTGTTTAATCCTTTGAGTGTTTTTTTAAAAGCAAAAATGTCTCAAAATGAGTTGCTTACAGCTTCTCCAGTTCTTAAATTTAGTTCATTTCTCTGTGTTATAGTGGATTTTGGACTGTGGGCCAAACAAATCAAGAATAAGAGGGATGTGTGTTCCTTGCTCCTTGACTAAATGATAAACCGGATAATCAGTAGATTGTCGGACAGTGAATTTGATGATTAATTGCAGCCTTCATATAATTTCATCTTTCAAACAGAGGGTAATTGGTAGGAGGGGAGACATCAGTATTACTTAGTTTTGTGATACATTATCAGTGCATGAATGGCAAAAAACCCCGACATTTTAAATAGAACATGCAGAAGTTACAGCTTCATGACTAGTCATGGGTTTAGGGGTTAAGGTAACTAAAATGTGGTGAAGAAAAAAAAAACTCACCAGGAAATATGAGAAACAGTGGGGAAAGTAAATCCAAGAGCTGATTAACTGAACTGCTTGTTAATAAAACTGAGTAATAATGATAATAAATGCAGATTGGCACCATAAGGCAGTGAATAAAAGCCCAATTTCTGCTTTTTCCCCTTTTCAGGCTTTCTTTTTTCTCTTTCACAGATATGATGAATCATTGATGATTGTTTTGTAGTGTATCGAGAATGACTATTGTGATGCTTGGATAGTATGGTATGGTGAGTTACGCTGAGATTTTCACCCGTATTCATTGGTTGTATTACAGATTGTCAAAATCAACTTTTGTCCAGCAATAGGCCAGTAGTATATGGCTATTGTTACAAGTAGGCCTCATCTATGTGCAGAACCACAAATGGGAAAAACTTTGCTTGTCTAGTATGCAAATGTGATCCTAACTAGGGCCCGACTGATATGGATTTTTTGAGGCCGATGCTGATTCCGATATTTGGCAGATAAAAATTCCAATAACCAATTAATCGGCCACTTAATTTAAAAAATATATAATGAATAAAATAACTTCTTCTTTTCATTCCTTCACGCTTACTACAACAAAGGTATGAGTTCCAGGGAGAACATTTTACTGTTTTAAAACACTTTGTCCTTTAGTATTTGTTTAACTTTGCAACAAAGTCTAATTTTCAAGCGCAAAAACATGCAACAAAGCATTAAAGCTCTGGGAAATTATATAACTTTAAAAGAATCAACCTATAAATGAGTTATGAAATACATCTTGACTTGTAGTTCTTGTTGCTGCAAATTAGAGACAGGTTATTGTACAGGTAGAAAAAGGTGTAAACAGGTAATTGTGAGAAGAAAGCAACAAAAACACTAAGATAACATTCTTTTTGAAAGGCTCCTTTATTTTTCTACTCTACAACTTTCAAGAATGTCATCTTTGACAGAGTTGCATTTTAAATATATAATGGTCACAAATAGTCCCACACTAATGTTCCTCCATAACAACACACAGTGAGTTGCTGTTCCAGCCCGGGTCACGTTCTAGTATTTTCTGACAAATTAAAACTAAGAGCGACATCATGGCGTTTGCTGAAGACAAACAGTAATATTCATCATTTGAACTGAATAAACCCCCTCCCTTCTGCTTTCACATCACTCCTCAGCAGCTGACGGAGTGATGAACGCTCGTTGTGTCCTCTCAAACATTTTGTACACTCAGGTTATTTCTGCGGTTACTTACTGGCTGTTACGCTGACGGCTAACGCTATGCTAGGTATGCATACAGCGCCCTCCATAATTATTGGCACCCCTGGTTAAGATGTGTTGAAAGCCTTAAAATAAATTTAATTTTTATTGCAGAAGCATAATCTCAAACTGAAAATTGTTGAAAAATGTGTTGTAGGAGAAGATTAGGTGCTGTTTTGTTGGCAAAAGGGGGTTGTACAAAGTATTAACATCAGTCGTGCTAATAATTGTGGCACACATGATTTGACTGAATAAATACACTTGAATTAAAGGTTGGATTTTCCTATTTTTTTCATTGTAGTCCTATATTATTTAGAGAAAAAAAATGAATTTATTAGAAGCTAAAGAACACATCTTAACCAGGGGTGCCAATAATTAAGGAAGGCGCTGTAACTACAGATGTTATTGCTACCAGAAACAGGCAGGAAGTAACTTAAGCTAGGTTGACATAACTTTAGCAACGTAAATGAAAAGCAGGACCGACACAATGAAGCACTTGTCATGAGACATGGCAAAGAGAGTTAAACTGAAACGGAAGACATATTGAGTCATTGTTAGTTTCACAGCGTCGTTATAGACTTGCCTGTCGGCTAAGCCCTCTCCTGTAATGTTTTCTGGCTGTAGCTCACTCCTGTAATGTTTTCTGGCTGTAGCTCACGACTCTACACTACTGCACAATAGCTGCATTTCCATTAGGTATTGTCTACAGATACGGACGG
Organism: Acanthochromis polyacanthus; assembly: GCF_021347895.1. Classification (NCBI taxonomy): domain Eukaryota; kingdom Metazoa; phylum Chordata; class Actinopteri; family Pomacentridae; genus Acanthochromis; species Acanthochromis polyacanthus. Next base: position 26,953,713 of record NC_067119.1, read on the forward strand.
ATACGGCACTTTCCATTTGCCAGACAGATACGGACCCGTACGCGAGTCAAGAAGCTGCTAACCACTGCAAACTGTTGAAAGGTAAGCAAAGGTTAAGGTTAGGGTTAGTGTTAGGGTCAGGTTTAGGGTCCGTACCTGTAGTACCAATGCTACGGGTCCATACCGCTAGCGTCTACCGGGAGTCACGTGACCAGATCTCGCGTATCTGATTGGCAAATGGAAAGTGCCATATCCGTAGTCCACAGGCTACGGGTACGAGTCTGTACCTCTAGCAACAACCTTTCCATTACCCTTAGATATGCGCAAAATATAAATGGTGCAATAAAAAACTGGTAATGGAAACACCTGAATTTCGAAAAGGACTAAAATATCGCTAAAAAGTTTTTATGCTCTCATGAGGTGGTTTTTCAGACGTTTTGATATTGAAAAATATCGCAAAAGCGCAATGGAAACACTTTTCCCGCAATTATATGTCACCGGACGTGACGTACCTGGTCACATGACCAGTTGTCTCTGAGTAAACATGGCGCGGTACGTGTGGACAGAAGAGGAGAGCGAGACTTTTCTTGCCATTATTCTTGAGAAAAACATCACTGCCATACTAGACAGCAAACAGCAGAGGAATGCAGTGTTATAAGGAGATAGAAGCGGAAATGAGGGAGAAAGTGAAATCTCGCGGGATGATATTTTACGAGAGTTACGATGCTTCTGCCTAGAACAACCTTCAATGGAAACACGTTCAAAGCGCAAATATACTTTGTCGAAATTTTAGAAATATCGCTTTTATTTTGCGAAAAACTGTAATGGAAACCCAACTAATGAGGACTCAGGATTGAATGGAGTTAGAGCTCCATGTCTGCGCTACTCCAACACTGAACAACTTTTACTGTTTTATGGGAAATTAAGAATATATCTGTGTTTAATCGGCAAAACTCTGGCTGATGATGATTATTTTGAAAAGGGCTATGAGTCAGGTCTTAGTCCTATCCAGTAATTTAGGATCCCCCAAAGTGCAAAAGGTTTATCTGAGTCCCATATCCGGATTGCAGCTGCAGCTCTGATTGGATTCTGTTGTGTTTGAAGCCAATCCTATCATGTTGCCCTGCCCCGTTGCACTTTAAAGGGGATATTTTGATTAGCGCAAACATTACAAGCCAACAGATTAGTCACTCTAAGGAGGTATGCAGGAGATAGCCCAACAGGCACGAGGTGTTTGTCTGTACAAGTGATTTGTGTGTGTGTGTGTGCTCAGAACATGCACAGTATCTCTGAGCTCCTGCTGTGGTGGTGGGGGGTGAGGTGGGAGTTGTTGCTTCATCATGTGTGCAAGTCCAAGCAAGCCGAAGGAGCTGCCATCGCTACCGCTAACAGATTTCTAGTGAAATTAGCCTGTTTGTTACCCTGTCTTATCCTCTACCTGCCAGCTAATGGTAATGTGAGTATGAATAACATACAGTGGACTCTTTGTCTCCGTTGTCGCACACAAACTTTCTCTCCTGCTTCCACGCAAACACAAACACTTGCCTGGAGTGCTCCTCCCTCAGGACCCCTTCTGAAAGGATGGAGCCACAGAATAATGCTGTCAACTTTTATTGGGCTGAGAACCCTAATGGAGGGGAGAGTAAAATACACTAGAGGGAAACCAGCCTGTCGTTTCCTCACTGGGCTTGTCTGAGAGGAAAGAATCAAGAGACGAGAAAATAACACCCAGAAAGTCTATTGCAAATAGCTGCGAGGCTGCTCGTAAACCGCTCTTACATATTTCATATTTATCAGTTCTCTCAGTGGTTGAGTTTTAAAACAAGAGTTGTGTTTCAGGAGCACTTAGCCCCATTAGGCTGAGATACAGTGTGTATTGGCAGGCAAGATTACTGTTAGTGAGTGAAAAATAGTGTTTTTGTTCATTCTGTTATAGTGGATTGATTAAAATCTGGTACAAACATTCATGGTTGGCGTAGGATGAACCCTGCTTGCCTGATTTGCTCTCTTATGGAACAGTTAAGGAGAGATTTATGGATCGATATAACTCTGTCGCACTGGTTTCAGATTTTTAAGATGTCATTTCACTTTTCTGGTCCTAAATTTTTTTTCTGAAAATAACAAATTTATGCAAACTAATAGGCTTCAGAGTGATGCTAAATGCCCACACATAACCACAGTTGTGAGGCTGTTAGCAAGTGCAGCCTGACAGAGCTGCTTGCATGGCGGCAGACTCTTCACCGTGTCGAGGCACATTTGGGACATTTATATGCGAGCTGTATAAATATATTACAAGCACAGTTTTTTTTGTATAAAAAATTCAAGAGAAAGTGTTTTTATTTGTGCATTTTGTTTTGCGGTCTACCATCCAGAAGCCCTCATATGCAAAGTTTCACTATGAGCAATGCTGGATGTTAACTATCTCATACAATATCATATATTTTCAGATGGAGTTCATTTTTGTACATGCAGGTCATTTTTACAAAGTAATTACTATTCGACACAGATATTTTGAGCTCTATTTCAGTTCAAATTGTTAATTTTTTGAAGTGAATTATTTTTCCTGGCTTCCCGTCCTTCTACCTGCAGTATTAAATGGAGATATAAAGCAAAGACGAAGCAGATGCCCGTTTCTCCATCGACAACGCGCCACAAGGCTCGCTGTGTTTTGAGTAGGAGTGTGACTCATTTTTTCTTGAGTGGAAAAATTCAGCTCTCTGGCTCCTACTATCTCTATTGTTATTGCTGCCTCTACCCACACATACAGTATACGTAACTCAGCTGGATGCAACAAGTTCACGCCTGTTCTCCGGGGGCTGTCGAGTGGAATTCTGGGAAATATAGGAGATAATTATCTGAAGTAGAAGTAGACAAGGCGGGCTCAGGGAAAGTGGATGCAGAAAGAGATGTGAATTTTAACTGCTTGTCACTCAAGTACTCCAGGAATGCACCGAGAAGCGAAACTGCTAATACCTTTTTTCCTATCGTCAGACGTACAGGTGATTACTTATGCAGCATTTCATTGTGTCTCCATGTGCTTCCTGCGCTCTTCACTGCTGCCATATCTCCTTAATGGAAGACCCAATGAATATTTGATGCGCATTAATCAATACTGTAACTTTTTGAACTTTCCTCTCTAATGTCTTCTGCTGTATGAGGAGATAACTGGGCACTTATTCATGTTGTATCCGTCCCCTGGAAATACACACTACAAGGTCTGTCATTGCAATTAAATGTCTTTAATGTTAAGACAGTTCAATTTAAATACCCACTAATGGATCTTTTATGTTCTTAAGAGAAGGAAATAGTCACATGTATGCGACTGTAGTCCCATGTGGCCCACTATAGATTATTTATGGGAACCTGTGGCCTGGGGACTTTTCAGAGTGTATTCTGAGAGAAAAATGGACCAGTTTATGCCATATGATATTCTAAAAAAACAATAAATCTCAAACAGCACTAGGCTTGCTGCAACAATAGTGAGAAAAGACAAACAAAATTGCTGCGGAGTGAGCCCAAGCTGCTCCAGAAAAGCAGATAAATGGGGTGAAAGCTTAACCAGCAGCTTTCTCAAAGCAGTTAAGGCCGCAACACGACACACTGTCTAGAACTTTTTTTCTCCCTCTTTTCTTTCGAGGGATGTTGCCATAGTAGGGACAAAAGAACATGGAATGTCAACAGAGGAGCAGGACGAGGAACAAACGTCCACATGAAGTGTGTGTCTGTGTGTGTGTGGAAAAGGAAACTGAGAACAAAAAGGGAGGATAGAGATGGCTTGAGAAGGGCAATGTAATCACTTTAACCTTATTTCCGGGAGTTTTTTTTTTTCGTGTGTGTGTGAGCGAGCACACTCCCAATCATTGCTATCCACATGCAGTGTACCATGCGTTCCATCATTTTGATAAGTCGGCCCCCTTGTTTTCATAGTGAGAGCTTTCCTCGGTGTTTGCTCACTTTGTGATGTAACTGCAGAGTTTTACAACGGATAAAGTAAAAATCATCCTTTCGTGGAGATGTAGGATTACATTGCCGTGATGTTCGCCCTATCAAAACATTTATGAAGGTGAACAAACACCATAACACCTCATCGGAGCATAAGAGCGTCATTACATCTGGCTTCATGTGGACTATGCTCTGTCCTCCTGGATCTTTATGGATGAGCAAACAGAGTGTATTACCCAACGTGCCCTGCGCTGTGTGTGGTCCTTTGATTGGCCCGGTGGATTATATAATTTCAGTCTGCTTAACGTTGCGCCCCCCACACACACACACATTCCATATTTTATATATTTATAGAACAGGAAACTTGTGGCACCTGACTGTTCCCAGACAGGAAATGTACCCTGCCTTCTGCCGCTTTTGTGAGATTTTTGCCCTTGCATGCAAGTTTTCACACAGAGTGTCTTCCTGCACATGGGTAGTTCACTTCTGAAGGCACAGACGCAGCCACTCTAGCGACAACTGTCACAGCTCGCCAGCTCTGAGGTCACGGACCGGTTTGACCACCTCAGTTTGTATTAACGCTTTGCTGCTGCCCTTGGGCTGGCCCCTATTTATAGCAGCAATGTTTACAAGGGCATAAAGACAGGAAAATAGGCACAGTTGTGTCTTTTCTCTTTGTGCAAATGGAGCTGTGGGCAACATGCAACGCGGTGAATTCACGTCTAAATCAATCTGAAACACATGTTGGCCTCTCGTGCTAAATGGCGCCATTTGGTAAGGTCAAGTTTGTTGTTTTCCACTCAGCTCACTGAGCTGGTGGGACGCAGCTGTATGCTAGTGTCAATACTGCTGATAAGATCACTCTCTTTTATTGTCTATGACTGATTTTTTTTTTTTTTTTTTTAGTTTATGACCCCCCCATTAAGTGTTTTAACATGTGACACCCCCCACACACACACACACACACACACACACAGCAGTCAAAAGAATAGTCGAGTGTTTAAAGGTAAGAGGCGTACGTCACAGATGTTTGCTTTGAGCGTGTTCACAGATGTTAGAGCCGGATCATCCCGTTGTTATTACTGCGATAATGAGGAATACGTGGACGACGAGGCTCGTTGTGGATGGTAATAAGGTGGCTGGACAGAGGGACCGGCATGACATCATGGTGGAACAGACCAACAAAGAGTGTCTTCCTGCGATAGTCCTCTCCTTCTGCTCAGGTCTGGGCAATGTTTCCCCTGACTTCCTTTGGCATACAGACCACACACACACACTTGGTGCAGAGTGAAGAGCTCTGCAGTAACCACTTTTTTTTACATCTAGAGATAAGAGTGGAACATAATTCCATTGTAAATAATCCCTTAATATTTCAGTGATGTTTCTGCAAATAACAAACCTTATACAGGTTTAAATAAAGTGGTTCTGGCTGGATTGGCTTCACTTTTTTTTAGTGAACATGCAACATACTTCAGACACAATTTTTTTATACTTTTGGAAGATTAAGTTGCAAAAAGAAATCCTGTCAGTTGCGTGGAAATACTTGACTACAGTCAGGATGGCAATCAAAAACTGTGACTTTGTCTTGCATTTTTTGCCATTACACGGGGCAGCACAACTCATTTGTTTGACTAGTGAAATCAGGAGCACTAAACTCTGTAAGATGACTGCAAAGACAGATCCGAATCCCATCCAAAGCAGAAAATAACTACACCTGGTGTTACACCTTCTAACAAAGGTTACAAACTTTTTCAGATTTCTTTAAAATAGTTTTTATTTTCCGTGCAAATACACTTCTTTGCAAAATCATCCCAATCATTGTAGAATTATTGTTTCAAAATGGAGGGATTCCAGTAAATCTGGTAGGTGTGCAGTATTTTTACTTCGCCAAGGCGGTGGGGTTATGTGATGGTCGGCGTACGTTTGTCTGTCTGTTTGTCTGTTAGCAACGTTATTCAAAAACAGATTAACGGATGTAGGTCAAATTTTCAGGGAAGGTCAGAAATGACACAAGGACCACCTCAGTAGATTCTGGTAGTGATGCGGCTTATAGTCTGGATCCACCGATTTCTTAAAGATTTCCATATCATTGCATGATAGCAACACAACATCACTGTAACTGTGACAACAAGTGAATGCTACGTCAGCTGCCTGCTGACGATCACATGATTGTGATCCTACTACAAATCGGTCTTTGTGAACTCATTGGAACCACAGACCATATCTATGATCAGGACTTACCCATCAGAAATCATGTGACTGATTAGCCTTGGCGGAGTACTGCTCTCACTGAGTGCTTTTCTTGTTTCATATTATATTATATATCACAGAAAAACTAAATATCACATGTCAGTTTTTCTAATATTTGCAGCCACAGTATTAAAATTGCTTGCCTAATATTGTGTAGGTCAGACCCACCGGGGTCCCAGTGAGTCTAGGGTGGTCCCAGGATTTAGGTAGTGGATCTTTTGGGTCCTGTGGGTTGCAGAGTGAGGCCTCTATGGATCAGGCTTGCTCTGTGGTGCTTAATTAAGTATGGAGGCCAGGTCTGAGGAAGATCCACAAGGATGTCAGAAACTTAGGTTTCCTAAACTGGAAATATATACAGTGTAGTTTCTTCCTTCTTTATTTACTGCTATATCCCTGTTCATGTTGTATACTTAAAAACAAGTGTGCAACATTCACACATGGCATGCTGTGCAACCGAAAAAAAGTGCAGCTTCTTTTTTGTCTTATCAGCAGATGGATGTCTAGTATGATACCATCAAGATGTTTCTCGTGATAAAGCAGCACCATACGCTGCTAAGACTCATTCTGCAGGGCCCTGGGAAGCAGGAAGAGGATGTTTTTGAGTGACAATGCAAACCTCTATATTGTCCTTGATATTCTACTTGTTGTGTATTTACCCCTTGTGTTTTGCATGCACAAGAACACCGGCCTTAACCTGCAGCTCTCATGCAAATAAGCCCTAAGCACTGAACAGTTGGCCTCGGCGGGAGCGAAGGAAGAAGGAGACTTTGTGAGAACAAAGGCACTTGTATCACAGTCTGGTGCTGGTTGGCCTCGCTGTGTTGGTACCTCACTGACCACCACAATATGACTCAACCGTGAGGCCGACATTTAACAGATCAGACAAAGGAGGTGATGTGAGAATAAGTGAGAGCTGCAAAATCAGAAAGGGATAATCAGTTGTTTGTGAACAAGGATGGTCGGTGCAGGCAGGAGATGAGTGTGAAGAGTCGCAGATATCTACCAAAACCTGTCTCACTTTTTGCACTGTGTAGGTGTAGCAGAGAATAGCACATATTCACAGCACATATTTACAGCACTCCTCTCTGCCAGCGCTCGTGCTCTCACATCACAATCTGTTGTAGATGTTATTACATATTGTATATGTCGGATGCAAAGCGTGACTGTCAGGATGTGGTTTCGGCTGGCTGCCCACAGCAGGTCTAACGTCGAGCTCGGAGTGATAATGTTATGGGAGGTGTTTGAGACCGCAGTTTTGTGTGTGTGTGAGCTTCTAACTGGTTAATGGCTTGGATTGTTTTGTGTGTCAACACTTTATGAATATAACCTCACAGCTACGCAGGGACATTTTTGAACGTGTGGACGGATGGGGCCTGCAGGACGGCCCGAGTCGGTTAAATTGAGCATGAGGACATTACTAGAGAGAGGTCACAGTAGAAACAGTGTGTGCGCATAAACACACACACACACACACACACACAGATGTTTGGGATGCCGCTAACCCCCTGGTGTTGAGCCAGACGGATGTCGTTCCCTCTCTGACCTTATTTTTGCTTCACTTGACATGCCTTGATGATGTCAGAGCTGCTAAGCAGAAACATAAATAAAAGGCGGCGACCACACTGCCCGCATGGAACAAATTAAGCTGACAAGTTCCTGTGTGCAGCGACTCCACGGCGCACTACATATTTCAGCTCATGTGTAAGTGACAGCATGCGAGAGTGAGAACTGTTTAACAGAGAAAGAAACAAACAGAGGACAAGATGGTTTATGGACGAAATTTACAAGCATATTCGTACTTTTTAGCAGGCCCGGTTTTGTTAAACAGGAACTCAGAGTTACTGATCTGTATATAGAATAAAACATGTAAAAGAAGAAGAGGTGTTTTTTCTTGTCTGTTAATGCCATGATTTTAAAATGTTACGACCTCCTTTTATATTAGTATATCTAATCCTTTTGTAAACTTCCTCCATGACTCAGTGTGCCATATCCTGCCAGAATATTTCCCCTTCATCAGGCAGATATACAACAATGCAACACAGAGTTTGACCTCCTTTGAACTGATTAAGGAGCGTATTTTTTTTAAGGCCGCACACATGAAACTGAGACCAAGCAGGAAATTACTTATTACATTAAGATGGATGGGAGTGTAATAAAAAAAAAGGGGTGGTTAATTTATGTAGAATATTTGCATGTTTTTGGGAGTGGTTGGGTGTGTTTACATATGGTTGTTCTCGTCTTTGCACAAAATAGATCTCTGTTGTCACTGACACCAACCAAAAGCATTAGGAAAACGGTGTGTCAATATTTTTGAAGTGTAAAAACTTCTAATGAAATCATGTTCAACAAACTGTCTTTTCCTCTACCATCACAACTATTCTTAATTGTGAATTTTGTCTAAAATTAACCAGGCATTTAACATTGGGACTTAAAATCTTGGGCCAAAAGTGAACAAAAATTAAGTTATCAAGCCAATGTCATCAAGTTACCTCAACTTAAACTTAATTTAAAATCAAGTAGTGCAGAAATTTGAGCTTAAATCACACAAAATTAAGTTGCCAGCATTATTATGCTGTCAAAATAATGTTTGCAACATTGAAAGCTTATCTAAATCAGCGAATTAGATTTTTTTTTTTTTTATCCTATCATGCATCTATTTTAATATGTCGTTTGAGTTACTTTTTAGAGTGTATTACAGTTTTTGTTTTTTGTTTTTCTTAACCAAACGGTCACAATCCATTGAAGGAGTCATGAGAGAAACTTTAGGGGTCCAAAGATGGGTAACGGGTTAGACAAACATGACAAGAAATCATACACATCGCTTCATTTAAGTGGTCAAAAAGCCAACAAGGAAGTGCAGCATTGATCAGTAGCGTTGTTCTATTTGTACGCCTTATAAAGCTGTAAACCTCTGACCTCACCCAGCCCTAAAACAAAGAGGTTGATGGGCCTGAAGCAGCAAATGAGGTCAGTCTCTGGCGGGTAGCAGTAGGGGGGATGATAACAGAGATTCTTCAGTAGAATCTTAAAAGAAATAAAAACACAGGCTAGTTCACAAGAAGCAGCAGAAGAGCAAGAGGTGATGGAAGCAGAGATGAGTTACAAAAAGCAGGAGGAGGGAGAAGAAAATGAAAAATAAACAGGTCCAGAGAGCAGCGAGAAGAAAAGAAAACAGGACACCGAGAGAAAAAGGAGGAACTGCATTATTTGCAGTTGTCTCAGCATTGTGTGGAAGTTGAATGCCTGGGTGGAGCGCTGATGTTCGGTACAATTATTCGACACGACGTTGACCCTTCACAGGAAATCTGTGCCATTCGGTGGACGCTTTTATCCACAAACGCTCTACAGTAGCAGTAGTGCATTCATTTTTAGCTTGGTGCCCCCCTCCTCTCCCATCGGGAATGACCTTCTCCACTCTGCGTGCTGTTGTGCTTTTTGGCAGACGTTATGTATTTATCAAAGCAGATTAAAATACTGGACCACACAGCGAAGTGTGCTGACGTTTTATTGGGGGAGCATAACTTCACTTATTAACAGTTTTCACGGAACAACTGGCGCTTAAATAAGGAAGTGTTTCTGTTTATAGCTTGTGTGGTCTACAGTAATGTTGATGAGGAGCAGGTGCTGGAAGTTAATGATTCTCTTGGAGGATATTTTAACTTGAGTTATTAATATACTCATGCTTTGTGTTTGTCTGTGGTGATACAGGGACTGTTCTGTGCATGTGAGCATAGGTGACTTAGGGTCCCATACTTAGGAAATAAACAGCTAAAAACCCTGTAATACTCACAGTAAATCGAACTTGTAAGGAAAGGCTGAAAAATTGTGTTGTCTTCTTAAACAGAAATTTTTTCTACTTAGTTCTACTTGTGTCACATCAAATAACCACTGTTTTTTGTTGTTTTTTTGTTTTTAAAAAAGTGCACTTTGAGTGACAGATGTAATATCTAACTGCATTAATGCTTGTATTTGAAGAGCCCATATTGAACTTTTTGGTTTACCCTTTGCTTTAGTGTGTTAGTTTTTTTTCTTGGATATAAAAAAAGCCTGCAAATGTATGTAATCAACATTGGCTCACTTTTGTTGGGCCAGCTGACCAATCAGAGCAGAGCAGGCTTTTCAGGAAGGACACCCTAAAGAGACAGGAGCTGAAATGAAGCGTTTTTAGGTTCCAGGCTGAGTTGAGATGCTGCAGCGAAGCATAGGGTGAGAAATATAATATGTTTTTTGAACGTTAAGGAATATGTGGAGCCCAAAACATAAACTTGAGAACATGTGCATAATATGGGGTCTTTAATAGTAGTTGCTGTCATTTTGGTTCCCCTTCAGATTGGTTGTTGCTGCCTTTTGTTCCACATTGACAATTTGTATTTCCGTAGCGGTGGATTTGTAGTAGGATCGCAATCATGTGATCGTCAGCAGGCAGCCGAAGTAGCGTTCATTTGTTGTCATGGTTAAAGTGCCACTGTGCCGCTATCTAGCAGTGATTCAGAACTCTTTAACAAATCCGTAGATCCAGGTCATAAGCCGCATCACTGCCAAAATCTAATCAGTTGATCCGTTTGTCATTTCTGACCTTCCCTGAAAATTTCATCCAAATCATTAGTCTGTTTTTGAGTCGTGTTGCTCACAGACAGACAGACAAGCATACGCTGATGGTCACATAACTCCACCGTGTTCCTTGGCAGAGTAATCACTGTTATGCAGCAGCTTCTCCGTAACATGACATTATGTTGAGCAATAAAAGCGGCCTGTAAACTGTCTAACGTCACACCAAAACATTCGTATTGTTGTGTGTAATTGAAATGTCTTGGATTAAAGTCTAAGTGAGCGTGTATATACAATTACATACCCTACACCGTGTAGTTGAGATGAACAGATAGAGAAACAAACATTGAGGCAGCAATGCAACAGGATTGATGGGAAAACTGCTAAAGCTTTCAGTCAGAGGCTACAGCATGACGTAGTGCCTCTCACATTCCTGGGTTATTACTTAAAGATGTCTGCTTGTCATTGTTTCTCCTGCTCTCATGCTCTCAATGCCTCTCTCATTGGGCGAGCCACTCGCAGCAAGTTTCCACTGCACAGAGCGGTTAAAGGAAATCCCTGTCAGTTCATTACAGCAGTGTTAACATGTTACGAAAAAACTAAAACCGATTCGAACATGGCGTAGGGCAGAACAAGCTGTAACGCATGGAAAACCGTGAAAAAAGAGCTTAAAGTTGTGTTTATTCCCTTCCCGTGCACACTATGAGAGGAAAAGGTAAAAGTGATTTGAACATGGTATAGATTTGGAAGCTGTCAAATCTAAAAAGCAAAGATAAATGGGATTAATGAAGAACTGAGAAAAACATTTCTCTTAAAAATCTGAGGATTTTTGTTCGCAATGGTGTTCTGTCGCAGGAAGCTGATGCATGATTATTCAGTGCGGTGGAATCCAGTCTGGCAATGTCCCGGGTTCTGATGGGAACTGAGCCGGTCAGAATAGAGTTTCTGTCTTTGTGGACACAAACACACAAATCACACTCACACACACTTTAAACACACACTGTTCCACTTTCAGAAAAGCTACTGAGTGAGGAAGAAAGTCAGTAGAGAGAGGAGAGATTTACGGAGGAAGTGAGACGTAATCTATGAATTATATATACACGCTGAGACTATGATTTCATTCAGGGGAGAGCCCACACACACAACCCCCTTCTTTCTCCTACTTCTCTCAGCCATTAGTCCTTCATTTGCTCCTCACTGATGAAAATGCACTTTGACAACTTTATGAAGTTCTTTCATTATAACATGTTCGCCTCCTGTTTGTCTGTCACCACAGGTGGAGGAGGAAAGCGGAAAGGAAGGAGCAAAAAATGGAAGGAGATCCTTCGCTTTCCCCATATAAGCCAGTGTACTGAACCTGGAAGCAGTATCGGTACGTGTTTGTGTTCCCAATGTGAAGAGGATGTGTTTGTCTACGAGTGTTCCAAAGGCTGTGTGTTAAAATCTATCTTTTTTTTTCTGCAGACAGGGACTATGTCAGCATCTGTGAGAAACAGCCTATCGGACGGCTTCTCTTCCGTCTTTACTGTGAGACAAGACCTAAACTGCAACGATGCATCCAGCTACTGGACGCGATGGTACGCACACACCCACAGATTGTATATAAACGATGGGCAAGGACTCTTAAAGAAAGTCAATGTGGAGGTAACTTAAACCATCATGCCAGTAGGGGGCGACTTCTTTGTCTGCTTAAAGAAGTCAGATTCTATAGTAGCCTGTGAGTTGATGAGCCTACTTCTCACTTGATTTGTTACCTCAGTAAATGTTTTCCTGATGAGCTTAAGGTCCAAGGCCTTGGTTCTCTGCCGGAAAACAGTGGACTGCTCCCTCCAGGTTGGGAGGGAGTTGCTTCTCCAAGCGAAGGAGTTCAAGTGTTTCGGGATCTTGTTCATGAGTGATGGGGAAAATGAAGCGAGAGATGGGCAGGCGGATTGGTGCGGCGTCAGCAGTAATGCGGGCGTTTTATCGAACCATCATGATAAAGAGAGAACTGAGCTGCAATGCGAAGCTCTCATTTTACCAGTCCATCTACGTTGCAACCCTCACCTATGGTCATGAGCTCTGGGTAGTGACCGAAAGAACAAGATCGCGGATACAAGTGGCTGAAATGAGCTTCCTGTGTAGGGTGGCTAGACTCAGTCTTAGAGATAGGGTGAGAAACTCAGGCATCTGGAGGGAGCTCAGAGAAGAGCCACTGCTCCTTCACATCCAAAGGAGCCAGTTGAGGTGGTTCGGACGTCTAATTCGGATACCTCCAGGGAGACTTCCTTTGGAGGTTTTCTGAACACGTCCATCTGGGAGGAGACCCCAGGGCAGACCCAGAACCCGCTGGAGGGATTATATATATCTCATCTGGTCTGGAAATGCCTCGGGATCCCCCAGGAAGAGCTGGAAAGTGTTGCTGAGGGGAGGGATGTCTGGAATGACTGGCTTCATCTGCTTCCTCCGCAACCCGGCGCCGGATAAGCGGAAGAAGATGGATTGATGGATGGATGGAGTTTTAGGTCTCAATCATGAGTTTGAAGTCTTCTCCAATAAAGAATCATATTCATTTTAGGAATTACGGTCCCACTTAGAGTAAATTAGATGAACCAAACTATCTTATGATTGACAAGTTTCCATCCAGTAGGTGTGCACTGGGTCCCCAGCTTCTGGGTGTTGGACCAAAGTGATGTTCTTCAAAGCCGATGTATGAACCAGTGCGTATTGTATTTGAAGAATCTACCCTAATCAGGAAGCATCAACCCTGATGTGTGCTACAAATTAAGCATATAATAGTGTTGAGTAATTAGTGACCACAACTAATGCAAAAGCCCTATGAATGACAATCTGCAGTCTGGCACACACATGGACTGTGGATTAATTGCAAAATTTACAATGGCCATATAGAATATAATTCCATCCTTATTTTACCTGATAATGACCGAATTATACTAATCACATAATTGTATAAACCTTTGATGCCATTAGTCGCAATCATCTAAATTGTAGGTGGCACTGTCATTAGGGCTGGACGATTATGGCAAAAATAATAATCACGATTATTTTGATAGATATTGAAATCACGACTAATAACCATGATTATTCATAATTTCAAAACTTGAGTATTTATTAAACTACAACTTGATAGAACAATCAAAAATAAACTTGTAAAAAATATTAATATATTAAATAAAAGCAATAAAGCAAATAAATTAAAATAAATACCCAATCTGCTTGCACTTCTATAAAACTTGTAAAAATAGCAATATGCAAAATACACTAATAACTCAGTCAAAAACACAACCTGAAAATATTCTTTGAACTCTCTCAAAAATGTTTTTTAAATAACAAAAGAGGGGTTGGCTGCATAGTTAAACACTCCCTGTAGTTAGCTTCCTACAAACTTAGGTTTTTGGCAAGGAAGACGAGTCTGTTTACTTGTTCTGGCTTCAGTGACGAACGAAGGCAGGTGACAACATTTCCACCTGTGCTAAAAACCCGCTCTGATGCAGCACTTGTGGCAGGGATGCACAGGTGTTTCCTAGCCAGTTTGGAGAGCCGTGGGTAGAGTGTCTGTGCTGCTTTCCACCACTCAAGTGAGTCGAACTCAGTGTCAAGTGACCTTGCCTGGAGGTAGGCTTGAAGCTCAAAAGACATGGCCTGCTCATCTTTTATTTCAGCACGACATTTAACGTACAGACCAGGCAGTGCATCTCTGCTGAAATATTTACGTGATGGCAACATGTAACGCTTGTCCAAAGTTTTAATAAGTTTCTGGAATCCTGGGTTGCTTACGGTACTGATGGGGCACATGTCCTTTGCTAGCATAAATGTCACAGCCTCCGTTATCTCTTGATGTCTCCGGGAGCTGGTGGGATATGGAGTGGCACTGTAAAGAGTGTCCTGAATGGAGGACTGTGTTGTCGTTGTGGCGCTGGCTGAGGCTGACGAGCTAGCACTTTTTTGGCTCTTCTGGTCCTTTAAAACTTGGTCGTAGACCACTTTGTGACTGAACTTTAAGTGGTTAAATAAATTGGTCGTGTTGCTTTGTGGAGCGGACACGACAGCGTGACAAATTTTGCAAGTAATGTCCTTCTGCTGGATGTCCGACGACTTGAAGCCAAAATGCTTCCAGATGACTGAAATAGTCCTACCTTTCTTGTCAACTAAAGGCTCCTTTTCTGCCATATTTGTAAACCGCTTTCTTCGCGTGCTGCTGATCGACAAGCCCTTGCTGCAGCTGCGCAAACAACACAGGTGCATTCAGGGTGCTTTGGCAGCGTAGGAAATTACATACACGCCGCGCCGTGTGGCACATTAATCGTTTTTCTTCGATTATAACGTTTTTATGATCGTGAGTAACCAAAATCGAAGTCATGATTAAAATTCAATTAATCGTCCAGCCCTAGCTGGACCTACAAAATGTGGTCCTGGTGTCCAGCCTCCTCTGCTCCAGAGACTATAACATAAAAATATATAAGTCAAGTTCTTTTGTTGTTTCACACATGATTAAAAAAATCCACTCTGCTGAATGAACGTCCTCTGTTTAACCCATTGTGTTTCACCACATCCTACTCCCACTGTTTACATTATCTCACCTGATCAGTGAAAAGCCCAGTGACTGGCTGAACTTTCCCATCATGGTTGACATATCCTAAAGCCTGAAAAGAGAGCCAAGATTATGTGCACAAGTCACATTTTTCCAGACCTTTTAGATGACGAGTTATTAGGAATTTTTGCACAGTGATGCCGTGAAAAAAGAAAAACATTGTCTAAAAACATCACTGGAAGTTTCTTGTTGAAAATCTTCCGTATTTCGTGAGCTGCACATGATCAGTTCTGAGGTGTGAACATGTTCTCAGAGTATCGGGAGCAGCGGCGCTCTTTTCTGGCTGAATGCAGGTCTAGAAACACCCGTCCACTTTTTCTCTGTACTTACTTGGATTACAGCGTAGCCTGCAAATGTGCCGGTGCTGGGTCATGCAGCCCAGAGGAGACAATTAAACTGAGTAGTGATTATTCAACCAGCCGGATTCTCCCTCCCTCCGTCTGCCCAGCTTGTTGCCCCCCTCCCCACATCTCTCGCTGTGTCTAGACGAAATACCTCCCACATGACACATTTAAGTCTTCATCTATCTATGCCCAGAATATCTTTTGCGAGCATGTGACGGGACAGAAAGGACAGCATTGTTCCCTCGCGCCACCCCTTCCAAACCCGGCACACACCCCACAACTCCCCTCCTCTGCCTCCCCTCCCGCCCTCATGCTTTAAACCACCCGGCCCTAAAAGTGACCATCACCCTTTGCGAGGGGGTGAACCGCTCACCCCCAAACACAGGTTGAAGCTAATTCTGCTGCCCCATGTGACGGACTGTGGAGGCCCGGTGCTGCGCTTTGTACGCCGTACTTGACAATAAACCAGGTCTGAGGGCGATTCCAACCGGGCAGGTGTTTGAATGTGAAGTGATTAAACAGCAATCTGAATCCTGTGTGGGTACTATGACGTTTACTGGGTGGTTTTATTATGTAATCTGGTCGCTAAGCTTTGCAGGAAGTGCGTCGACTAGCTAGGAATCGGTGAGGGAGCATGAGCACAACAGCTCGGGAGGAAAAGAGTGTGTGTGTGTCCAGCAGAGGAAGGAATGTGTTTGGGGGTTCCAGTATTTTCTCCTACACCATGAGAAGGTGTGTGTGTGTGTGTTGGATCCCCTCTGCTTCCAAAAGGCTAAAGGGGCGTCTTCTTTCCCCTTTGGCTGACCCCCCACTGGCAAAGGGTGGGAGTCAGACAGCTCATGTACTCAGGGTGTGTGTGTGTGTGTGTGTATATATATGTGTGTGTGTATGTGTGTAATTTCTCTGTTGCCGCTGATAACAAAGCCTCAGTTAATCAACACTTGGCAGCAATTCTCCCTTTCCCTCTGTCGTTCAGCCCAGCTCTCACATATTTACGTTTGTATATGCAGTATGTATTTATCGCCGGACTCCTCCTGGCTTTGTGTCAGCGTCAGTGACGTTGTGCCTTTTTAAAGCCAGGTTTTTTTCTTAAGCTCCGGCTTATGTGTGTGTGTGTGTGTGTGTGTGTGTGTGTGTGTGTGTGTGTGTGTGTGTGTGTGTGTGTGTGTGTGTGTGTGTGTGTGTGTGTGTGTGTGTGTGTGTGTGTGTGTGTGTGTGTGTGTGTGTGTGTGTGTGTGTGTGTGTGTGTGTGCACTTTATATATATATATATATATATATATATGTGTGTGTGACTCTGTGTGTGTGTGTGTTTTGTAGTGGAAAGCTGGTGACGCTGGTGTGACACACTGTGACACTCCAGGACCTCAAGGAATCCCACCGTGTTTACTGTGTGGTTGCCAGGCAACGCAGGAGCATGTTGGGGGAAAAAAAACACTAATAGAAAGAGCCGGGGCCAGCGTGCAGCACGGGCGCCATGTCGCTTCCCTGCTTTTTGAGAATTTTAAAGCGTTGGCTACAAAATGCGTCAGAGCGCTTTTCATGTTGCGGCCCCTAGGAGACGTCCAACGGCCAAACCTGTTAGTGTCAGCGGCCGCATATGTTCAAACACGGAGGCCAAGAGCGGCATATGTTTGTTCTGAGAGTGACAGCGACACACAGAGAGCGAGAGGTGTGTGTTTGTGGTGTGGCCTTGTCCCCGCTAAACTGCAGCTGCTTCCTCATTCAGATGAAACAGCAAATTAGGTGTTTTTATCCTCATTAAAGGCTCAGAGAGAGAATCTGAGAGGAATTTTTTTTTTGTTTTCCGACAGTTGGAAAAGCAGAAAGAGGAGGGGAAAGTGAAGCATCCTGTTTAAGTCCAAGTTCTAAATCGTCATCAGTGTAATTTAAGAGGATATACTTTTCAGTAACATGTCATTTATCTGAGCAGACTTCTTCTGGTTGGATGATTATAAAACACTTGAGTTGTGTTTAGTGTTTTCCCCCCCTCTTTTTCCTTCTATTAACCAAATAGTGAGTCTATGCTGTGCCGATTATACAGCACTTTGAGGCAAATTTGTGATTTGGGGCTCTCAGGATAACCTTGATTTGACTAGGAAGGGAAGCTTTTTGCATAAATTACGTTTTTTTTAAATGAATGCTCTTACGAGTCCATTTAAGTTTGGCGCTTGATAAACCATTTACTCATGCTTTGAAGGTCAGGTAGAGAATCCGCCTATTTGCTGTTACAAAGGTCGATAAAGTCAATAATAAAAGGTCAAAAGGTGACTCGGTTCCTAACAGGAAACAAGAATGCTGCTGTAAATGTAGTACACATCAAGGCTGCAGTTGTAAATGTCCAGAGGCACTGCAGCTGATGTTCGGACATCAGCCAGGAATATTTTATAATCTGGCAATCCAGAAGACATTATTAATGTTTTACATCTCAACTAGTACACTAGTAAATGAATGATTAGGCAATAATATTGGCATTATTTACAACCTGAAGACCTTTAGAGAAGGTGCATTGTTACTAAGTGGCATTCTTTTCTACTCAGAAAACTAGCATGAAGTCGATAATATTGCTTTCATGCCTTCTATAGATGTCAATGCTAGTATCAAATGCAAATCTCACACAGTACATTAATGACACTGTGGCATTTTGTTATTTTAGGACGACTATGAGGTGACACCCGATGATAAAAGAAAAAGCAGAGGGGACCAGATCATCAAGACCTTTCTTTCTAAACAAGTAAGTTTCTTTATCTGATGCATTTTATCAACTTGTGGGGCTTCTTTTGACTGGAAAAGTGTATTTTAGTGACCGTTTAAAGTGACTGATGTTACAAACCTGTGGAAATAAGACTCCCAGAGGTACTTATAAGGCTATAGTAAGTCACTGTGCACATGAAATATACAAAAACAACAATGCAGTGTTTGTTCAAAGCGTATGGAGGGAGTTAAAAATGCTTCTCCTTGGTTTGATGTAGTGCGTGTAATAAAAAAGTGATGTTTTTTGTGTATGTGTGCGCGCATGTTGCTGTGTGTGTGTGTGTTTACATGTGTTGATGTAGTCACCTCAGCGTGTAGACATAGCAGAGGTTTTTGCAGACCAGTGCAGAGAGAACCTCGAGCTCAGTCCATGTAAGGAGATCTTCAGCAACTGCCGCAAGTGAGTCGCTCATTCATTCGCTCTCACCTGTCTCTCACCTGTTTTTTTAAAATTTCCTTCTCAGTATGTTTTAGCCTCATCGCAACAGAATTTTAACTTGCATCATACTCTCAGCTGTTGTGACTGAGTCTGTGATCGTGCTGTGCTGTGTTGTGTTGGAGCAGGGCCGTCCACGACTACCTGAGCGGAGCGCCGTTCTTAGACTACCAGAACTGCATGTACTTTGACCGCTTTCTGCAGTGGAAGATGCTGGAAAGGTTGGTTTGTGTTTTGTTTTGATCAAAATATGTAAATGCTGGATGCAAAGTGGTGAATTAGTGCATAGTCATAGTCATCTATGAACTAGGCCACTAATCTGTATTGTAGCTGATAAAGTATTGCAGCTGATAATGTGATAAAACTGTTCTTTTACCCTGATTGAACAAACAATTAAAATATAATAACTTGTGGTAAATGTTCCATCAGAACTTGCCCGTCTTGTCGGTGAGCAGGAAATACAATTAAATGTTATTAAAATGTCAATGACGATGTTTTTTTTTTTTCAATCATTTTTCAAGTTTTGGTGTCTTACATTATATTATTACATTATCAGGTGTTACAAGGTTTCCTAGTTGCAGATTTGCGATTCCAAAATTGAATAAATTGATTGAGAATAAATAGATCACATGAAGTTAAATTCATCAAAAGTGTGATTATAAAGTCATGAACATCTACAACAGTCATCTCAAATATGTAATCAATTACACAAGCTAAATGTCAGCTGAAAACAACCATAAAAATAGCTCCGACTGCAGCTAAAGCCAAATCACCAATGCATCTAAATATTGGAACTGTTATATAATATACCAGCACATGAAATAACAGTCATATGTTAAGTACCAGAAGAAATAAAAACTGGAGGATTAAAACATGGGTTGAGGAGCATGATGAGTGTAGACAGGAAAATATTTTGTACAGAGTGCCTATCAGAGGCAGTTAGAAGCAAACAGCAGGCTTTCAGAGCAGCCTTGATTGTATCCGTGTCTGGAAAGTGAAATTACGTACAAGATGCCCCACCCTCTGAACGGGAAACAGACTCGGGATGGTATCGAGTTCCACAGATAATATCTCTGTCTTAATCAATATTACATAAGCGTCTATTAATGGATTTTGCTGTGTCTGTCTTCTGTCAGGCAACCAATCACTAAAGACACATTCAGACAGTACCGAGTACTGGGGAAGGGGGGATTCGGAGAGGTAGGAGAACCAGAGAATAAGAGTTCACGATTAAAATATTGTGGTTTAACAGTGATGTCTGAGGAAGCATTTTGTTTTTCCTCTCAGGTGTGCGCCTGCCAGGTCAGAGCGACGGGGAAGATGTACGCCTGCAAGAAGCTGGAGAAGAAGAGGATCAAGAAGAGGAAAGGAGAGTCCATGGCTCTCAACGAGAAGCAGATTTTAGAAAAAGTCAACAGTAGATTTGTTGTGAGTAAACAGAAAAGAAAAGAAAAGAACAAAGTGTTTTTGCACAATGCACTTTTTTGTATATCGTGTTCTCGTCTTCCTCCAGGTAAGCTTAGCGTACGCGTACGAGACCAAAGACGCTCTGTGTCTGGTGCTGACCATCATGAACGGCGGCGACCTGAAGTTTCACATCTACAACATGGGCACGCCGGGCTTCGAGAAAGACAGGGTCCAGTTTTACGCTGCTCAAATCTGCTGTGGACTTGAGCATTTGCACAGGGAATCTATTGTCTACAGGTAGATCTGCAAATGTTAGGGTATTTAATGCAGCTTGATGTGTGGTTTTCTTCGATTCTCAGAGATGGAAAGTTTGTATTTTAGTGTAAATTGGTGCTTTTGTTCTTTGTGTTGCTGATTGCTGATTTTCTTTACATTCTCACATATTTGTAGGGATTTGAAACCGGAGAACATCCTGTTAGATGACAATGGTGAGTTCTGAAGCTTCACCAGCTCAGGTTTCTGCATTGCACAGCACTGTGTGTCTTCTAATGTCTTATGATGAGCTTTAAGGATGTGCAGAACAAAATAGCCTCACTTAGGACTCTGCTGCTGTGTTGCAGGACACATTCGTATTTCTGACTTGGGGCTAGCCATCAAAGTGCCTGACGGAGAGCTCATCAGAGGCAGGGTGGGGACTGTAGGCTACATGGGTAAGAAAAGCTTCAATCAACATTTCTGAATTAAACTTTCTGAATTCTCAAACCCGAATAAACCGTGTCCTCCCCTCTTCAGCTCCAGAGGTGATAAACAATGAAAAGTATGCCATGAGTCCTGACTGGTGGGGGCTCGGCTGTCTCGTTTACGAGATGACGGCCGGGCGGTCGCCCTTCCGCGCCCGCAAAGAGCGAGTCAAGCGGGAGGAGGTGGAGAGGAGGGTGCAGGAGGAAGAGGAGGAGTACAACGACAAGTTTACAGAGGACGCCAAGGCCATCTGTAGAATGGTGAGGGCTCGATGGAAAGATGTTTGTGTGGAGACGCACAGAGAGGGATGAATGATGAATAATTGAATGATTCATCTCTGCTTCTGCTCGCCCAGCTGCTCACCAAAGACCCTAAGCAGAGGCTGGGGTGCAAGGCGGACGGAGCAGCGGGCGTCAAGGCCCACTCGTTCTTCAAAAACATCAACTTCAAGAGGATGGAGGCTGGGATAGTGGATCCTCCCTTTGTGCCTGATGTGAGTAGTTTGTAATACCGTCCACAGTGTGTGTGTAGATCAATCCCACTGCTAAAGCCTACTCTTACTGCAGTCAGTCTCTGTTTTAATCGACACGCCGCTGGAAAAATGAAAAAAAAAACTGTCCTTTTAAGAGCAGCAAGTAAAATTCCAGGATGATAAATTATCTATTAAGATAAACTTGTCTTCTGTTTTTCCTCCCAACCCCCCTGTCTTTCACGGTCATTGCCCTCTCCCAGCCTCGGGCAGTGTACTGTAAGGATGTTTTGGACATAGAGCAGTTCTCCACAGTTAAGGGAGTAAATTTGGACCAAACTGACAACGACTTCTACTCCAAATTTGCTACAGGCAGTGTTTCCATCCCATGGCAGAATGAGGTAAGTGTGTGCACTTTATATGACATTTTTAAACGTTCACTGAAGTTTGTAGAACTTCTGGAAGAGCTCACTTAGAGCTCACCACTCACTTAGTTTTTTCCCCTTTTCCCTTCCTATTCTTTCCTCTCCTCTCATACAGATGATAGAAACCGAGTGTTTCAGAGATTTGAATGTGTTCGGGCCTCAAGGGACGAGACCCCCAGATTTGGACTGGAATCAGCCGCCGGAGCCGCCCAGACGCAGCCTGCTGGACAGGATCTTCAGGAGGCATGTAAGTGAACGCACAGACGCAAACCCAGACAAACGCATTTAAATTACCCACACCAATCTCTCCCTCTCTCTTCATCTGCTGCAGCACCCAGAGGTGTCTATTTCCAACAGCCGTGTGCAGTCTTCCAGTGTAAACTCTGTGGACTCCATGTCCAACTCTGCCCCCTAGTGGCACCGTGACAGTGTGGGAACCACACACACAAAGGGAAGGAGCTCCGAAGGGGGGCTTCCCCGCTGCTGATTGGTCCACAGCTGGGGCCTGAGCAGCAGCCGGAGACAGCCTGTCTAAAAGCCTAAACGGTCAGCCCATCGGGGAGGGAGGGGGGGGGTGACCAGGCCCTGAGACCCTGGGCATTTCTAGTAGGATGGTCAATGTTGCCGAGACGTTTGGAAATATTCAGACAAACCTTACTTACCCTCAGGATTGTTGGACTATAGAGCAGAGCCACTGACGTTGATGAAACCAGAAAAGGATAGAAAACAAGCTAATATTCAGGGGATCCACTGTATAATAAAGACCACCACAGGGAATAGAAGATGGGGTCTTGGTGAATTTTTATTTGTTGTTGATTTTCCAGAAAAGGAATTTCTTTTTTCTTTCAGTCATTTTCAGTCTTGTACTTTCTGGCCTGTATCTTGTACCAGTATCTATCATCTATCTGCATCCCCCAAAGTGTCACCATCTGCACAAGTCATACTCTTCTTAACTTATTCTTTCTCTGTACTTCACCTCCCATACCTCAGATCACTCCTAAACATTCAGAACACATCACCTCAGCAACCTCAACACATGATGTACATTGCCTTGCATACACTCAGGCCAAAGATTAGTTTTGTGATACTGTTGTCATGTTGAATTATTGGTTTTTGAAGGTTTTTAGCTGTTTAGAACCACAGGAGGATCAGAATGTGTGATCCGTTTTATACACTTTCTCTAAATATGAGCCTGCAGACATATCATATCGCTTAAAGCACACATGCATACAGTACATACACAATCAAATAGACGCACACACTCAGAGTTGTGAGAATCGTGTTGTGTTTTCATTGCATGGACAAGTGTAAGTATGGACAGCTGTATCCCTTTCGCTTCTGCATACCTCATTCCACATCGTATACACACAGAAGTCTCCCTCGGTTTACAGTGTCACTTTATATTAGACATTATGTGGAGTTTAAACTAATTAATATGCTGTACAGAATCAGAAATCTTCTTTTTGTTTTTTTTTGTTTTGCTCAGTTTTCTGCACAGTCCCCCATGGAGCGGAGAGGAACACATGCACTCAGCCTGACTTACAAGTTGCACAATTTCAAACAATGTCATGCTGTTTTGTTACCAAAAGAAAATGTTTTACCTCTAATCATTAAGGCACATTGTTGTATTGATATTGTCAAATGAAATGCCGCTTGTTTTTTTGTTTGTTTTTTTTACATCCAAAACTAAAGTGTTCTTGTTCTCCTTATGCCTTTTTTCCATGTAAAAGATATTGCTGCATAGCCATTGTTGTCTCATGTACAGGTTTTTTATATTTTGCCCCTTTACTCTTAACATGTCCTTCAGAATGCCTCACAAATCTAAAGGGTCTTCCTCTTGTTTTGTGTCCAACTGTAATCAAATCACACAGGGTATGTGAAAGGTTTTTCTTATCTGAATTTTCTTGAATCAGTCCAGTTCATTTATGTGAGAGCGGAGGAGGAGAGGAAGACGCCGGAAGATCTCGCAAGCACCACACAAAGAAGTGGCCTTCTCGCAGCAGCACAGCCAATTCAAAGGGAGGAGGAGCTCGGTCTCTTCTGCTTGTTTTAAGAATGTGGTATTTTCCCGATTTGAGGTAGTGAAAGCTGGTCCATGCAGTAATTTTAATTGATCTCACACAAGCCTGTTTTTTCTCTCTCTACGTACTTGATATGACAAAAAAAAAAAAATCTTAATCAGACTGAAGTGCCTCCTTGTTAGTATGATCTCCCAGACAATGCCCACACAGACATCAGCACTTTGTTTATCCTCTGACTGTCATGCTCTGTTTGCTTCGCTGGGGAACGCGTCAACACAAAAACACACAGACTCACAACGGTTTGTTGGAAGTGAAGGGAAGGAGGAGCAAAGGATGGCAGGGTGGGAGTCGACGAGGGAGTTTTCCTTCTTAATGTGATGTACAGCAAAGTGCTGAGTGCATGTGAAAGCCAAACCCACTGTGTCCTTCAAGTCCCAATAAACTCTGTACTATAGTTTGAGTACTCCACAGTTTGTCTGTGTCTTTATTTCAACCTGCAGAATGTTTGTTTCCTTGTTCATATTCAAATACAAGCACATGATCACATATGCTACTTTTCTAGCCACCCTTTTGTTGTAGTTCCTCATGTACAGATGACTGTTTTGCAGTGTTACTATATCCTAATAACATGTAAGATTTGTATAATTTAATGTAGCTTTGTAAAGACATAGGAGGAACTAGAATGCAGTTAATCACAACCAATCAATTTAACCAGTGTTAAGTTGGAGCATTTTGCAGTTTCACGAAAAGTGCGACCTCTACAGGTGACAGCAATGTGAACGACTTGAGTCTACGACTATTAAGGGTAATTTTATTGAAAGGTTTGGTTCTCTTTTTTTAAAAATAGACCCTCTCTTCCCCATACTTTATATATATATATGGAAGCAGCTTTTGGTTGCTTGGGTCATTGCTCTGCATGTTGGGCACATAGATAAAGTGACTGCAGTGTACAAAATGTGGGATAAAATGCACAAAATGTTAATTATATTCCTACATTAAGCCAAACCTGATATAAGATTGCATATTTTTTTTCAAAGCTGGTGCTTTAGTGCCAAATACCCTCTTTGAGCTCAGCTTATTAATGGAATAACTGGTTGTTCGATTAAATAGATACTGCTTTTATGACTTCCTGCATTGTGGTTGTATTTACAGTGGTTATATTCAGTATTATGAACGTGCAAAAACGAATGAACCAAAACTGCATTTTATTTGCAAATGCGCTGTTTATACAAACATCTTATTTTTTTCCTAGTGTGAAATGCAAATAACACAAAAATTCCAAAAAGCTCATCACCAAGTCAAACTCGCACTTTAGGTCCGTCTGGCAAAACTACAACACACGTCATCGGCTAGTAAAGGCGTCTTTGCCTGGACATCAAAAGCTAAAGCACTCACAGAAAGGCACTTACTTTCCAGAGACACTTTGAAAGGACAGACTCTTTAACCTTCAAGTTCCAGGTAGGCCTGCCAGCCGAGGATCCACATTAGAGAAAAGCCCCAGGACTGCAGCTCATTAAAACATAATGCTGCTCTCGCCAAATAGGGAGCCATTGGAAACAGGCTTATGACCCACTTTGGCTCCTGAGTCTTTGCCTCAGATAAAAAGAGCTCTGCAGGACAGGAGACGTGGGTCTGTCCACTGTGGCTGAGCAATGGGTCAGATAGTACTAGGCCTGTGTGTTCCAGTGTTAAATGAGAGGACGCCTCCCCACAGAAGGCCAGAGAGACTGATGGATAATTCCTGCCATCCAGTCAGAGGGACATGAGGTTGCAGGTTAAGGTTTTAGGATTTAGTAATCTCTTCTTGTTTTCTCTGCTGTTCACTAATCAGATGACCCGCTACTCTCTTGACAGGTTTCTGTTCCCGTGATGATGTGCACAGTTGACTTTGTGTCCGTATTTGATGTGCAGCCCACTAAGGCAATATTACCGTTAGATAACTGGGACTTCTCTTGGATGAGGTAAGCAAGGTTCACCAAACATGTGAGCAACTTTATAAAAACATGTTATTAACTGACTGTGGGGTGACATCTGACTATTATCTTCTGGGAAAACGTCCAGGAAGAGAGTGATTCAGTCTCACCGACAGGAAGACGGCTGCAGAATCATAAACATGGAGTTTAGGTGCGTGCATTATGAATTCTGATGTGCTTGACAAGTCTAAGTATGGAAAAAACTGACCTCCTTATTAATACAGGGTTAGTTTATAGAGAGCAATGCACGCTTGTTTACTTCCTTACATGCTGTTTTCTGTATTATGTGTATATTACTGTCTCCTTGATAGAAAAAAATGCAGGTTTGCTTTCCATTAATGCTCATATTTTCAATCATAGCGTACTAGACCAAATATCTTACTCGTAAGCGGCTTTTTTTCCCAGTGAAATGCCTTAAATAGTACCTTTTAGCACACACGTGGATTTGCTATAACCTCTAAGGCTATTTTTTTGCTCTTGTGTTTTGTTACATTTTGAGGAAAAATCAACCAATTTACTTTCCTTTAATTATGCTTCTTCAACCTTTTATTTATCTTCTGACTTTATTAGACACATTAAAATGTGACACTAAATGAGGAAATCATTTAACACATAATACTGCCTATTTGGGAACAAATTTATGTAGCTTTTGTTTACAATTATGTGTCGCCTGCTGCCTTACATGGTGACATTACTTCATTTGAGGCTGATTAGACTCCTTGTTAGACCACTGTGAGAAACTATTATAAACATAAATGCAAATAAATTGAAAGTGCTGCCAACACCAGTCACTGATACGGCTTATGAAAATCCACTGTCTTTATCCATGACTTACAGCTTTACAGCGCACTGTCTCCGGGAATTGTGAGCAGTTCTAAATCATCAAGGTTCAAGGTGATCAAACAATGTTAAACATAAGTTTTTAAGCTCTTAAAGAGAACCCAGAGCTTCCAGGACCCCAAAGAGCTCATTAAGGTTAATGACACTCAGCTATAATGACACCAGAGATATACAGAGAGGCTTATTCTGAGATATAACTCAAAACAAGGAAGAAACAAGCCAAACTGAATGGAAAATTTCTGCCCTCAAATTCCAGCGAGTGTTTAGGCTGTAATTGGCCGTGAAGGGACGGATGAGTCACTCAGGGTCTCTCCCACCGACCTCTCTTTTGGGCTCTCAGCACTGAGGAGAGGCTGCTTCTCCTCATGTCACCCAGCAGTTTGGGAATATTTGTGTGTCTGAGTAATGCGGCGGGCTCCAGGCACTGGACGTTATCTCACACAGAGTTTGTGAGAGCCTGAGACATGCTCGTCATGTACGCGAGTTGACCTTGGTGACATGGCCGTTGAGGAACAGCGAGGTGATGTGTGTGTTTATCTGTGTGATGATAGCAGGATGGCCTTGTGGGCAGAGCTCTTATATATACAGGCTCTTGCAAACGTCTGCAGATAGAATCTCTGACGCTCTCTCAGCCGTCCGTCCACTTCCTTTCAGAGCATTTGCAGCTCAGACCGACTTTGAATCTTTGTGATCTCCCTGCTTTGACAGTTTTCGAGTTCTCCTAAATCTTCAAGAAACTCCTATAACTGGAAAATGCTGCCTGCAACTTTTAAACTATGTGCTGGCATCTCCTATCGGCACATGAGGAACATGACAGGTGAGTGAGAGAATCCAGTTGGTTTCTCCTTGTTTTACTTTATGCTAAAATGCACAGTTTCCCAGGGGAGTCCTGCAGGGAACCCAGGATCAGAGTGGCTTAATGAATAAATAATGTTTTACTGTCCCTTTCTTTTCATATGCTTCATGTGTAATTAATAAACCACATGTAAAATATAGTAACTGAACACTTCCTCTTTCTGTTTTCCAGGTCTGAGAAAAAACGCCATGGTGGCCATTCATCATGAGCTGAGCAGACTGGCAGGTCCAGGCCCCAGTAACTGGATCAGCCAAGTCCGCAGAAGAAGCTCCCTGCTCAGTGAGTTGCTCTCATTATTTGAGTTCCATAATGCGAGAAACAGACGTGATAAGACAAGAAATTCTCGTATTTCATCAGAGAAATACAGCAATGTTACTCCGAGATGTGACCAGATGTGATTTAGTCAACTGCTGCTCTCTTTTAAGGTTCCCGGATTGAAGAGGGGAGGTACAGTGAACAGGAGATGTCCTATGTGAAGCAAGGCGAGGACGCACTGCAGAAGGCCATCAGCATCCTCGGCGAGCAGGACGGCTGGACTGTTGAAACTGTAGCTGTGAGTACAATATCGAAGCAGAAACAGAAGTATTTGGCCATTTTAAAAAGTCACGACTGCATGTACCTAGCAGTGGCTGATTAAAGATGGGTTTCACGTGATTTGTTGTCATTGTAAGAATGGTGCAACTGTTTGCAAGGTAAATAGCACATTTAAATAATAATTTTTGCACCTGTTTCTACTCTTTTGCAGAAAAATGGAGACAAAGTCCTGAGTAAAGTGTTGCCTGACGTTGGGAAGGTGTTCAAGCTGGAAGTGATGCTGGAGCAACCTTCTGACAACCTTTACGAAGAGCTGGTGGGAAATATGGAGCAAATGGGGGAGTGGAACCCAAACGTCAAGCAAGTCAAGGTATGATAAGATATTCTTTATTGTCCCTAGAGGCAAATTTCTCTTTGGCTAGTGTGACTCTAGGGATTACTTTTTTGAAGGTTCTTGTTTTACTTCACTGGTACAACATACCACAAAAAAGTACACTTCAGAAATATAAATCCAAGACCACTGACACATTCACACTGGAATGTCCCAGATTCTTCAAAAGATCGGCCAGGACACAATGATCACCCACGAGGTAGCTGCAGAGACACCCGGAAACGTGGTGGGACCGAGAGACTTTGTGAGTGTCCGCTGTGCCAAACGCCGAGGCTCCACCTGCTTCCTGGCTGGAATGTCCACTCAGCACCCAAACATGCCGGTACAGAGAGGCATCGTCAGGTAAGTCCAGAGGAGTCACCCGTAGTGAAATCATTTGCTTGTTGTGATATGCGGATGCATTTGTGTATGAGAAATGTACGGATATAGAGCAGTAGATTGCATTTAATGTCATTTAACCTGCAATTGTATATTAATCTTTGCCGTTTTCCAGAGCGGAGAATGGGCCCACCTGTATAGTTATGAAGCCCTGTGCTGAAGACCCAAATAAGACCAAGTTCACCTGGTTACTAAGTATAGATCTAAAGGTATAAATGGCCGCCTTTTACTGTTCCTACATTGATTTCCAGTGATCTATAGTGAAACTGTGCAAAATGTTACCTAATCTAACACTGGCTCTGTCATCTGCAGGGCTGGATCCCAAAGACAATCATAAACAAAATGCTCTCTCAGACGCAGGTGGACTTTGCCAACCACCTCAGGCAAAGGATGGCTAATAATGTTTCCATGGAGATGGCTCATGCCTGCTGACACAAGACGCCTCTTGAGCTTTGGCACAATGCGCTCGACAGCGTCAACAGTGGCTGCTCATCGGAAAAATCATGTGAATCTGCTTATAAATAATGAACAGCTAAGAAAATCCAGACAGTGTTGAGGAAATTAGATGTAGATTGTGCATTTTTGACATCTTTCAAAAAAAACCCTAAGCCAAATATGAGTTTTTCTCGCTCCCGGGAGTAGAAAATCTATAATGAGATTTAACATCATTGACTGGAAATTGACACATCGTTTTTCTGACCAGGGCCGGGATAAGAAATTCTGTGGCCTAATTCTCTCATTTGGTTCTTTTAAAACAAGTAAAAAACAACTTTATTATGCTTCTTAGATAACAAAATGAAAACTAAAGGCTGCTCAAGTAACTCAATTACAAAAAAAAAGTGGATTGTTTCAAAAAAAGCAAAGGAAAACCACAAAATGTGATTGTACGTGTTCATCTAGCACCATGCTGCATACATCTGCACTGAACAGCCAGTAGATTAAATATAAACACACAACTAAAACTGAACTCAAAAGCCTCTTAAACCTTACAGAGGCAGAACTGTGCATTCTGAAAATGTCCGTACTGTTGCACAATATCTTAAATGCATTCTATATCAGACTGAAATCAGTTTTTGACCAAGGCAAGTTTGAGGAAGTAGTGTCCACATGTTGCTACATAATGCAGTCCTGTTTTAAATAGTTTTACTCTTATTTTACTGTCTATTGCAATTTTCTCTCATCTTTGGTTACCTTTAGCAACTGGTTTGTACGTTTTTGCACGCTAGTTTATAAGATGCTGGCGTTACTATGGCATCACACAGACAAAACTGCAGAAAAAGCTGAGGCAGGCCTAAAAGATTTTTCACAAATTCAAGTTATTTTTTGTTGTTTCATTGTGATTACAGAATTGTTGCTTTATTCTGATTACAATAATGACCCCAAAGCAGACACCTTAAAAAAGAAAAACATTAACTTTACAGGTCTCACTGAGCCCCAAAGCCGCTGATCTTGTGCTGCAGTCTTCATATTCCTCCACATTTAAGACGCCTTGTTTGCGGCACATTAATCCACATCAGTCGGCTCCACTTTGGCAGAAACACTGAGTGCAGCAACAAATTGTACATTGTTTCATTCTGACAACACTCCAGTTATTGTCCCTGTCTCTGCCATGAAATTGCACTTTTATTTCACTGTTTTATTTATTGATATGGCGCAGATGCATGGCATTATAGTGACTGCCAAGTGAATAAATCACTGCGGTGTGATTGATATTTATGTTTTTATGCTTTTATTATGCTGTTGGAGAAGTAGAGAAGCAGTCTGGAGAATGATTAGTCTGTTCTTTGTTGGTGCATGAGAGCTTAAATAAAATCCTCATAAACATTTCAGTGGTCATTTGCTTAACTATAAAAATAAAGACTTTTTCTCCACACATACATATGGGCATATAAAAATAACAGAAATCTGAGCCCAAGAGGAAAAACACAAAACAGAAACACTGAAAGTTTTCTTGGAAACTAAACAGCAGTTGCACAATTTTTCCTCGCTTTGACGGGGAGGAGATGGATGAATTTAAAAGTTCTTTTTAAAACCATGACAAATGTAGCTCATAAAAGATGTCTTCCTGTTCCTTGATGGGTTTTTAAACTGACGGTTTGCCAAAATGAACAGGTGTTTGGCCGTTCAGATGTGTGAGGAGCCCAACAGCTCGCAGCTCACTGTGAGCCAGCAGCACATTCCCCGAGATCAAGTAACAGCGGATTTCATCCCAAACAGGAAATCTGTCCTCCATTATTGCCAGTTGTGTAACATTTTGCCTATTTTGTAAAGTTTCATTCCATCCAAACTGTTTTGCAACAGCTAATTTTCTTGAATGCAGCGCAGGCCACAGGGGCCAGGATTAGTTGCATTGAAGAATGGCGGTCTCACTCTCACAGTCTCACAGGATCAAGTTAGCTGCATGATATTCACCTGCACTACTTCACAATTATGTAATTATGTCACACCACTGAGGCCTGAGGGAAGTTTCTGAGGTGAAATATAAAGTGAGCTGACTCTAGCCTGGGCACTGAGGCAGTCATTTTTCACTTTTCCATAAACCTTTTGAGAAATCTGCCCTGAGACAAATGCCCAGTTTGGTCGGTCGTGACTCCTGTGTGTTTTAAAAGGCACAACTTTCAGCTCCAAGTGCTGGCTTGTGTAATGCAAAGCACTCTTTTTTTCTTCTTTTCATTGAAAAAATGTTCCACAAGGTAATAATTGACATCTGCTTGAAATCTCTCAAAATCTGAACATAAGCAGATGCGACACGAGTTGTAGCCATTCGTGGATCTTTTTTCCGTTATTTGTGTAACGAGAGCAGAGGACAAAATCTGGGGTAGGAAAGGGAAAATTATCCAGTGCCGATAAGTTGTGTAATAAGAGCAGAGAGACAAAACAAGCTATCTGGCAGCCATTTAGGGTCCTTGGCACTGATGACAACCTTGATTCATTTATTTTTCTTTTTTCCCTCTCTTTAATTTGCACCCAGTTTCCATCTGTTCATCTTTTACCGAAATTCAGCTCCAAACATCAGCTTTTATTATTTGGAGAGAGAATACAATACATTGGCAAAAAACAAACAAACTCAAAGCTCCATTTGCATTATATTAACGAACTAATTAACTACTAAAATAATTTTAAACCAACATGTTAAGGGAATCAGCTATTTTTTAGCAATCAGTCTTGACCATCTAAAGAAGGAAGGTAAAAAAAATGATGACGCCAGTTTCATTAAAATACATCAATTTGAGTTTTAAATCTAGAATTGCAGAAACTGAAGTTTATATTACACACAATATTAAGTTGATGCAGCTACCAACATTTTTATGTCAAGACAACCCATAAAAATAATGTTTGCAACTCAAAAGGTTTCAATCAGCAAATTAGATTTTTTTCCCCCCTTTTTTTTTGGAAAATCTTGCAACCATGTTTTCAGTTAAGTGGTTGGAATAGGTTCCTTGGACTACATTTTAACATGCAGGCACATTGCTACATTTTCTAACCCTATTCAGACATGGGATATAAATCGCTGTGATAGTAACGGACACAACCATGACACTGATACGATATTTGTCACATGAAATTTGACAAAACATCAGCTGACGAACAATACATGACATTGCTCTAATAAAGTAAAAGACTACTTTATTTAGATTTTTCCTAACTACTGAAAATTCTGTCCATGTGTGATGATTATCTAACTACTACTTTACCAGCAGTAAAATAGAAATTGCATTTGTGATGGAGCTCAGGACTCAACCTGATGTAACATGATTTAACTTTAAAAAACTGTGACAGCTCAACTGTATGAGGTGGAGAATAGTTCACAGTGCAACCTGCTGCTAAATCCTGACCTGGAGTGATTTTGTCTCCATGTTGGGGATCATTTAAAACTATAGTGTATTTATTAAATTACACTGTGTCGTATTACAGATAATGTCTCCAAAACAGTGTCTGTTTTGGATACCTTGGAGACACTTCTGAGGCTGCAGGTGTTTAATAAACTTTGAGGAAAAATGCTTACAAACAGATGGAAGCAACAAACTGAATTTCAGAAATGACACAAAGGCCAATTCATTAGATTTTGGCAGTAATGCAGCTTATAGTCTGGATCGACAGATTTCTTCAGGATTTCTGTATCATAGCGAGATAGAGGCACGACATCACTGTAACTGTGACAACAAGTGAATGCTACGTCAGCTGCCTCCTGATGATCACATGATTGTGATCCTACTACAAATCGACTGCCGAATTGTTTAAAGACTTCATCCACTGGAAATCATACAACGACTGAGCAGCCTTGCCGGAGTACTGCACTCTCTGATCTCAGCTGTTGGTGTCACAGCAAGTTTCACTTTTAGGGCCATTATAGTTTGTTGTCGAACAGATGTGAAATTGTAGCGCAAAGTGAATGGAAACTGTGTTGTGACTGATGTGTTTGGAGCATTATTGGTGCTAAATTACCTCACATAGTTCAAAGAATGTTGCTTGCACACATCTATCTGTGACTGCAGGCTGTTCAGACTTGCTAGGTGTTGAAGGTGATACCTAAACATTACATAGTAGGATCAGCATCACAACTTTTATGAAAATGTAAGCACAGCAGTCATTTTTACATGAAACAGACACGGAAATTGCATAGAAAACACCAATCACTGAAAGCTTCCTAAAGGCCTTTAGCCACAAGAAAAAAAACATCTACTTATTTCAAAATACATGATGTGGTTTGGAGAAAAGATTGAATCCTTTACCTGTATTTTCAGAAAAGAAGCGTGTTGATTGGAGGTGTGGATGCAAAAGAGATTGCAGGCTCTGTGCTCTCACTGTCTGTACCTGTGTGAGAGAAAGCAATGACGTAATGAAGCTAGAGTCGGGCAGGAAACCACAATTCCCAAGATGCACTTGAAATTACCGTGGCCACTGGACGGGGGAAGGGAAGCTGAGATTGGAGGGAGAAACAATCAGAAACTGAGGTACTTTTAAAATGCTTCATATCGCATAATATTGTCGGACAGGTCGCGACGGGCAACGTTTCCAGCGCATTTAACAGACGCCGGGGACAGAAGCGGATTTTTTTGGCGTGTTGCTGTCGGGTTTGGAGGCTGACTCCATCCCCGTTACAGTTCAATAGAGCTACAGCTAGCCCCGTTAGTTAGCCTGGCAGCTGGCTTTTCTTGTGTTAGCCAACGTAACTAGGGTCCGACCGCTTAACTGCACATTGTACTCATGACAGTAAATGGTATGGGTGTTTGCCGCAAATTTCGGCTGCCTTGCATGTGATACGGGCAGTCACTGCATTGTGGGTTTGGGTTGAAGCTGTAGCTGCGTCTTTGTGCCTGCGGGGTTGCTAGCTGACTTACTGCTAGCTCGTCGGTTGCTACAGATAATGGTAGCTCGCTGCTGCTGTAGCTGTCAAAGCGGCGGTACGTTACTGTGGGCGACTGTCATCTCGCAGAACCGAACTTATTCGGTAGTTTTTGGCGTTTGTACCACGGCACTGTCCCCGCATTGTGCTAGTGCTTTGCTGTATTTTAACTTAAAGTGATTTTGAAGAAGTATGCGGCTCATTTGCTTGAGTAAAAGTAGCGATACGACGCTGTAACAATACTCCATTACAAGTAACAGTCGTACAGGGGAAATGCTGGATGAATTAAAATATGAAAAGTGCAACGCTTGAGTATTTACATATTTTAAGCAACTTAATATGGCATTGTCTGGTTAAAAAACACACACACAGAGACGATAATGCAAACTGGGATAATCTCTTGTACGGTTGAGCTAATAGACCTTTTTCACAGCAGACATGTTGGCTTATCTTATCAGGAAAAGCTCAACTGACAACATCAAGGAGGACTGCAGTCCATTTAGGATAGCTGCATCCTGGTATTCTGACTGCATGACTTACCAGGACGCTTGATTTAATGTGCTTTTCCTGCTACACTTTGAAAAAAAATCTGTTTTGACATAGTTAAACCCATATTTTGCTCCTCATTTTTCATGTTTTATGTATCACCATGTAGGTAATAGCTGATTTGTGTGTTTCCCTCATGCAGATACTTATTAACTTACCTCATTTAATCATTATTTTACTTTTCAGATAGTTTGTGCATATGACAGCACCTCCACAGGACTCCTGCCATACAAGAAGTCTCTGCATGACCCACATCTGTAGGGACACCTGCAGTTCTTACTTTGGACGTGTGCTGCTGAAGACCTAGCACAGCGTCAGCGCAAGTAAATCCTACTTTACTGGGACCTCTAGGCACATACTGGATTTGCGATGAAGTGTCTCGGACAGGGAGAGCCCAGCCCTGAAAAGAAATGTCATTATCCAGCTTCTGTGTACCTCTGGTGGGGTTGAGGAGTGGGGCAGATCTGTGGAGGAGAGGAGGGAGGCAGGTTTATAGGAAACCTGTGTATTGATGGACAACCATTTCCTCCATTCACCTTTTGTAGACTGATACCTGCACATTCCTCCACACTTGCGGTTAATAAAACCAGACTGCCATCAGTAACCACACAACCGTTATGAAGAGAATATGATGTGCACAACGTGGATTTCTTCTGCCAGTGAGAGTTTTGGGAAATCAAGCTGCTGATTGTGGACACTGAGTTCTCTGTGCATATGAGGAAAACATGAAAAAAGCATAGATACTTGCAGTCACTAGAAGTGTGCACTACAGAAACCATGGTGGTCCTTGCATCAGCTCCTCAGCCCATCTCAGTTCATGACTTCAGAAGCCTTTAGAGGCCAAAATCAGGAACACACTCGACAGCCGACGCGCTCACATGCAATGGAAGAAGACATTGACGTCACATCCCACATTGAGGTAACATTATTTCGCCTGATTTAATCTCATTCCTGTGTTTGGGTTTAAAGTAATTTAACAGAAAGCAACACCTGCCACGTTGGTCAAACAGAAGTAGGTGCTATCTGACTGTTTCTGCTACAGTTTTGTCACCTAAGGGAGATTAATTGCTCCCTTCCTGCTTTGCACTATTGTTTAATGTTAAACAATTAGGATCTCAGTTTGTTTAAGCGGTTCTGTCACATGTGTTTAACTTAAGGCCTAAGGTCAACCGCTCTCTCTCTCTGCTTTAGCTGTAATCTCTGATTTGGCTTGCTTGGCATGTTGCTGTGGTGGCAGCTGACAGGGCATTTCCCTTATCCCCAGCTTGGTTTCTAGCCATAACATTACCTCTAACTCCTTGACTTCTCCCCTTGTGGTAATGTTTCATTTGTAAACAGTTGGATAAGTATGTCTCCTTCCTCTCTGAATGCGATGTACCTGCACAGAGACGGTTCTCAATGGAAATGTGCCATAAAATTACATTCTGCCAACACAGGAGGCAGCTTGATAAAATAGAGGAAGTGTTTGCAAGTGTACAACTTCAAAAGCATCTCTGAGCTTTGATTAGGCCCATACTGCTTAATAATTTTCACTAATTTGTATTTGTTTTCAGTGTCACAATGATTTTTAAAATCATAAAGCAGTGATGCATGTAGTGATAATGGATTACCTGTCTTGAGAGCTGCACTGTTTACGCATTGTGTACATGTCTGAAGCATCTGTTCTGTGTTGCTGCCTTCCTGTTAGGGTCTGAATGGTTTGTCCCATGAATGTAAGCCATTAGAAGAGCTCACCAATGGACACTCCAACCATAAGCCTGTGAGTACAGCTCAAAAACATTTCTAACTGAAGCGTTGTAATTCCTTTTTTGCTGGCAAGTCTTTATTATTTTGAAAATTTCCTAACTGTCTTTCTTTGTAGGTCATGAATGGAGTGATTATTGGTCACAATGTCAAAGATCACACCAACGCCGGTGCACCACTAAGATCACTGCCGGTAATTAAATCTCATTCTTAGTGTCTCACTATAAACAACATTGCCCTCCCTGGATGTAATGCAATCTGTTTATTTGTTCTTTCTGTCCAGATTTCAGCGCTGAAGCAGAATGGTCTTCTGCAGACCCTGGCAGCTGGAGGGGACCAGCCCAAGCCTGCAGGTAACGCACACAACCTCGCTTTTGTCTTGCATTCTCTTCCCACAGGGATTTGTACGTATCCTAGACACCAAACAGCTGTTGCAGGTAAAACCTCACTCAGGAGTGAAGGTTGCCTGCTCGGAGCAAACGCAGGGTCTCAGGTGCTCTGAAGGGATGCAGGCCTGACACGGGAATGATTCGTGACTTAGAATGATGTAGATGGCTGTCACCACCGCAGAATAACTCATTGAAAGAGTAGAAACTCATCCTATTTGACTGCTATGTATAAAACACATGTTTTCTTACATTTTCCTTTACAGAGGAAAAGGAAAATGCGGAGTTGGAAAAGGCCAGACAGGAGTGGGACGCTCTTGAGAACATCCAGCCAGGTTAGATGCATTTTGCTGTCTCACCTGTTGATTTTTGTTTTAATCTGTAAGTTGATGTTCCGAAAGAATAAGTGTTATATATAATACCTCCACCAGCTCTTACTGAGGACTCAAACCCAACACCGCTCATCCCTTTCAATGAAGCCCTGCAGTACTTTCAAACCACAGACCTGGGGGACTTGCTGGTAAGGAATGCAACCGACAAAACTGCAAAGGGAAAGTTTGAAATATGGTAGTGGGGTAAATTTAAAAAAAGAAGCTATAGTATAAAAGTGAGAAAGACAGCATGCTGAGTATGCAGAGGCTCCAGATACTGTAAAAGCTTCCACACCATTCGACTGTAACTACAATTCTGCAGTCTCATTTAGCAGATGCTTTAATCTAAAGCGACGTACATCTGAGAGCAGATACAACACAAGCAAGGATCTAGTCTGGAGAAAGCAACCTGGATAAGAGCCATAAGACAAGTTCAAGAGTCATAATGGGACCGTGGTGTCTACAGGCAGTAGACGTAATAGAATTGTTAATTTTTTTTCCAGCCAAGTGCAAAGCTGTTCAGTGAAGAGTTGGATTTTTAGTATTTTCTTAAAGACTGAGAGAGACTCTGCAGATGGAATAGAGAACTGTACCTGTGGATTTGTTTAAGATATTTATTGATAGCTTTAAGTGCAATTTTAAACAGGTACTTTGTTTTTGTCCCCGCCTCCATTTGTAGAAAAACATCCAGCCAACCATTCGCAGGACCGGCCTTGCCGCAATCACACACTTCCTCTTCGGACCTCCGCGGCTGCACAGGGAACTCCTGGAAGAGAGGGATCTCGTCTTTGCCATCGCACAGTGTGAGTGTGTGTTTGGAGGGTCTGTTTGTGTAATCATCCCACCAGGTGTAAAACTCATGAGGGCTTCTAATAAACCACTGAGTTCCTCCTTTGCAGATTTGTGTGTGTGTTTTTATAGGCCCTGTGGACAACAGCCAAACGGTCCACATGCGTGTCCTCCAGACCATTTATAAGAGGCTGATTGGCAGCAGGCTGGACTGTCCTCGCTTTGGTGCGCACTGGGAAAACATTGGCTTTCAGGGTAAGACACCTCCACCCTCATTTGCTGTACACACAGTGTGTGTATTAATTTAACAGCAGCATGTGAATTGCAGATTTTTAAATTCACAATGTAACAGCCTTTAATTATTAAAAAATTACACACTGTCCTACAGTCTAACTAAAACTGTTGACAGAACGCACACTAAAGAGGGAAACGCATGTTATGTGCTGCCGCTTTTTCTCCATGTTGGTTTGCTTTCTGTCTTGCAGGTACAGACCCAGCCACTGACCTGCGTGGCACTGGTTTCCTGGGACTGATGCATACTCTGTACTTAGTCATGGACCCAGAGACTCTTCCGTTGGCTAGAGACATCTACAAGTTATCACAACACCCTACGCAGGTATCACCAGATAAGAAAATCCTCTACTGTAAGCTAGTCTGCTCATGCCACCGTCAGAAAATGTACTTCCATGTGATTGATTTACTTTCTTGTCCATGTTCTTATTGGACATCTGATTTCACTAATCCTTCAGAGACACTTAAACTCTTAACACAGTCGCGCTGCTTCGTGGCCGACCCTGACCTACGTTCTCCCTGCAGAGGGAACTAGAGAGAAAAACAGAATTTCCCCTTTGGGATCAATAAAGTCTTATCACAAGACGAGCATGTTTCAGGGCTTGCTCTTTTAGCAGTTATTCCTTGTGGACCTAAGTTTGCTTGTGGATTTTCTTTGGTTTAGAACTTTCCATTCAGTGTGATGTCAATCAACATGACCCGCATCGCTCTGCAAGTACTCAGAGAGGAGGCCTTGTCCAAGTGAGTCACTTCTCCTCGGTTTTTACTCTACAGCGCGTTCTGCAGTAAATGAAGCTTGTGGTCTGTTTGTGACAGTATTACTTTACAGCAGCGATGCTAACTGTCTTTGTTCATACCAGGGAGTGCAATCGTCGTCAGCAAGTGGTTGGTGTGCTGAATGAGTTCTACGTTGCCACGTATCTGCACCTATACCAACTGTGGAAGACCCAGCAGAAGACCATTGCTGATTCTGGCTTTGTGCTCAAAGGTAAAAACAGGGGGAAAAAAAAAATGTAATATTTGTTGCTGCACTATGTACCTTAGAATCACGCTTGTGCATTAATTTGTAATGAGAAGATGTGCCAACGTGATGCTCCAGACAGCAACCAGTCGTCTTAGCCCAAAAACAAACAGAGCAAAACTGCCTGAGTCTGCCTCAAGGTGGCAAAATATGAATAAAAAGCTACAGTACTCAAACTACAAGTTTGTGCCGAGAGACAGGTGCATTGCCCCTGGTAAAATCAGACTCATTTTTGTGCTTGAATAATTTTCTGTATTAAATAAATGACAATGATGTATAGTGTGTTACTGACCTTTAGCAGGGCTCATAGTCTGATTTTGTTAATATTTCCAACACCCAGGCTAGCCGTTTCCTTCTCTTTCCAGTGTTTGTGTGAAGCTAAGCTGCTGGTTTTGTTGTGATATTAAACAGATATGTGAGTGGTATCGATCATGTAGTCTAACTTTTAGCAAGCACACAAATAGGTATATTTTCCAAAATGTCAAGCTATTCCTTTAAAATACGAGTCATGGGTCTATGCATTGAACTCAGCACTCAGACTGCAGAAACACCATTAAACACAGATTGTCATCTTGGCACGAGTCCCACCATTTCTGTGTTTTTTCTCCGTCAGAGGTGGAGCTGTTTGCCAAAAAGAACCCCAAGCAGATGCTGCGCCGACTAGAGGTCTTCCTGAAAGAGAGGCGGGCAGGTGGAGTCCCCCGTGGGACGTCGCCAGACTCTCAGGCCCAACAGCCCTCTCCCAGCCTGGGGGAGAGAGGGGCCAGAGCTGGGGCGGGACACGGAAGCAAGGGAAAGGAGATGCACTTCACAGGAGTGTGTGATCTACCGCCAGACATGGAGGGAGAGGCCAGACTTATCTAAGCTAGACTCTGTGTGAGTGATTGTGTGAGTGAGAGCAGTTCTGCCTGTGCGTGTATCTATTACTGTATGTGTGTGTGAGTGGCTTACTGAGAGCTAGAAGAAGAGCCCCACCAGACCCTGATCTAGGACCTGCTATCTGAACCTGTTCAAACACTTCCCCTCCTTCCACTGATGCTGGGGTGCTGCACTTTGATCAGATTAAGCTTGGGGATCTTTCAGAGTTCTATTTGATTTTTGTTATTAATTTATTTTGAAGCAGGGAACATAGAACAGTCAAATATATTGAGACCAGAAACACAAGATGTCACAAAAACAAAAGAAAGTGAATATTTGCACTCTTCTGTGGATTTAGTAGCCAAATCTACAGCTGCCAAATTCCTGTGGGTGAACTCTACCTGTCTAGAAGTCCAAAATGTGCACGTTTGTGTTCCAAGGATTTCTAAGCCAGGGTTTGTTTGTGTTGCAGAGTGGCTTTCTTTAAAGGCTTGGCATTTGCTCTCACTCTGAGATAATGCCCCATCATGTGCATTTCAAGTGAAGGGCAGCATCGTCTGGCGTATTGTTTAACGCTCTGTTAGCTTTATGGTGATAAGAGGGAAAATGAACCAGGCCTTCCATAAAGCAAACAGAAGCAGGTTTTCTATCAGAATGAGTGGGTAGAGGGAGATGGAAAACTCAGAGGTTCCAGAGTGTTTTGAGAAGGGAGCAGACATTATCTAAAAACTCCACAGTAGGGTTAGAATGCAGCTTGCTTCGAAGGTCTGATCACTTTGCGTTCTCTGCTGAAGTGTGAATGAAATATGTGAACAATATTCAAGAATGGACGCTCCAGATGTGTAGAGGTGTAGCCAGGTGTTGGCGTACAACTCGTCTGTCGCCAGAGGTCTGATAGACTAGGTCCAGAGCTCCCAGTAGATATGGGGGAATATATTTTAAATAATTTAAAAAAATAACTATTTTAGTCCTTTCTTGAGGGACACTTGTCCCTTTAATCATAACTTCACAGTTATGTATAAAAGCACTTCAGAATTTTGTTATCAAAGTAAAGGCTCAGTGACTGTGGGAAGGATTTTAACTCTGTTAAAATTCCACCAGAACGTCCAAAACTCTTCTGACTTCTCAACTCTTCATGATTAAAGCAAAGGAGACACTTCATAACAGTCTGTGCTCAGCTCAGTCCCAGCTGAAGCAGAAGGTCTGGTATGAGCTTTCTCTACATTCCGTTATAAAGCATGTGATTGTAATTTTTTTGACCAGTTAAAAATTTATTCCAGTGGGTGCGTGTGTGGTAAAATAAATGAGCTGATATTGATGAAGGGCGCCTCTCTTAGTAGATGTAGGAGATGTATGGTACAGTATGCAATCCCAGCTCTTACTCTATGATAATCAAAACACTAGTGCTGTGTGATGATAGAAATCGTTTCTAACTTCAGGGTTTGTGCACTTGTGCAAGCGAATGTGTGCGTGTATGTATGCGTTTCATATGACAGGAACTGACTACAGATGGGGTGCTTTCCTCTGCACACAAAAAGCCAGCTTTACTAAGTACTTGATCCACCAAGCTGCAAAGACGGTACATTTGTCCTTTTAGAAATGGTACATAACATTTGTGAAGACGATATTTATCCTAAGACGAACAACAACAACACATTTTTGGTTTGCTTTTTTAAAAACCAGATGTTGGTTCAGCTGGTTTCGGCGGCTCTGTGGCCTGGAATGGGTAGAGCTCCTCAGCAAAGCTGGTTCCTGCTTTGTGCTAATGTGAAACCGTCTCCCATCGTTGTAGTCTTAATCTGTAGCATGTTCAGGTAGCACTAGTACTGTAGCATCCTATAGCCTCCTCCTCTTCGTAAAGCTTGTTGATGTCATGTCTCAGTTACAGTCTGTAGTGTCAATGAGTGCGCAAACTGTTACTACTATAGCACATACATTTCATATTTTTCTTCAACCTTCTTCAGTAGATCCACATTTAGGTGGCACGGTGTATGTTTTGGAGAGACGTGGGATCGGCTTGGCATGTTATTGAGCTCAAACTTGTCTTCTAAGAAGGTGATAGTGAATTCGGTGCCTACATCCAGTAGAGACATGTGGGGTTAGAGTGCTGGTTGGTCCTCTCTTCCTTATTTTTGTCTTTCTGTTGAGTGGACTTCCTCCATTCATGTAATGCAGTAAGCAACAGAGTGGACGTTACCCCCCCGAAACGTGCCGGCCTAATGGGATATATACACAGGCATGTAAAACTTCGATGTCAGCATCTACTCGGACAGTTGTACTTCACCATCTCCGTTCTCCGCCGTATAACTTCAGAAATGAGCTGATGTAGTTTTGCCAATTGTTTGCAAGTGTTTTTGATTGATCAGGAAAATTTGCACTGTTGTAGATTATTTGATAGTATGTGTGACGTATGCAAGAGGAAACAGGCCATCTTCAATAGCCATATTGTAATGTTCATTCTTGCCCACCTCATGAAACAGGCTTTGTGAAGTCCCCTCCTCGCTCGGAAGAAGAAAAAAAAGAGGCAAAACCGATATGATCTCATCTTTAGTTTTTATTCAATTTTAAACTGAGGAGCAGTACAGTGTATGTAAATCAGGAAGTTTGTATATAGAGAATTAATGATTGTAACTGTATGATTGTCTGTAGGGCATTATACTGAAACACATTGCTTACCTCAAGACTTGAGACAAATCTCTCCTTTCTCTCTCCTGATGTTTGTTTGGCCTCTCTCTCAGTCAGGCTCTTATTTTTTTATGTTTCCTTGTATCTAGGCGTTCTCTCATACCAATTGGACAAGTTATAGGATGTATATTCGCCACCTGAAGCACTACATGATAGCAAACTAACACAAAAGCTGGTCAATGTCGCGTGTATTCTATTTAAAAGACACATTCATAGACACTACGTAGGCCCACACACACTCTGATGCACATCTGCAGGGGGTAAAAAGAAAATCTTCTTTTAAACCAATCTATAATTGGCTGATGTTTACCATGTCAAAATAAGCTGGTTTTCTTGTGGCTTCAGTGATAGTACAGTATACTTTTGCTGTGATTAAGTGTTTGATGTCAGGAAAAACACTCAAACAATCCTGTCTTTACAAACCAACCGTTAGATATATGATTGTAAAGATATAGGCTTGACTCGCAGTCATAATACTGTGTATGCTTTGACCTTGGTATATATTCAGTATCCAAACAAGGCCTGATTTATCCTCTCATATTACCAAAAGTTATATTTTCAGCAGTTGTATAGATCATGTTCCTATGCGTTGATCATCGTTTGGAGTCTCCTCAGTTGAGAAACCAGAACCAAGAGAAAAAAAAGAAGAAAAAAACGGGTTCTTGCAGGATGTCGGATGCTCTGAGAGGTGTGGTCTGAAGTTCTGCTTCCTACAGCAGCAGCTTGACAAATACAATCACTTCTCTCAATATCCT
Organism: Acanthochromis polyacanthus; assembly: GCF_021347895.1. Classification (NCBI taxonomy): domain Eukaryota; kingdom Metazoa; phylum Chordata; class Actinopteri; family Pomacentridae; genus Acanthochromis; species Acanthochromis polyacanthus. The sequence continues at coordinate 26,997,383 of NC_067119.1, forward strand.
GCGCTTTATATGAAGGTGTTTTACTGTTGCCGTCGTCGTCATGTCCCTCAGAGCATTTTATGACTGTACCTTGATTGTAGAAGCCCTATTTTATACTGAGAGTTATTTCAAAATACAGTATGTGCTGTTGTACATTAAATGTATTGTATGGAGAAAGCTAAATAAATGCTGTTTAAAAACTACGTCTGTCTGAAAAGTCATTCTAGACTTTGTGGATTCCTTTGAAAAGTACACAAAAGCACATCAATCAAATCATTATTTTGGGTTTCTTTGCCACTTAGATTGTATAAAGATGGTGCAAAATGTTTTTTGTGTAGCTTACTTGGTTTCCAACGTCTTTTAAACTTTCTCAGCACCATTTGCAATCGCTTTTTAGCATGGATGTCCAATATTGGCCTTTTTGCCGATAACCGATATGCCGTGTCAAAATTTGTCCTGCGGGTCAAAATTGACCCGTTTTAAAGTTTGAAATTGTGGGGAGGAAAAATATTTTCACAATGAAACTTCCAATGTCCACATTTTCGAAACATTTTTGCTGGAAAAAAATATTAGAAATGTTTCTGAATAACATTCACAAAAAAATCAACCAAAATCCAGCCGTTTTAGCTGGACGTGGCTACTGTGATGTCCCTTTGGTTTCTGCCATAGACTGTACACAGTCTATGGATTTTGGTTGATTTTTTTTGTGTGAATGTTCTTAAAGAAATAGTTTAACTGATATATATATATGTAATCACTTTAGATATTTAAATGATTTGCTTTTGGAAGATTTACTCGTTTTTTGAAAATATTTACAAGAATTTTCTTGCCAAATTTGGGGGATTATTTTAAAATGAAACTTTTAAGGGAAACTTTTAAGAAATTTTCTTCCTGAAGGTTTTGTAAATTTTCAGCAATTTTGGGAATTTTTGCTGAATTCTTGGATTTTTTTCAGACAAGGAAACAATATTTTTTGGTCCCTGTAAATGAGAACAACAGGAGGGTTAACTAATTGTAGGTAACATCACATATATCGTGGAATTAACACATCATGCCTAATTTTATTGTGATGCATTCTCAAATGCAACGAGGCTTTCAAAATGTAAACATTGTCTGTGCAAAATAAAACTACTTCAACTTAAGTCTTGGAAAAAATGCCATATTTATGCCAGATTATTATTTTTTTAATTGTGTCAAACAACAGTTCACACTCTCCCTCCCTCTATGAGTCCATAATCCAGGCATTATTTTAGCGGTTTTCATGACAGGCAAAAAGAACGATAATGATACTGACCGATACTACATTTTTATGCCAATATCGGGGGCGATAATATCGGACATCCCTACTTTTTAGGGATGCAAATCCAGGGGCGGATCCAGATTAATTTTAGCAGGGCAGCACAGGGGGGTACAACAGATATTTTGGGGGGCCACCAAAAAGTTATAAGAAAAAAATGAAACCTGCTACCTACAAAGTATTTTTCATGTTTTTTGGCTCTTTAACCCAATAGGAAAGCTGTATATGACCTTTTCATTTTGGACTGTTTACATTCAAATTATGATGGACTTGTTTCCTCGTTTATATGAATTACAGCATCATTAGCTGCAGCATCTGCCTGTTATGTAAAACTGGTAAGCTCAACGACTGTATCTTGAGGGCAATTAAGTGACAAATATAGTGCAAGAACAGCACTATATACAACCTTGTCCATTTACTGACAATTGTCACCTAAAATAAGAAATAATATTCTGTACTTTTATCAACTAGTTCTCAGCTGTAAACCATAAACATAAGGTTCTGTATCCTAATCAGTCTAAATCAAAATGAGTACTACCCAATACACAGTAAACAACAATAATCTGTACCCTTGATCTGTGATAAAATCTGAAATGTTCTGTGCAGTAATTTAAATTTTAAAATACAGTAATTAGCACTCTGTACATTTAATAGTAAACCTGTGAACAATAACAAACAGTAAAAATACTCCATATTCTTAAGTCATTTAATTGTGCACAGCTCAGCAAACATCATAGTGTTCTGCAAAGAAATCTCAAAAAGCTGCCCTCAATAATCTTTCATAGTGAGCACATGTTCTTGTGTTGCAGGTCCATGGTCCAGACGTGTCCATTGAACAGGCCAGGGGGGTCTGGCACCGTGGACTTCCTAGAGCACCTCCTCTTTTTTCATTCTTCATATGAGATGGAAATAAAGTAACGTTGCTGTAGCACGTCGATCTACAGCCTGTAGGTGTAAAGCAGGAAGCCCTCCACAATGAGGATGTGAGTCTCCTCCTCCTCGTTGTGGTTGGAATTCGGGACGAGCTCTGTGTCCAGGGTGTCATTAACGCCATGAGACTTCTCAAACTTCACCAGGATGAAAGCTGAAAAAGAGAAGGTTGCAGCAGGAAACGTCAACTACTGGAGTCCTCCATGGCACTTGAGTTTAGTGAGTAAGGTAAGAGCAGAAAGGGAGCTGCCACTCAGACGCGGTTTTTCCACCCAAAGAGGACCTCTTTCTGTTATCGCTGCTACACATACTGCCCTAGTTGAGGTTTTAGGTGGAATAATCCTTTTAACCAGCCCCTCAGGTCTCTTTGAGGATTTTGGATGGAATACTTGGTTAAACCAACATTTTAGGTGCATGTCCAGGGATTTTTGGTGGAATGTTCCTTTAAGGTGGATGCGTGAGGACCTTGAAGGTGGAATACTTCCTGAAACCACCTTTTTGGTCAACATTCAAAGATTTAAGGTGGAATCCTCCTTTAAACCAACCTAAATTTCATGTTTTGATCATTATCAAGTGAGAAACCTCAATCCAGATTCCTCATAATGACGTTTGAGATTTATGCTGCTGTTATTTGTTTAGTCCAGACTAAATGACAGAAATCCACAACTGTAATTTTATCATCCGTCACCCGTTGGTTTCAACCCCGAGAAAATGAAGCCTGGATTTTGCTACTTCCTGGTCGCCATTTTGGATTTTTTGGAGCCAGTGACGTAAAAAGCGTCATCAAACAGGCTGGACCGGAGAGCAACTCAGGGCAGGACCAGTCAGTGGGACTGTCAATCAAGTATAGCCCCGCCCCCTGGCTCCGCCAACTTTACCGATTTATTTAAAATTCAGTATTGATTTATTTTAACATCGGCCACCTGATCTCTCATTTTGACCATGAAAACTAATGGGAAAAAAAAATCCTGAGCTGTAGAAAATCAGTCTATCAAATTTTATTTTTTCCAAAAATGAATCGGGGTCTATGGAGCAAAAGCTTTTTGGAGCCAACCCTAGCGGACGGCGTGATATTGCAAGTTTTTGACACTTCCGGGTGGGCTTCATTTTTGGAGCCAGATGCTACGTCCATCTTTATATACAGTCTATGCCCTAGACATCCATCCATCCATTCTCCAGACACAGCTTTATCCTCACTAGGGGGCGATCCTAGACAGCCGGGTCGTAATGTTTTTGAGCAACACACCATACTATGATGTTTTTACAATGATGGTTCTACTATGGAACCAGTTTGACATGTTCAGGTGTTCTATGTGTGAAAACTCAGAGATTTCAGGTATCAGAAGGTGGTTTTCAACTTTCTCTGTTAACTTTCTGCTTCAACTTCAAACTAAATTTACTTCACTAAGCCAGTCCTCTGGACTTCCAGTAAGCTGTGTTCCTATTGGCTGTCCAGGTGGCTGCTTGGTGTTATCAGGAACACCTGAGCAGCTCAGTGTCTTCCTGCTTTATGTCTGCAGTCAAACATTTCCTCTGCTTCTCTTCACTGAACCGGTTTTGGCTCCGCTGCGTTAGTTTTTTCTTTAGGTGTTGGCTTGCAGCTTCCAGCAGTAAAATCCTCTTTAATGTGTTTCTTGGTGTGTTTTAGGGCTTTGTACTGGATAGTTGTCTTGGTAAATGTGGTTCTTTAGCCACAGTTAGCACATGGTGCTAACGTGTGCAGTGATTAGTGGGTTTGGTGCAGCTGAGTTGTGTCTTTATCTTGGCTGTAGTGAGTCTTCAGAGGTTTTTGGTCAGACCCATTCTGTATTCTTGTTTGTGAACCAACGTTGGTTGTCCAGAAGGTAAGAGTTCCTGTCCTGATTCTCTGTTTAAAGAGGTTCTCTGGTAGGCTGCAGGAGACTTTAGTGTTTGGGTTTTGTACAGTTTCATTTGGATGACTATCTTGAGCGCTTTTTGAACCACATAATAATCTATGGTTTGTTTGTTTTTTGCTGAAATGCTATACTATGAACTACAGGCCATACTGTGTTATTCTTGAAAAGTATACTATACTTTGACATTTTCTGAGCTACATCCTATACTATGGCGTTATACACACGGTGCTTTGGTTACATGTTGATTTATAATATAGATTTTTTTTTCTGTTTGTTTTTTTACAGGATTACCACAGACCTGACCGTGAACACCGTTGACACCCACCTGAGAGAGACGCTGCCTAAGATCTCCAGACTGCTTGGTTGTGGTCTTTCTGGTCCAGAATGTCTTCATCAACTACGTCTTCTTTTGAAGAGGCCCTCAGATGCTGCAATCTCTGACCTTAAGGAGGAACTGCTACTTTCACTCTGTAACCAGATGGCGGGTATTTTAAAGACCCAGCTCCTGGTGGCTTTGAGTGAAAATTGAACATCCATCAAAACAGAACTACAGACAGTTAAATCTGAGCCGTCGGTCACTATTTCAAACATCAAGTCTGACCCGGGTGCCCAATACCATCTAAGGAATGCCGAGTCCATCTTTCCAAAGACAAAAACCTTTTAGGGTGAACGTATCTTCTCTGATTGGCCTCAAACCTGTTGAACCCTTAGGTAACTCTTAGCTACAAAGATACAAGTAAATAAAATGAAAACAATGTTTGCTTTTCTGGAAATTTAAGGATCACAGAGGGCTAACGAGTAGAGAACTTTATTGTCCAGTCGAACCTTGACTGGTTTACACATCCAGTGACTCTACTTTTAATATGAAGAAACACCTTGAGGTACGTTTTGTTTTTGTGTGGCTAAAGGAAAATGCTGGCAGGTCTCGTAGAGAGCTACCTACTAAGCCAAACTGCCAGCTAACTACAGATCAGCCAGTTTGTGCTAGCGGCATTGCAACTTGCTTGCAAAGGAGGGCTAACCAACAAACCAGTGGAAAGTTTAGAAACTTTAACTGCTGTGGAAATTGAAGGAAAAAAATGGTGTTTACTGTTGTTGCCAGACCAACTATCACTTTGCTTTTGTCTTTACACAGAATTACAACTTGCATCTCTTTTGCAGTTAATATGTTTAGAGTGAGTTCATTATACCTTCATTAAAAGTATTGTGTGAATGCCAAATCCATTCACTCTGCATGCATTTGTGGTAGGATGGCCCAGTCCGTCTCCACAAAGGTGTATTAGATCAAGTTTGCGCAGCTGGGAGTCATCATCCTGATGCACCTGATTACTGGGCGGTGCTACACTGCAGTATATCTGTGAGAGGGCTGCGCATTTTCCAGATGCGTCCTCTACCTGGAGCTGGGGTGTTCACTCAGCCGCGTGGTTTGCCGTGGCAGTCTCGAGATGCTGGCGGAGTATTTCTCTACCTCCCTGCCAGAATTCGGCTGGTACCTTGGCCGAAGGCTGGGAGCCGGGTGTGTGTGTGTGGCCTCTGAGCTGGGCATAACCTATGCATCGCGTTGGATTTTTGAGGAGCTGTTGGGCTGTATGACGAGTATCTGGCTGATTCCCCCCGAGGTGGTGCTCCCCTCACTCCCTGTACAGTAGAGCACTTGGGTGTCCATTAGTGGTTTTGGTTTTTTTTTGCACGAGTGGGGTGTCTCATCTGGACCCTCCCCTCCCCTGTTCAGTCAGACATCCCGGTCTGGTAAGCCCTCAGCCCTGAGTTCAGTGTATAGATGTTCGGTGGCTGCACCCTGGAGGTCCAAAACGACTGCATTTATTTTGCCACTCACTATTGAGCTGTCTCGTGGCACCGCCACTAAGATTTTTTTTTATGGAAATATTGTCATTTTAACAGAAGGCATATTAATACATTTTATTTTTATATATATCTTGGAGTCACGTCTGTCTCTAGTGTCACACGTACCTGTGTGACCTTTTCTCTGTAGTGGAGTGGTGTTCCCTCTAATAAGATTTCCTGGGGGTGAAATTCCCCCAGGTGGTGTCGTCGGTGTTTTGGTAACTAACCAAAACACATTAACCCTCGTAGCATTGCCACACATTTATAATGTAATCCAAAATGTTCAAAATAGGTGGCATGCTTTGATTATTTTAACAGAATATGTTGCAAATTAAAGTGTATTCTGCAGTGAAACGCATATTGAAACTGTCTATAATAATACACTAGGTTTGAGTTCTTTTGTTCAGACAAATAAAGATTAGATAGATGTTGATTACCTTGCTTGACAGTGAGCACCATCGCCTTCCTTAGAAGCGTCACGCCGGCAGCCCGTGTGTGACGTGTCAGCCGGCTGTTGTGGGCAGCCGGGGCACCTGCAGCACGCCCAGTGGAGTGGGCCGGCCACACCCGCCACGGCAATGGCGTGTGGTGGTGGTCGCAGTGGTCGGTCAGGCGTTATACTCATAGCTGCTATTCCACAGTCAATACACTATTTACCCAAAACACAGAATTAGAATTAACTGGAATGTGTTTATATGCAGCAGCCACCTTTATACACATTTAAAGTTTGGGCTTTTGAGAGAAATTGCAACATTGCAAATAAAAACAATGCCTTTCAACAGAATTAAGTCGTGTTTGAAGTGTTGTTGAGCATGACTGTTTCACTGCTAGCTCCACTACTTCCCTGCTTTTACTTGCTGGGAGCTTGAATGTTGATTGCAGGGCATTCTCCCTGCACAATATACCAACTTGTCACCCCTTTCACTCTGTCCTCCCTCCTACACCTCCATGCTTTGCTCCTGTAATGACTCACTTTCCCCTTTGGCATGCCTGGCCCTCAGGGATCAATAAAGTTAATCTTATGTTGCCTTACCTTATCTTGCCTTGGATCCCAGCCTCATTAGGAAATGCTGGAACTTTTGCCATATGGGGGCTGAATGAATGTAGGCCCAGGGCCCAAAAATGTGTTTTTAGGCTTAGTTCTGGTGGCAGCCGTAGTCATATGCTTTAATAAATCTCAGACTCACAGGGAGTGCATTTCTCATTTTTGTCCCTGACTCAAGGAGCTTTAATATCCCTGGGAATATGTGTTTGTGGAAACCACAGGGCTTCCAGTCCATCTGTCAGACAACTGTTCACACTACTAAACTTAGATTTCTCCCAGTTAAACAGTCGCTGGTACCAACAGAAGATAAGACCAAAGGAATTCACCCTGAGATCACTGAAGGTAAAATCTGAGAACGGTCTGAAACTTTTTTTCTTGCCAAGCCAAAGCAGCACAAATATAGAGTCTCATGATTCTTCACTACAGATCTGCAAATATACACAGAACAGCTCAGTGATTAAATAGCTGGAAAAATATGTTTGTTCTATGTTTCAGTGGTCAGTGCATGTGCATGTTAGTGCACGGTAGACCCTTAAACACCTACCATTGTGCAAGTCCACCAGGACATATTCTTACAATTCTACATACTGGAGTTCAATTTTTTGAAGTATTTTTATTTGCTTTACATCAATATAACCCTTATATCCCAAGTTTTAATAATATGTATTGACTTATGTCTTAACTGCCACAATAAATTGCAAGAATAAAGCAAGAAGAAAGAAACTGCATAGGTGTATCCCTCAAATTAGTAAAAAAAGTTGCACAACATCCCATGGTCTGGTTTATAAAGACTTTTGTTATGTGCGCTTTATTGTGTATTTGTACAAACCCATCACAGCAAACAAAAAGTGCTCTGAGCCCTGGTGAATGTGTGAAATGTTAGTCTAACTGCCCAGATTTTATATGCAAAAAGAATGATGTATCTATCTGATCTGGTTTCAAATCTACTGCCAATCAAAAATGAAAATGCAGTCGAGGCACTACGCTGGGCTCTATGGGGTCAATGCATGTGAGTCCCTCGCTTTGAAACTGTTGGTTGGTTCTGTTTTTATAGAAACAAGCTGAGAAACGGAGAAACCGGTAAAGACAGTGAAGAAGTTGACAACAACTCGTTATTAATATTATATGTATTTTATGATGCCAGCATGAGCTATTGGTTGTCAGCACCATATTGTCATCAGCATCAACAGCAGAGGTTCATTTTAGGGTTAGTATCTGGAAAGATTTCTTCTGTCATATATATTTTCCAAGCACTGAAAGACAGAAAGGCCTGTAGTCACTTTAGGAGAGGATTTTATTCCCCAGCTTATCTGTGGTACAATTTAGATGTAATAACTGTAGCGTTTGTCATTACTTTGAACACATTCTGGGAGGTTATTTTTCCCATCTACACTACGGAATACGTACTATAACGTGTGAATCAGTCATTAAACAATGTGAACGACTAGAGAGTAGATTTACTGTTTTCTGCAGTTTAACTTCAGACTCAGCAGATATTCAGGACTACTGACAATACAGAACCTTAACCTTACTGTTTTAATCACATTTGGGTTTTATAAACATTACATTAATTTGAACCGTTTTATTAACTAAATGTACCACATTACAGTAACACAACACACCAGCTGTTTACATGAAACTCAACACAAACATCGTTAGCTTAATGCTACATTAGCTTTAGTCAGGCTACGACTGAGCAGCTAGCTCGGTTAGCATCGCGAACATTAAAGCTAATATTTACTGGATGCTAACTTTCTTCTCTGGTCAACAACACACACTGAAATAAACTCCACCAATATCTGGAGTGCATGGCACACATTATATCTAACACTAAAGCTGCATATAAAGTGCATTAAAAGCGGCACCAATAAGAAAATAAACACTTGGTTTCATTTCACACATTAAGTCACCAGTAGCCTGAGTAAACTCCCAGTTAGCCCATAGCATTTAAACTCTGATTACCAGCTCACAGCCAAATATCCTCAAAAAAAAAAAATAAACACCAACACAAACTCTGCATTTTAAATGAACTGTGTCGCTCACCCATTGACGATCTTATGATCTTCATAAGCCAATGAATTTAGCTGCAGCCGCTGTTCATCTTAAACTTAAACATCCAGCCGTGAAAAATGGCTCCTCCGGTCCAGTAATAGTTAGGTGTTGTCCTGTGGTCCAGTAATAGTTAGGTGTTGTCCTCCGTGTGTTGGCAGTTTTGTGCTGTCCCTTTGTTTTTTTATCCCTCCATCAGCTTTACGCCTTCACCGCTGCTAGCCTGGATAGCCTTTAGAATGCTAACCGGCTCGACCGTGCTTATCTCATGAATATTCAATTAGCCATGTGCTGCTTATGCAGATCAATAACTTCAGCACTGAACAGGAAGGAGTATCGCTGCCTGATAGTTACGATAGAGAGCTGAGAGGATGTTTTTTTTTTTACAGTGATGAACAAACAAACTTCTCCAGATCACTGTCATTCAGACGTATGCTTGTTACTCATTTTTAAATTTTCATTAGCAAGTTATGTTATACTGTGAATAACAAACGTCCAGACAACAGTGCAATAAGTATTCCTTATTCATGAGAATTAGATTTCTGTAAAAACTAATTTGCTTGATATTTGATATTGCAAAAAAGGACGTTGTGATGTTGTAAAGAATAGTTTTGGAGATTAGCCCTTTAACTGATGTTCTCATATTTGTGAAATTTAATTTGTGATGGAACTGTTTCCTTGAAGAGGAAAAAGAGATGATAGTGTTATTAGAAAGTGCAACACCTTTTATTTTATTTTTTAAAATTAATGTTTTTATGTCTTCTTTTATTTCATTTTTAAGGTTTAGATATCTTTGAACACTTATTTGAACAGAATATAGATTCTGATATTGTTGTAAAGAATAATGCTGGAGATGCGTACTCATGTTGGAATAAATCCTCACTGTGAAGCAACCCTTACTTGCACTGAATTGGAAATATTTTCGAAAAACACACTGAATTACAAGACAAGGCTAGAATTACATGATTTTAATAGTAATAGGTCGTGATCTAAAATGGGCCGGTCTGAGGCATGAAAGTCCAGGGCTGAAAATGAGTCCCACTCCGGCCCTGGCACACTGGGTGGCCAATCAGATCACAGGGGGGGGGCACTGCTCCCCCGTGCCTCCACGGAGCATCCAGACAGATGTGGAACCTGTTGGATTAACGTCAGAAAAAATAACGTTGTTAAGGTTTCACTGAATGTCACTGTGGATTCGGAAGAAACATTTAAACACCTCCACAAGTCCTGTTTGCTGCTGTGTGTCACATTGTTTCCTCTGACTTTAATAAACACCGGCAGCATCACCATCAGTGCGTCTTTACGCGAATTTACGCACGTGGCGTCACTTAAGACAAATACTATTCTGTGGACTTGTACACACATTCCAGCTGTTCCACGCAGACCGAAGGTTTATAGGGTGAAGGTATTTGTATTAAAGCTTTTCTGGATGAATCCTGAGCACCACTGTAGTGTCATGAGTCTTTATTAAGATAAATCGTCGTTACGAACAAAATGTGATTTGGCTGTTTTAGATGTTGGACTGGAGTTACAAGGTGAACTTTGTGTAAACTCCTGTGAGTACATGCAACAAGGCAAGATTAGAAACAAATAAAATGACATTATTTTCTGAACTTCGAATCAAAATTCCTCGCACAGGCGCGTGCGTGCATCATTTGAATCCATGGAAACGTTCAGAACGCATATAAAAGGCCCGTAACTTCGATCGGTTCTTTTTTGCACTTGGACTTTGACTAGACTAGTTGTAAATTGACCTCAACGCTAGAAAGCTCTCAAAAGCCGGACAGCATCTCAAAAACAACCTTACTGAAGACCAACCTCAGCGGATTATCGAGAGAAAAAGAAGAAGAACTTGCCGAAGAAAGCAGCAGTTGGACAGACGCATACCTGCAGTTTGCATTCAGGTAAGAAAATTAATTTCATGCTTTTCCTGTCTCATTCGTCCTCTGATCTCTGTGAACACTTTGAAAACGGTTTCAGTCCAAAGAATAAGAATAATTTGTTGAATTTAAAGTCTGTTAAGTAACAACTTCGACGTCCTGTTTGTAAAACACAGCTTGAGTGATGTTTTCTTGGTGTAAAATAGTTCTTTTGTGAGTTTTATGATATAAAAGTCCTGAAATATGTTAACAAAAATGCTAAATTGTTGTTTTTTGTTTTTGTTTTACATTACCTTTCAAAAGTTTGGGGTCATCCAGACAGTTTCATGTTTTCCATGAAAACTCACACATTTATTCATGTGCTAACATAACTGCACAAGGGTTTTCTAATCATCAATTAGCCTTTCAACACCATTAGCTATTATTTGTTTTTAGACCATTTTTAAAATGTTTTAAGGTCTAAAATATGATAATTAATTTATGTACATTATAGGGTCAAAAGTTTCAGATAAACATGGCGACTGGGCTATTTTTCATAAAATAAGAGCAATGTGCATTTTTGGTAACCATGGAGATGATGGAGGCATTTGGGGTAAACTTCATGACGTCAGAATGTGCAAACGTAAACAGAGTAGCTGAGTTGGTCTGGTAGAAGATGTTGTCGGAGCATCAGGTCCTTTTCAGTTCAGAGCTGATCCTGTTTGTGAACTGATGCTCAGATGTTGCTTCAAACACTCCGTCAGATTTGTGCTGCTGTGAACTGACCTGAAGTCAGTGTCTGCTTGTTAGCGGGCAAGCAGCTGTTGTGTTGAATCTGTCATTTGACATCATTTAGGAAAATTAAACTTCACATGTTGTTAGTCGATCACTCCGAAATGTGTTTTCACTCTGAGTCAAGCTGTTCCCCTGTTGGGAGAAGTTCCGTTGTTGGTTCCGCGTGACTTGGTCAAAGTACCCGAGGTTCAGCGTGCGTAATTACGCATACGGTGTTGTGCGCTGCAGCTGGTTGTCTACAAGTGTTTTCTAGCGGCGATGGAGATTGTGGCATCATCTTGTAAACACACATAGTATTGTGAAAGACGAAGAAATCGGTGAAGGTGCTCAGACCCCTTAGTAAGATGTGGATATTTGGTTTGATGGTGGAGACAAAAGTGAAATGATTTTATTCACGTTTCTGTGTAGATACATCACTGCTGCATGGGACTGGATCTGAATCTGTTCGTTGTATTTAGAATTGACTGGTTGAGCCAGAATCACTGTGAGCAAAGCATTTTTTTTTAAAAGTTTCCAGCTGCAATTTTTGCCTGTATTTTGGTAAATAACAACTACTAAAAAAAAGTATAAATTTTCATGTAAACTGAATGATTCAGGCAAAAGCTTTGAATAAGGTGCATATAAAAAAATCTGTATTGTTATGAACGGTAGTTTGTTCTTTTACAACATTTGACCATCAAATGACACAGTATTTTCACAATGTTTAATTTTCAAGAACAAAAATATTAGTTTTTTGTAGATATTTGCTGGTATTTGAAAGAAAATGATGCAATTTAAGGATACAAAATGCAGATTGGACAGTTTTTAGTCATTTATAAAGAATAAGTAATAAAATAATACCTATGTAGACATTGAATAGGAAAGAATATGTAAATAATGTCGAGCCCTTTGCTGCAGGTCCTTCCCCATCCTATCTCCCCACTTTGCTGTCTCTCAGTAAAACCACAAAAATGCCACACACAAAAAAAAAAACCCACAATAAATGACTTTGGTAGTTCTGTGAATCACACTATTCAGCAAATAAACAAGTCTATATTGGCCAAATGAAGAATGAATAGCAGTGACTCTTCACAGAACAATGTCAATGTAAGTGGTGCAACAATGAAATATGACTTAGGACAATGAACAAGCAAATAGTTGAGACAATTCAACAATTTTACTGCAAAAGGCTGCCTTGAAAGTTTTCTCAATTATTCTCTATTTTTTAAACCTGTATGTGTGGAATTTTGGAGCGATCTTTGAGCAGAAATGCATTCAGGGTAAAAAGGAACTTTGCTGCCTGTAGTAGATCCAGGGACTGAAGGTGTCCTGTACTGTGCAGCAACAAGTTCTTCTCTGATGCTGCTCATTTATTTAGATCTTCTGTTCTGTCAGTGCTGAGGAGCAAAAACATGTGAAGCTCTAAACATTGAGGAGAACAATCAGTGGAACCCACAGTGTCTGAGCAGCTTCACATGGATCCAGTTTAGTATGAGGAGCAGGAAGTCTGTGAGGGTTGAAATGTTGCTTTGTTTCTGTCTCCAGAGGACTTGGGACCTCCACTGATCCAGGGAGACCTCCAGCATCAGAACTCCGGACGGTTTGAACACACACACCTTCACCACCTACACCATGCTTTCCCCATTTGCTCGCCCCTTCTCTCCTCGCTTCTCTTCCGCTCTTTCCCCCTTTGCTCCCCCTTCTCTCCACGCTTCTCTTCCGCTCTTTCCCCATTTGCTCGCCCCTTCTCTCCTCGCTTCTCTTCCGCTCTTTCCCCCTTTGCTCCCCCCTTCTCTCCTCGCTTCTCTTCCGCTCTTTCCCCCTTTGCTCGCCCCTTCTCTCCTCGCTTCTCTTCCGCTCTTTCCCCCTTTGCTTCCCCCTTCTCTCCTCGCTTCTCTTCCGCTCTTTCCCCCTTTGCTTCCCCCTTCTCTCCTCGCTTCTCTTCCGCTCTTTCCCCCTTTGCTCCCCCCTTCTCTCCTCGCTTCTCTTCCGCTCTTTCCCCCTTTGCTCCCCCCTTCTCTCCTCGCTTCTCTTCCGCTCTTTCCCCCTTTGCTGCCCCCTTCTCTCCTCGCTTCTCTTCCGCTCTTTCCCCCTTTGCTCGCCCCTTCTCTCCTCGCTTCTCTTCCGCTCTTTCCCCCTTTGCTTCCCCCTTCTCTCCTCGCTTCTCTTCCGCTCTTTCCCCCTTTGCTTCCCCCTTCTCTCCTCGCTTCTCTTCCGCTCTTTCCCCCTTTGCTCCCACCTTCTCTCCTCTCTCCTCTGCCTCCTCCTCTTCCACCTCTTGCTCCTCCTTCACCCCTCTTCCTCCAGCTTCTCCCCCTTCTCCTCCTTCATGCCCTGCCCCCTCTCTCTCCCCTTCTCCTCTCTCCCCTCCTCCTCCCCCTCCTTCTCCTCCATGCTCCTCCTCCTCCCTCCCTTCCTCTCCTCTTCTTCCTCTACCTCTCCCTCCTCCTTCACGCTCCACCACCTCTCTTCTTCCTCTCCCTGCTCCTTCTCCTCCTCTTCTTCCTCTTCCTCTCCCTACTCCTCCTCTCTTCTTCCTCTCCCAACTCCTCAACCTCCTCTCTTCTTCCTCTCCCAACTCCTCCACCTCCTCTCTTCTTCCTCTCCCTCCTCTTCCTCCTCCTCTCTTCTTCCTCTCCCAACTCCTCAAACTCCTCTCTTCTTCCTCTCCCTCCTCTTCCTCCTCCTCTCTTCTTCCTCTCCCTACTCCTTCACGCTCCTCCACCTCCTCTCTTCTTCCTCTCCCTCCTCTTCCTCCTCCTCTCTTCTTCCTCTCCCAACTCCTCAAGCTCCTCTCTTCTTCCTCTCCCTCCTCTTCCTCCTCCTCTCTTCTACCTCTCCCTACTCCTTCTCCTCCTCTTCTTCCTCTACCTCTCCCTACTCCTTCACGCTCCTCCCCCTCTCTTCTTCCTCTCCCTACTCCTTCTCCTCCTCTTCTTCCTCTACCTCTCCTTACTCCTTCTCTTCGTCTTCCTCTACCTCTCCCTACTCCTTCTCCTCCTCTTCTTCCTCTACCTCTCCCTACTCCTTCTCTTCGTCTTCCTCTACCTCTCCCTACTCCTTCTCCTCCTCTTCTTCCTCTACCTCTCCTTACTCCTTCTCTTCGTCTTCCTCTACCTCTCCCTACTCCTTCTCCTCCTCTTCTTCCTCTACCTCTCCCTACTCCTTCTCTTCTTCTTTCTCTACCTCTCCCTACTCCTTCACGCTCCTCCACCTCCTCTCTTCTTCCTCTCCCTACTCCTTCTCTTCGTCTTCCTCTACCTCTCCCTACTCCTTCTCCTCCTCTTCTTCCTCTACCTCTCCTTACTCCTTTCCTTCCTCGTTTTCATTAAATTTAATTGTATATTAAATTTGATG
Source organism: Acanthochromis polyacanthus (assembly GCF_021347895.1). NCBI lineage: Eukaryota > Metazoa > Chordata > Actinopteri > Pomacentridae > Acanthochromis > Acanthochromis polyacanthus. The sequence goes on from NC_067119.1 coordinate 27,012,395, forward strand.
AATATGAGGTTCACGGGGCGCATTACAGTGGTGGCATGGTGACATACATGTTTTTTGATTTAGATTTAGCATACAAGAAGTCTTTAATTCTTCCATAGAATGTGATACATTTTCTGCAAGATTCTAACACATTTTCCTGTAGTTTTTTTTTTCTCCCATCTCCAAGTTCTGATGACCCCGGGACTCAAACCAAAAGAAGGATGAGAAGAAGACCCAACAGATGAGGCCCAGCTCCAGCAGACACGTGAAGACGAGGAACCGAGCCCACCAGAGACGACCTTAGAGACGCCAACCAGCCTGCGATGAGACGACAGGACAACTGTACAAGGAACAGAATGCACTGGTAATTTACATGAACTTGGGAAAGAATCACCTTACAGATACTGCATGTTTACACAGTATATTTAGTATATTGTATATCACTGACTGAGAAAATGTAGTTCTGTCAGAATCAACGGAAAAATCAACCTACATGTGTTTTTTTTTCTACATAGCTGCTTCCTGGACACCAAATGATTTCAACAGGGATGGAACATCGAGGAGAAATAAGTCATTTTGAAGAAAAGATGATGGGAAACATGTCCAGGACCAGTGCATGAGATGTGAGACCAGTCAACTAATACAAAGTGAGTCCATGGAGTGAACTGGTTCTTTCGATACTTTATGTTAATATGCAGCTCTACAGCTCAAATGTAATTATTTGTCTGTAATTTAATTAATCTTCTTGTTGTGTTTTTGCTCTCTTTAGAGCTCTCTCTCCAAGACACCTGATAAAATGTAGAATCAGATCAAGACAAGAAACCCGATAAGGAGCAGCCCCAGCATGTGAACTCAGACTACGGAAGAGGGGATGCTTATTATAGTGACGCAAAAGGTGAGACAACAAAGAAATCTAATTCTATTGTGCTTCACTATTTTGTGTATGTTGTGCCCTATAACAAAGGGCATCATCCATCCATTAGCTACACCTTTTATCCTATATAGAGTTGCAGGGGCTGCAGGTCACCAGTCCACCTCAGAGCAATCACAAAGAGACAGCCAACCATTCACACTAACACTTCAGATTTACTTTAGAATCACCAGTTAACCTTCCATGTATGTGTTTGGATTGCAGGAGGAAGTCGGAGCACAAAGAGAAAACCTCACAGAGACACAGAGAGAACATGGACAGAAAGAACCAGATGACCAGCAGGTTGGTACCAGTTTAAATACAATGAACCTGGTGACAGTGTATTGTTACATACTACTACTAAATGTGAATCTGACACACACGTCTGTGATTCTGTTCTTCCAAAACTGTGACTTCAAAATCTAAGAAGACAAAGAAACAGTTCGAGGAGCCTCAGGACGATCAACAACAGAAGAAACCTGTCAGAGAACTGGAAGAAGATGACCAACAGCATCAACCAGAGAAGAAGAAGAGAAGCTCCAGATTACTCCAAAGGTAAATTTCTCAAATGAAATGTGTTTACAGATAAAGTCGTTCCAGTGGATGCCTTTACTAGAAATGTAGATGCTGTGACTGACAGCCTCAACACTACATTTACTTCATTGTTAGTTGTTTTTTTCTCTCTAAATGTAAATAAACCAACTACTGGAGGACTTCTCATGATGCACTGAGCACACCCCTCTCCTCATCTCCTCTCCATACAGTTAGAAGCTGGATGCCACCATTGTAAGTCACTAACTTTGTGTCTGGTCCTCTCTGTAGGTATCTCTGGAGCTGGCCTCACCGACCTGCAAAGACTTCATGCTCCTTCCTTCCTCTGTACTCTCATCCCAAATGGAGGTTTTTTTTTCAACTTCCTGGCAACAGGAAGTTTTTTTCCTCCACACTGCTACCAAATGCTTGATCTGATCAAACTTCAATAAGAGAGACTAAAATAAAAAGTCAAAACAAGGGACCTGTATCTGTTTGTTTAAAAGTTTGACATTATAGACCCTTCCTGTAATTTTAGGATTCAAAGAACTTCATTTTATGGTTCTAAAACCATGTTAGTCTCAAAAAAATCTTTTTTCAAACCACTGGTTTCTCATAAACATATGTGACTCCTTCAAAAACACACTAGACAATGACAAAAGAAAATGAAAATAATATAGCGACTCAATCACAAACTGAAAATCTGAAGTAAAATACATCCAAATGAGAGACACATCACCCACGACTACATATAACCTCTTGAATATGTCGATTTTACTGAAGTCCAGAGGTTGAACGGGTGCAGCAGCTTCTGACCTCTGTGGACTGAGCTGAAATCAGATCATTTTAAAGCACTGATGGTTTCCTCCTGTTACTCTCTGCTCTATCTGCTTCATCTTGGATTCGAAACAATCCCATGGACTTTAACATGCTGCTATGGTAAATACACATTTGCTACTTGATGGTTATGAGCAGGGTGGACATTTTATAAAGGTGGCTGCAAACATTCTGCAGGGTTATTCTTTGCTGCATCAATTGATTGAAAATCAAAATGAAATTGACATAAATTAATGAAATGAGCTTGATAACTAACTATAAACCCAAACAGCACAACTACAAAAACAACATAAACCGTATTAGTTTAGTAAAACCACATATTTAGTTCACAAACTATACATTTGTGAGTCTTTCAATCTAGTAATGATGTTTTCATGTTATTTGGGTACAAGATTATGAGTAAATATTGTCCACAGCCTCATGATTAATGAGTAAATAAAGGTGAGTGTGTGAGAGATACTTTTTACTTCACTTTAATCAGCTTAAGCAGGGTTTGAATTTGCATTATAAATAATTGTAACTTGCACACAATGGGGGTAATGATTTGAAGAGTAAGCCTCAAGTTTAAATTTTCTGACAAAGTCTGAATAAATACACTGGTCTGTGTCGGAGTGAGGCAGGATGAACTGCATTGACAGGCTTCATGATGAGAAAGACATCATGTCCACCACAGCAAGCAGCTGTCTGACTGAGAGCATCCTCAACATGTCCGATTTGAAGGACTTGAGTTGTATAAAGTGAGAGCGGTCTTTGAGATCTGACAGAAACCAGAGGGGGGTGTGAGTGATACCAAGTGAGGAGAGTCGACTGAGGAGGATGGAGTTTGAGATGGTGTCAAAGACCGCACTCAGGTCAAGAAGGACGAGGAAGGACATTAAACCAGTTTCGGCTGCCATGAGGCCATTGGCGATTTTGATGAGGGCTGATTCAGTGGAGACCAGACTGAAATGGCTCCTACGGGTTATTTTTGGTGAGGTGAGAGTGGACTTGAGTGGCTACTGTTTTTTCAAGGATTTAAGAAAGGAAGGGCAAATTGGGGGTTGGGGCGGAGGTTATGGAAATCACTGAACCAGGTTTTTTGAGAGAGAGATCACTGACATATTGTGTTCTGAGAGTATTCTGTGGATAGTATGTCTTGACACCCCCAACAGGCTTGCGATAGTTGTGACCGATAAAAGGATTTCAAGAAGATAATGCAGGTACTAAGGGTTAAAGGGTTAAAATAAATCTTGGGGCATCCTGCTTGACCTGCACCTATTTGGACTGAAAGATTTGCTTAGAAATAAATCAATGCTACTTAAAATAGCACTACAAAAAGCCAGGTAGTGAGTGCACACAGATTGTATGCAGTCCAAAGCCAGTGGCCTGTGGTTTAAAATGTAAAGCAGCTGAAAATGGAGCCTCTCAAGGATGCTGTGGCATAGCAGAACCTGTAATAGAAAAATAACTTGGTATTAGGCATTAGGTTAGCATGTCTTTTACAGTACATCTTTCTGAAAACTATTTTGATGGTTCCCAAATAGCTGCAATGAAGCTGAGTAAGCAATGGCCATGATTACGACTGTTGACATTTCCTAACTAATGGAATATCTGAGTGAGTGTGTGTGTGTGTGTGTGTGTCTGTATATATGTGTGTGTCTATATATATGTGTGTGTCTATATATATATATATATATATATATATATATACAGTGCCTATCATAAGTATTCACCCCCTTTGATGTTTTACCCTTTTATTGCTTTCATAAATCAATCATGGTCAATAAAATTTAGCTTTTTTAACAAAAAATTTTTTGGGAAAAAAACTCTTTAATGTCAAAGTGAAAACAGATTTCTATAAAGTAATGTCAATGAAAGAATATTACATAAATGAAAATAAAGAAGAAGAGGAGGTCATGACCCGGATTATCCATCCATGGTGGAATTTCACTTGAATTAATAAAGAAAATAATCATAATTATAATGATACATGTTTCAAGTCTACAAACAAGAAAGGTAATAAAAGAAGGCTTCATATTGTGATATTTTCTTCTTCCGCAGCTTATTTACTGTGTTTTTGCTACAGTTTGAGTTGAGTTTGAGTCATGGGACAGATTTATCGTGGTGGCTTTTTTGGAGAGCTGGCTATCTGTGTTTTTGTAATTTTTCCTTTTACCCCTTGAGTTGATTTGTGCTAAAACTGTTTGATTTGAGTGGGAATGGCTGGTTAGGCTTAAAGTCAATATTCTCCCGGTCACGGATATACGATACGGTTTGAATGGGTTGTCATGGTAACAGCTTGTGCTCCGATGTTACTCCAGCTATGATCCTCAGTGACCCCTGGTTTATTCTTTTGTATTCAAAATGACTTAACCTTTATCTTATTTGCGATGAAGAGAGTTGAGTGGTTGGTTTATGTGCTGTCCCTGAGCTGTAAATCCTGTTGAGATGTAGGTGGTCTATTTGACATGCTGATTTCAACATGAAGTTCAACATCGTTAGGGGTTCGTAATTCATGTAAAAGTGTCGGCACCGCTCTCAAGTGGGTTTTATTCAATACATGACAATTACTTAAAACATGAAATAACTCTTAAGCATTTTATAGTAGCATACCAAAAGCAACATCAATTGCAGTCATCATCCCAAGCACTTCTCAAAAGTCACTTTTGCAAGTCTCCATCCCCCCCACTTTTAAAAACAAACTGACGCCCTTGCATCCGCCACTGTGCAAATCATCTTCAAATATACAAAACACAAACATATCACATTTTAATTCATCCAAGCACGAACAAAACAACATTTTTTAACCCTTTGATGCACAACATGGGTCAAAAGTGACCCATATTCAATGGAAAATGCCTATCTCTTGACCCATGTTGAGCAGCAGAGGGTTACATTGACGAGTTGACACCAAATTTCTGACTGAACAAACAGTAATTCATGTTTGGTTGTTGTTGTTGTTGTTTTCAGTTGGTTAACTTTCCTTTGGTTGTGTGAAGCTTCAGTATTTTATGCAGGGTTTATTATGCAGTTTAGAACTGTCATCAGATTTTTACAGAATGACTGATGTGCCCAATAGAATTCACAATCACAATATAGCCACAATCTCTAAAGGTAGTTTATTTAAAAAATGAATGATATCAGTCAATTTCATATTTATTTTTTGTTAATTGTGTATTTTGCCTCTTTTTTGACATATTAATAACAACCAAAATACAACTCCAACATAGTAACTCTCATTTAATTTTTTATCATGAGATTCTTTTTCGTTTCATTTTTTATTTCACTGTTATGTCACTTCTGGTATATCATGGAACCCCTCATGCATTTTGATCTTCTGCAAATCTGGGACACATTTATGATTTGTGGCTTTCCTTTAGCTTTTCTGTCATTCAGCCACTAGAGTGCACACTTTGATTGTGTCCGTGGGTGCTACACAGCTCACATGTTTTTTGTTTTCTTAATGCTGTAAAATAGCCTCATATACACAAACAATCTGCCATCACTGGTCTGTTCAGTTGCACAAGCTGAAGTTTGATTTGCGTTTCACTGCACACGTCCAACTATTTGTCAGAGCTTTAGCTTTCTAAATGATGCCAGTTAACTGCTGTGAAATTTAAACCTAATCCTTATTTATTCTCCATTTGAATGTTTATCTTTATCAGTGAACCTCATGAGTCTGTCTGGTGCTCCATCATTAGGGTGGAGAAGCAGCACTGGCAGGCTGCAGAGACTCTGTTTAAACTCTTGGATTCCCAGTGTGAGGCCTGTCAGTCTGCCCTTTATCTTTCATAAGAAAAACAAGTTAGTCAGACATCGCTGATTATGTGTGCGCGCCCATTTTGTTGCCTGCAATGTTGAAATATTTGCAAGCAGTCAGAGAAAAGAGATGTTGGTCCTGAGTCAATAAAGCTGGGATGCTTTCAGAAGAAGTCTTGATGCTGCATGTTCCTACATCTGTGCTCAATCAGCCTCGTGGCTCCAATCCCACAGTGCCAGATGAGTGGGATGTGGTGGACCTGCTGAATCACGACACATACAAGATGGAAAATACTTCCGCCAACTTTTTTTTTTTATTTTTATGACTGACCTGAATCAAAATCTCGGTTCCATAAGCCATTTTTCATACCTGCTAAGAGTCCGCCTGGCAGCCTGTGCTTGCATTAGCTTTGTTGTATAATGGAGGCTAAAGGACGAATACAAAACCCAATTTCTATCACTCAGGAGTCCTTTAAAGGGTCAATAATGCAGCTCACAGAAATCAACCATATATCACATATCCTGCTGGAGTGTCAAAGCATCTGGGTGATCAGTGAGGACGAAGAGAGCAGAGCAGGATAGAAGTATATAAATCTGTTTCCATTTGTACCTAGTGAGCCTGCTGGATTACAGCATTTTCCTCTTACTTTCACTCTCGCCTTCCCTCCCCCAACTCCGTTCCTCTCTTTTCTCCCTCTCTCTGATGTCATTGTTTCCTGCCCAGCAGATCCTGACGCTCAGCTCAAGGCCGTGTGCACAGACGCTCAACATACTGTGCACTCCTCTGCTTGTGCTGACTTATAGGAATTTACAGACACGTATAAAAGTGATGTCAGGTCCGTTATCAGCCAGCTCAGTGAAGGCTCCTCTGGTTAAACCGCATGAGCGCTACCTGTGGCCACTGTTGTCCTCTGGAAGATAGATTAAGGTCTTCTGGTGCTTGTGGTCATTGTCCGTCTTCTGTTTGTGATTATCTTCCATTAATTTGCTTACAGAATAAATAAAAAAATAACAGTTGGAACCACCCACTCTGATATGGCGCGTCAACAGTCATCATGTGAGTGAAATAAGACGACTGGAGTTTTATGTGCTTACGCATTTGTTATGAAACCTTGGACTGTTTTAATCGTTTGTTTTATTGAATCTTTCTGTACACACTGTTGTGACTGTAAAGTAGTGGAATAAGTATTCTGAAGAATGAATTATGACTTTATTCAGCAAAACAATAATATTTATTTTCATTATTTTCATTTTTGCCTTTATTGGTCACAGAGATGAGAGATAAAGGATATGTGGAAAAAGACATGCAGTGAAAATCATGCTGCAAAACATAGGTATTAGAACTATTAAAAGTGCTCACTTTCATTTCAACCAGACTCATGTCTGTCAGTATTAAATAAAATAAATCAAATTCAATTAATTTAAAATAACTACATTTATTTAAGTAATGTGCTTAAGTGGACTTTAATATTTTACTTTTTACTTTGCTACATTAATTTGACATTTACAGCTTATTTTTCATATCTCTTAGTATTTTCAAGAATTTGCTATTTAAAATTTGTATTTCAAATCCTTTAACTGTAGTTATATTGCGCAGGTTTAGTGCTATAGCAAAAAAATGTTCTGCTTATATTTTCTGAAAGGTAATAAGTTGTGTATTATTATTAATATTGGTAACTTGGTAAACAAAAATTCATTAAGTTCATATGTAGAGAAATTTAGAATTACAAAATTGAATTAGAAAATATTATGCTAAGGTTAAGAGAAATAAATTTGATAACACAACGGATAAAGAGTTGTTTTTTATTCATACACACGTGGACAAAATTGTTGGTACCCCTCAGTTAAAGAAGGAAAAACCCACAATTCTCACTGAAATCACTTGAAACTCACAAAAGTAACAATAATAAAATTTATTGAAAATTAAATAATCAAAATCAGCCATCACTTTTGAATTGTTGATTAACATAATTATTTAAAAAAACAAACTAATGAAATAGGGCTGGACAAAAATGATGGTACCCATAACTTAATATTTTGTTGCACAACCTTTTGAGGCAATCACTGCAATTAAACGATTTCTGTATTTGTCAATGAGCGTTCTGCAGCTGTCAACAGGTATTTTGGCCCACTCCTCATGAGCAAACAGCTCCAGTTGTCTCAGGTTTGATGGGTGTCTTCTCCAAATGGCATGTTTCAGCTCCTTCCACATATGTTCAAAGGGATTCAGATCTGGGCTCATAGAAGGCCACTTTAGAATAGTCCAACGCTTTTCTCTCAGCCATTCTTGGGTGTTTTTGGCTGTGTGTTTTGGATGGTTGTCCTGTTGGAAGACCCATGACCTGCGACTGAGACCAAGCTTTCTGACACTAGGCAGCACATTTCTCTCCAGAATGCCTTGATAGTCTTCAGATTTCATCGTACCTTGCACACTTTCAAGACACCCTGTGCCAGATGCAGCAAAGCAGCCCCAAAACATTACTGAGCCTCCTCCATGTTTCACCGTAGGGACAGTGTTCTTTTCTTCGTATGCTTGGTTTTTGAGTCTATGAACATAGAGTTGATGTGCCTTACCAAAAAGCTCCAGTTTGGTCTCATCTGTCCAAAGGACATTCTCCCAGAAGCTTTGTGGCTTGTCAACATGCATTTTTGCAAATTCCAGTCTCGCTTTTATATGAGTTTTTTTCAGCAGTGGTGTCCTCCTTGGTCGTCTCCCATGAAGTCCACTTTGGCTCAAACAACGACGAATGTGCGATCTGACACTGATGTACCTTGGCCTTGGAGTTCACCTTTAATTTCTTTGGAGGTTGCTCTGGGCTCTTTGGATACAATTCCAACGATCCGTCTCTTCAATTTGTCATCAATTTTCCTCTTGCGGCCACGTCCAGGGAGGTTGGCTACTGTCCCGTGGGTCTTGAACTTCTGAATAATATGAGCCACTGTTGTCACAGGAACTTCAAGCTGTTTAGAGATGGTCTTATAGCCTTTACCTTTAAGATGTTTGTCTATAATTTTTTTCGGATGTCCTGGGACAATTCTCTCCTTCGCTTTCTGTTGTCCATGTTCAGTGTGGTACACACCTTTTCACCAAACAGCAGGGTGACTACTTGTCTCCCTTTAAATAGGCAGACTGACTGATTATGAGTTTGGAAACACCTGTGATGTCAATTAAATGACACACCTGAGTTAATCATGTCACTCTGGTCAAATAGTTTTCAATCTTTTATAGAGGTACCATCATTTTTGTCCAGCCCTATTTCATTAGTTTGTTTTTTTAAATAATTATGTTAATCAACAATTCAAAAGTAATGGCTGTTTTTGATTATTTAATTTTCAATAAATTTTATTTATTGTTACTTTTGTGAGTTTCAAGTGATTTCAGTGAGAATTGTGGGTTTTTCCTTCTTTAACTGAGGGGTACCAAACAATTTTGTCCACGTGTGTATTTTTAAATTTTTCTATAAAAAATGTTACAGGAAGTGCATTTTTTAAATTTGGTGATCAGTTATGACAATAATGTTGGGTACTCTGAACTGATTCAGCGACTAAAAATTTTACATATTCCTAGCAGGTATTGATCAGTAACTGTATCATATTTTATATCCTAATGACATAGATATGATGTGATGTTAAATTATTGAGAAAGTAACTTGTAACTATAGCTGTTGCAAATGATATCTACAGAAATAAGTAAAACATGGAGGGATTAATACGTGTAATTCTATAAAATCTTAGGAATTTAGTAAAACCAACGCAGCTCAGTGGAGTGAAAAAATACACTTCTTCCCTCCATCATCAGATAAGAGGCATTTCTTATCAGGACTGGCCATACGTACATACATATGTTAAGATGTGAATTCACATATTGTTTCCTCTTGCTTTTATTGTACTATAAAATATCTTTAATGAAAATCAAGCCAAAGTTCTCCCTTTATCTCCTGTGTGTGTGTTGCCAGCTGAACAGCCCTGTGTTTGACCTTACTGTAGTCTGAATTATCTTCTGCATTCTTCACAGCAGTAGTCACGTCCCTCGTAGGGGCGGTTACATGTTGCAATGGTTTTCTTAAAATCGAATCCTCCGCTGTCTATTTGCCTTTAAAAAACATTTCTGTTTTACTGTTCTTCTCAGACTCAGATATATGACCTGAATTATTTTACCAGATTTTGTGAGTCTGTCTTGTCTGCCCCATCCAGAGAAAATCCTGTTTATGACTCAGCCTGAGCTGAGCTAATAGGACTTCAGTGTGCTGCTTTATTCGGACATCAGACGTTTCTGGATAATAAACCTTTCATGGATGAGTGCAGGTGACGGTGGAGTTTTTAGGAAAACTGGGACAAGAACTGGAGATGAAGTCATTGCAGTTTGCACAAGTGTCTGCAGAAAATGGCAAAGACTTTGTGCCTCCAGGTTTTTCTTCCTTGATTTAATTGCAATGCTTGTGAATGGTAATTGACTTAAAATGCATAAAGGTACATTCTGGTTTGGTTGAGAATTTGGACATTTGATTTCAAAAGTTTGTTGTTTCATGTCCATGGTGCATCTGCTGTATTTCTCACTGCGAATAAGCTGCTCTGGGGAGAAGTGGAAGTTTACCTTGACTGGGCTGGTTTCAAAATACACCACATTGCAGCACTTGAAGGCCCTGACAGCCTCTCCAAACAGAGGACAGAGTTGGAGACGGAATGGGGGGATGGCAAAGAAAACAGCAAATCTTTAAAGGTTATAATTCTGTCATCTGCTCAAACAATTCTCCCATCCAGTGTGTGCTCTCCTCCTTGGCCCCCTTCGCCCACCACACTTTTTCTCCAGGAAGCAAACGACGTAACACTGTGAGGAAAGAATGACAGAGAAGAGATGGAAACCAAAGATCCAACCAAAACAAGTCCTGGACTGAAAAAGAATTTATGTTTTACTCCTGCCTGTTTTCATTTGCTTTGAATTCCTCCGTTTGGTTTTGTTAAAACACACACACACACACACACACACACACACACACACACACACACACACACACACACACACACACACACACACACACACACACACACACACACACACACACACAAAAAGTTGAACTCACATTGACTGGGGGCATTCCCAACCGTAACAAGTAAAGATCATCCATAGGAGAAAAACTCTCCTGTATTCACGTCTCTTAAACCCCAAACCACGCCAGTTAGCACCCTAAACTAACTACCATGGCGCGTTCCCCTGTTTTTCTTGGACAATTCAAAGGTCCTCTCCATCTCCAACATACAACACTGAACACATCCCAACGTTCTGCCGCAGCTCAGAATTCCCTCAAAAGACCAGTGCCGCCACCTGCCGATGAGAGCTTTGGAGGCAGTGGGCATGTGATTGGACTGTACTTTGGTCTTTCGTCCAGCTTTCCGCTCCAGCGCGGTCCGGCGAGCGAGGTACGGAGGCCGCGTGGACGAATCATGGCATGGAGCTAAGCTCATCCAGACGAACAGAGAAAGGAGTGCGAGCGGCCAGCAACAACCAGAGAGCATGGTTAGTCTCTAGAAACTAGTGAGGACAGTTTGGTATGAAAATAAGCCTCATACTTGTACCCATGTATATGTATTATTGTACCATTAACAAGTCAAAGGAAAGAGACACATTGTTAGAATTGTAGAATTGGGGCTGAGTGATTATGATTAAAGTAAATTATTCTTTACTGATTTGGTAATAAATCAATTTAAAAAACATGGCGGCTATTTGGCTCTGAACCTTTAGTATACCTGTGGTCCGCTCTGTCTTCTGGAGTGATTTAATTGGTTATATATTCACGAATAAACATCCTTTAACTTACATTCTGCTCACAACAAACGGATCAACAAAGTTTTCTGTTAGAGTTATGTGTTCTTCTAAGTTTAACTCCAGATTTTAATCTTTCAATTACTGCAGTATGAACTATCTACTCCAATGTCTCACTCTAATAAATCATTATCAGCCTAAAAACCCACAAAACCCTCTATTACTCACACACCTTCAGTACATCCGTCCCTTTCTCAAAATCTGCTTTGCAGAATCTTCCACTTCCTGTTTGTCAAAGTGGGCCTTCTACCTGGACAGGTTTTTCTGGAGCTCACTGCAACCAAACTTCTTGGGTACTGCACCTAATATGGATGGTTATGACACTGAATAGAGTTCTGTTTTAATGAGACTGAGTTAAGTGTGTCAGTCATTTTCTGTCATTCAATAGGAAATTAGTTTCTCAGAATTCACAGAGGAAAGTCTGAATGTTCAGAGTAGGTCCACATGTTCTTTGGCCTCACGCTAAGCTTAATCTCTGAACTTTCTGGGAATCTCTGGAGTGCTATGTGTAAAATATCTTGACTAGAGGTGCTGAAGCTCCAGAACGTCTGCGATGTTTGAATTCAGATAGAGCTCATTCTCAACTCTTATGCTGAACTGTTCCCTTTTTGATTTGAACTTTCCCTAACCTTAGAGTTAATAGAGAGCGCACATCAGATGTCTCGTTTACTGTAGAGATTAAACTTTCCCGTGCTATTCATTTGATGTGAAGTGCAGCTTCTTCAAATGTTTGTTGCCCATTGCTTCCGACCCAAACCAGTCCAGGTGGAAGCGAACTGGAAGAGAAGCCTCCAGGAGCATGAATCTCACCACTTAACGTTGGAAATAATGTCCTTTATTGAATTGTCATCGCCATGACAAGCAGTTCTAAATACAATCAATGGACATTTTATGGAAAGCCTGTCGTGTAATATGATCCAAGCTTTTACTTCTGGCATGTTTTTCTCATCTTGTCTTATATGATTACCTGATTTGGAAGAAGAAGCTGTATTATCAAACATATCTCACCACTAAAGACATGACAAAGAAAGCCTCAAGAATAACAACCCAGATAGAAATCGTTTAAAAAAAAAAAAAACGTTTAATTATTGTTACGAATTACACTTCGCTCTTAATGATGTTCGTACTTGAGTGTTTTGTATGATGTGGTTTCTAAATGTTTTCTGCACTCACCAGGATTAAACCCTTTACGTCTCACAGCTACTTGCATACAATTCCACATTATTCAACTATTTTTTTGACTAACTAGATAAAGCTTGAAACTGCCTGATTTCTTGCATCGATATGTAATTCCTTTTTGGTTTTATGCCAGTAAACTGAATTATTTGGTTGTGGACAAAAACCAACAGCATTGTCACTTTGGAACTCGATCAATATTTCTCACCAATTTCCTCGCTCTCTCTTGACTTTTTACTAAAACAAGAAAAATTATGGAGAAAACAACAGGATAATCCGTACAAAGAATGTATTTATAACATATATCGGCTGAAATTCTAACATTACCAGTACTACAATTTTCAAACATGACACAGTTAAAGTTCCTCTATTTTTCTCGGACTGTAGCAGTAAATCACAAAAAAAAACCAATTGCATTAATTGCTTTTAAGAGGGACTTAATGGACCATTAACATAACTTTCTCCACTCAACTAACATAACATGAGGTCAATAAGAAGGACAGTTTTTAAATCTGCCGTCCACACACAAGCAATAAATTTGTCAACAAAAAGTAAATTGCTGGTGGATTCCAGAAAGGACTAAAAATTAAATGATAATAAAGGTCGCTACTATAGGTTTGTTACCATCGGTGTAAAATTCAAGTAGAATTGAGTTGACAGCTGGCCTGGAGTTGCTAACAAAGTTCGACTCCCTTCATTTCTCTGGAGTCGGACTCATGCGATTTTATGGATGGGTTTAACTGCTTTCTAGTGGTCTGTCACTTCTTGTCGCTGTAAAAAGTTCAGTCCTCCTGGGCGCCTTCCCACCTCTTCGTGACGTTGTTCTGGACTCCGAACCTGGTGGAAACCCCAGGAATGGCGAAAACCTGTCGAGACTCGAAGACTCGTGGAGGGATCGAAGAATCGTTCGGGCGGGGGAAGGTTGGGGTGGTGGCGCGGGAGGTGGGGGAGTGAGGGGAGGCGCCACCCAGCCTCCCGCCTACTCTCGAACCCTGATCCACCCAGATCCAGCTTGGTCACCATGTGCTGACTTCAGCGAACTCAGATGTCAAACAGGGACGACTTATTTCTTTTTCTATGATCTGGCTAGCTCAGTGAGTAGGATTTCGCTATGGAGGTGCAGGTCGCCGGTTCAACCAGACACTCTTAAAACTTTCTCAAAAATTTTCTGGACAAGACAAAGAAAGATAAAAGGCCGGGCGCGGTCTTGACCTACAACCTTCCACTTGGTATGAATCTATCCCTTTATCTCCTGAGCTATCGCTCGTACTAATTACTTTTTTTGCGCATTTATCATCCTTTGGCTCTTTGTCAATTTCGAGTTTTTTTCTAACGTAGTCTCAACTCGGGCTTTTTTCTCAGGCGCGTATGGGCTTCGCCTTGGCTGGAGGGATTGAACCCTCGTTCCAGGACTTTCCAAGGCCTCCACACTCCGAGTCCTCAGACCTGGCTTATCACACAGTCTGCGGCTGACAAATTTTCACGTCCCACAGTAGTTCTTGTTAGTTGATTCAGACAGTCCCAAAGGGACTGATATCTTCTAGTTCTTGGATGTTCTCTGTTAGTGTCAACCTTCAGACAGTTGCGAGGACTGAAATGATGAACAAGTTTCTCAGTATTCTCTGGGTAGTTTGAACCGTTGGCGAGTCTGGGGCTGAAAGTAAAAGTATCTCAGTTACTTTCTCTGTTGGTTTGAATTCTTATGGTTAACAGAAGCTTCAAACTTGTGACCATGGTCTTGATTTCACATTTAGACCATCATCTGAGTCTACTTCAGACCCACTGTGCGGTTTAAAATCCTCAACAAAACTTTGATTTCTCTTTCAGCTGACAGTAAAGTTTGTGGGAATCGAGGTACTTAGTTTGATCCATGCCTTCAATTTACTAGTAGACTTTAATCTAGAAAGCAGTTTTCTACTGACGTTCTTAGTTCAATCTGTCCACATAAACCAAGGAACTTAGAAGAGGAAATGTTTCGAAGACACAAACTGATGTTTTCATTTCGCATAGGAAAACGCTTGCAAGACTTTATCTGTTGTTTGATCTTTTGACTCGTATTATTTTCTCTTCTCGTTTAATTTTTCTTCTAAAGTATTAACTGGGTGTTCTTTTCAAATATTTTGTCTTGTTTGAATTCTTCTAAATGTTTGTTTTTTGCTCTTTCTCACCTTCCTATTCTTTCTAATGAATCCTTGACTTGATTCCTCAATGTTGTTTTTAGTTTATTGTGTTTTTTTTTTTATGTTGGTATAGGTTGTCTTGAAATTCCTTTCTCTTTCATGTTTAACCTTTTTTATGAAATCTTTAGGTTTTTTTTTAAATGTTTTACCACCTTTAATGTTTAATTTCTTTAATGCTTCATCTGTATTTCTGTTTAATTCTTTTACGTTTGTGTCTTAAGACTTTAATTTTCTATTAACATTTTATCTTTTATTATGTTATGCTTTTTAAGGTTATAATCTCAATAATGTTTTGTATTTTTCATCAATGTTATATTCTTCTTGTTTCATTGTTTTTTTAAAGTTAATTATTTAAAAAAATATTACATTCTTAATCTTTAATATTTTTGTTTAAACATTTTGTTTAATTTATGCATTACATGTTTTGTCTCTTCATCTGTTTATTCTAATTAAATATTAGTTAGTTATATAATTTAATTGTCATTAATGTCTTAATTTCCGTTTTAACGTTTATTGTATTAAATCTGTTTTTCTTTGATTAACTGCTTTTTATGTTAGGTTTATTTCTTTAATCTTTTTTCCTCAAGATTTTGTAGAACCCCAACCTTTAAAATGAAACAACCCTTAAATCACAGTGAACATACCTCCTGTTGTCACAATCATGAGTTAGTCATATTCATTTATCAATCAACTTTATGTTGACCTTTCCCACAGATGACAAACTAAAACATGAAAGGAAAACTATGCTAAACTGATGATTAAAACTCAAAAACATTTAAAAAAAAAGATTAACCTCACGGTAATAAAAAGTCTGGTCAGGGACTGGGGGAGTTTATTGAAGTCTTCTTGGGCTCAGCTTGTGGAAATCATTTAACATATGAACTGATATTCAGTCTAAGGAAAGACTGTAGAAGCCAGAGAACCAACAAGATGCTCCTGTTTTCTCCCTTTAATGAGTGAACTGCTTCTTTGTGCTTTCAGACCAAGACATACGACTTCTTCCACAACGGGCTTCAAATCTTTGGTCGGACCTCACGCACAGAAGTCCCCAAGCCGCGCTTCCTGTCTCTTTCTACTCTGAAGTCACCTTCTGCTGCTCAAACTGCCGCTGACAATGTTTCTGCTGCTCTAGTTCTGCTCTCCAGAAGTTCCTAAAACTCTCAGTCTCTTCTGCTTGCAGTTGCTTGTGTAGAACTGTTGCAGAAAACTCACTTAAACCACATGGGGGCGTCAGATAGTCTCAAATGGAACCATACCCAAAACCAAAACTAGCACAACCCAACCGCTCAAAGTCTCCTGCAGCTAACCGCGACCTCTGGAGAACAGGTCAGGACAGAGGAACTCTCCTTCATGGACCACCAAACGCTGGTCCAACAAGAATTACGATGCTGTCTGACCAGAACCTCTGAGGACTCACTAAGCCAGTAAGGACACAACTTCAGCTGAAACAAACCACTATCCACTGCACACATTGACAATGTGACTACTGTGGCTAAGACCTTTACCAGACACTTCCAGTACAAAGCCCTAAACACACACCAAGAAGAAACACATTTAAAGATCATTTTACTGCTGGAAGCTTGCAAGCCAACGCCTAAAGAACAAACTAAAGCACGGAACCAAAGCCGTTCATGGGTGAAGAGAAACAGAGGAATGTGTCTGAGGCTAAACAAAGCCGGACAGACCACTGAGCTGCTCAGGGTTTCTGATGCACCAGCAGCCACCTGGACACCCATAGGACACAGTCTGGAGTCCAGGGGCTGGCTTAGTCAAGGAAATTAGTTTAAAGTTTGAAGCAGAAGTTAATAAAAGAAAGTTTGAAAACCACTTTGATCCCTGAAATCCTGAGTTTACACCACAAAAGAAGCCGCTGCAACATGTCAAACTGGTTCCCATCGTGCCCTCATTGTAAAAAGCGTTCTAGTATTGGTTGCTCAAATACGCCGGCTTTCTAGGGGTGGACGAGGAGCAACAAAAACGGACAACACTTGTTCTCCATGGGGTTAGGATTATTTTTGAAAGAGGAAGTCCTACAACAATACAACATGTGAGCATAAAAATCTTTTTTATAGCACTTTAGTTAGTATACATTTATTTCCACAGCCATTGTTATTTGCTTGATGTCACTTCTAGTGTGTATCTGTATTTATTCATTTCTTCTTTCTGTAATATATGTACTTATTGTTTTATTTATTATTATCATTACTTGTAGATATGGTTCGTGCTGATTTGAAAGTGTTTGCTGCTGTAACACTGGAATTTCCGCCTGACGCGGGTAATGAAGGGGATTAGTCTTATCTTCCATTGTTCTTGGGTAGCACAGGTGTAGCCACTCCTTGCAGACATGATGCATAGATGCCTTCGAGTCACCTGTAGTTTTAGATGTTGGAGAGATGCCACCAGTCAGGTACCGGAGAATGCTATTCATCTTCCAACATCACAGGTTGTTGTATCCGTGAACTTCCACATGTCATGCAGTAACACCGAGCTCTTACTGGAACTTCCAGGGCTCTGCCGCGGGGAAATTCGGTCTGCAAATGGACACGCATTAAACCTGCTGTTAGTCCATTTACAAGCACCGAAAAAATAATGTTTCCGTTGTCTGTAAAAATCCAGACTTCAGCCAAAAATTCACCAAATTTCTGGATATGTATGCAATCTTCAGGAAGAAATTCGATATTCCTTAAAGTTTTCCTTAAGATTTTATTTATTTTTTTTTTAAACAAATAAATAAATAAAATCCCCAAATTGGCCAATTCTTGTAATATTTTTTCAAATTAGTAAAAGTCATTCGAAAAAAAAACCTAAACTATTAAAGTTGATACATGCATGCAGTAAAATAGTTGTAATATTCTTCTTAGACATTTCACATACTAACACATCGAGGTAAATTGCTGGATTTGGTGATTTTATGTGGGATGTTCTTCAGAAATTTTTAACATTTTTTTTCCACCAAAAATGTTCAGTTTCCCAAATGTTTTGAAATGTGGGAATTCAGAGTTTCACTGTGAATATATTTTCCACATTTTCAATCTTTAAACGGGTCTTTTGACCCGCGGACGACACAAGGGACTTCACTGTTCTGTGCCTGCCTAGCATGAGGTCTGGCAAGTTTTTGGGCACGAACACATATGCTCCCCATTGTGACATGCATTGTGCAGACTTGGAGCTCAGGACGACAACACTCAAAACCATTCTTGATTCATTTGCATCATAACAACCCTCTGCAGGTTTAATTGAGCAAACCATACAGTGAACTTAACATAATGATGATGCCTAAGTGACTGGCCTTGTAACGGACCGTGTTGTGCAGTTGATCCTGTGTTAGTTTTGGAATGAATTCGTGACTCGTTGGATATCCTTCATTTCTACCACGGCTTCTCATATGGTTTAATGGATGCCATATTGTGAAATTGCATTCCCGCTGAAGGCCGATGTGTAATGCACGATTCCAGCAAAGCGATTTTCAATCTTTTGTTGTGTAAAGTGAGCTCACGTTAATTACTCCTCAAAACCAACAGTTGTGCTGGGGAGGGGGGGGGACAAACAAACCATTCCTATTTCAATATCTCCTCCCGCTGCCTGACAGGAGGTATATAGAATGTCTCTTACCCTCTGTTGTCTTCATTTTACGGGCACCAAAAATACTGTTTCCTTTCTTGGCAAAAAAATCAAAATTCAAGCAAATAATTCTCCAAATTCTGAAGCATTTGGCAAAACCTTCTAGGACAAATTAAAGTTTCCTTTAACAATGTTATTTTAAATCCCCAATTTGCAGAAATTCTTTAACTTTCAAAAATGAATAAATCTTCCACAAATCGCCTAAAAATTTATCTAAGATTCCGTATTTCTTCAGTAAAACTTCTAATATTTTTTTAAAACTTCACAAAAAATTAATCAAATCCAGTGTATTGCTGGATTGTTTTTGCATTTTTTGTTAATGTTCTTAGAGAAACTTTTTTTTTTTCATTTCTGTTTTCCACCAAAACGTTGAGAATTTCCCAAGGTGCTTGAAAATGTAGGACAATCAAAAGTTAGTTTGTTCCACATTTTAAAACTTTAAAAAGGGTCAATATGACGGGCGCAGACACCGAGGGTCTAAGGCACTGTTTATGTGCAGTTTGGTGACACACCTCCAGACCACGCAAGCCTTCATTTTGACAAGTGTTGTAGGAGTTAGTAGTTGGCTTCGCCGGGTGTCAGAGCGAGAGTACAGGGTGTTGCCGCAGCCAGCTGGGTCCAGAGGCCCAGGGCGCCTGAAAGAGGGCGTGATTCGCGAACACCAAACACGGAAGCACATGGGGGTCGTGGGTGGTGACGTCACATATCTTCAAAACGACCACTGGTTGTTAGGTTGCACCACACTGCAACCAAACTCCAAATTCCAGTCTATTTGCTATTTCGTGCAAGAGGGCCCCCTTGTTTAAGGATAATTCACTTAAAAGAGACATCCTTCAGCAGATGGAGGGACTTGTTTTAAAGACAATTGCATCTCTATCATGCTTGTTAAGATCAAACATCTTGAAGATTATCTTGTTGTTGAGTGAATTTTCAACGAAACTCAAAATAGTTTAACCTGGGCGTGTAGTCTGCGGTAAGGTGACGCGCGTTAGTGAATGTTTGTCGAAAAATATATTTTCACAGGAACGTTTGATGTCCATATGTTTCAACATTTTTGGAAATCTGTTGACTTTTTGGTGTGGGTGGAAAAGAAATGTTAAAATTCTTTAAAAAACATATTCACATAAATCACGGTTTTGGTGTTTTTTATGTGAATTCTTTAAGAATATAGAAGTGTTTACTGATATATATGGAGCACGTAGAATGGGATTTTTTTTTTGGAAGATTTTTACTCTTTTTGTTTAAAATATTTGCGAAGAATTTTGCTTGCCAAATTGGGGATTTTTGTGTTGTCAAAGGAAGAGGGAAAAAAAAAAAAATACACTTAACGGGAAACTTTTTTAAGGAATTTTTGATTCTAGGGGACCGGCCCTGCACCCTGGGGGAGACCCCGACCGCCGCCCGCCGGGCACTCTGAAGGTTTTGAAATTTCATAATTTGTGAATTGTTGTGATTTTTGAGATTTTTTCAGACAGGAAACAATTGGTGCCTTGTATGAAGATAACAGCAGGCAGGGTCTTACATCTCTCAGTTAGCAAGTTACGGTAGCAATCTTTTTTTTTGAGTGAAACTGTTTTTTTTGTAGCATGTGTTGGCTTATTAAGACGAAGCTTGATAATCCTGGTTATAGAGCTTAAAAAGTCTTTCCCGCTAATTTTAAGATCTCTTTTATATCTACTATTTCACGAATCTTACAAAGCATTCTCTTTCACTTGCTTCTATTGGCAGTTTTTCACTTATTTCAGGTAAAAGTTCCTTGAAATAAGTTTTTTTTTTGTTTGGAGGGGCATTTTTCTCAGTGCAAACTCGCCTCTCCCTCCTCATCATGTAGGAGCTCTTGCACTCTGACGGTCCTTCATTTACCACCCGCCTGGGTATCAACACCCACTCCATCCCTACCAACCATCTCAAGGTCTCCTTTCGCTCTCCCTCCACCTTCTCTTCCCTCATCCCCATCCTCTCTGTTTACCTTCATGTTTTTCTCGCTCTTTTGTCTTCTCTCAGTAAACCACTTGTGCAAATATCCAGACTTTGCCTTCACAAGAGAATTTGCCGTGCTCTCCGAGCAGATAATGAATTCATTTTCCGTTCTTCTATTCAACAGAATGTTGTGTGTGCAGAGAGTTCGTCAGCTTGAATACGATATTTTGTTGCCAGACAGAATGAAGAGAGCAAAGCAGCGTGAGCCTGTAGTTTCCTGAACATTTGTTTATACACTTTGCTCTATACAAGACTGAAAAGCCAGTACTGTAGGGACAAGCTACAATAATTCAAACAGTTCGAAGTATATTTAAATCCGTGTTTTCTTAGGCAATGTTTTTGTGATCTGATTGCGCCAGTTCCATTACTGATATTAATTCATCATCTCCTTCTCTTAGCACTTTTAGCAAATTATTTTTGCAATTACAGGGAGAATCACAGTACTTTAGTCGTTTTTGCGCGGCAGTTAAAATGCAACATATGACTACTAAAAGCTTCCCGGACCCGCCATGCTTTTATAAAGTTGTTAGAAACTGAGAAAAAACAGAATGATAAACGTGATTAACGTGGACCGAATATATATGTTATATTATTACAATACACAAAATAAGGGTGTTAGGTCACAGTTAAATGTTTTTGGTTAATCTTTAGATTAGATGGATTTACTTCCTTTATCCTGCGATTATTTACTCTTGAAATTCACCCATTTGTTACGAAAGCTCCTCATAAACCAGTGCCCAAAAACCTATCTGCACTTACTGTAAGCTGTGAACATACGGCTTTAGGATGGAGATGCACGCACACTGTCTCAGAGGTAATTTTAATTCTACCCTTGACAAGATAAAAAACCGACTGCTGGTTGTCTGTTAAATTGATGAAATAACCTTTGCGCAATGGAAACAACCCACTCAACGCATTAGAGCGGTAGAGACAGTATCCCATTGAATCATTGTACCAATATAAGTTTTCAAACTTCATGGCGTCTAGTCATTCACCATCAAGCAAATGCTAAGTCAATCTTCACTCAACTAAAACCTTTATAGGGTGAATTATCTCCTCTCTGATTGGCCTCAAAACCTTCCTTTGACCTTTAGGTAAACTCTTCCATGCTTTTGCTTGAGCTACAAAGATACACAACAATAAAATGAAAAATTGTCCATTTCGGAAAATTTAAGGATTGCAGCAGTGGTTAACGAGTAGAGAACCTGGTTGTCGCAGTTGAACGCTCTGCTTGTTTTACATTCCAATGACTGACTTTTAACATGAGGAAAACACTTGAGGTATGTTTTGTCCTTTTGTGTGGCTTAACGGCAAATGCTCTGCAGGTTGAGTAGTGAGTACCTGTTAATCACAATGCCCTGCTGACGATCAGTGCCTCTGCGTTAAGCGTTAGCAGCTATGTAACTTGGCTCTGCATACGCAAGCTAACAGCACAGTGGAAATTAGACATCCGCATTCACTAGTTCTCTGTCCCTCTTGAGCGGGGAAATTGAAGGAAAAAAATGGGTTTTACTCTTCGTTGCTAGGCCACATATCACTCTGCGTTCTGTCTTTATATACATAATTGCAGCTTGCATCTCTTTGTTGTTAATATTGTTTAGATTGAGCTTCATTGTACTTCAGTGACAGTATTGCTTGTGCATGCCAATGCCACTTCACATGCATTGTTTAGCGGTATTTTACAGAATATTACAGTTTAAATCAAAGCGCATTATTGCAGTTGCAGTGAATGATTTAAAACCTGTGCAAGTAAATTTTCCTGGTAATGGATTGTTGCCGCCTGTTTGTGCTTTCAGTCATTATATTCTCAAACGGTTCTGCCTCCCAAACAGGTTTATAAAACAGTACCAGCCTGTCTGACGACAAAAGCTTTCAGTTTGGAGCAGCTGTAAAGGCGGTGTGCAGACTTACAGTACTTCCAAATGAGCATTTAATGGCTGCACTTTGTGACGATCTTCCCCGAGAATCTTGTAGTTTTCATGTATTGCATCCCATGAATGGTGTTGGACAGTGGTTCGTTAATAATGGACAAAAGGGACATGTTTGAGAGGAGCTCAGATCTGCACCCGATTCATCACCGGCATGAAGGGGTTCTGTCGGGTTTACCAGGGTGAACTCATCGA